>NC_138531.1:74840169-76100476 GCF_964234715.1 Podarcis melisellensis
CTAAGCAAGTCCCCATCCCCCTCCAAAGTCCCCTTTGCTCCAGTGATGGTTGCAATTCAGATTCAAGTCACGGGTCCAGATCAGCATTTTATACAAGGAGGCAATTTATTACAGCAAAGTTATTTTAACACAATAAAACTATGACAACAGAGTCTAATTTCACAAAAGATACCCTGAAAACAACCTTGTTGACAATTTGGGATACAATAGCAGGGAGAATAAGTGATCATTATCTTACCCTTGTAGCTGTTACTATTTGCTCTGATGAATGACAGATCTACCATAGTAGTCTCTCTCTCTCTCTCTCTCTCTCTCTCTCTCTCTCTCTCTCTCTCTCTCTCTCTCTCTCTCACACACACACACACACACACACACACACACAGAGGGTGGGGAAAATCCATGTGATTAGACCTGTCCATGTGGGTATTTCATTCAAGCACACTCTGCACCTGTGTGCAATTGATCCATGGCCAATATGTCACTCTTTGTGGGGAGCAGTTTGGCAGGTCTGTCTCAGCTGCACTTAGAATTGAGCCTAACCATGGACATATTTATTTGTCACCTTGTGAAAGGTGACCTTTTTGTGTCAGTTCTTCAAGGGAGGGCTTGAAGTGGGGTTCAGGCAAACCCACACACCCCTGGAATGCATTGAGACAAGCCCACTTTCTCTGATGCTCGTGATCTCAGGTGAGGGTGAGTCCCTTTTTGTCCTCATTGGGCTGCTTTGTCACATAGTCAGATTTCATAGGCAAGGTGTAAATTGTTGCCAAGAAGAGAACACTTGAAGAAGAAAAATGTGTGCTAAACAGCAGCTATTATGTGCATGGCTGCAGAAGAGGTTCAGATATATTTTATCGTCTGTAACAGCCACTTGCAGGACTGAAAATATTTGGTGAAAAACACTCAGCTCAGTCCTGCCTGCACCCACTAGGGAGCTGCATCCTGGATGAGACTATGATTCTGTGGAGGTCTTCTATGATTCTATGGAGGTCTTTAAGCAGAGGCTTGACAACCATATGTCAGGAGTGCTCTGATGGTGTTTCCTGCTTGGCAGGGGGTTGGACTCGATGGCTCTTGTGGTCTCTTCCAACTCTATGATTCTATGATTCTATTCTATGAGACTACTCAAGTTGCTGCGTTCCAGTTATGCTACTGATCCAAAAATATGTCTATTAACTGACCTCTACTGCCAGCAAATGTTGCATTTCCTCATGTTTGTATACAAAGTAGAATAACTTGGAGTAGCAAGTGACTTTTTAAGGCAATCAAAATTATTAGATGCTTGGCATCTGTTCAGGAAGCCACTGTTCTGGGGACTGTTTTGGCAAGGCCAAATAGGAAAGGGCATCGATTCTTTGATGGAAAAAGTAACGGAAAGTATAATATTAGTGTGATGCTAATTGAAACCACATGCCAATTTCTGCTAAAATCATCTGCTTAGGAGTGCTGACCACACTATCTGCCTGCAGTGAACTCAAGTTCTTCAGGACGTGACTTGCCTCATCATTCCACATGTACACAAATCAAGGCTGCAATCCTATGCACATTTTCCCTTTTACCTCTGAGCCCAACAGCTTAATGGCAAAGTGCACATTTTGCTTGTTTAAAGTCCCAGGTTCACACCTTGCCATATCTGTTCAAAAAGGATCTCCAACTGCAGATGGGGAAAGGTCTGAGACCTTGGAGAACTTTCACCAGTCACAATATTTGTTGAAATAAGCCTTTCTTTTTTTCATTTCTCAGGATAAAGCAGCTTCATAAGTTCCCTTTTTTGAGAATAAGCCTCATTAAAGTAAAAGGAATATGCTTTTTTGGAAATACGCATAGGATTAGGCTGCCCGTCAAAAACAAAACAAAGCATGTATTTCAGCTCTCCACAATCTGGTGTCCTTCAGCTATTGAGAGATGCCGGCTCCCATTAGCACTACCCAGTATTACCAATGGTTGGGGACAATAGAAATTCTAGTCCCAAATATTTGGAGGACATCAGATTAGGGGAGGCTGGTATATGTCATTTTGGAAACAACATAATGTTGTTTGTTTGTCTGTTTGTTTGTTTGTTTGACAATTTTACATTTCTGGTTTTCTTTTTCCTGAAGCAAATGCATGAGTCAATTGACTGCAAGCAATTTTCTTGCAATTTTCTTTTTCTTGAGAGCACATCTCAAGTGGAAAGGAACTTCTGGTTTCAGTGTGATTTTGTAATTCTTCCAAAGCTTGGATGCTTTTATGACCCTTAAGAGTTCAAATATGTTAAGACTTCTGTGAAATATGTAAAGCGAAGATGGTTTAGGGCTCCTGCACTTTTAAAAGCTGTGTGGAACAGCAGAAGATGCAGATTATTGTGTCCCTGTGTTCCAAGGGTATGAAATTTCACCTTCTGATATTTCTGGTGGAGTTCCTACTTCTATACAACTATGAAAGGTGTACTAGGCCTGAATCTTTGCATCTAATCATCCCAGGACAGACATGATCATGTAAATGGTGCTAGTCTAAAATATAAGTGACAACCCATAATGCAATCTGGGCAATATTCAAGAACTTCTGATCTTCTGATGTAAAGTGATTAAAGAGACTATCCAAATCTGCTTCACCTTGCACAGATACCACAGTTGATTTAAAAACCTGTATGTATGTCATGATAAATACCAAAAATGTGTTGAATACTGACAATTACTGGGTATTTTTAAAGACTTTATAAAGACTCACAGATATTATGAGAAATATTTATGTCATGAGACTTGTCTACATTTTACATCTGAGGCATGGGGCATAATCTTTACCTGGAAATGAGAATGACATTTGGACATTTACTGAAGGCCCTCAGTTGACTTTGAATTTTACTGGTAAATGTCAGAATTTTCTGACATCTTCCTCTTGGTTCCTTAAAATCTTAAACATTACCAATAAATGCAAACATCCACCAAATTTCTAAAAACTTACCATAACAGGATCATATGCTCTGAAAACAGGACTACTGCACATAGCAGGGGTGTCAACATAAATAAAATATGGGGGGGCAGGTAAACCCCACCCCACATAATCACAAGACTTGGCACTTGCACGCCATTTGAAGGGCAATACCAATCAACTTTGCAGCAGGGGGTGTTTGGCCATCTCAAATATTTTATTGGGGGGTCTAAAGGAACCTCAGCCCCTAAGAGTTGGCTCCTATGGATCATAGTGTTTGTTTTAATATTCCCTGTATAGACTGATGAACTTGCAATACATACTCTGTTGTGGTTACCATTCCATTATAAGAATTGGTCCAATCAAGTCACAACAGGTTTTACACCTACTTAGGGCACATACCACATGCTTAACTGAGAATGCACACTGGAATCCTCAGTGGCATTATGAGTGCAAATGGAAATAAAGGTTGCATGGGGATGTCTTTACCTAACCATGTCTCATGACCAAAATCCGTGAGCCAACACTGATATCAATGCCAAGAGGAACAAATATTTCACATGCATGTATCACCAGTATGGAAAATGAGGATTTCCAGCAGAGCATTAAGTCATGAAGCTTCCTAAATCTGAACAGATCACACAACAATGCTTCATATCTTTGGTTACTCAACAAGCAAATCATACTTGCAAAGACTCACAGATATCTGCAGCGAACACCATGAGTTTGAATCCAAGACACCCCAAGTCTGAGTCACACAAAAGAATGGAACTTCATCACTTCAGGACTATGAGATCGCCAGGTAAAGGAAAAACAGGTTTTCACTTACCTAGAGAAACAAGAAAAGGAGAAAGAGAGAACAGCAAAGTTAGTTGATTTCTTTTGTATTCCCACAATACATTTTTTCCCCATGAGGTCATGCAAATGAAATATAAGCATTCTGTTATGAGACTGAAATAGCTATGATCTATGATGGCTCTATTAACACATGCCTGCTATCTAAGCAGCTGTAATTGGTTTGTAGTGCCATTTAATGCCACACAGATTACTCATTAAGAAAATGCAAGCCTGAGCAGGTGTTTTCATCAACATCTTGTTCTATTAAATAAATAAATAAAAACCTGGGAGGGAAACGCCATGACAACATTAACCACATGGAAAGACACAAATGATCCCAGCTGTGAACAGCAGGGTTCAGAAGGTCTCACTTTCTAGTGACAGACGCTAAATGGAGGATAGAAAGAGCCTCCCTTTAAAACAGCAGCAAGGACCTGGGATACATTTCACCCCCTCTAGAGCTGAAAGTTGACACCGCCACCATGTGGATTTCGGACAGGAAGATGTTGCATAAAATGATGCTGTCAAATGATGCTTAGAAGACAGCTCTTTCCTCCACTAGAATTGATCAGAAAATATTTTCCACCAGAAACTGTATTTCTGAATAGGTTGTAGGTTCTCTGGAGAAGAACTAAAACTTGGAGATATGCTTTAAAATATTCCGCATAAAATCAGAAAGGATGGCAACACTAGAATATCAGTTCCATGCTCTATGTACACTAATGGTCCAACCAAAATAAAATAAACAGTATGTGTTATTTCCCAATTCTGCAACACAGAATGGAATGCTAGGGTGCCAGTTATTCCTGACAGCTACAAACATATAACTATTATGGAGAAGGAAGAATAGGACATATCTAACACAGTCTCCTGAGATCCACATCCAAAACTCAAGAGATCTGCATTTAAGTTAGTTCTGTTCTGCCATGGCCATCACAAAGCCCACATAACAAAAATCTGTCTGGCTGCATTGCATCCCCACACCACCACATTCACAAGCTTGTCCCTAGCTGACTGAGATAATAGACTCTTTATCATATTTGACTTGGGAGGTTGCATGCTCAGAAACATGCTCTGCAAATTTGAAACTCATTTGTCAAGTCTCCATTAAGTGCTGCTGCAACTAACCACTGCTTCAGCAGCGCAGAGAACCCCCTTTGATGCATCTTGGAATGCCCCATCCTTTCCCCGCCTCCTTGAAATCACCCCCAGGAAAAACAAAAAGGGCATATTTTTTAAATTGTGTTATTAGCTGAATTATTAATTGATATGAAAACAGCATTTTACTGGGCATAAAAACTCATTTGCAAATGAGATAAAATGTTCTCAGTGCTTTCCTGCCTCCAAGCAGAGCTGGAGAGAGGTCTCTGACAGCTTGAATATTATGCACATTAGTGCAATCTGCTGAGCTTCTAATGCACAGATAGAGGAATCCTCCAGTCTCGTATTCATCAGCCAGCCTCTCCCTCCCTCCCTCCTTATTGCCTGCTTTACATCTCTATCTGGGGAACCTCAGGGCAAGGAGATTTTTCTTTCTGATCAATCCCCAATGCTATGGATATTGCATGGCTGAGGGTAGAAGTGAATGATGCTTTTCTCTACACCCCAGTGTTGTCTTTCTCTACCCCTCTTAGACCTCTGTGACACTCAGGGAAGGGTTTGCTTTGTACCACTCTTCATCCAAATTAGCCTTTTGGCCAAAGCTAGTTGTTGTGGTTCGAGGACCTGACCCCCGCGAAGTAAAATGAAGACACAGGGACACGTGATATAAGGTTAATGGGCTAGAAAAGGCCACAACTTTATTGATTACAGCAATGAAAAGGTATTGGCTTAGGCATTGGATCGCGAAACAAGTGGGTTTATTCACCAGGGGTTCATCACCTGTTGATGCTAATCCAACTATAGGCTCACCCCTGAAGTCACCGAGGGTCGTGCCATTGCCTCCCACCAAGCAGGCTTTGGACGGAATACACAGCCGCCAGATTCCTTTAATGGAATACCCCTAGAAATTGAAGGCATAGGCGATGGCCACACCTAGCACTTCGACACACCACAACACATTATTCCAATGCCTAACCTACCCACCAATACCACCAAAAAGTTGTGACGATTGCTACGAGGTAGGCGAAAAAACCAAAAAGCCTAATGCCAAATGGAAAAACTCCTACCAGGCCCCCCAGGCAACCGGGGCGACCAACCTAAGGTCCATAGCAAGGCCAGTGACCTAAGCCCTAACTCAAAGGGAGTGGAGGGTGGGTGACTCGCACAGGACGACAAAGAGAAATGAGGCCGTGGAGAGGCTGGCACTGCAGCATAAAGGCTGCTGGACACGCCCCCCCATGGCACCTGGTTGGATGGCCACGGGGGGGGGGCGTGAGCGCCAGCCAGGTGAGCTGGAGGCAGGGGGCAACACTCCCTGCTAGGAGCGGTGTTTGGGCTCCCGTCCACAACCACTCCCCTCTCTTTCAGGGAGGAGAGTCTTTGCAGGAGATATTTGGTTGCCACCAAAGACAGCAGTCCAACATCTCCTTCTTTTTCCATTGGTAATGCCGGGTGTGGCATTTGCCTCCTAGGTGGGTCATAAGGAAAGGGTTAAATGAGTGTGTGATGTGATTGGCCAGTGAGAATGCAAGGGGGGGAGTAAAAGTTAGAGTGGGAGGTTTTGAAAGTCAGTTGAGAGTTGGGAGTTGAAGAAGGAAGAGGGAGGTTAAGTCTGTGGGTTGGTCGTGTTGTGTTGTGAGTGAGTGAAAGGAATTGTTAGGTGGAGTCAGATAGATAGTTGGAATAATCAGTTTGAAGTTGTTAGGAACGCATAGGACAGTTAAGGATTTAAGTTTAAGAATCTGCCAAGAAAAATTAATGGAAACCATAAGCTTGTTCATGCCTATAAATAAACTTGATTATTTGTTAATGTTAACAACTGTCTGGACTCCATGTGTACCTGTGAGACACGAGTTGGTGGCAGCGAAGAAAGCAATCACAGTGGTGGCACAGGGTCAATAGACCGTCAAACGTCCGGGGAGCCCTGTGTGTGATTGCCACACTGGGCAATGCAAAATATGTGACACACTAGCACTACATGGTGAGTTTTCCTTTTTCTGCAAGGAGCAGCCAATGAATTCGACTACGTTGAGGAGAAACAATTTTGTTAAAAAAATCCCCCCAGTAGCACCTTAGAGACCAATTAAGTTTGTTATTGGTATGAACACGAAATCTCATATCAATAACAAACTTGGTTGGTCTCTAAGATGCTACTGGAATGAATATTTTTTTTGTTTCAACTATGGCAGACCAACCTGTATGTTGAGAAGGCAACACACAATGGGTCAGTGATGGTTTGGCCACCACCCAAAGCTTTAATTGTTTCTTTTCCTGATTGTATCTCTAGTTGCTTTTGGATGTTTATGTACATTCAAAGTAAATAACAATTAAGTAATGTTCTTATTACTATTACTATTACTACTATTACCAGCAAATAAGTTCACAGCGTGGTTTGATGACATCACACATTTTGGATTACTAGGGACTTGGGCTTACTGTTTATGTGGCAATTTTCATTTTATTGGGTTGTATACAGCTACGTTTTACTCAGAGTAAACATACTGAAATTAATGAACATGAGTAAGTTAGGTGCATTCATTTCAATTGGTTTACTGAGCAAAACTTTGTTGAATACCACCCAATATATCCATTTGGGATGGAATTTCATTTCACTTTTACTGGCTTCTACAGTTTGCTGCTGCCCACCAGAATGGTTATTTTCCAAATCTTTTGTCTTCTCCCAAGGACAATATTTATCTTCCAAACTTTTAAAATAACATTTCTGTTTTATATGTGTGTTCAAGGGATGTACATAGTTCACAGCGTTCAGTTCACAGAAAGTTTGTCTTTATTGAAAGAACAACCACCTTTATTCCATTGAGGGGAAACTGGTGGCCCTCAAGATGATCATAGACAACAAATCCCATCATCCCTGTTCATTTAGTTTGCTGGTTCAGGTTGATGAGAGTTGGGACCCTGATCTTAAGTTGCCTCACACCGCCTCAGATCTTCAAACATTCCCCTTATTAATCAGATACAAATTTCTCATTCCTAAAATGATACGAAACTACTGTAATGTTCTATATAAATGTTGTTTTTGTTGTAAGTTTGAGTCAAATTTTACCTATTTTTGCCCTTGCTCCTAAAATCTCTGAAATGTTGACCTAACTTTGCATCCTGAAAACAAGATGATGAACTTTGTTTCCTTTAATGGCTTTGTTTAATTCTTGTGGTGGGCCTTATTTGGTCATATTAGCCTTTGTTCATTTTGTGAGCAGGTGATTTCACTGTATTTGAGGCAATTATTTATAATTAAGTTTTAAAAGCAACCAACAAGAAAGGCTGGATAACAACAACACCAGCAGCATTCAAGACCACTGGGGCTCTTTCCCATTATTCCTGTAGGTATCCTTCCTCTCACACCTGTGACATAGTACCTGCTCATGCTCATACAGCCACTCTTCCCAGAAGTAGCACTGTCAATTTTCCCTGGTAGACAGTACCATTTTTTTCAAATGTCCACAATATATAAGAAAAATGGAAAAGAGCTAGACAACTGCCCGCCCCCTATTCCATATCAATCAACAAATAAATAGGAGTCTATCCCTACTGACTCACAGCTTCAATAAACAATCACCAGAGTTGGCAAACTCTACCGATCAATCCTGTCTGTTAGATGCAAACCTTGTAATTTAGTAATAACTACTCACCCACCACTGACCTGCTAATTAATGCATAGATTTTTTTTTGTTCTCCTTTAATCGTTTGCCCCAATATCTGAGTCACTACTTTAGACCACTGGCTCTGTGCTGAGCTAAACAACTAAATGCTACTTCAGTTCTGTGGTAATAAAACACTGAAATATATTGACTCACTGCCAGCTTTCGCCTTCTCTCTCTCCCTCTCTCCTGCTATCTCTCTATATGCTATGATGAGTGCTGGTGTGTGAAAAGAATACAGAGAGAGCAAAAGCAGGGGCTGTGTATATGCCGTTCAGGACATAGGTGAAGAAAAATGGGAGCCAGTTATTAGTAGGAATTGACAAACCTGCCCATTTTGGTTTCTCTCCATTTTGCATTTTTTCTGATCTTGAGTTCAATTTGTCACATTTCTACATCTGATCTTGAGTTCAATTTGTCACATTTCTACAAATCTACATTTGTTTGCAGGTTGTTGGGTTATTGTTGTTGTTGTTGTTTTTAAAAATGCCCCACAAAAATTCATCAGTGTTTTAGGACAATATTTTCCTACCATACACACCATTTTGTGAGCAATTTCCCCCAGTATAACACATTTGGGAAGTTATTTTCGCTAACATATCCATTTTGATGCACGCTTTTACTCAATACATCCATTGCTGTACACTTGTTACTGTTGTTGGAAAACTGCATAGGTGTTTATATTGTTATCAGTTTGGAGCGTGTGTTTTAAACTGGGTGCCAGACCTTTCTAATCCCTGGATCGAGAAAGTGTTAGGATTTAATAAAGGTTTGATGTGTTAATTTGCCACCATCTTAAACTAGGTGCATCATCTGGGAGGTGGGAGCCCTGAACCCTGAAAATTTTCAATGAGGGGGCCGGACCCCCTCAAAGTTCCACAGCGACCGTGCGTGCACACCACGAGGCATTGCTTGTGTCACGCACGCATGTCACGAAGCATCCGCATGACACGTCTGCATGCTCTGCGGCGTGCACAAGCAAAGTCGGCATTCCTTGGGGCATGCACACACGCCACAATCATGATACAGGGCATGCTGGTGACGCACAGCTCCAGCCCCCTCAATCGTACGGGCAAAGCAGCATGCATGATCACATTATGGGGATTTCAATATCACAGGGGCGGTCCATACTGCTTCACCACCTGAGGTGAAGTGGGAAGGTGTGGGCCCCACTGTTGCTCCCCACCACCACTGCAGCCTCACTTACTTGGGCGATGCAGTGGCAGCTTCTGGAAAGATCTCACAGAACTCTTGCAAGATCTGGCAAGATCCCGTTGGAAGCTGCCGCCACCGTGTAACCCCTGTAGTGGTGGGTGGCATTCTGTGGGGGTGCCACCTACAGGATTCCACCACCCGAGGCATCTGCTTCAGTCTACCTCCTGGGTGGGTCGGCCCCACAACATCACATGCCTCTATCATGTGATTGTATTTGTACATTGTAAGCTTTCCTTGTAGGAGAGTTGTTTCAGGGTCAAGATGCACTACAGCTAGCCTGCTGATAATATCAATAAATATTATTATGTCATTGTTAGAGTTGTGTCTCTTAGAGAGTGGCTGTAAGTGGGTGTATGGGTTGTAGGTCTCTCTCCCCCCCCCCCTTCTCATTTAGTATAAAATGAGTCTTCCAAACATGCCCTTGAAACAGTAAGATCTCATTTATTTTAAAACCCATTGTCTGTTAGAAGCTTGCAATTGTCTTAAGTGACTGGTTGGCCCAATTAAAAGAAGCATTTCATTCACCCTCATTTTGCACTAATGCCGTGATCAATAACCTGTAGGACTCTAAATGAATACAGCCAATAAAGTAATAATAACAACATTTCACATGTTCCGAATATAATCAAACACAATGAAAATCTGAATGTTAAGCTACCAGGCAGCAAGCTCACATTGCTCTTACTGAAAAAGCAATACCTCATACAACACGGCTCCTATGATGATAATGTGGAGCCATTGCAATATCAATTTAATACTTAGTCTAATAGCACAGCACCATTAATATAACCGACAGTAACAGTTTCATTATTGGGGCAATGGTATGGCAGGTGTCCGTGAGCTGTTAATAGAATAGTGATACCCCTGAGACTATCCTTCCTGCTTTTTGCACCAGTGCTGGGAGGCAGGAAAAAAAATCAGGTTTCTATAACTATTCTTCCACCACTTGAATGTGGATATTGCAGTTCATCCCTAGGAACCACAAAGTCAGAACATTTTGGAGGCATGAACAGTGTACATAAAATTTCCCAGCCACATTCAAACATGCCAGTGACATATGGATTGCTAATACTTTTTAGAATTTTCTTGGAGACTTGCCATATTCCTCCCCCCCACCCACCCTTATAAACTTCTGTAGCTGAAGCGACACACCAAGTCTATCAGAAACTGTTCTGCTCCCAGAGAGAAGAATACCTTCTGTAGTAAATTCCCCCACTGACCCCGCCATATAATTAGAGCTGAAATCCTCACTTCATATGGTTGAAGCTTGCTTGAAGTGTGCTACACATGCACAACTTAGTCTTCTCTGTAGGGAGTTATATGACCACTACCCCCCAGGCAGGTTTATTTTTTCCTTTTTCCTATTATTATTATTATTATTAGCCAAGTTTATTTTTATGCATCTCTTTGTGACTGGGCCCTGTTCCCAGAATTCTCTGGGAAGAGTGATTGACAGTTTACCTACTCTGAAAACAACTCTCAGGCCCCTTAGCACACTACAGTTCCCAGAATATTTTGGGTGAAGCCATGACTGTTACATAGTGCTTTGAATGTAACAGACCTAAGTCTGTCAATAGTTATTTGTTCTCCTAGATGTTTCTTGGTTTTTCAACTCAAAATCCCAAACAATTGGTAACATAGGCATGAGCCACCTGAAAAGGTTCATTTCAGAAGATGCTGAGGAAAGCATTGATACTGTTGGGATAGAGGGAAAACATAGTTCTCAGTGGTTTGCCTACAGTAAGGGCAGTTAGCATGGGATCTGGGGAGTGGGAAAGAAGTATAGCCCTCCAAACAACCCCATATAAAAGACATCATGTATGGATTTAATTCTAATCTTCCCCACATTTCCATATCAGAGTGCAAAGTCCTCATGAACATTCATCAGCATTTTATGGTGCTCCTCATATGTACACCTTTCTATGCAATGTTACCCAATATATACATTTCCTCAAACAGAATGCATTTGTGCATGTAATTTTCACTAATATATGCATGTTCATGCACACTTTGCCCTAGTACATGCATATTTGTACACATTACTCACCTGGGGAATTGTATTGCAATATTTGGAGAGGTACAAATTCTGAATGAAGGCAGGGTTTTTTATTTTTATTTTTAATACTGTTTCAGAAAGTGCAGATTAGGTAAATGTGGACTGGATCAAATTTCTCCCTGATGCCTAGTGAATTCTGTATTTCTATAAGAAGCCCTTGGCCAGACTTCTCTTCACAGCAGGGGCTGAGCTGGCAATGCAATGTAAATGATACACCACCATGAATCAGGGAAAGAGAGTGTTTTAGGAGTGAAGGAGAAGGTCCCAGGGATGCCCCCATCACTTTTCTACTTTGGCAGACAGAGAGAAAGCTCCTCTGCACAGGAAGCCGCCTAAGCGACTGATTGCATTTGCGAGATGCTGAAAGATGCTGATGAGAGAAAGAGAGAGAAAAGGCCCAGGCTCTTTTCCTGTCACTTCCAAAGCCCCCAGCTGCTGGCTTGCAGCCTTGCCTGTCGCTTCCCTTAAGCCTCTATGGAGGAAGAAGAGTGAAGATCTCCCAGACAGTGTTTAGTGTCACAGACAGTTCGGCAAGAGACAATTTTTCACCCCGTTAAACCCTTCTGCAGCATATTATCTACTGGTTTTCTCTCTCTCCCTCCTCGCCTCTTTTTATGATTTACTTATGATTATCTCTGGCTGGTTCAACCACCAAACAAATGAACAGCCAGCTGCAGGACTGTATTGGCTGCCTCAGAAGAACTAAGAAAGCCCCCTGCCCCCCCAAAATTATACCCTACCTGTTCCTGGTGAGCCCATCCCAATTTATTCTCCAGTGAGTTTCTCATACTATGGCTTGGCAACGTGGCCTAGTAATTAAGCCACAGTTAATCTGAATGAAAAATCAGACCTGCAACAACTCATTTTCAATTTCTTGGAAGTTGGGAAAGGAGTGCCTCTGAACTTGTGAAAGATATTTTTTCCTCACCATTGATGACTCTGCAGCAAGAACACACCACCAAGTAATAGTTAATTCAAAGCATGGTATAGGCTGGTCACCCCCTTGTAAGGAAAGGAAAGAGTCACAGGGGAAAGTAGCAGTCACCCAGCAGAGCTGAAGGTCTGTCAGAACTCCAGTGCTCAGTGGAGGCTGGTCCATTAGGGTGAATCTTCAATGTGCTCTCAGTCATCCCTGACCTGCCTACCTTCTTATAACAAATAAGCATGTGGTTCTCTCTGCCATTGGCTCTGGCTCCACCTACTTCTGGTTTCCCCTGCCTTCCCATTGGGCACTAGCTGGTGGCTGGCAGTCACCACTGCCAATGCTCCTTTGAAATGGCGAGAATGGGGAGTTAGAGAGAACTCCTTGCAACAGGATTGACTTTGTGGTTATGGCACCAAACAGGGAGTATCTGCAGACACATAGCACCAAGTAACTGCTCATCTTTTTAATTCATCCCCCACCTCCCATTATCTTCCCCCACTTCCCTTTTAAATCAATATATGGCTTATGATGCATACATAACTATATAGGTGCACGTTCCATTTACATAAAAGAACATTACACAAGGGGCTTACTATTGCATTCATTCATACCATCTATACATGCTGCTTCTCCCTTTAACATTTCTTATCTCTTTGGGGACATATTGCATACGCTCTCCCTTTTCCTCACACTATCTGGAATCAGCTTTCTTATATTGCTCATGAACAGCCAAGATCCTTTTGTAATTATGAAGAAACAGAGGTCTAGGTGTAATACAGAAGGAATGCATAGTTGGGTAATTCTCACTGGAGAGTCAAAGCAAACATAAAAATGAGGAGACCTGGAAGGTTAATGGAAACTAGAAACTACAGCCATGCATCTCTAGAGATATTGTACCGTCCTGCAATTGCCTAATTATTGCTGCTGAGCTCAGAATGAGATTCCCATTCCAGTTCATGAACATATGATCTCATTCCAGTTGTCGCAGCACTGAAACAAATACACCGCAAACAAACCATCACACCAAATATAAACAAGTTCACTTGCAGTGCAGACATGCCCTTAGGCTGCCCAACTTACTGCTCAACCTCAGTCCTGCCACACAGTATCCAATCTTATCCCAACCCTGCTCTGCCTACCTTATGCTTGTGATTGTCCATATTCACAACATCTTCTTTCTGCTAAATTCCAGGGGTTCTGCAAAAAGCCCTGCACTTATTTCTTTTCAGTGTTCGGACATTTCAATGGACTTGAGCAGGAAAACTTGTGCTGAGTCCAGATATATGGTGCATGTTGTCATTCTTTGCAGCAATAATCTACAGTTCTGAGATCCAATGCACTTTAATATTATATTTTAATTGGAGCCACTGGAATCATGTTGTTGTTGTGGTTTTACAATCTAGCAGAACTGACAGAAACCAGAAGTGGTTTGGGGAAGGTTTGTTGGGATTTCTTTCACTACCTTTTTAAAAAGGGAGATGGCATTTTTAGTTGTGGCCATGTGCCTATGAAATGCTCTCCCCAATGAAGCCCAACTGGCTTGGGATCATTGAAGAAAGCACCTCTACACCTCATCTCTCTTAAAAATGAGTAGGTGTTCATCAGCATGGTTCCAACTTGATGACTGGCCACAAGCCAAGGAAAGGCATGTGAGTTTAGACAAATTCATGCAGGACAAGGGTATTCTTGGCTATTAGTTAAAGTGATTATATGCTACCTCTGATTACCACTTGCTGGGGAACTACAGTAGGAGAGGACAATTTCCCTCATGTCCTGTTGATGGGCTATACTGGACTTGATAGGCCTTGAATCTGATCCTCTGGCCTCTTCAGAGGTGGTTAAACGGGCAATATGTTAGATAGAGCTCTAATTGCTCTTTTAACCTATCAGTAAGGTAGGAGGCAGCAAGGTTTTTTGTTTTTGTGTGTGTGTGTTTGCAGCTGGACACATTTGGAATTCTGAAATAGTGTCACAAGCACCAGTCACAAAATGGCTCCCATGTCAAGTGTAGGTCTTAGCTAATGCCTTGTCATGAATCGTAAAACTTAGCTTATAGACCTATGTGTCATGTATCCTTGTACCTTGAACTAATGTTGAGACCATGTACTGATTTATTGAATACAGCCTTCTGGTTTCCCCAAACTGTGAGTCTAAATATCATTCCTGAGCATGGGAGTCAGCCCCGCATGGACAGAAAAAAGGACACCTGCACCAGCAACCACAGCTTTCATACTCTTTTCACCCCTCATCAGTTCAAAACAGAAGGGAGGGGAGAAGGGTGTCCTGTCCTAGCATCTAGTGGGATGTGGCATGTTTAAAGGTGTGTGGGAAGGTAAATGGTGTTTCTGTGCACTCTGGCACTTGTCACAGTCCTCTGTGCACCAGAAGTGGTTTAGTCATGCTGGCCACATGACCCAGAAAACTGTGGACAAACGCCGGCTCCTTCGCCAGAAAGCAAAATGAGCGCCAAAACCCGAAAGTCACCTTTGACTGGACTTAACCGTTCAGGGGTCATTTACCTTTTTTGTTATAGAAGAAGCAGAGCCAGTGCAAACAATAAACAGCAGAAAGAGCAAACAGCTGCTCGTGCAATGTGGATTTTTGTGGGGATATTCACTGAGACCTTTCGTGGAAAGTACTAGTGGTGTCTGTGGGTGCTGCATTGGTGAAGGACCTATGCTTGTGAAGGACCTATGCTTGTGAACCTGCCCCAACTGCTGCACTTGGCCCCTTTCTACATGCATGTAGGTTCCCCACACATTTAAAACCCAGCTTGTGCAAGGTTCAAAAATATATAGGAATCTACACTCCTAGAGCGGCTCCCCACTTCAGATTTGCCATTACCACCACTGTGTGAATAACAAAGGGGCCAAAGCTGGCAAGGAGGTAAGAGTTGTGACAGGCGCAGCAAGGATTTTACCACTCGTCTGCTCATGTGATTGTGACCAGACAAGGATCAACACTTGTACAGGTTGAAGATCCCAATATTCCAGAACTTAAATGATTGGCATAATACAGTGGTAACTCAGGTTAAGAACTTAATTCGTTCTGGAGGACCATTCTGAACCTGAAATTGTTCTTAACCTGAGGTACCACTTTAGCTAATGGGGCCTCCCACTGCCACTGCACCACCACCATGCAATTTCTGATCTCATCCTGAAGCAAAGTTCTTAACCCAAGGTGCTATTTCTGGAGTTTGTAACCTGAAGCGTCTGCAACCTGAAGCGTCTGTAACCCATGGTACCACTGTATAATAATGGGTAATCCCTTTCCCACAACACAATTGCTCTCTTTAATTGAGTAACACTTACTATATTTGTTTTTGTTTCTCTTGCCTTCAGTGTCTTTCATATTATCTAATTCCTTTTATACTGTCTTAATTAAGATAAGGCTAGATTGAACAATTTCTCATTTTTTATTAATGTTTTACTAATGAGTTAATGCACTAATCTTCTTTTGGAGGGGTCATTATTTTCTACTTTGATGCATTAACACATTAATGTACTAATATTTATGCCCTTATTAGCCTCCTGTTTTTTCCTCATTTGTAATATGATTATTACAAAGATAATCATCTTTGTATCTTAGTATTTAAAAAAAAAGGCAAACATATTTTTGTTGTTGTTCCCAGGTGCTCTTTAATTTTTCTTTCTTTATTGGAACTAATTCTCATGAGAGAAGGAGAACAACCATCTTAGCAGCATAAACTGCAAAGCCCAAGATTCTTAAAAATGCAGTTAAGAGTCTGGGGTCTACCTTTCTCATATTAAACCTCACCTCCCTTTTGTTGCAATCTGGCAGTAGGCCTACAATGCAGAATGCAGCACTGTGAGCAGGAGCACAAAATGTCACACTTTCCAGCTCCATCAGGAAGTGTTCTGCCTTGTCTCACTTTCTAGTTCATTATTTGGTCTAATTTACTGACTGACATTGTGGGTGGAGGCAAATAATGGCTCTATTGTCAGTTAGTGCTAGGGAGAAAGGCATATTAGCTACACAGAGGCCAGTTAAGAGCAACGTTGCCTTTTCAATGCTTCCGCTCAAGCTGTAATACAACTTTGTCCCTTTATTCTTCCCAGTTGCTGTCACACCTGTGGCACTGTTACCTGACTTGGCAGCACAGCTCATTCATAAAGTTTATGAGTCATAGCGTAGGTGACACACTAAAATTCGAGCAGAGCCAAGTTTGGAAGAACATTGCTGCTGAATGCCCAAGTAGCAGCAGAATGTGGTGGATCTCAGAACTCATTATGGGGATGAAATCTAGCTCAGGTTAGCAATGATCAGTGGTCAACAAGCCTCTTTGTCAACAGCAGTTGTGCCAGGCTCATGACTTTCCCCCACCAAAACCAGCAATAGATCTATCGAGGGGGAAGGGGAGCAATGCATTTGATGAGAAAAAGAGGCACTAGAATAAGGATATCACAGATTTGGTAGGAACCTCCGAGGTCCTCTAGTCCAGCCCTGCTGATGTAGGAAATCTGCTGCATCAGCCCTGCTGATGTAGGAAATCTGGTGAGCATCCAGCCTCTTCTTAAAAACCTCTAATGGAGGAGAATCCACCAGCTTCCTAGGCAGTCTATTCTGTTCACATGCAGCTTGAATAATCAGAAAGTTTGTTCTAATGCTTAATCTCAAGCATATGTGATTTCTGTTGCTCTAGAGCAGGGGTGGGGAACCTGTGGCCTTCCAGATGTTGCCGGTCTTCATCTCCCATCAGCCCCACCTAGCATGGTCAGTGATGATGGGGAGCTGGATCCACAGAAAACACATCTGCTCCATCATCTATATAACAGCCATTCAAATATATGAAGACGGCTTTCACATTTCCTTTTCATAGGCTCTCCCACAAGCTAAGCATACCCAACTCCTTAGGCTTTTCCTTACAGGACTTTTACTGCCAGGGACTACTGATAAAATACAAGTAAGGATAACATTTTATACAATTTTAGTAGAGTGAGTTAGATTGCTACAGTCTGGTTTGGAACTTTTAAGGTCCACCCTCTTCCATATCTACTCACATAAGTCATCTTCTGAGGCCCTACTCTAGATCTATCACACCCATGCACCGAGACATGATGCTCTACAACACTGTTGAGTGCAATGTGCATCTGAATACCAGTTGCTGATAATCAAGGGTGAGGAGAGCATGATGTTCTAAGGGGACATTTACAGTTGTAGCTAATTAGTTGTCCCTTACTAGGTGGCATTATCAACCGCAGCAAAGCCAAAAGCAATAATGCACTTAAGTGTTTTCATGTAAAAGAAAATATCTAAATGCATTATATTCTCATGGAGTTAACTTTTTAAAACTTCCATAGATCTTAACAAATGTGCGCCAGTGGCTTCTTGGCAGCCAATGCTCGCCACATGTTCAAGGGAAGCAGCAAACATGCCCTTGTTGAACGTGGGAACCACTGAGTGAGGGAAAGCGAAAATCCCTAAAGTTTTCTCCTGCGTGAGGGGGGAAAAACTTCTTAAAGCAGTGTGTAAATTCATGGCAAGAAGCAATAAAGGTGAGTTTTATACATTCCCATTATTGCTTCTACGTCTTTGCAATAATGTTTATTGACATGTTTGAATGGAGCACAAGCTGCAGTTCAGTTCAACTGCCTGTGAAAATGGGACATTTGTCAAGAAACAAACCTCATGGTTTTTTTTAGTGGCTTCTCTCACTCAGAAAATATGATCACAATGTTGTTAAGGGAAGGGAGGGGGAGGGGAACAAGGCTCCCTGGAGTGCGTTGTTAGCGGGTATATGTGTGGGTTGCGTGTGTGTTAGGAATAGCAGTCACAGATCTCTATGGAGAAGGGGAGGGGGGAATGACAATCACAACCAGGAAAGCTTAAAAGAGTTGTGAATGGCTTTGCGATGCTTTGCACCGCTGCACATGCTCAGATTAGAAGTAGACTCACCTATTACTAGATCCCTAGGAGACACAATAAAATTAACCTTCCGTGGCCAGAGGAAGGCTTGCTGGAAATGCAGGCTCAGCAATACACTACCTTTGCCTCCGACACATTATCATGAGAGAACTTCATTAGTAGACTCACTGACAAGTGAAACATCTCTATGATCCTTTCATCTCTTCAGTCTCCCTCTCCCAAAAGCCCACATCTTGCCAATACCATCCCTTTTTGGTTCGTGAACGGAGCAAAAATACCAGTTGAAGAACCCTGGTGCTCTAAGGTTTTGTACAGGACACACCTTAACTTTTAAAGTACATTTAAAGTGCACTCTCCCAAATAATAATTATCCTGGGAACTATAGTTTTTTAAGGGCACTGGGTGTTGTGGTTCTGTAAGGGGTAGTTATCAAGATGGCTTGGAGTGAAATATGCTTTAAGGTTATAACTAAGAGCTGTTTGACCGTGGAACAGTCTCCCTCGGAAAGTTGGGGGGGCTGGACTAGATGACCCAGCTCTACAATTCTATGGTTCTGTTCTATGATATTGTGTGTATGCAGCCAAGAGTGTACACTTTAAAAAAATTGGGTGTTCATTTAGGACTAGGAAAACACACGAGTAAGCCAGTGGTTTGCTTGCATATTTATTTTCTGTCCTTTTATTTAGAAGACTTATCAATTACTTAATCAAAGAGCTCTCTAAGTGGTCTAGAAATAAAATTGTAGATAAAACACAGCTAAAATTCACAAACACAATTAAAAACAAATATCCATAAAATAATCCATTAAAATGCAGCTAAAACCTTTTAAATGAATATGGGAAACTAAATTATATGTATGGGTGGGCTTGCTGCAATAAGAAAAAGTTTTCAGCTGGCATGTAAAGCAAGGATGTTTGCCTAATGTCAATACAAAGGGAGCTTTGATGGTTTAAGAAGAGGATTAGACAAAATGGAAGGCAAGTAAGAAAAGTAGAATTAATAGAAGTAGAACAGTGTGTTCTCTAAATAATCTGGTCCATAAATGCTTGGTTCTTGCAAAAAATCCATTATGGCCAAAAGATGTCCTAGGAAGTAATGGATGACTTTGGGTAGTTACTCCAAGGATGATGGCCTTTCCACACATGGGCAGAGCAAGTATAGAGATGGTCAGTTAACATTTTCCAACATTCCATATAGGTGGGCAAAATGTTCTAATGGGATATGCATCCTCTTCACTACTGTCAGGGAGGACTCACTAAGGGGGAGGCAATGGATGTGTAAGGATACTTGAGATATGTTGAAATGCAGATTCTAAGTCATTGGTCAGAAAAAAAGGATTTTTAAAAGAAAGGGGTGTTTTGTTATTATCGAGTCTTCAGTACAAGGGGTACATAGGTAGAGCTCCAAGCATTTTGCATTCAGGTCAACATGTGTACCTTGAGAATGCTCCCCCCACATTAGATTCTAAGCTGCCACCTTTCTCTTACCACCCTCTGGTCATTTCATGCCTCTTTTACCTGTTCCATTTTGCTTCAGCTGCCATTGGCTTAGCTGCTCTGATGTCACAGAGGGAATCATGGCATCTTCAATGGTTGCATCACACTGCTTAACTTGCCTTAGTGTCTCAGTGGCATTTAACAGAAGTGCTACTCCATCTCAGTCACCTTAGTCCTTTTCCTTCTGATGTCTCAGAGGTACTGTAGCCTAGGGCAAAGCAACTCAGTTCTTAGATGTCTTAAGGTTAAGATTTGCATTCTAATACCATTAAGCAACTATTTAAATAAAAGCACTCACACACCACAGACCTTTTTTAAAAAAAACACACACACACCAAAATAAACTTGTTAGTGTGAATTATGTGCCTCTGGAGCCTTCCTAATAAGAAGTAATTTGCTACAGCCAGATGAAACCTGCAGTTTATAAAGAAGGCAGGAACATCCTCTGTGATTCAATCCCATATATGCATGTTTTTGGTTTTCCCCTGAATTATCTGCATACCATTTGGCAAGAGCACACCATTTCATCTAGCCCCACAATTCTCTGCTGATTCTGTTCTGGTCTTCACATTCAGTTCTGCTGATGCGTCTCAAATTCCAGCACTGCGTAGTTCCAGTCCGGAGCCCTCTCAACCAGTTTCTATGGAGATTGGACTCTGCCCAACCAATGCCTCCTCCCACTGTACCCTGCCGGAGCCAGTTTTCATCAGGCCTCATAAACTCTTCAAGTGATGATTCCCTCTGCTCTGGTTTCTGAATGGGCCCAAGGAATACCAGCAGCCTCTCATTAGCGTCACATCACCGATGCTACTGCTGTCATTTTTTTGTGTGTGTGTATTGTGTGTGTGTTTCCCTAGGCATGGATCAGATATTACCCAGCTCAACAAAAATAATAATTTAGAAATAAATTATTACGCTTTTGCAAGAACATAACTATTCATAGCAAAAGGTGCCTGGCAATCCATTAGTCAGTCCTCCCAGCTCTCCCACGCAGTGCAAACATCATCTCCGTCATGTCGTCAGCCAAACTCATAAATTGCAGCAAACTGCTGCTCTCCCCCAACAAACACAGGGGCAATATGACTTACTGAGAGATATGTGCTAATATCTCATTATCTCCAGACCTCCAGACCTGGAAGGAGTGGGGATATGCACCTTGCAGAAGACAGAAACACTGAACTCTCAGGACCAATTCATCCAACCTTTGCAACATGGTTTAAGGCAGACTGGCTCAGCCCGGGATGCAGCTACTGAGTCAGTAGGGAAGCAATTGTGTCAGGAGCCTATTTTTCACTCACTGGGGCTGAGCTGGGGGAACTGTGCAAAGAAGGTGGAGGCCTGACTAAGGTGAACACATCAGTCCTGCTAAGGAGGCACTGGCCCAGACATTGACCCAGAAGGAGGCAATAGGCAGAAGCATTCCTTCCTCCCCAGCCAGGGGTACTGACTGCCTATAGAAAGGATGGGGAAATTTTCACCCAAAGGCCAAATATGCTCCTCCAGGGCTCTCTATGTAGCCCTATCTGGCCCTTCATAAGCCCCCACTGCCATCACTGGTGCTGCTTTGTATCCTCCTTGAGTGTCTTTGCCTGGCAAGAATGTGTCCTGAAACTCTGATTATGCTTCTAGCTTGCCTAAATAGAGAACAGTATAGATGTGTAACTGTGAAGAAATTAGCTTCCGTGTGTGTGTGTGAGAGAGAGAGAGAGAGAGAGAGAGAGAGAGTGACATTTATTGTTTCATTCTCTAGAACTAATGGTCATTCAGTGAAGCTGAATGCTGGAAGATTCAGGACAGATAAAGTTATGTATATTTGACTATGGAACTTGCTCCCACAGGAGGACGCGATGGCCACCAACTTGAATAGTTATAAAAAAGGATTCTGGCATGGTGCAAATCCTTCGGAAACTGAAACCTATGAACAAACAATGACATTAAGTGGGCTTATAGATAGTATTAGTTGTGTTCTATGAGAGTGATGTTGAGTATGAGCCTCAAGAGCCAAGATAGATGTGACTTCAAGAAGGCTGAGGACTAAAAGACCATTTGGAAGAAGCACTATGAAGGTGTTCATCAAACCTCTGAAACATGACAGTTTTGCAAAGAGTTCCTGCCCTCTACATATGCACTCAGCAGGAACTAACCAGGGTGTTTCTGCAAGTAGAGCAGCAAGAACTGAGACCATCCACCTCCACTGGCCATGGAATGGCCAGATAGCACTCTCTCTGTTCCATTCTCCTTTGAACCAGCAGGTTTACAATGCTCTAATTCCCATCTACAAGTCCTGCTTGCCTTGTCAAGGAGCCAGTGGTGCATTCTGTCATTCAAACTGCTGGAAGGCCTCTCCTGCCAGAGTTTACTGCTATCGTGCCAGCTGCTCGGAGCTGGTAGCAGATGGCTGCGTGGCACACCTGACAGAAAGCAGACCTTCCAAGGACAAAGAGGGAGGCAGGATTTGCCCAAAGTGTGGCAAATCCATTCCCATCTGATGGAAGGTAGTGGATGTACTCCAAGTGCCCAACTTTTCAGAAGAGATTTGGATGCCAGGGAAAGCATGCAAAGAAGCATACCTGTAACAGCTGATGGTTGTATAGCTTGGACCAAATGGCTTTTAAAAGAAAATGTGAGCAATCTATCAAATGCAATGACTGCCAGTCTTTTTTCAAGAGAAAGACAGGAAAGAATGTTACAGAAACATGTGGGTGATCGTAGGGTGTAATTCAGGGACGATGAACTTTTTTTTTGTCCTTAGGGCCACATTTCATACTGGGAAACCTTCCAAGGGCCACATACCAGTGGTGGAAGGGGCCCAAGGCAAAAGTGGGCATAACAACAAATGTAAATGTTACCTTTCCACAGTAGGTTAGTTTCTACACAAACTCACACAATGCTCTCTATCATTTACCCTCACAAGGAAGAGCCATGTCCACCAGGAAACTAAAGGACAGTCATTGACTGTATTTGTTCAAATATACACTAGCTTATAAAATGTGCAGTATGAATTGCTAAAGTTTTAAATGGTATTTGGGCCATCATTTGCAATCTAGGAAGACTGCAACACTAAACATGCTTGCAAGTGAGTAAATGCCATACGGGGGAAAAGGTGGGATTTGGCCAGTGACAACCTGGTGCCTTCCAGATGTTCTGGATGACAATTCCCATCAGCCCAAAGCATCTGGATTGGTGGAGGCTGTTCTAAGTACAGTGGTACCTTGGGTTACGAACTTATTTTTTCCGGAGGTCCGTTCTTAACCTGAGGTACCACTTTAGCTAATCGGGCCTCCCGCTGCCGCGGCGCGATATCCGTTCTCATCCTGAGGTAAACTTTGTAACCCAAGGTACTACTTCTGGGTTAGCGGAGTTTGCAACCTGAAGTGTTTGTAACCCAAGCTGTTTGTAAATCGAGGTACCACTTTAAAGGTGAATAGAATTGCAGTGTCTGAAACTATCGTACACAAACAGCTTTGTTTTCCAAGGCCACCCTGAGCTCTTCAGGACATCTACTGATTCAGTTCATTCTAACTACCTTTCATACTTGAGTCTCTACTGATTCTGTACTAATGCTTTTGGACTCTATTCAGTGTAATTCATGTGCTTTGTGTCTTTTTATCATTGTTGTATATGGCCTATGTTTGCCTGAATGATCTATTATCCTTTGTGGTTCAGGGCCACCCCACCTTTTTTTTCTTTCGCTTTCTGTAGATTGTGTGGGAAACCTAGTGTGACTTCAGTTCAAATGCGCCAGTGCACTGAATACTTCCTTAAACTGCTGGCTTATAGATAAGTCACTACTGTACTCTACTTTTTACATTCCATGCCTTTAATGGCTACATGAAAAGCAGAAATCAAGAGATAACTCTTCTCCTGACATGGAGACACAGTAATGGGGAAAGCTGTTGATTTCTCCCTATAATACAGCAGTTAAAGGCACGGGTTTTTAAAAGACCACAACACAACTTTCTCTTCCAGGAAAATGGAAATAGGAGAGAGGTAGGGGGAGTTTGATCTCTTGGCAGCTTTTGAGACAGTTGACCAGAGTACCCAGCTTTAGTATTTCAGGGAGGTAGGAGCTGGGGGCACTATGCTTCAGTGGCTCCACTCCTATCTCCAGGCCCCTTTCCAGGAAGTAGTCATGGGGAGCTACCGCTCAGCACCATAGTTGCTGTCCTGTGGTGTCCCAAAGGGTTCCATATTATTTCCTAAGCTACATCTGTGTGAAGCCCCTGGGAGCTATCATCAGGAGATTCGGAGTATCATCAATATGTAAATGACACTCTATCCCTATCTATCTGTTCTATCTGAATTGGGAAAGGTGGCTGAGGTATTAGACCAGTGTTTGGATGCGGTGATGGGCTGGATATGGGCCAGTAAATTGAATCCTGCAAAGACAGAGATGTTATGCATCTCACGTTTCCACATCAGGAAGGTGGGGAGATAGCCTATGTTGAATGAGGTTGCATTCACCTGGAACGAGCAAATCAGCAGTTTGGGGGTGTTTCTGGTTTCAGCACTGTCAACAGAGGCTCAGGTGGTGGCCCCTTGCTGCCTTATGCTGGGCATTGAAAATGAGGTGCAAGTCCCTGGCATGGTCATGGAGCCCTCCCACCTCCTTCCCAAAGCCAAGGAAGCACTTGCCCACCTTGGTGAAGGACAAGGAGGACTCTAGAACCCTATCAGAGCCCTCATACCTTCTTCCTGAACCCAGGCAAGTTCTTAATGGGCTGTGAAAAGGTGCCCTCTTTGGCTGTGGGCCCAGGGCCACTGCACCACTTACACTGCCCTAAATCCACCTCTGCCTTTTGTACTTCATGCTCTGGTTGGATTACTGCAATAATGCCTATGTGGGCAGCCCTTGAAGATGAATCAGAAACTTTAACTGGTCCAAAATGCAGCAACCACCCTACTGATGGGTTTCCATTTTGGTCCCATATAACCCCACCTTTAAAACAGCTGCACTGGTTGCCATTTCGCTTCCTGGCCCAATTCAAAATGCTCACATTAGTGTTTAAAGCATTCAGTAACTCTGGCGCAAATAGCTGAAAGATTAACTCCTTCCCTATAGACCCTCTTGGATGTTAAGTTTGGCAGAGAGTCTTTCTCCTGGTTATTCTACTGCCCTCAAAAGCTCAAGGGGTTGTAGTCCAGGAGAAGGTGTTCTCTGTGGCAGCCCCTCAGCTGTGGAACACCCTCCCAACAGAGGTATACCCGGCAACTTAATTACAGTGGTACCTCAGGTTAAGTACTTAATTCGTTCCGGAGGTCTGTTCTTAACCTGAAGCACCACTTTAGCTAATGGGACTTCCTGCTGCTGCCGCACCACCGGAGCACAATTTCTGTTCTCATCCTGAAGCAAAGTTCTTAACCCGAGGTACTATTTCTGGGTTAGTGGAGTCTGTAACCTGAAGCGTATGTAACCCAAGGTACCACTGTATATAGTTTTCAGTGGATGCTGAAGACACAGCACTTTACCCTGGACTTTGACATCTGAGATGTACTGAATATTTTCAGGACCCACCCTATTTTTCCTGATTGCATTTTTTTTGTAACCTGAAGCATTTCTTTTTATCTGTTCTTAATGTTGTATTTTAAATTGTTGTAACCTGCCCTGGGACCATAGGGTGAAGGGTACGTTGATTATAATTATAAGTGTGGGGGTGGGTGCATACAGCCAGTGGCTGCAGCATAGATCCCAGCCAGTATCTGTCAATTCTTCTTACATCTTCTAGCTTAAATGACTATACAAATTGCAAAAAGAGAGAGAGAGAACATACAGAGTGCAAGATATTTATGCAGTGATAATGCTGTGCACAACCTTTCCAGAAAACTATTATACAAGTGCAAAGACATTTAAATATTTGAAAAGCATCTTTTGCAACCAATATCAAAATGACATTCGTTCCAGGTTTGAGGGAAAAAATGCCCTTGCTTTTCCCTATCTCCCTTTTCTCATTACAGAGATAAATCCCAGGTGCATCTCTCAGTAGCAGAGAAGGACCAGTATATCTCTGTGTGTGTTTGTGTGTGTGTGTGTGTGCGCACGGATGTCTGTCTACTTGCTCATGTAAGAACAAGAAAGATTCTTGGGGAAGCCTTGCAGGGTTGCCTTGGCCAGTATATCACCACTTTGATCTGTGAAACTGACACCATTACAGGTGCCACTTAATACTCATTCTGCACTTGTAATAAATTGCTCTTTAAGTATGGGCAGCACCTACACTTTGAAATGCCCTGCCTATTGGCATCAGGTGGGTGTCTTCCCTGTACTCTTTTTCATGCCTGCTTGAAACATTGTTTTTAGGCAAGTCTAATACAGTGGTACCTCAGGTTACAGACACTTCAGGTTACAGACGCTTCAGGTTACAGACTCCAATAACCCAGAAATAGTACCTCAGGTTAAGAACTTTGCTTCAGGATGAGAACAGAAATTGTGTGGCAGCAGCAGTGGGAGGCCCCATTAGCTAAAGTGGTACCTCAGGTTAAGAACAGTTTCAGGTGAAAAACAGACCTCCAGAATGAATTAAATTCTTAACCTGAGGTACCACTGTACCTGTGTTTAACTGCTTTTATCTATACTTTTCAACATTTTATATTGTTGTGAATCAAATTTTTAAACTGTCAAATGGTATATAAATTTTATTCAATAAATAAATAAATAAATAAATAAATAAATAAATAAATAAATAAATAAATACTAACATTGTAGAGTTAGAAGGGACCCTAAGGGTCATCTAGTTCAGTTTTTTTCAACCTTTTTTGGGCAAAGGCACACTTGTTTCATGAAAAAAATCATGAGGCACACCACCATTAGAAAATGTTAAAAAAATTAACTCTGTGCCTATATTGACTATATATAAAGTAATTCTCTTGAATAGGAATCAAATAAACACAAAGAAAGTATTTTATAATTACTTTATTGTGAAATAGTAAATAAACAGAAATATGAATAATTATAAAATACTTTATTTTTAAATCTTTCGAATTTTTCAATTTTTCCCACGGCACACCAGGCAACATCTCGCAGCACACCAGTGTGCCGCAGAACAGTGGTTGAAAAACACTGATCTAGTTCAACCACCTGCAATGCAGGAATCTCAACTAAAGCATCCATGACAGATGGCCACCCAACCTCTGCATAAAAGCTTCCAAGGAAGGAGAGGCCATAACCTTCTGAATGAATCCATTCCACTGTCAAACAGCTCTTACCATTAGGAAGTTATTCCTAGTGTTCAGTCGGTATAGCCTTTCTTGTAGTGTGAAGCCATTGGTTTGGGGTCCTACCCTCCAGAGCTGGAGAAAACAAACTTCCTCCATTTTCCATGTGACAGCCCTTTAGATATTTGAAAATGGCTCTCATGTCTACTCTTGGTCTCCTCTTATCCAGGCTAAACGTACTGAACTCTCTCAACCATTAACTGCATGAGGGCAAGCCCTGGATAAATCATCGCTCAGTGTATCCAGTCTTATTAATGAGCTACTCCTTCCACTGTTTATTTTCTTTTAAGCAGTGGGCTACTGATAATCACTAGAATCTCTGGGATGCAAAGACATAAGAGAAAGAAATAATGAATGGCAAAAGGCAATTTCCACTTGAATGGTGTCCATTAGGGCCCGACACACATGCCTGGTAGAAGGGGATTGTGATTATATTCGCTTCCCCACAACTAAAGTCTATGTCGTGAGCATTGCTTTTGCAGAGGTATTGTGCGCACAGAACCCAATGCATGTACAGCAGAACAGTGCAGCACAATCTACATTCTCTGTTTTCTGCAGTATAGATTGTGTGGTTGGGAATGAGAGGCACTGACTTCTACAGAAGGAGCAGAGCTGACAACCTGTGTGCACATATTCAACCAAGCACTTTGACAATGGAGTGGAAGGCAAGTGATATGCTGCTTAAAAGCATGCTAAGAAGGATTCCAAAATACATTATCATTGCTGGCCTGCTGGTCCGGGCTAGATATAACTTTTACTTTCTGGCCTGAATACTTTCTGACACTTTTACTTTCAAATCTGCAACCTCTAAGCATTGGCTTTCACATTACAGTACAATCCTATACCCAGTTACCAGGGACTAAGACTGAAGAAATGCTTCTATCTTGGTTAGCATGAATAGTGCATACATAGGATTGCACTCAATATTGGAATCATAAAATTGTAGAGTTGGAAGGGACCCAAAAGGTCAACTCCATTGTTGCATAGCTCTTGCCTGCAGAAAGTTCTTCCTAATGTTTAGCCTGTCATTTGAATCTATGATTTAGGGTCCTACCCTCTGGCGCAGCAGAAAACAAATTTGCTCCACCTTCCATGTGGCAGGCATTCAGAAATTTGAAGGAGACTAGCATCTCAAGCTTCTCTTCTCCAGGCTAAATGGACCCTACTCCCTCCACTGTTTCTCATGAGGCTTGCATTACTGAAACATCAGGCATGCCTGGCAATGCATAAAAGAGAAGGCAGGGCTTAGAATAGATGCAATCTAATGCCATCTTGTTCCATTTGAAGATCTACAGTCTTTTCCCCAAGGTATTTCCCAAGCCTGGCTTCCTGTAGGTCTTCCCTTAAATATTGATGTGCATCACTGGACACGGTGTAGCTCATTGCTGTGCACCTGTCTCTTTAACAATCACGCTTGAAACACCTGCAGGCTGTATATATCAGCTACTCAGCCTAGGGACCCTATGCTGTTTCTCTCTCCTTGCCCCCATAAATACTAAGAGGATAAAGGAACCCCTCAAGTTCTTTAAGAACTAGCAATGCAACACAGCAGGGGTGCTGACATGAAAGATAAGAAAGGGTGGGACCAGAGGGAGCTTTTTGTTAAAGTGGGCTGTGGGGGGGGGGTGGATTGCCACAAGCACTAGCTCTTTTCTTAGGTGTATTTCATACTCTGCACGTGAAAAATGAATGCAATGATATTTTCACTTAATCAAGTCAACTGGCAGAGGTGTCAAGTGCAGAGAAATCGCTTGTCACTCCAGCATTTCCCGGCGTGCGCTCGCCGCACCAAGGAATGGAGGGCAAAGGGATTACAGAATTAAGCAGTGCTGGTACAGCAGCCGGAGAGCGGCCGAGATTTAGCTGTCACTTCGAAGAAAACACCATTTCATTTTGTGATTTACAAAACGCGGAAGTTACCTGGCCTAGCCTTGGGATTTATGAGCAGGGAAACTTGAGCCCTGCAAAGGGGTCCTTCACCAAGTGAGTTAACCCTTTGTGCAACCGCAATGGAGCAACTGCATCCAAGCAGCACTGACAGATGCTAGGTTTTTTCTAAGTTTTCTGTCACTGGATATGTCTCAAAGAGAAGGACAGATGCTTTATCTAAATGCAAGGTTTTCTGTGCAAATAATGGAGGCTTATCTGTTGGCCTATCTAGCCCACCCAGTATTGCCTGCTTTTTCAGGAAGACATTCTCCAAGGCCTCAGAAAGAGCTCTTTCCCAGCCCTTCTGACTGATATGGTAGAAATATATACAAAGAGGGTTTTTTTCTCCCTCTCACACAATACTAGAATGCTGGTTATTCAAAGTAGCTGAGTGACAGAACAGAGCAAAGGAAATACTTCTTCACAGGATGCATAATTGAATTAATGCCATTCACTCCCAAAAGAAGTGGACCTGTCCACCAAGTTATATGTGTTTAAAAGGAATTATTAGACAAATCCATGGTGGATTTGTGCAGTGTCATGGTTAGAGTGTTGAACCTGGGAGACTTGGGTTCAAATCCTTGTTCCTCTATGAAGCTCCCTGGGTGAGCTTGCTCCAGTCATTCAGCCTTGCCTAATTCACAGGGTTGTTATGAAGAAAAAAGGGGGTAGTACCAGCTTTAGCTCATTGTGGGAAAGTGGGACCTAGATGTGAAAATAAGTAAAGAAATGAAAAACAAGCAAATGGCTACTACTCATGGTTGGTTATCTGCTAATGCCCATGGTTGGGGAACATCAACAAGAGAGTGCTGTTCAGCTCAAGTCCAGATTATGGACTTCCCAGGCCACACTCATGTCATACATTTAAAGTGCTATGATACCACTGTAACACTTTAAACAGTCATGGGTTCCCCCAAAGAATTCTGGAAGCTGTGGTTTGTCACTGGTGCTGAGAATTGTCAGGAAGCTCCTATTCCCCTTACAGAGCTACAATTACAGCAAGGTGGCAATCATTGTGCTTTAAAACATGTGACCTCCTAAAGCCTATAAAGCAAAAGGAGCTTGAACATGCACATCAATGTCAGAAATGAAAACCTGCATATTGCTATCCCACCAATTACCCGCAAAGCCAAATTCCCTTCACTTAGGGGAAGGGCTGGGAAAGAAGAGTCTAACTATATAGCTTTTACTTTCACCCTTCCCTCAGAGAAGTCCTGCATACTCAGGATTATGTGATATTGAATCCCTTTGTTAAAAAGAGTGGTTAAACATGAGTAAAATGATGAATCCTCTCCCTTTGAGTGCATGCTGGGCAGAGAGTTCACAAGAAAGCAGGAGCCTTTTGGATCAAGCTAATAATGCATCTTGTCCAGTTTCCTGTTCTCACTGTGGTCCCCCAGATGCCTGTGGGAAATCAGCAAGTAGGGCTCAAGTACAAGAAGACTTCCCACCCCCATAGTTTCCAGTACAGTGGTACCTCAGGTTACATACGCTTCAGGTTACAGACTCCGCTAACCCAGAAATAGTGCTTCAGGTTAAGAACTTTGCTTCAGGACGAGAACAGAAATCATGCTCCGGCAGCACGGGGGCAGCAGGAAGCCCCATTAGCTAAACTAGTGCTTCAGGTTAAGTACAGTTTCAGGTTAAGTATGGACCTCCGGAATGAATTAAGTACTTAACCTGAGGTACCACTGTAACTGTTATTCAGAAGCATTACTGCCTCTGACCATGGAGGTTGAGAATCACCATTATGGTTAGTGGTTTGATCCTGCTGTCTGCAGGCACCACCTGTATCAACAAGTTCCCATGCGTGCAGAACTGAACAAAGCAGGATTGAACCCATGATTACATGAATTGAATAACAGAGCTCTCCTTCGGATTTTTCCCCCCCTGGATTCTGGAGACACATTGGTGATCTCTGTCTGTCTGTCTGCATCCCGGCCCACTTGCAAAGCGTGATGAATTAGGACACATTCATCACTGTTCTGTGCACACAACTTTAGTAATCCAAAGTGCTTAAGGGCCAAGGGTGGAGTCTCTAATCCTTGAAAGTGGTTGCATTGTGTGCCGCACCTCATAAAACAGTGTGTGTGTCATATTTGGAGTGCGGGAGATGACATGTTATTTCTCATAGGTTTTCCTATGGCGCATCTGCTTATCCCACAGTTCCTGCAGCAGACAGTGGGAGAAAGGCTTTGTTGTTCCCCATTGGAGGAAGAGTGATGGGATGTGGCTGCAGCCGACATCCTCAATACCATTGTCTCCCCAGGGCAGATGGCACCCATTTTATCCAAAAGGGGTATCTTTTCTGCTGTCTGGCTCCCGCAATGGCAGCTTGAGCTTCATGTCACGACACCATCTGGATTCCCTGCAGCAGTTCTAAAATAAAGCAACAATGGGGAAAGAACGCCACTGGAAAATGCTGAAAGCCTGGTTAATTTTCTTCCACTGAAGCTTGCAAATGTTGTGTTTTGGAATATTTACATGTTCTGAATGGTTAAGTGAACCTATTAAAGATCCTTAAGTGATTAATTGTCTGTCTTTTGACCAATTAATTAACAGATTACATTCACCAAATACAGGGGCTTAGAGAGTTGGAACATCTTTGTGGCCTTCGCAGTGGTGAGTCCTTAAAGAGTCCAAAATCCTAGCCTATTTTTTAGCCTTGTAAACTCCACCGATTAATTTTTTGGCGGGAGGAGAGTTTAATCAATGGCATTGATTAATCAGTTAAAACTGGCAGTCCTAGTAATTGTACTGGACAATGACATAAATCTCTCCCCCTTTTTAAATGAAATATTAAGTTTTCCAAATGACTTCCAACTAAATCTGTTTTCAGAAGTTTCACTCTGAGGGAGGAGTGAGAGTATCACCAGTGGTTCTACCTCCAGCCTCAGTGTGTCGTATCTAGTCATGGTTCTGACCTCCACCTATAGCTACCACTGAATGAATAGGGCCAGTAGGACACAGTTTGTTTGGGGCAGGGCCAGAAGGCATGCATGGAATAAATGTATGGAGAGAACATCTGCGGGGGAAAGACTCAGGATAGTGATATTTAACCAACCCCAAAGCATTTGTAGTGTAATTCCTTTAATAATCTACAAAATGATGAGGAAACTTTCAAGTCTCCGGGTTATTTGAAAGCCTACCTGTGCAAGAATGCACACCACTCAGTCACCCATTAATTATTTTAAAATAAGAGAGAGCAAGAAAGAAATCCCCATCCCTTTCAACAATAGATTGTGGAGGAAAGTGAATTCCTTTTATTTCCCCAATGAAAAGACCCTGGACCTATTTGTCTGTAATCTGGCAGGCTTAATCCACTCTGGAGAGGTTCCTGTGCCAGAAAATTTTGGTCATTTTGGCCAAGAAGGGATGAAGATTCCCCATTATATTGGGTGGGGAACAGAGAGCTTCATTTCATACGAAGCAGCTCAGAACCCAAATTACAGATTGAAGTGGCCAGAGCAAGGAAGGAAGGAAGGAAGGAAGGAAGGAAGGAAGGAAGGAAGGAAGGAAAGAAAGAAAGAAAGAAAGAAAGAAAGAAAGAAAGAAAGAAAGAAAGAAAGAAAGAAAATAACTTTCATGTGTTGGAAAGTGCCTCGAGAATAGTTATTATAAATAAGTTCACAACTAAATCAAGGACTGGCTTAAAGCACTACCTTGACACCAGTCCTTTCCCCCACCCCATGCTTTTGTTCTATAAACAGCCCATTAACCTCCTAGCTAATGTTCTGTATATAATGGGAATTACCTTGCATTAGATCCAGTTTCCCCATTCCTTCCTTCTCCCTGCTTGACATCTAATAACTGGTCCTTATCTGCTGCTCCAAGACACAATGGTCCTTTTAAAAATAAATAAAAACAAAATGTTCTGCTTCTGAATAAAACTGAAAAGCGCCCTCACTGGATATTATTTTCAGATTTTCCCAAACAAGCCCCAAGGCTCAGTCCAAGTGAATTTGCCTAGAAAGCATCAGTAGAGAGTCTTGAACCAGTTTCATACATGGAAATTGCTTTGCACCAGTTCTCCAAGGTCTGTTTGAATTTATTTCTAAAGGAGAGCACCGATATTGAAATAATTGTTCCCTGCTGCTCACTCCCTGACTCTTGCAGCTAGCTATGGATCTTGTTTAGAACCATGTATTGACTTTTATGTAAGGCTTAGAAGGGTCTTGGATGAATTTTTGGGGGGGAGAGGGGGGTCAACTTTCTTCACAAAAACACACCCAAAACCAGCACTGCTTGGACTTCTCATCTAAGCCAGCTACTACCAGAAATAATTCTTTGGGTGCTATTTTTTCATGTCTCCTGTTCCCATGGATACTCTAGTTGCATGGAGATCCCAGACTGCTCCATTTTCCAGTGTTGGTGCCCCGTTAACATTTATATTCTATCTTTCCTCCAAAGGAGCTCAAGGTGATGTCATAATTGTTGATGACCTGCACCAAGTTTGAAATCAGACCTGGTGCATCCATCTGCTTCAACCCACATCTTAGAAACACTATATCGAACACCAATATTTTCAGTTAACTTCCCAAAGATATGATAAACCAAGTGTGAATGAGATCAGTCTGATTCTCTCCTCCTCACTCCATCTTGATTTAACTCTATACTCTTTAAATTTATGCAAATGTAGTTTTCATGCTGTTAAAGTTATTACCTCCATCTGGCATTCAGGATGGGATGTTATATGTATACTTCTAAACTAGGGGTGGATTAGATGATGCCTTCCTAGAGCAGACTAACAGACATTCAAAAATGAGCCCCAGCCAGCAGGGTACACGTGCCCCAAGCCTCAGAGGGTTAAGCTGGCCAGGTGGCCTCCCCAGGGGTCTTCCGGACTTATGGTGTCATGCCAAAAACAAGACTCCCACCCAAGACTTCAGACGAGCTTTGCACACAACTACCTGACTTTTAGAAGACATCTGAAGGCAACCCTGTTTAGGGACGTTTTTAATGTTTGATGTTTTATCGTGTTTTTAATATTCTGTTGGGAGCCACCCAGAGTGGCTGGGAAAACCCAGCCAGATGGGCGAGGTATAAATAATAAATTATTATTATTATTATTATTATTATTATTATTATTATTATTATTATTATTAAATAAAATGTTAAAAGCCATCAAAAACAACTTACAATCACAAAATAGCATGGATCCTAAAAAGCATACTTATCAGTTGCCAAAGCTATACAACAGGTTACAGATAGGTAGCCGTGTTGGTCTGCCATAGTCAAAACAAAAAAATTTTCCTTCCAGTAGCACCTTAAAGACCAACTAAGTTAGTTCTTGGTATGAGCTTTCGTGTGCATGCACACTGAAGTATCTGAAGAAGTGTGCATGCACACGAAAGCTCATACCAAGAACTAACTTAGTTGGTCTTTAAGGTGCTACTGGAAGGAAAAAAAAATGTTTTGACTATACAACAGGCTTCCTCATCTTAGCCCTCCAGATGTTTTTTGCCTACAACTCCCATGATCCCTAGCTAGCAGGACCAGTGGCCAGGGATGATGGGAATTGTAGTCTCAAAACATCTGGAGGGCCGAGGTTGAGGAAGCCTGCTATACAGAGAAGATGTCAGATGCATCTCTATTGGGAGGGTGGGGGGCGAGCCTTTTGCTCCCTGGCTCTCTCAGGACATCTGTAAGAATGCAGTGAAGGAGAAGTGCCCCCAAGGGTTAACATTCTTAATATCACTGCCCTAGGAACACATCTTACAATTTAATTTTCTCTGCCATAAGGATTACTTATGAGGGCCTGCTCCCACTATAGTGATATGTTAGGCTGCAATAAATGATTGTAGCTATAAGAGGTTCTAACTGTCACAGGCATCAAAATGGCTTTGCAACACTTATGAGTAGATTTAACTCAAATACTTGACAGTCCCACGTGCTCAGCGGTGCGCTGAGTGATTCAGTAATGATAGTGTACATACCTTCCCAGGGGAATCCCGAATGGAGATACACGCAGATGCTTCAAGCATACAGACCCATTCCCCAGCAGCAGCAGCAAAGCACCCAGCACCCACAAGCTACAATTGGACTAGCTCACCTTTCAGATAACATTGGTACCATCAGCGAGACAAATTCATGGAAGAAGATATTTACTGTTCATTTCAGAAGATTCCCGACACGGATTCTGCCATCTGCCCACCGTTGCACAATTAGACCTGCCTCATCTGTATAAGTTACATGGCTGATAACTCGGGATCTGGGGTGGGACGGAGGATGCAAGTGGAACTATCAGGCAGATGTGATGATTGATGACAGCCCACAGCCATGACATTCAAATGGAAGCCAGCTAAATGATGCCAGCCCACATTAGGAATGGGGAAGAGGCTCCTGTCTTGCGAAGCTAAAATGCAATGCAGCAGGAGTAAGGAATGCGATCTACCATCGAGGGCCATTTAAGGCAAATTCTCTTGTAGCAACTGGATATGATAAATTGGATGGTGGTAGATGCAAGCACATTATGAGGAGTCATCACAGATCATTGCCTTTTCTCACCACAGGTTAATACCCCCAGATGGATACCAGTCAGGGGAATATTGAGAGAAATTGTGCGTGTCAATCCGCCATGTGATCTCTGATGCTGTTTGAGCATTTCACATCAACACATTTGCTGTTCCTTTGTCCGTTTGAAAAATGGCCATGTTCTGTGGTAGGCTCCATTCTTTTTCCATGGAGGTTTATTCAAACATAACTTAGAAGGAGGGTAGAGGGTAGAGTGGCCCATGCTTGGCCTAAGAGCTGCCTGCCCTCTTGGTGGGGTGGGGGCGTATGCCAGTCTCCTCTCCAGCCTTCAAATGGTCAATGTGATTACTGGGACGAGGACCAGTGCTGTGTCTATTTTACTTCTTGTTTTGCTGATGCCACCTCAAAAGCAAATGGGGGTCTTGTATCTGAAGGTAAAGGTAAAGGTACCCCTGCCCGTACGGGCCAGTCATGTCCGACTCTGGGGTTGTGCGCCCATCTCGCTTAAGAGGCTGGGGGCCAGCGCTGTCCGAGGACACTTCCGGGTCACGTGGCCAGCGTGACAAGCTGCATCTGGCGAGCCAGCGCAGCACACGGAAACGCCATTTACCTTCCCGCTAGTAAGCGGTCCCTATTTATCTACTTGCACCCGGGGGTGCTTTCGAACTGCTAGGTTGGCAGGCGCTGGGACCGAGCAACGGGAGCGCACCCCACCACAGGGATTCGAACCGCCAACCATACGATCGGCAAGTCCTAGGCGCTGAGGTTTTACCCACAGCGCCACCCGCGTCCCTTGTATCTAACCCCTCCCCAATTGCTTTGACTGCGACATTAGCCACCCCAATCTAGGATGTATGAGAAACGAAGCAGGAGATGGGGCAAGAAAAAACAAAGGAGGATGGTTGTCAAAGTCCAGCTTCAGCTTGCAGGAAGTCTGTTGGGCATGCCTTAGTAATTACTTCTGCTCCTGAGATTAACCCCATGGACATGTGTAAGAATGAAATATCACTTGGATATGAAACCTATCGCCAAGGCAATGTCCAGGCAACCTGTTTGTGTATGCTCTCCATTTTTCATACGAACCTGAAAAGTCACCAGTATTTATGGACATTCCCTACTCTGCTCATATTTGCCCCAACTTATTTGCAGAGCTATACATGCCACAGAGATCATGTAGCATAAGGACCCATTATAAATGGTGATAATGGTTAATACCCAAAAAGGCTGCAACAAAGAGTAGGGATTGCTTTCCTGTCTGCAGTATTTTACTGTCCAGTGAGTCATTTGGCAGCTGCCTGTCAAAAAAATAAGAAACAAGTTCCCTCTGGGCTGTATACCAGAACATGCCCATGTCTTTGGGGAACTGTGAGAAGAACATGGACAGTAATTCATTGTCAGAAAATGTTGTCTGTATATATAGAGAGGTGGGGGAGAGAAAGTGAGAGCGTGGAAGAAAGCCCATATAAGAATGATCTGTTGGGAATGAGAGAATGGGGAAATATTGGAGACACATCAAAGTCAGAGAAAGGACCTCCTTTTCTTTCTTGCGAAAGCATTTGTGATATGTGACAAAGACTCTCAGATATGAGATGTAACACAGTGTTTCCCAACCGGTGTTCCGCGGCACACTAGTGTGCCGTGGAACTTTGCCTTGTGTTCCGTGGAGGCGGGCGAGTCGGGCAGTGAGAGGCGGGGCGGCGGCGGCGAGCACACGCGGTGCGGTGAGCGAGCGAGCTCCCACATCCCATTGCCGCTCGCTACTGGGCCTGCGCATCCGCTCGCTACTGGGCCTGCCCCAGGAGGTGGGGTTGCGGGCATCACGCCCTTCCCCACGTGAGCGGGGAATCCCATCCGCCCCCACGTGAGCGGGGAATCCCATCTCAGCCCCCGCGAGAGCAGGGGAATCCCATCCGGCCACGCCTCCTGGCCAGGCAATCGGCTGGCTGGAGGGGGCGTGGCTTGCCCTTTTTAGGGCCGGAGCGGAGGGGGCTCGCCCTCTCCGGCTAGCCCCATCGCCGCTCGCTACATCCTATCGCCGCTCGCTACTGGGCCTGCGCATGCTCGGCGAGCACACGCGGGGCGGCAAGCGAGCGAGCTCCCACATCCGACGGCACCAAGCAGGGGCCCTTGGCCGTGCCGGTGCCCACTGTGCCCGCCTCCGCCCAGGAGGGCGGCAAGCAGCCACCGCCACCACCACCCCCGCCGCTGCCCGGCAACCGCGCCGCCGCCCCCGGCTCCCCGCGGTGGGTGATCGTGCAGGCTTCGACGGGCGAGCTGCTCCGCTGCCTGGGGGACTTCGTGTGCCGCCGCTGCTACCACATCCCATCGCCGCTCGCTACTGGGCCTGCGTGTGCGCGATCGCGCCTTCGGGATTCCCTTCAGCAGGCATCAAGCAGCCTGCCTCCCTGCTTTTTCCAATTAAGGGAACCTCCAGTCTCCTGCCCCTCCGTGTTTCTCACCCCAAAGCCTTGTGGGCAGCAGGAAGTGGGGCCGTCCTGCGCCGGGTGGCTGCTGACACGTCCCTTGGGCAGGAGAGGCATCCGGCTGGATGAAGGCAGCGACGCCGGGGGAACGAAACAGCACCGCAGGTCTGAGTTGGCGCCTGGAAGGACACAGACTGCTTCATGTCGCTGCATTCCACAGCTCCGAGGCTGGCAGGTGAGTGCGTGCACTCCTCTCTCTCATTTTATTTAATGTGCATTTTTGAAGCATGTGGAAATATCCTGCGTCATCAACCACTTTGGGGAAAGTGTGCGTGTGTGTGTTTGGGGCTAGATTTCATGCATGCCTTTTTTTTTTAAGTTCTCTTCCTGCTTCATCCACATTCACCCCCCAAAAGGCCATTTTCTGTGTGCTGAATAAATTCTGCAACTCAAACGGCACGAGGTGCCAATGCATCGGGGCTGTGGAATTTATTCTGCTTGCAGAATTCTGCAACTCAACTGCATTTTGATGTTTAAATGTTGTATTTTAATCCTGTATTTATTTAATCCTGTATTTATTTAATCCTGTATTTATTTAATCCTGTATTTATTTGAATCCTATTAAAGAGAGTTACTTTATATATAATCAATATAGGCAAAGAGTTAATTTTTTAAACATTTGCTAATGGTGGTGTGCCTCGAGATTTTTTTCATGAAACAGGTGTGCCTTTGCCCAAAAAAGGTTGGGAAACACTGATGTAACAGAACATGCACTGCCTTTGTCCTCTCCTTAAACTAAAGGACACAAGTAATTCCTATGGATCTAAATGGGAATCATTCATATTCTGCCACCAAATGCAGCATAAAGAGCTGTGATTTGCAATGAGGAGCACTTCAGATATATGATGGCTGAGGAAACTGAGAGGGGATGGAATTAATGGTAGCACCATTTGCTGTCCGTTACGGTTGTCCATAGCATATTGCCATACTTGTCTGAAAACTCTCCTCCACTTGTATGTGTCATTTTAAAGCAATTTATAAAAATTGTGAAATGGTATTGATGTACTTGCATTGACATCCCAAACATACAGTATGAGGATACTTGAGGAAGGAATTCTGATGCTCCTACAGTATTTTTATGCGGCATATTTCTGTTGTGTATTCTTTTCACAACCCCCCACTGCCTCCAAGTGACATAATCCCTGCAAATTAATTGTGTGTGTGCATGCACAATATCATCTCACTCCTTGGCTTAAAAGTTTTGCACAAAATTACCTGTAGGATTTTTAGGGAAACAAAATTGGATTTTATACTCAGATGCTGTAAGTGTTTAGGACAACGGTTTCCTCACAGTGTTCAAAATGATTTGGAGAGATCTGCAATGTATTGTAATAATTTGTAGCAGCATGATGGAAATTTTTCAAAAGAGATGCTAAAAAATATATATAACATGTTGAAATAACTTTTACTTCAGATTTTCCTTAAGGAAAACAAGAGCTTCTACAGCCTCATGGCCTGGTATTTCAGCTACAAATTATACACCATTTCCCCTCTTTATGGCATCAGAATGCATTATTGGGGTAGAACTGCTAGGCCAAAACATCACCTACTCCATTCTTTTCTACCAGCAGCAACACACGCAGTACTTTGTTCGTGTATGTATACTTCTTTTCCTTTCCATAGAAAGTAGCTGGAGAGCCGTGGCATAGACTTTTTCCAACAGTGTCATTAAGAATAATGACAACTGCATTTTATTAATATCACATTTTCCTTATTTGGCAGCATGAAAGAAAATCTGAATACACAAAGGTAATGAAAGCAATACCCAACTGTCTAACACAGTAGACGTCAGTACTTTTTCAGTGATGAAAAATTATCCAGGGAAATACTATCCTTGCAATGTATTGCAAGGACAGGCCCTTCTGTTTTCACTCATTAGGCACACCTTTCTTTCTTTTTTAATGAGGACTGTGGCAAGGAGGGGAGATTATGGAGTGGCAACTGGCTCCCTCCGCTGCCATGATCCACAAGGAAGCAGAAGTCAGAGAGAGACAAAAATGGAAGGGAGAAGGGGTGGGGGTGGGATAAGACAGAGAGAAACACAATCAGAATAAAAAGGTTGAATTCTGTGTCTGGAAGTGGCAGTGGTGGTGACTGGCTCCAACCAGGACTGACCCACTTATGAGGCAAGGTGAAGCAGCCACTTCAGACAGCAAAAGCCCCCAAGGCTGTGCCCCCACAGGTACCCCACTTGTTGTCAGAAGCTCAGCCTACACTCGAGTAGGACCCTGGTAGAGACACATGCCCGACTGGCATGTTCTCTCCCTCCTGGTCAAACATTTGGGAGCTTCAAAAGCTTTCTTCAGCCCGAACATGACAGAGACCAACGCCAACTGACACCAGTACACTTAGGGATCTGCAGAGTTTGCGCATCATGCGTAACAGACCTCAGCAACTCAGCATTTTGGCTAATCTACTTTATTTACATATAAACACACATGGAGCATTGCAACATGGCTCCCTCTCTAGCATCAGACAGCAAAGAGGAAAAAGAACAAAAGACAATAGTCCCACTTCATGGAACACAGTAACACAAAAATTGACAAAAATCCTGTCTCCGTCACATCACACTCTGTGGAGTCAAAACATATACCGTCATGTGAAAGACAAAAATCCCATGACTGCAATCATGGAGCAGGAATTCTAACACCTGCCCCACACCTCCACCACTGGTGGAGAAACAGTGACAGCAGCAGCACCAATTTCCAGTGAGATCTCACAAGACCTTGTCGAGCACAAGAAATCTTGTGAGACTGGCAGCAGTATGGCAGGAGGAGGGATTCTCTTCCTCCCTTACTGCCGCTGCTGGAGGCATTCACCCACCGCCACTTCCAGAGACAGACACAGGCAGAAGCTGCAGATCCATTCCAGCCTTTTTCTTCTGCCTGCATATGTTTCTATCTCATGGTTCTGTCTCCATCCAAGCTCCACTAGGCACCTTTTGTGGAGAGTGATCGGTGTGGTAAGGACTTCTTTTGTGGTGCACTAGCAAGGAAGAAGAAGAGCCACCTCACCCTTTGCCCACCAAAGCTGCCCTTGACAAACTTTTTTTTCCCTGTAGGAAAAATACCCTGTTTTGACTTGTTGATCACTCTTGTTGTGGTTACTTTCTATGCTTTCCCCCTTATTTACCCTCTTCCTTGTCTTTGTTTCTCTTGTCATTCCTCCCTACACAGCACCTCAGTCACAGAAATAAGGAAATAAATAAAACCCCTTGATGTACACCCTAGTGAAATGGTGGGGATACTTTGAGTGAAATCAGACTGCGACTAGTGTTGAACGTTGTTTCCTTTCCCATTTTAAATTATGGAGGAATTCTGCTGCTTTCTGGTGGGGTGAGAGAAATTCTACAAACTTAATTTTGGGTGAGAGACGGTTTGCCTTCCTTTACTTCCTTACTTAAGTAAGAAATTCTTGCTCACTGTTTTTTTAGAAAACCTTTTTAAGAACCTCGCAAGAAGTGATGGAACTTTCCAAGCTGTCAAATTTCTAGCCTGGATTACCTTACTGAAACAAAGTGCTAAAATATGCTTGCTTATCTTCAATTAGACTTGTTTTAAGGCTTCACACAGCCTTTGGGAGTAGGGATATAGAGAATTCTGACAAAAATGGAAACGAGAGAGGAACTTGCTGGTGTTCGCTTATTTGTTTCAGTCTGGAATGGAAATCAATCCAGCAAATGCAATCAGTATTTGCTGCTGTTGTCGCTTTCAGTCCGCAAACAATATATAATTGATTGTGTTGAGGTTTTTCCTTACCATCAGCAGTATATAAATTTTATGAAATAAATAAAATAAAATTAATCTGCCCATTTACAATACTAAAAATAAATGATTTTATTATTTATACCCACCCATCATTGTGTTTTCTTTGCTCTGAAATGTATGGGATGGAATAACGTAAGGACAATCTAATTAAGTAAGTTACATAATTCGACAGTTACATGTGTTATGACATTGTGCCACTTCAGATAGTGAGATGAATAATGAAATTTTTGGCAGAAGATGAATTGCAGTGGAAGAGAAACAGGCCTGCCTGTGACTAATACAAGGCAGAATGGAAAACAGTGCCTTCTTACAGCCCTAGTTTGGAGCATGTGTGAGGCCATGGGAATGTTCCCCTCAACATTCTGTCTTGCTGCCAGCAGGAAATGCAGCCAGGTACGGATATATCTTGTGCTCACTACAGGCAGCCATGCAAGTGGTAGCCGTGGCAGGTAAATGGGTGGGATTAAAAGCCTCTGGGAGGTAAACACAAACCTCCCTTCTGCTAATCCATGGGGTTTCCCCCCAGCTTTTTCCCAGTTTATAATACTAATACTAATAATTTATTATTTACACCCCACCCACCTGGCTGGGTTTCCCCAGCCACTCTGGGCAGCTTCCAACAAAACACTAAAATACAATGACTTATTAAACATTAAAAGCTTCCCTAAACAGGGAAACAGTTTCAGACCTCTGTGGTACCATAGTTTCTTATTGCCCTCACCCTCCACAAAAACCTGCATATAAAACATCAACTCAGTTCTCATTTTGACTGGCAGTGTGGCAGCTGCACCTCTGAAAACCCTTTTAGTAGAAACTTGGGCGTAATTCCTTCTGAAGGGGAGAAAGGAGCCCCCCCCCCCTGATTCCTTGCATTGTGATATGCGTTGCCCTTGACCCAGACTAAACCAAAGTCGCTTCACAGTCTTTCTGATCTGCATTTGTATTCCTAGCAGTTAAAGGGGTGTTACAATTTGACATGTTGCTACTTAGAAAGGACACCTCAGGAGACTTCTTCTGGAGAAGGTGTTGCTGTAAACACTTGGTGTGGGCACTAAATCCCCATCATCTGCTCTCCTGGGCTTGCAGAAACTGCGAAGCAGATCTCTAATCTGTCCCAGCAGGAACTATTTAAAGCACCATTAACTGAGTCACTTTCGCACACATCATGTAGATCAGAGCTACAAGAGGTAATGTGATCTGGTCGGAGACTTGATACATCCAGTGTTATGTGTGTGTGTATGTGTGTGTGTGTGTGTGTGTGTGTGTGCGCGCACACACACACACACAGAGGCTGCAAGCCCTGGCAGTGTGAAATCTTTTGGAAACGCTGAGTTTAATGTGGGGCTGGGAAGTTACATTGCTAAAATACCGGTTGTTGAGGAAAACATGACTACACTGTTTTTAAAAACTCAGAGAGAAAGAGGAACAGAAATAGCACATCTATTAACTACATCTGATTTGGCTTTTGCAGCTTGCACTCTGGCATCTGAAGGCAGCGTTGTATAGGGAAGTTTTTGAATGTCTGATGTTTTACTGTCCTTAATGATTTAATTTGTTGGAAGCTGCCCAGAGTGGCTGGGGCAACCCAGTCAGATGGGACAGCATATATTATTATTATTATTATTATTATTATTATTATTATTATTATTTATTATTATTAATCTATGTAGGTAAAGTAAAAGACTCCTGGGCAGTTAAGTCCAGTCAAATTTGACAAGTAGCATGCCAATATGCCAGGGTCGCTGAAGAATTGATGCTTTTGAATTATGGTGCTGAAGGAGACTCTTGAGAGTCCCATGGACTGCAAGAAGATCAAACCTATCCATTCTTAAGGAAATCACCCCTGAGTGCTCACTGGAAGGACAGATCATGAAGCTGAGACTCCAATACTTTGGCCACCTCATGAGAAGAGAAGACTCCCTGGAAAAGACCCTGATGTTGGGAAAGATGGAGGGCACAAAGAGAAGGGGACGACAGAGGACGAGATGGTTGGATAGTGTTCTCGAAGCTACCAGCATGAGTTTGACCAAACTGCAGGAGGCAGTGGAAGACAGAAGTGCCTGGCGTGCTCTGGTCCATGGGGTCACAAAGAGTCGGACATGACTAAACGACTAAACAACAACAACACCACATGGTGGTCTCAAATTTCCCCATTTTTCCTTTCAGCGGCACACTGCCAGCATGGCTGCTTCTGTGTTGGGGGGGGGGGGTTAGGAAATGGTGGGTATGTTTTGGAGATCAGGGCGGGGAAATACGAATTCTCCATCTCAGATCTAAACTGAGCCAGAGAATACGTTGGAGGCGTGTAAAACTCACTTAATCTTTAAGGCTGTCAGATATAAATACAATGAGGAAAAGGAACAATGGTCAACATTCCCAGCCAACCACCGACAGAATCACAGGTGCCAAGTTGCGCCCAATATTGGAGGGGCTGCATGTGACATTGTGTGTGTGTGTACACATGACATCAGTGTGTCTTGCATGTGTGTGACAACTGTTGCATCTGGAGAGGCCAACCAGACCTCCTTCCAATGTGACATTTGCATCACATCTGGAGGCACTGTGCAGCCAAGGGCAAAATCCTGCCATATCTCTTTTGCCCCCTTGAGATTTGGAGGGGTGCTGAGCCCCATCCCAGCAGACATGGAGGGTGTAGAAGCCTTAGCCCCATAGAGTTGATGTGCATGGACAGAATTTTAATTTAATTTTAATTATTTCACTTACTGAACAAAAGCGATGTTCCATAGGTCACTGGGAGCCTATAGCTATGCTGATGATGAATAAGAAACATTGCAGATATTAAGAAAAATATGCATGATGATGCTTGCTTTTTGTGCAAAATTTTAAAAGAAACAATTGCAAATTCATATGGAAATGCAGTGATATGAACCTACGCTTGGGAAAAAAGAGGAACCAAGAAACACCAAAACTGACAAATCCAGCCACCCCTATCAGGGCCCCTAATATAAGCTAACATACCAGTGCCCTGTTGCCATCAATCTGTACAGAGCAGATGTTAAAACACAGAGGACCAACCAAGTGCCTTAAAAAAATTAAAGACAACACACAGGTGAATGTCTTCTCCAACAACTGTGCAAAGGGGGAGGTGTATGTGTGCGCGCACGCACACACACACACACACACACACATGCAGGTATACAAACATACATGAACACACATACAAAAAGATGGGAGGGATGGGTATCAGAGTCAATCCATCAATACACTTCAGAATTGCACTTCCTAATATAGACACAGATAGACTTTCGAACCTGAATAGTGATGGCAAAAAGTAATATAAACTGAAATCCTGTTCAGCAGGGGGAGACACTCACGTAACTGTGATTAATGGGCCGCGGCTTGGGGAGGGGGGTTGAAATAACTCAGAGCCCTTTGAGAGTTAACAGTAGGAGAGCATCTCCCTATTCTCTCAGACAGCCTACATAATGGACCCTAATGGGTTCAGCAATGTCAAGAGGAGTTTGAAAAATCACAAAGAACAACACAGCCAGCCCTTCTCTGCCTGCCGCTGACTTGGAAATATGAAGGGGGGATGGAAGCTTCATCTTGCCTCTCCCACTGGGGCTGACAGTAACAGAGATGGGGGACACCACCCCCCTTGAGGGAGTCTGGTTGGCTTTTGCATTTGTTTTCATTTTGTCACCAGACGTTTCTGTTTAAGCTGCTTGGAAGGATATCTCAATAACATCCCCACTCTGCTCAAGGAGACAGAGACAGATGATGTGCTTCCCTTTGCCTTTCTTCTTTGGCTTGGCACTTGGCATCAAAAATAGTCAACTGCTGAAAATGAAGCAAGAGCAGCAGTAGCAACAACAACAAAATAGGATTGGGGGGGGGCAGTACTTTTTTTTTAAAAAAGCTGAACATACAGTGTTGGAGTATGGGTTAAACTATGAAACTCATTCCCACTAGATGTGGTTGTGGCCATCAACCTGTATGGCTTTAAGAGAGGATTAGACCAATTCAGGGAGGATAAGGCTACCAACTATGATGACTATGTTCTACCATTAATGGAGTCAGTATGCATCTGAGTACCAGTTGCTGAAAATCACAGGTGGGATGAGTGCTATTGCACTCAGGTCTTGCTTGGGCCTTTCCATTGGCATGTGGTTGGCCAGTGTATAAATAAAATGCTGGACTGTTTCATCAGGGCTCTCATAGCTCCTCTCGGATGTCTAGATTTCTGCTAAATCAACCTTGTGAGAAGTGAATCCAATGTGATGTCCTGGAATGCATGCTACGTGTTCAGCCAAGATAAATGTGGGGTCTTTCTCATGCAATCACTCCCAGCTCGTTTCTGGGCCCAAGTAAAAGTGCTGGTTTTGATCTACAAAGCCATTAACATACTGGAAACAGATTATCTGAAATATCATCTTCCTCCACAGATGCCAGTCCCAAACTTAAGATCCTTTACAGGAGCCTTGCTCCATGTGCTCCTACCAATGGAGTGAGGTGGCTGGTGACCAGGGAAAGGGACTTCTTGGTGGTGGTTCCTCACTTATGGAATGTCCTCCACAAAGATGCTTACCAGGAAACTTCCTTATATATTTTTTTTCAGCACCAAGCAAAGATCTTTTCATTTCCTCAGGCTTTCAGAACTAATCACTCTACTGAATTTTAAATCTACTCTATACTTTTACTGTAGCTGAACATCCTATCATACCATTTCCAAATCCAGACCCCAGCATTCATTCATTTGTTTATTAAATTTCTATATCGCCTTTCATTTGAAGACAACAGGGAAGTTTACAGTATAAAAACGCAGACCTCTAACCACAAATAAAATAAAATTTCTACAAAATACGTAAGTTTGTGAAGAATTCATTAAAAAAGCAGGGGGGCAGGAATCACAAAACCAACTATAGACTGATTGACTGATTAGACTGATTGATCAATTGATTCATTGATTAGAATTTTTGCAATTTCCTCTCCAATAAAGAAACCCCTTTAATAAAATGACCCACAGAGACTCTGTAAATAAACCTAAGAAGGAGTGATTCATGGTCCATTATACTGTCTTACTTGCTGCCCCTGAAATTGTTGTGCTGCTTTGCTTACTCTTCTATTGATTGTTAACTTATTGTAATTTTTCCTAACTGCCAGCAGCTCATCTCGGTCTCAGACCGAGGTATTTCACAGATACATGAAGATGTCAGGTATTGAACCTGGGACCTACAGAATGCAAGGCTTCAATCCTGCCATTCTGCCATGTTTCTTCCCTTATTAGGGTTTGGAAGAAGAAGAAGAAGAAGAAGAAGAAGAAGAAGAAGAAGAAGTAGTAGTAGTAGTGGTGGAGGTGGAAGAGGACCTAAGCACCATTTCCAGCCTTGAATACCTTCAGGTAGGCTCAGCCCAGCGGAGGGTGCAGGAAAAGCCAGAGGGAGAGAAAGGGAGAAACAGATGGAACCAGCTCCACTTGAGCTGTGTGCTGCTCTCAGCACTTATTATTCGTACAAGGTCTAATTTATAAACTCTGCCCATGTTTATAAACTCGGCTGTCCTAATGGAAATGAAAGCATTAATACAGCCAGAGGATTCTTCACTTTCCAGGTTTTAATTAAAATCATAGGCGTTAAGGAGTGAAAGTGTCTTCATGGAATACAAGTCTAATGAAGTATTTCCTCGCACAGCACAAATCTCTGTGTGCAGTCCCAGATCGCTGGCACTGGGTGCCTGAATAACCGACCCCCTGGTAACTGGGAGATCAAAGCTTGGAAATTAGAAAAACAAATTATCCCGCAATTTGTTGCAAACACAGTTGCCAAGACAAGGCTGGAAAAGTAATATCGAATGAGGAGTGGGGAGGAGGGGCATAGGAGAGCCATGAAACATGATATCTTAATTGACTAACTAGAGACAACAGTGACTGCACTGCATGCCAATGCAGAGAACTGAAAAAGAGAAGAGAGGATGGGGAGATGAAGGCAGGATGGGAAGCAGCGGCAGAGGGGAAAGCATTCATGTATATGAGAGAGGGAGGAAGTTGCATAGGAAGTAGCCTCATGTGGAGTCAAACTGCTGCAGCATCTAATTCGGAACCACCTCCACCAGGCTTCCCCAATCTGGTGCCCTCCACAAGCTTTGGAATACAGTGCACATCAGATTTCAGTTAGCATAGCCCATGATTAGGAATGATGGGAACTTCCATAAGTTCCATAAGCTTCTGAGAACATCCATAAGAAGAGCCCAGTGGCCTATCTAGTGCAGCATCTGTCCAGCCAGATGCCTGCAGGAAACCTGTAAGCAGGACCCAAGCACAGAATCACTTTCCCCTGCTGTGGTTCCTAGAAAGTGGCATTCAGAAGGACTACTACCTCTGACAGTGGAGCAGAGCTATCATGCCTAGTAGCCATTTCCTACATGAATTTGTCTAATCCTCTTTTAAAGCCATCCAAATGAGTGGCCATCAGCAGGTTTGATCCCCAACATCTCAAATAGGGGCTGGGAGAGGCCTCTGCCTGAAAACCTGGAGTGCTGCTGCCAGAAGACAATATTGAGCTAGATGGACCAATGGAAAGCCTAATGCTGGTGGTCAACAAAAGAGCTTTAAAGACTCTCTCAAGGCAAATCTAAAAAAATGTAGTATAAACACTGACAGCTGGGAAACACTGGCCTGCAAGAGCTCCAATTGGAGAACAGACTTTACTAAAGGTGTCACGGGCTTTGAAGAACTTGAACTCAGGACTCAAGGGAGAAACGTGCTAAGACGAAGGCACGCCTGGCAAACCCTTACCATGATCAACTCCTGCCCCGAAACCTATGACCCCACTGCGGAAGGACGTGTGGATCCAGAATTGGCCTCCACAGTCACTTACAGACTTACTGTTAAAACCGTGTTTATGGAAGACAATCTTATATGACTACAAGTGATCGCCAAAGAGAAAGAAAGAGACGTACCACTGGTCTGTCTCATTATAAGGCAGCATCCTCTCTCCTAATAAATAAATAGCACCCCTTATGAACTTCAGAAGCTTTATTTATTCTTGCTGTACCAGAACTCTGATAGTTAATTTGTTTTCCTTTGTACACTGTCCAAAGAACTATTGTTATCTGGTGCTTGATAAACTGAACCAACCAACCAATATTTAGACTTTGAAAATCATGGGGGGGGGGGCGAATCTGATCATGGATTTTCCACCATCTTGTTTAGTTTTGTGAAATACTTAGAAATAGGCTACCTGCCACTTAATCATATTCTCACAGGAGACAGAAGCCAGGTACATGTGATGTTGACAATTTGTTAACTCTAGATAACATGTTCCTGTCTCCAAAAATGGCCATCCATGTACTCCTGGGAACTCAAAAGTGGGACATCAAGGAGATAGCCTCCTCCTGTTATTTGTCCCTAGGATCAGGTAATCAAAGGTGTGATGTGTCTGGATTTGGAGATAACCGGGAGGGGAGGAAGCTGCTTTCTGACCCTCACTGCTGGATGTGATGTTAATAAGGCTAATGCATAAACAGATAAATTAAAAAGAGGAGCTGATGCACTGCAAATCATAAACTGCCTCCCGGTTACTGGCCCAGCGGGGCAACTTTTTGGATTTTATGTGGCTAGTGCTTTTGTCAAGGTCCACACGGTTCACATCCTTTTTATCATAGCAATAAAGTCAGGGGAGATGCTCACGTCACTTAAAAAATGCAGTGCAGCAGATTCAAATGAAGATGACCTTGCAAATCTGGGGCCACGAATCATTTGACAGAAAGGGAAAAGGAACAGAACTCAGCATAAAAGGAAATGCTGTCTGCACACACACAGCTCTGCTTGCTGCTCTCTTGCACAAGAACATTCCTTTTGCAGCACCTTCCCTCCAGATATTTCTTTTAAGCGCTTTATATAATGAACACTGGACAGGTGAGCAAGGGCGGGCACATGTCAAGGTTGGTTCTTCTCTGCCTGTACCCTCTTGTCACCAAAGTGGATTTTTTATTTTATTTTAAGCAAAGCACATTTCTACATCTTCTGGCTGTTGTGGAAAATATGCTGTCACAGGGAATGGAAGGATCTGTCAGTTTTCGTTCTCTTAACTTTCTCATTTTTCCAAACTTAAATTCAGTTCTCCACATGTCTTTTAAAAATTTTTAATCCTCATGAAAATACTTCAAAATAAACACATCTTTGCATGGATTTTTTGACTAATTTGGCCATTGATGCAAGCGACTTCTATTATGGTCATTTCTGTATTTCATTTTCACTATCATTTTCCTTTGGATGCACACTTTTACCCCCTATTTGCATTTTTGCACACATTGCTTGGTTGGAGAATTGGATTGCAACAGCAGGGAAGTGCAAATTTCAAAGGTTGGCTGTGTTTTGGTTCTGCATGGAGTTCAGCCTTACCATCAGCCCAATAAAGACCAATTTCCTGGGTCAGGATGTCACCAGCACTCCACACATCAGCATTAGTCCTTGAGGCGGTAGATGATTTTGTCTACCTGAGTTCCACCATAACCAGAAATTTATTTATTGATGCTCAGCTGGACAAGTGTATCAGCAAGGCAGCTACAATAATGGCTCCAAAAGGATATTGGAGACTGTGATGCTAACAGCCAATGCCAAGATGAAGGTCTACCAGGCTTGTGTGTTGAGTATGCTACTTTATGGTAGTGAGATGTGGGCAACTTACACCCGCCAGGAGTGATGCCTCAACAACTTCCACATGTGCTGAGTCAGGAAGATCTGGCACATCACATGGCAGGACAGTCTCAAACAAAGATGTGATCTCTCAAGCCCACATTCCCAGCATGTTCATGCTCAGTGACATCTACGTTGGCTTGGCAATGTCCACAGAATGGAAGACGCCAGGATCCCCAAGAATGTGCTCTGCTGGGAACTGGCTTCAGGCACCAGGCCCATGGGCAGACCACGTCTGCATTACAAAAAAATGTCTGCCAATGTGACACTAACTCCACTGTGTGGAAATCCCTTGCAGATGACCTTGGTGCCTAGAGGCATTCAGACAGGTCATGTATCCACAGCAGTGATCAGAAGAGGAATGGCCACTGGTAGGAGTGCAGAATCAAGAAATGGCATGATACACCTGCATCAGCACAACCCAATGCCTTCATATGCCCTAGCTGCAACAAAACATGTCTCTCCTACATTGGTCTCTACAGCCACAGCAGGCACTGTAACTCTCCAACAGTTTGTCTTCACTTCAGAAGACAAACTCTTCCATTGTCTCCCGAGACAGACAGATACCAACCAGCTGCCTGTCAAGACATGCTGGACATTTCCAAGCAGGCTGCAAGGCTGAAATTCTGCAGATTATCTCAGAATAAATCTCCATTGCTATCAGTGAGGCTCGCTGCCAGGTCAGAAAGCATGTGTGTTTCTTCTTAGAAACTTTGTTTTATGCATATGTAGATGTATGCAAATCTATGCAAATTTGATTGATTAATCAACTGAAACTCAGATGATTACCTAAGTATGGTTCTTTAATCAGATGGTCCTGCTAATTTTCTAGAGCTTTTAAAAACAAAACCTAAAACCCCTAAATCTATCTTTATTTCATGCTCCATTTCCCAAACATTTCAGCAGTTTATATACTAGCTGTTTTAAAAAGTGCATCTTTCAGCTTTCATCGCAAAAGCTTTTACACCTGGCAGTGATGCCTCATAAGAAATATTGCAGAGAAATCCAACAGGCAAGGGCACAGCATGGGAAAGTGTAGCTTTGTGGCAAGTACTGAAGCAAGCCAGAGCTTTCCTTTCTCTCCTGAAATCTTCACTGAAAGAGAAAGAGAGAACATGGTGGAAATAGAAAGTACTGAAGTACCAAGTGAAGCAAAAAAATACGAATGTTTTCTTAAATGTCAGGGGGAAAGCCTGATAAATCACATTTGATATGAAATGCAAAACTGGACTGCTCTAGCATACACTTCTTATGTTTTTATGAAAATGTAAATCACAATAGCTTATCTTAAGATATTTTAGTTTTGCCGACGGTTGGTGAGTCTTTCTCACAAAATTGAAACTTTTAAAGCTATTTCTGAGGAAAATTGGCAAAAACGACAGTGCCGACATGGGTTGCCATATGTCCAATTTTACTGGACATTGCACTACTTTCTGCCTAGACCCTGCTTGTGGCTGCAGTAATCCGGACGTATGGTGACACTATACCTATGAAGATGACAAATGTGCAAGTTAATATCAAGTTTTTGTGCAAACGTTTGTTCTAATTAGTGTGTAAAGTGAATATGGAGGAGGAGGGGGGACAGAGGGTGAAGAAAGAGCTGTGAGTGCAGGGGGATCCTTCCCCCATCCTTTGGACCCCTGGGGAAATTCAACAAACCTGCTGCACCTGGAACTGGGTGCAGATAGAGCAGCGGAATGGGACACAGTTGTGGGCAGCTTGAGGAAGGGCCACCCACCTTGGGCCTGCCCATAAAAATTAAGTCTAGAATGAGAGATTACAGCGATGTCCACTGTTTCAAGAAACTTTTCTCATTGTGAGACTCCATGGGTGAGCTGAGAGTTTGTCTGGACCCTAGGTGAGAAGCTGGAGGCTGAAAAAGAGGGTATGTCAGCATCAAAATGAATTGATATTGATTTTTTTATATATTAGTAATTTTGTATTGATGTAACCTCCTGCCAACCTAGCAGTTCTACAGCACCTCAAAGTGCAAGTAGATAAATATATACCGCTCCGGCGGGAAGATAAACGGCGTTTCCGTGCGCTGCTCTGGTTTGCCAGAAGCGGCTTAGTCATGCTGGCCACATGACCCGGAAGCTGTATGCCGGCTCCCTCGGCCAATAAAGCGAGATGAGTGCCCCAACCCCAGAGTCGGCCATGACTGCACCTAATGGTCAGGGGTCCCTTTATCTTTACCTATTGATGTTACATTTTTAGATGTAAGTGTGCATTTTTGTATATTTTGTTTAAATTGTCTGTTGTTGCTTCAGGTTTTTTTGTGTGCACAAAAAAAAAAAAATTCAATATATTAAGTGGTGTAGAAATTACATAATCAAATGAATATCAGCTTTTAAAAACCCGGTTGTCATAGCTGTATTTAACTACATGAAAACAAATTAAAAGATAGGGACATTCTGATTTTTGACATTTACTATCCTGTTCTCTGATGTTTAAACTCAAGAGAGAGAATGAATAGAATGACTCATATTATGGAAATACAACAAGCAACAAAATGCAAGATTGTGACTGTGGCACATCCGTTTGGGATATGGAAAGCAAATTCCACATCAGAAAAAAACAACAACATGAAATCTGTGACATGCATTTCTTCCAACATATGTCCAAGTTCTGCTTCACCTTGGTTGCATCCACAGTATCATATGCTCACTTACCTAGAAGTAAGCCTCGCTGAAATGCTTTGGAGTTTACATTATAGGATTACAGCCACCCAAAGTGGCTGTGAAAAACCAGTCAGATTGGTGGTGGTGGTTACAAAAAAATACATAAATATATTATTAGGATTAGGTTTGCACTCATAACTTTCTGATTCAAGTGTCCAGTGTCAAATATGTACATATGTACATAAGGGCATGTGGTTTGTTTCCCCCCTGCTGTGAAGCTATCTTGGGATCATCATGTTGTAAAACATAACATGTGAATTAAGCTTCCCAGATACAAGTTGAGCCAACACAAATGTTTGTGTTGCATTTAATCATTTCTTCAACTGTTGCTACTGTAGCAACAACAACAATTCATTTTCATTAGACTTCGGTAGGAAAGAGAAAATGAAGTGGAGATGCTCAGATTTCACTATATGATCTCAAAATTAACCGAATAATAGGTAGTGTGTGGTAGACAGATCAGATTTACTCTGTGTTTCAGAGTGAGGGTGGGGGGCTTGTATAAGAAAGAGAATGAAAGGTTTTCCCCTGACTAAAAAAAAAGCTAATACAAACAGCTTTGGAAAAATACTTTCTTCATTTTTCTATTTCACAGCTGGTTGATTTCAACATCCCAAGGCCCATCTCTCCAGCCCACTAAGTGCTCTCTGCAGCCTCCACCTGTCCATTGTGCTACCGTATATGGGCACTCAGTACCTGTGTTCTCAAGTTTCAGGAAGGAACTCTGACTGCTATCGAAGGTTTGCCCATCCATCCAACATCAACTGATGGCAGAGACAGGCTGGAAAGCAGAGTTAAATTACGAGGATCTCTCCTCTCTGCCCTAGTTTTAATGGAAAGATTCTGGGTGTTTGTAAATCACAGACTGAATGAAAGGGAGAATTCTTTTGTTAGAGCAGACAAGGCCAGGTCTATTTAAGACTAAGCCAAAAGTTCTTAATTGAGAACCTTGAGCTTGAAACTCCATGGAATGAACACAGGAGTTTGAGATGGTGAGCAAACATGAGGCATGCTTGTGAGGCATGAAATTATTCACATGTTTTGGAGGCAGCTTAGCAAGGAATGAACACTGGCTTCCAAAATTGCAAATTAGCTGTTAGTGAAATGTGATCAAGGATGATACCTTGTAATGTAGGAAACAAATTGGTCCCACAGAAGAGACCCATTATCATTGCATACAATAAACACATCAGGAGTCTTGTGGTATCTGTGTGGAATCTGATTACAATCCACCCATCTGCAATGACAATGGCCCACTGAGCAGTTATAAGGCAAGCCTGTTCAATTTTGACCCGACAAATCAAATGCAGCCTAAGAAGTAGGCATGGGGTGGGGGTGGGGAATTTGAATCAATTCACATTTAAAGTTGAATTTTCCAAATCAATATGCAAAGCAAAACACAAGCATCCTTCAAAAGCTGCACTTCTCTGAATTTTGCAACGCAGTTCCCCAGCCAATGAAAACGCATATACTAGGGTAAATTATGCATATAAATGCATGCATTGTGCAAAATTACATAGATAGATGCATTATTTTAGGGGAAATTGCTTTGCATAAATGTGTAGAATAGGCAAAATTGCAAAGAAAAATGTACATATTAGGATAAAGTCCCAGTAAAGTGCTGAGTTTATTTCTTTTTTGAAATAAAAAGAACAGACTGATGTGGAAATGTGGAGAACTGAAGAGTGGAAAAACAAGAAATTGAGAGAAACCAAAATTGATCCAATCACCAATCTTTACTAACAACTATGCATTATCTCCTTCCAAATGATTGATCTTTCTTTCTCTCTCTCTCCCTCCCTGAATCGTTCAGTATCAGGTGGGCAACAACAATATATTTAGCAGACTGATGAGCTGCATTTTGGTTCCATAATTTGTTGGGTCTGTTATAAGCAAATCACATCCTTCCACAACTTCATTGATTTAGACAGGCTACGTGGGAATCTCTTCAGAAGAGGAGCTTTTAGGCCATATGAACACCATCACTTTGTTTATATCTTGGCCATTTCTCCATTTGTAGGTCTTAGGAATTTAGCACAAAATATGCTCTGAAATGCCTGGTGTCTTCAGCCTTTTTCTTATTAATCTTATTACACTTGTCTTTGTGAGCTCTCCAAATTCCTTTCACTCCCTCTGGAGTTTGGCAGCAAATGAGATTTTGCATTTGAGTGTATAAGAACTCGAGCAGATTCTCACATCCCGTAAAATATTAAATAAATATCCCTGGAAGTCCATGCCAGAATGACGGGCCCTTTCTCTGTCCAACATCTCTTTGCTTTAGAAGGATCTGGATATTTTTAAAGAAAAAAAAATATTTCATTCAGGAAAAAAGAAAACGCTAAATAAAGAACAAGCTTTGTTTTAAAGATCTGAAATTCACAGCTATCTGAACACACTGAGGAGCAATTGTTATATAGGGGATCCTGGCATCAGAAAAACGGGATAGAAATAAAATAAAATAATGTTTGCATCTTCACATAGCAAAATCATCACAAAGTCACCTTTATCCCCAATTAATACAAAGTTGAAGCAGCACATGGTAAATTTGTATGTTCTGTTGTACAGCACATGTATCATCCAAAGGTTTTGAACACTCTCATTAAATTCAGATATCTCGATGTAAGATTATCATCTGTCTTGGTGGTTCTGCCTTAATATCTAAAATTCAGTAGGAGGCAGGCATACAGAACCCATTATCTAACTCAGTGCTTTCACCTGTGTTGTTAAATGCATTGCAGCCAGTCCCCTCACCACACCAGAGTTTCTTTTTATAGAGTATTCATGATGTTTTGTGCTCATCCATGCTTTCAGGATGGTTATACGTGATCCTGCTTTCCAGTACTGTTTGCACCTGCAAATGTTTTTGGGGTGGTCAAACTGCTTCATTTCCAATCAGTTCATGTCCTGTAACTTCCCTTTGAAACCCTGCAACTTTCTTCCACAGACATTCTGTTTTAGAGCTTTTCTCCTGCTTTTGTTGTGCTATAGTGCAAGAGTGCCCCTCCAGAACTCTCCCCAGCCCACAACCCTCATCAACCCTAGAAAGTATTATTGCCTGCCTTGAACATGGTTGTAAACTCTGAAAATTCATATTGCTCTTCTGGATTGAGAACAGAGGGGGTGCATGAGCTTGTGAGCCTACTGCTCAGTAAAATTGAAATGCATTGCTCTACCCATTTTTACCTCTCATGGCACATATCACGGGCATTTTGCCCTTGGAAGCATGCCCAGAAGGAAACGTGGTCCTCAGGTTTACCCACCCCTGGTCTAAACCATATAGTACTGTGCGCTAAGTGGGGAGAGAGCATTCAAGTATTGATGGAGTATTAAAAGTTTTATCGGGTGCTGTCCTGCTGATGGAAAACACTTTGATCCACATTCTACCAGGATAATGGGGAAGTGGCAATTTTGGTTCTGTTCCCCTCCCCTGCAACTTCCCCATGCCACCTCTCACACAGTTCCAATGGATTCCTCCCCCAATTCTCTGGAGTAGCTATGGGGGGAAACAGGGGTGTAAACAAGGAGGGGGAATCAGAAACAAAATCCACTGGAAGTTCCTCAGTTGGACCCTGTCACCACTGGATGCAACAAGTAATTTGAACAACAACTGCCAGTCCTTAATTTTTTTATCAGTAGTTAGACTTCTCTAATATTTGACAGCCAGGCGCCACTCATCTTTCTCCCTCCCCTCCCTCCCTCTTCTCCCTCTGCATTGGTTGAGATAAGTTAGGAATGAATAACCCCCTCTTTTCATTCACACACATTCCTTTCATCAGCCCTGCGGCCAGCAGGACATTTCCACTCAATGCCAGAGCGAAGAACTCAATATGTCTATTAGTGTACCTGCAGGGGGTCTTCCTTTAAAGTCCCTGGCAGTCCTTTTTCAGATATCAAATCATAAGTAAAACAACTCAGAAGGGTTCTTTTTTTCAGCACTGCAAACAAGATCTGACTTTACTATAGGCATGTCGAGAATTATTTCAGGAATTTACGCTCCTGGGTCCTCGCTATTATCTGTAAGCCAGGGCAATGCAATGTTGTGGGGTGGTGGCACTGGGATTCACAAAATATGATACAGAGACAGTTTATTAAGGGCAAGAACAGTAGGAGCATAAAGCAAAGCTTTCCAGGAAAATGGAAAATGGCAAGTGTCTGTGAAGCATTGCTAATGTCAGATGTAGATTAACATTAACATCACAGCTAGCACCCTGGAAGTTTAATTGCTTATGTATGTTGTGTGAGCAGATTTAAAAATCTATATTTACACACATTGGGGTGGCATGTACTCATTAATAAATTAGATGCTCACAAATCAACAATAAATCACTGGAACTGTGACTTGATTTTCTGATTGACTGGCACTTTCTGGTTGATAGTGCCTTGCTCCTGTGCCAAAAGCTATTTATGAGATGAAAAGCTATCCCAGCTTGCATCCTGAACTTTCGCAAATATTAAAAAGAGGGATGCATGAACTTTCTTCCTAAGCCACTTTGCATTTCTGAGTCAGAAAAACAAGGAGGTATAAAGTTTCTGATAGGAAATGTGTGTGTGTGTGTGTGTGTGTGTGTGTGTACATGCCTTGCCATGCTGTGTGAAATACCACTTAGCTGGTATATCAATCTTTCATTCCCTTTGCAAAAAAAAAAAAAAAAAAGGAGAGAAACAAAAGTCTGCACTCTCTGTGCCACTCAAAAGTCTGCCACTCTCTGTGGCTTTTTCTGCATGGAAATGCTTTGGTACTGCTCCCTGTGGAGTAATACACAGGGGCAACATGGTTACAAAACACACACAGGTCTCTCTAAAACAACCCATGTGTGTGGATATTAGAACCCCACTGATACTTGCCTACAAACCTTCCTGAAAAAAAAACCTCATGTAGAGTTTTTCTTTTCTCTCTGACATAAGTCCTGTAAACACACAGTAGCTGAGGCATTCTCCATCATGTGGAGTCCTGGTGTGCAAACAGCTGCTCATGTATAGGTGTTCCTTTGCAGATGTCCACCATCAAAGCTCCCACAAAAAATCAGTGGCGGTAATGGCTATGGTTTGTACCAGTGTATTCAGTTAATGGAGCGATAAAGAGAGTTGATATAATGGAAGACTGCAACATTAGTTTGAGAGCTGGTGTTGCACAGAGGCTGAAAGAGACTGGAGTTGAAAGACCTGAACTCACTAGGTGGCCCTTCTCTCTCTCAGCCTCAGTCCTGCTATGTGCAGAATGGGTGACTAATGAAAGTGACGAATAAAATGAACGACTTACCTAGTAGGCTCTTGCAAGGATTGCAACTAGATTATACATATGGAGTGCTTTGATCATGAAGGCAGTATAAGATTGTTAAATGTTGCTATTACTACTGGCACCACCATAGGATGCCAAAGGAGGAAACAGCTGCCCTGGTTGGCTTTCCCAAATGCCAATACCTCTCCTTTTTCAAGCGCCCATGATTTTTAAGATATTGTTGGCTGTAATCTTTTCCTCATTATAGAGAGTATATTCTCACTCAATTCTGACCTGCAGTGGGGTCAGTTTAAGGAGCAATCAGCCATATTATCAGTAATACAGAGACAGGCATGGAAGGCAAGGATAGTAATCTAAAATGACTTCAGTGGGGATATCTTAGCTTTTTTGACAGAGGGACAGAGGAAGAAAGGAGTTCTATGCCTCTCCGTTGAAGAATGCCAATGGAAGTCAGTTTCCATCAGAGCCAGAAGGAATGGACATTTTGTGGGATAATCAATCTCATAAAACCAACTTGCTGAAGTCTAATTCATGACCAAAGGGGTTAATACTATAGAGTAAGCTGTCTTGCCAGGCTTAGCTAGGCCACTGCTCCTCACATTAGGAGGAAGGTAATCAAGTCTATTTTTTCTCCTTCAGTATACCTGAGAAGCTAAGTGTAAAGAGCTCTCAGCTGGTTGCTCCAAGCTCATACCGCATGGCTCTAACATGCCTCTTGAGTTCTTTTTACCAACAATTTAGGAACTTTCAGCACTTTGGAACCAATTTAAGTTTTACTGCCTCTGTTTTCTAACTGATGCATGGAAAAGCACATAAACCTGACCTTTGAAGAGTTTGTAAGTAAACCATTTTTAACTTACCAAACATGTAGTCTTTTTCCTATGCTGGGGAAGAGGGCAACTTTGAAAAGAAACTTGTTAAGGGAACACTTTTGGAACTCACAAGGGCACATATTTCCATGTTTACTTTGCTTCACATTTTGTGATTTTAAATCTCTGCTGGGGTTCATTCAACAAGGAGTACTTGCCCAAAACTTGGATTTTGGCATCCAGGGAATTAACATTTTATACCTAATTTTTCCTTGCCAGCAACACATTTCACTTTTGCTGGTGCACTGTTCTATTTTGTGAAGATTTCCTTTTGAAAGAATGCAGGGGAAAGTTCACACTTCAGTTTTATGCATTATGATATGCATTACTGTCTACATTTTTGGACACATGTCCCAAAAATATGCATTTCCGCATAAAATACATATTTTTAACTACAATGCCCTTCTGGTACGCTGAAATGGAATTGTAATATCCAGAGAAGTGAGTAATCCAATCAAAAGTTCAGCAAACAAGTTTGGGACTGTTGAATTGGGTTGGTTGTTTATGAAAAGGAGGCTGAACAAATCCCTCCTCCTAGGCACACTCTGAAGCCTTGCATGTGTACTGTACCTGGATTTGAAGTCAGGTAAGCTTCATTGCACAAGATGTAAGCAAAGGATAGATATAAGCAAGGTTTGGAAAAGGCGAAGGCTTAGAACGTCAAACTGCTGCTCCAGTGAGCACGCTGACAGTAAATTGATACTCCTCTGGAATTAAAAATAGCAGTGAATCTTGTGGAACTTTTATGATTAACAGAGTTGCTATGGCATAAGTATTTTGTGGTGAGCCAGTGTGGTGTAGTGGTTAAGAGCGGTAGTCTCGTAATCTGGAGAACCGGGTTTGAGTCTCCGCTCCTCCACATGCAGCTGCTGGGTGACCTTGGGCCAGTCACACTTCTGTGAAGTCTCTCAGCCCCACTCACCTCACAGAGTGTTTGTTGTGGGGGAGGAAGGGAAAGGAGAATGTTAGCCGCTTTGAGACTCCTTAAAGGGAGTGAAAGGCGGGATATCAAATCCAAACTCTTCTTCTTCTTGTGGAATAGAGTCCACTTCATGATACACACCTGCAAAAAGCTTGTGCTCTAACACAACTGTCTTGCATACAGCCATTCTCATATTTCAATATGAGACTGTCTTAAACAATATTACTGATGCTATTCTTATTATATATTTAATTTGTATACTGCCCTTCACCTGAAGATTACAGGGAACTTAAAATACAAAATGAGAACACAAACACATTGAAAAAGCCATAGAATGTTAATCAGCCCAAAGCCTGATTGAAGAGAAATGTTTTCACCTGGTGCCTAAAGATATATAATGAAGGCGCCAGATGAGCCTCCCTAGGCAGAACAATCCACAAACGGGAAGCCAGAAAAGGCCTGTTCCTGTGTTGTCACCCTCTGGACCTCTTGTGGAATAGGTGCATAAAGAAGGGCATCAGATTATGATTGATGGGTCTGGGTTGGTTCAAATGGGGAGAGGCAGTCCTTAAGCTATTGTGGTCTAATAATATACCAGTGCCGCAGATCCCATACATAATTGCAGTTTTTAAATGGTATTTACAAACTAGGGAGGCATATGTAACAATGAAAGCTCTATACAGTACAAACAATGGTATCTAACTCTAATTTCCTCTCCTTTGTATGTGCATTTGTGAGGTGGTTGTAGGCTTAAGGGCTACTATCATGTGCACTGGGTACATATTAACCCAGAATTCTGGAATATAGTATGGTTCTAACAGTCACCAGACAAGCAAGGAAGGCCTGAACATTGCTTGACCTACCAAGGTCTTCCTCCTAGCCATGCATGGTGATGACCCACCAGGTGCCTGATGAACCTTCTATGTTTACTTTCTGCTGCAACCGTAAAATATGGGGTGGTTATCAAGCACCTGGGAATTAATGGCTTGTGGGCTGCTTATATTTAGCATGGATCATACACTGTGCAGTTCTTTCCACACATTTGAACTAAGCCTCAATGAAAACACATCTATCATGTGGGTTCCAAAGGTCCAGCTGTAACTGCACAAGAAAAAGAAGGCATAATGATGGCAATGAAAGTCAGGGAGGAAATATAGGGATACATGCAACAGGCAAACATCGGTCAGTAATAGATGCTATGGTCTGCCTTGCCAAAGGATTTTATGTGGCCAACACCACCAAAGAAAACCGATCAGGTGATTTTAAAGGTGGACAATGTGGTGCCTTTCACACTTCATATTCGCTTTCTTGAAAAAAACTTACTGGCAGAACACATAGCTAGAGCACAGGGATGAGTGCAGTTTAATCGCCCAAATGTAAGAGATAGGAATAGAGAAAGCAATGGAAATAGCCTAGCCTTAGATAGGCAGATCAATGGTGGAGGCCCCTGCACACACAACCTCTATCTTGGCAAAGTGTAATCTCCCCCAACCTCTGGAAAAAAATGGGACGGATAATAGAATAATGGAAATTTCTCATCCCCTAGTGCTGTCACATCCCATTACACTCACTCCAGGTAAAAGGTACATTATCGGTGCTACTAAAAACTACACTGCCTATTGGGTATTTTTTTTCTCTCTATAGAAAAGCACAAAGGGTAGAACGTGAGAGAAAGAGGTAGGCAGGAATATCAGCTCTGCATGACAGTTACCAGGTGAGGGTGATAGGAAGTCATATTCCAGGGAAAGCAAACAGAGCCCTCCATTAACTCAGGTTATTGCTGCAATGTCCATTCCAGGGGAATGGATTGCAGTCAACTGTAGGATGGGAAAGAGACAGGCCGCTGGGATATTTATTTAGTTATCATTTAAACATTTATATCTACCTGGTGTTAGAATTCATGACATCAGTCATTATACGTAGTTATCAACAAAACCAACTTCAAACAAACCAGAACAATAAATTTATCAATTCTAACCAGATGTTGTGTTGGTCGGAATGTTCTTACAGTATGGCAGCAGTGACAACAATGGCAACTGCCAAAAGAGAGCACATTCCCCTCTCCCAATGCACATCTGGGGTTTACTGGGGAAATGAAATGACAGCTACTAGGAGTAGCTGCAGAAATCAGTTCTGCTGCTGCCTTCACTACAAGTAATGCTACTTTCCAAAACAGTTAAAGTAACAATAAAACCTAACCAATTTAGGCAACGGAATGAAGGTAATATTGCTGAATGAATATTGAAATCACACACACAATGAAAGGAGTAACAAAAGTCTTGCACCTATTTATCGGATGATGTTACAATGTTTTCAAGCAAGAAGACTTTCCTCCCAGACAACAGCATTTCGCACTGATATCATGGAGATACCTTACCCAAGGGACTGGGAACTTGTGGTTCTCCAAATGTTGGATTACAACTCCCATCGTCCCTGACCACTGACTTTGCTGGTTGGGATTGATGGGATTTGGACTCCCAACACCATCTTGGGAGTCATAGGTTCCTCACCTTTGCCTTATCACATTAGTCCATCTCACTCATTGCTGTCCACAGTGACTACCAGCTACTCTCTAGGGTTTCAGGCAGAGAACTTTCCTATTACAGTGGTACCTCTGGGTACGTACTTAATTCGTTCCGGAGGTCTGTTCTTAACCTGAAACTGTTCTTAACCTGAAGCACCACTTTAGCTAATGGGGCCTCCCGCTGCTGCCACGCCACCACCGCACAATTTCTGTTCTCATCCTGAAGCAAAGTTCTTAACCCAAGGTACTATTTCTCGGTTAGTGGAGTCTGTAACCTGAAGCATATGTAACCTGAAGTGTATGTAACCTGAGGTACCACTGTACATCTACTGATTTTTTAAACTGGGAAAACATACCGTAGATTGAAACCAAGATTTTCAGCACATTAAGTATATGCTCTAACACTATAGCCTATCCCTAAACGTACCTAAATTTCTGGTGGGTACAGTGCTTTTTTTCTTTAAAAATGTTTAGGGGTACTCTCATTTTTTTACTCATATTGAAATATTGCCCCTCAATGAGGCCAAATGTTTAGGGGTATGCATACCCCTGCGTACCCCCCAGAAAAAAGCACTGGACACAAGCAAGGTTGGACTGAGTAATGTACATCTGACTTGCTATTTCCTGTGCCCAGACAGATTTCCTTTAAATATTATTGGCTTGATGGGACCATCTTCCTAGAACTTTGGCAGTTCTGCAAAGTAAATGGCAATAGCCCCAGATAAGCCATTGGGAACATTGGGTTTTATAATCATTTGCAATGTGCCTAACATATTGAGAGACATTCTGGAAGTCTTGTCCCACCAGCTGGAGGCCAGACCCTGGAATAGATCTGACCATCAGCTTGGCAGCTTGGTTTCTGCATGCCCTTGCTGTATATATTTTCTTTTTTCCTTTTTTTTAATTGCAAAGGCTTGTACACATAGCAACAGACCGAAGTGAAATCCGATTATCCAGGAAAAGAAAGTAGTGCTTAACTGGTTGATACAGTTTAAGCTCTCCTGAACTTTTTTCAGCTGCCATTGCAACTCTACATACTGGTGGGACAGAAGGAACTCAAAGCTTCCCTTGATGGCAAGACACTGGTGTTTTTTCTATGGTTCTTCCTCCATATGCAATAAACCCACCACTTATTGCAGAGTAGTCCCAGAACCAAAATACTGGAGGCCCTGGTTCTGATTTGGAACTGCTCCTGCTCCCACCATAAATTTTGGCTCTTCCCTGCATTCCAACAGAGACGGATTTTATATCATTCTGAAGATCATCTAATGAATACATCTGAGTCATAGCTAAATGTGATGACATCATTGAGAGTAAATAAATAACAAAAAGGACTGCACTTCCTGGATTAGTCACAGTGCTGATTCCAGCCTATCAGGGACCATGTAGTGGACAGGGATAATGTCACAATGCAGTGACATTTGTCTGTGTTATGACATTGCTGAGGGCAAGTGAAATCAATTGAGAGAGAGAAAGCAAGTTGTAGCGATATAAATGAATAGGAGAAGGGAGGTGTTTCCATTCCTTTTTTTCACACTGCAAAACTGAGTGTAGCTTTCATACAGCCCTAAAATAAAACATTCACAATAAGTAATAATGGCACAGTGGGGGACAAGGACTTTCTTATCTGTCCGTTTCTTTATAGGAAGAATCAAGGTGATGCTGGTACTCTGCTTTGGTAAAACACACTGGAAATAGTGGAAGGATTTTTCTAGTGATGACAGTAGTGCAAACAAGAAAGGGTGAGAAGGTTAATCTTTGCAAAGCACACAGGACTTCTCAGGTAGAAGCACTGACTACTTTCCCCCCATGTATAGCCTGCAGGAGGAAGTCTCATGTAATCACTTTGGCCATTTACAATTGAATGGCTAATTTGCAGTTATTTGTGGTCCAAAGTGTGGCTGTGCTATCATTCCTGTTATAATACAGTAAAAGACATGATTGCGTTCTGAGCCAGGCTTGTCACTTAGCAAACACTAATGCCCCACTTTTGCAAGGCGATTATTATGGGGTAGTCCAACTTTATAATATACAGCGTGCCTGCATGGTTGCAGACTGATAACACCCGAACAGCAGTGGCATTGATTAAGTGCTGCTGGCAATCTCGCTGTTGGAATAGCAATAATATTGGCTGGCAGAAGCTGTAATACTGGAATAATTAATAACAACGCTTAATCTTTCTCTCTGATGAGCAGTTGCTGAAGTCTCTCCCCACCCCCACCCCCAACAAATCCTGCAGAAAAGTAAGGGTGGGGGGAGTGAACAGAGCAAGGGACAGAATGAAAAGAACGTTTTCTGACCCATTGCCACTTTAGATTCCAAGTTTGGAAACGATAAGAGGATTGTCAGATGGCTGACTCCCTCCCCTCTCCGTTGCCCAAGATTCCACGATTAAGTCAAATTCTCTTTCTTAAGCTCTGGATCAAGGCTCAAGCAAATCAACTGCAGCCCAGCAAATATGTCTGAAGCTGATTCAGCCACTGCCACATTATATTCTTATTATATTGCAGTGATGATTTGTTACTACACATATGCAGCCTATACTTTGATGATTATGATGATGCTCATCAACATCATATAACAATATAACTGAGGGCTGTAGCTCAGTGACAGAGCATCTGCTTTGCATGTGGAAATTCCCAGGTTCAGTCCCCAGGGCTGCGCAAGGACCCCAGAGTGACACCAATGACCTGATCTCAATGTAAGATCTTCCTACCGCATCCACTCAGCAGTTGAAATGGTTGTGCAGAATGAATGAACACTTAATAAGGAAGCTTCCCCATAATTTTACACTGCACTCCTTTGTCTAATTTCTTTATTTAAAAAAATGTACTATTTGCCTTTCTGTCTGCTAAGCCACTCAAGGCTATGTGTAGTAAGACAAATGTGAAACAAAGGGGGGGAAAAACCCACCAAAACCAAACAAAATAGAACACCAAGCAAAACAGAACAAAATAAATTCCCATTTAAATTGCTTGAGTAAATGAAGCTCCAAGGAAGGAAGGAAGGAAGGAAGGAAGGAAGGAAGGAAGGAAGGAAGGAAGGAAGGAATTGGACACCTAAAGCTTCGCCAGGACATTGTCTTGTGAGTCGTCTAAGACAATTAGACACCTATATTAAGGAGAGGTCTCTCATTGGCTCTAATCCCTATAGCTAAAAGGAGGATCTAGGTTTAGAGCAGGGATGGAGAACCTGTAACCCTCCAGATGTTGCTGTACTACAGTTCCCACCATCCCCGACCATTTCCCATGTTGGCTGGGGCTGATGGGAGTTGGAGTCCAACAACATCTAGAGGGCCTCAGGGTCCCCGTCCCTCCTCTCCAGAGAAACTTCAAGCATTTGGATTGATATAATCATATTAATTTGAGTTAAAACTAGAACCTTTTCATGCAAAGCTCTACCACTGAGCTATGGCCCCTCACTTTTGTTCCAGAAGACCCACATCACCAGACTGTGACTTCTCTTGTCTTCAAATCCGTTTGGCCATGGCCCATTCTCAGATGCAGCACAGGTGGATATACTGTAGGGCAGCACAGACAGTTCTACCACACTGGGTGCCAAACCGGGGGGGGGGGTTGTGCGATGCCACAACTAAAATGCAGTGAACTGAGCAGAACAGAAGGTGAAAGGCAGGTGTGCACCAAATTTTGGCCTTTCACAGGTCGTCACTGAAATTTGAAAGACCCAAGTCCACCTCTGGATGAAGTGAATTTTTCAAAGTCTTGTTTGAAAGGACTTCAGAAACAAGCCAAAAGAGACAGATACACAGAAAGAAGGGCAAGATTCAGTTTGATCTAGCAGTTACATTCTCAGTATCCTGGTACTGAAAGAAGCAACACACACACACACACACACACACAACTCGTCTGCCTGCCTCAGCTTTGTGCCTCCTGGACAGTTTCATCACAACTTCAGATTGCTTGAACAAGCTGCCTGATAAGCCCGCAGATGCTGACAGGAAGCGATGATGTTACAATAAGTGTCATAGGGAAAATGTCAACTGTATCATTATAATGAAGGTCATGCCTCCCTCACTGAGAGAGAAACAGGGAGCTCAGGGCTCTGCACAATTCACATGATGTTCTGAGGCAGATGTTAACATGGTGCGGTTTCCACCTTACAAGAGCTGCTGCGCAAGGCATGATGAGGAGATGCCAACTGTGGAGAGGTCAAGGGTGCTCCTTCCCCGGCAGGAGGTGCTGTGCGAAATCATGTGAAAGGTCTGAGCTCACAACAGCTTCTGTCTCAGATGCTCTCAGCCTATGAGATTGCCATAATGTTGCTTGGAAACATGCACAATTGTCTTATACTGGTTCTGAACTTTGGTCCACCCAGCTCTGGCAATGGTTCTCCAGGGTTTCAGACTAGGGGCACTCCTAGAACCGATGCTCTACCACTGAGCTATGGCCCCTCGCTCTTGTTCCAGATGGGCCACATCACCAGACTGTGACTTCTCCTGTCTTAGGGAGTGGCTATGTATGGACTGCACTGCTTTTAATCTCAGCGGATTAAGTGATGGATGGTGAGACTTTAAAAATAAAACAAAAACACTATTAAAAAGGCTTACTTCCCTTTTTAACGCATTGTCCTGTGACATTGAAATATATATTCTCTTTAGCCCTTATGGTGGGTATGTTAGAAATATGTGTGGACGTATTGGGTGTGTGTGTGGGTTTATATAAATAGGCTTTTATAATTTACCTGAAATGGCACTAGACAGAACAAAGTGTTCTTTCCTGCCACTCCTCTGCCTCCACATCTGCCAATAATGCATTGAATGAGAATAATTTTCTCTCCCCCCCCCCTTTTTTGGCAAGAACACACACGGATAGCTATATTGCTAGAATGCTATTTTATATATCAAATCCCAACTTTTTTAAAAAAAACTCTTTGCAACTTTTATGTAGCATTAAAGCTACATTGCAGCTTTAATGTACAGTTGTTCTGGGGGGAAAATGAATGCCTGTGAAAACTGATAAGTTTCTAGCCCGTTCTTTTATTCATTTTATTATCCCTGGGTGTCCTTGCCAAAACATTACATAGGTTTCTCAATCTGGTCCTCCAGAATTTCTGACAGAAACGTACATTCCTATGATGGCTAGATAAAAGGGAAGATAGGGCTATTCTGCCTTTAGTAAGCAATATGCCTCCACAATTCTCTCTATCCAAACTTTTGCCTGATTTTTTAACTCCCCAACTACCTGGACTTGTTTCTGATGAAGAACTATTATATTAGAGACCATGGCATTCATACTTTTCAAATTCTTTTTTTTTTAATGAGCACTGTGAAAAACTTTGACTTTGTTATTGAACTGGCTGAGCACACACTAATCTTGTGTTTGTCTTTGACTAGATCAGCACTGGTATTTGCTGAATGTGAATTCCTCTAGTGATCTTAAAATACTAACATGCACTCCAGTATCTCCTGCCCCCAAATGACAAACTGCTGTGTTGCCTATGGATCAAAATGGTAAAAAAAAATCAAAAAAAATCAGATTGCTATGATATTGTTGAATACTTACATATTCGTTTCATACCTTGAACTTAAGTGTCCTATTCCCCCCCCCCCAAATTCTTTTCAAGCTGAGGTTGTGGATAATGCCAGATGTTGTAACCGCAGTTTTAAGCACTTGCAATTTTAAACCAATCTTCTTCTTTTTCTTTTTCTTTCTTGAAGAAAGAGAAAGACGAGAGACAGCATGAAAGAATGATTTCAAGTGCATCTGTTTCAGATTGTTAATAGGGCTAAGTATTTTGTCCTATTTATCTTTTATGAGGTTTCCTTTTGAAAAAGATTTGTAAAATGGCCGTCACAATAAATGATTTACTATGGCAACCTATGAGACAATAAAGGAATCTCAGTTCATTTCTCAAAGGAATCAAATATCCGGAGGGAAGTTTGAACCACGGTTAACTATTCTACACTGACCTCAATACAGGACAAAAGCCTGAACAAATTTCTCCTATGATGGAGAAAAATAGCAATGCAACACCCTGGTGCAGGCACTTGCGGACGAAGGGGGGAGTGCACTGCCCCCGGACCATGATCCCGATGGGGCGCCATCATGGCTACCCCCCTGCGCACTGGGCACCATGCCCCTGCAGGGGGGCGCACCACATCCCCAGGACACACACCAGCCACATCCCCATCTGCTCTCCACCCCCGGTGCTGGAGCATGAAGCTCCGCCACTGGGTGCAGGTCCTATGTTTTTACACCACCACTCAATTCCTAAACAGCCTGCGACTCAAGTACAGTGGTACCTCGAGTTAGAATCATAGAATCATAGAGTTGGAAGAGACCACAAGGGCCATCGAGTCCAACCCCCTGCCAAGCAGGAAACACCATCAGAGCACTCCTGACATATGGTTGTCAAGCCTCTGCTTAAAAACCTCCAAAGAAGGAGACTCCACCACACTCCTTGGCAGCAAATTCCACTGTCAAACAGCTCTTACTGTCAGGAAGTTCTTCCTAATGTTTAGGTGGAATCTTCTTTCTTGTAGTTTGGAACCATTGCTCCGTGTCTGCTTCTCTGGAGCAGCAGAAAACAACCTTTCTCCCTCCTCTATGTGACATCCTTTTATATATTTGAACATGGCTATCATATCACCCCTTAACCTCCTCTTCTCCAGGCTAAACATGCCCAGCTCCCTTAGCCGTTCCTCATAAGGCATCATTTCCAGGCCTAGAAGTACTCCAGGTGAGGTCTGACCAGAGCAGAATACAGTGGCACTATTACTTCCCTTGATCTAGATGCTATACTCCTATTGATGCAGCCCAGAATTGCATTGGCTTTTTTAGCTGCTGCATCACACAAACACCTCAGGTTACAAAAGCTTCAGGTTACAACCCCGCCAACCTGGAAGAGTTACCTCAAGTTGAGAACTTTGCCCCAGGATGAGAACGGAAATCATATGCCGGTGGCGCAGCAGCAGAAAAGGCCCCATTAGCAAAAGCACGCCTCTAGTTAAGAACAGTTTCAGGTTAAGAACGGGTCTCCGGAACGAATTGAGTTTGTAACTCGAGGTACCACTGTATCCATCTTGTCTGTGCCTTAGTTTCTCAAGGCCCTCGTCTGAATGCAGAAATGAATTTTGTAAGCCCAAAGTGACCCTCTCCAACTCTGGAATTCAACCCCCCCCCCAAAAAAAAAATATATCACTGGCACCATTTTTATTTGCCCTGGCATTTCAAAGTGTTATGCTGCCCCTGTCTGCTTTGAGGGTGTTTTGTTGCCTCTCGTTCTGCTAAATGCTATGAAAGATGTTGTTGCATCTGTACCTTACGTGGGCGCCGAGTTGCGCCCAACACTGGGAGGGTTGACTTCACTTGCATGAAATTCCTCTACCATTCTTCCCTTTTGGTACTCAGTACTCATCAGCTCTCTTGAACAGGAATGCTTTGGAGCCTGCTCACTGTGCATTGACCCCAAATCACGAACAGTTGTTTTATTTTTAATCAGTGAAAATAAATATTCAGCTTTGCTGTGCAGATGCTGGCTTCCCTCTCAAACATGATTATATGATTATTCGCACGCAGCTCTTTGTCTAATTGCTGGATGGCTCCTATTAGCAGAGTAAGAGGTGACTTTGTCACTTCACTGTCGCCTGGCTGCTCCCTGTGAGAATGCCTCAGTCATCAAGTGTTCCTCCTGGGACTGGAAGAAAGAAATCTGAGCCAAGGGAGAGTACTAAAAAAATATAGGCAGGAGGGAAGGCACCAGACTAACTACTTAAGACCTGGTATACAGGACAGACTAGAGCATTTGCCATTAGCTGTGTCTCTTAGTGCTATGGTACACTTAGCTTCAGTCTGTCACTCTCAATAAAACTCTTATTGATTAGCATGTGACTTTATTGTAGAGGGCTGGCTCCAAGACAATGGGGAGAGACTCTGAAGAGAAAATAAGAGGAAAGTGAAGAGAAAATGAATGGTATTGAGAAGAGAAATTAATTCTAATTGTTATGGCCATCCATTTCCTTCTTCAACGATAATACAAATCAAGTTGGAGAAAGAGCTACCTGGGGAAGCAGCATGGAGAGAAAAGGTGTACATTTTTTTCATGATACATGTTCATTCCCAACACCATCCTGGGCCCAGAAAGTACAGAACTATAATACGATCACCATCACAAGTGCACATTAGATTGGAGATAATTGAGAAAATGGAACACTTTGTGTTTGTTGGCTCTGTGATTGCTCTTGGAATTTTTCATCTGATAGTAGGTATGGGGAACCTCTAGACCAGGGGCAAATTCACTGGGAGCACAGCTGAAGAGGGTGCCTTCTCAGAGTAAGGGCTCTCACAGGGTCCTAGAGTCTCCTTCCCAAAACTGAGTAAGTGCCTACCAGGCTTTGGGAAGGAGGTGAGAGGTCTCTAGGACCCTGCCAGAACTTTGTGCCTTATTCCAAATGCCCGACTTAAGTTGGCATCACAAGGGCTGGGGGGAGGACATAAAATGGCCTCACACAGAGTGGCATATTACCAAGGTCTGCCCCTGCCTCAAGCCACACTATACTCACTCGCCCTGCTTCCCACACCTACCCACTTGTTTTTACCTGGGGAGAATGTGTCCTTGATTTCTGAAAACACCTATTGCTTGTCTGGATGGAGAATAGAGTAGGAGCTAGTCTACTGTACAAAGGTGAAATTTATATCGGTTACTCTGCCCACTCTTGCTTGTGGCTTTTAGAAGGTTGCTCAGAAAGGAATGCTGCCCTTGCAGTGCGAAAGATTTGATACCCCACTCTTATAGGATATGTGGAGCTTAGAAGATGTGACTCCTTGTAGTTCTGTGTGAAGTTGCTGATGCAGTTTGAAATTAAAGGCAGAACTAGAAATTTCTCTTTTGGTGAAGCCTCTGCAAGAATGTCAAGGAGCCCATGGAGATTTCTAGGGAAATTAAAGGAATTCATTTGAATGGGCTTGGTAGATAAATAAACAGACAGCCAAATTGACTGTTCCTTTTATTTAATATATGCAGCTTATCTAGAATTCGTTGCAATTTTCCCTGTGTTTTTCCAGGCTAGATTGTACCACTTTTTGACCTTCTATTGCTGCTTACTCCTTCAAACAAAATCACTTTTGAATGTTATGAGTCTCATTATTCTCTGCCTTATTAATTGTGCATCCACCTAGAATTGCATAATTTATCTGTGAAAGCTAAGAATGCCAGAACTTGGAGAAAGTACAGCTATAAGCTGTTTTAAAAGCAAGTGATATTTGGCTTTACTTGCCTTCCTGTGAACTTGCATGGGGTTCCCTCCCTGTGTGTCACATTTTCGCTCTGGAAAATGGTAGAATTCTGTGTAGCAGAATTGCAAAGTTTATGTTTGTGGCCCTTCGATAAGGATGTTGAGAAATGGGGAGTCCTCCAGAGGTTCTCAAAAATTATAGCGACAATACTCTGAGATGGCATCAGCAAGATCCTTTAGTATGCAATTCATTTGGCCCTGAAGACTTGAACTCATTTAAGGTAGCAAGTTATTTCCCGAACAACTCCTTATCTGTCTTGAACTACAATGCTGACCCTTCACCGGTTATGCAAGGTTGAACACAGCTTCTCTTTTCAGAGAAAATGGAGGCAAAACAGGAGTGTAACCATTCTGCCTTCTCTTTGTCACCTGTTAAAATGTCACCATCCTTACTGAGTAGCAGGCCTATCAGTTCCTTTCTATTGCTTCAAACATAAATGAAAAGACCTCTCCCCACCCTTATCATCCCTTGCCATCCTCAACTCAGACATGGTGAATGATCACGGGACACTTGACCTATAAACCTTTTGTCTGCTTAGAATCCATGCAAGCTGTCATTAAACAAAGATATTGAATGAGGATTAGGTATATTTACTAAGAAGTGCAATCTCAGTGGATCTGGGTTTTTAGTTATAGAAATACAGTTTTGATAGGCAGACATGAAGAAATGTAATACTGTATTCACAGTGTGCTTGCTATTGGCAATGAGACCACGCAGAGGGCCTGAGCAATGTCACACACCAGCCACATCTGCAGTATTCATTTAAGGCAGTATCATACCACTTTAAACAGGCTAGGCTTCACCCAAAGAATCCTGGGAATTGTAGTTTGTTGATAGGTGCTGAGAGTTGTTAGGGAACTCATATTTCCCACACAGAGCTAAAATTCCTAGAGTTCCTAGAGGAGGAGAAATCAACTGTTAAACCATTCTCCCTATACCAGGGCAAAGCATGATTAAGAATGCATATATAGTAGTGGGGGAAAAACATACAAAAATGCATTATATTAGGGGGGAAATGTTTTCTTAAAATGTATATGGTAGACACAATTGCACATTAATTGTGCGTATTAGGAGAATTTCTGATGAATTTTCATTAAAAAATAATAATCTGGTGAGGAAATGCAGAAAACTGAATTAGAATGGGCAAAGAAAAAAGAAAAAAGAAAACCTAAGAGAAACCAAAACTGTCTGTTTTGTACATCCTTCATGGAGAGTCTTTCAATACTCCTTTAGGTTATGGAAAACAGCTATCATCAAAGCAATTAGACCATATGTGTAAGAGTGAGAAATCAGCTTAGCTCCAGAACCTAATGTAGCATGCATTTATTGGGAAGGATACGACTTGGAGCCAGGCGTGACTCCATTTTATATCACAAAAATGAGCATCCTAATTCAGTAAACTGGGCTGTGTTTCTGCTCAATAGGGGTGTATGCAACAGGGTTGCCCCAGGCTATCCATAGAGATGCCTTGGCAGAGGTTGTGTCATAGAAGCATCCAAGTCCGTGACACAAAAGGATGCTGCAGGACACAACTGAACTGAATTGGCAAGTTATGTGGATTTTATGGAAGGCCTGTTTGTCCTATAATGGGAATGTGCAGGCATAATAATCAATCATCCTCCATATCAGTCTCTTTGTAGAAGCAATTTTTATCTAAATGGGTTAGCTCCTTTTTGAAAACATAGCTCTCTGGCATAGAACGATGAAACAAGATGGGCTGTTATGAAGGGGGGCTACTTTCAGCCTTCCATAACGGCCCAATAACAAAAAGGGAAAGCCCAGAACAGGAACCATTCTTCCCCCTTTCATCATGCAGTCTCAACAGGAGGATGCAGCCAAAGGATACCCAAATCCTTGGTGAGAACCCTCAAATGAAATATTTTAAGGTTGTCTAAAGCTCATCTCCCTCAGTTCCAACCACATTTGCAACCACATCTTTCTTATAAAATGGGTATAATTCAGCTATCACATACGTGCCCCAGAGCAAAACAGATCAAGTGTCTAAGGAGAAGTATGCTTGGACAAATGCGTCAGATGGAACTGGATGGACCAGACTTCCAATATTTCATTCCTCTTTATCTTCTTATGCCCCTTTAGACACTTATTCCCACATATTTCCCTAGTTCAGAGTGTCAGGAGCTCTCATGGAGCTTTTTTAATGGCACCAGAATTAAAACTTGACAAATTCACTGGAGCATGGGTAAAATTGATCTGGAACCTGAGAAACAAATAGCTCATCCTTGTTCTAGTGTAGGAACCTTGATGGTTTTGGCAGCAATCAAGCTTGTCCTTTGAGCTGAGCCCCACTTGCCAGCTCACAGCTGTTCCTGAGCTTTGCAAGGCAATCAGGCTTCACGCGAATGTTAGCGATATTTAGCAGTTCAAATTTCTTCAGTCATGAAAAAATAACAAACCGGACAGCAACTTATTGAATTGGGCCTTTATAGTTGTGCAACCAATTTCTGCTGTGTTGCTGCAATGTGTATTCTCTTGAACTCTGTTTAATTGAGGTGATGGCAGTAGGCATTAAGTTTCATTGTTATGTTTTGATAATCCTGCCTCCTACCATAATTTGGGGTGGGCAGAGGTAGCATGCTCAGTGGTACTAGGATGAGCTTTATAAAGTCTGGTCATATGAATTGCACACATTTTATTGAGTCCTCTTATCCTTAATTCATCCTGTATTAATACCATGTTTTACACTTGCTTCTCATACAGAGGAGGAAGCAATGCAAACTCTCTTTTTCCACTGTGGAGAAGCTGGACATTCTAAGGACAGGCAGTTTATGTCTGTATTTAAAATGTGAATCTCATCTTACTGAAGTTTTTTTTTTTTAAAAAAAAAAAAGATTTCTTATTTATATTGTGTGATTGGAATTTTTTTTATTTAAAAAAAGCAAATGAAAATGTGTTTTGTTTGCTTAAAAAATGGCTATGCTCTATTTGCAGAAATACTTGTGTCAAATAAATTGTTTAATTGTACTCATTTCTCTCTTTCTTGTGTGCTCTGGGAAAGGTCTGGCAGGGGCAGTGGGTGGCAGCTGGCATTTTTAACTAGCTCTTTAAGATCTTAAAGATCAGCGACAGCAGTTATTTTGGTGGCTAGTAGACGGGTGGTGGTGGGGAGAACAGAGAAAGAGCAGATCATACAGCGTAATCTTCTATACCAAATACATCAGCAAAACAAATGCACATGAATCCAGGGAGCTTCTGAAAGACAGAGAGCTGTTGCCAGTCACTGTATACTGAGCTACATGGACCCCAAAGGTCTGACTCCATATGAGGCAGCTTCCTATGAGAGGTGGAGGGCTGGGTGGAGGGAATGCACATCAGTACACACACACACAGCATGGATCCATGAATACACACCATCCCTTGCCTTGGCCATGTCACAAGGAGCAGCTCAGTTTTCTGTATATGTATAAAAATCATACAAACACATGCACAAAAGCACACACACTGTTTGCCACGCAACATGATATGCCACTGCAACAGTGCCACTGCTTTCTCTAACAGTTAATAATATAAACAATACCAGGTTAGCTATAAATCTGTTCCGAACCATGTCTACTCAGCAGTAAGTCTTATTTCAGTCAATGGTGTTTATGCTCAGGTAAGTCAGGGTGGAATCCCACCATCACTGTGTTTTGTTTTTGACTACTGCTCAGTAAGCATCACAGAAAAAATTAGCCACCTCTTCACCATTGTATTTTTGGGGGGGACTGCATATAATTCACACAGCTGTGTATTTAGTTTTCCTTTACTTTCATGGAAATAGTATCCCTGCACTCAGTGCTTTTTTTCTAAAAAAAAAAAAATGTTTAAGAGTACTCTCATTTTCCTACTCATACTGAAATACTGCCTCTCTATCAGGCCAAACTCAGATTCACAAATTGTATAGGGGTATGCGTACTCCTACGTCCCCACAGAAAAAAAGCACTGCCTGCACTGACACATCCCGCCCCTACCCTACCTCCTTTTAGTTTCCTCTCTTTCTTCAGACTAACACATGAGTGAGTCATTGTCAAATTCCTGAGGAAGAATCACTCCTTCGTGGAGATGAAATTAAGAAAAAATATAAATATTTCCAGGTGTGAGTGTTATGGTGAACACAATTTGCTCTATTTGTATTGCACAAAGGTGAGAACAATGACACTGCAAGACAAACAAATTGCATGCTCAGGGGCCATGCAAAAAGATACTCTGTGCTGGTGGGCAATGATTCACAGGAGCAGAAGTGCAAATTGCAAACTCCATTGTGCAAGGAGTTCTCGCAACACAATCTGAAAAATTCAAGGTCAATTGTGTCATTTTTGCAAAATGCAAGAGGAGGCCGAACTGACACACGTCCTAGGAGCCATGGACAAACCAAATCAAGTTTACAGAAGGACACCGTGAAGAGGGAAAAAAACATACCTAATACTATTCCTATTCTGGAGGGTTTAGAACAGGCTTTCTCAACCTTGGCCCTCCAGATGTTTTTGGCCTACAACTCCCATGATCCCTAGCTAGCAGGACCAGTGGTCAGGGATGGTGGGTTGGAGTCTCAAAACATCTGGAGGGCCAAGGTTGAGGAAGCCTGGTTTAGAAGTTCTTTTAAACTGGGGTGTGACTTCACATTTTGATAGACTACTGTTCCTATCATTTCTGACCATTGGCCATGCTGGATAGGTCAAATGGGAATTTGAGTCCAACAAGATCTGTAGGTTCACAGGCCCTCCATCCCTCTTTCAAACGTTTATTCCTGGAGCATGTTGCTTCCTACTTTGAAAGCATTTTATCTCTCCTACCTTTCAGTTCAAGCTGCACTGTCAGAGAAGCAAAATGTAAATGCAACAGCAGGCTTGTTGGGTAATGACCAGGTTTCTGTGCCAATTACTCTGGAGTGTTATGGTGATGACACCATTAGCTGTGCTCCGTTCTGCTGCTATGAAGTAATCGTCGTGAAACCTTCAGTCATCACTGAGATAACAGCCTCATTGGTATTGTACTGCAGCTCACAGGTGCTTTTGGACAGACTTAAGGCAGCATTAGCACTGCCATGGTATCAGCACTGCCCATGGAAACCTACAATATCGGAGCCTGACATCAATGGCTTGCTGTCAGGATAGCAGCTGGAATGCTGGGCAGCACAATAGCTTCATGGATGCTGATTGTCAAAGCCCATTTTCTCTCTGCCTTCTGCATCTTCCCACAGCCCTGCCTTTCTTTTCAATGCCTCGGCTGATGTCCGCTATCTTATTTACGAGATCCGCTCTGCTTCTGGGTTCCCTTTAACACTTCACATCAGGCTCCTCTTTGCTTTGGATCACTTTAGGGAGGGAGGCTTGCCTCAGAACCCTGAATCCAAAGTAACATGCAGAAAAAAACAAAGCTTCAGTCCTCCCAGTAACTTGAATTGGGGAGCCAAAATGACCACTCCCCCCTCCTTCACACAGGTGCATGGGACTCGTGTTATTACAATTCATTCCTACACTAGAGAACACTAAGAAAGTATTCCTATTTACAATTTACAGTTTGTGCAACCAATCGTTCCACCAATTGTAAACAGATAAGAACATTGGCAGGATTAAAAATGTAATAACCTGCAGTTTCATAAGGTTATATATTTAAAGTAGATGAATAAATGAGCAAATGAAGTTAATTTGGATATGGAGAAGATACTAAAAATAAATTTAAGGGACCACAGAAAGAAGGGGAAGGAAGTCAAGTTCTAAAATGTTAAAATGATTGTAAAATTAGTGAAATGTATAAACCTGAAACACATTATTTTTTATTAAAAAAACTAAAAAACTAAGGAAGTATTGCTGCTGCTGCTACTACTACTACTACAGTATTACTACTACTAAAAGTTCTTTCCTGCCCTTCACTCTAATGTCCCAGGTCAGGTTACAACAATTAAAACATATTATTAATACCAAAAGCACAGTATCTGAGCACAGTTGAAAACAACTTAAAATTAAAGAAATAATGCGGGTCCTAAAAATGTACATCCCAAGTGTTAAAGGTCAATAGCCTTGGTGATGCAGGGAGTGAATCTGCACAACTTACAGAATTATAGAGCTGTTCAAGCTCCTGATTCTTCCATGCCCACCATGTGCATCTGTCAGTGTCAAGCCTTATAAGATGTACACAATTTCTCAGACAACCTCAACTGCCTTTTTAAATATGCAGCGTCCTTCTGGCCATGCTGACGGCAGTCACACAAATGTATCGACTAACCCTTGGAAACCTGAAAGGCTCTGCCTGGCTCTGAATCCTTGGGACGTGCCACGGAATACATCTTAATTAACAACGGAATCAAGAGATCACCCATGTGAGCCAGCTCAGATGAAGTGTTGAATAAAGGACAGGACAGAGCCACTGCCTTGCCCTCTCAGCAAAACTGAAAACAAAGGAGTGTCAGGCTTTGAGGCACTGGAGAAAGGGCAGAAATGTTACTGGGCAGAAGTTCAAAGGGTGAGCACCCAGGCTATGCAAGCTACACTTGTCCTAACTTGAGCCTTTGTGATTGCTGAGGGGAAACATGAGTCATTTTGGGCCCCATTGTCCTCAGGGTCTGGAAGAAAGAGGAAATTTTACTGCAGGGTCTTTTGGTGCAACATCCACAGAGTTTCCATTTCAAAGAACCCAGTAAAAGGATCATTCCTGGCTGCTGCCTGAACAAAACTACTAAGAACAAAAAAGAAAACCCAAAAGTCAGCACAGGCAATACTTTGCTTCTATATTCACACATGCATACATTCCTAACATATATCAATGGTTTAAAAGTGAGTTATAACTTCTATTTATTTTACTTTAAGGTAGTTTAGATGTCTTTTCAGGATTCAAGCACACTTTTGCAAGGGAATGTCACCAAATTCCCAACTGCCCACATCAGAAATTCTCTGTGATATAACAATATCACATGTGTTCATTACTTTTTTCCGGGGAACTCCTCCCATACTTCTGACTGGATGCTAGGATGTGTTTCCAGGTGCACTGATTCTGCCCCATGTCAGATGCCTTGTGTATACTGCAGAAAGAGTAGCCAGTATCTTTTCTCACATGAAGGATGGCAGGGAAGGCATCAAAGAGAATGCCACCACATACCATTAAAATTGAATCTCCTATTAGCCTTTAAAATAATTGATTACACTTAAACCACCACCAGCACCAACCTTTAGCACAACATCGGCTTGTTTATCCTAAGAACATTGCCCCTATTGGTTCAAAAGCAAAACTGGACTGCTGTCAATGCATTATCTCCCAAGAGCTAACAAGTCCCCAAATGCTTTGTTTTTAAAGCAAAAAAACAAAAATAACCCCATTAAATGTATCCTTGCACATCTGTTCTTGCAGCTTCCAGTTGGGCTGCATTTGATAATTGGGATGTCATAGAGTGCAATCTTCCGCTGTATTTATAGTGAGCATCCAATGGTCACTGATTGCCCCTTGAAGAAGAAGAGCCCCTAATGACCATCTATCTAGTGAATGCAGTCTGCTCCTTCCCTGTGGGGATCTGCCCCAACCTCTGCTGATATAGTAGAACACAACAGGACACCTCTGAGGCAGCTGATTGATTGGTGGCTCCCAGCCCTTGCTTCTAGCTCTAGAGCCAGCTGGCATCATAGAGGCCAACTTAATCTAGCTGTATCAGAAGGTCCTGGACAAGCTTGTTTGGAAGAGACACAAGAGGTTAGGAAATCCATCACATTTTATCGTTCCTGCTGAATTATGACATGCCATCATTCATCTCTTTGAAATGCAGAAAGCCTGCATGCTGCCTTGCATTATTCTGTCAGCTTAGTTTTCATTCCCTCCCACCACCCAACCACGTCTGGTGCATTCTTATTTTAAAATGGCATGCATACACATGTCCATAGAGGAGATTCAGAGATCAGGTTGGTAGATGGGTGGGTGGTGGGGGGGGAGAGATTCACTCAGATTCCCGACAGTCCCATTCCCCATCCTTTTCTCCCAAGTGCTCTGCTGCCTTCTGCCATATTCAAAGAGATTCACTTCTGAAAGAATATTTTCTTGTTCTGGAGGAAAAGGGAAATAGGGAATGAAGCCAAGAGTGACGGATTTGCTGAATCTTACCTAGTCCATGCTGTGGCTCAAAAAGTATTTTTGGAATTGGGTATCTCATAGACACTCCCCAAATTATTTGAATTGGACCACATTAGCTCAACATAGCTACAATTAGGATGTGTGGGATCATGTTAGGAAGAGGCAGGCTACATTAACTTGGAAATAAACTGAATGGAGTTAGAATGGGAAGTGATATGCCCTTTCCATGGAATGTGGACCTGAGCTAGAGTAGGGAGGGAAAATACCAGGATTTTTTAATACAAGTCATTGAAAACCTGAGTGAGCACTAAATACATTGTGCATGTCTGTCCTAGGTGCCAGACGCTGGCATTCTCCCAGATCACACCATTAGTGCACCTGATCTCAGGAGTGATCTGCCAGATAAGAGTCATTCATACCTTGCCATAAGGGACAGGTGAGAAAAGTCCAATCACCAGCACTCAGATATAAAACATCTAGGAAATATGCAAATATCTGGAAATTATCTGGAGGATATTCAATGTCAACAGAGAATTTGGAGGATAATTCTTGACGTTCTTTCCCTCTGAGACATTCTCCATATTTCTGTTTCTATTCTAGCTCTTTCCTTGTGTGTGAAATTCCTTTCCTCCCTCTTCTTTAATGATCAAATGACTTATGTACCTAATATTATGTACCTAGGCCCAACTGCTCTTTGGCAATTCCAGTCAGTCACTGTGGGAGAGCTTGAGATGCAAAGTATTTGTATTATTATTATGTATTATTAAACATTATTGACCTCACAGCATGGCGTGGAGATCTGGGAAGCTAAGATGTTTGATCATCTCAAACAACATTCCCTGTACACTTTCCATGCTGCATTGGCTCAAATAAGTTGCCATAGCTATAGTCCTGCATATGGGGCATCAACAGCTTGAAAAATAATAATATTCAGAAGCATCTTCCTTGCGGAGAGGTCTTGGACACTTAATAAAGCCCCTCACTCTGTCCAAATGCCCTGAGACGGGCAACAGTCTGCCCATCCCCCACTTGTGTCTGAGAAGTCATAGGTTAGAAGTATCATAATTGCTTGTGACACTCCCACTACCATGCCTGTTATGTCCCTTTCATCTCAGTGTTGCTGCAAATGGGAAAAAGGGCCAAGCGGTTGTGTCAGAGTGGGAGGGCCACTCTCATAAAGCAACCTCTCATGTAAGCAAGATGTACCTTTGACGTGCTCACCTCTGGGGCACCAAGGCATGAAGCAGGTGATGTATATCAAGCTGAACAGGTGATTTGTAGGTGCTAAGTGTTCGTGAAAGACAAGATTAAAGAGCTTTCCAGTGACTGCGCCTGCAAAGCAAAAGACCGAGAGAGAAGGCACCTCCCTTTCCACCCTATTTAATGAAAGCTAGCTCTGCTGCAAGTAGGAGGTCTGGAGCTCGTTGATGGCTCCAGACAGAATTTGGAGTTTGATGGTTGCCCCTGTGGCAGCAGATAATGGTGACTAAGTTCCTCCCCAGGGAGCATTTGCAAAAGTCTGCAAATAATATTTTTTAAAAAAACAAACAAACAATCAAACAAACCTGGGTGATGTAGCACCAAATACTGTATCTGCTTTTACCCGATAGACCCTGTTCATAGCTTAACTTAGGATAAAGTTTCCAATGCATGTAAGATCACTAGAAAAGGCCAACTCCAGTCTGTGGACAAAGATACGTAGATCTGTTGCATCTTAGAGCCAGTGTGGTATAGTGGTTAAGAGCAGTGGGCTCATAATCTGGTGAACCGGGTTCTCTTCCCCACTCCTCCACATGCAGCTGCTGGGTGACCTTGGTCTAGTCACACTTCTCTGAAGTCTCTCAGTCCCACTCACCTCACAGACTGTTGTGGGGGAAGAAGGGAAAGGAGAATGTTAGCCGCTTTGAGACCCCTTGGGGTAGTGATAAAGCAGGATATCAAATCCAAACTCTCCTTCTTCATCATCTGTAACTGCCTTTAATTTTTGTAGGATTCTAGCCAGAACCAGGACTGAAGCTACAGGACTCAAGTGCTGCATTAAATAAGGACCATCCCTGTTACATGGGTACCTGGAAGGTGCTAATCTCTCCAACATATACACTTGTTCAATTATACCCTTTGAGATGCCAGATGCCCAAATGCAACATGCCTACCCCAAACACACAAAGCTCCACAGTTGTCAAGACGTCTTCAATCTCCACATTGCCACATACATCCAGAGATATACTGGAGGCCGGGGAGCATTCATCAATGCTACAAATATATTGGTTTATTTGGAACAAGGGTGGGGAACCCAGGGGCCAAATGCATCCCTCCAGGCTATCCCCTTAAGCCACACTCCTCACCATGACCTCTGTGAGCTCTGCAATTGCTTTTGCCTGGCTAGAATGTGTCCTTATACTATGTCTCTTGATTGTCTGGCTTGCGGACAGAGAGATTTTGCATAGCTGGAATACAGAGAGCTGCATAATGTAAGAGTAGCTTCCTTTGCTCCACCCACTTTTCCCCATGCCCTGACCAGCAGTTGTAGACATTTAATGGAATGTCTTCAGTAGATTTCCCATGACAGCATCTGTCCCTCAGACTGGGGGCGGGGGGAGTTTAGAAGATTGACCTTTCCGTTGAATGATCCTCAAGGCTACATAGAATACATTGTTATAATATATACAAACCCGTGGGTTTGTAACACAGCAGTTCTTAATCTATGTGGGGCTTCCACTGTGCTTGATGCAGAAGCTGCAGTTAGGGCAGAGTGCTGCAGCACAATTGCTGACAGAAGTGAGGCCTTGTCAGCGCAGAAGACCTGTGCTCAGAGATCTGCAGTATGCCAAGTTCAAGGTGTTACCATTAGTATATAAAGCCCTGAACAACTTGAAAGATTCTTGAAACAAGCAGAAGGGTGGATTAGATGACTTGCAACTCCATGGCTCAGTGAGTTGGCTCACCCCACCAGTCCCACCCTGCCTCTTCTTCGCTGTGACCTATAATGCTGAATCTCATGCCAGCTAATCTGCAGGGGCAGCGAAAGCAACACAAGCCTTCTCCTCACAGAGATGGAAGCAGTGCCTGCCAAACTTCTGCAGCTATCGAAAGAGCTTACTGGGATCATGCAGCAGAAAGTCTAAATATACAGCTCCTGTTGAGAGCTCTCCTCCCTCTAGCTACCAGTTGCCATTTCTGAGTCCATCAGAGGAAGAGGAAGAAGCACTCAGGAACCCATCCAACATGCCTGGATGCAGCTGTAGAGCTGAGAGGTCCTGCTATGCATGTGGAGCCAAATCATCCTGTTATGTATATGAAACTAATTATCTTTTTTAAGCCACTTACAAAAGGGAGGCCTTTCCCATGAAAGATGGCATACATGTACTTCAAATGGATGGATGGCAAGCTGTAGAAGCTGCCTTGCTAGCACAGAAAAAGACTCTTCTTGACAAAGAAGGGATGCTATCTAACTATGTAAATGATTCTGCTACTGCAAAGACTTTTGACTGTGCTATTGCCATTCCTACCTTCTCCTCTCCCTTTGAGACCCCTAAATCTGTCCTAGAGGTTCCTTCCTCCCTATAGAACAGGTTTAGGAAGAGTGCACAGGTTGTGTGGGAATATGAAAGGGAAGGGAAGTTCTGGTGCACAAATACACTCCTTTCTGCTAGTGGAACCACTTCACTGGATACCACCCAAGGATTCTGTCATCCTCAGACTGCCCCCTGCAGGAGAGGAAAGAAAGAGAGAGACAGAGACAATGCAACCCAGTGCCAAGGACATAAGGAAGATCTCATAATCTGTGTCATTTGCAGAGTTGGTTGGGAAGTTATACGAGACAGTCACTGCAAAGCTCACTCATCCATCATGAACATGTCATCCATTTGGCCAATGTGCCATAAAATGAAATGAAAGGCAATGTCAGTGGGACTCAGATATGAAAAAAAGAAAGAATAAGAAAGTTAAGATTGGGAAGATACAGAGTTCTATATCAGAGGGGGGTCAAATTTGCATGTGATTGTGAATGTGTGAAATACACTCGGCATCCTTCTTAGATGTAAAGGGCTACATGAATTTTAAATATGGTCTTCCTTCCTAAGTGAAAGGAACTTGCAAAATCAAAGGGAAGGAAAAGGAATGGGACTCTGGCATTTCTAAATTTTAATCTATTCCGTGTTGCTAACACTTATGATTATTAGGAGAGAAAAAATGTTAAAGACTCTTTTGTGCAGCAGATGCCAACTTGGTACTGGTTTCATTAATTTATCAATTATGTCACCCAAGTTCTCACACAATCACACAGTACTTGTGAATTTATGACTCTCCCAGTTCCAGAATTTTCTGTAGCAAATAATATGGTCATTACTATTGCAAGGGAGAAAAGCTTGAGATTTCTACGGCTGGTGTTTTCTTTATTTTGTTTTTTGGCAATTCCACTTCCTGGCTTGTGGATGAAAATCTGTTCTAAATTCATTTATTTCCTTAAAGTATTTTCCTCTGGTGTTTTGCTTTCAGTTAGGGACCAGAAATGGAGGTGATCAATATCTGAACTCCCAAACCATTGAAGTCAGCCCAGAATGCCTTTCATTTCACAGTCCAAATAATAGTGGTGCCATTTACTAGCAGGAAAGCTTATTGGAACATTGGATTTTCAGCAAATGTTGCAGAACAATCATTTTAAGTCATATGGATGTGAGTCTTTGCAAGGCAACCTTGGTTATATTACTCATCCACAAGGATAAGTGCAACACCCCACTAACCCATATGCACATTTTTTGTGTGCAGCTAACTAGACTCACATCTGGAACCCAACTGCTGTTCTACCATGCTTTCTGTTGTTCTATCATTATTTAACTTTAATAATATCAGCTGGTTCACTGTTACCTCCTATCACACATGCACTGAGGGTGGCTCATAGTTGCCTCACAAGTAGATGATTACTATGGAGCTGAAATGCTGAGCCCCTCACTAGGATTTGATGTGTATGAACTCCAGTCATATGGCAGCTAATCAAATTTACCAACATGTCTTGATTCCTACTTTTGGTCAACTGTGTATGTGCTCAGCATCCACTCTGCAGAGGATCAGGCTGCTATGAAATCCCTATTAAATATGCACTTCTTGTGATTCTGCAAATAACGCAGCTCTGCTTTTAGCAGCTCATGCATATGGCCATCTCACCATGAAGGGTGGGTGGGGCAACTGGCATGTGCCCTCCTGGCATTCATATGCCAGTATATGTACTTAAAAAGCCAAGGCAAATTAATGTGGCTGCATGGGGGCCACTGGGAATCCAGGTGACATTGTTGTGCTTGCTGGTTCCCACCTCTGCTGAGTCAGTCATAGGAAAATGTCACAATACAGAGAGACAGTGGTGTGTGTGTGTGTGTTTGGGTTTTTTTATGCAAAGTGTGTTAGTATAGTAGAAAAACAGTTGTGTGGCCTAGAGGACTTACTGGTCCAGACAGCTAGTGAGCCAAACCATGGATAGAGGTTTCAAGCAGCCACTACAGAACCAAAAAGTCATGTAAAGCCAGACTTCAGTATCACTGATTATGATATATTTGGTTAATTTATTTTTAGTAAACAACTAATGCTTTCAAATTAGGAAAGTTGCTTGAGTGGAAAGCAAATTATGCACCTGCTACTGGACTAGACAATTTCAGGCTATATGTGAGGGACTAAAAACCTGACTGCACCTCGTTTTGTCCCCTTCCTGCAAAAACCAAACAAACAAAAAACCAAACCAGACCAAAAACCCTCTCTCTGCAGATTCAAAGTAAGTATGGCAGGGGAAAGCTAGGTTTGACTCTTTTCCCTGACATGCTTATTCTCTATTTACAGAGACCGTTTGTTTAATACTGTATAGAAGAGCACTGAAAACATACAATTACCTCCCCCTTTAGAAGTGTCCAGACCAAAGACAGCTGCATCATGCAAACTTGCCAATTGTGCAACTTGGCTTCTAGAGTCAAAAACTAGTCAATAAGAAAGAAAAACTAAATCTGGAACAATAGCTGGCAAATAGGCATGGTTAAATGCTGGGCTATGCCCTGTGGGCTGTTATCTCTGAGAAAAAGTAACTTGATAGCAGGCTCTGAGTCAGAATGTGGAGTTCAGCTGGTACATCATTTCAAGATCTCAATAAACAGACAGTACAGTGTTAAAAAAAAAAGTTTAGTGAATTCTATATAAGAGAGACATTAAGGAAGGAAACAGTTCAAGAGTTATGCCATGTTATGACAATGCTTTTAATTTACCCAACAAAAATATCACAAAATCATACCCAACCTTCTCTGGAACTCCCTATCAGGCTCTCTTTCTGCATCTTGATAGAGGGAGGGAGGAGGCAGCAGACAATCAAATGAGACTGTATTAGATGTCATGATTAGAGCAGCACCATGGATAGCAGCATGTCCTGATTGTTCATTGCTGAGCATACAAGTGATCCACTGACTTCTTGGCATCAAAGTCAATCATATTAGGATTGCCTTTGACAAATACAAGGCCATTTCAAAGACAGTTTGCTCTGCCTAGAAACACTGATTGCTCCAGAATAAGCAATTAATTGAACAAAAAGTGCATGCACATCAAACCAAACTAACTGCATTAAAACCTTTGGACTTTCTTTTCAATCTTTGTGTTTTCATATTCTTTTCCTGTGCATCATGATCAGAACTGCCAGGAGGAACTTGATTCCTGAATAAAAGCTTTTTGCTGTCAACCTTGGACATCTTCAAGCTCCATAGTAATTGCCCTTTTCCTCCCCTTAGAGGAATAACAGCCCATCTGCTGTTGGCCGCTCAATCCTTCTTTCTGCTTATGTCACAATTGTGTGAGATTATCAAACGAATGTTCGTGTGATTTGTCCATGTTTCCCTTTCATCAACAATTTGTTTTGTTTAGTTTTAGATTATGGGCTCTGAGTCGGGAATCTGGTTTGTTGAGCCTTCTATTGCACATTATTATGTACATTGCTGATGCAATAGCAGGAATCTCAGTGATGCCACCAGCCTGGTAACTGATTTTCTACATGCTTAGGGGCTTGGAGACTCTTTGGAGACCATTTCTGTAGGGTAGAGGTGGGAAACCTTCTTCAGCTGCATTCCTTCATGGACAACCTTCTGGGAGCCACATACCAGTGGTGAGCAGGGCCAGAAGGAAACAGTGGGTGGGGAAATGGGTGAGACTCTTAGATATCTAAAGTAGGGTACATTTCAATTTCACAAAACCAGAGATTCCATTCTCCATCCAGCCAAGCAAGAGGCATTATCATAGTTCATTAACACATTCTAGCTGACAAAAAAAGTCAAGGAGGAACAGGATGAGTAAGGGGTGTGGCCTGGAACAGCACTGCCTAAGGAGAATTCTGATGAGCAGATAGAGAGGCCTGGAGGGGGGGAACATTTGACTCCCAGGCCAAAGTTTCCAACTCCTGCCTTGGAATCAACCTTGACCTCAGCACCACCTTTGTGTGGAGTTAGAGGAAAAAATATGCAGACTATAGCCTGTAAGATTCTCATTTCAATTTGAGGCGTATCTTATTGCTGGAATTATAAGGGAACCTGTTTACATATACATGCAGTGTTAGAGCAAAAAAACACCCCCACAAAAACCAGTGTATTAGCTCTGCTTTCCATTTTCACACTCCTGCTGTAAAATTCCATGCAGAGAGCCATACATCTCTCCTAAAGGAAGATGTATGTACTGCATAATCCAGTGACAGCTCGTGCCACTCAGGTAGGTGTGATCGCTCCAATTATTCACAACTTAAAATGTTCCCTATGTGTTTAGGACTAGAAAACCATTTTCATAGCACCTTCTTTGTTTTTAAATAAAATCATCCACTCTTAGTCTACAGGAGTTTGTATTATCAGGGGTGGGGGAATTTTTTGAACCTGAGTGCCACACCAGGACAACTTTCACAGGGCTGCTTACCAGTGGTTGACAGGGCCTGAGGTGGAAAAATAATAATAACAATTTCCTTTGTTCAGTAGGTCCATTTCTACATGCACTCACACATCCCTTCCTTCCAAAAAAAAGCAAGATGCATTATCAGATTCAAGGAGACATTCCAGTCAGACAAAAGCACCTGGGGTACAAAGCAGGGCCAGTGGAGAGTGATGTCTGTGGATAGTTCCAAGGGCCAGACAGGGATGCCTGGAGGGTCACAATGAAGCCCCAGATCTGAGGTTCCCCCTTCTGGTATTATGAATAACTTCAGTAATGAGGGACAGATCACTTTGGCCTCTGCCGTTGACCAGAGATCCAGGGAACACTGAAAGGTTTGCCCCCCTTTCTCTGTCAGAAAGTACAATAAAATAAAATAAAATAGTGTAATCAACCTGGTCCAATCATCACTCAGAGAATGATCCTATTCAGATATCCTACTTCCTAGCCCCCTCACACACTCTAGCTAGAAAGAAATATGCTCCAACTGCCTATGACTGTAGAAGCAAAGAGGGTGTGGGTGTCTTTCTGGCCTCTCTTAGCTGCCTAAGACCAAAGGCTGCTGGGAAGTTCTATCAGCTTCATCTCTGTAAGAAGACTAGCAAGGAGAGAGCAGCCTAGCTCAAGCTGGAGACAAAAATAGCTGTTCACAAGATAATCATTTGTTCTGGCATTATCGTCTACTTCCCCTTCTCTTGTGTGTGTCTCATCTTTTAGTTTGTAAGTCCAAGGGCAGGGCCAAACTCTCTTATTTTCATTTATGTACAGTATCTGCCAGGGGCATTTTGAATTGATTAAAAATAAATAAATGATGTGAGTTGCCTGAGTGTGCTCATTTTGCTCATCCCTCATACACTTTTCCTTTAATGTTGTGTCTTGTAGATTGTAATCCCGATCTATAATCCATTCTAGGAGTCTTTGGCTGAAGAGTGGGGATAACATGAGATTGATAGATGATGATAGATGATAGATTGATAGATTATAGATAGATAGATAGATGATAGATAAAAAACACTTTGTGGATCCATTTTAGGTATTTTAGAACACAGGATTGCAATAGTGAAAAGAACTATTGTAATCACTGATAATTTTCAGTTTGTTATTATAACTATGAACTAGAGTTTAGTTTGCATATAATTGGCTTGGACAAAACATTACGAAATGTTGATGGAAGCAAAACTTTTTCAGAAAGGTGTGCATGTGTTCTATACGTCCCTACAAAGTAGCAAGGAAACTGCAGGGTTTCTTTGGAGATAATTATTATTTCTACCCTGGAAGTAACATATGAACATCCCTAAATTAGAACAGAGTAAATTATCTGGAGTTATTCAAAATCCTGTCAAGATTCTCTATGGGTGTGAAAATCACCCTGTATAGCTGTCAAAAGGGATGAATGTACTGCATGCATTTAAAAAAAGTTCTGTTGGTTTCAGCTCTTGTGCTATATTTAGACGAAATGTTTTACCTGGATTGGCAATTAAAAAGACAACACATGTGTAAATTCCAAGCACTCCATAAATGTTTTGATTCAGAACTTAAATGTTTATAGCTTACCCTAGAAAGAACTCTAGATTTCTGTCTTGGAACAAACATCTGTGGAGTCTCTCATTTGTGATGCACACATATAGAATGACTAGGATCAATTGGCAATCATATCACTTCTATAATAAGAACACAGAGTTCATTCTAGGCATACCCGCAGATGTCAAGGCAGACAGTATAATATAGCTATTGTCGGGTGCTCAGATCCAAGGGCTGGCAAAGTACATTGAAATGGCAGAGCAGGAAGATGGTGCAAAGGGAAGGGCAGATCCACATTTAAAGCACAGTACTTCCCCCAAAGAATCTTGAGAACTATATTCAAGTAGCTATAATTCCCAGCAGCCTTAGCAAACCAGAGTTCCCAGGATACTTTGGGGGAAGGTTATGTGCTTTAAATGTGGACTGGAAGTGCTTTAAATGGATGCTGTAGATCTGCCTAAAGGCTGTAGCAGATCTGAGATCAGCATGAGAATGGTCTTGGCGACCACCTGGCTCCCAGGACTAGGAGGTTTCTGAACTATGAGTTACCAATTCCTTTCCAGACACATTCAAAGTGCTGGTCTTGCTTTTTAAGGACCAAATTATCAGAAGGATCACCTATTTTCATATGAGGAAAGGAGACTCTTGAGGAAAGAGAGAGAGAGCTAACTTGTGCTGTGGCTTGTTACACACACACACACACACACACACACACACACACATTACCTGAAGTTGGCTGTATTTTTATTCTTGCTTTATTAGTGATGCTATTAGTGTTAGCTGCCATGAGCATCCTCAGATCTTAAAGCATAGTTGGCTGTTTAGTTTAATAGCAGATATAATAATATAAATGAATGGTGTCCTACTGAAACAGTCCTCAATATCCTCTTCTGACAATTCAGAAGTCATGTTAGGAACTTATTTCCAGATTGTCTGTGACAAGTTCTAGAGTCTAGGATATTCAGTAAATCAGGAAGAGAAATGTATCAGGGCTGGTTAGCAGAATCCTTACCTCCCCTCACAACCCCTGTAGATCTACTTTAATAGATCTCCTTTACCCCCTTTAAATGAAAGTGCAGCTTATGCATAAAATAAATTGAATAAAATAAACAGGTATGTGAAACCGCCCTCCCATCAGTCATCTAATGTCATAATGATACCAGGTGATCCATTTTCCTTAGCCCACATGAACAAAATCACAAGGCTTTGTGGGCAAATCTTGCTTTCACCAGGGAGCTGCATCTTTACCACGTGGGATGGCTTGGCTGAAATAGCCCAGTTAGGCTGGTGGACCAGAAGGTCCACCCTGCTGCAGTAAAGAGTTGCTAAGTGACTTTCTGAGAAACTTGATCACCAAAGGAGACAAGAGTATGGAGAGCAGAACTGTGCTTGAATGGACCTATGTTCCTCTTCTCTCTCTCCATTTCTTTTCAGTGCTGAACACACATTTTCTTTTCTCCTTCCCCACCTGCATGCAGCTCCAACTCCTGCCAGCTTCTGGAGCAAGCTGTGATAAATCAGATGCCAAGAACAACAGACCTTTGATGGTGTGCTGCCCACGGGCCCCCCGTCCTCCCAGTCCCTTTCAATTTGCAACACCTTTCCCTCTGATTTACACATCTCCACAATGTTGCTCATCAGTTGCTCCATAATTAAAAAGACACAGAGCTTGGCAGGCTGAAGTCTGTGTGATGGGCCTGTCTCAAGCCCTTTGCCCAGGCAGCGATGCTTAACCACCCTCTTTCCCCCTTTAACAATACACTAACATGTCTGTCACACACAAACACACACAGAGGCTTTGGAATTATCTCTTTTCACCAGAATGACAGAAAGCAGCTCTGCCAAGAGTGGTAGAAAGTGAGAAATTGGCATTCAAGTAAATGCCACATCCCTGCCAGTTATTCCACCAAACACTGGGCCTATGGGATGCAGTTGCTCTTAAATGGCCCTGAGCTTTCCTACCTTACCCCCAACATTTCAAGCCCATTTCCCCTTACCTGTTCCCCCATTCAACATATTCAATTTATCCTGTTTTCCTATGTGTCGTAAACTTTTTAACTGCATACTATGCCCAAACCTTGATTTTCTACCCCTTGCCTGAGTTTCAAAATCTTACGACTTCTCTCTACATCTTGCCCCCATTCTTGGTTCTTTGCATCAACCAAAGAGACTGAGCCATATTTATTTCTGATTATGAAGTCGAACAGAGGGACACAGAATTATAAAGTTCTGACTGTAGGCAGGGATAGGAGCCCTGTGATCCTTCATTTGTTTTTAGACTCCAATTCCCATCATTCCCAGCCAGTTTGGTCAATGATTAGGGCTGATGGGAGTTATAGTGCAGCAACATCTGGGAGGCCTCGTTTTCCATTTCTATTCTAAAGGATAAAGGAGGAAATAGAAAACTAATGCAGGAGATCATTGCTCTTCTTATTTGTATTTGTTTAAATATACTAAGTGGTATTCAACTAAGCTTTAATGTTAGGTACAGTAAATTTCATTGAGTCTACTCTGAGTAAATTTTAGTACACTACCACCTACTGTGTTTTAGTTCCCAATAAGAAAAAAAAAGTGCGATAACTGATACTGACAGAGGTCCACAACTAGATATAAATTACAAGGATATTGTGGTATACTGAAGAATGGAAGCCTAGAGGAGATATTAGTCAAGCAGTTCATCTCTGGAGGCCAACTCTGTTCCACAAGTTATATGCACAATTGGCTTGAGATATGCTTCTGCTCATGAAAAAGATTCTTCAAATGCAGCCTGATGATTCAGTCAGGCTTCTTCGCTAGTTGTGGCTGTAAAGACTCTTCAAGGCATACAGAAAATGCAGCATTTGAGGATTTCTGCAACAACAAGGTTCCTGAGATAAGCAGCAGTGGCAGACTATGGGGTCTCAAATTTCAGCAGCACCCTATGTGACATCAAATTTTGGTGCCCTCTTGTCTCTCAGATGCCATTCAAAACCATAGTTGCAGCATCTCCTGCAATGCCCCCAAGGCTCCATGTCTAGTGCATCCAAATCGGTCATGGTCCCCTAAATCAGTCTCTGAAAGAGGACATTTGAAAGCCATTAATACAATGGTTACTAAATGAAATGTGTTGTTGTTGTTGTTTAGTCGTTTAGTCGTGTCCGACTCTTCGTGACCCCATGGACCAGAGAACGCCAGGCACCTCTGTCCTCCACTGCCTCCCGCAGTTTGGTCAAACTCATGCAACTCTGTAAAACCTGAACCTGGATTTTTTGTTCTCCTCTTACTTTTTCTCCTACTACAATAGACACTCAGGTTGTGCACATGATCCGTGCAGGAGGCACGTTCGCAACCCACAGAGTTGCGATTTGGTGCTTCTGTGCATGCACAAAGCGTGATTTAGTGTTTCTGCACATGTGCAAGCCCCGAAACCCGGAAGTAACCCTTTCCGGTACTTCCAGGTTTCAGCATGTCTATATCCCGAAAACGCGCAACCTGAAGTGTCTGTAACGCAAGGTATGACTGTAGTACTGGAGAATAGCAGATTTGTTGTTGTTGCTGCTGCTGCTGTTTTGTCATTTTTTTGCTATGCATGTTCATATAAGCTCCTACCTATCAGACGCCTCCAAGGCTAGTAACAGGAACCTGTTGTGTGTGCAGTCACCATGTATGTTGAACCATTAGAATTGTAGTTTCGTAGTTTGGAGCATCTTCTTACCAATTTAGAATTCTCAGGCTCTGGACTGGCCCTGCTTACATCAGTTGAGCATTCCAGCTCCTGGGCAGGAAGGTTTGTAAAAGAATTCCTGATTGGGTTGGGAACTGGTCTTGAGCAACAAGGTCTTCCTGGCACTGGTGAATTTCTTGGCTCTAACTCCATGGCTTGACTCCTGACTCCTAGTTCATCTTTGACTGTTGCCTATGGCTCAGCTTTGACTCTCTGGATTGATTATCTTTGCCCTACATTTCCATTTCCAACATGCTGAACTTGTTAGTTACTAAGCTGAACTCCCAGCTCACCCATCTATCTAGGCTTTGCTTTTTTGTAAAAATCAACAATAGATGAAAGGAATAAGCTGTATCCCTAGCGCAGAAGCTCAGGGCACCCTCTGTCTGTTGCACAGCATGACTTTTCATCATCAGTAATGGGTAATGTCAGAAGAACTGTTCATTTGATGCCTCATCCATGCCCAGTAGTATAGTCTAGTACAGCAACTAGAATATGCAGATTGAAAATAAAAATTTGGATTTAATGATGGATGCTTTACAGAGCCTCTTGGAACTATATATCTGTATGGTACAGCCACAATATATTTTTGGCAAATTCAAAAGATACGAGATTCCAGTATACCTATGGGACCAAGGGACTATACAATATATAAATTATAATTCTATTTGATTAGGAAGGAAGGAAGGAAGGAAGGAAGGAAGGAAGGAAGGAAGGAAGGAAGGAGTCATTGACTGAAGAAGAAAACTAGTGATTCCTAACATGGGATCTCTCTCCTTGGAATCACACCAAAGTTGGCATTAAATAACTCTCGGAAATTTAGTTATATCTTTTAGTTTTAAATTCTTTTTAGATATTCTGGTCAGGCCTGACTACATTCCTATGTTTTTCTATGTCTGGCAGAAGATTGAGTAGCAGGGTCAAGGGAGCTGAGGAAGACTGGGTGTGATGAATTGAGTGGCACTGGAAAAGACTGGAGCTGCAGGTGCCAGAGTCCCATTTTTAGTAAGACCAAAGAAACAAACCTGACTCAGAAGCTATTGTGGGGTATCAGACATTGTCACATGGCTTGCTGTAGTCAATTAAGTGTTTAGAAGGTTGGTTATCTTTCTGAACCTATCTAGAATTATTATTATTATTATTATTATTATTATTATTATTATTATTATTAGTGGTGTTGGTAGTAGTAGTAGTATACTGCCATATACCCATAGATCTCAGTGTGGCTCAAAACATAAAATTAAAATATAAAAAACACAAAATACATAATACATAATAAAAATAAGAACAAAGACAACCCAATAACCACCCCCCTTCCACCATACATTTAAAAGTAGAACATTTTTGCTTGGTGCTTACAGGTGTATAATGAAGGCGCCAGCTCAATCTCCCTGGGAAGAGCATTTCACAAACAGGGAGTCCCTGCAGAAAAGGCCACTCTTGTGCTGCCATCCTCCAGATCTCTTGTGGAGGAGTCACATGAAGAAGGTAATCAGAGGATGATCTAATGCTCCTGGTAGGTTCATATGGAGAGAGGTGGTCCTTGTGGTGTTGTGGTACTAGAACTTAGTTGTGAAGGTGCCTTTTCAATTCCCCAACCACAAAGTTTCAAATTCAGTATCTGCAACAGGCACCTATGGTTTACTTCTCTGGGAATCTTGTTGGTTTCTGCTTTCTTCTCTGTGCAGCGAAGTGCTTGTCACGAGACAGGTTGTTTACATTCCACAGAGTCTGTACTGTTGGAGGTTTTCCCACGGGAACGGGAGACTGGATATGACGTACACTGGTTTCCTGTTTTTCACTGTTCTTTGCAGTTTCAGTTTGAGATTCTCTCCGTGCTTTAGAGGAGAGATGACGCTTTCTCTGCTCCGGCAGAGGGAAGATGTTTTTCTGTAACTTACCAGCTTTGAACTGTAAATAAAGTAGTATAGAGCATGTTGGCACATACTTCTCATCATTCCGCTGTGCACTGGACACTGCTTATCCCCAACATTTGGTTATGGGCCCAGAAAAACGCAGTGTTTTGAGAATGGACTCCAGAAGTCGGGCTCCTGGCAAAGGAACAAAGGAGCAAAGAGACGAAGTGCCGGCAAAGCATCGGAACAGTGGCAGAGAGACGGAACGCACGGTATCTGCTCTGCGCGTCAAGATGATTGATGAAGGTATGTGCTACTGCTCCGGGAAGCCTGCCAGCTTCTAATTAATGGCTTTATGGCTGGACTTTGAACTTTTAATAGCCGGTTTTGCCGTGGCACAGGCAAAAGGCTAAAAGAAAAGGATTTCCTATGCTGGGGGAAATCGAAAGTAACTTTTAGAAGTGCTGTTGTTTCACAGCAGCTGCAGATGTGACGCAGCAAGAATTAAAGGGCAACATAGAGAAAGCACTTGGGACTTTCGCTTTTGAACTTGCTTTTGGAATGCAGTTTGAAGCAGCTGCAGATAAGCAAAGAGGCTCAGGCTCACAAGCAGAGGCTGTTTTGATTTGCCTTTGGATTGAAGCAGCTGTACACAGAAGCAGCTTGTATAAAGCAGCTTGATTTAAAGCAGCAGAGATGATGAAGGAGGCTAATGCCAGAGTCATGATGGCTAGCTGCAGAAGGCTGGATGAGGCAAGTGGGGAATTTGATACCACTGATCAGCTAAATGCTCAACTCACAGTAGCCTGTGATACTGCCATGATTCAGAATGAAGCAGATCGGCGGGGTGCTGGCTGCATGGGAAATGGGGAGTCTTCACAGACGTCATCCCATAGTGCAGTGGAACCACCAGATGGCGCCAAAGCTTTGAAGGCAGTGAAATGCTACTCGTGTGGACGTCTAGGCCATATGAAGAGGGAATGCAGATATCCCAGGGCCAAAACAGAGCAGCGCAGCGAAAGCTCATCACGTGGAAAAGGCCGAGGCAAAGGCAAAGGTCCGGTGTCCAGGACAACGCAGCACAAGGCAATGGTCTCACGCTACGCTCCAAAGGTTGCAGAGGTTGCAGAGGTTGCAGAGGTCCAGAAGAAGTCTAGACCTTTCTTCGTTGTTGATTCAGCGGCAACGCATCACATGTGCAACGATAAGAGACTGTTCGTGTCTTTTACACCGCAGGAAGGTGTGATTCACCAGGCGGATGACCGCACAATCCCCAGTAAAGGCTACGGAACTGTTGTTCTTCACAGTTTGGACTTATCGATACAGGATGTTCTTTATGTGCCGGATGCGAAACATAATCTGCTCAGCGTTGGACAGCTGATTGAGAAGAAGATTGACGTTTCCTTTAAGAACAATAGATGCATCATCACCAAGAAAAATGATTATCAATTGTATGCTGAATTTGTTGGTCGTTTGTTTGTTTTGTATTATGATGATGTTGTGCAAGATGACACTTGTTGCATTGCAGGTTCTAACAAAAGTTTGCATGCAGAATGTATTCATGATTTTCACAGGAAATTTGGTCATTTGCATTTTGAGGCAGTATCTAAAATGCCTGCCTTGGTTGAAGGTATGACTATTAAACCCTGCAGGTACCACATGAAGTGCAAAGCATGCGCAGCAAACAAGGTAAAAATGGCTGCGAAAGGTAAGGTGTCTAGTAGGCAAGCTACAGAACCATACCAAATTATTCATGCTGATTTGGTTGGACCACTAGCGCCCTCTTTGGGTGGAAATAGGTACTTCATGGTTCTCCTTGATGCATTTTCCAGGTATATTTTTGTGTATAATCTCAAGCAGAAATCAGAGGCTTTTCCTAGGTTCAAGGAATTCTGTGCTTGGTTGGGAAATGTGCATGGTAAGAAGATAAAGATTCTTTACACTGACCGGGGGGGAGAATTCACTTCTCAGCAGTTTGAAGCTTTTCTGGCTGAGAAAGGAATTCAACACGATTTGTCTAGTCCTCGCTCGCCATGGCAGAATGGACTTGCGGAACGGGCAAATCAGACATTGCTTCAAGGGTTAAAGACCTTGCTGCATGATGCAAATCTTCCAGAGAGTTATTGGGCCGAAGCTCTCTCATGTTTCACTTACAGTTATAATCGCAGGTTATCTTCAGCGATTGGTTGTACCCCCTATGAGAAGATGTTTGGCAAGAAGCCATACATCAAACACATGAAAATTTTTGGTTCGGACATGTGGGTTCACTCACCACAACACTCCAAGTTAGACAAGCGTGGATTGCATGGTATCTTTCTAGGTTATCAGAAAGGGTCTTACAGAATAATGATGACTGACTCTAAGGAAATTAAGCTCACAAGAAGTGTTGAGTACAATGCCAAGTGGGGAGAGAATGTGGGAATTTTCCAATGTTATCCTGATGACAGTGATGAGACTGAGGATAGTCAAAAGCAACCACAACAACCCACACCCACTGATGAAGGTTCTGATTCTGATTCTGAAACTGAATCGGATGAGTCAGAGGATTTCAAGAGTGCGAAAGCCTCTATGCGACCCTCTGAAAGCTCTGATCAAGAATTGGAGGAACCATTGTTCACAATAGGTCACTTTTCTCCTAAGAAGGAAGAGGAGAGTGTTGAAGACTTAAGGCTAATTCGTAGGTCACAGAGAGCCACAAAAGGCAGACCTCCAAAGAGATTTGCTGATGAGTTTGCTAACATAGCAGTAACAGCTGTTAAAAGCTCCAAGAAGGTTTTTGAACCTTCAAGTTTCCAAGAAATCCAGGATTTGGATTCAAAGGAAGCTGAGCCATGGTTAAATGCCATGAAGGCTGAGCTTGATTCCTTGGAAAGGAACAAAACATGGGACCTAGTTCCAGTAGTTCCAGGAATGAAATTGCTTGGAAGCAAATGGGTCTTCAAAGCGAAGACTGATCAAAATGGCAAGATAGTCAGACACAAAGCCAGATTGGTAGCCAGAGGATTTGCTCAGGTACCAGGTGAAGACTATCACGAGACCTACTCACCCACAGTGAGGTATGAGAGCATTAGGCTTATGCTCAAGCTAGCTGCAGAGGAAAATCTACACATTAGTCACCATGATGTAAATACAGCTTTTCTGTACGGATCTCTAAATGAATCACTTTATATGCTTCCACCTGATGGCGTACAGGTAAAACAGGGATTTGTTTGTGCTCTGAAAAAGTCCCTTTATGGTCTCAAACAAAGTGCACGGTGTTGGCACTCAAAACTCACTGAAGTATTGTTTTCTCTAGGTTTTAAGCAAGGGAAAGCTGATCCATGTGTATTTGTCAAAGAGGAGGGGCAAAAGAAACTGTACTGTTTGTTTTATGTTGATGATCTTTTATTCTTTTGGAAAGATGTCACAATGTACAATAACGCCCTAGCTCAACTGAAAGAGCACTTTGACATGAAAGATCTTGGTGAGGTAAACAACTACCTATCTCTGGAAATAGAGAGAGATCAAGATGGTAACATTCTAGTACACCAGTCACGGAAAATTGCTGATGTGTTAAGCAAGCTAAACCTGATGGATGCTAACCCTGTGGACACACCGATGACAACAGGTTATCAGGTAGATGACACTGAAGAAGCATTTTCTGACACTACACTGTACAGAAGTGTGCTAGGCAAGCTAAACTTCATTGCCAGATGTTCAAGACCAGACATTGCTGTTAGCTGTAATTTGCTAAGCAGACAAGTCAACAATCCTACTGTTAAGGATTGGAAAGCTCTGAAACGCATAGCGCGGTATTTGAAAGGCACTATGCATTACAGACTGAGATTTAACAATCAGAAGTCTGGTGGTCTTGAGATATTTGCAGATGCAAGTTTTGGAAGTGACACTACAGACAGGAAAAGTACGTCTGGAGTTTGCTATAAGTACAATCAGGGTCTATTTGATTGGTCATGCAAGAAGCAAACAACAGTTAGCTTAAGTACTTGTGAAGCTGAACTGAATGCACTGTCTTATTCACTTAAAGATTGTGAATGGTTGTTACAATTGTGCAAAGACATGAAAATTCCTGTCAAATGTCCAATCCAGGTTTACCAGGACAACAAAGCATGTTTGGCTTTGCTGAATTCTGAAGGTTGTAAGCAAAGCACGAAGCACTTGCAATTGAAGGTGCAACATGCTAGGGAACGTATTCAGAAAGGACTCGTAACGGTGTCCTATATGCCAGGTAATGAAATTCCTGCTGATGTATTGTCCAAGATTGTATCAAGGGATCAACACTGTACCTATGTGCAGAAGTTGGGTTTGTACTGATATTGTACGAACACGCTGCCCAGAGATGTTCACAGAAAGGGGGAGGATGTTGGTTTCTGCTTTCTTCTCTGTGCAGCGAAGTGCTTGTCACGAGACAGGTTGTTTACATTCCACAGAGTCTGTACTGTTGGAGGTTTTCTCACGGGAACGGGAGACTGGATATGACGTACACTGGTTTCCTGTTTTTCACTGTTCTTTGCAGTTTCAGTTTGAGATTCTCTCCGTGCTTTAGAGGAGAGATGACGCTTTCTCTGCTCCGGCAGAGGGAAGATGTTTTTCTGTAACTTACCAGCTTTGAACTGTAAATAAAGTAGTATAGAGCATGTTGGCACATACTTCTCATCATTCCGCTGTGCACTGGACACTGCTTATCCCCAACAAATCTGTCCTCATTCACTTTGAGCTTACAGGATGGGGAAAGTTTCAAGCAGAGTCAAATACATAAATTGCAGTTATTTGGAAGCTTTTGGGGGAGAAAAACTAGTCTACAGCATCAGAGATTAACAATTCCTATGTTCACTTTCATATATTATATCAGCTATCCAATTTGGCATCCCCATCACCTGCTGAAAACATCTCATCTTTCAGAGGAATGGGGAAAGCACCAAAATTATCAGATGAGATGAGAATAAATCCTTATAGAGCTCTGGAAATGGTTATGGAGGCATCATTTTGAAAACTCACCTTATGATCTCACATGAATATATCACGTTCCAGAGTAAAAATAACCAGCTATCCCCCAATTCACCGGCTCCTCCCAAAGACATTTAGTATTGCAAGAGTCCATTGTCTGGTGTGTGGAACTCATCATCTGCTTTCTAAGCTGTGCCAAATTTAGGAGGCTAGAGACAATTATTTTTTATTCCAGTGTTGCAGGTAACAATGATAGAACCATCATTGCCTGTGTCATGCACATTATCTCCAGTAAACAGGCTTTCAGGTTCTCGTAGTGCTTCAAAAGCTTGCAAAACCTGTGTCACCAGAAATGAGAGTAGGACAAAAGAAATGAGTGTGCATGATGTGGGCTACCATCAGCCCTCTTCAGAACTGTATCTATTTTCAGCCTAAAACAACAAAGCCTAATCCAAGACAGACAGCAAGATGCCTCCATCCCTCTCACCACTTCTTGTATTTCCTATCTGAGTGAGACAGAACAAAGGGAAACTGCAAGTTCAGTGTCTGTAAGTAAAAAGGTAAAGGCAAAGGACCCCTGGACAGTTAAGTGCAGTCAAAGGTGACTATGGGGCTGCAGCGCTCATCTCGCTTTCAGGCCAAGGGAGCCGGCGTTTGTCTACAGACAGTTTTCCGGGTCATGTGGCCAGCATGACTAAACCACTACTGGTGCACAGAAGACTGTGATGAGTGCCAGAGTGCATGGAAATGCCGTTTACCTTCCCACCGCAGCAATACCTATTTATCTGCTTTCAAACTGCTAGGTTGGCAGGAGCTGGGACAGGGCAACAGGAGCTCAACCCGTCGTGGGGATTCGAACCCCTGACCTTCCAATCAGCAAGCCCAAGAGGCTCAGTGGTTTAGACCACAACACCACCTGCATCCAATCTCTCTCACCACTTATCGTATTTCCTATCTGAGTGAGACAGGACAAAGGGAAACTCTAAGTCCAGTATCAGTAAGTATGATACTGCAAGAGAGAGAACATAGGCACACTCTTCACATTCTTGTTGGACAGCATCTCTCAGGACCAGCAGCCATAATATAAATAAGAATCAATTATTTGGTGAGTTGAAGTAACTGGCTGGGTATGCTGAGTTAGCAGATGGACAAGGTTTCTTCAGGATAAGCTAACATGGTATGAACATCTGGCTTCTACAAACAGGAATATTTTCCCAGGTCTTTTTTTTTTTTTTTGGTCCAGAAAGGAAGAAGGAACAACCAGAATCAGGTTCACATAAACAAAGCTATGTGCACACCTCAGTGAAAGTTATGCACTATGTGTTAAGTTGCTCTTGACTTGTTCATGCATCAAGACAATAGAGTTGTGGCCTATATCACTCTAGTCCCTGGTAACAGTTAAAAAGACTCTGAGGAGGACAAAATCTATGTTCTGTTGTACTATTCAGCATATTTGCACCTGGTGACCAGAAGTAGAGTAAGATTCTAGCTATTATTATCATCACCACCATCATTATGATAATATTTATTTATATCCCACCTTTTCCCTAGCCTGGGACTCAAGGCAACTTACAGATAAAATTTAACAAGATAAAAATAAGGCAACGGCAATGATAGAAATGTAAATAAACATGAATAGAATTAAAATGATGTAAATTAATTGAACACAGACAACAATAAAAACAGCATCAGCCTTTTCCTCAAAAACAGCCAGCACCAGAAGGCCAGCAAGGAGGGAGCCAGCCTAACTTCTCGGGGGGGGGGGAGTTCCAAAGATTGGAAGCAGCCACCGCATCCCTACCAAGTGTGCTGCTGGGGGAGGGACTGAGAGAAGCACCTCCTCTGAAGATCTCAGAGCCTAGACAGGTTCACATGAGGGAATACAATATTTTAGACAGCCTGGACCTAAGCAGTACAGGAGGACGCGGGTGGCGCTGTAGTCTAAACCACATAGCCTAGGACTTGCTGATCAGAAGGTTGGCAGTTTGAATCCCTGCGACAGGATGAGCTCCCATTGCTTGGTCCCTGATCCTGCCAACCTAGCAGTCAAAAGCACATCAGAGTGCAAGTAGATAAATAGGTACCACTCCGGCGGGAAGGTAAACGACATTTCTGTGTGCTGTTCTGGTTCGCCAGAAGCGGCTTAGTCATGCTGGCCACATGACCCGGAAGCTGTACGCCGGCTCCCTCGGCCAGTAAAGCGAGATGAGCGCCGCAACTCCAGAGTCGTCCGTGACTGGATCTAACAGTCAGGGGTCCCTTTACCTTTAAGCAGTATAGGGCTTTATGGGTCATAACCAGCACGTTGAATATGCAGATAGAGAGTTTTGGTGAACACATCCTTCACAAGAAATGCATCTAAAGCAGATGTTGTCAGAGTTCAGCTCTCATCAGCCAGCATGTCCATTAGTCGGGGGATGGGAGATGTAGTTCAATAGCAACTGGAGGACCACAGATTTCCCAACCCTGCCCTGAATGAAATAAGCTTATATACAAACTGGCACCTTTCTAGGTGCACTCCTTAGCCATGGATTTCTGAGTCGTGGAGGCACCTCAAGGGATAATTGGAGAAAGTCAGCGTAGCTTTGGTGGGTGGTTCAGAAAATAGGATGAAGAGCAACAAGGATGGGTACAAGGAGGATATAAGAGAAAGCAGGGGACTGTCAGTCCTGGCACACAGAGATGGCAGTTCAAGTCCCTCACAGCTGTTTTCCCCCTCTTTTCCCTTCTTCTTCAGCTTTCAGTGCTTGCCCTGACTTCCAGGAACAACCATTTTTATCCCTGAGGGCCTGGTTACATTACAGCATTTTAGCAGCCCAAACACTGTGGCAGAAAGGGGCTGTCTAAAAATGACAAATGGAATTAGCCCAGTGCTATGCAAGGCAGCAGCCCTCCTTGCTATTTACAAGGGGGATGGAATTGGAAGACAACAAACATCTCCCCATTTCCCATGGGGCCCTTCACAATGTCACAAAGAAAGTGGGTAATTAATCTCCTGTCACACAAGCTGTCCGCCACATACCCGTTCCTCCTTGAGTCACAGGCTTAAAGGCCGAGCAGAGTACCACTCCGCCACCTATGGGTGGTTGTATATCTGGCTACAAAATGTGTCCTGGAGCAGCATCAAAGTCCACCTGTCCCTGCATGCCAGGCTTTGTAAAAGCAGGAGATGTGAGTTGAAGACCACAATTACACTTCACATACATTTGGATCAGGGATTCAGATATGAGGCAGGGCTTCTCCACTATGACTTGTAAATATGCACTCCTGACAATATGCTATGAGAAAAGTCATTCTGTGGGGAAATGGCATGATTTAAAGAAAAAACACATGGTAATGGATTCAATTCCTTGATTACAAGGATTCTGAAAAACCAGGGCCAGCACAAGGCGTTTTACTGCCTAAGGCAAAGGACAAGATGGAATTCTTTCCTCATTCTGCATACAGAAGGCAGCAAAGCCAGCAACTGAATCTTCAGCACTGTGTCTGAAGGGATGCATCTGCTGGGGGTCACTCTTCCTAATGGTAGGGCTAGCCCTGTGTGGAACTAAATCTGCTAGAGTAGGTGACAACCTGGGGATGAGCAGAAAGAGACTCCTACATTTTCCTACATGTTGCTAAGTCCTGGGGGTTGGGGGGGGGGAGGCTTTCCTCCTCTTGACATTCCTCAGATTTTTCTCCTGAGTAGGAACATGCAGATTCAACTGTGGTGAATAGCAGTTCTCTAATGATGGTAGAACACCAAAGGTTAAAGATTCTGTATTATATTCTCCTCACAGATGTTGAACAGTACAGTGGTACCGTGTGTTACAGATGCCTCAGGTTACAGACACTTCAGGTTACAGACTCCGCTAACCCATAAATAGCACCTCAGGTTAAGAACTTTACCTCAAGATGAGAACAGAAATAGTGCAGTGGCGGCGCAGCAGCAGCAGGAGGCTCCATTGGTTAAAGTGGTACCTCAGGTTAAGAACAGTTTCAGGTTAAGAACAGACCTCCAGAATGAATTAAGTTCTTAACCCGAGGTACCACTGTATGTCCAAATCTTCCTTAAGCAATAAATTTCCAGGCCAGGCCTCTTTTAGACATACACTCACACCCCCAAAAGAGCTTTATTTTGTGATGTAAGCCCATGTAGTCCACTACTTGTGTAAATAAACCCATAACTTATGACCGAGGCTGATTTCTAATATTTCTAATATAATAAATACCCACTGAAGTGATAGCTTCTGTGGGTGTGCTTGTGTGTGTATGCTATACCCAGCCCCACATCTGCCCTGTGATCTGGGGACCCCCCAATCAGGATGACTCACCCCAGATCTTGTCTCAAATTAATTTGAGGGTGGGGATAATGTTAAACTAGGGTGGTGGTGTTGTTTTAACCTCAATTTTAGCATATGGAAGGGTGGGGAAAATGTTGTGTCTCTTCTCCTTCAGCCGCAAGCAAGCAGGAGAGTCAAATCTGTCGGGTGCTCCTTTGTAAGCTGCTTTTCTGCATCTGTACCTTTACTGACAAAGCAATCAATCCTGAGTGGTGCTGCTTCAGGGACAATCATCAGACAGGCAGGAGATTCAGGCAGCGCCTACCTTCTCCAGGGAATATGCAGCCATCAGTCTCAGCCTGGGGTTTCCCACCTGATGACTGTTTCTCCTTCCTGCCTGATGCCCTGCCCCTTGACATCCATCCCAACCTGTAGCGATCCATGGCTGTCTCTATCCAATGTGTCTGATGCCCAAGTCCCTCCAAATATACAAAATTTGACTTGGGCCCTGGCTGCTTCAGAGTTTGCTTATCTATGAGTCTACTAATCTGATGATGTCTCTAGGAAGTGCACTCCTGGCTTGAGAATACCAGCATTTGAAACATCACCTCCTCCCACATGAAGCTACCCATCACTGAGCTTGTCAGCTGAAATCTTGCTTCATGTAGCTGTTTGGATCACAGGACTGGGAGCTCTTGACTGCAGTGCCAAGGCTTCAGAACTCCCTCCCAAGAGAAAACCAGCTAATCTAATACTTTATGGCCTTGGCTGGGATGTACCGGTATATCTTATTGGCCCATCAGGTATTTAGACGTGTGTTGATTTTTATTTTTTAAGTAGAGGTTGGATGATCATCTGTCATGGATGTGTTAGTTGAGATTCCTGCATTGCAGAGGATTGGATTAGATGACTCTCTACATCCCTTCCAATTCTATAATTCTATGATTCTTCCCAATGCTATTTGACTGGCTCTGGTCTTACTGATGTCTATTTTAATTGTATTTTGATTGTACTTAGGATTGTAGGTCACCTTCATTATCTCCTTTTTAGGACTGAAAGGAGAGGTTGAAAGGAACATTCAAAATGTCATAGAATCATAGCCTTGAAATGAACCACAGAAAACCCACTCATCAATTATGCAGCTGCAATTTAGGGCCAGTCACCCATCAGCAGCACACAGGCTCAACCGATGAAGCCAAGACCACAGGATGCCACAGTCAGAGAGCAGATGCACTACAAAGCAATGCCTGCAGAGTAAATAGCTCCAGATGCTTCAAGCAACTGAGCCAAGCCATTGGCTTCATACAAATTCTAACAGAGCTGGTGGTTACATATATCATCATTCCCCGCATTAAATGCCCACTTGAACAAGTAAGGCAATGTAACCAGTAATCAGACACTCGGACCGGAAGACCTAACCAAAGAAACACCATTCAGTAGGAAGAAGTAATCAAAATCAGTGAAATTATGAATGCAATAATATATCAGACTCAGCCCTTCTAATGTTGGTAGAAAAGCAAACCACAAATCTGCAAAACTGACAGAGATTCTGACCAACAGTCATTAACTACAACAGAGGTGCAGAAACATTTTCTGCCTCAGGGCCACATTCCATTATCGACAACATTTGGGGGGCCAAGTTCCAGTGATAGGTAGAGTCAGAGGTAAGAGTGGGCCAAGCAACATACATCAATTTTACCTTGTACAGTAGGTACATTTCAACACACACAGCTCTATTATTCACATAAACAAGAACATTATTAGAGTTCAAAGACACTTTCTAGCTAAGCCAAAATATGTGGCCTAGGGAGCTTGTATGAGGTGGGGGATGTAGTATGGCCTGGGAAGAGTCCTTGAGATGAGACAGAAAGGACCAGAGGGCTGCATTTGTTCCCTGGGCCTGAGGTTACCCATCCATGAACTGTTAAGTGGAGATTGATGCTGAGAAACACAATCACATGTGAAATAAGAGATACTGTCCAATGAGACACTTTTGGTTCCCATGTTCCAAATATGGTAGATTGATGATGGGGATAATTTTGTCGGAAGGGAAAATCAGCTCAAACATGCAGGTTGTGGCCTGGGCACTACACTGAATAATTACCTGCCACCAAACCATAAATGTGCAGCCATAATACGCAACAGACGTCTGTTTCAACCACAGAATCTGGAAGCCACAAGGGGTGGTGATAATAACTACTTTCACTTCCTAAATGCTGCACAATCCTTGAGGCCTTTTTCATATGATTAGCCAACACTGATATACCTTGCCATGCCAATCAAGTATCTGAAGAATTAGACTTATTGACACCCTAGACATAGGCAGGAGAGGGGAAGCTATAATTGCTTCGAGTAACCCTGAAATTTCAAGCTGTGAGGTAGAAAGTCTAGGAAGAAGATACAGCTAGAAAATTCAGAGGAGAAAGCAGCACTTTTTGTGGATTGTTGAGTGTGCTGTAGATCAGAACAGGGATGCATTTGTAGTATATGCATTAAGGGAAAATCTATACAATCTCAAAAGCCTCAAGGACTTCAGCTGCTAAATTTTGCAACTCTTCCCGGAAACACTGCTATCAAGAACTGCTTGTCTAGAAGGTTCTGGTGGCATTTGGACCATATCATGTGGCTGAAGGGTTTCTATAGCTCCACCCTTCTCTTAGAAGCATCAAAAGATGTGGTACTTCCACTTCCATCTTTCTTGATCTCATGGTCAACAGAAGGTCCTCAGAAAGCCATTGTGGTGCACTGGACTTGGATCCAGGTGACATAGGTTCAAATCTCATTGACTGATCTTGAGCTGATCTCTCTTCCTCTCTTTCTGACTAATCTACCTTGCAGGGTTTTTATGAGGATAAGGTGGGAGGATGGGTGAGATATAAATGCAAGATGACATATTCTGTATATTTTGCTTGGCAAAATGATCCTAGCGGTTTGAAAAGATGATGACCTTGAGACTCATATTTCCAAATGTGGAAATACGAGTCTCTGGTTTGTCTCAAATAAGGAGAATGAGGCCGAGTAGGTGACTGGGAGGAAGGGTTTACAGGCTCAAGGGCGTGAACTCAGTTTGACCCAGAAATAAGCTGAACTATTTTCTGATTTTAAGGAAATAACTCTGCTTCCTTCTGAGCAAGGATGAGAGAATGTGTCAGTTTTGGTTTCTCTCAGTTTCTCATTTTTCCAGCCTTAAAATCAGTTCTCCACATTTCCACATCAGTTTGCAATTATTTTTCTTAGAAAAATCTTATGAAAATACACCATGATTCTAGTTCTGCTCATTATACACATTTTTCCAAAGCATCTTCCCTAATATAATGCATTTGTTATGTCATTTTCAGCTATATATGCATTTATATGCATACATCATCATAGTATATGCATTTGTGTACACATTACTTCGCTGGAGAACTGCATCACAAGATTCAGAGAAGTGCAAATTTTGAAGTATGACTGTGTTTCAGTTCCTGTGTTGTTTTGGAAAGTATGAATTAGGTAAATTCTCCTTCAAATGTGAATTGGATTAAGTCTTTCTCCTACTGCTCCTTCTGAGCCAACGTGATGCAAGTGAGGAGGTGTTGCCAATCACAGGCTTGAAGTGTTTGAAAAAGATGTTCCAATTGTCTGCCATTTTTGCTTGCTTCTCCTTGTCTCAGTTGGGTTATCTCAGAGTTGGCTATAAAGTGCTGACACACGAGAAAATGCTTATAGAAAGTTCCCAAATCCTTCCTCAATGGCTTTTTTTTTTTGTAAAGGTTTTCATAGAAGGGACCCCAAGGGTCATCTACTCCAACCCCTCCAACCCCCTGCAATGCAGGAATCTTAGCGAAAGCACCCATGACAGATGGCTATCTAACCTCTGCTTCGAAACCTCTAAAGGAGGAGGGTCCACTACCTCCTGAGGGAGTCCATTTCAGTGTTGAACATCTCTTACTCTCAGAAAGTTCTTCCTGATGTTTAATCAGAACCTCCTTCCTTGTAATGTGAATGGAGAAACATTTAACACATATAAAGCATTGAACTTACTGGGTTTCCAAATCCAGATCGATGTGCAGATGGACTTGGAGTGTACATGGACTAGGATTGGGCATGAACTTGGAAGCTCTGGGACTCACAATAGCAGGAGCCTCCTGTCAGGTCCAATAGCAAATTTCTGCACAAATTGGCTCTGCAAACTCAGCCCACACTCTCTTTGGCTGCAGCAACTATTTGCTGTTAATAAATATTGCACCTCTGCTCTAATCAAGCCGGTGCTAAGAAACTGTCTCATTGTTCTTTCAAGGCAACCTTCCCCCTTTCTCCTAGCGCAGTTAGATCTTTTACAGGATTTGGTGAGCTCAGGAAGAATTTATTCTTCGCCCTCCCCCAAAACACTCCACATTTTTTACAAACATGCTCTGCATTGTTGCTTCCACTAATCGCACCGACAGTGGCGATCAATGGCTTTAAAGGAGATTTGTACGAACCACAAAGAGTCAAATGCTGCCACTATGGAGATAAATGCCCCTTTCGTTCCTCTGCAGCAACTCACCGCAACATACCTCCTGGGGAAAGGTTTTATTCTATACCAAGGTTATTACTCAGAGGGAGCACGGGTTCAGTACTTATCCAGGAGGAGGCACTTCTACCCTTCATTTTGTAGCAGAAGCTCAGCGTTACAAACAGCTTGTGAATGGAAGCTGTTTGTAACTCCTGGGATGCTGGCAGCTCTGTCAATTCCCCATCTCTCCTCCCTCTATGTCTTCCTGCTAAGCTCCCAAATGCTACAGCAACACTTTGCACACCAGCCAGGCCTCCTGCCAGTTCCATGTTGATCAGATGAATACAGACTCGGACTTTCTCACAGGATTGCCAGTGACAACCTCAGAGGGCTATGGACCAGCTTGTAGAAGCTGGTTCTATAATGTATCTATCTATTTATCTATCATCTATCTAATCTGAAGAAGAAGCCTAGAGGTGGGGAACATGTTTTTCCAGCCCAGGGGATGGAAACCAAGCCTTTATGAGGAACAGTTGAAGGAGGTGAATATGCTTAGCCTGGAAAAGAGGAGACTGAGAGGAGAAATAATATCCGTCTTCAAGTATCTCAATGGCTGTCACACAGAAGCTGGGGCAAACTTGTTTCCCCTGCTTTGGAGGGTAGAATTCAAAACAATGGCTTCAAGTTACAAGGAAGGAGATTCTGACTAAATGTAAGAACTTTCAGGCAGTAAGAGCTGTGAAACAGTCTCCCTCAGGAGGTGGTGGACTCTCATTCCTTGGAGGTTTTTAAGCAGAGGTTGGATGCCATGGATGCTTTAGCTGAGTTTTATTCCTGCATTGCAGGGGGTTGGACTAGATGACCCTTGGGAACCCTCCCAACTCTACAATTCTATGATCCCCTTATGGGCAGCCTTCTGGGGGCCACATGCCAATGGTGAGTGGGGGTAGAGGAAATGTGATCCCCCCCCCTTGCAGTTTTTCCACACAGCAATTGCTTTAGGGGGAAAAGCACCCACTGAGGAAATTTTTTTTACAGAGATTGCAGGCGAGATTGCTGCAATGCTGATCACAATTGCACCATTCCCCTGCTGTGTTTAATGTTCAAAAATTGGCAATGTGATTGTTAATCACATTGTTAACATTAACACATAGTTAAACCCTAACAGCATGATATAATATGGTGCAGGAACACCAGGGTAGATAGGATGTAGGCAAGCAAAGCAGCAAGCCATTCCAGCCACAGGAATTCAGGAAACACAGGAGCTCAGAGCTAATTTGCATAAGCCAAAGAATGTGTTATGGAGGAGTATCTTTTCCTTGGGATGGTACTACTTTTAGTTTCACGTGGTGGAACAATCACAATGTTTTCTTCAAGCATAGGAAAAATTGGTAGAAGACACCTGCATATAAAGAAGTAGCATGTCAGGTTGAACAGGTCCAACCTAGCCCATTCCTGGTCATAATACTCTGCTATATGTTTTGCAGGGGGGGGGGTAGCTTTGGGGAACATACAAAATCAAGAAGAAAATATGTCCCACATGCTTTATCTGCATGTATACACTGGCACCTGGGAAATGAATATTGCCAGATGTTGTAGGACAAGAAGAAAAAGCAGCAGTCTTCCAGGAGCAGTCTTCCAGTTCTACTATAGAACCGATTACACTCAGAGGTGATCCCTGGTGCTTCGGTTTGTACTAGGTCCTGGGAACTAAAAGCCACAAAGGCAGAGCTAGCCCCACCCAGCCTGTAATATAGAATTGTACTGAAGTACAGCAGGTGGAAAATACTGTTCTGTTGGCCTGAGTACCACTCAGGTTCTTTGCCTGCCTGCCTGCCTGCCTGCCTATCACGCACAGGGGCTGATGTTACACACCTCTATTTCCTCCAGGGAAAAGGGTCCCTATGGACAGATGACCCACATTTCATGGCAGCTCACCTGTCAGCCCATCAGGTTATAACTTAAAATCCTGGAGTTCCTCTTGGGCCCTCCCACAACGACTTTATTTCTTATCTTTGTTTTTTGCCAATTATGCTTTCTTTCTTCTCAACTTGCCTTTGTGAGATTAAACTGCCTGTTTGAGATAATGTTTGTCTACAGATGGGCGGGGGGAAGTGTTGAGGCTGCATGCAAACAGGCCTAAAATAGGTTGCCTGTAATGCAGGCAGTACATAGATTATATGATGATGTGATGTGGCACGGAGAGTTTATTGTCACTCCTTTGGGAAGAGAGAACATAATGCTGTTTTAAATTCCTGCTCATAAAACCTTCATCTACACTTTAGGATTCCCAGATCAAAAAATTCACAGATTGTGGGTGCTACACAGTGCTGTAGCATTTGTTACTTGGGGCCACTGGCTAGGGAGATCCTCTTCATTGCTTTATTGGGTATCCTTAAACCTGCGCTGCTGGGGCACAGCAGAGTGACACAAAAGAACTGGTAAGAAATGATTGCCCCATGGGAGAGGGGGGAATCGCTTTGGTGCAATTTTTGACACGAACCTATTTAATTTGCACTTCCAGAAACAATATACAAACTGAAATGCAGTTATTGCTCTAAATTTCTACTTCTCCCAATTTTGCCAGACAAAAACTGTACATATTACATATGTACATATTAGGGGAAGGTGTACATCAATATGTATATATTGATGAAAGAATACACATAAGAATGCATTGCCTTAGGGAAAATGCTTGCAAAACAAGGTATAAAAAGGAGTGTATATTGGGATAAATGGGCATAACAACATAGGCATTTAAAAGAATCTTGGTAGTGTCAGGAGTGAGCCAGCAATAAATCACATGGACTAAGTAAAGTTAACTCCTTATTATACGAAACAAGGTCTGTCCAGGGGTGCCAGGCCTAATGAGTACAACAACTCATCTCAGTTGGTCTTGCCCCTCTGAGGCAGTTGCAGAGACTGAAGGTCCCCGCCTTCCAACAGCTGCCTAAGTTGGTCCTTCCCAAGGAATCTGAGACTACACCAGTGTGTCTGTCTTTACCCCCCCTGCTTCATACCTTTCCTGGTCCTGGAAGACCAAGGAGAGGTGAGCATGTCCCAGCAGGAGAGGGAGGCAGCTTGGTTTCATTACCAGCTCGACTCATCTCTGCTTCTTAGCCTTCCTCTTCTCCTGCTTCTGCTTTTCTGTCTGCCACAGGCTCCCCCTACTCACTAAACCTTGTTGGCTCTTCAGCTTCTAACACCTTCTCCTCCCAATCTTCTCCCTCTGTCCACTCATCATCATCCCACCACCAAGAAGCGGGTCCTGAGCCATCTTCCCTTGGGGTTCCCCAACTGGTTCCCATCAGGTGGTAGAATGGGTAATGCAAGTACAGGAATCAGGCTGAAAGCTATAGCTCAGTGGCTCACATGCAGCAGGTCCCAGGTCCATTCACTAGCATCTTCAAGCCAGAGCTGAGAAAGACTCCTTTCTGAAATCTGCCAGTCAGTGTAAAATATATTGGGCTAGGTGGACCATCAGTCTGCCTCAGTACAAGCCAGATTTTGCTATGCTCCACCTTTTCAGTTGAATAAGTGATGTAAGAATATACACTGCAAGTGCAGATTGAGCAGACAACAGCATCACTAGCTGTCACTGTGCCCCCACCACATGCAGACACTTCACTTTGTGCACATGCTCAGTAGCCCATGAAGATACAGGCACCTGTTAGACCTGTTTGGATGTTTGATTATTCTGGAAGGAAAGCGGTTCTGTAACCTAGCCATCTTCAGGAATATGAGCAAAAAACCACAATGATTTTCTAGCTGAATAAACCAAACAGCCAGCCACTTTAGTCTTTCCAAGTCTTTTGTGTTTCTCTCTCTTTCTTTTATTCAATAATTAAACAAAAATTAATAAGCACAATGTCCTGTGGTAACACTGAAAGGAGTAATTTAATAATAATAATACAAAAAAAAATCAGAGTGCCTCAAGTTAATTTAATTCAGTCCCGGGCTCACACGACTGCCAAATTGCACACTTCAAAACCACACAACCAAAGAACTTTAGATGCCCTCTGAGAATGCCTGAAGAGATGTGGAGAAGGGCGGCAGGGGGAGAGGAAGACCATGAAAGAAAAGGAAGAGAAGAGACTCTGGCTTGGGTGGGGTGGAGGGGAAGGAAGGGAGCCTGCAGAGAAAGCTTCAATTAATCTGCGATTGATTTAACACTTAAGGACAACAGTGAGGCAGACACTTGATTAGCATTTATTTAATTATTTAGGAGCTCTCCTCCCTCCACCCCCACTGAAGGTAAAATATTTTGAGGTCAGCTGAGGCATGCCGAACAAAGCCGAACAGGATGAGCATGGAGAGCAGACGGGTGGATTTCATGGTATTTAGGTCTTTGAGGTTACAGCTTCAAGAAACAGAAATCAGAAACAGACAGGGTTAAATCCTGTCATCCCTATGTGTACCTTGTAGCTTCACTGGAACCCTACAGGCTCCAGTGATCTTCTGTTTTTAGAAAAATATTCAACATGTTCAACAGGCAATACAGCAGTGATGTGTACGATCTCAGAAGTCTGCTCCACAGTAACTCAGACTGGGGCTTTTAGTGAGGCAGCCCTGTTTTTGACTAACATGTTTTTCAGATTTTAGTCGCACAACAGACTTTGCACACCTCTGAATGCTGTGATGCAATTCTTAGCAGCTGAACTCTGTGGAAAGAAGGGATTTTAATATTCATTTTGAGGGGGGAAATATGCATTTGAATACAGGTTTTAGATGAAATATGCATTTAACTATGCACTTAAACACAATTTCTTTTAGAGAGAAAAAAAGTATTTAAATGTTTATTAAAATATTCTGGTCTCAGGCTGTTTAGGATTTTAAAGAATAATGCCAGCCCTTTGAACTGTGCCTGGAAGCTAATTGGGAAGCGGTGCTGTTGACACGGTATCAGAGTTACATGCTCCCAGCACTGGGCTCCAATTAGAACCCTTAACACTGTGTTTTGCTTTAATTGAAGCTTCCAAATGCTTCTCAAAGGCAATTCTACATCAAGCCTGGAAGTCACCAAGCAGAAGCTGGCTGATACAGGATAAGCCAAATTTAGCAGCTTAGGGCCAAGAGCAGCTCCTGAAAGGGGCACAGAAATGAAGCTTTGGCTTCTCTGCTTTTTCCACTCTCTTCTTCTGTATAGTGTATATTAAAATATTACATTCTTTCTGGTGAGCTCCAAAATGACCACAGGGGCATACACTTTAATATTTGCTTTAATATACCTTAATGCAGAAGTGGGGAACCTGTGGCCCTCCAGATGTCATTGGACTCCAACTCCCATCTTCCTTAGTCATTCTATCCAATGGTTGGAAGTAATGGAGATGAAGTCCATCAATGACTACTAAACGGTTATAGATTCCTCCAACCATGCCTTAATGTATATATGATCTTTACAATGGGATGTAATGTGGCCCTCTAGATGCTGTTGGACTCAAACTTCCAACATGGACCACCATGGCTGATGAACAAAGATGATGGGAGTTGTAGTTCAGCCATATCTGCAGGGCCACAGGTTGCCTACCCCTGGTTTGGAAGAAAGTTGATTGTAGCTAAAGTGAAATAATTATCAATTTGAACCACAGTAGCTGTAAACTGGATATCTATTTCTTCATAAGTAAACACTTCATGGATTTATTCCAATGTAAGAATCTATAATATTGTGGTCTGTCAGAATGGCCCTAGGTCTCAACCAAATTTTGGCACTGGTTCTAATTGTAGCTGAACAATTTCTTGAAGCTACTGAATTCAAGTAGGTTTTGTGTGGCTAGTCCATTCATTACTTGAAATATTTATAAGTTGCTTATAAATATTTCTTAAGTGGTGCACACCCACCTACCCACCCACACAATATAATATACATATGCAATAAACAATGAAATATAGAAATTACAGTGTAATGCAATGTAATATAAGAAAATCTCCACAAAACGAAAACATGGTAGCACATATTGAAAACCTCTTAAGAGTCAGGGACCCCTTCCCCCCTCAACCTCCCTCTTGCAACTCTTACAGTATACTGCACTCACCCTACTAATATGTGCACGTCACCCCAAATTCCTTTTTACAGCTATGCAGATCAAACAATACCAACTATTCATTCAGCATCACTCAACCCCTTCTTCTCTCACACCTCCACTAGTACAACACATAAACACACCATCCACCCAGTATCTCCAACTCAGTCACCAACCATTATCACCAATTGCTCCTTCCACTCAGCTAAAAATGTGCTGTATAAGGATCAGAAGACAATGAAACCATTCACTTACAGAATGGTAGAAAATAACCAAATTGTCACCCGTCAATCACACAGATGCCATGTTTCTGACAGTAATGTGGCTCTCACCAAGGCTGCTTTCTCCCACCCAAGATGCTTGCTCAACGATGGATGGAACTGCACACCCTCTTCCCTGGTATTATACTGCTTAAAATGCAATATGAAGTGTCATATAAATCTCCACCAATTAATCAACTAAAGGTCCACTGATCAAAATGATTAAACATACAGTACAGTGCTAGACTGAGTGGAGCTGAAGGTTTAGTCTGAATTACTGGAAAATCTACTTTCCAATAAAAAAAGCATTTTTGAAACATCATATCAGTGCCATTTTGATATGACATCCTAAAGCATAACATGCATTACATTTTGTTATTGGTCTTCATGTCTGATCATCTCCTAGAGTTTGAAAAGCATCTGTAATAGGCAGGTAAAAGGATTGAACTAAAAGTCCTCACATTGGGAAGCAGCATAAAAATTGCAGACTGAAATGCTTTAACCTGCCAAGGCCGAATGAGAAGCAGTTAAGAGGGGATTTGGTTAAGCACAGAGAAGGAAATCTTCAGAGATACAAATCACAACTACTGATAATTCTGTTTTCCCTCTGACACAGATAATGGGATAAGTGGGCATGCATGGAAATCACAGAAAAGAAAAATTCTGGAGAGATGAATTGTGCTTTTCAAAGCCAGCGCTCGGACCATTTTCTACTGAGGTTCCTGCTGGCAATGGTTGGGACTACAATGTGAGCTTCTCTGTAACTAAAATGAAGGCAATTCCCGGTAGCGCCTGGCTCATGGAAATGGCTGTGGGTAGAGATGCACTGAAATGCTTCCCCAGAGTACCTACCATATTTTTCGCTCTATAACACGCACCCGACCATAACACGCAAGTACTTTTTAGAGGAGGAAAATCCGTAGGCATGCCACCCGTAGGCATTCCCTCCATAACACGCACAGACATTTCCCCTTACTTTCTAGGAGGATAAAAGTGTGTTATGGTGCAAAAAATAAGGTAAATGCTCAACTGAGGGGTCTTCTTTTAAAGCCATCTAAAACCAACCATCACTGCCTCCTGCGAGAGCAAGTTCCCTAGTTTAGCTATTTGCTGTGTGAAGAAGTGCTTACTGTTATCTGTCCTGTTAAAAGCTTGGATTGGGTCTGCCCTAATAACAGGAGGTAGCAGGGGAACGTCAACAGTTGTATTTAGTCGTGAACAACTGGACAGCAACTCATTATAGCTCCCAGGACTTGCTACACAGGCAGAACTAGGCTTCCAGTAGTTGCCTCTTAGCTTTCGAGAGAACCACACCAGAGGGAGGAGAAGAGTTTCTGCACACACTGCAGTGGCTGACCAAGAAAGAAGTTTTAGGGCAGGCATAGGCAACCTTCGGCTCTCCAGATGGGCCTACAACTCCCATGATCCCTAGCTAACAGGACCAGTGGTCAGGGATGATGGGAATTGTAGTCCAAAACATCTGGAGGGCCGAAGGTTGCCTGTGCTTGTTTTAGGGTCATGTGGATGATGCAAGGGGAAAGTCGACCCCCTTGAGCAGCAGCTGTGGAAAAGACAAATTCCATGCTAGAAAATAATCATTAAGAAAATCAAACTTCCTCCGTCCTAATGCCTTTGCACAAATCAATACTGTGAAATCGCTTGGAATGCTTGTGCATTTCACCTCATCTCAGAAGGGATGCTAAAAATGGGGGGATTGTGCACAAAAGAGTGACTAAAATGATCAGGAAGAAGGAACATCTTTTCTATGTGGAAAGGTTACAGCATTTGGGGTTAAAAAATGGGGGGTGGGGTAGTAAAGGGAGACACAACAGAGTCATAGAATTGTAGGGTTGGAAGGGACACGCAACGGTCATCTAGTCCAACCCCCTGCAATGCAGGAATCACCACTAAAGAATGCCTGGCCATCCAACCTCTGTTTAAAACCCTCCAGTGAAGGAGAGTCCACCACCTTTCATAGTGTATATAGAGAAAGCAGATAGAGAGGGTTTCTTTCATCATACTAGAAGTCATCCAATGAATGGTGGGAGAGTCAAAGACTAGCAAAAGGGAGCATTTTTTAAAATATAAGGCACTGTTAAAACTTTGGGTTTTGATGTGGTGATGGCCATCAACTAATACTGCTTTAAAATAAAATTAGACAAATCTATGAATAGCCTCTACTAATCATGTTAGGGACGTGGGTGGTGCAGTGGGTTAAACCACAGAGTCTAGGACTTGCTGATCAGAAGGTCGGCGGTTTTCACCTTTACTAATCATGTTAGCTATATGCTACCTGCAGGAACAGAGGCACCTTGATTCAGAATATCAGTTACTGGTGAAACAACAATGCTTCCGTCCTGCCCATAAAATTCCCGTATTCACCTGTAAATCCTGTTATCAGACTCTGCGCAACAAAGCATATCACATGTGCACATTGCAGATTCCATTCCTTCTTTCACTCCTGTCTGTTCAAAGCTTTTCTTCTTGACCCTGTAATCTGCTGCTTGGGTTCTGCTATCTGCTCCTCTCCTGACTTTTCTGCCTCTTGGGAATCCACTTTCGTTTCCCTCTCTGAATTACAGCTTTTGCTTGCTCTTCAATTAGAAGTTAGATCCTTTTTATGCAAGTGAGCTTCTGATAAGCTCCAACCTTGCAAAGATTAAAAACTCCCCATTTTGAAAGCATGCAGCAGGAGCCAGGCTTCCTAGCCTCTTAGAAGTGCCTTTAGCTTTAAGTAAATTAAAGGAAATAAGCGAGTGGTGGGGAACCCTAATTAAACTAACTTGTATATCTGCTTTTCCATCCATCTGGATTTTTATTTTTATTTTTGGAACTACAACACCCATCATCCCTGATTATTGGCAACAGCTGCTCTAAACATCCCACCTGACCAAACATGCAGATTCTTCAGGCACAGAAAATAAATATTAATTCATAATTCATATTGGTGTGAATTACAAAAGCATCGAAGTTTGTTATACAAAAGTGAGGGCTCCTTATACATTTAGGACAGCGTTTCTCAAACAAGACTCCCTGCTGTAGATGGATTAGAATTCCTATTATCTCTGTCCCTGGTCCTTCTAGCGAAGGATGATGGGAGTTGCAGTCCAGCAACAGCTGAAAACCCAAGTTTAAGAAACACTGATTTGCGAGATATAAACATAATGGAACCAACTCATTTCCAGTAAACACCCTAAAAGTGGGTACAGTACTGTGATGTCACATGCATTATTCAACAAAAGTCAATCTGCTGGGCATTACTCTCTGAAAGGATTGGCCTTTGTATGAAGCTGCACCCATGCAGAAGTATTTTTAAGCACCCACCAAAAAGGGAATTTCAACTTTTAAAGAGTACTAAGGATGCTCAAAAGGGGACGTGGGTGGCACTGTGGCTTAAACCACTGTGCCGATTGGGATTGCTGATCGAAAGGTCAGCAGTTCGAATTCCCGTGACGGGGTGAGCTCCTGTTGTTTGGTCCCTGCTCCTGCCAACCTAGCAGTTCGAAAACACACCAGTGCAAGTAGATAAATAAGTACCACTCTGGTGGGGAGGTAAACGGCATTTTCGTGTGCTGCTCTGGTTTTGCCAGAAACAGCTTAGTCATGCTGGTCACAGACAAACGCAGACAAACTTCTAAGGGTGCTCAAAAGACCATAATAATAATTTATTATTTATACCCCGCCCATCTGGCTTGGTTTCCCCAGCCACTCTGGGTGGCTTCCAACAGAACACCAAAATACAATAACCTGTTAAACATTAATAGCTTCCCTAAACACGGCTGCCTTCAGATGTCTTCTAAAAGTCTGGGTAGTTGTACTTCTCTTTGACATCTGGTGGGAGAGCGTTCCACAGGGCGGGCACCACTACCAAGAAGGCGCTCGGCCTGGTTCCCTCTAACTTGGCTTCTTGCAGTGAGGGAACCCCCAGAAGGCCCTCAGCGCTGGACCTCAGTGTCTGGGCAGAACAATGGGAGTGGAGACACTCCTTCAAACAGTTCAAACCAGTTCAAACAGGGATGTCCCCAGGTCTTTTGGGAGCGCTTTGACTTGTTGTTTATGGAAATAGTGTCTATTTTACACATTGCACAGAGGCAAAACCAGCAAAGCCAAGTTTGCCACCGAGTATATAGTAAATAGCAATTGCAATAAGCCCTATGAAATGAAATTGCAAGGGAAGGGAGATTTCACTAAATATTCTCCAGCAGAGAATATCCTAACAGTCTAGTAGGACTTAAAAAAGAACGGGTTCAAAAAATGTTTTTCGAATTCTGACAAACTTCAGTGAAGACTTACTTTTAAGTAAACATGCAAAGAATAGAGTTTTAAAACATTGGGAAATATCCAACTTGAGCCATACTTAATGAGTGGTGGGCATCAAAGAAAGCAGGATGCAGCTCTGAAGGAGGCATTTTTATGTGATAAATGAGCTCTCAATTCACTTAAAATTTCAAATTCTTTATACAATAATCAAAAGTTGAACACCTGAGTCTGAAGTGAGTTGAAAGTGATAGCATCTCCTGATTATGTTATTTACTCATAATATCAAATGATTAATGATTTTTAATTTACTATCTTTTAACTGATTAGTCAATTGATTTTAAATAAATGCATGCACTGAGCAAAACTTATTGAGAGTGACTTTTTGAGGATCTAAATGGAAGGGAACAATTTCTCTTGAGTATGACATAATTTATAACGTAGTAACAAAAAGCAACCACTCACTAGAAAGAAGGTTTTCTTCTTCATCAGGTATGCAGATCATCCATTTCACTTTCAAATGGCTTAAAAAATGAACAAGGTCATCAGTACTGTGGATGATTGAGGTTGAAAAGGAATGCTGAGAGACATACTTTTACCAAGAATTGTCAATTCAAGTTGCCTGAGGCTGACTTTTTTAAAAAAGGAATAAAGCCAAAAATCAGTAAATCTGTCTGTTTCTGGCCCATTTCACTTTTGCTTGTTTTTACTCATAATTATTTGATTTCTGCTTTAATCTCATTAAAAAATCCTCTGAAAATCCATATATAAATCCACATTTAAATGTGGATTTTCATTCACAATGCAGATTTAAATGTAGAGTTTGATATGTTGTTTAAGTGCCAAGAACTGTGTCACAACATTTGGAGACGTGCAAAATCATGTGGATAGCTACATCTTGATCCACACGTCAATTCAAGAGGTGCAGATTGCAAAGGTCATGCTTCAAGCATCCCTACTCTGACAGAGGAATTATTGGTGGAGGGGAATATCCACTGCGGTGGCCATCACTCTGCCCATACAGAGCTCCACTTTCATAGACCTACTGATGATGATTCTTTTGATGGCAATAACTGGTAGGGCATTTTGGGGGCAGAGCAGGAGCATAGCAGAGGCAGTACAGTGGTACCTTGGTTTAAGAACAGCTCAGTTTATGAACAATTTGGAAAAAGAATGCTGCAAACCCAGAAGTAGGTGTTTTGGTTTGTGAACTTTGCCTTGGAAGCAGAACATGTTCCGCTTCCTGTCGAGTGTGTTCCATTTGTAAATTGAGTCCGCTGCTATGGGAAAGCAAGCCTTGGTTTAAGAATGCTTTGGTCTAAGAGCGAACTTCCAGAACGGATTAAGTTCGTAAAACAAGGTACCACTGTACTGGATTTGCTGGATCAAAGGCCACTTCATTTTTTGGAAGAGACCAACAGCAGAGCCATTCCTGGATATGGTGTTGCTAATTTTCCCCACTGGATTCAATGGGAGTAAATTGAAAAAGAAATGATTTGCACAGCAGGAAAGTAAGAGGTAAAAGGGCAAGTCCGCCCTTTTGGTCCTCCTGCAATGGCATTGTGCACTAGAAGGGCTTTGGCAATGGCAGACAATCAGCTGCTTTGCATCACCCACACTGTACTTTAGTTGATTAATTCAATAAAGCTTGGGAAACAGTAATTTATCCTGTGAAAAATCATGTGAACATCACTGGGGTTCTCTTTCTTCAATTAAGTTCCATAGCAAAATATAGGGACCCGTAAAAAACCTCAAATAGCCAGTAACTATATGTAATAGCTATGTGTGGCCAGAACACCTTAGAATTTCTGGCAATAGTAAAAGGTATGTTGTCTACTCATGATGATAAGCCCATGAGATCCACCTCTGCAACTTCTTGCTTATGCAAGTCCTGCACCACACACTCAAGACAGGTCAATATTTGAATAATGTTTTATCTCAGAGATAAATATTGTTGGACCACAGTTCCCATCTCCCTTGTCCACTGGTCATTCTGGCTGGGGCTGATGGTAGCTGAAGTTCAACACTTGGAAAGACACAGATTCCCCATCACTTTTTTAAAACCTCTTAAACTTTTTAACTGTTTGATCCTGGATACTGTTGCTTCAAGTGAGAAGGGAATGTGGGAAGGCATATATTTTGTGCAAATTCATTGCAGTAAGATATAGATTGCCTGGACAGTAGAAGACCTCTAGAGAAGGCCTACAGACCTTGTGACTCATCAAGCCACATGCAGCCCACCAGACATATACTATGATTTCCCTAGAGCTTGACAACAGCCATGGAAGGCAGTAAAAATAGGAAGATGATTGAGTCCCTGATGGGCCACCATACATAGCTGGTTGGTTACACTGTGTATGCTAGATCACAAATTGTGCTGTCTACTGTAGATATGTCATATCAGTCTTGCAGGGGTGTTGGCAAAACCGTTTGGTAAAACCCTTTCCCTTTCACCCTTGGCTTTCTGTCCCATTGATTTAGCAAGAAATGACAATGGGGTAGTTGTGGATCGTCTCCCTCAAAAGGCTCACAAAGCAGCACATCTCTCTGCAGGGCAGAGCAGCGCCTGGTGCATATTCAGTGATGTACAGAAAAACCTAAATTTCTATCAGGCTCCCTTTTCACTCTTCCCTACTCCTGTCCTCGTTCTCTCTCTTGCATGCACACACTCTTTTTTGGATGTTGCCATGGAAACTACATCTGGTTTCCATTCTCTCCACTGCTGTCATGTCCTCGCTCAGGAGCAGGAGAGACATTGATCAGTGATGCAATGAGACAGCTCCTTGAGAGCAAGGGAGGCCTGCAGCTTGGTGCGCTCTCTCCAGGGCACCCAAACGCAAGCCACTTTCTGAATAGCGAAGAGATGGGTCAATATGACCATACTTCAGGTCTTGTTTAATTAAAAGGAGGAGCCACATGCTTTCCTTGAGAACTTTAAGTACTGTGTCCAATTTGTGCCAAGGCTCAGTGCTAGAGGTGAGCATTATGCTATGTAAATATTGATGCTCCTCTGTGCACACACAGAGTGCCTTTCTTCTGTCCTCCACACACTCGTGGAAGAAGCATGCTGTGAAGGAGCAAGCACCTATGATTTTTTGTACTCTGCTTCTCCACAGTGTTCAGGTGCTCACCTTGCTTTCCTGGCTCCTGGAACTGCCAAGGTCAAAACTGTAGGATACATCCAGCTTCATATAATCAACATGCTTAACTCTAATAAATACATGAAGGGGTTAAGACCATAGAGTAAGCTGTCCTGCCAGCCTTAGCTAGGTCACACCCCCTCACCTTGGGAGCAAGGGATACAAAACTCTTTGTTTTCCCATTTTCCTCCATTATTTTTCCAACATGTGATCCCTTTCCAGTAAGGATGTCTGAGCTAGATGCTCCAAGCTTAGACCATGTGGCTTTAACAAGCCATCTTTATGTTTCTATACAAATAATTTAGAAACTTTTACCATTTTTGAAACTCAGTTGCACTGCCTGTCTTTTCTTGCTACTGTATGGAGAATCTATTCATTTGACTTTTGAAGAGTTTGTAAGTAAACCATTTTTTTAAAAAAATATATGCTTTTTATTAGTTTTCTTACTTAACAAACACACACAAGAAATTAACAGAAATGATAAAATAATAATAATAATAATAATAATAATAATAATAATAATAATAATAATCCATCCATAAACCCATACGTTCTTACAAAAGAACTTATGCCACCATGTTCTTAATTCCCAATTCCTTATCTTCCCCAATAGACTTCCGTCTTCCTCAAAGCGGGTCTGTCTTATCTGTTTAATAAACTGCTTCTTTAATCATTTTGCTATTTATTCTGTTATCTGAATACTATACTTGTGGTTTGTGAAAATTAATCAAAGCATGTCCAGGTTTTAACTTGAGGACACTGGTTTTTTTTAAAAAAATGTTCTTTACAAATTTCCCACTCCTTTTCAAACTTTTGGTTTGGCTGTCTCCTAATTGTTTCCGTCATTTTTGCCAGTTCGAGATATTCAAATAATTTATCCTGCCATTCCTCTTTTGTTGGTACTAATTCATCTTCACCAGGCTATAGAAATTCATTCTTTCCTTTTCAAGATGTGCACATGTTTATTGTATGGCTGGAGCTGGCTCTGAGTCATGTTCTGTTGCTTGTTTCTGCGCATCTTCAAAAATCCATCCCAGTCCTATCAGATGAAGGCTTTCAAAATCATATAAACAGAAGCCTTATGATTACCACGGCGTTATGAAGTGCTTATAAAGCACTAAATCACTCATTCATCTTCTCACGGCAACCTTGTCATTGGTGACATTTTACAGTAAAGGAACTGAGGCAGAGAGAAAACTACTTCCCTAGGAAGGCTATTCATTAGGTTTATGGCTGCGCTGACATTTGAAGTCGCATATCACAGGTTCAAAAACCAACACACCGTGGGAGTGCACCGTTCTTCTGGCATAAACATCCAGTCTTTGCTATCATCTGTCCATGCTACAGTGTTTTTCCCTTCTGACTTTTTCTGTCTGTTTGTTATTGCTTCCAGAGGGCGGGAAATGCCTAATTCCCTCCCCCCCTCCGGCCGCCAGTATAGAGATGGCCTGAGGGACACAGCATTGTATAGGAAAGTCTGTTCTCTGTAGAGACACTATTGATTAACGGAGCAAAGAGGAGGGGAAGGCGACAGAGTTATTCCCACAGACAAAGAAGTCACAATGGCCATTGAGAAATTCACAAAATACAGTCAAAGGCTGCACTCAGAGGGGCCAATTCATTCTTTAGTGTGCCGTCACTAAAGTCAACAGAGACATATAAGAGATGGATATAATTTCAGAGTATATTGTTGAAAGAGCTGCAGAGAGTCAGGGCCCCCTTCACGTTACGTTTTGTAGTCAAAAGGCAGAATATAAAATACTTGTACACGGTGTCAATGGAGTGGCCCACATATAAGGAAAACACCAGGATGAGGAGAGCTCTGTTGTGATTGACAGGTGTAGCTTTTAATCAGATGGAATAGTTTAGCAGAGCTTTGGGATCACACTCCTTTGGGGAAGGGATGTTGATGTATCATCACCTGGGTTCTTGTCTGTTATGTGTTCTTTGCTACTTCTACTAGTGATACTTGCTTGGAAGCAGCTGGACGTTCTAGTCCTTCTGCCTCTGCATCACATTTCTACACATCTGCTTCTGTCAAATCAAGTTTGCACTTAATTTCTGTGGCTTTTGGTGCTGATTGACCAGCACGCAAGCCTGGAGCTGCTTTTCTCATTCATCACAACTCCCCAGATCCTGTCTTTATCCTTTTGAACTTTTCCAAATTACTTTCCTAGAGGCACCTCTATGATGTATAGCATTTTCATAATAAGATTGTTGTCAACAAAATCACAGGGAGGAAAGTAAATCCCTTTCAGCTCCCCCCCTCCCCAAATCAGATTGAAAAGTATCTAGCACAAAAACACCCAGGTCTATTTGTCTGAAATTGGGCAGTTTTTGTACCTGAGAAAACCTCTCTCATATCTGCAACTTTTACCACCAAAATGCTGAAATTAAGTCATTACTGTCTTTTTTTACCCATACCAAACTGTAAAGGTCCACATTGTGAGAAATTTACCACAGCTATCTCGCCAAAATTGGATAGGCTTCATCCCCTCATAAGGGTCTCCCATTCATCCAATTCTGGCAACAACAAAAAGGTTTTAGACATTTCCCTTTTATAAAAGCAAAGATGAAGGGTTCCCAGAACACACAGAAATGGGACATAGTTGTTTGTCTGTATTTTGGTGGGCTATATCCACTCTGGAAGGGCTACTATGCCAACTTAATTGTGTAGCATTGGAAAATGTCAATCACTTTCTACCTGGGCAGTTATCTTTCCACAAGGGTCAACAACAATGCTGAAATCCAGCATCGTTTGAGCTCTGCAAGTGCAGCTTTCTCCCAGTTGAAGTGCAGAGTGTTTGAGGACATTCACAGGGAAAACAAAACACTTGCTTACAAAGCTATCGTACTACCAACTTTACTGTACACTTGTGAAACATGGACGACTTATAAACACCATCTCCAACTCCTTGAAAGATTCCATCAATGGTGTCTATAAAAAAAATTCACAGAATGGGGAGGCAGACTACAGGGAGGAAAGAGAAGAACTGAATTCTCCATCCATAGCAACTCTGCAATTGCTGGGCATTGTCTGGGGCAACATGGACCAAGAGAGGAAAAAGATTTCTGTTTATTCAGAGATTGTAGGTATTTCTGAATAACAAAAAATTCTGCTAGCCAATATGTTGGGTCAAGGGCTACAGTTTAGTGGCAGAGCACATGTTCTGCACACACACACTGAGTTCATTTCCATAGCATCTCTTAGTAGGGGCGGGAGAGACCCCTATCCACATCCCCAAAGAGCTCCTGTCAATGAGTGCTGGTGACACTGGGCTAGATAGACCCATGGTCTGACAGCTTCTTATGCTCAACTATGCTTTCTTCCACATCAGTCATGTTGGTCACGCTTCTTTCTCCGATGGAATAATCTCTCTCACCAGAACTGGCAGATATCAAGAGCTAACAAAATGACTTGAGAGACGATTTCTTCCATCATTTCGGCATGCGCTGGCTTGAGCAGTCAACTTCATTCCTTGGCAGTAATACCTCTCCTTCCTTTTGAATTACTAATTGTGAAGGGCACATGGGGTGGGGGTTGGGGGCGAGCCATCCTGCTAACATGCAAAATGAGACACTTCTAGTCCTTCTGCCCTACAAATCACACACACTTGCAGGTGTGGATATCACTGCCCTCTAGTGGATTGTAGTCCATCTGCTGCTCCACAGGTGCTGGTGGATCTCAGATGCATGAACGGAAAGAAAAAGGTCGAGTGCCCTTTGCAGCACAGCAGCCAAGAGCCTGTACGACAGCCCACCTAGCGGGTTCTTCCTTTCTGTGTTTAACTGTCACAGCTAATAGAGCAGGAGTAACTGAACAGAATCCCACTAGAGACAGTTAATCATTTGGCAGAAGCTGGTAGGAGCACGTGGAGGGAAACCGTTGCAAAGCCACACAGTTGCAGGTTGCACAGTCTAAGAATATCCAGGTTAAACGCTTTGCCGAACTGCAAATACATCACGCTGCATATTTACAAGGGGGAGAATGGCGTTTCCTCGATCTGCAATGTGCCATCCACAATGCAAGTGAGAAAGTAGATCTAAACACGTTTGTCAATCACAGTAGCCATATATGTATGCAATACTCATTTGTAGGGCATAATCATGTCGTACATGGAGTAGGGCCATGATTTTAGACTTGCCCTAAAGAGCTGTGTCTTGTATATGGCTGCTTGTAAAGCAGTGGTGTAGTGTGTTAGGGGTCACAACCAGGCTCCCTTACTGAGGGAAGGCACCTGGGCCCAGACTTCAGGGCTGTCAGGCTTCCTCCCACCCCACCCCTCCCTTGGCCTTAGATAAGCAGGACAAAGCGAAAAGAGTTGCTTACTATTTTAAGGGTCTTTAATGACCACAGCAAAAGAACAAAGCAGCCATTCTCAGAATGAAGGTGTTCCCAATTAAGCTTTCCACCCACTTCCGCCCCTAGTCACTTCCGTGCCTTGCAACCTGATCTCACAACCGCCCTGCTTTTGTGTAGCCACCTTATCTGCTCTACGTGACCTTGGACTCCTTCTCCATTAGGGCTTCCCCTGGGCCAGTTGAGAGGGAGAGGGAGGATGAAAGTCACCAGCTAGCCACAGCTCCACTGCCAGGTCAAGCCTAACTTGGGGGCAGAAGTAGCGGAAAGGAGAAGTGGCAGCTGCACCCCTCTCCGCTGCTGGGATCTGGCACATGAGAGAGCTGCAGAGGCAGCTTCCTCACACAGCAGCTCAACACTGCCAGCCAGCCATAGCTCCACACTTGGGTCAGGCCTGAGCTGGGGGCAGAAGCAGCAGGCTCCAGTATGTGAGTGTGCCTCCTGGAGGTGCTCCTCACCCCTGGCACACCCTGCCAACCCCCCAGCACATGTGCCTGTCCCGTGCGACGACAAGAGATGCAGCACCCCTGCTGTAAAGAGATCTCAGCGTAAGAGTTCCTTTCAGAGTTGGGGCAGCTGCACAACAGGTGTCCCAACTGCTCTGCACAAGAGCTCCTCGTGTTGGGCTCAGGCTTTCGGCTCCCCTTATGAACAACAGTGCACAGCATGCAGTTGTTGCAGGGATGGGGGAAAGACAATACAAAACCAACCTATGGGCCACCTTCCTTTCTGAGCAGCATTCCAGGGGCCAGTGGTGGGCAGAGCCAAAGGGGGAAAGTGGGGGGACCAACCAATATAAATGTGACCTTTGTGTGGCAAGCAAGTGCAGCTGCACACACACTCCTCTCTGTCCTCCATCAAGGCAAGCAATAATCATTGTCAAGGACACATGCTAAGCAGGCAAAAAACACTATAGGAGAATGTGAAGCAAGGTCAGAGACAGGTGTGGCTGCAGGGAAAGAGGATGTGGCTGGGGAGGGGATGTGGCCTGGAAAGAATCCCGACGAATGGATGGAGAAACTCAGCAGTGGTCAATGGGGTGGTACAGGCAGGCAGGAGTTGCTCATCTGCCTTCTCAGTACCAGGCATCTCTGCTGGTTCCTGAGATGGGAAGGAGCGAGGTGCAGGGAGCTCAGTGAGGTGCAGGCACAGTAGTAGGAGCTTCAGATTGCACCTCCATACTGCACAGAACTCTCCTTGCCTCACTTCTCACCCTCTTTTGTCAGGAACCACCAGCAGTGGTCTTGAAAGGGCAGGTGAGCAACCTTTCTTAGCCTACAAGGCCCCAATGACCACTTCCAGAGAGACTTGAAGACAATTGGCCCATGGATCTGAAGTTCCCCACTATATAAGGCAACACTTAACTTCTAGGTACAGTAATACCTTGGGTTACAGATGCTTCAGGTTGTGTTTTTTCAGGTTATGGATGCACCGAAACCCGCAAGTACCGGAACAGGTTACTTCTGGGTTTCGGTGGTCATGCATGTGCAGAAGCACATGCACAGAAGTGCCGAATTGCAACACGCATGTGTGTAGCTGCACCACTGCAGGCTGCAAACGCAGCGGGGTGCGAAAGTGCATGCCACATGGATCATGTTCGCAACCCGAGCATCCACTGTGCATTCTTTATTTCAGAGCATCAAAGCCTAAGGGCCCTGTTTCAAGGCCTCATGGCCCCATCAGATTCTGTAACAAATATGCTGTAGGTTCATATTGACTCATGTTTTTGATATTCTGTATCATGTATATTATTATTTTATTCATTTATGCACCACCTTTTCCCCTGATGGCACTCAAGGTGGCCTCAGTATGAAATGAGCCACCACTGAACCCCAAATGAAACAGTTCACTATAATGCATAGATTCTTCTTTTCCCTTGGAACCAGGGACCGTCTAAAATCTAACACGTCATGTGAGACAGTCCATCTTTCTGGGCATTGCCAGATAGGGCTGCGGGAGACCCCTGCCTGAAACCCTGCAGAGTCAATGGCCGTCAGCGTCAACTATGCTGAATTAGCTGTTCATATGAACACCAATCTGCAGCACCATGTTGTTTTAAAAGGAAGCTTTTCACAGCTGAGAGTTTAGCCAGAATTTAGTGCATGCCTTGCAGCATCCTAAGACATGCTCCACTTACTATATGTGAGCACACAGTCAGAGCCTACAAAGCTGGAGAGGTTTCAGTCATTTAATATGGTAAGCACTTGAAACATTGTGAGCCAGGTGGGTATCCGTCATCAGCTGGAAGCAATTTTAAAGCCCTACATAACTTGGGATCAGGATGCCTGAACATACATACATGCAGAGAGGGAGAGGGAGAGAACAAGAATGAGAACGAGAACCCAAGCTAAGGTCTTCTGGTGGCAGGGCATTTTCCCTATTTATCTGCAATTCAGCTGGTAGGCAACATAGACTTGCTGGATGAGTTGCATTAGGATGCTCTTTCCCACATCAAATTCACTCCATTGTTTTGTTACAGAAGAGATTGGTAAAGAGAATTCTGTTTTGGAAGGAATCTGATACTCGTAGCTAAAAAAGAAAAAGAAAAAAAGCAGGGAACAGGGTTAGATATGGGTATTCCTGTGGCTGCAGGATCTTTCACTGTTTATTTCTATATTAAAGCTATGCTTATTTTATTTTATTTTATTTGTGTTGCATTCTAATAGTTTTTAAAAATCTGTTATGAGTCACTTGAGGGCCCTATCTGAGCCACTGATTGGTCCTAAAAAAGAAGAAGAATTCCTTACTACATAAAATTTCCAGCAGCACCTCATGTACATTTGTAACGTTACCTATGATCAATGGACCACCAGTCCTTCTTTGGCATCACAGACTCTTTCCTTGTATTTCAGATTTCCCCTGGGACTCCTTTATGCCCCAGGATGCTGTTTTCCCTTGCCCTTCATTGGCACGAGGGACAAAAGGTCCACGCCATTCATCCATAGCTACAAAAGGAAATTTCCATAAGCAGCTGATGTTGCCCTATAGAGGTGAGCAGCTAAGGGAAAGCGGCTCGTGCAAGCCCCGAGAAACCTGTATTCAGACAATAAATCAAGAGCACTTAAGTTGGCATGAAACCACCTTGGGCTCTTGCAGCAGGCTGGCAGAAAGCACACACACAAAGTCAAAAAAGAAACTATAAATAAAGCCTTGTGTGATGTGGGAAGAGAAAAAGTAACCCACTCCCACCACTGAGCTAAAGATGTAATGATCAAAGAGATGGCTCAACTGAATCTTCACAACTTGCTTTGACTACAGGAACATAGAGAGCTGCCATATGTCAGGTCAGAATGCCTGTCCATCTACCCTAGAATTGCCTACTCTGCCTGACAGTGGCTTTTCAGGCTTTCAGGCAAAGGTCTCGCTCCTACAGCAGGGAGTGATGGCCACCAGCTTGGATGGTTTGAAAACAGAATGAGACAAATGAATGAAGGACAAAGCTATCAATGACTACTAGCATGAATACTACCTATGACTATGATGATTAGCATAATAATAATCCATGCTTTTCTTCTTGGAAAAAAAGTGCTGCTATTCACCATGAAGTTGTTACAGTAAGTGCCACACTTTTAAGCAGTGCTTTTCTTCCAGAAAAAAGGCGCCAGTGCTGCATACCCCGAGTACCTCCAGAAATGCACTGCTAATTATTATTATTATTATTATTATTATTATTATTATTATTATTATTATTATTATTATTAATACCCCACCCATCTGAGTGTTTCCCCAGTCACTTTGGGTGACTTCCAGCACATATAAAAACACAGTAAAACATCAAACATTTAAAACTTCTGGATACAGGGCTGCCTTCAGATGCTTTCTAAAAGTTGTGACAACTAGCGTTGGGAATCACAGGTAAGCAGAGTTCTGATGCTCTCATGTCCTGCTTACAAACTTTCTGTGTAAAGTCTGGGTGTGAGAACAGGATGTTGGACAGGACTGGCCATTGTCCTGATTCAGCAGGATTTCCTTATGTCTTTCCCATAACCAGCCACCAAATCCTTTTACCTAGGACTGAATCTGATTCCTTCTGCCTATAGAACATGTGCCACACTGAGCTAAAGTTCCTTCTCTATAATTTCAATTAAAGGACATTCATCAAACCTATACAGTGGATGCTCAGGTTGTGAACGTGATCCATGTGGGAGGCACGTTCACAACCCACAGTGTTCGCAACCCGCAGCGCCATGTCTGCACATGAGCAGGTCACAATTTGGTGCTTCTGTGCATGCACGAGTTCCGAAACCCAGAAGTAACCCATTCTGGTACTTCCGGGTTCGGCGTGGTGCGCAACCCGAAAACATGCAACCTGAAGAGTCTGTAAGCCGAGGTATGACTGTATTGGTACATTTACTGTGTGTTCACATTACTACTTTAGAGTGCAATGAAGCTCATTGGGGCTGATGGGAGTTGGAGTCCAACAGCATCTGGAGGACCACAGGCTCCACATCCCCCTTGACTCTTGAAGAGTTTGCTCTAACCCAACCACAGGTGGAATATCAAATGTGGGGAGTGCTGCTTGTGGAATGCCCATAGGCATCTGGTTGTACCCTGTAAGGACAGGATGCTAAACTACAAGAACAGGATCCTGGGATAGATGGACCATCACATAGAACATCTCTCTTTCTGTTTTTTGCCATTGCTAGTAACACATCAGCATGTCCCATTTCTCAATGCTCCATTCACCTCTCTTTTCCAGACCTCAAGTTGTTGGTTTTTATTGTGCTGGCCACTTTCAGATCCTGGGACTTGAAGAAGCACAAGCAAACAGAGTGCTGATTTGGTTTTGCATAGGTCTATTGCCACAATCTTTCACCAGGCTGGAGCCACTGCCTACCATATGAAGGAGCCAGTGCCATAAAGCTTTAGATGTTTCTATGATCCTGTTTCTGATTTACTGGGAGCTACAATATCTCTCCACTGGCACGAAGCTCCGTGCTTTGCTACCTATGAGCATGTTGAGTGGGGCACAAAAATTTTTATAGGAGCTGTTATTACGATGTTAGTAGGGCCCTTGTATTTCACACAAAACTCTTCCGTAGCTGTACTTCGAAAAATTATGTCCTCAGTAAATAAATATGGGACAAAATTCTCTGGGTACAGCTGGATGCAGCTATCACACTTAAAATAATGCTTACCTACGTATCTCCTTGGTTCAAAATGGTTGATTGTCCGTAGCCTGCCCGTTAATGTGATTATGGTCACTTCCAAGGCATGAATGCTACGCAGCTTACCTTGCCTGAGTCCCTGTGTACATTTTGCTCTGTGTCTTCATTTTCCCCAGTTATAACATCAATACTTCTAAAGCCCAGTTCTGTAAGATCAGGTATATTCAGTGCTTCAGATCATTCCCTTTCTTTTGACCTGACTCCTCTGTATAAGGATAGGTGTTTGTTCTTTTAACCTTATCCTTATTTGCCTGTGGAAAGGTGACATATCACAGCCCCGGCAGCCATTGCGCTATTGTGTTCTCTCCAACGCTTTCTTTTTGGTTTAACATCAAGTGTTTTCTAAGCCTCATTTCTTCTCCCTTCAGTCAGGTGATCTCCTGCCCTGTGACACTGAACCTCCACCTGGCTGAATGGAGAGACAGCTTCATTAAGTCTTCCAGAAAAGCTGTGCATGCAATCTAAATCAGGATTCAGAAGCTGGGCGGGAGGAGACAGAGAGAGGGCTTAAAGGACACCAGAGGCAAGTTTAACAGGTGCTGGTGGTAGAGAAAGAGCAACATTGAGGCTGCGAGCCTAACCATACTTACCTGGGAGTAAGCCCCATTGAATTCAATGGGATCTACTTCTCAGTAAACATGCTTAGGATCATTGATTGAGGTTCTGATCTAGCCATAGGCTGTGAGCTGAAGTGAAAAAGAGAAATGCACATCCAAAAAGGGAAGAAAAGTTCTGCATGGCTCTCTCTCTCTCTCCCTCTCTCTCTCTCTGTGTATGTGTGTGTGCGTGAGAGAGAGGGGGGGAGGGAGAGAGAGAGAGATGCATAGAGACAGGGCAAACCTGTTGATGTTGGTTTCTCATTTTCTCAATTGTAAGTTCAGTTATCTACAGTTCTACATCAGTTTGCAAAGTTTTTTTTTCTTATTTGCACTTTCCTAATGCAAATTTTACCTAATATATACATTTATGCAAGTACTTTTGCCCAGTATAATGTATTTTTACACAATTCCACTATTAATGTTTGATTCTATTTTTAATATTCTTTAGGGATCTGCCCAGAGTGGCTGGGGAAACCCAGCCAGATGGGTGGGGTATAAATAATAAATTATTATTACTATATATGCATTTTAATGCACACTTTGCTCTAGTATGTGCATTTTTCTAAAGATTACTTGGCAGGAGAAATACATTACAACTCAGAGAAATGCAAATTTAGGAGGATGGCTGAGTTTTGGTCTATGTATTGTTTTGAAAAGGGCAAATGTGAATTGTGAATTGAACTGAGTTTCTCCCTCATCCATGGGAGTTCTGGGTTCCAGAAGTGTGACCAAAGCAAAAGAAGGAGCATTTGAGGCACAGCATATCTTGGCTAGTCTCAGAAAAACAATCATACAAGAAACACTTAGTTGTTGTAATGCTGTGATCTAGAGACACCTGTGCAACATGTCATATCTTTGTTCCTTTAGCTGCCTCTGATGTTTTACAAGCCCTGACAATATTATACTAGCAACACATCTTTCAACTCAGCCCTGGCGGAACCAATTCGCCCCATCCCCACAGAGTCCTACAACTTCCTCAGATCAACTTCACCTTCAGTCTGCAGCTTGTGTACTTGGAAATTATTACCCCTAGACAAACATTGAGAATGGTTCGGAGAGAGTCCTCGCTGATCAGAAGGACACATCAAGCCTTCGCAAGGGCACACAAGGGAGCCCTTGAGCTGTTTTTAAAGGCCTTTTCAGACGATAAGTTTATAGTGCAACAAATGCACAGTTGTTGCTCATTTTTGGTGTGGGATCAGGCAGGCATCATTCTCCAAGGAGACCTACAGTACTTCAATACTTCAAATGCAGCACACACACACACACACTACTGCAGACACCTCCAAGGTAGGGTGCATGGCATCACAATTGTTGAGGTTTAGCTTCTTCTACCCCAGTGTCCTTTCCCTGATGTGACTCTAATTCTACACCCAGTCTGCAAGCACAGAAAATGTGATCTTCTAGTCATGGGCTAAATATGAATGATCTGTTTTCCATTTTATTGCTTTCTATCTGTCTGCCTCATAGAAAACAGAATGCCAAATCACTGTTTCCATCAAGGAGGAGCCAGACTCATCAAAATGATCAATTGACTAACAAGCTGCTTCTATCAATGCCCAAGTGGCTTTCCAAGATACGACCACATCAAAATGTCCCCATGTTCTGTGTTTAGTGTCTTAGCACCAGATAACAACTTTAGCAGAAGCTTACTAAAACTGTAGGCCCAACTTGTTGGAGTATGTGTATGTGTGCCCATATTACGCCTTTTCCTTTGAGTTGACTCTTGATGTGAAACGTAGGACAACCCCAAATAGATCTGCATTAAATTACTCTTATTGTATATTAATTTTTTTGTTCCACCCTTCATCCAAAGATCACAGGGCAGTTTACAGTATAAAAACACAAATGCATAACATATATACTTAGTGATTCCCTTTTCCTGTTGGATTTTGCACAGTGTGCATGATCCCTCTGTGGCTCTTGGCTCTTTCATTCTACATGGGGACAATAGAAGCTCCTTCCTTCTTAAGAATGCCATAAGAAGAAGAATGCCAAGGAAGGAAGGAAGGAAGGAAGGAAGGAAGGAAGGAAGGAAGGAAGGAAGGAAAGAAAGAAGGAAAAAGATATAATCTACTAGTTTAAGGATGAGGAGAAAGAAGTCTCTGAAACATGAGAGCAGGTTTTCTGTGCTCCAAGCATGATGAACAACAGCTGGGAGGGAAGAGTGCAGTCTGATCATTTAAAAGGCCTTTTAATCAGGCCTTCCTGAAGATCACAGAGTCATCATCTAGTGGTGAGGGATTGCCTGGGACTCAGTGATAGATGCATTTGCAAATATTGCTGTGGAATAATTTCCCTCCTTTGTTGGAGCACTCCAAACAAATTAGATTCCATCTAATCATATCTCCTGTCTGCATACGAGGAACGATGGGCCCGTCAGCACAAATACATTTTGGGGAGTGGACAGGAGAGGGGAGGAAGTCAAAGCAATCCTACTTGGGAAAAAGGTGGAATGCTTTTATACAAGTGGCTTGGCAGCTGCCACGGTAGCTGGAGAAACCCAGTCAGATGGGCAGGGTATAAATAAATTTATTTATCATCATCATCATCATCATCATCACCACAGGGGAGAGGAATGGATATAGCATTTATCAGCCTTACACAAAAGAGAGGGGGAGAGAGAGAGAGGGAGGAAGGAAGGAAGAAAGGAAGAAAGGAAGAACGAAAGGAAGGAAAGGAAGGAAGGAAAGAAGAAAGAAAGAAAGAAAGAAAGAAAGAAAGAAAGAAAGAAAGAAAGAAAGAAAGAAAGAAAGAATTCTAAAAGGGGTGGGATAAGTTGTCCAAAAAAGGATGAATCTGGTGAGAGCACAGATGTAATATATACACGTTTAATTCAAGATTTAGGGGAAGAAGCCCAGTGATATAATGGATCATGCTTGGTTTACAAGCTGCATCTCTTGCATTGCCTGTTGAGATTAATTCATCTGAGCCGACTTTGGTTTCCCCACTGAGGTCACAGCTGACTTGACATATTGGAATTTTTCCACCCCTCCACTCCTTCCCATGTCCCTTAAGAGATTAATGGAACCAGATGAAGAAAAACTATTCCCCAGAGAATCCATCACAGGTATTAAATGGAACGCTTCTCTACCTTGGAGATCCTGTGCAGAACATTTAGCTAAAGTGTTTGTAGCCATACAACAAAACTGGATACATTTAATAAGACAGCTAAGCTCTTCCCATTCCTAGTAAGCCCGTAGCATATTAGTTTAAGACTTTCCTGTATTTGGGGCCCAAGGTAAATCATTCATGTAGAATCACTTGGGTTTGTTGAACTTTGTATAGAACTTTGTCTTAGAACTATAACAAAGGGATTTGCAGACTTATCTGATCTTAGAATCCCTTGTCCTCCTGAGTTACCTGACTTTTTTGTCCCTCAAAAGGACAAAGTACAGACTTCAAAGAATGTAGTTCCAGCTATAAAAGAAAGAAGAAGGTAGATTTCAAGAAGATGATAATGATGGTGGCAATGACGTGTGTAGTGCAGACTTATAGGAATATTCAACTGTAGTCTAAGCATTTTTGCAAAGTAAAAAGTGCTGTACCAACTGACTCTGACCTTCTGCAGTTTTGGATTCTGAACAAAGAGGGCATGGATTTATATATTAAAATGAAATTGCATGGTGTGAAAGATGATGAACAAAGATGGTGATTCATGCTTTGGAAGCATCCAAGCAAGATGACTGCAATGCATGAGGTATCAGGCTACCCATAAAAATCTTTGGAACCTTGAGTAAGTTCAGAAGTGAACACAGCAGCAATAGTGCCACCAGGTCAGGACTTTAGGTGCAGAAGTCCAGGACTCCCAAATATAGCAAAGTGGAACCCCAAATGCAGCAACTGCATTTAGACGTGAATAATAGATGTGGTCATTTAAAGAAGGATGGGGCAGATATAAGATCATTAAGTCCAGAAACTAAAAGTTCCAAATAACATTACTACATAGCCTGAGTTATTTACTGGGGCGAGCTGTGATTGATATAGTCTTCATGTTTTGAAAGTTTTCCACTGGCTTTCTGAAACTCTGCTTACAATTCAAAGTGCTCTGTTTTGACCTATAAACTTCTAAGTAGCCCGAGACTGTGATATCGAATGAACTTTTTATATTAAGATGATCAGTGAAGGATTTGCTCCAGGTTTTCCAATCTTCAGTGGTTTAGTGGGCAACTACCACAGAAAAAGCCTCTTGGACCTGGCACCTCTATTATGCAACGCTCCCCCAGATATATAATTATTAATTAATGAAATAAATTTGTTTAACAGGGTGGTTCACTCCATAATATGCAGGATAAAAACACAAAATACAAAATGAGAATGAAACAAAAAACCCTCTCCCCCACCCCCTCACCCAAACACATTTAAAAGGGATGTATAGGATGTTAATCAACCCAAAGCCTGCATGCATATATACATATAAAAGTCAAAGATACACAATCTATTCACATTTTTCAGAATCTCTCTTTGTTATGTGCCATTAAATAGCATATCTAGTGAAACAGACCCTTAGCTTCAAGGCTGATTCAATTGTATCTTCCTGTCCCATTTGTGAGTTAGCTCACAACCTGCAGACAGATTCAGAGGCCCCACAAAAGGCTTTAAGTCTTTGCAAGATCATCCAGTGGTGATGGCGGCAGGTAGCTAAGTCAGAAAAAACATTTCTCCCCAGGCAGGATGGTGAAGCAGGCATGTACTGTGAATAATAATCTCCACCAGGAACAACATTCAGCCTCCCAGGCCCTGAAAAACTTGCCAAAGAAAGAGTGCCTTGCAGCACATTTCCTGAAAAGTCAATAGGAAGAGGCTTGTATTCATGAGCTGAGATCAGAATTCTTTGCTCAGATTCATGAGTAGATGCAAGATCAGGTCCTTCTAATGTTCAAGTGACAAAAAGTATAACAACATGCTGCTGCACTTGAATGAATGTAGGAGACATGCCTTAATCTTCAGTAGGAGCTAGACTATCACAGTGAAAAAGATAGCAAACATTGAAAGGAGCTTGCACTACACAATTGAGATCCCTAACCATTGCTTCAAGGAGAAACTGAGACCCCTGAACCCCACTCTAGGTAGCACAGATGTACCATCCATTCAGCTAACTGGGGATCAGTGGGTCGAAAATTCCCAAGCTTTTCTTACCAAATGAACAGTACAATTCAACACGTTTGCTCAGCAGGAAACTACATTGAGTTTGGTGGGACATACTCTCAGGTAAGCATACATAGGATCAAAGCCTAAGTGAATCTTTACTTCTGTATGGTATCATTGATTATATCAATTAGAGTAGAAATGGGACAAATGATATATGATACAATGGGACAAATGATATATGATATGGTACAATAGCCATCTTACCTGGAATACTGCAGTTTTCTTCAGAAAACTGCCTAGAATCATGACCTCTCCAACCCTTGCAGCCAAGACTGCCATCTCAAACTAGTTTAAATACTCAAATTTTCCCTGAAACACATTTAATCATCACAGGCCCATTTTCAGAAGCATCTAAACCACTGGAGATAAGAACCTGTTTCACAGTAATGGACTCAATATGATACCATCTCTTTCCTGCAATTCTCTCAAATAGATTGAAAGCCTAAGTTGCATATCTTAGATGCGAATGGCCACAAAAAAGATAAACTCCTCTGTATATGTGTATGTGTGCATGCACATATCTTACCAAATTCTCCAACCATTCAATGAATTATTCTGCAAAGAAATATGAGGTCCCCAAGAATGATAAAGAAGTCCTATAAGCCGGGTTCACACAAAAAAACCCCATGGCTGTGGTTTTTCTGCATTAGTTTGGTATGTGACTGCGTGGAGACCTTTCTGTGTGAATTGGACCCAGGGACAGCAGCAACCATTCGTTTTCCTTAATTAATTCAGCTTGAGAAAGAGCAGCCACAACTGTGGAAATGATCACCTGCTACACACACACACACACACACACACACACACACACCTTTCTCCATAGACACAAAGGCCACAACCACACCATACATTTAAAGCACTGTGATACATTTAAAGCACTGTTATAGTAATAAACAGTCATGGCTTCCCCCATAGAATTCTGGGAGCTGTTGTTTGCTAAAGGTGCTGAAAGTTATTAGGGCACCCCTGGCCCCCTCCTCCCCGATTCCCAGAGTTCCCTGTGAAGAGGGAGTGATTGTTAAACCACTCTGAGAATTGTAGCTCTGGGAGAGGAATAACTCTTGGTACCCTGCACAAATGACAGCTCTCAGAATGCTTTGGGGGAAGCCATGACTGTTTAATGTGCTATCATATCACTTTAAATGTAGGGTATGAATGTGGCCACAGTTGACTACATGACTATAGATAACATGGTTTGCAGACCTGGGGGCCAAATGCAGTCCTCCAGGCCTTTCTATTCAGCTCTTGGGACTCCCCACCCCCATCAAAACAGCCACCATCACCCCACACCATGTTACTCCCCAAGTGGTGCCATGTCCCTTTACTGTCCCTGAATGGGGAGCATGTATTTTGCTTTTCTGAATGGAGGTATGTTTGTAGAAACCTCTGACTTTTGCGAGCTGGAATTTAGCTTACTTGTGCAAAGGTAAGACACTCCTCTATTGCTCCACCAGGTTCATCGCTTGCCTTGGGTAAGGTTATCATGAGGGAATGTGGCCTTGGAGTGAAATATGTTCCTTACCCTGGTATACTATACGGCAAACCAGTGCCATTGGCTTATGTGAACCAGCTCTTACATAGTGATGCTGGCCATCTCCTGGTCCAAGAGACTTCAACAGCTGCTTTAGGGGGTGAAACATTTACCAACAGGTTCTTTGGTTCGCCTGCACCACAGTAAGGGAAGAAATAGACAGACACCCTTGCTAAGACTTTCCCTATCGTGTGATTATCAAAGACAAAAGAATATGTTGATGGCCATGTTGATGGCCTTTCAGCCGATTCCCTGGTGGCCTGCTGGAATGTGGAGTTAACCAGGGCTATTGACTGTTTGGCTCCGAAGCGCCCTCTCCGATTGCATGAAGCCCGGAGAGCCCCGTGGTTTTCCACAGATCTGAGGGCAATGAAACAATCGTTGAGACGGCTAGAGCGCCGGTGGCGGATAACTCATTCTGAATCTGACCGGACACGGGTTAGAGCTCAACGTCGAGCCTACCAAGTGGCGATACCGACGGCGAAGAAGACTTTCTTCACCGCCTCTATTGCATCTGCAGAAAACAGCAGCAGGAGACTCTTTCAGGTGGTTCACAATTTAGCGGAACCACCTGTAACATCGGGGCCCAGTACGGGCCACATGTTCTCCTGCAATGATTTTGCAAATTTTTTTGCAGATAAAATCGCTCAGATTCGGGAAGAAGTAGACTCCACCGTGGGAGCAGGGCCGGGGCGGGAGAGTGCTAGAGTCCTGTCTGGTCAAGTTGTGTGGGATCAATTTCAATCTGTTACCTCCGAGGATGTGGACAGGCTGCTTGGACGAGTGAAGCCAACCACCTGTCTCCTGGATCCTTGCCCATCCTGGCTTATAAAAGCTAGCCGGGAAGGACTGGGTGATGGGCTTCGTGGGGTGGTGAATGCTTCCCTCCGTGAGGGAGCCTTCCCAGACCCACTGAAAGAGGCGGTTATCAAACCGCTTCTTAAAAAACCATCTTTAGATGCGGCCACGATGGCCAATTATCGCCCAGTCTCAAACCTTCCATTCTTGGGCAAGGTGATTGAGCAAGTGGTTGCTGAACAACTCCAGGCACGCCTGGAAGAAGCGGACCATTTGGATCCCTTCCAGTCGGGATTCAGGCCTCATCATGGGACTGAAACTGCCTTGGTCGCACTGGTTGATGATCTCCGGCGGGCTAGGGACAAAGGTGAGAGCTGTTTCCTAGTTCTGCTGGATCTCTCAGCGGCGTTTGATACCATCAACCATGACATCCTTCTGGACCGTCTTGAGGGGCTGGGAGCTGGGGGCACTGTCATACAGTGGTTCCGCTCCTTCCTCCTGGGCCGTGTTCAGAAAGTGGTGGTGGGGGATGAGTGTTCAGACCCCTGGCCGCTCACTTGTGGGGTGCCTCAGGGTTCTGTCCTCTCCCCCATGCTTTTCAACATCTACATGCAGCCGCTGGGAGGGATCATCAGGAGGTTTGGGCTGGGTGTTCATCAGTATGCAGATGATACCCAGCTCTACCTCTCTTTTAAATCAGAACCAGTGAAGGCGGTAAAGGTCCTGTGTGAGTGTCTGGAAGCGGTTGGAGGATGGATGGCGGCTAACAGATTGAGGTTGAATCCTGACAAGACAGAAGTACTGTTTCTGGGGGACAGGAGGTGGGCAGGTGTGGAGGATTCCCTGGTTCTGAATGGGGTAACTGTGCCCCTGAAGGACCAGGTGCGCAGCCTGGGAGTCATTTTGGACTCACAGCTGTCCATGGAGGCACAGGTCAAATCTGTATCCAGGGCAGCTGTTTACCAGCTCCATCTGGTACGTAGGCTGAGACCCTATCTGCCTGCGGACTGTCTTGCCAGAGTGGTACATGCTCTGGTTATCTCCCGCTTGGACTACTGCAATGCGCTCTACGTGGGGCTACCTTTGAAGGTGGCCTGGAAACGACAACTAATCCAGAATGCGGCAGCTAGACTGGTGACTGGGAGCGGCCGCCGAGACCATATAACACCGGTCCTGAAAGACCTACATTGGCTCCCAGTACGTTTCCGAGCACAATTCAAAGTGTTGGTGCTGACCTTTAAAGCCCTAAATGGCCTCGGTCCAGTATATCTGAAGGAGCGTCTCCTCCCCCATCGTTCTGCCCGGACACTGAGGTCCAGCTCCGAGGGCCTTCTGGCGGTTCCCTCCCTGCGAGAGGCCAAGTTGCAGGGAACCAGGCAGAGGGCCTTCTCGGTGGTGGCGCCCGCCCTGTGGAATGCCCTCCCACCGGATGTCAAGGCGATGGACAACTACTTGACATTCAGAAGACATCTGAAGGCAGCCCTGTTCAGGGAAGTTTTTAATATGTGACATTTTAGTGTATTTTTCATTTCTGTTGGAAGCCGCCCAGAGTGGCTGGGGAAACCCAGCCAGATGGGCGGGGTACAAATAATAAATTATTATTATTATTATTATTATTATACAACTGAAGCAAATATTTTCAATATTTTAGGTCCATGGATTGGGGTGTGTGAGGAATGATTAGTATTTGCCCTCATACCAGCATTGTGGGGCAGCGGAAGGATCCTGTGGCATACAGAGAAGTGTGTAGAATGTGTGTAGAAAATCATGGGTGGCTTGGGGCAATGGAAGGGAAAGACAAGGTTGGTGTGTGTGTGTGTGTGTGAGAGAGAGAGAGAGAGAGAGAGAGAGAGAGGGAGGGAGAGAGAATCGTAGAATTGTAGAGTTGGAACAGACCAGGGGGGTCATCTAATCCAACTCCCTGCAATGCCGAAATCTTTTGGCCAACATTGGGCTCAAACCCACAACCTGGATATTAAGAATCTAATACTCTACCAAATGAGCTAGGTAAAATGCTTGAATACAAAATGAGGTGAAAGTCAAAGAGTGGGCAGAAATGTGTGTGTCTGTCTGTGAGAGAGAGAGAGCACACATATGTGAAAGGTGAGAGAGCAGAAGAGCAGGGGACAGGTGGATTTCCCACATTCATTTTCCTCCTCGTAGCAATGCTTGCTTCGACTTCTTGCTCTCAGCTTTTCAAAGGCTCTGCCCTAGCAGATCTGAATGCCTCCCTGCAGCTCCCTGCTACAGAAAGCACGTGAGTCCTAACTGTGCCCTCTTCATTAGCTCTGAGTTTCAGCAGCAAGAAACCTAAAACAGAACAGACAAAAAGTGAAGATTTGGAGGAGGGCGAGAGGCAGCAAAGGCATTCTGAGCAGGATCGTGGGATGCAAAGAAAGAAAACACCCAGAACTAGTCATTGCTTCCATAAAACCTTGTTCTGCCATCTCCATAGCATGCTGTGCTGTGTGTGGAGAGCAAAACATGCCACAAACGGGTGTAAAAGGTACAGGTTTGGGATCAAGGATCCTATGGCTGCCAGTTTGCTCCTCTGTTTCTCAGAGAGACCTTCCTATCAGGTATGATAAGCAATACTCACCATCAAATAAGCAAGAGAGGCTGGCAGGCTTCCAGCTCACGCTCTCAGAGAGTGGCTGGTCGCTGATGCTCTGTGAGCACACTTTAATAAAACTCTGATTCTTATCTCTACATTTTTATTAATCTAAGCTCAGCAGCACACTGCAAAGAAGAAGGGGGAAAGGGGGGAAAAACCACTGCACTAAGCACACAAATGTATCCTATCCTACATCTTCCAAAGCCTACACACCTTGTCCCCCAGGGATCCTCCAGATTCACACTGTCCTTGCCCCCTTCTCATCTTTACTATTGGATTACAATTGATAATAATGTGCCTAATTTCTTACAACCTCTGCAGTACATGGCTTCCATGGGGGGAGAGAGCTTAGCCCTTGCCAACTCCAAATCTGTGGGGAAATGTATGGCTGTGCATCTTCCATGACAGACTAAATTCAGCCCAGATCAGCGTCAATGGGCTATATTTACAGCATGATGCTCAAAACTGACATGGATCAATTTCAGCTTCTAGAGCAGCGGCACAAACAAAATTGCCTCCCTGTGTGGGCTGATACAGTGGCAACACACTGGAGGCTGACCGTTTTACCACACGTGGTGGAAGTGACTGCGAGAAAGAATAGGCCCAAATCTTGATAAGATAAAGGCTATTTTTTCTTACTTACTTTCACATGATAAAAGAGGTTTTTGCAAGGAGTCACTGTTTTTAGAACAGGCATTAAAAGGTAGTCTTAGAATAAACACAAACCGCGTTGGAGAAATCCTTGATCTATGAACGCTCATTCTTCTGTTTGCATCTCTCTTTTTTTAAATGAATGTATGAAAGATAAGGAATGATTTGAAGGCAAGTCTTGTTTATATTATCCTGCCTTGACAAGAAAATCTCATTTTATCCCATTGGCCCATCCATGGTGGATCTCTTGGGAGTTTTAGTTTGGTGGCTGATTATGGGTATTTAAGTGTCTACTGTGGACAAACCAACACAACTTCACCCTGTCACCACAAAGCTTTTAAAACCACAAAGCCTTCCAGAAAAAGTGGCACCCGCATCTCATTCTATACTCACAATAATAAAAGAATCTTTGAGCGTCAAAGAGGTGGAAGGACAGAAATTGTTCATGTCTGATGGCTCTACCCCCAAGATGATGTTCACTTGTTGCTTGTGTAGCCACTTATGCACATACACCAGAATTCACATTGACACACACACACACAAAGTCTCAAGATACAACAATTATGGGCAAACAAGTTATTTTTATTAAATATAACGAGATTAGAGGATCTGTGATCACACCTAATTAACCAGATAACCAGATCAGATTCACCCAAGCAGAGGAATTAGGCAGTAAATGGGGAGTGGCATCCTATCCCTCCCATCTCCTGGGCATGTTTACAGTCACACAGCAAGGTTTGGAATTCTCCCTCCCTGATGCATATACCTCAGATATGCAGCATGGCACCAATAGCCAGTTTTTCCCCCAGTGTGCATGCCAAGCCTAAATGGTGCCTTCAAGGATCTCTCCCCCCTCCCCAAGGAAAGCCCATGAAAGGCTATCAAAGAGTATCCTCAACCTAATAAGCAGCCATTTCTTAAATGCTCTCACTTGCCTGGACTAAATGCCAGTTGGGCCAAATTCAGAACAGAATGCCTCTCCAAACACACAGACAACACAGTGTGAGCTAGGCAAAAAATGAGGAGTCCCAAGGCCCAGTCAGGGGCTTCCCCATGAAATTCCTACTCAGCCCTCAATAAAGCATCTAGCAAGGCCCACACTGTAAGGATTGAGAAGGCAGGTGGGAGGTTGCCAAGAAGAAGAATGGGGGGAAGTGTTGAGTTAAGTGTTAGATAGCCTAATCTACACCTCTTCCCTCTTTGGGCTAAAGAGCTCATGTGCTCTCCCGGGTACCTTCCTGAGTCCCCTGCCCCTCCCCATTTTGTTAACTTGGAATTGCTTTTGGTCTTGCTTTGGGAAGGGCAGGGGCCTGAGGGTTTGAGGGAGGTGTTGAGTGCTGTGTGCTATTTACAGTGGTACCTTGGGTTACAGATGCTTCAGGTTACAGATGCTTCAGGTTACAGACTCCGTGAACCCAGAAATAGTACCTCAGGTTAAGAACTTTGCTTCAGGATGAGAACAGAAATTGTGCTCCGGCGGCGCGGTGGCTGTGGTAGGCCCCATTAGCTAAAGTGGTACCTCAGGTTAAGAACAGTTTCATGTTAAGAACGGACTTCCGGAATGAATTAAGTTCTTAACCTGGGGTACCACTGTCTTGTTGTTTTTGGAAGGTGTGGGTGTTTCCTTGTTGAGGAGGCTCTGATCATCACCAGCTCTTCTGCAGTGAAATTTGTGTGGTGCACCATACTGGCTTTCTCATGTAAAGGAGTCACCATAGATGGAAATCTTTTATATCTCCTCAGTTGATGCATTCAAATAGAAGCCACTGAGTGATGTGACAGACACTGTGAAGCAGTATGGGTGTAATAGGCCACCTTCATTTGTTATCCAGAACCTGGGATGGAGAGGGGAAACAATACTGATGGGACAAATTGTTTTTTCAATACAATCGCAATTTAAATGTGCAAATGCAACCACACTTGCATATGAACACAGGTTATTTCTTACTGCTTCCACTTGGAGATGAGGAAACATTGATAGCACAGCACCCAATAACAATAATAACATGTATCCAATTCAAAGCTCATATTCACACTCTGGGATCAGTGGAGGACTTTGGGCTGTCAAATTTCAGCTGTACCCTGTGCAACAGAGGAAGAGGAGTGCGGGGGGAGCGCACCTTCCCCGGCAGCGCGATCTCAGTGGGGTGCCATCACAGCTGCTCCCCCGCCTGCGCTGGGTGCCATGCCCCCACAGGCGACATGCGCCGCTCCCAGGACGTGTACCAGCCTCGCCCCTGCCTGCTCTCCGCCCCCGGTGCCGGAGCATGAAGCTCCGCCACTGTATGCAACACTAAAAATTGGCACCCCAGTCTTTCATGCTCCATTCTACAGCATTGTTTTGGTGTCCCCTGCAGGACAGAACCCAGTGTGGCCACATTGATTGTGCCCATCCCAAAACCACCTCTTCTGGGATGCAAATGGTATGTGCAGCTACGTTTTTCAGAAGAAAGGGAATCACAAGCTGCCCTTCTGCTCTGAAGTCTATCTCACCTCTGGAAATCTATAGTCATACCTCGGGTTACATATGCTTCAGGTTGCGTTTTTTCAGGTTACGGATGCACCGAAACCCGGAAGTACCAGAACGGGTTATGGTACTTCCGAGTTTTGGTGCGCCACTGCGGGTTGCAAACGTGCATCCTGCACAGATCATGTTCGCAACCTGAGCATCCACTGTATTGACGAAGTCTCCAAGTGGACTGGGAGGGAATGAAATTAAAAAATTCCTTCCAGCAGCACCTTAGAGACCAACTAAGTTTGTTATCGGTATGAGCTTTTGTGTGCATGCACAGTTCATGGGAGGGAATGGAGATGTGTGAATAGTCAAGAGCCACTGGCTTAAGTAACCTGTGGTAATAGTCCTGTAATTGTGATGGTTATCTCTCTTCTGAATTAACTTGTTGCTATAAATCAAGTAGGCACTACAAAAGGACAGAAGAAGATCCAGCTTGCTTGGCAGCACTAATAGATACTAATAGATGCTGATAGGCACTGGAGGAAGCCCTGAGTGAAGGGAGCCTCGCTGCGTTCCACTCATGCCTCTCGGCACAATGCTGCAATATTTGCTCAGAACAATATTACCCTAAACGCTTCCTAATTATTCCGCTGGATTAGTGAAAACATGTTATATTATTGACGGATCTTTTGCAATATTTATAAAACACGGAGAGGATTATGGAGGAATAAATAAATATGTAGAGCTTGCCTAATGTTTAAATAATAAATATTCCGCCATCTCTTTGCTCCCCTCACCATCCACAAGTTGGCTTAAACATACGCCATTTTCAATAAATCTTTAATATCTCGGTAAATATTTATTTATTTGCTTCAGAAATGTGAGGGAATTACAAGGCGGCTTCCTAAGCTCTGGAAAGGCCAGGCAGCTGAAAACACCAACCTTGCCCCAACCAATACATTTACATATATCACTCCTGTTATTGTTGGAAACAACTATCTTTTTCTTTTTTGTTGGTAACAACTACAACCTTCATTTGCTGCTTTTTCTCCTGGAGTTGGAACTGGTGTTTAACTAACAATAATTGGCTGGCAGTCCGCCACTGACATCTCCTAGATGAGAACGCTCATCTATTTACCTCTTCCATTTCCTAAACAGTTCGTTTTTTGCCAAAACTCTCACACAAAACCCCAAGTTGCAGGCTCGCTTACATGATCAGTAATCTTTAAAAAGCACCTATGTTTTTATTTGGAACATCTGGAGCTTCCATAATATATCTGCCTTATATCAGTTCAAGATGGTTGGTCCATTGAGCTCTGTATTGTCTACTCTGAAAGGAAGCAGCTCCCCAAATAGAGATCTATCTAAACAGAGCTATAAGCAGAGCTTCTTTTCAGATGGGACTCAACAGAACTCAGTTCCGACACCTCTCAAGTGGGCGCCACTGCCATTCTAAGACAACAAGGGAGGTGTTTGTGGTGAGTTCTGGCACCTATTTTCCTAGAAAAATAGCACTGTCTTTATGAGATCCTTTTAGTCAAAGATGTTGGGAACTGACCAGGAAAGGGGAACCTGTGGCCCTTCAGATTTTCAAGGACTACAACTCTCTCAGGCAACAAGGCCAGGGAAGATTGTTTAAAGAACAACTGAAGGGCCACAGGCTAGCCATTTTTGCTGTTGATTGTTAGTCTTCAAGGTGTTTATGTTTTGCACTTGCAAGTGCTACATGGTCCTAATTCGGGTTTCTATAAATGGTCCCTTACCAAAGAGCAGTACACTCAGCAGAAGAATGAAAATATACATGATCAGTAGAGGATCTTTTAGAGTATACTGTTGAAATAGAGCTCTCAGGATTTGAAAGCCATCCTTTTAGCCCTAGAAATTTCAAATCAGAGGTCAGTTGTGTCCCTCTGCACCATCCAATTTCCAATATAAGCAGTGTGTTTTGAGAACCATGCTATCTTGTGGGCTTTAAAAATTAAATGCCCAAAACGTAGTTAAAACATCTATTTTTTTTAATAGGATGGGCAGGCCAAAGCGTGGCAAATAAATGGTGATTATAAAAAATGCAAGGTAAGTCGCCAAGGTTTAACAGCAGCACAAATAAAAAGAAATGTTTATGTGTTCATTATATGGATTCTGAGATCTCAGCAAATATGGTTTTAATACCCATGGATTGTTTGTATATACTGTGATTAAATCAAAGAGAGCTAGTGAGATGGATCTAACTACAGTAGTTACTGAATGTCTGAGTTGCACTTTGGTGCTCTGGGGTGGGTGATATTAAAATGATAGTATCCTTTTCTCTTCCCCTCACTCTGTATCCTTCTATTCCTTCATTCAAGCTTGGCTTGCTAGAACCCAAACTAGAGTCTTCTTTTTGAAGAATTTGCAGAAAGATATAGAGGGTCGTTTTTGAAGGGTTTCCACATGCACTCTTGATTAAGCCAAAGCAATGGCAGCTTCTTCATCTCTTAATTTTACAATGCATGTTGGAGAGATGACCAACTTGGGAATAAATTCTGCACTAGGCCTGGAATTCTGTCCTTGTTATCAGACTGCTTTTGGTATGAGCAATCAAGCCTTTCTATCTATATAGTATATACCTCATTGGTCAATGCTGAACGCAGAGAGTGGTGGACTCAGTGGACCCTGGCAATACAAGGCAGCAATAGGTATGTTCTTATTTGTGCTGTGCCCAGCTCATTTTGCCTGTACTATTCAGCCATGTTCTCAAATGGACAACTCTCCAGGGGCCACACACCAGTGATGGGAGGGGCCAGAGACAAAAGGTGAATGGAGCAACAAATGTAAATTGCAGCCTAATTTCTACAAATGCTCTCACACTTCCATCCACTCTATCCTGTATCTAAAGAAGGACACAATGCAGACAGGTAAAAACAAAAAAAGGTACAAAGCAGGCTTAGTGAGGGGTGTGGCATGAGTCTTAATGGCTGAATAAAGACAGCTGGAGGGATGTCTTGAGATTCCCCACCACTGTTGCAAGCCCTTGATGAAACTACAAACCAGTATAGGCTGGGCCATAAATGCAAATGGGCCATTGTCCACCAACATCAGTCTGCCATCAGTCAGCCTCTACCTTCCTGCCTTCTTACTAACTCACAGGCAGTATTTGGGCTTGCCTTTGATGGACTGGTTCCAATTCCAGTTGATTTCCCTGTCTTCTGCCTTGCCTGTCTCAAAGGGCAGCAGCCATCACTGCTTCAATCCATTTTTACATAAGATGCTCAGTTTACTGAGGAACTCAAAAACTCAAAAGGATTCCAGCTTTATTGTAACTTACTGTAACTGTCTGCACAAAGTTACAGTAGCACTCGTTCACAAGAATTCACTTTGGCGCAAATAGATATCGAATATCTAAATAATGTACTGCCTGCAATGATGGTCTTTAACCAGGATTTCATGACAACAATGGATCAATGCTCTGACCTGTGGTGGTCATATGTGGTGGCACTGTAAGTAGGGACCAGCCACACCTTTTTCCTGAGGCCAAGCCACTCAGTGGCGATTTGAGTCTTCATTGCCTATATCCAGGCCCAATTGAATTCCAGCCATGACATCAAGCTGGCCCAGACATCCAGGGAACACCAAGAATTAATCCAAAAAGTCAACCCAAGTTTCAGATTGGTTCATGTTACTTCAAATTAGGCAGCTTGCCTGACCCTTTGGTGGTGGTTGTAACTCCACAGGATCTGGCTCAAATGATATTCCTACGGCCTTGTTAATAAAGGGACTGCAGCATGCGAAGAAGAAAAGAAAAAGAGGGTGTTGTAATTTTAAGGCAATGCAAGAAAGCACTTGTGTCTGCTGCCATTCTGAGAAGTTCATGTGGCTGCAGGGAGTCAAATACCGTGAGCGGATTTTTAAAAGGGGGAATGGAAATGTCATGCCCATTAATAACATTCATAGATCATCGTAATAATAATAATGCTTTGCACTCCTCAAGCACCTTCAACCCAGAGGTGTCAAATCATTCTCCAAAAGGACGGCTAAGTATTACCACCCCCAATTTACTGATGGAGGTGGAAGAGCCCAAGGTCACACAAGAAGTCATTGTGAAAACTGGCTGGAATACCCAAATTCTGACTCTCCTGCCTCCTGACTGATAGGCAAACTAGGATAATAATAAATTGCTTTCCATTTCTGTTCTTCAGAGAGCCAAGAAGATTTGGAAAGCATTTTTCCACCTTTATCCATAACAGGGCAGGCGCATTATGACATGTTCCTTTCTTCCCAAGGCTGAAAGTGTTGGCTGCTGGTGGGTGCAGAAAGAGATACAGTCCCTTTATCCAACCAGGCAAATGACATGATCCTGAGAAAATGCAACCCAGGCAGCAAAAATTCAATGTGTGCATATGTCTGTGTCTCTGAGCAGAAGGAGGAGGGATAATGCAAGGAGCATAGGGAACTGTCTTATAATGATTTAGACTATTGGTCGATGTATTGTCTCCACTGACTAGCACTAGCCATACACGATATGTCAGGCAAGGCTCTTTCCCTGTCCTACTTGAAGATGCCAGGGATTGAATCTAGGACCTTATGATGCAAAGCAGATGCTCAGCCACTAAGCTACAGCTGTTACCTGACACGCTATTTGTATTTCACTTTCCCACATATATTATGCCTAAAGCAGTTCACAAGAAAATAATGGCCTGTAGAAGAAGAAAACCCACTATCCATTATAACCATAGAAGATAATACAAATTAGTTTCATAACAACAAAAATACATAATAAAAAAACGTCAATACCATGTCACAATTTCTGAATAACTGAACAAAATGAAACAGAAATTAATCAATGGTAATAATTTATCCACAACATTGCTCTATTTATGCCTCTTTTCTTTCACTCTCTCCAATATATTTGGTTCAGTTTGCATTTAAAGGCAAATCTACCCAATTCTCCCGTTCAGAAACAATATGTGAAAAACAGCCATGTTTCAAAATTTGCACTTCTCAGAATTTTGCAGTGTAGTTCTCCAGTGAAGTAATGTGTATGAAATAGTATATATATTGCAGCAAAGGTGCATAAAAATGCACATACAAGTGAAAATAATATACAAAATGCATTACATTAGAGAAAATTGTTTTGCAAAAAACACACACCACATATTAAGCAAAATTGCACAGAAAAAGTATGTATATTAGGAGAAATTTACCCTAAAATGCTGGTGAATTTTCACAATGACAAGAAGAAGAAGAAGAAGAAGAAGAAGAAGAAGAGGAGGAGGAGGAGGAGGAGGAGGAGGAGGAGGAGGAGGAGGAGGAGGAGGAGGAAGAAGAAGAAGAAAACAACATCAACAACATCACAAACTGATGTGGGTATGTGCAGAAATGAACTCAAGACTGGGGGGGGGGAATAGAAAGAGAGGAATCTAAATGGACAAGGGCCTGAGATTTGGTATTTACGATGGAAGCCCTCTTCAGGCCTCTTCTATCATAAATGCTGATAGTACACATGAAAGGTGCAACAAAGACTAGTTCTGCCCCCACATTGCTGCTTCTGTCTATGTCCTACTTATGGAAGTCAACAGTCTGAAACAGGAGCCTTTTCAACCTGTGGAAGCTCCAATAGAGTTTTAGAACCCTGCATAATAGGGTTTCTAAAATGGTGGAGAGCCTCAGCCTTCCTGCTTTGGGCTGTCACCTTCTAAAGGCTGGAAGTCAACAAAAAGGCAGCAGAGAGGAGCAAAGGTAGCAGGCTCATTTTCCCTGCTCTTTCTCTCTCATGTGTTTACTGCCACTGTCTAGTAGAGACCTGAGAAGTCATTGTATTTTTCTCTATTCTCCCCTTCCCCTTCAAGTTGCCTTCTTATAAAAACTTCATCTCACTGTCTCCTCTAGCGAACTTGTGTAGCGTATGTAATTTACGTGTTTAGTTACATAAATCACACAAATCACATTGCCATTACGTAATTCCACACCGTTCATTTCAATGCAAAGGGAAACATAATGCAAATGTGGGTCTGGGGGGATGTGTGTCATCAATTGCATGTTGTTTATTAATTGAAAGGAACAGCAACAGTGAAAACTGTTTCTATTCACTGGATTGATTTGAATTCCAGACATGGGACAAATAAGCAATCACCATCAATTTCCCGTCCCATTTCTGTTTTCACTGGAATTCTCTGTCTACTAATACCTGAAGAGGCTCAACGATCTCCTTCTCTTCCTCCCTCTCAAATGGAATCGGAACTACAACACAACAGCCTCAACACTGTGTGACAGAATTCACTTTTATGTCTCAGGGCCAATTTGCTCAATCAGTGGAGGTACTAATTATTGAGTAAAAAGCTTGTCATATGATATATTGCTTGGTTTATTCGCATAATAAAAGTCAATCCCCAAGAGCTGATTTGTGATATCCATTCAACAAAACCAAGCTAGAATGTGAATAAATCCATCCTGGTTTCTCCCCATCACCCACACAGAATATGGTGGTATGCAGGGCTTTTTCTTCTTCATTTGGAACACACCAGAACTCAGTTCTGGTACCTCTCAGGTGGGTGCCATTGCCATTATAAGAGAAGAAGGGAGGCATTCATGGTGACTTCAGGTACCTCTTTTTCTAGAAAAAATAGCACTGGTACATGCTAAAAAATAAAAAATAAAGGGGGGGGGCGTTCTTTCATTGCCTAAGTGGTTTGATTATGTGTGAAGTAGGCAGCTGCCTGCTTTTGAACAACTTCTTGGAGTTGGAAGCCCAGGACACAGTTCCCAAAACAGAGGTGACAAGAGGAAGTTGCAGCTAATAATTACGAATCCACCCAAAATCACTCCACAGCTTAGGGAGTGTTAAGAGGATATGGCGTTCTTGAAAGCTAAGCAGGACTCAAGCTGGTCAATAACTAGACGGGAGACCACCCAGAGAAATCACAGGAGATAAAAAAATTGCATAATTATGTTTAGTCCTAGAAAATATTTCATTAGCCTTTGATGCAAATTATCCCCTTTCCATTCCACAGCTCAAATTTGAGCTGTCTTGGCAGTATCGCACCAACACCATTGAAAAGCTGGCACTGTTGGCCAAGAATATGCATTGCAGTTTGTATGCTTTACTTATTATTTATTAAAATGCTCCAGGAGCTTGGATATGAATTAACTTTTTTTCTGCTCAGTATTTATCACCATTTCACCTTTCCTCATTGAAATGGAAACTGCAACTGCTTTGATTAACCGACTGAAAAAGAATCATATAGTTTCCCTGTCAACTTGGAAGTACCACTCCAAAATCTGATGCTAGGAGGCTATTTCATAGCGCTGTGTTCCTCAGTGATTCTCCACAGATTGTTTTATGCTTCCTGGAGAGAGAACTAGGCTTGGAGGGAGGTGGCTGAAAAGTAGATTTTAATTTCTTATTGTGGGTAGAGGAATCACTGCAATATTAGGTTATGGGGACACTAGGTCAAAAGATTTCACTCTATTTCTTGCCCAGATTCCAGTTCAAGCCCATTTCGTTTCTGGACTATTTCAATGTAGCATCATGGAAGATTTTCAATCCTCATCTCCTTACGAAGTGCTTAGAGAGTGGGGCACCATTAAAAACAATCAAACAAACATATGGACATATGTGCAAACAACTAGATTGCCACCAGCTAGTCATATAGAATTTTGCCTGCTATGAAGAGACTGATGGCATGGTCCATGTTTCACTCAGAATCTGGTAAGAGTGCTTAGTACTGTATCCCAAAATTTCAAGAATATTGTACAACAGCCCTAAACATGTGAGTTATACAACATCCAAAGTCAGCCAAAGACACTCATGAGAAGACCTCAACCAGAAAGAAGGCATTTTTGATCCCTACCTGCACACATCCAACTTATCCCTTCAAACTGATTAAATAAATAAGAGGTGTGTAAAAAGACACTGCTACCAAGTTAGCATCATTCAGTCTGTCTGTCTTCTGGGTTATTGATCCCTGCAGATCTCCCGAATTTGGAGTGTGGTTTTTTTTTTAATTATGCAAATTACATTATTGTACCTTTATCTTTTCACTAATGAATTTTAGGTTTCTACGGAGAAGAGTGATTGACTGCTCAGCCTAGATCCAGTGCAGATAAAGGCACAGCAACGCTCTCCCTGGCAAGGCCTTCAACAATTCCTCCAAATTCAGCTTCCCCTTTGCAGTGGCTGCCTAGGGATCTGTACAATGCTGCCAATTTAGCTGAAGCTTGGCCCAGAGAATTCAGAACAATCTTTTCTGATATAATGTGCAGGGACCAATCATTGGCTATTTGAAAGCCTCCAATTCAGCCTTTTTTAAGTGGCTCTTTTATGGTACCTCACGCCATTCCCTTATTGAATTCTGAAATCCTTCATCATTCCATATTGTCCACTATGCAGAGTGAAGGATCTCTCTCAAGCTACTAAAGCCCTAGAGGAAGTGTGTGGGCTGGTGTGCGCATGCTATTTTCCAGGACGGAGCCCACTCACTTGGTTTCCTGGTTGCAGCCCAAAACTTAATCTCTAGACCTGATCCAGTTACAAAAAAAAAAGAGTTTGCAAAACTGATGTACAGTAAAGATCCTTTGACCTGGAGCAGGACTGACTCCATGTTACTGGGGGACCCTGCCAACAGGGCGTCCGTGGCTGTCTTGTATGCTTCCTTTCCTCCTCTACTTAACATGATACTAAGATACAAAGGTTAGAGTATCAAGCTAGGAGGACACATAAAAGGAAGCACTTGTTTAGGCAGTGCATAGTTAAACTATAGAAGTCGCTCCCACAGAAGGCTGAGATGACCACCAACTTAGATGGCTTTTGTGGGAATGTTCAGGGTGGCAGGAGAGGATATATTGTTTATTAATATCCTTCCTAACTTGCACTAGCAAGTTCCTTTACTTAGCAGAGTTTACATTCCCCTTCTCACCCACAGCAGAAAACTAGCTGCAAACTCAAGTGAGTTTCTTAAGACAATACGCCATTCAATCGGGCTTGTCCAGATTGAAATGTGTTCTAATGTTTCACTGGTAAGACCCCTTGAATCCCTCATAAAAGAATAGATACCACAATCTTATTCATAAGCAATAAAAAGTAGTTTTACTTATGATCAGGCAGAGCACAGTGTGATTCCTGAAGGCAGGCTTTAGGCTTGCAGTTACAAACTTATACTAACAGGTTTATCCCATGAGGGAGATGACCTGGGGGACTGCTTGGCTGGCAGCCAGCAGATCATTCCAGGAAGTTCACAGGATGAAAAGAAGATGGAAAAGAGAGAGAGAGTGTGTGCGTCATCATGGCTTGACCTTTTACCAGGTCTGGAAAGGTCACTTCCACCCACTAGTTCTCATCCTGAAGCAAAGTTCTTAACCCGAGGTACTATATCTGGGTTAGCGGCGTCTGTAACCTGAAGCGTATGTAACCTGAGGTACCACTGTATAAAAAATTTATAAATAAATAATAAAAGAAATAATGATCTGGTCAACCACAGTGAAAACAAGATGCAAGACTAGATGGGTCATTGGTCGGATCCAGCAGGCTTTTCTTATGCTCTTATGAGAATGGGTCGATTCATTGGATGTCTTTTTAAAATGTTACGAGTGTGCCCAAGTGTGTATTGAGTGGTGGCTGACTGTTCATTGTCACTAATGCATATGTAAGTAAATACATGAACACAAAGACTGACAGGCAAGTTTCTTTCGCTGCTAGCAGCAGAGAGAGAATGACCTTCACTAAGTGAATATCATAATTACCATAAAAGCTTTAAAAAGAAATTTAAAATCCCAATATGTGCTTGAGTCCCACCTGCAAAACATTTATGATGTTTTCTTACTTACTTTTCACACAACCCCACAGTTTTTGAGGAAGTCAACAGCAACCTAGTTTTTATAACCTATAAGTCTTTAAACAACCAAAGATTGCACCTTAAATTCACTACATTGGGATTGTCTAGCTCTTACGGTAATGATATGTGAGCAGGCATCTATTCAATTAGCAGAGGCCATCTTCTGTCTCTGTTGCTAACAGTCAAAGAGACTCACTTTTCAGGAACAACATGACTGCTGTGTTTAAAAAAATGGAAGGGTGGAGGCTGAGCACATCTGCACAAAATAGAAGCCGCATTTGGAAACAACTGTAAAATAAATGAGTGTTACTGTCTTTCTATTAATATTTATAGAGCTAAATCCAAACACACATACCATAATAAGCAGAAGCATATTAGCTCCTATTCATTCCCTCTGTTGTGTTAGTCTTGCCTCCCCAGCATGGGGTTAAATTTAGTAAAATGTATACTTCCTTGAAGCTAAAACCTGCCTTCTGTTGCTCTCTGAAGTGCCACAAATACTAGCCCACTCACCAATCTGGCTACCTTTCTGATCAAGACATATTGGGCAGATGGGCAGAAGGCTCAGTAACTTCATTTTTGGATAGAAGTCACTAAACTCCCATGCATGACAGGGGTATTTCTCAAAAGAACACACAAAACCCTCATAGATGAAGCAAAATACACCATCAAGCGAGCAGCACGCATGGTTCTGAAAAGTTTCACACTGCTATAGTGCTCATTCAGTATTCTCCAAGTAACACGTACTTAATCATCTCATTCTGCATTCTCATGATGTCTATATTCTCTCACCATTATCTATAAACACCCTTTGCATGAAACCAATTTGTCTAATCTCATCTATAATAGCATGATATCACCTTTTGTACCAAGACCCATTTAAAAATTGAGTGTTTCACTACAATTCCAACTCATTCAGGGTTCTGCTGCAATCCACTGGCATGATGCAGGCCAGGCCGCCAGCTGCACGAAAGGGAAACTGAGATAGCTTGCCTATAAATCCCATGATGCAATGCAACCTCAATTATATTAATTAATTAATTAATTAATTACATTTATATCACCACTTTATACCTGCAGGTCTCAGTGCAGTTATACAAGCTTCAGAACAAATCACCTGATGTATATGCAGCTTTATGCATATAATCACAAGCAACTTCTAAGACCTGCATTTAAATGACAAGCAATAAAAATAGATAATAGGAACATCAATTAACTAGGTACCGTTATTACTTACTTTGTGTATTTTACTTATTTATTTATTTTACTGTGGATTTTGCATTTTTCTGGATTTACTATATGGTTGTTATTGGCCTCCACAATCTTCTGCTCAAGTTGGCCCCTTGGATGATATACCATACTATACTATAGGAATCAGATGAATTTCAAAGTGAGCCAAAACCTTCCTATAGTTTCCTGCTAGCAATAGCATCAGATTGAGAAATTGGCATTAGCAGTACCAATTAGCATCTGAAACACAATCCACACTTTGGGCAAAATCTCCAAAATTTCAGCTTGGGCTCATGATTACAGCACATCCCTAGCCCTCCCTGAGGAGCTTCCATACTTTTCCATATTTGGGCTTTTGGGGAGGAGGATAACTGGAGGCTGGGAAGGCCAGGAAAAGCCTTTTATCTTTTAATTTCCCTTTGGGTTCACAAAAGTAGGCTTCAGACAACACTCAAAAGCTTCAGTGATGTTCCATGCACGCTGGAGTGTTCAGCTGTATTTCCTCCTGGCTGAGTCTGTTTAGCCAGGAGGAATTGAAGTTACAAATCCCAGCATTCCTGGTATTGCTGGCGGTTTCTGATCATGCTTGGCAGCCTCTATTGTGCCTCCAGAATGCTGGGACTTGTTGTATTAATTCCTCCTCACAGAATAGATTGAGCCAAGAGGAATTTTACAGTGATGTTCACAGCATCCATTTTGTTCTTGGGAACACAGAAAAGACTTTAAAATGGGCCCTCTGTTGTCCCTGGCCTCCGCTGTATCTGATTTATCTCCTTCACCTTCACAAGGTACGTTTGGGGAACTTGGGTAGCAGAATGCTACAGAAGGAAAGGTTTATGGCTTGTAGAAGGCTAATGGGGAGTCCCAGAAGGAGCCTGATTTTTCCAAGCTCACCCTGAGGCACCTCAGTGAGGGTCTGTCATCCTGGAGCTGTGGGCACTCTTCACCTTGAAAATAAAGGCATAGCCAGAGGCCTGAACCCGACCTATCCCTAAAGACCAATAAAGGGTGAAACAAGTAATAGACACTCCAGAGTGTGGCATACACAAAAATGAAATTTTCATTAAAACAGTTTCCTGCCCGTGATAATAAGAGCTCTGTTGGATCAGAACAAAGGCTTACCTAGTCCTGTATTTCATTCATACAGTGCCTATAGGAAAACCACAACCCTGTGGTCTACCATTTGTTTTCCCATTACACAAACTGTATCTTTTTCACATACAATGTTATGAAAACCCAAAAGCTTGGGTTTTTTTCTATAGGAAGAAGGTTGCACAGCAGGGGAGTGGTGACCACCCAAGAAAATCATTTTCTCTCAATGTTTGAACTAGCCATAAATAGTCCGATGATTTCAGTGATCACACGGGGGCACATGTAAGGAAGTGGCCTCCGATGGGTGCTATGTTATCCAAATAGCGAGATAAAAACACCTCTGTGTTCTTAACGCTCACTCTCTTTTTAAAGGTGTACATTTCTATTAAATGACTGGCACTCTCCCCAGACCCTGGTGAGATTAAAAGAGCCTGATGCCTTTTCAACCTGTTTTCCCATGCTCACCTTTCCTCACATTCTTTTGTAGTCAACTTGGGGCTTCACTGATATCTGCAGGAATTTATTTTCTTTATCACCCTGCTGAATGAGACTTGTGCTGTTTTTCCAACTTGGATTCACAGGAGAAACATGAAAGCTAAAGGCACACCATATAAATAAACATGGAATGGGAACATGAGAGGCGAACACAGAGGCCTGGTGCATACTAGAGAGACAATACAGCATAACAAATAGCAAGTTGTGCTTTGCCCGTGGCAATTTTCAGCTACATCAATAATTATATAATACAGAAGCCACTGATTTCTTAGTTGTGGATCGATGCTGGGTTTTGTGTCACCTGGCTCTATTGCTTATTGTTGACAAAAAGCAAAAGCAAAAAGGAGTGCATTTGCTAAATCAGACCAAATATCCATCTTGAACTGGGGTTGTCCTGGGAGGGTAACAAGCTGGCATAACTGAGACAGCAATGCCTTGTCACTGGTCCCAAGTATCAGGCAATCACAAGTATACTGAGGGTAAAAGAGATGAAGAAGTTACAGGAAGCACAAATGCTTCCTATTCTTCCACATCCACCTCATTCCAAATAAGGCCTCTTACATCATTCCACCAATAGGGAAACTTGCACAACCGTAGAGGAAAAGTACAATTTTCCGGGATTTGAAAGTTCCATTTCAGATGAAACCATAGCCTTTTCTTTTACATGTTACTTGTGGGTAGGACAATCACAGTTCGAAGGACAAGTGGGGCCAGCTTCTTACCCGACCTTCAGGTTCACATCCTTATGGTGGCCTGCTCTCTGATGCCCATGAATTGAGTTTGGTTGTCTGCAAAAGAACTCCTAAACATGAGCTGCTGCTTGTACATCAGGAAATCAATGCAATTTGAACACCTGGCTGTGCAGACACCCCAACTGCATAGAGCCTTTATGCACAAAAAGCCTGGTCAGAACAAAGGCCCGTCAAGTCCAACCTCATCAAGACTAGATCCCCATAGGACACCCACCAGCAGGATCTGAGCACAATAGGACTTGCATGTAGGGGTTGCTTTGCAAACAAATGTGCAGGGTATCACAGTCCCACACCCGCTTCAAACCATTTTTTGCTCTACGCATGCTACAGAAATGAAAGAGCAGGAAATGTAAATTCAGGTTTCCCTCCACATCATCTTCATGCCTGATTTCTGAAGGCCAAGAGCTACTGACTGGGGAGTTTTGTCCATAAAGCCAAGTCACCTTAAGGTGAAGGTGAGAACCCTCAAGGAAGGTGAGAACTGGGGCCAGTGAAGGGTATGGCCTGGGGAGAGGGGGGTGTCTGGGGAAAGTGTGTGATGTAGGAAGATACTTGAGGTCCACATATCACCCCTATGCCCAAGGTTCCCTTACTATACATGACATCAAAAGTGTATTTGCATCTAACATATAATGTTTGGGCTTTTTAAAATGGAAGAAAGAAAGAAAGAAAGAAAGAAAGAAAGAAAGAAAGAAAGAAAGAAAGAAAGAAAGAAAGAAAGAAAGAGAAAAGTTACATTAGCTTCTGAAGAGGAGGATAATTTATGAGCTCAAATGATGGGCAGAAGGAAAATGGAGTCTTTTCCTCTCTACTGCAGTCCTGAGGATTATTCCTCTTCTAAAGCTTGTATGGGATTTTTAGGGGGGTAGGGATTACCTTTCTGGCACCAATAAGGGTCTGCTCCCCTCTGGGAAATACTAGATTCTGAAAAGGTACTTCCCTTGGGAGCACATCAAAGAAGAAATTGTTTGATCCTTCTCTGATCCCATTAGCCATTAACTCCACCCTCCACTGATGTCATTTGCATTTTTTAGCCCTGCATGAAGGCCTGACGCACCCAGGAGACAAGGTGAGGCAACTGTCTCAGGTGGGAGGATCCACAGGTCTGCCCCCAATGAATGCATCACCTGCTTGCTGCCACTGCGTTGGCAGCAACAGTTGTGGCATGCTTCTTGGAGGCTGGATCTGCCACCTCTACACCTCTTGTTCCCGATGTAGATCTTCATTCCCCATATTGTTTCTGATGGGTGGGGTGACATTTTGTGGTTCACCTCAGTTGCCAAAATGTCTTGACACACAGCCCTCCCTGTGTGTCAGTTGCCGACACATTTGTATCATGTGTTGTTTGGCTCTTAAAGGACTACAGATATTGCAGATCAAAATTACTTCTATGTCCGTGAAATATTATGTATATATTTGTTGAGATAGCATGGATTGAGCCACAGACCTACTGCATTGCAAAGTATGGGCTTTATCACTGAGTTACGGTTCCACAACTCAGTTCCCCCTTGTGAGGCAAAGCATCAGATTTGAAGCTGGTACTCCACAGAGAGCATTTTCACTGGAAATGCTATGTTTAATCCACCAGGCCATGCCACCCTAGGAAGAATTACAAAGCTGAAGTCGGCGAACACCATAGAATAGCAATTGGGTAGTGCTATATTGCCACGAGCACAGTGAACATCAGAGCCCAACACCACAGCACCAGGCTAGGCAAGCTTGTCCTCCTGGACTGGACTTGTAACAGGGGCTTCATTGTGGAAGCAAATCCACACTTCTCTAGGGAGCTAAGAATCTGGTGCAAATAAAAGGTACACTAATAATGTATATTATGCAAGTTAATGCTAAATGATGCACTTACATGTCATTTTCTCCCTCCTGCTGTACATGTTGGGCATTATTATTTACCTCTCTTAAAACAGGCCAAGTTAAGTGAGTTTGTAGAACGTATTTAAAACATGCACTTAGATAAGAAGCCCATTAAAGTGATGATTATATTCAGCAGGCATAATTTTTTTTACAAGAGGAGCTATGGCATATGCGGAGAGGAGCGCCTTCAGCCAGCGAACCCACATTCAATAGCATAGTACTGTTCTCTTGATACAGTGGAGGGGAAAACCGGGACAGAATTTGAATGCTGTTGTTGGGTGCCGTGGCAGCATGCATTGTGAAAGAAGGCATCACAATTGCTGCTTTTCCTGGTACGTCCAGATTGATTAAAATGACTAGAATTTCCCTGCCCCTGCAAAAAAGTAACCAATAACCTACCTCTTTATGGGCTGAGAATTGGGTTGCAAAACGATCGTTTTCAGCTCAGCACTAGCTAGACACACACAACCCACACACCCATTTATTTTTTAAAAAGGAAACTAGGATTATTTGCTCCATTTCTTTTTTGTTAATAAAATTTTTAACAATGTGAGCACTTATGTAGCCAAAATATGTGGGCATGTGGCATCACACCCACACCCGAGCTGTTTGGGAACCCACAAGATTTGCAGATGAAACAGTAAATGTGGGTGGCACGTCCATGACGAATAAGCATGCTCAGTGGTCAAAGATTGTTGACTGATTGCCGGGAAGGGGGAAGAAATGGAAAGGAGTGGGGTTGACGGCATGGAATGCCAGGGATACTGAACAGCACCATTTCACCCAGTTATATATTGTCCTACTTGTTCCATACCAATTCTGCTCTGTTGCAAAATTATGCGTACACAAAAGCCCAGATTTTATTAGCAGAGTGCTGACATTCTATAGCAGCATTCCAAAGAGTAAAGATTACAGTTGCCCCCCTCTCTCTCCGTTCCCATACCTAAACAGCCAATCAGTCAAAAGAGGTACCATAAAGGTAAAGGGGAAATTAAATCAGATAAAGGAAAACGATTGAGAACTGCAAGGATGTAACCGCCCCTCCTCCTCCTCCTCCTCCTCCTCCAGTGGTGTGGGCTTCTTGTAACGAGTGAGCCTCAAATATAGATTTCCAGCCATTAATACCATTATTTAAATGCTAGTCCGGGAGGGAGAGAGAGCTGCATCTGACCCACACGACTCCCCACAAACAGCAATTACCTGTAAAAGCTTCCCAAGTCAAATCTAATTAAACAGAGAGAGATGCTTGGAAGCTGAATGGATGGGGTTTCTTCCTGAAAAGGGGGGAGAGAGGCATTTGGGGGAAGGCGCTGCTGCATATATTTCTCATAAGAGATGCTAACCATTAAAAAAAAGAAGAAGAAAAAAGAACTACCCATCCAGAAAACAATCAGAAATTCTCTTCCATGCTATGGAGAAAAAGGCTCCCCAGCATGTCTTCTCGGCTAATTAGATTGCAAGCTGCCTGAGGCCTGGATTTGTCTTTTATTTCTTAATAAACAATGTTACATTCCTGTGTTAAATATTAAGTAATATTATTGGTCCCAGACTTGCAATCTTCACTTCAGGCACAGGTCCAACCAAAGCTAATGGGAGGTTAGATCAATTGCATAAAGACTATCTGTAACATCACGGGGCACGTGGGACGTAAGAAGTCAGCTCCGGGAGCCCTTTAGCACAGCTCAGTTTGAAGGCAGAAACGCCAATGTGAAGTCTTCGCTTAAGAAAGAAAACAGTTAAAGTTGCATTTGTCATTGCTAACGTATCCAGGACTACTCTTGTCACCACGCCAGCACTTCTCAACTTTATGAATGCAACTTCCCTCTCCGCCCCCCTCGCTTACAGGCTTGCCACTTTGCTTGGACTATTCAGTGTGGTTGTTGTTGTTTAATGTGTAGGCTGAATGCCAGTCTAAGCAGTTAAAATACTAATGGTCCTCTGTTATGGTATGCTGTTATGACTGAGACCCTGGTTGCATCGATTGGTACTAGAATGGACACCATTTCCCTTAGGTTCTTTATATGCATTTTTTCCAATTATCTTTTATTGTTTCAATATTTCTAACATATAGAGACAAAATATAATTTCATCTTTTCTCTTGTATTTGTCAACTTCCCACCCCATTTTCCATGGGTTGCTGTTTTTCCCCTTCTTCTAGACCATATCTGCCATTCTGGTGTCATAGAAATGGAAGAACTTTAGAACGTAAAAAGCACCTGCTGGATCAGGCCAATGGCCCATCTTGTCTACCATTCTCTTCTCACAGTGGCCAACCAGATGCCCTGGGGAAACCCACAAACAGGACTCAAGCACAAGAGTCCCCTCTTGTGGTTTCCAGCAACTGGCATTCAGAAGCACTGGCTGTTCAGGCAAACCATCATGAGTAGTAGTCCAATTTGTCCAATCCTCTTTTAAAGCCATCCAATTTGGTGGTCATCACTGCCTCCCTTGGGAGCAAGGTCCATAGTTCCAGCATGTGCTGCATTAAAAGTATTTTCTTCTATGAAGAACCATTTAGGAGTCTGAGTCTTATGGGAAGATCCACAAAAGACCCATTATTCTGCTCTGATCTGGCTCCTTCCCAACATCTGTCTTTCCCATGTACTTCTTAGGACTTAAGGGAGGAACACTACTATGGGCTATAAAATGGGTTAAGACAGTGTTTTTCAAACTTGGCTCTTCAATGGACTTCCAGTGCCACCTTTCTTCTGAGATCATTAGTGCTTTGGTTTTTTGGCAAACCAAGCATGCTATGCTCTACAGGTCAAGTTCATCTTAAAGGCTGACATGGTTTGCTGATTCAGCTCTCACATTTGACTCACTTCTTTAGTCTGAGCAGCTCATCAGTCAACATTGGGAAAAGCCACTGAATAGACTTGCATTGTCCTACTTGCTCTACCTCTGCTCTAATCACCCCCTGTTCAATCAAATCACCTACCTCTGGTCCATTTACCACTTGTCTGCCTTCACAGGAACAATACGTTCTCCTCTCTCACATTCTTTTGCCTTTTGGTGTCAGGCGGGGAGAAAAAGAGTCTAAGAAGCCAGAAGTCCATTGAGTCCAGAAATTCCTTGAAGTCCAGAAACTTCAAGGAGGTGACATGGTCCCTCAGTTTGGGAAAAGTGCATATTTGGAGTGATTTTTGTACATTCTAAATAAAAGAAAGAAAGAAAGAAAGAAAGAAAGAAAGAAAGAAAGAAAGAAAGAAAGAAAGAAAGAAAGAAAGAAAAGAGAGGCATGTTTCTTGGAGATTATGTATACTGATACATAGTCTTCAAGAAACATGCTTTTTTTCTATTTCTGGTTCAGGAGTGTACAAGCTGTACCTCCTGGACTGCTTCTGACCCACTGCAATCTGTTGTGGCCCACAGCTGATCCCACTGATCAGGCAAGCAACAGGGAGGAGGGAGGTGGCTCCAGATATATAAATTTTTCTGCACCCCTGTCTCCTTTTCACCATTCTCAGTTGTTTCCCAAACAGCTGAACAGCAAGGGAGATTAAAATGAGGGGAAAGGTTTAAACCTTTCCTTTTAAACCTTACCTCCTACACCCACAATTCCAATGGAAATTCCACCCCCATACTGCTATTAAGCATACATGCATAGTCTAAACGGGCTGGGGAACATTGTGATATAACAGAGCAACAGGGCCACGGCCACATCTGCAGCCATGATCACACTGGCCATTGTTGAAGGCAGAGATTGCAGAGTTAAATCAACACACCAGCCTGGAGTCCAAATCGGGTCTGATGGCAGTGAGGCTGGCTCAACCCTGCTTCTGAAGCAACCCCACACCCTGACTGCTGCCTCCATAGTTTGCCCTGGCTGGCATGGCCAGGAAGACCGCAGATATGTTGGTGGCCCTCTTCTCAAAATTTTGTTCCGGGGCGGGGGTAGAGAGAGAGCATCCAGAAGCAGTCTGAATCAGATCAGGCCTCAAGTGTTGAAGCATCAAGTGATGTGGAAATCAAGTGATATGCATGCATTTGAAAACTGACTCAGAGCTTTAGGTCAAGAGAGCATGCACTGAGCTGCATCACTTAGCCACTTCTCCAGCATGCTTCATGCTACAGAGACAATTATGAGAAGTTTTTTAAAAAAAATATATCTGACCACAATCTTCCTATGTGGAAGTATGCAAATTCTGCCATGTGCATACACCCGCAGTTACTTGATTGGCTTTCTAGTAACTCAAAACAGTGAAAATGACACTTATACCCTGCAGCCAGCTGATCAATCTTCCAGTAGCCTAGTTTTTTTCAGGAAAGAGGCCTCAGGCAAGTCTGCGTGACCCAGAAAAAGCATTATTTTCTACACTCCCAATATGTGTTTACCTGCCTCACATCCAAGCAGACTGATGCCTATACTCAATAGAACGTCTTTCTGGTTTCATGAATCTTGGCAGTATAGAGGCAATGGCTTGTGAAATGTGGCACGTTATTAGTATTATTTACATTTGCAAACTGCTTTTCCTCCAAAGCAGCATTCTCTAGGAGTGGGGCACAGCTTTGTACACATCCCAAGCTGAAGCAGGATGCTTTGGAGGAATTCTGGGCTTGTCTTATGCGAAGTGAGAGCTGTAGGAGGCACTTCAAGTCAAAGCTCAGACTCAGCCCCACCACCACAAGTGTCTCATGGCAGCTCAGTGACACCCACACCCACCCCTGCCAGCAAGTGCCTGCTAAACGTAAGACCAGTGTGAGGTACAGAAAACACCAGGGTAGGGAGAGGGGGACGAGGAGCTCCATGAGGATAGGCAGGCCAAGCTTTTCATGGTTTTACCCAGACTCTTCAATCCATGTCCATTGAGAAAGGAAAGGGAATCATTTTTATCTCTTTCCACTTCCACCCCAATCAAGTTTGAAAGATGCCTAACACAAGAACCACTTGGTTGATTTGTCTGTAGGTTGCCTAAAGGCACTTCTCTCACCTCTGCTATTTTCAGACCAAGTGACCAGAGAATACTGGGAGGATGAACCCTTTTTACCTAGCCCAAATAGCAAAAGCTGTCCTTGCAGGAAAGCCATTGTACTGATCCTGAAATTTGTCAGGAATCAACCCCTTGGGTGGGGGTTGGGGATACTTGCAATTATTAAGAAAACATAGAAAGGGGTTGGTATCCAAAAACTTCTTTCTCACTAATGGAAAAAGATGGCTTGGAGTTACAATTTGAGTTGGTTTCCTTGCATTGTTAATTATGGGTTTTAACACTACAAAACACAGATTACCAAGTAGAAATTAGTACCGCTTGTCGCAACTGTGGGAAGATTGTCATTACTGCATTATAGCTTTATCTCACCAGCCATAAGGATGTTGTAGACCAGCATGCAAGCTTGACAACGGAATGGCTTTCCTGACCTCTAGCAGTGCTTTTTTTTCTGGGGGGATGTAGGGGTACGCATACCCCTAACATTTTGTGAATCTAAGTTTGGCCTCATTGAGTAGGAAAATGAGACTACTCCTAAACATTTTTTTAGAAAAAAGCACTGCCTCTAGGTATCTGGGGAAAGGAAGCCACCTATAAGCTGCCAGAAAAAGTGAGTGTGCCAACTGAATAATGAAGAAATCAAGAACATTTATGTGCTTCCTTAGAAAAGCTCATATTGCACCTGCTATCTAATTTCCAGGGTGTACTTAAAAGTACTGCCACACCAGTTTCACCAATCCACATAGCAATATTTAGGCAGTGAGATGCAGGGTGGTGTGAAAAGCTCAATGCTCTTATGGATCATCAAGTGGCTACATGTTAGTTTCATTATACATCATGCACATTCCATTGTTATTGCTATTACCACTGCTGCTGCTGCTATGTGGCCATATTTACTGCTGGGGAGAGTTAAGAGACTAGCAGTTGGTAGGACAGAGACAGTTAGTGCTTTTGAACCTCTCTTTTATGGTCAAATAGGCTTTGCCAGTTTTAAAGTACCACAAAGGCTTCGAAAAACTGTAAAGAGAGATGACAAAGAGGTGGGTCTACTCACATATACATAGGAACAAAGAAAGCTGTCTTATTATACTGAGGCAGACCTTTGGTTCATCTGGATTAGTATTGTCTACTCTGACTGACAACGGCTCTCCCTGTCTGTTTCAGACAGGGAGACTTTTCCAACTCTACATGGAGACATGCAGAGGATGGCCAGCTTGGAACAGTTGCCTCCCCACATCCCACCAAATGCACCCCACCCCATCCCCCCCCCAAAATGGGCCCAAGAGTTTGGCCCAGAAGTAATTGCAACTAACTTAACCTGGTTTCCCACCATTAAAAATAATGGCCATGATAGGTTTAATAAATGGTTACAGTGAACAGCTGGACAAATACATAAAATTATGGGGGATATGTTCATAGATGTTTTCATGTAAAAAAACCTATCTTGTAAGTATAAAATTACCCATAAGTATGTCAGTTCATGAACCAGTAGGTTTTGTTTTTTAAATATTTTTTTGAGTACGGCTCAAAATCTGTATACACAAACCTAAGGCATTTGTTTTTAGTAGCACTGCAATCAATGGCAGTTAAGTGCACATAAATGCCTTGGAATTTAAGTCAAAATGTCTGGTCTGGCCCCCTCACTAAAATGTTAGGGAATAATAATAATAATAATAATAATAATAATAATAATAATAATAATAATTTATTATTTGTACCCAGCGGCTTCCAACAAAGATGAAAGATACACTAAAATGTCACATATTAAAAACTTCCCTGAACAGGGCTGCCTTCAGATGTCTTCTGAATGTCAGGTAGTTGTTTATCGCTTTGACATCTGATGCGAGGGCGTTCCACAGGGCGGGCGCCACTACCGAGAAGGCCCTCTGCCTGGTTCCCTGTAACTTGGCCTCTCGCAGTGAGGGAACCGCCAGAAGGCCCTCGGCGCTGGACCTCAGTGTCCGGACAGAACGATGGAGGTGAAGACACTCCTTCAGATATACTGGACCGAGGCCGTTTAGGGCTTTAAAGGTCAGCACCAACACTTTGAATTGTGCTCGGAAACGTACTGGGAGCCAATGTAGGTCTTTCAAGACCGGTGTTATATGGTCTCGGCAGTGAAAGTTAGTTAGATCCAAATCTAAGATCCACTCAGAAAGGAACAGATAATGGACCAAAATCAATGAATGAGTCTTGCTTGTGGAAGATAACACAATGTCTTCTACTAGTGTAATTGGGCTTTTCACCCCTGTCTGCCACCTATACTTCCCCATTTGGCTCTCGTGGGAAGAGTGAAACCCCTAGAACAGTGCATGGGGGGAGGAGAGGTTCAATTGTTTCTTTTGGCAAGCTGAAATGCTGGTTTTGACAGAACGATCTCCTTAGCACTATGTTGAATTTCTAAGAATTGCATTACCGTTTGTCGAAAGTTAATAAATAGTTCCTTGCATTTACAAAATGCCTCACACTGCAGTGATTTACTGCTATTTTATCATCTTCTTTAAAAAAAAAAATGTTGCACAGTGACATAATGGAGTATTTTTGGTATGATTGTTCCTCCTGCTGCAAGTTGAATTCTTTAAAGGTGGCCACCATGCTGTTCTAGGGACAGTAAGTAGCCCGTGAACAGAATGCACTCAAAATTCAGAACAAAAACCAAGTCAAGTGTGCTGTCCTTGAGGAAGACAGAATGAGTATGTGCAAAGCCTGTGGCTTTTGTTTGCTAGCGGAAAGTATCCAAGGGAGTAAAATGCTGAAACTGGTGGCAATCAATACTTCAGTTGGACAATTTTTTGGCCATCTTTGTTTATTTATTTATTTCAACTCTATTCTTTGTACTCTACACTTGTATGCAAAATGCTGTAAAAAACAGGCAACGGGCTCCATTTAACAAATACCAAAAAAACCCTTAGAATATATTTAAATCATTTAAAACACACACAGAACCAGAAACATCATAGCAAGAACAAAATAACAGCCTATCAGAATTTATATACGGCAGCCTGTCAAAGACCCTGTGTAGAAAAAAGAAATCTTAACTATTATTCTAAATGCATACTAGGAGCAAATCACACATTTTTCTTCTCCAAGAGGAAGGGGATAATAATAATTTATTTATTTATACCCCGCCCATCTGGCTGGGTTTCCCCAGCCACTCTGGGCGGCTTCCAACAGAACATTAAAATACAATAACCTATTAAACATTAAAAGCTTTGATAAACAGGGCTGCCTTCAGATGTCTTCTGAAAGTATGGTAGTTGTTGTTCTCTTTGACATCTGGTGGGAGGGCGTTCCACAGGGCAGGTGCCACTACCGAGAAGGCCCTCTGCCTGGTTCCCTGTAACTTGGCTTCTTGCAGTGAGGGAACCGCCAGAAGGCCCTCGGCGCTGGGCCTCAGTGTCCGGACAGAACGATGGAGGTGAAGACACTCCATCAGGTATACATTAGGCACAGAGAAGTAGTTGCCTCAGGAGCAGATACTGAGGAGCAGGGAGTGAAGAGATCTGGATGTTCCCACACACTTGCACACCCTAAGCTAGATTTCGGCCCCCAGATGTGCCAGCCAAAGCCATCTCTTCACTTTTGTTGAAATAAGATTCATTTGCCAGCCACATTTGTTCCCTCTCTATGCCACTCAGCAGGAAACTTCGGCTGTTAGCTTACATGAAAAGCAAAGTAAGTCAATCGGACATCTATAAAGAAAGTTAGAAAGCAAAATGTGGAAAGTTTATTAGGCAGACACAGAGGCATTGCTTTTGCTAAGGACACTTAGTCACTGTTGCTTAGCAATCAGAAGAAAGGAACATGAGGCATTTCCTCTATCTTTCCTGCTGAAGAGATTCACTCTCTTCCAACAGGGACAGATTGAAATGAGAAGTGCAGGAGCAAAATGAATGATGCCTTGTGCCTTTAATAGCTGAATGGCTATCACAAATATGGCAAGCCTTTACTAGTATAGAACTACAGTTACGGAGGAAGCATTCTATCAGTCAGGCATCTTAATACTTTTGTACAGTCACATATTTATTTTGGGCTCAGTGACTTGTACCATTGTGAATGCTTGGGAGGGGAGAAGTGTTGAGATTGAACTTTTAAAAAGTGAATTTGAAGTGAACTAGCATGTTTTGTTAAAGGATAAACTGTAACAGATTCTTCTTGTAAAAACAACCCTTCCAATCCCTGGGTTCACATAAAGATGAAACAGTGGCGTAGCGTGGGTTGTCAGCACCCGGGGCAAGGCAAGTAATTTGCGCCCCCTAACCCGTGGATTTGCACCCCCTAACCCGTGGATTTGCGCCCCCTAACCCGTGGATTTGCACCCCCTAACCCTAACCCCCAGATGTTGTGCCCAGTGCGGCCGGGCCCGTCCGGCACCCCCCACGCTACGCCACTAGGATGAAATATAAAATACGCTGGCCCCAGACCATTTAGGGCTTTAAAAGGTCAGATCCCTAGTGTTTAGACAACAAAGAAACCAGTAACCAATTAAGATTGATGTGATCCTATAACTCTGGTGTTTACATTGAACCATTGTGAACAGCTTGTCATTGAATCAGCTGAACCAATGAAGAGCTTTTCTAAGAACAACATAGAAGTCTCTGATTTCATCCCAAAGCTAACCAGGTCTATATGTACAAGGTTTGGTTTTAATTAAAACTTTTAAAAAATGCAAATTCAAGATGTTCCAAATTTCAGACCCAAAAAGGGTAAAGATTGGTGGCATATGCATCATGAAAATCAAGCATTTTCTTCTTTTTGCATAATTAATTCTACTAATTAGGGGAGGGGCAAGAAGTTATCCTGGGCAGACACACGCAGAAAGAAAGAAAGAAAATATTCATATAAATTTCTGCAAAGTGATCTTTGGAGGGGTGTGGAATATTCAATTTAACAGAGGTTTGTCTGAGAAATTTCAAGTCAGCTCTACTTTGAAGCCAGGTCTTACCAAATCACATCCCACATTCTCAGCTGCCCCATCCTGGTCTAGCAGTCTTCCCATGCACACACTGACACATCCCTTTAAACTCCAAATTTTAGAGGCTGGCTTTTTGCCAACACAAGCAAAACCTGGGGATTAAGACTTTTTCTCCAGTTCAGTTTTCAATACGAATGACTCATGTTACAGAAGGCACTTCAGCTACCAGCATGGACCAAACAAAAGCATGCCCCTTCTTAGCCAACCCTCCCACCCCACACTCCTATTCAACATTCAAGGAAACTTTGCTTTTTCTATGAAAGATAAAAACTGGACTATGTTGCTTACTTTTCAAAGGCCTTGACATGCTTTTTCTACTGCCAATGTCACTTAAGAGTAATCCAAGGATATGCTATTCAGATGTATTTGCAGTGTCTACAGCAAATTGTCTAAGTCCTAAATAACAAAATTTCATTTTGCAGTGATTGTTAAGTATTTATATAACCAATGGTTGTTTCTAATTTACCTTGCCCTGAAGGCCAGTGAAGCTGCAAAGGACAAGCCATTTGCTCTAGAGTAGCTTCAGCGAAGGAAATAATTGTTTTCAAACAGGGGCCGAAATCCAAAATATTTTCACAAAGACTTCTGTACTCTCAAAATCACAGTTTGTGAAGTTTTAAAAGATAAGCCCTCACCAAAATAAAAAAAAAACAAATCAGCATTCACATTTTCTCTTCATATGTGAATTAAGTCCTTATTTAGTGGCAGAAGCACCTTCAAAGTTTTTATGCATCCAAGAATTGTTTGCTTATGGTACCAATCATAGGAACACAGCCACTGAAACTGCTTTGTACTAAGCAAAGCAGTGTTGCAACACATTCCCCCAAGTGGTTTAAGAATCAACCCCTCTTCATGTGGAAATCTGGGGACTGTAGTTCTGTTAGAGGAGCATGGGTCTCCTAACAAATTTCAGCACTCTTCACAAACTTCAGCTCCCAGATTTATTTAAGCGAAGACACATCATTGTTCAAAGTGGTATCATTGCACTTTAAATGCATGGTGTAAATAATGGCATGTCCTTATTTTCTGGATCCAGCAGCCTCACCCCTTCTACATATCCTCTCACCTCCATTAGCCCTCAATCCTCCAACTCTCTTCCCTCAGGCCACGTCTTCTGTATCAGACCCTCCAAGTGTTCCTATTTTCCATGGACAGTACTGGATTTACAGAAGCCATCCTGGTTTCTGATTTCAACCTGGAATGTCCCACTTTTCCTTAGGAGGTCCCTATTCTCATCAGAAAAATGTTGGAGGGTATGGAGTTATGCAACCCTTTAGCTAAGGAGATAAGTAACTATACAACCTTTAGAAGACATCTGAAGGCAGCCCTGGACAGGGTAGTATTTAAATGTTAAATATGTTTAATGTTTTAATGTTAGAAGTTGCCCAGAGTGGCTGGGGCAACCCAGTCAGATTGGCAGAGTATTAAAAAAAACCTTCTTCTTCTTGTTAAATAGAATGTGTCTATTTCCACCAGAGAATGTTGGAGGGTATGCTATATCCACCAGGGCCCATCGTCTCTCCCCGCCCCCTCTTAATTGCCTTCTCCATCTCACTAGAGGATCCTGCTCAAAACCTGCGGCACAGTAGATTTCTATTTAATAAACCTGCTTTGTTGATGGCAAACCATGTTGAAATGGTTTCCAGTGCTGAAAATGTCCCAAAATAGGGTGACAACAGAACTCATGCCAAGGCAGTTCACAAGGCCAGTGTAAGATCTGTGTATCTTCTGAAGAATAAAATAATCCTAATGGCTTGGCCCCAAAGAATTGCTAGAGGTGTCCACTATGTGGTCTGCATAACTCCCCGCCCCCCACCCCCAAGCAGCCAACATGTCACAGACCTCTTTCCAAAAGCACTCTGCTGGGCTGCTTCTCTTGGGCATCCTGAACTCAATAGATGCACAGTTCTTTGGATCCCTTCCTGCATGTTGATTTTAGCTGTGTCAATCAGCTCCAGGTGGGAGGAGGCCTGCAGCTGCGAGATAGCCTGAGTCACCCATTGTCTCTGCATAAACTTCCTCTAAATCACAATTTTGGTTTGATTATTCATGCATGGAATTGGCAGCTGACTAAAATACCTTCTTCTTTTTTTTAAAAAAAAAGGTACAACTAAAGAGCTGTAGGATAATTTACACAAAGGGGCACTTTCTCGAGCATGTAAGAGTGAAAGATGACTAAGAACAAAATCTATTTATCAACAGCCCATTTAAACGGCAGGGATCTGAAGGTTTATTTAATTTACAATAAAGACCCTCCTGCTCATGTTTAAAAGGCTTTGCAAGAAGCCGCCTGTGTAAAAATGGGATATCATGCTTTTCCAATCTGCTCTCCCCATGTCGCCACTGCGCGGGCAGACTCTGTAACAGGAAGGGCCTTACCATGAACTTTTCCTTGATGATGTTAACACATTTAGCAAAGTCGTGTGTCACATCGTCTGGCCCAGGAGGAGAATGAAGGGACGTGTTGCAGTGCTGAACATGAGATTCAAATAAGCAGCCATATCTAAAGATGTCGCCTTGCAAAAGTCCTGTAATGCTTTAATATCAATTATCCAAGGGCTGTGATTTGTATACTCAGAATAACAGGGTTGGGAATGCAATTGATGAAAACCTCTTTAGACTAATGGATTAACCAAAGACCATCAGCCACATAGGTCACTGGGTTTTTTTCATGCCCCCAATTATGCAACCATCCAAAGCCCAGTACATAAAATTATACAACTTCTACTGCAAGAGCAAAGGTTAGTTTGATGATGAAAAAATACGCTTCCAGCTAGCTGGCTGGCTGAGAGCTAAGTGATACATGGGCAGCAACCTCTCAGAAGTGAAAAGTTTAGAACTTCCTTGGGTTTCAGATTTTTAAAATTGTCACCTGAAAACTGAAACAGTAATTAAGGGAGGTGCCAGTGGGATGGTCTCTTAGATGTAAAAAAAAACCACACACACCCCCCCAAAAAAACCACCTCAGTGGATTGATTCACAGCTGCAAGGTTTGGGCTTACTAAAATATTACAAATTGTCTTTAGAGAAATAAGCACACATTCACTGCTGCTAAATGAAGAACCCTTCCCCTGCACTTCAGGCATATTTCTACTGTTGAAAAAATACTACATAAGTGACAGCACCAAATAATACTGAAGACACTCTGAAAAGAGATTTGAATGCTATACCATTGTTAACAGCTGACACTTTTATTGCACAGCACGTATGCTTGCAGAGTACTGTGTACAAGTTTAATGTCTCTGTATTGTAATATCCAAGGTGGGGATATTGAATATTCAATTAAAATTTAGTTTAGGACATTGGGAGTATTTTAATTAACAGCTTCTCTCTTCCACGCTCTCCCCCATCCCTTCCTTTCTACCTGGAGAGTCTGAAATAGAGAGTGATTGCCCAGCCTCTAAGGTTCCATTTTTCCATTCAAAAAGCCACAGGGTCCTGCACCCCTTGGTTTCATTAGGGTGAATCCAATAGAAGGTTGCTCGGAAGCTATGCCCACTGTGGTCAATGGAGTATAACTGTGCACAGGGCTGCAGCCTCTCTATGTGTGTGTCTCTCTGTGTTGAAAACTGTCACTTAGTTTGATTGCAGCTGTTGTCTCCCACCAGTATTCAAAGGGCACACGGTAATAAGAACATAACAAGAAAAGAATAACCCGGTAGGATCAGGCCGGTGGCCCATCTAGGACAGCATCCTGTTCTCACAGTGGCCAACCAGATGCCCATGAGAAGTCTGCAAGCAGGACCTGAGCCCAACAGCATTTTCTCCCTCCTGTGGTTTCCAGAGACTAGTATAGCATAAAGGACATGAGTCTACAAGGATCCTGTGCCAAGGAGGAAGACATTGGGAGCAAGAACTTGGGAAAGGCAGGCCATGCTTTTCAGAAACAGGAACTATAATGTAACCTGCTTGTCACATTGAGGTTACATTTATTTGTATCATTGTCACAGGAGAGGGAGACATGGAAGGATCAGTGTAAATCTCTGGTTCAGATACTTACAAATAATGCTGAGTGAAACATGCAATTAAATATAAACTTCTCACACTCAAAATAAAAATCACTTACAATAATTTAAGTAGTATACATCAAATTTTACATTCAGTATGGGGAAACTTTGGCCCTCCAGAATATTTGCTGAACTAAAACCCATCAGTTCAGGCCATTGACCATGCTTGCTGGGCCTGATGGGAGTTGTAGTTCAGCGACATCTGAAAGCTCAAAAGTTCCCCACCCTAGTCTTAACCATGATATGTAATTTGAAGTCTTAACTCATCAGTGTGTTTGACAACATTAGACAGAGAGAGAAAGAGAGCACAAGAAAAACAGATTAAACTCAAGACAGAGCAAGAAAAAGGTTATGCTTTGTCAATTTTGGGTCCAAACAGAGATGGGAGTTCTAGTAGATTTGGATTCCAACCTCTAAAGGGTCTCACAGCCAGAGGCATACATCCATGTGCTGGGTTCCTCCTCCTCTCCAATAGTTAGAGCTCCCAGACACTTCCACAAAGTGAGTGCCATTTGAATTGACAAACTGGGATTTCTGCAATGTAATCACGCTCCAACATAGCCAAGCTTTGAAAGGCCCGGCATGTTGCCTTAGGGTCTGATACTAGGAAAGGCAAGGAACATGAGCCAAGGGCTCCCGTCAGATGTCTCAATCACAGGCAATATTAAACCAAGCGACTTTCATAACCATTAAATCCAGGGCAGTGGATGGCAACAAAGAAGGGAAAGTTAATTTTTATTATCATAGCTGAGCACAGCTGGAAGACAAGTCCTGAGAGAAGCCATTTTATTTTTTTGCAGCTCACACAGTCTGTCCCTGTGTGGGGAGCCATGCCAAGCCAGCAGGCTTTCTTCTTAAGCTCATAAAAAAATAAAAAGAATCAAGTCTTCCATGCATTTCACCAGATGTTCTGTTCCAGATGCCTGGAGCATCTCCTTTCCAGTATCACATCCCTGCTCTCATTCCTGTTCTAGTGGTGCCATTTCTAAACCTGCATGGGAGTCATGTCTGTTGTCTATGAAGCCGTTCCCTCCAACCAAGGCTGAAATCTAGTCTACTAGACTATAGCAGTAGGCAGAACTTATTTGGCTCAATTTGGAATGGGTTTGCAATTATGAGTTCTCTTTGTATTTGGGGTGGGTGGTGGGGAGGAGGGAAACCCATCTTCTACTGATGAGCACCAGCCATGAAGAAGAAGAACTGCATAAAATCAAATAACCATACTCAGAAACAAAAAAGTGTTCAATTTAGAGAAAGGGCTGCAATCATGTAAAACGTAAGCAAGAAACAAGAAAAGATAAGATACCCATCCAAACTATGAAAGCTGCTCAGTTGGGTAACCCATGTAGGAGTAAAATAGAGTTTGAGCAAGATATTTGATGTAAAACACTTTCATGCATGAACCTACAAAGCTGTTCACTTGACAGCAGGTACACAGGATCTCTCTCTCTCTCTCATTCTGTGTTTCAAACTAGGGTGGAGGTTTGGGGAAAACCCCTGCTCAAGTTGTAATTCAGTTGAGCATCATGAGCAGGACAAATTTCTTTTCCAAAGATCAGAGCAAATTATGGCTAGAACATCATAAATCCATGGCGCAGGAGACTTGGACCTTTTCTGATACAGAGATAGATTTTTTTTTCTTATGCCACACTCCCCATCCCTACCCTCGCCGTGCTTACAAGGAAAGGCCATAGTTCAGGAGTAGAACATCTACTTTGTATGCAGAAGGATCTAGGTTCAAGCTCTCCTATCTCCAAGTTAGGGATTTGAGAGAGCCTGATCTGAAACCATGAAGAGCCATGGGTGATGATGATTTTTACTTGCCCTTCATCATGAGCTCAGAGGTCAGGTTACAATAATTTAAAAATACAATATTAAAAAACAGTTCAAACAAATAATATTGAAGTAATGGCTGAGCTAGATAGTCCAATGATCTGACTCAGCTCCCCATGTTGTTTCTGGTGCCCTGATCAGAGCCTATTTCCTTTGCTTCTGGAAAACAAGCTGGATAGCTGTTAATACTTAGTGCACTCTTCACATACTCCACAGTACCATTGCGCCAGTGCAGAGTTTTGTTTAGAGATGGCTCAAATTCTGCCATATCCACACTATTCTATAGGTTCCTCACCATGTGAATCATGAACTCCCAGCCCAAAAAAGAGGCTCCTTGCACAGCATGGAGCTTCTTCCCTAATTTCATGCCATCCTATACCACACACTTTGCTTTCCTGGGGTCCATCCCATTTCTCAACAAATCTTCTTTTTGATTAAGACAAACAAACATATGATTTGCTCCATCCTTTCAATTGCATAGAAAGCCCTCAGAATGTAAATAGCTGCATTATTTAGGTTTATTGAACATCTGACACTGGGGAATGTGCAACTCATGAAATTTTCAGCGAGGGAGTATAAATGAGATATTCCGATACATTTTTTAAAATGTGAATGATCAAAATTTTATACAGTGAATGCAAGTGCCGACTCTGGCCATATATGGCACAGTTAATTTAAAGTGAAGTTCTACCAGAAAAGTAGCTGTAAAACTGGCATTGCATATTTATTGCGCCTGGAAAATCTCCAACTCAAATATGCTTGAATTTGCAAGTTAAAAGATGCTGCCTATTCTTCTCATGCAGGAAAAAAAAACTAGGTTACAGGACCTGAGGTCTCTCTTAACTATCAATAGCAGGGATGGGGAACCTGTGGCCCTACAGATGTTGTTGGAGTCCAAGCTCCCATCAGCTCCAACCAGCATAGTCCAAGGTCAGGAATGATGGGAGATGTAGACCAGCAGGATCTGGAAGACCACAGGTTCCTCATCTCTGAGGTATAGTCAGCCACCACTAGAAGCAGAAGCCTGCAGCTGCATTTCATATCTCAGTATCAGGAATGAAACCTAAGATCAATCATAGGGCAGGGGGACAAGGCACCTATCTCAGCACTGCTAGTAACCAGAGGATATTGATACAGATGGACCATCATGGCAGCTCCAGGAAACAGTGCAACCAGTGTAGCAGAGGGGTACCAATGCCAAGCTGCAGAAATGCAGGAAAGATTGGGATGGATAAGAATGAGATTAATCCAGTCCTCTATGCCAATAGTTAGGAGCTGTTGTAATTTATCTGCTTGCTTTCTAGTAAGTGTTATGATTACTAAATGAATCAGTTCTATTCCTAGCATTCAAGCCATGTCCTTTAGAGCATGGGTTAAGTCAATGATATTTTCCATGGAGTAAAAATATATTTGATTATGTTGAGCCATCTTCACGTGTTCACTACAGAGTCCCAAAGAGGTTCTCATGCAAAACGGTCTTGTTCTATCTCCTAGATATTGACCTGTGCCTCAGACATGCCCTTCTATAGCCAATGTGTGATTGGCATCACTTCAGAGGGGACCCAATGCACAGATGTGCACATGTTTGGAAAGTCTGCAAATTTAATTTTGAGTTTCCAAACACCTTTAGAGTGCCAGATCTATTAAAAATGTCTGTGCATGGGTTTTGTTTTGTTTTTTTGTAAACTTTTAAAAACATTGCTACCTGATGCAGAAATGTTACAAAATGAAATGAACTGAAGTCAAGAGTGGAGAAATAAGGAAAATGGGGAGGGATGTGGCAATGACAAATCTGTCGATTTTAATCTTCACTATAAGAGCAAAAGGATGAAAAGTGGTAGCTAGAAGCTCACGTTAGTTCCTGTGTAAGAGGAAGACATTCTCAAGGGACCCCTCTGCCCAGAGGAGTAATAAGAAGCAAGCACGAGAAAGGCACTCAAGAGTCAAGAATGCAGTTACTTTCCAGAGCAGGAAAATTAGCTCCAGTTCAGTGAATGCGTGAAAATTAAGCAATGGCACAAAAGCCACACAGGACATCTAAACCACTCTCATGGGGATCTTGCAGGATTTTTCTGTACAGCATATTCCCCAGGGTTTAGCTCAGTTTTAATTCCAAATATCACAAATGATAGGGCTTGCACACAGCCCTGAAGAAAAGTGGGTGAGTAGGTGGAGGATTTGAGGCAAGGAGAGAAAAACCACATTTTAGCTGACAGGTAATGCATTCAGTCCAACATTTTCATTTCGGGGAGAAGGGGAAATGATCCCGTTGCCACTGCTTGTCCTCACAGGTCCCCCCAAACAAACATCAACAGAAACACACCATTCAAATACACACAGATCATTATTGCATTTTGCCTTCTCCATCGCTTACTCACGCTCTGCATATCTGCACTCATTTCTAAACCTTCCTTATAAATTAGTCCCTCCAGCCCCTGAATTGCTTTTGTTGCTCTTCTCTGAATTCTCTCTAATTTTGTTTACATCTTTCTGGAATTGAAATGCCCTCAACCAAAAGTAGTAAACAACAGCAGCTTGTTCCCCAGCTAGAGGGTAATTCCGGCTTCCCAAGTACAAGAGCAAGTGCACAAACACACAAATACAAGCAAGCACTTCCAGAGCTGCCACAAATGTGGAGCTCATGAACGGATTCACCTCACATCCCCTCAGAGGAAGAAAAGCAAAGCTCTGGAAATTAAACAAAAGCCAGCCCTTCTTCAAAGTACCAACTAGATCATAGCTGTCAAGTGTCCCTTATTTGAAGGGACAGTCCCTTATTCCAGCGCCATGTCCCGCTGCTGTCCCTTATTGATGGATGTCCCTTAAATGTCCCTTAAATGATGTCCCTTAAATTTCAAAGGAAGCAGCTCTTCTACCTCCCTCCCTGCCGGCCGGAGAGAAGGGAGGCTCCAACTGTGTTGCTTGGCTGTGTTGCTCACCCAATAAGAAGTCTAAGAACAACTGGGAGGTGGAGCTTGCATGCCTTGTGTGTGGCTAGTTAATGCAAACTGAGGGGTTTTTTGAATGCTGGACGCCATTTTGTTGCACGTGCTGCTGCAAACTTTGCAGTGCAAAGGCAGGCCAGAGAGCCATCTTAAGTTGAGATTGCGTAGGCCTTGTGGTACATGCGATTCAGATTCTATTCAGTTGAACCTCTGGTTACAAAGTTGGTTGGACAGTGTTCTCAAAGCTACCCAGTATGGGTTTGACCAGACTGCAGGAGGACAGGAAGACTGGAGTGCCTGGAACAGGTGAGGCTGCAGGTCCCTTATTTTGGCTGCTGGTCCCTTATTTTCAAGGCTGCTGGTCCCTTATTTTCAAATCTGTAAGTTGACAGTTATGAACTAGATCCAAATCTGAGGCAGACCCAAGCCCTGTTTGCATGGTTTAACGGGGGGGGGGGTTGAACAAGAAGGCACACAGGGCAGAGGGAAATCCTGTGCACAAGTGTGCTCACATTGAATGCTTGCATCAATGTCTGCCACCCTTCAAAATGGTCCATCAGATATGAAACAGGCCATTCCTGGGGGAGTGAATGCCACTGCAGTTCCTCTGCCCTCTTCTCCCAATTGAACATACTGTGACATCAGCAGCCAACACACCCATTATCTTCTGCATTCTCTTTTGGTGTTATGGGGAGCCTGTCACCCTGCAGACATTGCTGGACTACAACTCCCATCATCTCCTGCTATTGTCCATGCTAATATGGGCTGACAGGAGTTGGAGGGCTACACATTTGCCACCACTGGCATCTGCACATACTACTGTGTGCTTGGGAAGTCTTCTAGTCCAGAGTTCCTAACTATATCAAGAGAACTGTATATGTATCCCTATGACTGCGGATGAATGGATAGGCAATTGAATGTTCACTCATCACAGTTATATTGCATGAGTAAGGCTCCAGTGTTTCATAGAAAGAAATAGAATTTTCCTTCAACATAGGGAAATGCCAGTGAAAGGATACAAAGACAGAAATTGCCCAAGAACAGCTTAACACTGCTAGATTTAAGAAAACCTATTTTGCTTTTATATCAATATTGCTAGGTTTTTTTGTAAAATAAAAATGTATATTTGGTTCTTTACTTTGCAGCAAAAACAAGACAGTTAATCAGATGTGGTGGGCCTGTGCACACATCTATACTAGAAAAACTAGTTTCAGAAACAAGTTCACATCAGACAAAGGAAAAGAACTCCAAGATGTGCAGTTACCCATGATACCTGCAGAAAATTAATGTACAGTACTGTCAGAAAACATCCGAAGACACAGCAGAAAACTCAATGGGGGGAAAAGGGAACACAAGTACCCATTGGCCATTTCACAATCCTAGCTATGTCTACTTAGAAATAAGTCCTACTTATTTCCCTGCTTACTTCCCAGTGAAGTAGCATTAGGATTCCAACATTTCTCTACCTGGTGCCCTCCAGGTAATTTTGAGTACAATTCTCAACAGCCTCAGCCAGCATCAACATCGCTAACTGAGGCTGAGGGGAACTGTAATCCAAAATACCTGGAGGGTACCAGGTAAGGGAAAGCAGTGTTGGCTTCTGTTTGTTTATTTGTTTTAACTAACAGATAATGTGGACTCCATCTTGGAATGGGAGCATTAGTGCAACTGCCCTATAGGGGCATAAATTTGTGCATACATTAGAGAGTTTTTGCAGGGCAGGAGACAAGTTGCACTGACCAGTAATTGACAATTGACTGTAATCTTCAGATGTTGTTCTTAGTTGTTCCACAGCCTGCTGAAACCTATCCTAGGGTAACCAGACGTCCCTGGTTCTCAGGGACAGTCCCTGGATTTGCAAATCTGTCCCCAGGAGATGTGGCAGGGGCAGCGGCAGCCTCAGCAGTCTGGAGCCAGCCTGTTAGCGTAGTTGGCTCTGGCTGGCTTCAGGAGCCACTCACTGCTGTGGCGCCCACCATTTTTCCTGTGCCACAGCAGCGAGCAGCTCCTGATGCCAGCCAGAGCCAACTGCACTATCAGGCTGGCCCTTCCTGGGCAACGGCTGCCTGCCCATGACTCCCAAGCCTCCCCTGATCTGTCAAAACAAAGGGGAAGGGGGAAGGAGATCAGGGAAGGCTCGGGAGTCAAGGGTGGGTGGTGTGCCATTGCTCAGTTTTTTAAAAAAACCTGTGCATTTATGTTTCACAGGTTGTGAAAGAAGAGTTTTGCACCTTTATACAATATGCACGTGTGCTTGGGTCCAGGGTTTTTTGCCTCACCATCCCCACTACTGACTCCCTGTTGCTACTCAGCTTCAAAGGGGGGTGGGGTGGAAAGGTCCCCGGATTTATTGAAAAAATCCTGCTTGGCAGGGGGTTGGACTCGATGGCCCTTGTGGTCTCTTCCAACTCTATGATTCTATGATTCTATGAAATCTGGTAACCATAGCCTAACCTGCTGTGAGATATTTAAAGTGCAGCCAAATGAACAATTCATGTTTTGCTAGATAGGCACATGATAGGAGCTGAAGCTCATTCAGTTTTCCTGTAAACTTGCTAGAGAGAACTCTTTGAGAAACACGTCCTCTGTGCCCTGACAGGGGAGGGCATAGCTGTATATTCTTCCAGCTGCTTGGGCACACCATCTTTCCATCCCTTTCCAATCTGCCAGCAATGTGAGAACCTCTACAAAGTCTGAGCCCCAAGCTCAGAGTACATTTTAAGATGGGTTTAAGTATGTCTTTGTAACTGAATTACCATTTTAAGCCCGCCTGAAAAAGGCTGTTGTATCCTTTACTCTTCAACAAATATTCTGATTGAGTTAATGTTATTTTTATCTTTTACAAGACTGTTTGTGAGATTGTTGTTTTAAGGGGGAAATAGCAGGAAAATCCAGCCTGCCTTAAAGCATCCTGGATTACTTAAACTAAAAGGCTAAAACTAGTCTATCTAAGCTTCCCCTTTAAGCTACAAAGGGATGGCATTCTGCAGAACTCACAAACGTGAAGAAGGAAGGGTAATTTTCAACAAATATACCATCTTCTAGCATCTGTTCACATCCCAACACTTGCCACAGCCTTGGGACATCTTTTTGCATTGTGACACGTAGCTCCTCCCTGCCAAAATAAGGCAAGCACAAACTCTGATGAGTTTTGGCACTTGCTGAAGACTCCTTTGTCCACCCCAGCATGTGTTGGCCATTAATACCAAGCTCGTAATAATTGCCTGGCTTGTCAATGATGCTTTTACTGTTTGTGGTATTTCAATCCATGGGTTATATTGAGAATATATTTATGTTGTTTGGGGAACTACCCTGTAATTTTTAATGAAAGGCAGTATATTAATATTTTTTTAAAAAAATAACAAAGGGAGAATACTAAGGTTGTAGCAAAACACATCTGATGTCTCTCTATTTTGAGCATCCATCTTCTTCCTCAGGGAGCTCTAGATTAGACACAATCTCACAGTTACACACAATCAAGGGTGCTTTACTACAAAAACATATACTTTAGAATCAGCATCTACCATTTTCATAAATATATACCTTTGTATTGCACATCTTAGAAAATGCAACACTTATAACCAACAGCCTTGAAAGAAAATAATCAAGTAGTAATATAACCAGTTCACAAAAGCAGAACGGACATTAAGGGTAGAAAAACAGTTTTCTTTCGAGTCTACATTAGGGCAGTTAAGAATCCTACTTCATTCAAAAAGTCAAGAATGCTTTTGTGTCATTAACAGTTCACTGTATTATGTGTGTGCAGAAGAAGTCTGCGGTTCAGCTGTTGTGACTTAGGACTCCATGTGGTCTCGGAAGGGCTTAGCCCTGAAATGTATTCCTGGTATTAAGATGTCACTCATGGGATGCATGCAACAACAACAAAGAAAAGAGGCCCTCCATAGTATGTAAGTAGGTTAAAATGTGGAGCCTGTCGCCCTCTAGATATTGATGGACACTCATCATCCCTGACCATTGGCCATGATGGTTCAGGCTGATGGGAATTGGAGTCCAACAACTGGAAGCTTCATTTTTGTTTCAACTTAACATTGTGGACACAACTTCCTTCCAGCAACTGCTGCAGCCAAGCTGGTACCAAACACATTGTTCTGCTTTCCTTTCAACCACGTCAGCAAGGCAGCCCAGGACCACCATACACAGTGCCCAGATTTGCACCCTGGAGAGGTCATTTTGATACTGCCAATGCAGCAAAAACAATGTGGGAGGCAGCAGTAACAAGTTACTGGTCTCTGTAGCCACAGCAGGTGCTGTGATTCTCTAGAGGTTTCATTTCACCCCTGGAGTCACACTCCATTGTCTGTCAAGACAGACAGATGCCAACAAGAAGACAATGGGGGCTTCTCCTACCCAAACACCCACTTGCCCTGTAATGGATTCCTGTTATTCCTGTTACATAATAGCACCATCAACCTGCATGGCAGTTTCACAAAGCTTACAATCTAAAATTAGAAACAGGGTGGAGGAAAAAGGGGGAGTCAGAGGTAGGAGAAGAATATGGATTGGAGTTACATGCTTGGTTTTGGGAAGGACTGAGTAGTTGTGCCAAAGACTTCTATGAAAAAGGTAGGTTTTCAGGAGGGATTTAAAGGATGAGGGTCAGCAAGTCATCTTCTTCTTCCATATCTTGAATAGAAGTAGTGAACTTGGTCTAGGCTGCTCACCCCAAAAGCTTTCCCCCTGCCCTCACTGTATTCTCTTCAAAGCAGCCTGTGCAGTTGCTGATATATTTTCCCCCTCTCCTTCCTGGATGAAATGATAACAAGAAGAGCACTTCAGCTGTCAAAGCGATTCCACCCTGGCCGAGTCGGAACAGCACATCAAATCATGGCACATTTTTCTTTAAGGGGAAAGGGAGCCTTTTCAGGAAAGGCAATTTGCCATTCCACATCAGACTCTTGGCCCACTAACCTGATTAGTTGGCTGCTGTAAGGGCCTGCCCTAGTAGGGCTGTGTATGTGTGTGTTCATGCATGTGTGAAAGTTGATTATGTACATGGGTGACATAAAGAAACCACCCTAAACCTCTCACTAACAATGTGTTTCCACTGTGCTTAGCACCTTCAATATAGCTGCTACTTTTCAATAATAAAACTTTGTGTTTGCCTAGGTCATTTCAATCAATAACAGTTAGCAAATATTTACACAGCAATTTTCAGTGTTTAAGGCTATGGCCAGGAAGCCAAATCCTTACTCTGTCATGCAGGTCAGTAGCTTACCACTGCCTTAACCTACTTTACAGGGTTGTTGTGATAAGATGGAGTGGAAGGGGAAAATAGAAGCTAATCAGCACCCTGAGCCTTTTTAAAGGAAAAAAAAATACTAAATAATATTAAGCACTCTTACTGAAGTAAATCTTACTGAAATTTTGCAAGTTAGATCCCCAGATTGTAAAATGAAGACGTTGAAGAATTGCATGAGCCTTAATACAATCCTTAGAGCAGAACAGGATTTCTCCAACCTCAATCCTAAAACAGGCACAGGGAAACCTCATTAAGAACTAAACACCAGAACTCCCATCTTCCCAAATTGTACTGAGGTGCTGGAGCCGTGAAGCTTCAGTCACCTCAACACATTCAGCCTGGACCAATCTTTTATTCCAGGCTAGAATCCATGGAGTTATTCAGGCAAAGTGCAGTTCAGAGCTGAAGGTCAGGACCACAGACAGCTCTATGTGAAGCAAAAATAAAATAAAATAAGATGTGTCCGGATATCAGAGTGGCTGAATAGCAGCAGAGAGCTAGGATTGTTGATGCAGCACTAGTGTGGAAAAGACAGAAGCTTTACAATCACTGAGGAAGTATGCTGTGCATTTACACAGACAGTGCTGTAGAAACACAGGTGTCCACTCTGGAAGAGTTGAAATGTCTCCTGTATTTCACAGACATAGTGGGGCAATAAACAGAACGTCAAGGGAGAAGTCATCTCTGTCTTAAGAGGGGACAGAACCATCTCCTCTAGAGCCAAGGATGGGGGCTTCACAGTCTGCTGGGGGCTCCTCTTCATTCGAACCTCCTAAGGCAAGGGTAGAGAACCTCAGATTTGGGTCCTTTCTCTCTGACCCCTGGGACTCTCATGTAGTCATGCCTCCTTCCAGGTCACTACTTGGCAGCCTTGCTCTATACTCTCCTTGAGTGTTTTAACTTGACTGAAATGCATCCTTGAATGCCTCTTCCTTGCCTTGATGGAAGATGTTGGTGTAGAAACCTCCGACTTTATAGAAATTGAATGAAGCCAATCATGCAAAATTAAAGATGGTATACATTGGTTCACTCTTTGGCTTTGGCCCCATCCATTGGTATGTGACCCTTGAGTTGGATAATATTCTCCAGCCCTGTCCTTGCAGCATCACCACATTGGAAACCATCTCCCAGGGAGCTTTTGGGACCCACCTGTCTTCAACCTGGAAGTCTTTAGAGATTCCCTACTACAAAAACAGGCTAGGGAGCTGGTCTACAGCTATTTCAATGGGAGCTGACCTCAGGGAGCATTCAATGCAGCCAGGTCCTGGTTGGTAGGGTGGGAGAGTCCTGTCCCTGGAACTGTATGAATGCCAGTGTCACATGCAGAAGTCTGTGCAGAGCCACTTCCCATGCCATCACACAACTCATCATGTTGCACCTGTGATGGGGCATGAAAAACTGCCCTTTGTGGATTTTTACATTCACACTGCACTCTTATTATGCTTCCATTCCTAAGATGCTTAACATCTTTGCCTCCTGACACCATCATCCACTAACCCATCTATTCTGGAGACACACTGAATGAGTTGGTCTTCACCCCACTTTCTCCCCACATTAGTTCTATGGAGCAGAATCCATTAGGGAGTTCCTCTAGGCAACTCTCCCCCCCACTGAAATTAATGAGCCTGCATGAGATAGAAGAGCTTCCCAGTGGAACGTTCTGTTTGGTATGTTGATCTCAGCAGCAGAGTCTTTAAAAGCTACCTAGATAATATTTGTCCCAAGGTAGCACATAGGAATCTGACAAGACAAGTGGAAGGATCATTTTTGATGCAAGAAGTTGCTCAAATGGCTGAAAGAGGAGCTTTGTGGCTTGGGAGATTTGATTATTATTTGAGTGATATATTGAATTGGAAGGTTTTGGAGTCAAGGATCAGTCCATTTGGATTCCACTCCAAAGCGCTCTGGTTTTTTGAGATTAAAGTACAAAGCCCTGCTCTGTCTTTCCTCTTATCCTGAGCTTGTAAGTAAACTTGGCTTGACCTAGGCCTTTGAACATCTCCATCACTTAAGAGAACAGAAGGCAATAAAGTGAGACACACTCTCATCAGTCTTCCCAGCTTGAGGTGAGCTCCCTGATCTCATTAACCAAGACAGCACCTGAAAACTACAAGGCAGAAAAGTATATCCAAAGGCGCAACAGCAGGCTACCTTACTTCTTAGCCAATACACAGTTTGCAAATGCACCACCACCAGTTCCATTGTGTACATTCTGCAACCTTCACTAGATATGGCCATTGAACAACCTATACATCACATGTATGTGAAATGTACTATGGCCTGTTTCACCTGTTACCATACATTACCATCTAAGCATGCATCATAAAGCAAAGGATCTTGCCAATCACCATCCCAAAATACAGTGTACCAAATCTTACCAAGGCTGCATAGCACATCATGCATGCACAAGTCATGAAAGCAGGAGCTGTGCTTAACCTCCTGCAGTTCACATTTTATGCATACTGCCTAGACATTCTAAAGCATACTGCTATAAACATACCTGCATGCTGTGTGGACATTTCCAAAGTACACTTATCCCATGGCCAACAAATGAGTAGCTAAAATAAGCAAGAACTGGCAGGAAGCCTGCAAGCAGGACTCTGGGGAGAATATGCTCTAGTGAGCAAACGAGCCAAGCATCAGGACTCCAAGCCAACCCAGGCAATGAAGTTCATGGGAGCTGCATGGGTTTGATAAGAAAGGTAAGCAGAGGCAGTACATGCCAGAGGATTTTTGGCTTGCAAGGCTCTATTTGCTGGCCTCCTACTTAGCAGAGGAGGAAGTGGGATCTCTGGCTTAACCCATATGCCCTCATAGAGAAAATGGGAAAGCTTGCAGTTAAATACAAATAGGATGACATGAAATGAAATAAAATAAACCACAAGAGCAAGTTGAAGCCTTGTCCAAGGTACCAGTTTTTTCAGCCCAGAAAAGGTGAAGGACAATGTGACGCACAACTGAGCCACCTTAAAGAGATCACTTCTCTCAGGGCAGAGGCATGCCAACCACTTCTCTATCTTTGCCAAGGCAGCAGAGGACCTTAAACATGTATCACCAATTTTGCATTCTGGTATCTCTGCTTTGAATCTCTCCCTTGGCTGTGTCTGCAAACCTGAGCACAGTGCTCTTGCTCTTTCTTGCAAACCAAAGCTCAAGAGTGTGTGTGTGTGTGTGTGTGTGTGTGTGAGAGAGAGAGAGAGAGAGAGAGAGAGAGAGAGATCCAAAGCAACAGGCAGCTATAGTTAAACCCAGCCCCAACAACCTAAAGATGCATCTCTATTTCCAGTATGCCAAGGACAGATAGCTTTCCTCCACCTCGATATAAAAAGGGTTGGGACCACTGTAAAATGACATGCCCCATTGCCTTGTTAGCTGTCTCTAGCAAGGGATACTGAAAGGCAAGAGGAAACAGCCATACTGCAAATGATCCACTTAAAAGGGATTGCTACAAAATGCTAGAATAAAATTCTTTGCATATCTGATGCTCTGGGAGCTCGTACATTCATGCTTTCCAGCTTCCTTTCAGACAGCTGCCCCAAGTTTTTCCATTTGCATATTCACAGAACTAAAAGGAGGCATCCGAGTTGCTGGGAGTTTATGAAAAAGAATGAATGAAAAACATTCAAATAAATTGGGATTTCAGTGTGGGCTAACTTCTGCTGAACACCCTTGCAACAGCACCACCAATTTCTCTTCCACAGCTCCGAAATCACGCACACACTTTGGAAATTGTGACAGGAAAAGAAAGGCACAGCCAGGAGAAATGTGACTCGGCTTGCACAGTGAAACAGAAGGGGAGACTATAGCAATGCCCAAACTCTCTCCACCTGGCTCAAGGCAGGAGCCCAGGGGCCAGCAACCCTGCAAATAGTTAAAGCAGCTCCGAACATTGCAATGCTGCAATCCTCCAATCAGAGCTCTCTGCAGCTTGTCAATGGGAAGCTCTGTATAGTAGCTTTCGCTGGGAAATAGGCATCCGTGAAAGAAAAGGAGGAAGCCTTGGGAGTCTGCGGGTTTGCCAGTGTGTGTTATTCTCAATGGGTCTGTGCCAGAGGTGAGGGAAGCTCACCCCAGACCACTGAATGTTACTGTTGAAAGTGGCTATAAATCCGACAGACAGCGGAGTTGTGTGGGAGCATTTGCTGAAGAGGAAAGCGTTCCCTTGCTCAGTAGAAGGTGGTGTTCGCTTCCAAAGAGCAGAGCACACATGATTTTTTTTTCCCCAGAGAGAAAAATGTATGCTCCGTAGAGAAAAGTGTCCCTATGCACAATGCAGAAAGGCAGCAGAGAGAAAGTGCAATAGTAGAGAAGGATGCTTGGAAAAGGATGGAGGTGTACGTATGTTCATGGGGATGGAGATGTATCATACAAGCAAAAGCAGACATATGAAGCCAGTGTCCATAGGAGAAGGACACAGTCATAGTCATAGTCATAGTGTGAGGCTTTCGGAGCAGCACAGCAATTATGAGAGTGCCAATTAGGGGGGAAAGGGAAATGCTATGTCCTAAGAGTGTGTGTATGGCTCTGTTGTGGCATGCAAGGGGGGGGGGAGGAAGAGGGTACTGTGGCAGGTGCAAAGGAAATGGGGCAGTTTGATTTTTAAGGGGGGGAGTGAGGGATCAATCTAGAAATTTATGCTGGGTATATAGAAAATATAGAAAATTATATGCATGCAAGAGAGGCTCACTGTGTAGTTGTAAGGAGGGAGGGAGGGAGAACACCTATGAGTAGGTGGAAGAGAGAAAGTGCACAAGAGATACATATATCTGACATGTATAATGGAGGGATCATATGTTAGGGGGGGGGAGAAGTGTAAACACCAAGGTGTGCATGATGAAATTGTACATGTAGACTCTGTATGTGGAATAATAGCTGTTAGTGTGTTTAAACCACAGTGTGGCAGTGTTTAAAAGAACACACACACACACACACACAGACACAAGCATGGGTTGCGGTTGGGGGGAAAGGGGGCAAGAGTTTGTGTAGGAGTCTGCATCCACTGTGCCATCCAAACTATGAACCCTCATTTCTCCTGGAAGGCATTTGCAAAACTGTAACCTGTAACCACTTGGGACTCAACCTTCTCCTTCCATTGCCAAGGGTAGAAACAGCACAGGACCTGGTGTACCATTTTCACTTGCTGCTAATCAATACCCAGAGCATCTCTGTCTCCCGGCTACTCCAGTGCCATTTTGTCCTACAAGGAGGAGGATTTTCATATTTAAGAATCCATCAGATAGTCTGCTGGGGGCAGGGAGGGGGAGAGAAACTTAAGCCTTGATAGGGTCCCCAAGTCCACCCTCCCACACACACACACACCTTTCCATATGCAAAGCTGCCATGGAAGGCAGAAGATAAGTGGAGTATCAGCACCTGTATGTCACAGACTGCCAAGTGACATGGAATGGAGTTGGAGGTGGTACAGAGGTGCACACCTCCATTGGACCCCTCCCTTTGCAAACCCTCCTCCTCCCCCTCCCTTGCAAAGTACATACTGAAGCAAGCCAAGCACACGAGGTGCCCTCTAACTGTAACAGCCAACAGCAAATAAATAAATAAATAAATAAATAAATCTCAAACCCCGGGCTCCCATTTCCAAAAGGGGCTGGAGAACCAAGTGGAACCAAGCGGAGCTCCCCGTTGCAACCCATCTTCCTGGTCCCTCTCCATCATCCCCGGATCAAAGCAAGAGGGAGACAAATCGCTGCCTACCTTGAAAGGAGAAGAGGGACAAGAAGAATCCCAGCACCCAGATACTGTGCAGCCAGTAGGTCCTCATGATTCTGCCTCGGTCGATCAGCCTCCTCCTCTTCCTCTTGAACTCTTCTCTTTTATTTTCTTTTTAACGACGCGATCCTCCTCCTCTCCCTGCCGTCTCCTCCGTCAGCGTTTCTTACAAGCTTTTGACAATCCAGCACAAAAGAAGCTGACCTAGGATGGCCAGGTTCCTGAATAACCTCACTCACACTTTCGCCTTCGAATAATTGGGAGATAGGGAGGGGGCAGCTCGGATGCTCGTCTCAGCCTGAGAAAATCTCTCTCTCTCCCTCTCTCCTGCAGCTCCAACTAAATGCGACTGTACTTAAACAAGCAGTGCCTTATAGGACAGCGCTCAGAGCAGAAAAGATCCCACCTCTGCCATCTAGTGTTGCAAACCAGAGCCATCCTTTTCCTGGTTGCATACAGGCTTCCCTCTGTGGATCTTCCCGTTATCCCGGGTACTGTTTAGCAACCGCTGGACCGTTATTTTCTGCAACTTGGAGTGTCTTCTCATGAAGCTAAAAAGGGAAAGCATTTTAAGTATTATTTTGTATATCATATTACTGTATTAAAGAGTATGCATGCTACATCCATGAGGAATAGTTGTTTTGAAGCATGGTACACTTTCTATTTACCATGCACCAGCAACATTCACACATGCAAACAGCAGGAGAACAAGCTCAAATGCAATGTTGGGGTTGGGGGGTTGTTAGAATGCCCCCGAGGAAAGGCAAAACCTCTCTCCTTTTCAAGAATGTTGCATTGTTATATGGAATGAAAAGGTAAAATCGAAGAAATCACACCTTTTCCCAATAGAGATAATTCCTGCCATTACCAACACATTACACCACTTGCCTTTTCCTTCAAGAATTTCAAGACACCTGCAAGAATGACACTACTTTGCCACAGGTGTGTTAATTCAAAGCACCTTCAATGCAGGCTGGTCTTTTTGTCTGTCTGTTTGGAAGGGCTAAGAAGTTTAATCAAACTTAGTTACTAGCCCTCTGAGATGGTGGTATTATAATTATATTCCTAAAGTTGCTAAGTGCTAGACAATATATATATATAGAAGTAATACGGGCCCTGTCCTCATGTTTACAATCTAAGAACAAAGACATGACTTTTTTTGTAGGCAGAAGGGGAGGAGAACAAGTAGCAATGAGAACTATTTGAAAAACAACAACAACAACTAGGCTGGGCAAACAGGCTAAAGGAAGTGTCGTTTTCTACCCACATCCCATACAGAACAGCTTAAACGATGTTGGTAGATCCCAAAATGGAGAACAGGAATCAGGTGACAGTTGGACAAAACAACTGATGGAAGGAATTTTTCCAGGATGCTGATCAAGTCAGTTCTCCTGGCCATCAAGATCAATGTAGCATAATTAGCCCACAGAAGACATCACAAAAAAAGGTTTAACCTACTTTGAATCAGCAGCTTGAAGCTCCTAAACACACTCAAACTTCCCTACACATGATGTTTGGGGAAAGTATATAGGAAGATGTTTTCCTCCTTCTCCTGTAATTCTAGAACTCAGGGCCATCTGATGAAGCTGGAAGACTGAGAATGGACCACAAAAAAGTGTTCTTCATACAGTTTGTAGTTAAAGTTTGGAATTTTCTGACACTTCCTCCAAGAAGTTTGAGCTGGTGGACATGGTTCTCCTCCTCCCCATTTTATCCTCACTGTGAGGCAGGTTAGGCTGAGTGGGGCTTTAAACTCTGGTCTCCCAGGTTACAGTCCAACACTCCAACCATTACACTGGCTCTATACAAGAGCAGTAGGCAGAATCACTGAGTTTAAGGTTATCGGTGGCTACCAGCCACAATAGTTCCATCACCCCTCCACCATCAGAGGCAGTATACAGCTGAATACCATTTGCTGGGAATCAAATGTGGAAAGAGTGGGTTGATCTGCCTTTGCTTGTGGCATCTGGCATCTGGTACACAGGAGAACAGGATGATGGCAGAGTAGGGTCTTTGGCAGGATCCAGCAGAGTTCTTACATTCTCCCCAAAGTCTAGGTTTTCTTTTCTTTTTCTTTCTGTTTGCTCTAGCTCTGCTCACCCCTTCAGCTACCTGTTTTCTATTCCACCTCTTCACCTGCATTCCTAATAGGTTGCATCTGTTCTCTCTTCAGGTTAATTGGCTCCAACTGTGACCCCATGCAAACACTCTCACAGAACATACACACAGGATCAAACACAATGCTGCAGACACTCGTGCATAGGACATGCACTCTTGTGTCTACACTGGATGCGTCCTCCGCATCATGTGATGCACAGTGGCAGATGACAGGCTCTTGATGCCCCTACCACTGCTGCATGAGTTAAATTTCATACATGAAAGTGCAAGCATTTAAAGTTCAAATCTCTAGGTTGCTATCCAATAGCAGGAATTAAATAATGCATTGAAGTTCCTTTTTTCTTTTCCTTTGTGGATTATTATTTTTTATATTGCTTTTATTTATTTTCATGGTACAGAAGATAAATTTTGAGAAAACAGTTGTTACAACAGTAAACAACAAATTATTTGTCCTGATAAAATTGCAGACTTTGATCATGCCATGTGTTATAGTTTCATTTGATTACTTTGAAGCACCAATCACGCAATTCAGTAAATCACCAGGACCTATGTTCTTCTATCTTCCTTTTGAAGTCATCTATGCACAGCAGACTTGTAGAAAGTAGGATGATCAGAAGAAAAAGAGGACATTCAGTGGGTAAAGTTTGTGGTGCAAGAAACACCTACTGAACTATCCTGTTTCACACCACCATTAAAGGGGCAGATACACTGGTCTCTTTTCACCTTGTTTACCCTAGTAGACAATAGTCCATCACCATGCAGATCTAGTTACTGTCCAAAATGTCAATCGCCTTCATTCATACTCAGTTTAGACTTCCTTTACTCATAAGCATGCAGTAAAGCAAAATTTCAACACATGTTCATCATAAGGTGTACATAGTATCTCACAAGCATGCCGTCAGAGGCAGTCCACTTTCATCTGTAATCTTTAAATGATGCATTGGGAAAATAAAGAATCTATAATGAGTGGTTCTAATGATATACACACAGGATAGACTTTTGTGTAGCCAACTGCCTGCATCGTGGTCTATAGGCACTGTATGCCCTTTTCTGTTTGTGTTTCCATTTGTCAGAACAGTGTGGTTTCCCAAGTATTGATTTGAATTGTCTGATGTCTGTAAATATTTAAGCCCCCTGCAAGATAGAAGCAATTCTCGCAAACTGAGATCTTAGGAAATGTGGGTGGAGAAGCTCTGTTGACTATTTCGCATGAGTTTGCAGCTGTCATGTGATCTCATCAAGTGCTCTATTCACAACTCAATTCATAAAGCCAGATGAACTTGGAAGCTTCTAGTTTGGAATAACTTACCATCTGTAAGTGAAGAGGACTGTGCCATGTACTCAAGCTGGGGAAAGTGCAGGTGTCGGAACCTTATCCCCCCCCCCCGATGTTGCTGAACTACAACTCCCATCAGCCCAAGCAAATATGACCAATTGCCAGGGCTGATTGGAGTTGTAGTTCGGCAATATCTGGAGGGCCAATGATTCCTCACATCTGTGATAGTGAGGGTGTAAAAACAAGAAAGAGAGACTCACAAAATATGTACAGTATACAAAACAGACAGAGACAAAATATATATGGTTGTATGTTACTGCTACCAGTCTCCAAGGAAAAACAAGTTCCTGCTATTAGAAGAGATCAGATATAGTGGGGATTTCAGAAATCTAATGAAAAAGTGATAATCAGTGACAAGTTATTTCTAGATTTGATAATAATAATAATAATAATAATAATAATAATAATAATAATAATAATAATTTGCACCCTGCCCATCTGACTGGGTTGCCACTCTGGCGGCTCTTTGACCATTGCTAATCTGTGCTACATATCTAGGATTATGTAGGCATCTCAGATCCACAGATCTATGTCACAGTACAGCCTTCCCAAACCTGTTGCCATCCTGATGTTTTGGCCTACAGTTCCTATTATCCTTAGTGATTGGGCATGCTGGCTGGAGCTGCTGGGTAATGATCTACATGATAACAACAGGTTGGGGAAAGCTGCCATAGTACAATCCCCTTGAAATGATTCTGAAGGCACAGAGTACAAAAAGTATAAACCTTTGGTTGTCACCAATGGAAGCGAAGGCACAGAAAAAACTCAATATGGAGGCCAAATGGCTGAAATATTGGGAAATTTTGGAACAAGATGGAGACAGAATAAAACTGCAGAGCTTTGAAAAATTGAAAGACAGAGTGCGAGATTGGCTCCATTATTACCAAATAATGGAGGCATATAACTTGGACAAAAGGTTGGTTTCTAGGTGGAAAAATCAAAATTGGAAACAGAATTGTTAGATCCCAAATATTAGAATTTGTCAAGAATGTATAACTTGCTGTTGAAATGGAACACTCAGGATGAAACGGTGAAATCTGCTATGATTAAATGGGCACAAGATGTTGGACATAACATTACGATGGCTGACTGGGAACAGTTATGGACCACAGGTGTAAAATTTACGGCATGTAATGCCCTAAGAGAGAATTTAATGAAAATGATTTACAGGTGGTACATGACACCAGTCAAGCTAGCAAAAATTTATAATTTACCTGACAATAAATGTTGGAAATGTAATGAGACTGAAGGTACATTCTTTCACCTTTGGTGGACATGCCCAAGGATTAAGACATTCTGGGAGATTATTTATACGTAATGAAATGAAAAAGGTATTTAAATATACCTTCCTGAAGAAACTAGAGGTCTTCCTCCTGGGCATGGTTGGCCAATTGGTGCCAAAGAAGGACAGAACTTTTTTTATGTACGCAACTACAGCAGCAAGAATACTCATCGCGAAGTATTGGAAGACACAAGATTTACCCACCCGGGAAGAATGGCAGATGAAGTTGATGGACTATATGGAACTGGCAGAAATGACTGGCAGAATCCGAGACCAGGGAGAAGAGTCGGTGGAAGATGACTGGAAAAAAATTAAAGATTATTTACAGAAATACTGTAAAATTAATGAATGTTAGAAAAATGTTGGAATGAAGTTATATGGCTTTAGCAGAAATGTCATAAGGAATTAAGTACAAACAGATTTTTAATGTATTAAAGGGAAAAAATAAGGTTAGAATAGGTTAAGATAAATTACAGGACAGAAAACAGAGGAAAATGGAAAGGAATTGCTGAATTAGTTAATTGAAGTGGAATACAAAAAGGGAGGTGTGAGGAGGTCGTGGAAACAAGTGAATGAAAGATAAGATACTGAAATTATTGGATGTGTTTTAATTGTGTTTGTCTTGTTTTGTTAATTCAATGTTTTAGTGTTAGTGTAATGTAGTGTTTTTGTTTTTGTATTGTATTGTTTTGTTGATTTTTTTTCTTTCTTTTATAGTCTTTAAACTGTAAATAAATATTATTAAAAAAAACCAAAAAGTATAAATCTTAAGTTCGCTTACAAAACCACTGTGAATAGAAATTCCAGGCCATATAACAATATTCAGACCAGGGATGTACTATTGCTGGTCCAGCGAAGGATCCTATTAATATAAGAAGACAAAAGAAAAGCAACCCAGAAAGAAGGGGGGGGGGTGTAAATTAGGCTTCACCAACCTTCAGCCATTTTAGATTACAAAGTCAGCTAGCACTGATGGGAGCTGAAGTGCAAAACATCTTTACACTGGCAAAGATTGGTATAATGTCTGACTACAATTACCTTCATGCTGGCAGGTAAAAGAATGTTCAGATTATGATGAAGAAACAATATTGGTTCAGTAATGGTTGAGTCTTAAACACAGTTAGCAGCAGAGTGGGCAAGAAGGAATCTGAGCCTTTATTTAAATACAGAACTGTTCCCTGAACTTGGTTAATGTTTTGCCAAAATGCTTTGGGACACTGACATGTAATTATTAAATTCTATTAGAGGGACCTGGTTGGGGGAAAAAGAGGACTTGGCTCCTGAAACTTTTAACAGGTGTGTAGAAGAGGGCATTTCAGCAGGTGTCCCTCGTTATGGATGCAACACCTGTTGAACTTCCCACTTCTGCACTACTGTTGAATGTGCTCTCTATTTTCACTTGGCGATCCTAAATTCAACATGTGAGTGAAACATTACATAGACATTCCAACACCGTCACATTTTAACTTCCAAGGGGGGATTTCTAAAACATGAGAAGATTAGTTAGGAGGCAGTTGAAATGGAGTGTCAGGGGGGAAAAAGAGGACTTGGCTCCTGAAACTTTTAACAGGTGTGTAGAAGAGGGCATTTCAGCAGGTGTCCCTCGTTATGGATGCAACACCTGTTGAACTTCCCACTTCTGCACTACTGTTGAATGTGCTCTCTATTTTCACTTGGCGATCCTAAATTCAACATGTGAGTGAAACATTACATAGACATTCCAACACCGTCACATTTTAACTTCCAAGGGGGGATTTCTAAAACATGAGAAGATTAGTTAGGAGGCAGTTGAAATGGAGTGTCAGGGGGCTTAAATCTCTTCAGGAAGCTTCAAAGTGATTTCAAACCAATATAACAGAGGTTCAGAGGAAGTGTATGCCTCAGATTAGAAATAGTCAAAGAGGATGCCGGGGTGACAAAGGAGCAGTGTGTCTCTCCACCCCGTTCAATTTCTTTTTGAGAGAGAGAGAGAGAGAGAGAGAGAGAAAGAAAGAAAGAAAGAAAGAAAGAAAGAAAGAAAGAAAGAAAGAAAGAAAGAAAGAAAGAAAGAAAGTTTGGTTTCAAAAGTACAAAGGAAATCCTTCAACCTAACTTTTTTCCTTCTTCCTCTCCCCTACAGAAACTTAACCCGGTGTTAAGGAACCCCTACAAAGGCAAATAGGCTTCCTTTTGAAAATGAGAGTCTTGCCCAAACGAGGAAATGACAAAAGAACACAAACTCTGAAAAAAAAACAAATGCAAGTTGATAAGGCAAGCAAAAAAGGAAGCAGCAAATGTCATAAAATCATAAAGAAAAACCACTTATTTAAACATTTTATAAAGTAGCAGGGAGGCACCAGGACTTTTAGGCGGCAATCCTTGAGACACTTACCTAGGGATATGTTTCATATATTTCCGAATATATAGGATTGCACTGATTGTATTACTGTATATATTATTATTATTAATCACTTAATGCCTCAATAGGCTTCTAAGCTATTTCCAGAATGCAAAAATCAGCCACAGAAGCATTAAAAAATAAACATTCATTATTAAAGTTCGCAATCTTTGAAACCCACTATGCTCTGTTGCATGTATTTCTCCTGTGATTTCTTCTGCAAAATAGATGGTGAGCATCCTCTAAGAGTCTTCTGTGGGTACTGTATATATCATCAGTCTTGAATGAGTACATCATGAATCACTTGTTAACCACTACTGGCTTGCAGCCTGACCTAAGGTGGGCTGCAACAGTAGCATGACCACCATACAAATACATAGGAAAAATGGAGTCCTCAAATGTATACCTGATCTATAGGTATCCAACATCTGAAAAAGTTGTAGAGTTTTGCAATATACTACAGTTCACAGAGCAGAGTCCATGCAGATCAGCTGAGGAATAAGTGTCATTACTCATCCCGCTATGGCCAAACTTGGCCCTCCAGCTGTTTTGGGACTACAACTCCCATCATCCCTAGCTAACAAGACCAGTGGTCAGGGATGATGGGAATTGTAGTCCCAAAACAGCTGGAGGGCCAAGTTTGGCCATCACTGCCTAAGCAAATGATCAATCTGGTGACTGACGTGAGGGCAATTTGCATTCTCAGCAGGGTGCTGAGTTTAAGCTAGGGGTGTGCATTGGCTCTGAGGTGGGACAAATAAGGAGGTGAAGTGCAACGTTAATAACCCCTGCCCATTCAGATCAAGGCTCCCACCAAGTCTTAACAAAATAATAAAAAAAAAATCCTTCCAGTAGCACCTTAGAGACCAACTAAGTTTGTTATTGGTATGAACTTTCATGTGCATGCACATGTCTTGTTCATCTTATCGCTCTATGTTTTTATATAGCTCTACGTTGGTCTAGATTCGTGGGCTTTGCAATAGGTGAGGGTGGCTCTGCTGTAAAAAAAACCCCAAACCAATAGCTTTCTCAGACTTGATATTAATGAGCAAACTCAGAACACATGTGCAGAAAAGGAGAGCAGGTGAAAAACCAAGTCTCTTTGTGTCACTTGGCATGACTATTATGCAACATCAAAAGAATATGGACATATTCCAGCAACAAAGCATGGAGACCTTTGGAATAATACGTTGATTTGATAAAAACGACTACTTTCAGTGATTTCATTTCTTAGTTGGTGGGCTGGGGAATGTGTCTGTATGAGAGAGCCAGTGTGGGGTAGAGGTCAGGGTGCTGGACTAGGGCCTGGGAGACCAGGGTTCAAATCCCTATTTGGCTGTGAACTGCACTGGGTGACCTTGGGCCAGTCACTCACTCTCAGACTAACCTGCCTCACAGGGTTGTTGTGATGATAAAAAGGGGAGGGGGAGCCATGTACACCACTTTGAGTTTTTTAGAGGAAAGGTGGGGATATAAACGAAATAAATGAATAACTGCATGAATGAAAGAGAGACCGCCTCTCCTGGTATGCCAAGCAGAAGACCTTAAGGTCCACAAATGACAACATTTTGAAGGTCCCAAGTCGCAAGGTGGTTAGATTGGTCTCAACTAGGGCCAGGGCCTTTTCAGTACTGGCCCCTATTTTGTGGAATGCTCTGTCACAAGAGACCAGGGCCCTGTGGGACGTGACATCTTTCCGCAGGGCCTGCAAGACAGAGCTGTTCCGCCTGGCCTTTGGTTTGGACTCATTCTGACCCTTATGTTTCCCTCCCCTTATGGTTTTGATCTATGGGCTACTTTTAAAATGAGGCTGCATTTTAAATTGCATTTTAACCTGTATTTTAAATTGTTCCCTCCCCCTTATGTTTTTACTTTAATTTTACTGGTGTTAGCTGCCCTGAGCCCGGTTCTGGCTGGGGAGGGCGGGGTATAAATAAAATTTATTATTATTATTTATTATTATTATTATTATTATTATTATTATTATTATTATTATTATTATTATTAAAGAATGGTTAATGGGTGGATGATTGAAGGGAGGGATTTTTGCAAGGCAAAAATACTACAGTGAGTTTTTCCAGTGAAGTATGGAATAAAAATGTACCAGATAAGTGAATTTTTTTAACTCTTCTATACATAACTTTTCTTATTCTCGGCTTTCCTCATTTCTGTGGTAAGCCAATAATAATCCACCGTTTAATTTAAAAACACCCCCCCTACACACACATATGTGGGTTGTCTCCCCTGATTTAATCTTCATCTCAGTCTGCAGACTTCTGTGCAACTAATCATAAAAGTAGCCTTAAAAATAAAAAGTAATCAGATATGTGGCAACTGCCATTATGCCTCTAGAGAGCAATTTGTGAAGGAGAGGAGTCAATGAAATAATTGGGCTCTTCAAGTAACAATATCATCCCTTCCTACCTGTGAGCAAGCAGGACCAACTATCTGGCCTTTGCAGGCCATCCATCCATCAAAACATTGGCTCCTGCAGAAAGTGAAGCAATAGCTACTTGATTAGCTGTCAAACAGCCATTAGGCAGATTAGTCAGTGGTCTCCAACTGCAGTTCAGTAAGCACAAAAAGCTATCACAGTTGTATCCCATTTGTAGCATATGTTCTCTGTATGTTTTAAGTGGTATTTGTGTATATCTGGTACCAAGTCAAATACAGTCCTTGTATTAATGTACAAAGCCCTAAACAAATTGAGCCCAGGGTACATTTGTTGTTGTTGTTGTTTAGTCGTTTCCGACTCTTTGTGTCCCCATGGACCAGAGCATGCCAGGCACTTCTGTCTTCCACTGCCTCCCACTGTTTGGTCAAACTCATGCTGGTGGCTTCGAGAACACTGTCTAACCATCTCGTCCTCTGTCGTCCCCTTCTCCTTGTGCCCTCCATATTCCCCAACATCAGGGTCTTTTCCAGGGAGTCTTCTCTTCTCATGAGGTGGCCAAAGTATTGGAGCCTCAGCTTCAGGATCTGTCCTTCCAGTGAGCACTCAGAGCTGATTTCCTTAAGAATGGATAGGTTTGATCTTCTTGCAGTCCTGTGGGACCCTTATATCCCAGCTCTGCTATTGACATAGAATCATAGTATTGTGAAGTTGGAAGGGACTCTGAGGATCATCTAGTCCAACCCCCTGAAATGCAGGAATCTCAACTAGATAATACATGAAAGATGGCCACCCAACCTCTGCTTAAATACCTCCAAAGACAAAGAGCCCACAACTGCTCATGGGATTCTGTTCCACTGTCAAACGGCTCTTACTGTCAGAAAGCTCTTTCTGATGTTTAGTCAGAATCTCCTTTCTTGTAACTCCATCTTCCATGTGAAAGCCCTTTAGATATTTGAAGATGGCTGTTATGTCTCCTCTTTACCAGGCTAAACATACCCAATCCCCACAACCGGTTCGTCATACATTAGGCTTGGTTGCATCATCTGTAGTCATGGGTAACAATAGGGCTTTCTGTGCCCAGTGAACTTTATGTGGATTGGGCCCTCTGGCCAACTTGAACAAAGCCACAGTTTTGCATGAAATTTGCATATCTTATTGACATATGCAAATTTGGGTATTTTTTCTTCTTCTTGCAGGTAGAATGGAGGGGCGAAATATAAATCAAAGGCCACTCGCAGATTAAAATACTTGACAGACAGAATGTGAATATGTGAAGCTTTTCCAATAAAGCCCATGGTTCTGCTCCACATAATCATGGGAACTGTAGTTTACCTCTCACAGGGCTGCAGTTTGCAGCAGCCTTAAAAAAACTACAGTTCCTAGGATTTCTTGGGGGAACCCATGTGCTTTAAATATATGGACTGGGTGTCACCTTTCTGTTTATGAGCTGAGCAAGAGCTGAGAGACCAGTGGTGTTAGCACCACCCATTAAACTTGCTCGCACACAAACAAATGACTCTTTAACACCCTTTACCCAGTATGAAATGCAGCAGAAGCACTTACAGTATCTTGCGTATAGGCACTTCAGCTTCCTACTACTATGTGAGCATTGGCTTGAGTATATTGCCTTGAGGGTTTTAAGAGGAAAGCATGAATGACTGAGTCTCTGCTGCTGTTTCTGTTGGGGCGATGGAAATTCAAGCAGCCCTTTGCTTCAGCTTGGTAAGAAACAGGCTGAAAGTGCTTAATGTTGTGAAAAGAGGAGGAGGAGGAGGAGATGGTTATTGTTGTTATTACAAACAGTAGTGAACAGCGTGGTGGAGCGCAGCTACTCACCTGACTTCTGATTGGTCGCTTTGCCACTGCTTACCAGGTAGAGAGAGAGAGTTGAGGTGGCAGTGAATTTGGCACGGTGGAAATGCATTGACATGAGGGCTGGCTTGTTTCTACTGGGGCGTTTGCACTGCACCAACCTTGCTGCCACCCGGAAAGCTGGAGATCCAATGGGTAGTGTTCCTCCACCACACTGCTACTGATAAAAACACTCTCCCTCACTCTTCTTCCAAGCTCAAATTGGCACACGTCTAGCATTTCTTCTATCCCTGCCCTATTTTTTCCCCACCACAACAATACATCTTAATCGATCAGTCATGTTTTGGCAATGGGAAGAGTGGACTGGGTGTTGATTGAGACTGATTAATGCTTTATTGAGCACACTATGTCTTGCTGATTGGAGAGGTTTCTTCACTGACATCTATCTTTGTTGTCTTGCAGTTACATACTTGCCTATCCACCTGAGTTGTTTGGGTTTATTTGCTCTAATTTTTGTTTTTGTTTCCTGCATTAATTGTATTTGATGTGGCTTTCAAAATCTAACTTTTGTGGCCTTTAAAAAAGCTTTTATGGCCCTTTCTTTCCAAACAATGTATTCAGCCTATTTAGAGGGAAAGGATGAAGAGATTCCCTATGTCCAGGGCACACATGTATTTGCGGTAGTGGGGATGTAGAAGGTGTAGTGCATTAGCTTCTGTACTGCCCCTTGTATCCAAATCTCAGAGCTTGTTTTTGTGTGTTTGTATGGAGACCGGGTGCAAAATATGGTCTGAAGCTCAACATCAAAAAAACCAAGATCATGGCCACTGGTCCCATCACCTCCTGGCAAATAGAAGGGGAAGAAATGGAGGTAGTGAGAGATTTTACTTTCTTGGGCTCAATGATCACTGCAGATGGTGACAGCAGCCACGAAATTAAAAGACGCCTGCTTCTTGGGAGAAGGGCAATGACAGGCCTAGACAGCATCTTGAGAAGTAGAGACATCACCTTGCCAACAAAGGTTCGTATAGTTAAAGCTATGGTTTTCCCAGTAGTGATGTATGGAAGTGAGAGCTGGACCATAAAGAAGGCTGATCGCCGAAGAATTGATGCTTTTGAATTATGGTGCTGGAGGAGACTCTTGAGAGTCCCATGGACTGCAAAAAGATCAAACCTCTCCATACTGAAGGAAATCAACCCTGAGTGCTCACTGGAAGGACAGATTGTGAAGCTGAGGCTCCAGTACTTTGGCCACTTCATGAGAAGAGAAGACTCCCTGGAGAAGACCCTGATGTTGGGAAAGATGGAGGGCACAAGGGGAAAGGGGCGACAGAGGACGAGATGGTTGGATAGTGTTTTCGAGGTTACCAGCATGAGTTTGACCAAACTGCGGGAGCCAGTGGAGGACAGAGGTGCCTGGCGTTCTCTGGTCCATGGGGTCACGAAGAGTCGGACATGACTAAACGACTAAACAACAACAACAACAACATGGAGACTGGACTGAGAGTGGAATGGACTTCCTTGGCAGGTGATAGACCAGGCATAGGCAAACTCAGCCCTCCAGAGGTTTTGGGACTACAACTCCCATCATCCCTAGCTAACAGGACCAGTGGTCAGGGATGATGGGAATTGTAGTTCCAAAGCATCTGGAGGGCTGAGTTTGTCTATGCCTGTGATAGACTCTCCTTCCCTGGAGGTTTTAAAGTAGAGGCTGGGTGGCCATCTGTCATGGATACTTTAGTTGAGATTCCTGCATTGCTGGGGGTTAGACTAGATGACCCTCAGAGTCCCTTCCATTCCATGATTATATGATTCTCCCACATCAACACTGTTGGGTGTTGTCTGGCTGACTAGGACAGTGTTGTTTTTTTCATTATTATTATTTTTTGTATACTTAACACCCCTCCCCCATTTACAACTCCGTACCAGTTACAGCATGTATAAATATACCATGGAGGGCACAAGGAAATGGAGGGCACAAGGAGAACGGGACGACAGGGGACGAGATGGTTGGATAGTATTCTCAAAGCTACCACCATGAGTTCGATCAAACTGCAGGAAGACAGAAGTGCCTGGTGTGCTCTGGTCCATGGGGTCACAAAGAGTTGGACACGACTAAACGACTAAACAACAACAACAACAACAATAAATATACCATATGACTTCCCTTCCACCCTTATCCTGGTTCCTTTTCTACCACTCTGCATAATCCACATCTTTTTAATCATCCAATTTGTTATCTATTAAAAACTCTATTTCAACTCTGCTGGATTTACTCGAGACCTGCTAAGCTGTGTATTTGTTTATGCTGGTTCTTAAAATATTCAATACACATTATCCATTCCTCCTTGTATTCCTTTTCTTCATTTTCTCTTATCCTGTTCATCAGACCAGCCAGTTCAGCATATTGAAACATTTTACACTGCCATTCTTCCTTAGTGGGTTCTATACTTGTTCTCCACCTTTGTGCCAATTAGGTTCTAGCTGCGGTAGTGGCTTATAGTAATAAACTCTTGTTTTGGGGAGGACTTCCATTGTTGCCATCCCCAAGAGGGAAATCTCAGGTCTTTTGGGGAAAGTATTTTAAAAAACACATTTTTTAATTCATTATATATTGTTTCCCAATAGTCCTTAATTACTTTACAGGACCACCACGTGTGGAAAAAAGGATTCCTCATTTTCATTACACTTCCAACATATACCCTTTTCTTTTTTAGACATTTTCACCAATCTAGTGGGTGTTAAATACCATCTGACTAGAACAGTGTTGCTGATTTGGCCCAATTAGCATTTTGTAAGAGCAGGAGAGTGGATTTAAGAAATGCTTCCTTGAATACATGACGTATTACTAAGTTGAGAGCGCTCTTTAGTCACCTTCCATGGGTTATGCTTTCTGAAGGATCTTAGGGTGTCCTTTAAGCTTGGCAGGCACACCAGGGTGAATGTTGGCTGCTAGGGCCACGGTGTGAATGTCAGGTTCTTACATCCAAGGTGCACACAGCAGGGAAGGAGGATTTGTGTCCAAATTTGCTGAGTGGCCACAACTCTCAACTGTAAACATGCCCAGGACATGGGAGCAATAGAATTCCATCATTTATTACAATTCCCCTGCCTCCTACATTTGAGTTGGACAGTGTGGTTTGATTAGGTAGCTTTGCAGATCCTCTGCTTTGTTATATTTAATAAATGTAGCCTGTTTTTTTCTCTGGTGTGCTGGCAATGCCCTGCTTCTTCTCTCACAGGCAGAGCCTCCAGACAGTGTCCAAATGTCATCTCCACAAGAGCCATTTCCTGGCTGTGCCAGTTGGAATCTACTTAAGGGTGCCAGCCATGAACCAGCAAGCCCTGGCAGCTCGTCAAAGATTCTGTGATGGGCTGCCAGGTCTCATTGGTTCAATGTTCATGCATTACGGCCATATCAAATGCACACACCACTCACATCTGATGTAGGCACGCAGTGTCTATTTGGATCAGGGGAAGCCAACATGGTGCCCACCAATACAATTCCTATCATCTTGGCCATTGGACATTCTAGCTGGGACTGACAGGAGTCCAGACTTCAAAGCCCTGATTTAGATAGTATACAAACACATGTAAATCTAAGGAATGCTGTCTGTTGCAATCCCACTCCCGAAACACACATTCAGCCTACAAAGAAGCCATTCTCAAGTATTCAGTAGCTGTGGCTACAGAACATGCATAGATAGGGGGCAGAAACCTCTGCCCAGTTCTGAAGGCATTTATTTGAATGAAGAGGTCTCTGTAAGTGCATCTGTGTTTGTAAATCTATCTGTAAATCTGTGTGCCTTCTCCTCCTGTGTGGCATCATGGCAGGAAAGAGCTGAGAAAAGGTGCACTGTGTTTGAGTAACCTATAACTTTTTTTTTGTCTGGGTAATAATTGCACCCCCAATGCCCTTTCTTCCTAGGAGGCACAGAGGAAAAACCACAGGAAGGCTTTGTGTTACAACTCAGCAGGCAATGCACTAGTCTCCTACCTCTTCACACATCCATCTGCATGATTAGAAATCTGTAATTCTAAATGGCAAGTGGATGCTGAGCCTTCCATGAGCTACTTAAAAGCTTCCCTGGCAACCAGCTATCCTGCACCTCAGACAAGTTGCTCACATCTGCTAGGGTTGAAGGCTGATTTTACAATAGTCAGGAAACAATTTTCCTGGCAACACACCATGCTCCAAGTGGGAATTATACACAGAAAGCATACAGAGAATGTACTAGGCAAAGCACATGCCAAATGTAAGCCACTTTGGCTTTTTTTTATGAAGAAAAGCAGCATTTTCACCTTTAAACTAATGAGTAACATAAATGTGCTACCTGTAGTAATGAAAGTGAGCGACAGGACATGGATTTACAGGAGTCTTGTTTAGATGACCAATGTGCTCCATGATTGCATGGACCATTTAGCCCTGATCAGACACCCAAAGCCTCACACAGCTAGAACTGCATGGCAAGCGAGTGGAAAGGTGCTAACTGGCACTTCCATTATGTCTCAGTTGCTCAGCCTTATCACCTTCCACGAGTGCCAGATCTGCATACAGGTGGAGCAGACTGCAGCCCAGAGCCTCAAAATGTGGGCTCAGCCTCTTGCCATTCTTTTACTATCTAGGCCCAATTGCTTAAGAACATTAAACATGTGATAAAGGAGCCTATGACTGCATAACAGCTACACAAATGCATACTTACTGTTCAGTTTGTGGAGGCTTTAAAGCAGGGGTCAGCAACCTTTTTTCAGCCATGGGCCAGTCCACCATCCCTCAGACCATGTGATGGGCTGCACTCTCTCTCTCTCTCTCTCTCTCTCTATATATATATATATATTTGGGGGGCGGGGGGGGGGAATGAATGAATTCCTATGCCCCACAAATAACCCAGATATGCATTTAAACAAAAGCACACATTCTACTCATGTAAAAACACCAGGCAGGCCCCACAAATAACCCAGAGATGCATTTTAAATAAAAGAACACATTCGACTGACGTAAAAACACTCTGATTCCCGGACCGTCCGCAGACCGGATTGAGAAAGCGATTGGTCCCGGGCCTTAGGTTGCCTACCCCTGCTTTAAAGCTACTCAGAATGAAACAATAAGGTGATCTATGAAGCCTTATACAAGAGTGCAGATCACTGACTGACTGAGAGCTAGCACACTCCTGCCTTCCTCTCTGTGTGTTAAACACTCAACACCCAGACAAGGATTTTGCATGCAGTTAAAGGACTGTGCAGACAGTCTCAGGAGAATGTGTGATGCAGAGAAGCTCCTCCACCACCACTTCTCACTGTATTTGAGAGAAAGGACCCATTTTCATGGTGATATTCTTCATTTTCCACATGTAGTTCAACATGTCTAAAAGCAATACATTTCTTTTTCCTTCAGGTTCTGTTCCTTTAATCAAAAAAGCTTCTTTGCTTGTTCGCCATGGGGAAGTGGTGTGGAGGAGGGGGAAGTTCAGAAATGTGAAAAACGCTCATCTCCACTCAAAACCTACTTGCATTTAAAATGAAGGATTTTAAAAGAGTTGCCGACACCTCGCAGAAGAGATACCCAGAAAGATTCTATTTAGAGCAAGTGAGGCGGCTGATACAGGCTGTCATACCTGATGTTCGATCTCCTCCCCACCCTCTCTTTTGTTGCTTGCATATTGGCAGTAAACCATGATCTTTGGTTTCAAATTACCTGCTTAGTCAAGCCCACCTGAAAGTCTCCTTCTGTTTGGGAGGAGAGGAGAAGGTCATTGGACTGCATGACTCTTAAGAAAAGCTTCCTCATGTGCTCCAAGCCAATTCTGTGTCTGAGCACTACAGAAGCGTGAAACCTTTATTTTTCAAGCCAGCATAGTCACAGTTAAACATGTCATTCCAAAACTAGCTGGACATAAAAAGCTGCCTTATTCTGGATCAGACAATTGGTCCAATCCAGTCAGCCTGCAAAATGTGGGAGTATGAGAAATGAAGAGAACCAAAAGTGATGATTCTTCAACCTCTATTTATGCATGTATTGGTTGCTGTCCATTTTTTCGGATTCTGTCTCCCACAAAATGAGAGAAAAGCATACTAGGGCTTGAGCATGTTGGAGAGAAAGGGGTAGTTTAAATCTTGACATGGGTTGGGGGAGATAGTGAATGGGTCTTGTGGAAAAATTGGTTTTCCCATAGATTCTGGCTTCTCATATTGGCATTTCATTATTCTTCTGGAGACCTTCAGAAGGGGGCAACCTCACTGGAACCTCAGGTCAAACTGTATCAATTCTGGACTGATATTTTAAGAATCTTTTGAGAACTCCTAAGTATTTTGAATATTTTGAATATTTTGAATATTTTACAATGCCTTAAGATTTAGGGGTAGGTAGACCCAACTGAGAATGTTTTCAAATCTCATTTTGTTTCTCTTGATTTTTTGATATATATTTTTTAAGTACACGAGGAGGATCTGGTTTGCTCTGCATTTGGAATTGAACCTTTCCGCAGACTCATGCCTGGATCAGAACACTGATCTGTGGATTCAGCTGCATAATCAATCAATCAACCAAACCACATATGGACACATGCTGTGTTTATGAGGTAGCCCAGCTCCATGACTACACAAAAAAATTTACTTTGAAAATGCTCCCAGAGAGTGACTAACCAAGCAGTTATGGGGAATTGTATAGAAGAAGAAAGCTGCACCTTTAGGGGCTAAATTGGCCTTATGGGGTTTTTTATGGATGAATATGGATTCCTGCTTAATCCAGAACTGTGCACTAAGAAAGTTGGTGCTCTTGTAGTTCCTGGCTGATCTCAGTGCCCAACAGGTGAAGTGTGCACATAGTCTCCATTCTCTAGTCAAAGCTGCATCTGAAGTAAGAATATATGCTCAAGAGCTGAGAGAACCTTCAAGTTCCACTGGAGAGGGGGGGGTTGATGACACTTGAACTTTGTCGTGTATGGTGAAGGGTGTAAGTGGATGTTTGGATTCAGGCCTCCCATAAGAAGAGCATGACCAACCAGATGGCTATGGAAAACCAGCAAGAAGGACCCAAGAACAGTCATCCCTCCTACAGTTTCCAGCAAATGTTCCCACCTCACCAATACTGTTGTCACTGCTGTCAAAGCTGACCAGCCGCCTGTTGGATGGGTGAAGGCTCACAGTAATGTGTGCATGCTTCAGTGTGTGGGAGGAAGATAGCTGCCGTGGGCACATATCTCCAGGCTGAGATTAACAGGGATTTATTTATTTTTTTGTTGCTAAAATGATGCTTTTTTTTTAAATTTGTCAATTTGAGACATTTCCTTTGACAAATGTTTGGATCCTGTTGGAACCTTGCTGAAATTTGACTAAATTTAATGACACCGCTTAGTTTGCAAATTGCAAATGTGTCACTCTAATTTGCGAATTCATAGTCTCTAATGTGCAGCTTAACGTTAAAGAAGCTGGAATCTCAATTTTATGATTAATCTCCTTGACATTTTAAGTTGCTATTATTTAAGTAATGATCAGTTGCATGCATTTCAAAGCAAAAGCATATCAATTCTAAGTTTTTAAAAAACTACACAACAGTGAATTATTTAGCGGGCATCCCCACTGCATCCCCACAACTTGGGTGCAGCTCATCAGGCTCTGGAGGTTTGAATTCATTTAAAGCATTTGGTGTTCCTTTGCCACCTCTTTTCCTCTCTTGAACTGCAGCTCCTTCCTTCCATCGTATATTCGATTATTACCAGGTTGGGCACTGCTTTCCTTGAGGTGAAGGCAGAGGCAAAGTAGGTGCTGAACAGTTCCTCCTCCTATCTGTCACACAATAGCATTTGTCTCTCTTCTTCATGCAGAGTTCCTACTATTTGCCTCAAACAGAGCCAAATACTGTATTTTTTTGCCCTATAAGACTCACTTTTTCCATCCTAAAAAGTAAGGGGAAATGTGTGTGCGTCTTATGGAGCGAATGCAGCCTGCACAGCTATCCCAGAAGCCAGAACAGCAAGAGGGATTGCTGCTTTCACTGCGCAGCGATCCATCTTGCTGTTTTGGCTTCTGAGATTCAAATTCCCCCCCCCCCCCCTGTTTTCCTCCTCCAAAAACTAGGTGCATTTTGTGGTCTGGTGAGTCTTATAGAGCAAAAAATACGGTAGATCTTTTATTATTGTTTTTAACCTCTCTTCAAAAGCCTGAGTTTATTCTGAGCTTTGGCCTGACTGATCTTCTCACTGCAGCTGTTGGCTAGTCATGTATACTCTTTCCTTCATGATTTCCCCTTTCTTCCATTTCTTAGACATGCCTTTCTTAGATCTCAGCTCATCTGTAAGCTCCTTATTGCTTCTTTGGATGCCTCTCACTTTTCTTTCTTTTTGGCATTCTCTATATTTGTGCCTTCAAATACATCCATCTTGACTCTCTTCTCTTTGAGTATTTCTGACCATGGGATCTCACCCAAGAGTTCCTTAAGTCTTTTGAAATCAGCCATGGCATGTCCAACTTGTGGGATGGATTTGAAGGGTAGGATAGGATGTTATTTATTTTTTTATCCTTCCTCTTGCTCACTTATGTGAGTTTAACATCTAATTAGCAGAATTTAAGATTACCATCCCTTTGTAGTCCCAAACATGGAAACTTCTGGGACAAGGTATCTTAACCTTATTAGGAATTGCTCAGGATGCTTTATCAGACTTATCTTCCCCCTATTATCCCTCTAAACAAAGCAATAACAGTAATGTAAGAATAAAAGTATTGTTTACTTACATAATGTCTCAGACTCAATTCCAGCAGAAGGCAGCAGTGAAAACAAGACAGGCGGAATCTACTTAGATGTTACAAAATTACATGGTTGAGATGGAATCTGAGCTCAGGAGAGTACAGAACAAGCATCCTTTCTCTTCAGTTACATGGCAAATCATTCTGTGCATTGTACCTTCAACAGCCACCTCAGTGTATTCTGAGGTCTGCAACTGTTTCCCTTGCTTTGTAAAACCCTTTTTGTTCACCTTGGGGCAGCTACACTGGAAGCAGGCAGGTGAAGCAGCATAGGTTAAATGAAACCTTACATACATTGGAGCAGATCTGAGTTTGCGCCTTCTTTGATCTGTTGTGACACAGGGGGCCCCAGCCAAGGTTACTTACCATGATGGGTGTTTGAATGGGTTTGAGGGTATTATAGAAACTTCTGGATACTTCTTCCCTCGGATCTATATATTTTTATCCGTATCTTGCAAGATTTCTGGAGCTAATCAGAAACAATCTTAGAACAAAACAGTGGCATTCTCAACAGTGAGTTATTGGCTTGGACACAGAAGGTGTGTGTTTGTGCAGTTAAAGCAGGAATTGTAATGTGAGGAACAGAAAGATTTGCACGCTTTCTCAAAAAGTTCTAGTTCCTTGTGCATAGGCAAGAGAGAAGGACAGCAGGTGGGAAGGACGAAGCAGCAAAATAATTGGGGTCATTGATCTTAAGGGCAGTGGGAGCCCGTGCTGCTGATTTACAGGTTCAAAATACGTGTGCCTAGTTCATGCATTCACCATTGTGTCATATTTGACTATAGATAAAGCACAAATCAGGCAGCCAGAAATAAAACCAGATTAAGCAGAGAGAAATAAAAGGACTTGGGCAATGCACCAGCTAGGACCAACCAAATTTGTAGTCTTCTTCAGGGAGGAAATAACAAGAGAGTGTGGATGTTGTAGGAGCATGTCAGGAAAGTGCCACTGTAGACCATTATATAACTTGTACAATACAATACAATACAATAATCTTCATTGTCATTGTCCCATACAGAACAATGAAATTGGAAAAAGAAAATCTACATAAGACATTCAAAACCAACAAGCTTGCTTTCCCAGCTATCCCAACCTGGTTAGCCCTCTAAAAACTCTGATACCCCATTTTTAAAATGCAATATACTCCCATGGAGACTCCTTACACTGCATTTAAAACCAAGATTGCATTTGGATAGAAACTGTTTCTCAGGCGGCTAGTCCTAGTCTTTATAACCCTGTACCATCTTCCAGAAGGCAGAAGCTGAAATAGATCATTTCTTTCAGAGTGTGCATTATCCTGCGCTATCTCTGCAGCTTTCTTATTGCACCTGGAAGCATAGATTTGATCCAAGGTGGGAAGAGTGCACCCAATTATTCTCTCCTCAGTCTTTACAACCCTGGACAGCATTGTTTCCCCCCTAACCATGCAGCTCCCAAATCACACACACAGACCATAAGTTAATACACTCCCAACAGTACAATGGTAAAATGCCATCAACAGGTCCTTTGAGAGATTGTTTTTCCAGAGGAAAATGTACAATATAGAAAACGTAAACTTGCACTGCAGGGGGTTGGACAAGATGACTCTTAGGTTACCTTCCAACCCTTCCCAGATCTGATCCACAGGATTTCAGGAATCCTCTGAACAGATTTAGGAGATGTGTGGATTGTGGGATGTCCTGTTGCATCTGCAGGAATCCTTGAGCTGATAGAAAGCTGACTTTGTGCTGCAGCTTATGCAAGCCTCCTTTTTCTACATTTACTTTTCTACAAGTTATACCGTGGTTTATGCTGGCACTTTCCTACCACACTGTTGTGGATGCTTACATTTGATTCAAGCCATAGTTTCAGAATTAGAAACTTTCATTTATTGAATCAGGACACTGTATGTTTAGGGTGGGACAGTTGTAGGTGTGTGAGATGAGGTACTTGTTTCAAGTTTGTGCTGGGCCTTAATAAGCCAATGCTTAGGATTTGGTCAACCAGTAGATTAAGTGTGCATCAGTCAAGATGGGTCCTGCTTGGTCCATTTTGCTACACAAGCACACATGCACACCTGCTCAGTCATATGATCTAGGTTAATAGAGCATTATATGTTCAGGGCATGGGTGGTGGCAGTATACTGCATCATCACAAAACAGTGGAATGGGTTGGATCAAGATTAAATAAAGTGAACTTAAGGTCCCTTTGGAAACTAATGTGAAAAATTCGTCATCACAGTGATCTCACTGGGATCTCTATGACTAACTTAGAGGCTGTATCCCTATAACCACTAATCTCACTGGGAGTAAGCCCCATTGAAACCAATGATACTCATTTCTGAGTAGAAATGTATAGGATTGCACATATCTATGTGGTCTGGATCCAGACCAGTAACTCTGGACCAAGTGCCACAAAATTCAACTGATCAAATTTGTATCCCACTGTTTGCCCAAGAAGCTTAGAGCAGCTTACCTCCCTGCCGCCCTCTGCTTTATCCTTAAATCTGCTCTACGTGGTATGTTATGCTGGCAGACCTGCCTCAGCGTTACAAAATGATCTGGAGTCACTGTCACCCATTACAATACACACTACGGAGATTAGTGCACCTTCATTTTTACATGGTGTCTAACTTCTCCAAACATTCAGTCAGCAAGTTGACAAAAAGATTAATTTTATGTCAAAAAGTTGGTTTGAAATCCTTTCAGTGATTTGAGCGTCACGGAGGGCAGATGAACTATGAGAACTGTCAGGGAACAAAAATCTACTGAGCAGAGCACTCTCAAACAAAGTTGGGTGTGCGCGTTGCTGTATATTAATAATAAAGGGCTGGGTGATTGAAGGTTGGCTACTTTCAGTGCATAATAACTGAGTATTTCATTAAAGCTGAGCGTACACATTTAAATGCATTGAGCACTCCTGTGTAAGACAAGTGCCCCCCGCCAATGCATTTCCCAGTGCCAGCTGCTGATTCAGCACTCATGCTATCTACTTTGCACAAGTTATTTTCCTTGTGTGTGTGTCCCCCCCCCCTTAAAGCACTAATTTGGTCATGTTAACATATACACATAGGAAATATTTTATACTAACAATACATCCCCCCTGCTATTGTTATAGAGTGTTGTTGTTCTTAAAAACATGCTACCTTAAATCTCTCTTCTATAAATGCTAAGGGGGAAAAATGGTAACAGGAGTTTTCCCGGCATTCCCCATTAAAGTAATCCAGTTCACACTTGCCATGATTCAGTACTCCCTGCTCCTTTGTCAGTCTCACCTCCTGTCTCAGAACCACCTCCAGATCCACCAGTGGCTCCCCCTCACCCATCCTTTCAGGAGGACCCTGCTGCATAGTCTGGTTCGCAGCCACCTAGGTCCTCTTGCCTAGGTCACCTAGATGCCAATGCAGCAATGAATGGACAGCTGAGGCTCAGCTCTCTGGAAGGAGTTCCTCTTTGCTGGTGCAGTCCAAAGAATGGCCTCACTTCCCACCCTGAAGTTGCTCCTGCTCCACTCTCATATAACAGGACCAAAAGGTGTGTGTTGATTGTTGAATCAGTATCTTTTCTTGCTTAGCTATGCGTAGAACCTGTAGTGCCTTTGAAAACTTATTTTGCCTATGTACTGCACTAATGCAAGATCTGCAACCTGAGATCTATGGTTAAAGGTATACAAACAAACAAATAAATTCTTCATTCTTCAGTGGGAGCCAGGACAATACTATTGACATTCATAGTTGTTGCTTTAGTCCACAAATGATATGCACTTGGCTATATTTTCCTCCATTTGCAGTCTGTTTCCATTGCATTGAAATGAACGGGGTAGAATAACGTCATGACAATATAGCATGTGTAAATCATGTAATTATCTAAACCTTGCACATACAGTATGTAAAAGAATGAAAGTTTACTACCCCTCTCTCTCCCTCCACCCCCTTCTCCTCTAAGCTTATATTGTCAACTACCTCATTAATGTCTACAAGCTTATGCTGTCTACAACAATTAAAGAAATAAAGTGCTGCATTCCAGGACAAAAATAAATAAATAAAAATAAACTACATAAGTTAAGTGATTTCACCACAGTAGACAGCAAGGCAATTAGCGTTGGTTTTGGCAGAAGGTGAACCACTGCGGAACAGAAACAGTGCTGCGTGTGACAAATACAGGGTGGAATGGGGAACAATCCCTTCTTCCCTGGAGTCAGGCCTGCCTTGTGAGGTGCTCACTCGCAAGTGACTTGCCTGCAGAGAAGTCATTTGTGAAGGAGAACCCTGCAGAATGAAATGCCCCTACTCTTGGTTTGTGGGGTGAGGTGGGGAGGAATTTCAACATCTCCTTCCCCCACCCTCTATTGGCAATATGCCCATTAGGTTGTTTTTACCTGACTTAAGAATTAGCCCTGCCTAATGAACCAATTTGGGAATGGATTAAGGTGGGTGGTCCCTGGGTTCTCTCAGGGTGGGTCAGCCTAATTGGAGACCCCCAAATTGAGCTGTGGGGTGGATCAGGAAGGCTGCACACAGCCCTACTGAAACATACCTCTTCACCCAAGATTTCCTTGGTCGTTAATTCTGTCCCCTGGAATCACTGTTAACTGATTTTTTATGGATATGAAAAGCAGCTTATAGGTAACTTTAAACAAACAAACAAATAAAATGTTGAAATTTATCGTGTTTTCTTCTTGATAACTCTGAAAGCTCTTGTTGAAGAGTCCCTTACACTTGTTATGTTATTTTCTGTGCTTCAAAGACAAGCGAAGTCCCACTGCCCCAGTAAAGTGAACAAGTAAGAGCACTTTTCTGTGCATTCAGCCATCAAGCTCTCTCCACAGCTGTGTATGCTTCAGCCCCTTCCTCTTTGTGTGATCTTGCAGCCTCAGTTCAGCTTCATTCCGCTCTTTGGAACTGTGTGGGACATTTCTGCTTGAACTGGGAATCCAAGGTGCGTTGCATTTGATGAGTGATTTACAAATAGGCTGAGTCGTGTGACATAACATGGGAAGGGGGTTGCAGTGTGTGTGTGTGTGTGTAAGCAATTGAGAGGTGATGCATGCTCTTTCAGAAATGATCATTTATCACAGAGCTGCATGAAGCCCATTGTGGTCCAAGGTCAAGGACTATGGAATGACCAGAAATGAGACTCCTCATGGAAAGAAAGCACAATACATTAAATGCTTGATAAATGGTCTCACACCTGGTCAAGCTCAGTTACGTTGACTGCAGAAATGGCTTTCCGTTCACCCTTTCACCTCTGACTCAGGCTTTCAAACAACCACATTCTTCCTCTTCTGATTCCCCCATCCCATATTCACCACCCCCATTATTTCTGTTCTCTTTTCTCTCTTTTCCTTTTCTTTTTTAACAGCTTTATTCTGTTCTTCCATTCATTTCTTCTCCCCACTGCCGTTCTGTCTGGTCTAAAACATTTATTATGTCCTCATACCAAATCTATCAAATGAAATTGAAGAGAATTCCTTATCTCTATAAGAATTCTCTCTCTCTCCAGATGCATACATGCAGTAGCAAAGATGGGATGTTCATAGCAATAACATATTTAAGCATTACCCCTTCCAAAACAATACTGAATGTGACACATAACTTTTAGAAATTTTGTTTTGCCAGACCTCTTTGTCCAGGATTTCTTTTTTTGCTTTTGAAAGCTTATGTGAAAGCAAGTGAGTGTGTTCATGCACACATGCACACACACACACTCACATACACTTTTTCTTGTATCAAAAGAAGATGTAATTTTGTATGGATCTGCAGCTGAAAGACAAGAATTGAAAGCCATTCTACAAAAATGTTTCAGAAAGTATTTTCTACAAGAAAGCATTGTGTGAAACCTCAGAACATTCCTGCAGAAATAAATAGTATTTTGGAATAGTGTCTTGCAGAAATAGAGTTTTGTGCGGGTGTGGGGACAGAGTGCCATGCTATCCCCCCCCCTTTAACCTTTTTATCAACCTTTGGAAAATCTGCAACCCTAATCACGACTGAGAGTGCCTCCAGACTGTCCATATTTTGCAGGAGGGATTCAAGAACATACCAGAACTTTAGGCTTCTGCATTTAAAGTGGGTTAAAAGTAGGGGATGAATGACTAATGGGAAGACCTATAAACACCCTGGATACAAATCAGAAAGAATCTTCATTGCCATACAACTGTCTTATCAACAAATCAAAACTATTGTTCAAAAGTCAGATGTAACTTGACCTACGTGCAAGCATTGTGCAAACAAATCAGGACGAATGCTCAATAAATAGGTTTTCTAGAGAGACTCTGAATCAGCCAAGCCAGGAGGTCGGGATCATGCCAGAAGATGCAGCTCCAATTATAGAGCAGCAACAGCCAGACACCAGACTCCATACAAAGTAGTATCCAAGTCAGGGACAGGGGGAGAAGGAGTGAACCTGGTCTAATTTCATGCAGCCCAGTAACAACAACAACAACACCGTACCCATCTCTATAGCAGTGGCGTAGCGTGGGGGGTGCAGGGCGCAACATCTGGGGGTTAGGGTTAGGGTTAGGGGGCGCAAATCCACGGGTTAAGGGGCGCAAATCCACGGGTTAGGGGGCACAAATTACTTGCCTTGCCCCGGGTGCTGACAACCCACGCTACGCCACTGCTCTATAGATCACCCTCTTGGAATCCTGTCTTGTTCTGAGTCATGTGAGTGCAATTAGCTACTACATTGTGAAGTCATATTGAAAAAAAGCTGTGCAGTGAGACACATGGTGGGAGGAGCCTGAGGAGAGAGAAACACAGCAAGAAGGGAATGTGTGGAGCTAAAGCAAGGGTGGCAGCCCCCTTCAAGTGATCAGTTCTGACTTGTGCTAATTGAAGGTTGGGGAGGGACAGGGAGAAAGCATACACAGATATAGGGAAGTAGGTAGGTGTGAGGGAAACTAGAAACAGATAAGAGAGAGAGAGAGAGAGAGAGAGATGGATGAACTGGCTCAAAAAATCAGGAAGCATGCTAAGGAATCCTGCAAATTCTGCACACATTTGTGGCCGCAAAGCCATTTTTTTTAAAAAAAAGGTAAAGGACCCCTGACAGTTAAGTCCAGTCGTGAACGACTCTGGGGTTGTGGCGCTCATCTCGCTTTACTGGCCGAGGGAGCCGATGTTTGTCCGCAGACAGTTTTTCTAGGTCATGTGGCCAGCATGACTAAGCCGCTTCTGGAGAAACCAGAGCAGCACACGGAAATGCCGTTTACCTTCCCACCGGAGCGGTACCTATTTATCTACTTGCACTTTGACATGATTTCGAACTGCTAGGTTGGCAGGAGCAGGGACCGAGCAATGGGAGCTCACCCTGTTGCAGGGGATTCGAACCGCCGACCTTCTGATCGGCAAGCCCTAGGCTCAGTGGTTTAGACCACAGCACCACCCGCGTCCCTCAAAGCCAATTATCCCCACAGAAAACAGTCTCAGCAGAATGAGGGCTGCTCTACAGGTGTGGGGAGTCTTTGGCCCTTGAAGAAGTATAGTTCTCATCATCCATAGCCATTGTCCATGCTTGCTGGGGCTGTTGAGATTCATTCTTTGAATGCAGGAGACTCCAGGCTCTATCTCTAGCATGTCCTGTCAAAAAGGGTCACCAAGCAGGTAATGGGAAAGGCCTTTACATGAGACCTTGCAATGCTGCTGCCAATCACAGTCAACAATACTGAGCTAAATAGTTTGAGCTTCCTTCCTATGGTCCTATAAGTAACGATGGCTATGATTGGGTTGCAATGTGAAAAGAAGAAGCACTAGACAGACAAGAGAAGACCAGCATTCAGAGACTTGCCAGAGAAGCAAATTGGAACCAGGAAAAAGAGCAGTGGTTTTCAAACTTACTAATCTCAAGTTTTAGTTTTCCAATTGCAAGGACCCGATTTCACATTGAGATATTGTCTAGTGCTACAGTCACCAGGTCACTTAAGCATTTGAAGAATGGAGGCTACATCCTTCAAACATCTGAAAATGACTGAGCCAAGGCTCAGGCGTTATTATACACATTATTATTAACATTATATTATACACTATTGTATGCATGCAGCACTTATTAAACAGCAATCCAGTCCAGCAGCCATCATATTGCACTAATTCCTTCCATTTTAAATAGGTCCAAGTGACCTGTGGGAAACAGAAGGCTCAGCTAATCAGTTGTCAGCAGCCGCTTCTTCAGATCAGTTTGCTTGATACTAGAATTCATTATGCGAACAACCATTTGGGGATCTTGCAGGTGCAAGTCTGAAGTTTAAAAACACACACACACACAACCATCTTGCATGATGACATTCTTTAAGAATCTCAGTTTTAATGGCTGGGTTACAGGTGAGAATTTGGACCTTGATTTAGAGTCCATTGATATCAATGTAGAGCTTCTAGTTCTAATTAATAGACTTTGGGACAGACACTTAATTAAGGAGGTCTCAGCAAGAACTTTCCCTTACCCACTATCAATAAGGTAAATAAAGAAAAAGTGTGTGTTAATTAAAGCTGAGCCAAAAGTTGTTTGAAGAAAAAGATTTGGTTCAAAATGGGACGACAGGCAAAAGGTTTACAGCACTTTATCAAAATGTACCTATGTGCCTGGCTCAGACTACACATAGGCCAACATCACATCCCAGCACTCCTGAATTGCAACATAGTGTTGTAGTTACCAGTTCATTTAAGCTCCTATAACAGATAGAAGCCGGCTTCAAAGGGTGAGGCTCATAGGAAATACATTGGTACCTCGGGTTAAGAACTTAATTCGTTCTGGAGGTCCGTCCTTAACCTGAAACTGTTCTTAACCTGAGGTACCACTTTAGCTAATGGGGCCTCCCGCTGCCACCGCATGATTTCTGTTCTCATCCTGAAGCAAAGTTCTTAACCTGAGGTACTATTTCTGGGTTAGCAGAGTATGTAACCTGAAGCATCTGTAACCTGAAGCATCTGTAACCCAAGGTACCACTGTAGATGGAGTTCATGTTGTCCACATCTGTCATTTAGAAGAGCAAGGCCATAAATACCACAAGATCAACCTTTGAGGCCCTTCTTGTATGTCTGCCAGTGTGATCAGTAGCACAAGAGAGAGAGGGAGAAATTTGATGTCATCCTATTTTGATCTGTCAGTGCAAGCATTTCTGATTGCCAGATAGAATTATCCCCACTTTCCTCGCACTGTAGGACGCGGGTGGTGCTGTGGGTAAAACCTCAGCACCTAGGACTTGCTGATTGCATGGTTGGCGGTTCAAATCCCCACGGCGGGGTGCGCTCCTGTCGTTTGGTCCCAGCACCAGCCAACCTAGCTGTTCGAAAACACCTCCAGGTGCAAGTAGATAAATAGGGACCGCTTACCAGCGGGAAGGTAAACGGCGTTCCGTGTGCTGCGCTGGCTCGCCAGATGCAGCTTGTCACGCTGGCCACGTGACCTGGAAGTGTATGTGGACAGCGCTGGCTCCCGGCCTATAGAGTGAGATGAGCGCACAACCCTAGAGTCTTGCAAGACTGGCCTGAACGGGCAGGGGTACCTTTACCTTTCCCCCCCCCTCCCACCGTATGCTGTCCTGGGGGGTTCTCCCATCCCACCAGAGTGGATTTGGTGGAGTCATGAGAGGTTCAAGGTGAGAGAGGGGGAGGGGGAAGGGAGTTGTGGGAGGCACCAGCTGGGGAACGCCCAAGGGAGCCACCCGGAAAAGAAGGCTCAGAGCCAGGGGATTGGTGGTGGGATGACAATGAGTGGTCAGAGGGAGCAGACTGGGAGGAGGCGGTGTTGGAAGCTGAAGAGGTAACAGAGTTTAGTGAGAAGGAAGAGGTTGTGTCAGAGGGCAGTCCAGATTGAGAAGCAGGAGAGGAGTGGGACCAGAAGACAGAGATGAGGCAGGCTACTGAAGAATCTAGGGAGTCTCCCCCTCCTGCTGTGACGAGCTCCCCTCTCCCCAGTCTCCCAGGACATGCAGAGAAATGTAGAAAGCAGAGTAATGAGAGGCAAGATGATGGAGCCTTAGGCTGCTGGGAAAGGAACTGAGGAAGGAGCCATAGAGAAAGGTGGGAAAGCAGGGACCTTTAGTCCTCACAACTGCTTCATTTGGGAAAGACCTACTGGGAAAGCTTGCTGTGATCACTAGGCTCACTGGTTTGTTTCTTTGAATTTTAACTTCACTGGCATCAGATGCTTTGTTGTTTTATTGCTGACTTAGGCCTGACTCCAGCTCCTCATAGTAGCCCTTTGGCTAGAAAAGGTTCCCAACCCCAGCAACAGGATTTGAACTTTCTAAAGGGCTTCGCTTGCTTTTAATGGCATTGTACTGGTTTGATTAGGTGTTTTATAATTGCTGGGTATATAAATTTTATTTATAAGCATAGTATGATGATTTTGTAATATGTTTGATGTTATTTGCAGAGAGTAGTTGAATATTGCAGACAGAATCCACCTTATGAGAGTAAATGCAGTAAAAGGCAGCTTGTCCATCTTTTAAATAGAACCAATGTGGCATTAATGTTTTTGGATCAGCAAGCACTTTGAATTTTATACCGTTACTGCACAATCCTGCAGTTGTCTAGTCAGAAGTAAATCCCATGGAGTTCAGCGGGCTTCATTCCCAGGTAAGCGAATCTGCAATTGCAGCCATAGCAGTTTTGCATTCGGCAATGGATATTTGCTTGTCTTTGAGGCTTTTCTTTTTTATGTATCCAATAGAAAGGAAGTTTGCATTCAGGGTCAAAGCAGAGTTCAAGTGCAGTGCTCCTTCTGTGCTGTGTGCATGGCAGCCCGCTGATACAAGGATGACACGCTCCTGCTGTCTTTCGTTATTAATCATTAGTGGTGGTGTTTGTGTGCTCCGGTAGAAGGCAGTGACCCCAATCAGTGTCGGTGAATAATTGTTCAAGATGCTGTACAAACAAAGAAGACAGAGATGTTGCTCCAGAGATTTATTGGAGATTATGTGTGTGTGTGACTAGTGGGTGATGTCAGGGAATGAGAGGGAGGGATGCTGGGTGGGGGTGAGAGTGGAAGATACACAATATAATTATTATGGGTTAGTGGTTAGATTATGAGGTTAAAATGAGAGAGACCTGGCTTCAAATCCCCATTCAGCCGCAAATTGCAGAAAATTGGGGAGAACTAAGATTTAGAAAATAAGAAACTGAAACTATTGAAATAGACCCATCTTTCCATCTCTTCTCCCATATTGGTCTGTCACGAGATACTGTGATCTGGGTGGCTGTTCCAGGAAGGAAAGAGAAAAAGCAAATTCTTCCTGAATGCTGAATTTTGTCTGTTTGTCCACAAACTACCAGGAAATGCAGAACTCCTTTTCATGGTGTTTTCTTTTCCCTTCAGTCTTTGGGGAGGGAAGACAACCATAGGGTTGTTGTTGTTGTTTAACCAAAGGTAGAATTCAGTGTTAACTTTCATCCATTTCAAATTTGGAATCAACACCAGGTTCAGATTAGGGATGCCCAGAAGCTATTTGAATAAAGTTTCTCCTAGTCTAAGCAAACCCCTCCATACTCTCAGATGCTTTGTTCAAGCAGGGGTATCCCAGATGTGTGGGGCAGATAGGGATGCAAAATTTGACCCACCAGGAATCCTCATTTGGCTTACCAGGCCATTTCCCTCAAACCATGCCCATCAGCCTCATATGTGATGAGGTGATATATGAGATGAGGTGTGGGGCAGGTAAGGATGCAACTGAATCAGCTGATCTTGCAGAAATATCCACCATCAGCTGATGGTGTGGAGTTCAATCCAGATTGTGACAGTTCCTAATGTGGAGGCATTTTCTTTTTGGGGGACACTAGTCAACACTGTCTTGGACGCAGGTGGCGCTGTGGGTTAAAGCCTCAGCGCCTAGGGCTTGCCGATCGAAAGGTTGGCGGTTCGAATCCCTGCGGCGGGGTGCGCTCCCGCTGCTCGGTCCCAGCGCCTGCCAACCTAGCAGTTCGAAAGCACCTCCGGGTGCAAGTAGATAAATAGGGACCGCTTACCAGCGGGAAGGTAAACGGCGTTTCCGTGTGCGGCTCTGGCTCGCCAGAGCAGCGATGTCACGCTGGCCACGTGACCCGGAAGTGTCTCCGGACAGCGCTGGCCCCTGGCCTCTTAAGTGAGATGGGCGCACAACCCCAGAGTCTGTCAAGACTGGCCCGTACGGGCAGGGGTACCTTTACCTTTACCTAGTCAACACTGTCTTAGTAAGTGGTAATTTATATATCTGAATATCTGAAGTATATATCCAATATATCTGAAGGAGGGCCTTCTGGTGGTTCCAGGCAGAGGGTCTTCTTGGTAGTGGTGCCCACCCTGTGGAACACCCTCCCACCAGATGTCAAAGAGAACAACAACTACCAGACTTTTAGAAGACATCTGAAGGCAGCCCTGTTTAGGGAAGCTTTTAATGTCTGATGCATTGATGCATGATGTATTTTAATATTTTGTTGGAAGCTGCCCAGAGTGGCTGGGGAAGCCCAGCCAGATGGGCGGGGTATAAATAATAAATTATTATTATTATTATTATTATTATTATTATTATTATTATTATTGATATCCCTTGAGGTTAGACAGGGCTGGCTGTTGGAATAAAAAAGAGCCTGGGCTCACCTCTACACCACCTCTTCTATTTTATTCTAATTAGAGAACCAATGTGGTAAAATGGTTAAGAGTGTTGGACTGTGACCTGGCAGGGCAGGGTGCAGATCCCCACTCAGCCATGAAGCTCACTGGGTGATCTTGGGCCAGTCACCACCTCTCAACCTAACCTACCTCACAGGGTTGTTGTGAAGGTGAAATGGGAGAGGAGGAGGAGAGCCACATCCACCAACTTGAGCTCTTTTTTAATTCACCACCTGTCCTCCAAGGAGATTGAGGCAGCATGCTTATTTTTTGTCCATTTCATCTTCACAACAACCCTATGAGGTGAGAGAGAGAGAGAGAGAGAGAGAGAGAGAGAGAGAGAGAGAGAGAGAGAGAGATGGATATTTTGTTTACTTCAGTACCATCCAGGTTGCTTCTTGTTGGAGTGGATCAAATGTCTGTTTTATGACAGTCCCCGTGGACCCACAATCATGAGAGGTATGTGGCCATCTGATTTGACTTGGTAGAACAGCCATGCCCTGAGAAAACCCTCCTTTGGTAGTTCAATAAGAGTCATGAAATAGAGCCATTGCTCTCATGTCTCAGCCAAGTGCATGGTGCAAGGAGAGGGGGAAAGGACTTTATCAGCAGCAGCCCAGAAGCTTCAGTCTGCTGTGCGGATTGTTTTACTGTGACAGTCTCGAACAATAGAAGCAAGCAGGGAAACATCTTTCTCATCCAGCAGTCAATACTAGGGTGGGATGCTGCATTCCTATCTCCCAGGGAGAGCAAAATCAAACCTTGGAGGCAGCCTTGAAGATGAAAGGCTGCTTTGCACAAGTTTCCAGTGACCCTTAAACACAGAGGCAGAGGGAAGAAGAACAAATTGCTGTTAATTTTTGTTTTATCCTTGTTCTTTAGTTTCTTTCTTTTTTTAATAAGCACAAATGCTGAAGGCAGCCAAGGAATACAATGGAACCCTTATGTGTATGTGTGCACGCTAGCATCATATTTGCAGCAGAAATTGGTTTGGGGTATTTTCAGCTTGAAAAAGCCCTCCCACAGAGAGGAAATTCTACAGAAAAAAGCACCCCTCTAAATGCTGCTGTTTATTACCAAAGGGTTAGAGGAGCCCATTAGATGTAACTAGAGGTGATAAGAATTAAGAGGGGATGCAGGAAAATGTGAAACTGGCATTCTGAAGCTATCCAGCTCAGCATCACCTTCTCTGACTGGCGGGTCACATTTACTTAACTCTCACTTTCCAAAATAATATGCAAACCAAAACACAGCCATCCTTTGAAACTTACTCTTTGCTGAAATGCAGTGCAGCAATCCAGCCAAGTAATGTGTACAATAATGACTAAAGAAGGTTAACGTGTGCATTTAAGTGCATATATTAGTGGAAATAACATACAAAATGCATTATATTGGGAATGTCATCACAATCATAATAGTAGTGTTTTGTATAATAATACAGTGGTACCTCGGTGTAAGTACTTAATTCATTCCGGAGGTCCGTTCTTAACCTGAAACTGTTCTTAACCTAAAGCACCACTTTAGCTAATGGGGCCTCCTGCTGCTGCCGTGCCACCAGAGCACAATTTCTGTTCTCATCCTGAAGCAAAGTTCTTAACCCAAGGTACTATTTCTGGGTTAGCAGAGTCTGTAACCTGAAGCGTATGTAACCCAAGGTACCACTGTACCACTGCTTGTGAATTTTCAGAATTACTTTTTTTAAGACTTGCAAACTGATGTTGAAATGAGGAGAACAGGAAATTTGGAGAACAGGAAAAATGAGAAACTGCAATTAACATATTCACCCATGCCTAGTCGAGAGCACACTCCTACAGAAGTCTTGCATACTCCAGCATATTCTACCCCCCCCCCATCACATTCCAGAACTCAGTAAGCACTTTGACCTGAGCAGGATGAAAAATTTAATCAGACTGAACTTAAATTTAAACTAAATTTCCTTTTAGGCATAACTCAGTAGAAACTTTACTATATATAACAGTCGCAAAGTTAGAATAATTGAATAATAGAATACTGAACTCAAAGCAGAAAGTCACATGGCTATGTTCCCTTAAGCAGAACCATCTGGCAGTGTTTGAAATGGGTGGTAAAGTTTTCTTGATGTATTAATTTTGTTTTTGATTAAGCAACAGATCTACCTAAAACACATTTTTGTGGTTAGGAATATTATGAGGAAATGCACTGAAAAAGGTTGGATGAATGTGAAGACATGTAAAGAACCCAAAAGCAAATTAGGATGAATGCTTATTGTGATATAATCACACCTTAAACAAATCAAAATGAATGGTCAGTGAAGAGCAGACATAGTCAACACACTGTGCAAGTTTTGTGCAAGCAACTTAGAATGGATGCTGAATAAACAGTTCATCTGGAGGAGCCCACAATTATATATAACAATATCCATAGAGAAACCAGAAGGAAACTACCATCATTGTGAAGGCAGCTAATGAACATCAGTGGTATATCAACAGTCTTATAGCTACTGTCAAAATATGGTTGTGTAAATGAGAGTGGAGTACTAGTTATTTGAAGACAAAATTCAAATGAAACTCAGCATGAAGATACTGAATTTATTGCTAAGTATTGCAACGTTCAACCCATCTGTTTGTATTGGCATATTTTCTCATTTCAATACATCAGGCTAGGATGCTAGTGAAAGCCACACATATCCTTTACATATAAATATGGAATGAAAATAGAGAAATGTAAAGAAGATGACGACGACTGCTAAATCACTGCATAGTTCCAGCCATGTCTGATGCTGTGCAGGTGAAGAAGACAATGCTTGTCTGCCTAAGGGACAAAGCTGTATCTTTGTCATTTTGCAGTTGAGCTATTGGTTAGGCAGTCAGCATGTATCAGCTTGGTCTTAGGGAGGCAATTTAATGGAAGGTGAAAGGTCAAAGATAAAAGTATAAATCTGAGCTCCTCTGCCTCCCCTCCCCCCTTACTGCCAAAATTAAGGCTCTAAGCCTCCCAGGGCAGAACTCTTATTTGCTTTGGGTTTCAATTGTTTACTAGTCCTACTCAGTTGATTTATATACAGCATTTTTTGGAAACCTATCTTTACTCAAAGCAGGTCACACACACAACCACACCCAAATATAGGCTAAATACAGTATGATGCATAAGAAAATGTATAATATCCCTACTACATAGCACTAAAAAGTAAGTAATTAACAGTTCATTTAACACGCATCAAAATGTAAGTGACCATAAAGGTTAAAAAAACACATTAACTTCAAAAGTATCTCTAATGCTGATAATGTCAGTGCATATCCATGCTGCTCCCAATCATCTTCTATATGTCAACCCAAAGTTCCAGAACCATCACGGCCTGCTGAAAGCTGGAGGGTGGGGCAAAGCCATCTCCTGAGTAGACACATTAAAGGCCATGGACCTAAATTAGGCATGTTCATTAATTTCTATGGTCTACTCTGGCTACCACTCAGTGTCCAGGGCATTTTAGTTTAGGGGTGGGGAAGGGAGAGATATGACATTGGCATGTTGTGGGGAAAGTGGTTAGAGATAGTCTTTTCTCCTTCTGTCATAACACTAAAATTCAGGGGTGCCAACTTGAATAACTGCTGCCCCGCAAAACCAATCACATGACATAGCACACACACACCATGTGAATGGCAATCAACTTTATAGGGCTGCAGCCCCCTCAAATATTTTCTTGGGGGAGTGGCAAAGGGACCTTGGCCCCTGGGAGTTGGCTCCTATGCTAGAATTCATTGACACCAATGAACCTGAATATTGATATAGGCCAGACAAAAGGAGGTACTTCTCTGCACAGTGCATACCGGTAGTTAAATCATGGAGTTTGCTAGCACAAGAAGTAGTGATGGCTGCTAGCAAATGCCTCTGAATGCTAATTTCTAAGGAACGTGAGCAGGAGAGTGTTGTTGCCCTCACGTTCTGCTTCTGGGTTTCCCATAGACATCTGGGTGGCAACTGTGGGAACAGGATTCTGGACTAGATGTGGCTTTGGTCTGATCTAGTGAGACTCTTCTCATGTTCTTAAGTTCTATATGTCATTAAAAAAACAATTAAACAGATTCATGGTTGATTGGTCACTGTGGGAAAACAAGATGCTGGAATAGGTGGAGATGTTGTCTGTTCCAGCTGGTCTTTTCTTACATTCTTAGGATCTTAAAAAGTCTCAGGTTCCATCCTTGGCATCTCCAGGTAAGACAGAAGGGCCTGGGAAGACTGTGGTTGGAGACTCTGGAGAGTCACTGAGAGTCAAAGGAAACAGCACTGAGCAAGATCTTCTGACTCCATATCCGTGAGCTTCATATCCCCCTTTGCTTGAATTAAATTGCATGCCATAGTATCTGTAAATCTTGCTATCTAAAGGCATACCAAAGTCAAGTGCATTTATACTGACAATATAATTCTTTTGAATCTTAAAAAATTAAAAATCAATGTAATTATGAACTGAGTAGTAGATCTGTGCTGTATAATTCCAAAAAGATTGAAGCCAACTATTTAGGGGAATTACATTAAGTATGTCCTAGAGGTGAGGTTGGAAATAATTGCTAAGAAGCTCGTTTAATGGTCTAACATTGAACACTGGCGTGACCTTCTGTACCTGGGAGCTCGAGACTAATTAGAAGGGAAGGGAAATTGGGGTCCGAAAATCAATATAAATTATGCAAACTGGACAAAAATGTTAATGGGATAAACCATGGACAAAAAAATAAAAAAAATCTTAACACAGCTTCATTGACTAGTGTCGTGCTATCATTATGCTTTTAAGGAATAATTTCTGAACAGAAGTCTGGAGATCCTTACTGCTAATTTGCTTGCAGAAAAGACAGTTCACAATCTGCTGCTACCTCTGCCAAAAATTCTGTCTTCTTCCATTATCTCACTTCCTAGAAGGCACATGGTAGATGGAAAAATGGGAGGTGTGATGCCAAAACACAATTTTTCATACTAAGATATTACAGAACTGTGTCACTAGAGAAGCTAACAGTTTTCCACTATCCCCTCACATGGATAAGTCGCATGTTAGAATGCTGGCGTTCAACTTCCTCTCTTCTTCCCTTCTTTTCTCTGCTATGACAATGATCCTTTCACTTGGGACTTAACACCAGTGAGAAGCCCTGTCAGTTTTCGGTGACATGAGTCCTAGGAGCATTAATATATAGTACTTTTAAAAATATTCTCTTTTACTTTCCTGCAGAAATCATCTTTATTATGTAAATTCTTGACTGGTCTCCTTTTCAGAGCCATAGGCTCCCAGAGACAGTTCAAAAGTAAAACCTGGGAGATGGAGAAGTTTCTGTACTCTATCTCTTTCTCTCTCCCACTGGATGGTAGGTTGAGGCATGACTGCTGGCTGAGCATTCAGGTGACACCACACACTCTTCCCTATGTGTTTTTATTCCACCACAACACCCACTGTGAATCCAACTCCAGGGACTGCCTTCAGGGTTCTGAATACTGTTCATTGCTTACTTTTTCTTCATGTGTTTCACAGTGTGCTCTCTGACAAAGACAGTTGATGGGGTCAAGGAGAGCAGCTCATCCCTACTCCACCCGCAGTGGCTAGGATACAGTCAGCTGTTCCCTGTAGAGATGCCCATCTGCTTCTCTTAGACAGGCCCTTGCATCCTGGCAAGCTCATCGACTATCAAGACCTAGGGGTAAACATCAGAGGAAGCGAAGCACATCTCAGCAAATCCTCTATTATGGCCCCAGTTTCATGAGCCAGGGGAAAGGAGTGCAAGGGCTCTATAAGACAGCCCCCCTGCTGGATGGATGCAAGCAGCTGTCCAGAAGAGAGGAGGAGGAGGAGGAGAGGGAAAAGAAAACACATGTAGGAAGAGTGCGGCCAATCAGGGAGAGAAGGAAGCTAGCTGCCCATAGCAGCGTGTGTGGTGGGACAGAGCTTCCACCCCTCCACCAGGGTCACTGTGTCTTACCTAGACATGGGAGGGCTGGTGATGAGCTCAAGGTCATGAAGATGGACTGGTGGGAGCACCCAATGGGTAGGGGGACTCCCACTGTTACAGCTGTAAGACCTTGCCCTTCCAAATGTCAAGGAAATTCTACTGGGGGGGGTTCAAGTGTCGAGGCTCACACAACATGTACTATATAGGCAAAAATATGTCATCTTAGCTGCTCATCCTCTAGCCCAGTAGTTCCCAATTAGGGGTATGGGAAGCCCTGGGGGTCCACGGAATGCACCCAGGGGTCTGTGGCCCCATCCCTTGCCTCCCACCCCACACTATTATTTTTTTTTGTCATTTTTGCATGGTAATATCACAAATTTTATGGTATGTTTTAGCACTGTGTGATTTTTCAATATATTGGCCAAAATCAGTTTTGAAATCCCACTGCAATAACAATTTTGACCCAACAATACGCAGCAATATATCGCTCCTCATGTGAGGGAGAGCAAGGCAGCCGATTTCACACAATGATCTCAGCCGGTAACGGCACTGGTCTGAGCTGCCTTCCCTCACGCTAAGGGAAAACAGGGCAGCCAATTGTCAGGCCCTGTCTTTCCCTCGTGCTGATGGAGAAGAAGAGGAGTTTGGCTTTGATATCCCACTTTATCACTACCCTAAGGAGTCTTAAAGCGGCTAACAATCTCCTTTCCCTTTCCCCTTCCACTCCCGCAACAATCACTCTGTGAGGTGAGTGAGGCTGAGAGAACAGGGCAGCTGATTGCTCTCACTTCAAGGCACTGGGGCACTACCTTCCCCTGGCACTGAGGTGATTCTGCTTCCTCTCTGACTTCCAATCTCTGACTGCTCCTTCCCTCATCCCCATGCCTGATCCCCGATTTCAGACATCATGATGTTTTGGAATATCATGATGTTTAGCTGCTGATATATCGCGGTGTTGAACACCAGATATTGCTCAGCCTTAGTCTGATTTTTTTAGTATACCTAAATTCCTTTGCTTATTAGGGGCTACCCCACATTTTGTTCAAAAAAATGCTTTGCAGCAGTAACCACCATAGAATTATCAAAATTTCCAAAGTAGGAGGTCCGTGGCTTGTCTTTTGAAAAATAGGGGGTTCTCAGTAATTAGCTAATTGGGAACCACTGCTCTTGCCCAATCACCTTTCTGCCATCCCAGCACCTCCTTGCCCCTTCATCCAACTAGTCCTTTAAATGCAAACTTATTCAACCTATTTTCACTGTACCTATCAGAACCCTCTTTGTAACTTCTTTAGTGCCCCCCCCCCCAGTTTAAGGTTCCCCCTTAACTGGTCTTTGCCAGCTTTGTAGTCAGACCTCACTCTGCCATATGTGATACTCACAGGTAAGCAGCATCAATGCTAGTGTTGGGACAACGGACCCATGCCTCGTTCTCATCAAATGCACTAGTACTGCTAGCTTCTAATAAAGGGAAGTCCTATTGTGTGGTTAACAGACAACAGAATGGTGATGTCAGCCATTGACTAGACCTGCCATAAATATAGGGAACCTGGTCTACTGCCCTTGCCTTCCCTACAGTACATTACTTTCAGCCTTTTTAACTTCCAGCTCTAATCACTGCCTGGAGGGACCCTGAGCTTAAATAAACACATGCCAGGGCTCAATTACTGTAGGGCTGCTGATGACCCCCGCCTGGCCCAGATAAAAGTAGGGGAAGAGGCCATTTCATGCTATCAGGTTGTTGGGATAGTTTTCTCTAATTAAACTGGGAAAGGAAAAGAGGGAAGGTTTCCTGTGCTGCTTAACAGCCCAGACATCAAAGCAGAGGCATTATGTTCTCCATTGTAGAAGATACAAGGGAAGAGCTAGGAACACTTCAGTCACTCTCAGACATAATAAAAAGGGAGACAGAAGAAAAAGGAAGGAAAGTGTGTTAATGTATGAAAACAAATGAAAATATAAAGAGTCTTGCTCTTAGCAGTGCTTGTTACTGTCACAGCTGTTGCCTTCAAAAGAAGATCTAACAGTTGCTTGGCACCCATGGAAAGAGGAAGCACTGTATCTGGGTCCCAAACAGCATCTTGCTAAGGTCAAACTCTCTTTTTGTGAGAAAGCCCAGCTTCTTCAGGCTTCTCTGCTCATTTGACCACACTGCCTGTTTTCATGACAGGCTCAGAAGGGGGAGTGTGAAAGGCAAATCTTGAAATCAGGAATCAGATTAAGCAAGAAGCTATAGCAAGTTCACTGGTACATTAGTGCAGAGCAAGGGAATGAAATAGGCAAGTCCAGTTTTTGGTGCTGGGTCAAATTTGGCCCAAATTTTTTGTATTGGGGGAACACCCTTCTGGTCAAAAGATCTGTCCCTCACTGTCAAATAAGCACATGTGATGATGACCAGTGTGGATGGTGTACATTGGAACTGGTGGGGCAGACAGCACGAAGGCCAATATTAGATGGAGACAAAGACAATGACAGGCGGATTCAGAGCCAATGGCAGATGGAGGCCACTAAACTTATCTTCTTCTTTAATGAGTTCTACAAAGGCAACACTGAAACTAAAAAGGAGGATGCTGACTGCCAGGGCCGCATCTTGGATTTTTTTGAGGGCGGACTCAGGTTGGACAATGCCCTGTTCAGCCTCATGGACCACCTTCACTGATGATGGCACAAAGAATATTCCTTCAGGGTGTTTTCCTCCTAATTGTTGTTTGGATATACTACAGCTGGAGAAATAGGTGTGCCAACAAATCACAAATAAGTATTGAAAGTTTTCTTTCAGTTCCTCATAAAAGCTACAACCTGACCAATTTAATAGAAGCCAAAATTAGATGGGGACGGGTTGCTTTATGGCCTCCTGACATTCCCCCCCCCCCTTCTCCTTCCCCTGACTGAAAATTAATACTGCACAATGGGCAATTTAGATTTCCATGCATTTAAATGAATTAACCTCTGGAAATAAGCACAGACCTTTTTCTCTTCCTTCTTTCTTTTTTATCTACAGGAGAAGTGGTGACCCCTGTTCAACACACACTCCTTGTCTCCCTGAACTTCTTTCTGCATCCTGCAGCAAAGAAGACCGAAAAGAGGTGGCCTCCATTTTGACTTGTACAGTTGTCAGGCATGGAGGAAGAGGGGGGAAATGCAGAATTGAAAGGATGCACGATTGGGAATAGCATGGTAAAAGGAACAAGACACTGACAAAAACACAATTTGATGTTTATCTTATTTCACAATATTCTCTGTATAATTTACATAAACACACACACTTTTGAACAACTGACAGCTTGATGAGTACTAAAAATGAATTTTTTTTAAAAAAAAATCCTCCCTGAAGGAAAAATACCTCAAGGGAGAGGAATTATTCGTCATCCATTTTGGCTATCACTCATTTCTCAGCCTAAACAGTTACTTCCCAAGGGGCTCCATGATTGATCAGAAGCAGCAAGATCCCCCTCTTGCCTGCCCCAAAACTCTTTCCTTGCAATTCCTCCCACCAGCTTGTTTTCCCTCCCTCTCCCAGGCCTGTCTTTACTAGCACTATGCCTGGGGCTCTGCGAAAAGATGGAAGTGAAAGAAACAAGCCTCTGGGGGAAATGTGTGACGAAGCTGTGAGGCGCCGAGATAGAGAACAAGAGGGCCGGTCCTCGCGGAGTGCCAGAGGCAATGTCCATTCCTCTGGCGTTACTCACAAATTCTAACATGCCATCCCAGCAGAGTAGGTGGGGGCAGGATGGAGAGATGAAGAATAAGACCTCTGAGAAGAAGAAAGGAAGCGTTTCAAAGTGGAAATGCTGCCAGAGAGATAGGTTTTGAAGCTCTCTAAAAGAAACAACTCTATTTGTAATCTGGCCCAGCTGCACTTTGTGGCATCCAACTCCTGTGGGAGATCTGTTGGACAGTTAGCCTGGCCACAATTACCTATCCCCTGGTAATCTGCAGGTTAGGCTGAACAGAACACAACTGTAGTGGTGCAGTTAGGGGATGTGTTGTCATTGTTGATGAAGATGACTTTCTTAATTTTGTTTGTGAATTGCTTCCCACAAGGCATTCCCTCAAAGCAATTCCCTCAAAGAATCCTGGGAACTTTAGTTTGATAAGGGTGCTGAGAATTGTAGCTCAGTGAGGGGGAAACTACAGTTCCCGGGATTCTTTGGTGCACAGTGTGTCTGATGTGCACAGCATGTATATGGTATGTAAAGGTAAAGGGACCCCTGACCATTAGGTCCAGTTGTGGCCGACTCTGGGGTTGCGGTGCTCATCTCGTTTTACTGGCTGAGGGAGCCGTCGTACAGCTTCTGGGTCATGTGGCCAGCATGACTAAGCCGCTTCTGGCGAACCAGAGCAGCGCATGGAAATGCCGTTTACCTTCCCGCCAGAGCGGTACCTATTTATCTACTTGCACTTTGATGTGCTTTCTTTTTTTTTTAATAATATTTTTATTTGCTTTTTTCCAAGGTCAAATACATCGTCAGTTATTCAACAAAAGCGATTTTACAGAAAAGAAAGAAGAAAGGTTATATGCAAGAAAAAAATCATACTTTACAAACAATTTTTCATGATCTACTGGACTTCCCCACATCTTCCATCCCCTGCATCTTTTTCAATAAAATAAAGTTTACAGCAAATTAATACCTTGTTTCCTGTGTTTTTATACTTTCCTCAATTGTATTTTAGGTTTAGGGGAAATATTATTAGTTCACAATTCCAACGGTCCTCAGAGTAAAAACTTTACCCTAGACTTTAGTCATTTCACTATCAAAACTTAAGTTCCAGCAAAATCAAAATTTGATATCTGAAGCTTGTTGTCTAAAAACTTAACAAATTCTCAACATTCACATAACTTATAATGTTTTTGTAAATAGTCCTTAAATTTTTTCCAGTCCTCTTCCACTGCCTCTTCTCCCAGGTCTCGGATTCTGCCAGTCATTTCGGCCAGTTCCATATAGTCCATCAGCTGCGTATGCCACTCTTCCAGCGTGGGTAGCTCCTGTACCTTCCAATATTTAGCTAAAAGAATTCTTGCTGCTGTAGTTGCATATAAAAAGAAAGTTCTATCCTTCTTTGTCACTCTCTGGCCCACAATGCCCAGGAGGAAGGCCTCTGGTTTCTTGTGGAAGGTATACTTAAATACCTTTTTCAGCTCATTATAAACCATTTCCCAGAATGCCTTCACCTTCGGGCATGTCCACCAGAGGTGAAAGAATGTTCCTTCAGCTTCCTTACATTTCCAACACCTTTTATCAGACAAATGATAAATCTTTGCAAGTTTGACTGGGGTCATGTACCACCTATATATCATTTTCATAATGTTTTCTTTCAAGGCACTACATGCCGTGAATTTCATACCGGTGTTCCATAACCTTTCCCAGTCTTCAAACATGATGTTGTAACCAATGTCTTGAGCCCATTTAATCATAGCTGATTTAACTAGCTCGTCTTGTGTGTTCCATTTAAGCAGCAAGTTATACATTCTTGAGAGCACTTTCGTCTTAGGTTCAAGTAGTTCTGTCTCTAATTTTGATTTTTCCACCTGGAAACCAATCTTTTTATCTTTTTTGAACATCTCTTGAATTTGGGCATAGAGAAACCAGTCTCGCACCTTGTCCTTTATTTTTTCTAAGCTCTGCAGCCTCCAATTATCTCCAACTTTTTCTATTATCTCACAATATTTAGCCCAACCACTCTCCATGTTAAGTCCTTTGGTGGCCTTGGCCTCCGTTGGTGATAACCACCTCGGCGTCTTATTTTCAAGTAAGTCCTTATATTTAGTCCAGACATTAAACAAAGCTTTCCTGACAATATGGCTCTTAAATAATTTATGGACCTTTACCTTGTCGTACCACAAGTATGCATGCCATCCAAAAGCGTTGTTAAACCCTTCCAGATCTAGGACATCAGTGTTTTCTAGTAGAAACCAATCCTTCAGCCAGCAGAAGGATGCTGCCTCATAGTATAACCTTAAGTCCGGCAGGGCAAATCCCCCTCTTTCTTTAGCATCTGTTAGTATTTTAAGTTTTATCCGGGGCCTTTTGCCCTGCCAGACAAATTTCATGATGTCCTTCTGCCACTTTCCAAAACACTCCACTCTGTCCACGATCTGCAGGGCTTGAAACAAAAATAGCATCTTTGGCAATACATTCATCTTTACAGCTGCAATTCTTCCCAACAAGGAAAGTTTTAATCTTGACCAGATTTCTAAGTCTTTTTTAATTTCAATCCAACATTTTTCATAATTGTCTTTGAATAAGTTCAAATTTTTCCCAGTCAAGTTAACCCCCAGGTATTTCACTTTTTTAACCACCGTTAACTCCGTTTCCTTCTGAAACTCATCTATTTCTAAAGAAGTCAGGTTTTTCGCCAAAACCTTTGTTTTTTGTTTGTTCAACCTGAATCCCGCCACCCGACCAAACTCATAAATTAATTCTAAGGCTCTTTTAGTACTAGACTCTGGCTCCTGTAGTGTTAAAACTAAATCATCTGCGAAAGCCTTCAACTTGTATTGTTTGCCTCCGACCTGTATTCCTCGTACCACCCGGTCCTTCCTAATCAAATTCAGCAGAACCTCCAGGACCGAAATAAATAGCAGGGGTGATAGGGGGCACCCCTGTCGTGTTCCTTTTTCAATTCTGAACTCTTCTGTCACCACATTGTTCACTATCAATTTAGCTTTTTGCTCTGAATAGATTGCTTCTATACCATTTTGAAACGCCCTTCCCACTCCCATCCCTTCCAAATTTCTCTTCATAAATTTCCAAGATATATTGTCAAAGGCCTTCTCTGCATCTATAAAAATTAATACAGCTCTTGTGTTCATATTTGTCTGCAATAACTCCAAGACATCTATAATGTTCCTAGTGTTATCAGACAAATGTCTACCAGGGAGAAAGCCTGCTTGGTCTTTATGAATTACTTCATTCAGAACTTTTTTAAATCTACTTGCCAAAATGTCAGCAAAAATTTTATAATCCACATTCAGGAGTGAGATAGGACGATAATTCTTGAGTTGAGTCTTTTCAGATTCCAGTTTTGGTATCAAAGTGATGAAAGCTTCTTTCCACGATTCCGGAGCCCCCTTCCCCTCCATAATTTGGTTGCACACCTCCACTAATGGCTGAATCAGATAGTCTTTTAGAACCTTATAATATTTGGAGGTGAGTCCATCTGGGCCTGGGGATTTCCCCAGTTGCATGTTCTGAATGGCACTTTCTATTTCCTGCTGTGTTATTCTGTAATTCAGGGTTGTTTGTTTATCTTGGGATAATTTTTCCAATCCATTACTTTTTAAAAATTGAATAATCTCATCCTCCGCCTGTGGACCTTGGGTAAATAGTTTTTTGAAATATCTCTGGAAGCACTTTCTAATTTCTTCTGGTTTCTGAATACTTTCTCCATCAACCTCCAAGTTGGTGATAGAATTCAATTTGTGTCTCTTTTTCAACTGCCATGCTAGTAATTTTCCACATTTGTTTGCTGATTCAAAAGATCTTTGTCTCATTTGTTTAATTTTCCATTCTATTTCCTGATTTATCAATTTGGCATATTGTGCTTGATGGAACTTAATTTCTCTTAACACTTCTTTTGACTTTGGGTTAAGTCTGAGCCTTTTTTCACCATCACGTATCTTCTCCAATATCTCTTTTCCCGTTCCAGAGTTTTTTCTTAATAGAATTTTGTTGAATCAGAAACCCCCTCATAACAGCTTTGCTTGCGTCCCAGATTGTTTTCTTGTCCACCGAAGTATTCATATTAATTTCAAAATAGTCCTTCAACGTTTTTTGGGCCTTCTTCACAATCTCCTGATCTCTAAATAAAGTGTCATTCATTCTCCATCTGAAGGATCCAGCTGGCATAAGTCTCAAATCCATTTTCAAAGCGTTGTGGTCGGAGCAGGTTTTAGGGCAGATCTCTATTTTTTTAGTCTTAGGGGCCAGCCCTCTAGTTATCCAAATTTGGTCGATTCTTGTCCATGAAAGGTGAGCCTCAGAAAAGAAAGTCCCTTCTTTACCTAGTGGGTTTTTGGTCCTCCAAATGTCAATCAAGTCCATATTGTCTGTCAGTTCAAAAAAAGATTTGGGTAGTCTGCCATCTTTAGTCAAATTTTGGTTTTGTGACTTATCCATATGTGTAGAGACGACTCCATTCATATCTCCCATCAAAATGATGTTGGTATAGTCTATATGATCCAACATTATCTCATGCAGCTTTTTATAAAATTCCGATTTCCCCTCATTTGGTGCATATACTCCTACTATCAAAAATTTTTCTCCTTGTATTTGAATTTCAATCGCCAAAATTCTTCCTTGTTCATCTTTAAATATCAACTTTGGTGCTAGGTTCTCTTTTGCATAAATCACTACTCCTCTTTTCTTAACTTTATCTGAAGAAACAAATTCTTGGCCTAATCTTTTGTTAATTAAAACTCTCCTATGGAGCCTAGTCACATGTGTTTCTTGTAGGCATATAATGTCCAATTGTTCCTTTCTCAATATGTGAAAGATCTTTTTCCTTTTCTCAGGGGAATTTGCACCGTGAATATTCCAACTAAATAGCTGCAGAGACATCTTGAATCAAATTGTTAGCCAATAGGAGTGTCTTTCTTATCATCAAGGTCTGGAGGTATTGCACCAGGCGGAGGTGGTGGCCAGGCACCTGCTACTCCTTTCCGAAGGTCCTCCCCGTAGTCGTTCAAGAATTTTTCTTGATCTTCTGTTGATCTAATTCTCACTTTTTTCCCTTTGATACTAAAAGATAGTCCTTGAGGGAATTCCCACCTATAGGGGATTGTGTTGTTTCTCAATAGGCTTGCGAGGTCTTTATATGCAGTTCTTAAATCCAACAGCTGTTTCGGTATGTCTCTGAAGATTTCTGCTGTCCTTCCTTGGATCACCAATGTATTTTTAAAATGAAGGCCGAGTATATTATCTTTTTCTTGCTTAGATCTCAAAATGACCAAGCAATCTCTTGGTTTATCCTTCTTTGCCACTCTTCCCAGCCTAAAAGCGGTGACAATTTTAAAGTCCTTGTCTTCTGCGATGCCCCAGAACTTTGATATTTCTGCCGTCAGGTAGCCGATCAGATCCTCTTTCTCAAGTTCTGGTATAATCCTAATCCTAAGGTTGCTTTCCCGATTTTTCAATTCTGCCATGGACAGATAGGCTTGCTGTTCATTGATCTGTCTGCTCAGTGGTCTTACTTCTCCTCTTACTTCTTCTATCCTCTTTTTGTTTTGGTCTGCTTTTAAGTTTGCTTCTTCAGCTAATTTACGATTCTCTGCTGTTATTGATTGCAAATTTCCAATAGCCTGTAAATTCTGAGAAACTTGATCAGTCAATTTGTTAATTGTAGCTGTCACTTGGTCAAACTTAGAAGCCTGTTCATCTGCTTTTTTATTCAAAGCAGCCAGCTGTTCCAATATTTCCTTAGATACAGGATCCAACCCTCCTGCAGCCATGTCCCGGAAGGCTGGCTGTTTAGATTCTCCTTCTTGCAGACCTATAACAATTGGAACGGATGATCTACGAGGCTGCACAGGCAAAGTTGTTTGTACTAGCTCAGATTGTTTTGCTTTTTTGGCAGCTCTTGTTTTTGCGGCACCACTCATTCCACAGCTGTCCATGTGTCAAGGTCAAATTGTAAATCCCATGGGAAAGACAAACCGAAAGAAAAACATCCAGGCAGAAGCTTTACAAAAACAACCTGCAGTTCCCAGAGACTAGATATTCCACAATCCAGTAGGGGGAGCTCCCCAAGAGTTAAGAAGAAAAAAGTGAAAAATTTCCACCATTAAATTCCCCACTTTAAAAGTTCCAAAAGTTAAAAAAAAAGCCAAAAACCAAGGGGTAGGACCTTCAAAAGTTCACTTTAGCTAGCAGAGGATAGATGTTCTTTACAGTGGTGCATGCAACAGTTCCTTATTTGTAGCCTCCAAAGTAGCCCCAATGTGACTTTAAAGTTTTATATACAGTTACCGCAGTCTGATGATTTTTTGTATCCAGACAGCCCGAGAGCTGGGTTTTGAAACTTTGTAATCCACAATAAAGGGAAGGGAAGAGGTTGCTGTCTATATCCTCTTATAGAAAGAAAGTTCTTGACTTTTCTTAACTTTTCATACACTTTAATCCGAATTTGCAAGATATACTCCAACTTCTTAAAAGTCCCTCTCAGCGCTTCAAATTTAAAGCTCTTTGCTTGGTGTTTAAACAGAGCCGGAAGACGGACTTCCTTTTTAACGTCTCCCGCTTTCAGCCGAATTTCAGAAATTTAAGTTCCCAAATCTCAGAGATCTTACTCACGAGTAAGTTGTTTCAGATCGGATGTTCAAGGAAGAAAGGTCAGCGCTCATCAGCAGCAGCCGCGCGGCTTCACTTCCGCGGAAAAAGCGATGAACTCACAGCACCGCTACCCCCTCCACGTTCCGGAGCCCCTTACGGGGTCCCTTCTTCGTTTCCGAGGTCGCTCTTGGTGCCCGCCGAGTCCCACGACCACAGGCTCACTCTACCTGTGGTTTTTCTTAACGGGTCTCCGCTTTGCCGTAGCGGACGACCCTTTTCCGCGGAGCCCCTCTTCACAGCGCGAAGAGGACCGCCATTGCTGTTTCGCGCCGCCTCCGGAAGTCACTTTGATGTGCTTTCGAACTGCTAGGTTGGCAGGAGATATGGTATATACATACAGTGGTACCTCGGGTTAAGGACTTAATTCGTTCCGGAGGTCCGTACTTAACCTGAAACTGTTCTTAACCTGAAGCACCACTTTAGCTAATGGGGCCTCCTGCAGCCACCGCGCTGCTGGAGCACGATTTCTGTTCTCAACCTGAAGCAAAGTTCTTAACCTGAAGCACTTTTTCTGGGTTAGCGGAGTATGTGACCTGAAGCGTATGTAACTTGAACCATATGTAATCCGAGGTACCACTGTATACAGTATGTATGTAGACTGAAAAGGTTTCTTGAATTTTTTGGACTCTGGGAAGTAATGATCTTACAGCTCCTTCCCCTTTAAATGGTAATAAATAATGTGTGTCACTGCACTTACTTCAAAATGCAACCCACTGGCTTCCATGTATTTGATGGCCCTACTGCAGATTGTGGTGAGTGTGGCCTTGTACCTCTGCCTCAGAATCCTTCCCTGATGGCACCACTGCTCTGTTCTCAGAAGCTGTTAATGGGATAGGCAGAGCTTTTGCATGAGGCTTACTTGTGTAGGGTTAGGTCACGTTGGTAACAAGGTCAAGGCTGTGTGGCCACACCACCCCAACTTGCCACCACCACTTCCCAGTCCTACTCAGGTAATCTGCAGCAGTGCCAGTCTAAGAAGTCCAGCACCATTGCACAGGTCAGTTCTAACCATTGTATTCATGTTTCTGGTCAGTTCGGCACATTATAGCTGGCCATCACTAACTAATCTGTAGCCCTTTTCAGTACAGCCGTGTGTTTGCTTCAAAGCATTTGCCATATTTGGGGGGAAATAAGAAGGATTCTACAAACCCTTTTTAACTTCTCTGAAGCAAAATTTTCTTTCGCTGTTTTCAAACCTCTTTTCCTCCAGCACAGTCTTCATTAATTTCCCAAGAACATTCACGTAATTGAGTTGCTTAGGCAAGAATCTTCATGGAAAGCAAATTTAAAAGTTGCTTATGTTTGAAATTTTATCTTATTTGGGTGCAAAATGGATTTTCAGTGCACACTTACCAATATGTGTGTATTCCAGAGCCATGAGCAAAAATGCGTTAACAAGATACACTTATCTTGCTCCAATAAAGCAAACAGAAAATTGGGAGCCCCTGAAGAATGTAGGACTGTATAAATCCATAGGAAATCCTGGCTGGTATCCTAAGTAGATAAACTCTTCAGGAAGCCATCTGGGCTTCAGCTGTACCTGGGCTGAATCCATAAACCCAACAGCACAGTCTCTGAGGAGAAAATCTCCATTCTTTCTGTGCAGGCAAATAATTCATTTGAAAGGTGCCTCTAAAACTCATTTACATAAATAAGTCTTAACAGCAGCTTTAGCCAATTCACTGAGGTTTTATCCTCCACCTATTCTTAATTGCAAGCAGCCTTCACGGCCCTGAGGGTGGTACAGGGGATCTTACTACCAGGCAGACACAATCTGTCCGTGACAGAATAGAAAGTAGCAAGGAGTTAAGAAGGCAATGATTTCAGTTCCAGCCCATGTTCATAGCATGCAGCACCATTCTTGTTCTCCTGCAGTTTGGCTTCTGGCAAAACCCATGCTATTCAGTTCGCTGTCTGCTATGGTGGAACTTTATGTAATTAATGTTGTTATTCAGTGCCAAGGGTGTTGCATTTTGATGCAAAGGAAATGCGATGCAAATAGGAGAGGGTCATCGATGACATACTGTTTGACAACTGAAAACAACAACATCATCAATAGTGAATACTGACTGTATTCACTGGGTTGGAATCCCAGCCAAACATGGGATGAATAAGTGAACATTGGCAATGTTCGCTCCCATTTCTGTTTCCATTGGAATTCTTTGACAACCATAAATGTAGCACCTGGATCTCTTGACAGCGCATAATCAAAATTGCATGTTGCAGTGACATGGATTAATATTGCCATTATGAGGGTAAACTAGACATGACAGGAACAGTCATTTTTTAAATAAAAGTAATTTATGTGTTGGTTCCATTCGCATAAGAAACAGCAGGTGAGTAGGATCTGATGAAAGGGTTACATGTGAGGATGGATGGAACAGTCTGTTTTGACCTGTGCCACTTTTACGTGTGTTCACTCATAAATCTATTTTTACTTCTGCATAAATCTATGTTTGGGGGAGGAAACTATGAAAATTTACATTTCAATCTTTAATGTATTTTTTGTTCTCAAGATGTACTTTCCTAATGAAAGAAATGCATTTTCTCTCAAAATGTGCTTTAAAAAACACACACCCAAAAAACTCTACATGAATTTTAAAATCCATTTGGTAAACCTTTTGGGACCAAAACCTGATTTAGAATATTCGTGAAGTGCAAAAACCATTGATAACTAAGTTCTGATCCCTGCATGACCCCAAGAGGTGTAGATCAAGCTGCCTTATATTGAAATTCATAAACAATGTGCCCCTTAAGCATCTCTAATTAGAGATGAAAAAGGAGATGCATTCTTCCCTGCCTTACCACCTAACTGCATTCTGAAGAACATTTCTCCAGACCAGCTCATTCCAAGCTGGGAATCCCCCCCCCCCCGGGAATAATTGAAAGGAGAGAGGGAGGGAAAGGTAGGTCTTCCCCCACATTCCCCTTTCAGTGAAAGTATTAGATACTTCCCTGCCACTCTCTCTCTCTCTCTCTGTCATCCCGTGTGTATTTTCTACAACACCAACCTCTCCTTTCACATCCCTGGCTTGCCCTGGTGGGTTCCAGTTATGGCTGCACCCCTCACCGGTATCCTTTTCTTCCTCCCCCGCTGTCCTGCCAGTTCATGACAGCTACACTGATTCTCTATAGCTCTAAAAAAATATTTGAATAAGCAGGTTGAGGACTTTGGTTGTGACACACATTGAAGCATTCACAGACCAACATATGAAACTGTCAACGTATGAAACTACTTTCCAAGAAAGAAAAGCGGTTTTCTGAATCAACCCACAGCTACTGGATAGCAAGTTTAACAGAACTTATGAAACAACTGATGACAGCCAGTGTAACGAGAGCAAGAAGTATCACATGGGAGGGAAGGAAATGTGTGTTGATATGGGTGACTTTATGGATTTCACAGCTCTTGGCATTAATCCAGCTGCAAAGTTCTCAGTACCGTTTTCTAGGTGGTTGACCTGATTTGAGCTGAATTAGTTCAAGCCTTGCTTTAAAGGAGGAAAATGGAGTTTCCTATAGTATGTATTGAAGGTACTGTCAACTTAAGAGGTACCTACAGGAAGAGCAATGGGCAGCGAGGCAAATTTAAAGGGTTCTTCCTTCCATAATTGATCATAGAGAACACTTTTCATCTCGTTCGATATACATCTTCTTGCCTAAGCCATGCTGATACATGTATACATCGTGTGTGTGAGAGAGAAAGGGAGACTGATGTGCCTGCTTTTGCAAGGAGTGCACCAGAGTGTAGAGAGAGACATTCGGGAGTTAGAAATGAAATAGATTTCTTTTGAAGTGGCAAACTTAAAACATAGTGAAAGGTTAGAATGATTTAGAACACCCGAGTGAGAGTGGCCACGCTTGACTGTTCTCGGAGTACGTGTGATGTGACTGCACATGCAGAGCAACTGCAAGGACCACGACAATTGTACTATACGCAGAAGCTTCTTGCATGCTCCTCCTACCACTATGGAGACAGGTTCCTACTTTGATATACAAGAGAATCAAATAGGTCAGCTTCTCCTTTATTGCCAGAGGTCCCATCTACTTAACATAGTTATACCAGAGGTGGACAGACTTCAAGTTTGTGGGATCCCCCCATCCCTGTTACAACCCCAAGATCCACAGTTAGTGTTTGGAGAAAATGGTGCCATAATAGGATAAATCAACATGAAATCCCCAGAGCTGGCTCTACTTAACCTTTTCTTGGGAGAGAACATGAACCTGCATTTCAAATACCTTATTGGTCAGCTGTTGTTGGCAACAAGGCTAGTAGTAGCAGCAAGGTGGTGAACATTTCTGGAAGGAACATCAATTGCCACATGGTATAAGAATGCATGGCAATTAGCTTTGGTAGAACAAATTGACTAACAAAGCTTGCAAGGGGATTGAAATGAAAGGACACATTTACAATGGATTGGTATATGTTTATTACATATACAACTAAAGAAGATAATGTGGAACCTCCCTCATGATACAAAATTTTCTGGCTAGGGTATATTAAGCTATATTTTGCTTTTATTTATTTGGATAAGTGAATGAAATTGAAGTGTTTGAAGGGTTACTAGCCTCACAGTTGTAATCTCCTGAAAAGGGTGGGGTTGATTTTGCTTGTTTTATTGTTCCTCAATTATTTATAACACGAGGAAACAATAAAAATAATATTTTAAAAAGAAAAAGGAGCAGTTATTATTATTATTATTCACAATCCATTAACTGCATAACATTCAGGAACAAAGCAACTATGAGTGCATCTCAGCTCAGAAAGAGGGCCTTTTTGGTAGTGGCGCCTGCCCTGTGGAATGCTCTCCCATCAGATGTCAAGGAAATAAACAACTACCTGACTTCTAGAAAACATCTGAAGGCAGTGGCTGGGGAAACCCATCCAGTTAGGTGGGGTATAAATAATAAATTATTATTATATTATTATATTTCAGAACCAGAAATGAATTAAGAGTCCTGTCTCTCATATATACATCCATTCTTGATTTTCTCCTAGCTTTCGGCCAGAGACCACTTGCTTGCAGCTATTTTTTCTTCCTCCTCCTTGCTTCTACAAGGCCTTCATTTTAGTGATGTGTCTTGAGCTGTGGAGCATTTAGGTAATTTTGACAATAGATCTAATGGTCTTTTAGAGGGTAATGAGCATTACTTCACTTACTACAAAACATGGCATGTCAGCCCCACCTGCTGAATGAGGCCCTGGACTTCTGCCCCAAAGTGGGAGTCATGCTGTGCCCCATTCTGTGCCCCATTCTTGGTCCCACATGTCTACCCCACATGACAGCTTAGAAGAGCGGGAGTCAAAATCCAGTAGGTGACTATCTGAAACAGACCAAACTTTATATGATATTCTATGTGATAAGAAGAGCACATGCTTTCACCTAGAAGCCTTTATACAAAGATTCTCCAAATCCTGTATCAAACTATATTCAGTGGTGAATTTGAAGTTCTGTCCAGATGGTTGGACTTACCAGTCCACAACCCAACTGTATCCAGTGAACTTGCTTCTACCATGGCAGGCAGAATATTGACTCAAATCTCCTACAATTCCCTAAACTTGCATTACCACTCCAGCATTGTTTCTCCATAAAACCAGTAATTTACTGCCGGTACTGCTGCTTATGCAGGTCAGAGATCATCCCATCTAGGGGACAGCAGCTATATCATATGACCTGGGCCACACATTTCACATACTGCATCCTACAAATATTAAATATTCCCTAGAGGATTTGGAACTAATAATCTCTGAGCAGCCAGTGTTCATCAACATGAAGCCATGTAGGAAGCAGCTGCTGTATAAAATAGCTTTTTCGCTGAGAGGTCATTATGAGCCGATTTGCTATTTGTCTCTCAACCCGCCTCACTGGTGTAGGGCTTTAGGGACTGTGAAATGGGATGTAGAGAGTGGAAAGACCAAGGGACAATAAATACAAGGCAGGAGAGAGATTTCTTGTATCTAACTCCACTGCAGGGACTTTGCTCTGATGCCTCCAAAGGCCAGCAGGAATAAGCAAATCAGTATATTTCCATTTGATGACTTTTTTTGCATATGCTGGACCCTAAGGCTGCGGACACAATAACCCAATTGCAGTGCAAAAATGTAGTTTTTTTCCTTAATCTAGAATCACTTGTGCATGTTTACAACATGCTGCTTTCAATCTAGATTGATTCTAGATCTCTGGGTCCATGATGCTCTCTGTGTATCCTGCTCTGGACATGTTCCAGTTTATTGAGACACTTTCTTAAGCTGCAATGCTCAGAAGTAGACACAGAGCTCCAGATGAACAAAGCAGAAGAGAGTGGTACCATTACATTTTTGTCATCTGGACACTGTTCTTCACTTGATGCAATCTAGAACCGCACTCTACTTTATAGTAACTACATCACACCACTGTCTCTTAATAAGCAAATGGCCTACAGGTGTCACGTAGCCAGTAAGTGTGCATCTGATTCTTCATTTCTAAACACAGTTATTTTATTTGTATAGCTTTATTGGGATGCAACTGACCCAGATACCAGATTGGTACTGTCAATTATTTCATCAGAAGGTTAAATATGTATTCCTCAAAACACACATATTTCTAAACATATTTTTTCTTCAAGACATGTATTTTAAATCAGATCTTGATAAGTTGTTTGAGGCGAGAATTATGTTGTAATGTTTGGGAACTGTAAAAACTTGTGCAAACGAAGTTCAGATCTGCACAATAATGTGGGAGACACCAATCGGTTCAGTTTGTGCAATAAGTCACAAAGTCTACTTCCCTCAAGCATCCCTAATGACTAGGTGAGGTGGGTAGCTTTTGCTGCCTTCCTCCATGGAGCTTGGGGCATGTAACATGGTTCTTCACACTGTGACCTCACAACAACCCTGTGAGGTACCTTAGGATAACAAGGACTGATTGATCCAATGTCAACACAGGTCACTTCCAGACAGCCTGTTTATTGAGCATCTTGATTTGTTTGTGGGGAGATTAGGCCACACCAGCTATTTAATGAGTATTCATTCTGATTTGTTAATGGGACACTGTATCAAGTTAGCACTGTCTCCATTCATTTCCCTGTCTCTTCTATCAAAAGGAGGAAAGGCAGGATTGTTGCGCAAGGCCTCCCCATCAACTCTCAGTACACAATCTGAATTTTCTGGTACATGTGAATGATTCCCACCGGAAAGGAGTGGTAACAGCAAAGTTACGCAGTAAGCAGGGATTGAACCCAGGTCTTGCTGCTCACTATGCATTCTTCTCTGCCATTTGGATGGATATGCATTTGAGAAACCTAGGTTGAAAATCCCACCTACACTGTGGATTCATTGTCATCTTTTCACAATGCCAGTTTCCAGTCTGAATGCTGAGCATTATTCTACTGGTAAAGAACGATGAGATACATTGGTAGAAAATTCACACCTGGACAAGGGAGAAGGTGATAATCAAATCTAGCCCTGCCTCCCCTCTGTGTGTGGCGAATAAAACTTTGCTTCACTATAGCAAATAAAACTGTTCATTCTTGGTCTGACTCTTGACAAATGTATGAAGTGCTCTGTCAGCAAAATGCTGCTTGTTTCTAATTTGCCTCCTTTGCAATCATTAATAAACATATTGAACATCCTGTACCTTCTGATGATCCCTGGAGCACCCCACTATTAACCTCTTTTCAAGCTGAAAATTGGCCATTTATTCAAATACTTTGTTTCCCATTTCTTATCTACTTTCTTAATCCATGTCTGGACTTTACCTTCCGCCCCCTGAGTAACAAATTTCCTTAATAGTGTTTTCTGAAGTACTGTATCAAAAGCCTTTTTGAAAGTGTCTGTAAGTTGTATCATTCCTCCACCCCCCACAACCTTACCTTTGTTCTCCCTTTCACTTTCCCTCTCTCACAGAATTCTAATTGGCTGAACAGAGACAAGATTCAGAATTATAAAAGAAGTCTTAGTTTACCCTTATCGTATTATGCTCATCAAGGAACTTTTTAGCTTTGTCTTCTTCAGTGATTCCCTCCCACCCTCAACTATTTGCTTCTGCTCCAAGGTAAGTCTCCTTACTTTATAATTTCCTGAATCACACTTTGCTGTTTGGTTAAAATATAAAAATCAAAAACGATAACACTATTGGCCACCTTCCAGTCCTGGGGGTAGGAGGTTTAAGTGATACATTGCATAGTTCTGTTGGTAGCTCAACTGCTTTATTCTGCATTCTCTGTGAATTACCATCTGGTTCTCATTTAATTTCTTCACTTGCTCCATTTCCTCTTTTCCATATTCTCTATCTTTACTATTCAGAAAGGTGATGTACTGTTAAAGAGTGACCCCAGGCTAGGCATTCAGTCATCACACCTTCTGATGAAGACTGGAGAAAAGAAAATGCAGTGTTTATCTGTGACGACTTTGAATCGCTCTTTCTCTCTCTCTCTCTCTCTCTCTCTCTCTCTCTCTCTCTCTCTCTCTCTCTCAATTATTTCTCCTCTTCTTCTGTTTGCATATTTGTAGTACACAACCTGAATCCTGAATTCCAACTCCTGGTTCAAAAATTGATGGCACTAGGTTAGAATTGATGAGACTAGGGATGAAGGAGCTGTGGTCCTTCAGATGTTCTTGGAATACAAGTTCCATTACCCCTGGCCACTGGTTATGCTGAGAGGATAGAATCCAATAACATTATGGAGTGCCCTGGATTTCCTACCCCTTTATTTGGATTTAAAACACAACACAACACAACACAACACCCCCGAGTCTCTCAAGGTACATGAGTTGTCCTCTCATATTCCAGAGTGAAACCATCTGAAGGCCTAAGTCTCTAAGGAATAAAAAATAAGGTTACAAAGTAAGCTTAGAGTTAAGGCTCAGGTCCTATGCCAGCATACAGCAGACTAAAACTAAAAATAGGTTAGCAATGGTATGAATGGCTTTAAAAAAGGAAAGAGCAGGTGTTGGGATCTCAGTTAGCACCTTCATATGGGAGTTCCAATCTGGACCCCTATGCCTGCTAATTGCATCAGGGAGCAAAAGCTTCCATTAATGTCAATGGGATCCACCACCCCCTATATAAATAGCACACATGGGGGACAATTGGAATCAGAGGATTATATGCAGTGTTTGTCACTCCCAGGCGTAAATTCATTGTATCCCGCTAGAATAGGCTCATTGATGTTAATGGAACTCTAAGCTAGTAATGACAATTAATTACTAAAACAATTCAATTAACTTCAATGGGTCTATTCTAGTTGGATACAACCCAGGACTCAGTGGGGGGGCAAGGGGTTAAAATTCATTCCTCCACACTAGGCTCCCGTTCCTACTATTTACTATAACAACCATGCCCAGGACTGCTAATTGCATGAATGGTGTCTGATCTAATTTGGTCCAAAGCCAGGGTGTTATGAAATATTGGTTTAAATCAAGGAATGGATCTATCTCAAACCTAATGAGGGCCAATGTATATCTCTTTGGTTGATGTTTATAGCTCCAGCATCATTTGAGTGGATTGCCATATTTTTAAGGAAGCATTTCTGGCATGATCAGTTTTGTATCATGTCTTTTATAATCAATACTATTGTGTCACGTGACGGACCTTCCCATTTAACTCCCAAACAAGTATGGCATATGTGAATCGGATGCCTGGTAGAAGGATATCAGCTTTGCGTGATACAGTGGTACCTTGGGTTACATACGCTTCAGGTTACAGACGCTTCAGGTTACAGACTCCGCTAACCCAGAAATAGTACCTCAGGTTAAGAACAGAAATTGTGCTCCGATGGCGCATCAGCAGCAGGAGGCCCCATTTGCTAAAGTGGTGCTTCAGGTTAAGAACAGTTTCAGGTTAAGAACAGACCTCCAGAATGAATTAAGTTCTTAACCTGAGGTACCACTGTATATATGTTCTTTGTCACTTAGTCTACATATGCATCACCAGAACCCAGTATATATAACATGATGCTCCTGTGGTGTTTGCATAACAATTCCTTGCATTTTTACCCTTCTTCCATAGGAATCATTTACTGAGAAGTTATTGATGGAACCAAAACAGCTCAGAGAAAAGCAACAAAAATTATCAGGGGGTTGAAGGGATTGATTTGTGAGGAAAGATTAAGAGGGCTAAATCTGTAAAGCTCATTAACGGAAGCAGAAGAAAACAATCCTAAAAAATAAAAATAAAAAGTGGAGAAAGGGTGAAATAGGATATAGGAGTGTGGAATAAGAAGGGAGAAAGACTGCAGCCTGGGAGATGGAAGAAGAATCCATTTTAAATGGAATTATAAACAGAATTTGGCAGTCCCTACCCAATCATGCTTTGCCCACAGCAGAACACTTCTTGCATTGAGCACCTGCATTTGGCCAAGTTGCTCATACATTGTCAGGCTGTTGTTGTTTTAAAAACCCAACTTGTTATCTGCAAAAATTATACACACAAAAATTTCATATAATATATGTCAAGCCCATGCAGTGCTACATCCCTGCAGCATAGTTTTATAGGTATTAAATAAATAACATTTTCATAGAGCTATATGCATTGTTGTATATATCTATTGATATGCTGGCTACTAGGAAACCTAGAGAGTATTTTATGTATAATATGCATAAAATAGGTATAATAATGCACATAGTAATGTGTATAGTAATGCATGCAATATGTGAGAATTGCTTGCATTTTTAGCATAGACGGGGGGGGGGGGTAGCTTACTTCTTGTATCCATAGTGGAGTCTGGGAGATGGAAGTTCCCAGCTTGGTGATTACATCTTAGATGTCTTCAACCACCTTGCTGTAGCTAGCTACTTAAGGGCCGGCACTGGGAAGCAAAAATGACAACTTGTCATGGGTAGAAAATGCTTAGAGTACTGTTACTAGCCCACATACACCAACTGTCTTATCAGGCAGTTATGTCATGCTTGCTTGTAGTTATCACTCAGACATGGTAACATTTGAATACCGAGTAGGAACCAGTGTTCCGTTCCATTTTTGTGTGCATGGCGGGGGGAGGGGGGTTGGTGGGGGGGTAATTATCACAGTGTATGGCTACACTTCACTGAACTACAACTCCCATCATCCCACTATTGGCCATGTTGCCTGGGGCTTATGGGAGTCAGGGACCAACAACATAGCTAGCCTGGAGTAGGCTTTTGGTGTAAAGGTACCCCTGCCCGTACAGGCCAGTCGTGTCTGACTCTAGGGTTGTGTGCCCATCTCACTTAAGAGGCCGGGGGGCAGCGCTGTCTGGAGACACTTCTGGGTCATGTGGCCAGCGTGATGAAGCTGCTCTGGCGAGCCAGCACCAGTGCCGCACACGGAAATGCCGTTTACCTTCCCGCTATAAAGCGGTACTTATTTATCTACTTGCACTTAGGGGTGCTTTTGAACTGCTAGGTGGGCAGGAGCTGGGACCGAAAGACGGGAGCTCACCCCGCCGCGGGGATTCGAACCACCGACCATGCGATCGGCAAGTCCTAGGCACTGAGGTTTTACCCACTTCGCCACCCACATCCCTTAGGCTTTTTGTGTATTTTGACTTTATTGATGACTTGGCACATTTAAATATTTGGCAGCGGTTTGGGCTTTCTATGTGATCATATATTTGCCTGCAGAATACAGGTGCTCTTTCCCCCTATTATTTCCCAAAGACACTGTTGTCACTTTTGTAGCTTTTTAATGTTTCAGGGAGGTTGGAACACTCTGAGCCAACATGGTTGTCTTGCGACTATGCAGGGCCTTTAATGGTTGTGTGTAATTCTACTGAAGTTATGTTGCTCTGAGAGCCTCTTCCCATTGCTTCTCATCAGTGCCTTCATTCATGTTGGATGTTGTGTTATATGATACCTTGCAACCTTTCCTGTACTGTGGTAATGGTACAAGTTGTGACATATTTAAAGGGATGTTTTTCAACTGCATTAAGATGCAGCCAAAGTATAAATGATATTTTCTGACATTGTGGTTCAGGGTGGTGTTTTTTTTGTTTTGTTTTGTTTTGTTTTTAAAGAGCCTTGTCCCCATTGCCAATTTGATTCAAAGGTTGGAAATATATCTCTGTTTCAGTGAAGAGATGGCTAACTATACACTCCCACTCCTGGGTGGTTGAATGGTAAACTAATCAAGAACTGCCCATGGTCTCTGGCCTTACAGCTCTGTATAGCTAGCCAGCACCTACTTCCTATTAGCTGGCATACATGGGGCAGGCAACATATACTATGAGATGAGTCTTGTGCATCAGGCCAATGGCCCTTCTGGTCCATCATCCTGTTCTCACCATGACCAACCAGATGCCTGTGGGAAACCAGAAAGCAGGATTTGAGCATCAGAGCACTCCCCTCCCCTCCTGACACTTCCAATAACTGGTAATCAGAAGTATTACTGTCTCCACCCATGGAAACCATCACTGCTAGTAGTTTCAGCTCAGGTTACCAAACATGCCTACTGAGTTTAAGAATCTGCTTCCATTGTTCTTCAAAGACTGTAACTCACCAAAGGAATAAATTATTCCACAAGATGCTTGTGAATTGTGTTTGTGGGAGAATGTTTCATAACCTCCATCGCAATTGTGACTTGCCTTGATTGGGCACATGTCATCACATGGCATTTATCAGTTTTCTGTAAAAATGTCAGCGGTCTTAAGATCTGCTTCCCAGTGTGAAGACTTGCGGTTGCAAATTCAGAATGAGCTTTCTGCAAATATTCACCAACATTAGCTTAGAGCTCACCTTTTCTCTGAATGTTCCTGCCAGCAAACATGTTTGACAGAGGATTTGTGGAAAGCAAACACACCAGGGGAAGGCAAGATAGTGGCAGGGAATTTGATTTAAAATGCAGAGGAGGGTTTGAGTATGATTTGTTGAAAGAAAAACACCAGTGATTCTTTTCTCTCCATTGGCTCTCCCCTGCGTCCTCAGCTCAACCTGATGTCATGGTCCCATTGACTTCTTTGCTATTTCACAGGGTGGTAGGGTGTTATCAATCCAATAATAATAATAATAATAATAATAATAATAATAATAACAACAACAACAACAACATTTTTATTGTGTTTTCAGACCTTCCAAGTACTTCACATGCATCTTCTAACTATCATTCTTACAACAATCCTATATTCCTAGCCTGTGAGTCTAATTAGATCTGCCACGCTTCCCCATATGACCTGAAAAGCTGATTTGCCTACACCATACCCTGGGGTTGGGTATAATCTGCCTGATCTGACATGGAGCTGTATTTGGTATTTGGAGATGATCTCAGGCTGACTCCACCCAAATCTCAGCCTTTAATCAAACTGGGAGCCATTCCCAGTGCTTAACTAGGACTTTAAACCCCAATTTAATGTGTGGTTGGGTGGTTGGGAGATGCTGGATTTTCTTCAAGCCTCCCAACCACTTGCCTCCTTAAACCACCAATTCAGTGAAATGGTCAAGGACACATCCAGTGTCTCCATCAGCATGCCTACTGAGGAAGTTACTGAAAGAGACAGAAGTCCCTAAATTCCAGGGTGAAAGTAAACCACCTTTTAACCCAATACCCTGTAATTCTAATGGAAGCTTGGGAGAATCCCCATTTGGAAAGGATGCTTCATCATGTTTTTGTATTATTATCCTATTTAATATAGTCCATATTCTGCTATTCACTTGTGCAGCTCATCATAAAACCTTGGCCTAGCAAACAGCACTAGCAAAACAATATCCTGCAACTTGATACATAATTGAAAATCCATATCCATTACCAAATGGAATAAAGATGGGAGATTTTTTTTGAAGAGGCAGAATGATTTACCAAAGAATCAAGCAAAAACAAATTGTCAGTAGCCTGGGAAATTCAGATTTCCTATGAAGTAAACAAAAGAAAGTGGGCGTGGGAGGGAATCCTGACAACAGTAAACATAGACGTGTGTTGCTAAGTAGCATTAATTGTGATTCCACACTGCTGATCTGAGAACTCAACCTCTGAAGTGTCTTTTCAATCCATTACCTGCAATACCATCAGACCAATGACCATAAAAAACTAGAATGTCTCATTCAAAATCACACATGAGGCTAAATTGATTTGCATACCTCAGATTAAACTACCAGTTGCAGGGAAATGGTCACGTGGGACTCAGTGGTTTGACTGTGCTACACCTGTGCCTTTTTAACTGCGCTGGCTCCCAGGCCACCTCTGTGCACAATTTAATGTGCTGGTTTTGCTCTTTAAAGCACTAAACAACTTGGGACTGAGTTATCTGAAAGACTGCCTTCTCCCATAGGTACCTGAACCATAAGGTTCTTTTTGGAGTCCTTGCTCTGGGTGCCCCCGTAAAGGAAGTGAGGGAGCTAACCACCAGGGAAAGGGACATTTCAGTAGTGACATCCCAGGTGAGTCATATTTGTGGTCTTTACACCATTAGGTGAAGACATTTAACTAATGAAGGTTGCCCAGGCCACTGTTATTTTTTTTTTAAATCCATCTTTAATACACATCCATTATTAGCACCAGCCAGGCTACTTTGTTGTTGAATGCTTCATGTCTAAATATTTATGCTATTCATGTTCTGGGACCGATGCAGCTTCTAATACTCTTCTGCAGAGATGGACACCTAGGGAATGCCACATGTAACTGGGCTACAATGCCCATTTTCCAACCAAATTCATGGAGGATAATGGTATCAGAGACTGCTAGCCATGATTGCTATACTCCACCTCCACAGTTAAGGTCAGTATGCCTCTGAATACTAAATTCTGGAAACCATAGGAAAGGAGAGTGCTGTTGTGCTTAGGTCATACCTGAGGGTTTCTCACAGGCATCTGGTTGGCCACTGTGACAAGAGGATGCTGGACTAGATGGGCCATTGTTCATTGATGATCCACCATGTTCTTCTTAGTTTTAAGTTTCAGATCTTCCTTTATTGGGAACAAGGGATTCTTCAAGCATACTCTGTTGTAAGAGGTAGGATTGAGGCATTCTTAAATTCTTTATTTTCTCTGTGACTGGGGACCAGGAGAGCATCACAGCCATACTGACTGGGCCTGATGAAGAGTCCAACAACATCTGGCAGGCCAGCGGTTTTCTACCCATGCTCCACTGGATAAAGAAGCAGGGCAATTTTTATGTTCTGAATTGTGAAAATGATAGTATAGGCAACAACCAAAACCTTGCTCAAAAAAATTGCAACCAGTTTTTTTGCTTACAGCTGAAACCCAAACTAGGAGAGACAAGGGACAGAAGAAGTGTGACAGAACATTGAAGCAGTAGTGAAAAGCAGTGAATTATTGCAAAAAATTCACTGGTACATTCTCCTCTTCCAGGCTACAATAAATAAAGGAAGCATAGGCTGAGATCCTTTGGGTCTAATGCTGTTCTATTAAAATGTCTTTTAAGTTGAAAATTGGCCATTTATTCATATTTAAGAATTGTCACAGAGTGCCTACAGCAAGGCAGAAGCACTTCTTCTAAATGGATGTGAGTATAAGTCTAACCAAATCAATATAAATCATAAATAAACATAGGCAAGCTGTACCAGGTTTTATATGTTCCTCGGAACTGACTTATGGCTTTGAACTTTAGAAGGGCTAGAATGTGACGTTCTTGTATAATGAATGGTGGTAACATAATTCCAAATTGGTCTCATGTATGTTTAAACCCAGCTGAGTTCCTAATATATAGGCTCAAATGCAAGAATGGTGGAGCTAACCTTTACCAAGCATAGTCAAGGCATTCTTTTTTGTGTGTGTTTTTAATTTCTATTGTGCTTCTCTTCCTAAAAATTGAAAGTGGCTTCCAAGTGACTTAATATTGGATCTTAGAATCTTAGTCCTGTGTGGACAGGGCCAGGCCTAAGGTGGGTCTGGCCAAGCTGCTTTCACCCCAAACTTCACCCAAAGCACCACCCTTATGCCCACCTCTCTGTGGGAGAGGTGGGCAGCAAAAGGGGCAGGAAGTTGTATTGTGTGGCAGTACTGATGTTGGATTATTATTATTATTATTATTATTATTATTATTATTATTATTGCCAGCTGGATCAGGCTGGTGACCCATCCAGTCTAGCGTCCTGGGTTTTTTTGTGGCCTATAGAAAATGTGCAAGCAGAACCTGCAAGCATTACTAATTTTGACCAGAAAACAGAGCATAGGCCCTTGTGGAATGCTCTTCCCAAGGAAGCTTGCCTGGTGCCAACATTTTATATCTTTCGGACCCTGGGTTCCACCCTGCCCCACCCCATAACCATGCCTTTGGCCTTTTAGAAGTGGAAGGGATGATTTTCATGTGTGTAAGTTTTGTTTTTCTTTCCTCCCCCCTGGCTCTAATGTATCTATGTGGGAAGTTCTTTCCTCCCCCTTGGTTCTATGTGGGCAGTTCTTTGCTGGTTGGTTCATTGGCGGAGGAAGAGGAGTGCGGGGGGAGCACACTGCCCCAGGCAGTGCGATCCCCAGGGTGCCATCGCGGCTGCCCCCCCTGCCTGTGCTATGCGCCCCGCCCCCGCAGGCGGCACGCCACACCCCCAGGATGTGAGCCACTCGCCTGTGGGTGGTGCACCCTGCCCCCGCCTGCTCTCCGCCCCCGGCGCTGGAGCATGAAGCTCTGCCACTGGGTTGATTGGTTTTTTGGTTGGTTGGTTGTAAGTGGCTTAGCGTTGCCTTGGGCAACATAAAGTGAGTAACAAGTTTTTTATATATGGCTTGATAGCCCTTTCCTCCATGAATCCTCTTTTAAAGCCATCCGTGAATTTCATGGTTTAATTATGTTCTACATGCAGTACAGTGGTACCTCAGGTTAAGAACTTAATTCGTTCTGGAGGTCCGTTCTTAACCTGAATCTGTTCTTAATCTGAGGTTCCACTTTAGCTAATGGGGCCTCCCACAACCGCAGCACAATTTCTGTTCTCATTCTGAAGCAAAGTTATTAACCCAAAGTACTATTTCTGTTTTGCGGAGTCTATAACCTGAAGCGCCTGTAACCTGAAGCGTCTGTAACCTGAAGCATCTGTAACCTGAGTTACCACTGTACTTACTTTTATTTGCCTTGCGGCTTCAAACATTCAGCTTCAATGGATGCCCATGAGTTCTAGTCTTAAAGAAAAAATTTCTTTCCTCTGTCTACTCTCTCCATGGCACGCATAACTTTATAAACTTTTATAACGTCAACAAGAAGGAAAAAAGAGCACTGCCCTGCCTGCTATGAGCTGGCAAAGCTTTGGATTTCATGGTGGATCCAGCAGGGAATTCCTGCCTCTGATAGGATTGCTCTCCCTTCCATCTTCACTGAGTTTTTTCTTAGCATGATTATTTTAGTTGGGTTCGATTTTTAGGTTAAGGGTGTTGAACGTGCTTTTAAAAAATGAGAAGCAAAACTGGTTTGCTTTCCAAAATTCTCCTTAAAATTGATTGTGCATTTTGATGATGCATATCCTCCAGACATTCTCTGAAGATGTGAATACTTGATAAATATTCACCAAATGTTTGATGACGGTTGTTGATATCTGATGATATTTTATTTCAATATAAGACAGCAGAACACACTGTGTAATTAAGAATGAAAGAATTTGTCTATTTTCCAGTCCAGGTTGTTTTAATAAATTTTTACCTAAAGTTCTGTCTGGTCTGTTCCATTTTCACATTAATCTGCATTTAAAGAAATATTTATCATCTCAAAAGCCCACATTTAATACATATTAAATGTTTGCTGTCTATGTGTGCAAATGTTTCTCTCTCAAAATATGTACTTAAATGCATATTAAATGTGTGTGTTATCTCAAAATGTATATTTAAACATTTCGAAATGTTTAGAATGGCCAAACATCCAGAGGATTGCATACTCTTGTGGATAGCTGTGCTCCAAACTCCACATTTCTCTGAGATGTAAGAATCTTGCTATTTTATGCTGTCTTCTGTTATTTTAGTTTACACTGTGTCTATGGTATTGACATTTTAGAAATTTGCATCCATGTGTTTAACATGTTGTACATTGTCCTGTGCCTGTATGGGGAAGGGCAGTATACAGATACACATCAATGCTCTCTGTATTCCTATATGATACATTTATTTCATATAGATATTCACATAGCAGCCCCATGTATCATTAAGAAAAACCCCATGTATCCTTATTTTTACATTTGTTTATTACACCCATTTCGTAAGGCTGATTTCTTAAGGAAACCAGCCCTGAGTGCTCACTGGAAGGACAGATCGTGAAGCTAAGGCTCCAATACTTTGGCCACCTCATGAGAAGAGAAGATTCCCTGGAAAAGACCATGATGTTGGGAAAGATGGAGGGCACAAGGAGAAGGGGACGACAGAGGACGAGATGGTTGGACAGTGTTCTCGAAGCTACCAACATGAGTCTGACCAAACTGCGGGAGGCAGTGGAAGACAGGAGTGCCTGGCGTGCTCTGGTCCATGGGGTCACGAAGAGTCGGACACAACTAAACAACTAAACAACTAAACAACAACAATTACACCCATGGGTCAACCTATAGAGCAGCTTTGTTTTGCGTATTTTGCCATTCTTTCTATAGTTATTGTACAAATTAAGGACCTGTGGTCATACAGAGACTGTAGTAAAGTTAGTGATATTTAGAAAATTATTTTGGCCAAGCAAAAGGAGTGAGGCCTTGTGGGAGATTCATCAGCCACAGGGACCCTGGGAAAGGAGTTGTGTGTCTTTAAAAATCTCAGACTAGCTGACTCCTCAGCTGAGAGTTTTATTAGAACCCAGGATGTCTTGATTAATGGAAAATCTAACACCTGAGTTCGATGGTGTAAACATCCCTTCCTCCAAGGATGCTATCTGTCCTTGAATTGCCTGGGAATGTGGTTCGGGCTAATTTCCACGGAAGGGAGGAACCCTTTGATTTAAAGTTTAAAATTTCAAATTGGCCCAGCTGTCAAGAGGTAAATTGATTGACCAGCAAGCCGGTCATTGGTGTATTTGAAAATAATCCGAGTCTTATGATTGGCTTGAAAGTTACGACGCAGGGTGTAAATTGTGGATAAAAGATCAAGGAATTGTCTTGGTCTTTGCTCTATGCCTTTGCTCTGCAAACCGCAAAGATGCCAGGCTCTATTGTTCCAGCTTAATAGCTGTCGTTCGCCTTTTGAGATGGAGATCCTCAAAAGTCCTCAACTAACAGCTTCCTAAAGAACTTCAGCTATCCTATTTTGTGTTAGAGCTTGTGAGTATGTAGAGTTAGTTACACTATGTATCTTTGTTATTTTGTATCTGTAACGTTTCAAAAGATGTGCCTGCTATTCTAGCATGTTTCTATTGTTATTTTAAAATAAACCTTTTAAGAATGCAACTGTTTTAACTTGTGTGCCTTTCCGGAGGGAATAGCTAAGTCCTAGCTTTACGCTTGGTTACGCTCTACCGTAGAACTTCTGCCTGCAAGTCTGTGGATACAGCTTGTGGAGTGAAAGGGGCAGCCAGGATAATAGATCATAGCCTTCTCCCTGGGTTGTGATTTTGGGCCCCTGGAACATAGGGAGTGGTGGCAGCCCTACCGGGTCGTGTTTGGTTCTGTTTTGCAAAACGTAATAACACCTCCCAACCTTGCCCTGGGCGTCCTCGTCTGGCCGGAGAGCAGAGACAGGAGAAGGGAGGGGCAAGCGGTTGGGGGGTGAGCATTACTACACGGTGGCAGCAGTGGGATGCCGCTACACCGTACATTACTACAGAGACAATAGGATTTAAATGCCCCGTTACACAGACTGCATTACTCTGCTGCAGAAAGCATGCACATCCAAGCAGGCAGGCCCATTGGAAAGTTGACTGCCTTAAGAATAATATCTATAGGTTACTGTTGTCGGTAAGGGCTGGAAATGAAGCATGCTTGTGGTTATTTTCGAAGATGCTAGCTGAGCCTGAGCTGGAGCTTAGAGCCTCTCTCTCTGGTTATGATTTATGACTTCAATCCAATTTATGGCCGTTTACAAGAATGCTGAACTGGCTGTAAATCAGTAAAAGACCATAAAATACTCATGAGAACTGCTGAAATCCATCTGGGTGAGCTTCTTTCCCTCCCAACATCAACCAAATGAGGGCAAGACAAGGTAGCCCCCCACATCAAGACTGCAGACTGAGCTGACGAAAGAGACTGGAAGGAACAAGGTGGATGTGCTCTCTCTCTCTCTCTCTTTCTCTCTCTCTCTCTCTCTCTCTGTGTGTGTGTGTGTGTGTGTGTGTGTGTGAACTTGAGGCGTCTGAGTGGACCATCTGCAGGGGTGCTTTCATCAGTACTTGGAAGGCAGGATGCCGAAGGGGTATTCTTCATAACCTGACACCTGATCTCTTGTGCAACCCATGTTGGAGTGAATGTCAGAGAAGGTTAAATGAGTAATATTCCTGTCTCCACAATCCATGTTCATATGCCTAGCAGTGTGGCTGTACTTCATCCAGCCACAAAACACTAATGACCCTTAGGCCTTGCACTTGTCTATCCCCAACTGGCTTGTGTTACACAGTTTCAGTCCCTTCATTAACATAACTCCAGGACTGCTTGCAGTGTGCTGTCATGGCATCAGATCCATCTACAAATTGTATGGTCGTTCCCTATGGCTTGCAAAATACATTGCCTGATATCAAGATGTGGCATGGTTTATTTCTTTCTCTAGTTTGTTTTCTCTCTTAAAAGCAAATAGTAAACCCTAGGCTTAGGAAGGACCTGTGAGTCCATACATGCTGATTTGGGTAGGGAATCTGTTTCTCCTATTGTTTTTCTATAGGATGTGCCTACACAATTACTTTTAGCACCATTGTAATTGTTGCAATTAGCACCGGGCTCACGGGAAATAAATTTATGACCTCTATTTGTGTAGATGCAGATCAGAGATTTGGAAAAAACACACCCTTGTTTTCAATCATTCTTTCATTCATTCTCTCAGTCTCTCTGTGTATCTTTCATAAAATATTGTCAAAGACTATTAAGGGGCAAAACTGCACATTGTACACAAATGCATGTAATAAAAAAGGTGGGTGTTGTTATTTTTTTGGAATGAAAAATGTCTTTGGGGAACTTTGACTTGGAGTGGTAGGGTGATGGTTCACAACTCTTTGACCTTATGGCTGAGCCCCTCCATATGGGGTTCCACTAGTGAGTGCCTCCTGAGACATTTGCATGGAATTTGTAGTTTGTATTTTGGTCATTGCTGAGGAATACATCAAAGAGTAACTGCGGTGGGAGTAATATAGTGGGAAAGTGGTGAGAATAATAATTCATTGTTGTGGCAGCTCAGCAACTATTCACTGGAGAAATTCCAGATTTTGGGCAATGGCTTAGAAGATGAGGACTTGAGGCCCTTACTGGGGGTCATGATGAAGTGAAGCAGAGGGACTATCCCTGAATTATGCTGAGTGCCCAGAATAGGTTTCTGACATCCTGGCCCCAATCTATGATGTCCATTGTGCATGGACACATGAAATGCCTCTGCCATTGTCTCATGACACCCTCAGGCAAGGCAGTCAGGTAGGAAATGGTATGTCCTCCATGAGTCACCATGTGTGTTCCTACTGTGTAACAGACTCCAAGGATATCACACACAGTTTGTAATAGGAATGGACAACTCGTTTTCTTTTGAGTTCATGCTACTTTCCAGTGTGTCCATCCATAAGTCCCACTCTATTTTCTATTTCTGCACTGATCTGCATTTTGAATTTTGTTATTTATTTACTTTATATATTGCCCTTCCTCCCAATGGTATATGTCTTTTTCAATGTATTTTCTATCACACGGCACACTTCCAAATGTATTTAATCTAAAAAAAATATGATTTTAATAAATTTTGACATGTTACTTGAGCCAAGGATTGTATTGCAAGGAAAAACACGACATCTGAAGGAAAGCTATGCTACAGTCCACACATTAGTCCAGGAAGTGTGGAGCAGGTCAGTTTAAATCAGAATTCACAAAGACTGAATTATTCAGGCATACCAGGTTTCTGTGGTTTCTTGTGCAATTCTGTACTTTAAGCCATATACATAGGGCTGCCTCTGAAGACAGTTTGGAAATTCCAGCTAGTGCACAATTGGCAGCCAGGGTGCTCAAGACTGTTTGACCATCTTTCACTGATCCTGGCCTGACTGCAATGGCTGCCAATTAATTTCTGGGCCAAATTCTAAGTGCTGGTTTTGACCTATAGAACCTTAAAAGGTTCAGGACCACAATACCTCAAGGACCACCTCTCTCCATAGGAACCTACTGTGATGGCCTGGGATTCGGACTCAGAGGCTGAACCTGAGGAATCCCAGCCTGCACAGGAGTCCCTGCCTCCAGAACCAGCTGAGCATGAGCCTGAAGGGTCCTCACCTGTGCTGGATCCTCAGGTGCAGGCACCAGCTGAATCTGCTCTGGCCCCTGAGGTGATGGAGGACCCATTGCCTGCAGGTGCTCCACTCTCAGCCCCGTCATGGAAAGATGAGGTTGCCTCTGGGTCTGGTAACCCTTCAGCCTCTCCTGAACTGCAGAGGCTCAGGGCAGAGAGGCAGAGGGAACTAAGTTCCTGCAGGAGGAGTGCTCGCCTCCAGGCCAGGAGAGGCAAGTCACCTGTGGACCAGGGCCTCTCGGCAGATAAAAGCCAGTCAGTGCCAGTCCCAGGTTGCGGGAGCAAAGTTGTTACTAGCCTGTTCCTGCCTGCACCCTGTTCTGCTCTTCTGCCAGAGTTCCTGACCTCACCCGAATCCCCGCCTTGGACCCAGCTAGAGCTTTGACGAACTGCCTCCATACCGCACCATCGGCCTCGGACTGGACTTGGAACTCGCCTCTCAGTTAGCCCCCAGGACCAGCACACCTACCCACCCTGAGATCTACAGATAAAGGGTGGTATACAAATTTAATAAATAAATAAATAATTAAATCATAATTTGTGAATGTGTTTATACACATTCATTATTATACTGACTGGCATTGGTTGCCCAGGGAGATGAAGATGCTGGGTATTGTACCTGAAACCATCTGTATGTAAGGTAGATACACTACCACTGAGCTACAGTTCTTCCCCAATTCTTGATCCCTCAGTGTGCTTATGTATTTGTACCAGTGTAGATTCCCATTGCTATTCAGGGCTCTATCAGCAGCCAGGAATCACTGGTTTTCCAAGTAAATGTGCTGCTTATCTATTGGTAAAGAAGGCATGAATATTGTATCAACATCATTATTATTTTGCACTTTGTAAGGTGTATCCTCTTCTCTCCTATGCCAGTGGATGAAATAATGCAGATGAAGAGCTTGTAAAATATCTCCTGCAGCATATTTCTCCTCCAGGTCAGTAGCTCAAATTTTGTTTACTCAGAGGGAAATTCAACTCTAGGATACTGACTGGCTCCACCTTGCCCAAAGCACTAAATCCAGCTTGGCGTCAGCTCACCCTCTGCTCTTTTCTTTGCTGTACATAAGCGAGTGATAAATGAGTGTGCCCACTATGTGCACCCTATGACCCTTGGGGTGGTTGGTTTGAGAACGAAACCCAGCTATTGCTCTGCTTCACATTCAAAACAGCAGCAGATATCACCCACTTTTTGCATTTCCTTTTGGCTCAGAATCATGGCCAGTTGTTAGAAGAGATGATCACAGCTGAGAAATGAGCAACTGATGCTGTTTGGCATGAATTTATGCATTTGCTAAGGAAAAAACAATGCACAAAGCAGGAAGAAAATGCAGTGATCAGCCCTTCAGCAGTTTTCTGACTGTAAAACCAAGGCCACATCCATCTCTGGAGAAAATACAGCAAAGGCTGAAATTTAGTAAAGTCATTTACAACCAGGTTCTTCTCAAAATGTCTTTTACTGGTAATAGTGGTACCTAAATGCCTTATAATTGTCCCTGGCTATTAGTAGGTTGATCTATATGCTTTCCAACAGCATGCTGGGATTCTGCCCCAAGATACCCTTTTGCTGTTCTGCACATTCTAGCACTGCTTGGAATAACCTTTTTGCTGCTTTCCAAGATCATTTGAATCATGAGACCAGGCCAAACTTTTATGTTCACTTTTGATGGAAGAAACATGCAAATCCATGTTCAAGTCATTTGTTTAAGACAATTAACACTGTGGTGCTCATGTGAACCCAATGAAGCCATGTTCCAGAGAACTATTAATAGTTAAGCATTTACAGAGAGCATTCTCACTGTGTGGGAATGCATTCAAAGGCAAGCAACAACAGTGATGAGTAAAGTGCCATCTTTTCTATGTGAAAAATAAATGTGAGAATGAGGTGTGAGCTTGTTGGTAGTAGAGTCTGAGCCCTGCAATTCCAGCAATGTATTTCAAAATCAGTCACAATTTTTTACCACTGGTGTGATAGCACCCCTGGAAAATTTACTTCAGGAAATCAAGTTTCGTTATTAATAGTTGGTGGAAGCTGAAAATAACTCCAGAGCAGGCATGCACTGAAGCATAAAGAGAATACCACCAATCTAGTTTCCTTCACAGAGCTTTAGGGGTGAATATGATACACAGTGTGACAATTGTGTGGAACTACAGGAGGTATATCTTATTCCAGCAACAATACTCCAAGAGAGCCTTCCCATGCAGGAAATCTTCTCCTACCTAACACCATTCCCACTCCAAGACTCCGGCAAAGGGAACAAGGATCAAGGCACAACAGGGAAAGGTGATGCAGGATCTGGCTGGAGCTGCAGCACCTTGGATAGCACCAAAACACATGGAGGGCTAAAGCAGGGGGTGAGGATAAGGGCACAAAAGCGAGCCCCACTTGCAAGGTCCCCAGGCACGCTAGCTGTTCTTTAGCTTTCCATACCAGGAAGTCCTGGTATGGCATGTCTGACTCAATGGATTCCTAGCTAGAAGACTCCAGCTCTGGCTTGCATTGGGAGCTTTGTCTGGGTTCAGCACCTGTATGCAGATAACTGCTGTTCACAGTTCATGACAGGTGGAACCATGCTACTGAAGATATGAGCATACCAAGGCAGAATAAAGCCCTGTCTGAAAACTGTGTTCTCTAGTTTCCCAAAGATCTCATTTTTCCATAAGGGAGATACCTGACTACAGACTTGAGTAAACTGACAACCTTCTCTATAAGTACGCTGGTGATGCCTTAATATTGATATGGGTGCTTCCAATGGAGAGGCATTAATGCTGCTACTGGATTTCCCATTGACAATCCAACAAAAGAAAGGTTTTGGAGGTTGATGGAAGAAAATACATGATGGATGCTTTGGAGCCCCAAAAACATCTGCAGGGTCACACTCTTGCTCTCTGCCCCTGTCCCTTTCTTTACTTGCCCTATCATCTAGCATTTGTTTCTAATCGCCTTTAACCTGATTCCATTCAGGGGGACGATAAGGGGGAACACATCATTAATATGCAGGGATCCCTGGACACACTGAGGATATTTTCATCTGTAGTTAATTTTCCACTTCTTTCCTTTCCTTTGAGACTCAATGCATCTGCTTTCATGCTTGCATGATTCAGTATATGGCAGAGATGGGCAAGGGAATGCAGAATAAATCTCTTCCTTTCTTTCAATCTTTTCCCTTTGCCCCTCTCACCCATTGTGGCTTTCTTCATATCAATGCTTCCTTTTTAAGAGGGAGTCTCTGTGCCTATGTCTTGCTTGCTGATTCTGTGTACGAAGGTAGTATCAACAGCCAATGCAAAATTCAGGGTGGCACAACCTTATCTGAATTTCATTTACCATAAAGACACCTGAACAGGGGAGGGGGGTGGCATCACTGCATTGGACCTGAAGCATGCAAAACAGAAGGTGTGTGTTTGTTTCATTTAAAGGTTTATAAACCCTTTCACAGTCAAATGTTACCGAAATTGTGTAGAATAAAATAAAATAGAATAAAGTTTACAAACTTAGTAAGAGAAAAGCAATAAAACCATTTCTGCAGTTATTTGATTATTCTGGAAAATGGCTGGAACACATGTAATAGAAAGCCTTCTTACACAAAAATGTGTTGAACAGCTGCCTAAATGTCAGCGCACTAGGTGCTTGTCTAATTTCCATTGGTAACAAATTCCAGAGGACTGGAGCCACAACACTAAAAGCCCAGTTTGTTGTGCATATTAAGTGCACCTCTTAGCAGTGCAGCCAACTGAGCAATAGTATCCCACTGCTGGTACAATGTGTTGCAAAATAGCAAACCTACAATCAACATATCCAGTTGTTACCTCTGGTTATGTGTACCGGATTTTAAAAGTTCCAGAAGATTAGTTGTGTGCTATGGGAGTGTGGAATATAGCTAGCTAGCTAGCTAGATAGATGATAGATGGGTAGATAGATAGATATGACAATGAAACTCTGATATTATAGAATAAAGAGCAACCTTTTTAAAACGAGGCCATCCTTTAATATATATGTGACAGTTAGTGTCCAGGAATAGCAATCTGCCTCCAGTGTCAAGCTCAGTTAAGACTTCACGCAAACTACTCTTCTGGATGTGTGTACATAACAAGTGAAGAAACAACAGTACCAATACTATTTTCTTGCCATCATAATGTAGCAGTGTGTGTTTTTGTGGCACATCACAGCTCTTCTTAGTGTGCTGCATCTCACACAGGCTGTTCAAATTCAGACAATGTCCTCCCATGCCCTGACCTTTGAGCATCCTACTGTACATATGGGGTCGTGTTCAGTACGCAGAGTACTGGACATGACTTGGTTTGGCCAATTAAATTATATAGGTCTGCTGTGAGTAAAATGTGGGTGAATACCACCCATGATCTCCAAGCACTCTAGGCTTCTGATCTGCAGCTACTTCCCACAGAAGCATATGTAAAGATATAGGAAAGATAAGCTATGGAATGCTTATAGGTCTTGGAAGAGTCTTGGCTGGCCATTGACCAGCTGACAAACTTGTTCAGAGCTACAAGGGTGCTAGCACTCCCCATGTGAAGGCTGCTGGAAGGAGAGGGTTATATTCAAGAGGAATGGGAGCTTCTCCATGCCTTGGTCAGACCATTGGTCCATGTAGCTCAGTATTGCCTACACTGACTGGCAACAGTTCTCTAGGATTTGGGGCAGGGTTCTCTCCCAGCTCTACTAGGAGATGCTGAGGATCCAACATTTAATCACTAAGAGACATCCCTTCCCAATACAGCCTTAGACTGCTAAATGCTGCACTCTCTGGGGCCCATTGAAGAGTAATTCTATTTAGACATGGATGCTGCTATCTAGACGTGTCAACTGTTTTGGTATTCAGTGGTATATAAGTAAATGAAACAAAAGAATAAATAAAATACCTTGTGCATGGGCTACTACTTTCAGGAGTTACATTTAATTTGCTATTCTGATTTACACACTTCATTGCTCATAAACACAGGCAAAAAAAACAACCATTCTCTTCTTTGGTGCTCACACGTTTAGATATGAAGGTCCCTTTTACATGAATGTCTTAAACTACCATTGCTTGTAAATGCCAGAACTCATTTATCAGGAAAACTTTAAAAATTTTTTTTGCAAATGAGCAAAAATCTTGCAAGAATCATGGCGACTTCTTCGAGACATAAAGCTGTGAGGTGTACAGTCATGGCTAAATCTACCCTGTCAGCACCTGATGCTGCTCAAATGCTGCCTTTCGCAGCAAAATGATCTCTCTGCGCAAGTTACTTGACAAGCTGCTTGGCATGGAAACTGAGGATCCACCCTAACCCTGATGAATGACTGCTGTGCAGTCCATCCATAGCCATTTTGATAATGAAATCCACTTGGAGCTCTGCCATGGTCCAAGTATTCCATTTAATTAATATCCTGTCTCTTATCAACTGTGCATTTCCTCTCGCTGGTCTCCTCTTCATTCCCCTGAATATGATTGGAAATTATCTAAGGAACTGCTCCAGTTTGCAGGGTTTGCTCCTTTCTGTCCCAGACCAGATTTTGCTTCCTTTCCTCTGATTCCTCTGATACAGTGTTCCTACACTTGGCTAGTATCTCCACTATCTCTTTATGTAGGTATGGGAGGTAAAAGAGCATTTCGGGCCATTGCCCAGTGGAGACTGCTCCATTGGGACAAATGGCACACAGCCCCAGCAACCCCAGGCTTCTCTCAGTCATCCCCTCCACCTGCTTGCCTCCTTACTTATAGTCAATTAAGGAGTGGCTCTGCCTTTCATTGACTGTAGTCCCACCTGCTATTGGTGCCTCCAACTTCTGGCCCACCAGGCCCACTGGATGCCAGTCACCACTGCCATTGCTGTGCCATTCTGCTTCTAGCCCCAACCATGTCCATTTCCATTTGGGCTTGGAGTGAAATAGGCCAGCATCAGCTGTACTAAGTCCAATAATTATGCACATGAATAACTTTTTTAAAAAACCCAATAAAGGTATTTTAGAACCTAAAAACCTAAACAATAAATGTGGCCTAATCAAGTCAAGAAGAGGTCAGCTGAAGCCCAGCAGAAGAAAAGGGCAGCTCTCATAATCATTACTGAGCATAAAAACCAATATTTTGACTAAGTATCAAAAAAGCAACCCTGAAATTGCCAGATATGTTCCCCATTGCCAGTGTGTTCCACAATATGGGCATCATCACAGAGATGGCATGTCTCCATACCTTATAGGTTTTGATTTACGTAACAGAATGGCATTATTCTCTGTTGCTTTTTGAGGGTGGGGGATGTGCATTTGATTAACCCACTTTCTGGATTTGTCATCGTATTAATTACGAAGCAAAGTGTCTTTCAATTTGGCAGGTCTCTTCCCTCAACTTCCTAGGCTTTTACGCTCAGAGCATTCACAATGAACAGCCAGTTCCTTTCAATGTGAGGGGACTTTCCATGTTGCCATCTGCAGTGGGAGTGAAGCTGCATGTCGGGGAAGTAGGTTCTTCCCCCATAATCCAATTTGAGTTTTCATAGCTGCAAAAGATTATAGTGGGAGAGGTGTGAGGTAAGTCAGAAAGAAGCTGCCTCTTTCCTCACTGAGTAAGTGAGTAAGATGCTCTTTCCTTCTACATGGTTATGTTATGTTCTGATGCATGTGCCTCTAAGGTAGCTTTCACCAACCTGGTACAATTCCCATCAGCCTCAGCCACCTTCAGCTCCAGAAAGTTCAGCATAGTTCTGAATAGGCTTCAGTTTTGTCATGCCTGTGCAGAACAGAGGAGCAGGACTGCTCCACCTCTAGGCCCACCTAATGCTCACATTTGCATAGGGCAGGGATCACCAACCTTTTGTGCCAGTAGGCACATTTTGAATTTTGAGGAAGTGTCCTGGGTGCTAGTCAGTGGCTGCTGTAGAGCTTTAGAACAACACTAAATGGCTGCTGCAAGGGATCTGGAATACAGTGGTACCTCAGGTTACAGACGCTTCAGGTTACAGACTCCGCTAACCCAGAAATAGTACCTCGGGTTAAGAACTTTGCTTAAGGATGAGAACAGAAATCACACAGTGGCAGCACGGCGGCAGTGGTAGGCCCCATTAGCTAAAGTGGTACCTCAGGTTAAGAACAGTTTCAGGTTAAGAACGGACCTCCAGAATGAATTAAGTTCTTAACCAGAGGTACCACTTTAATTCAAAGTTTCTGCTGCATCTAAAAGAGCTGAACAAGAGACTTGAAGACCAAAGGGTGCAGATTTGCCATCTCAATCAAAGGACAACAGAGGCAACTACATTAGTCACTGCTGTATTCGCTCACAGAGAGAAGCACTTTGAACCTCTCCTCTCTTCAGAACAGAAGGGTGGTAAGGTATCCAATCCTGGCGTCCAATGAAATGTGGATACGTTTGAGGGGACAGTGCAATGTGAATTGAGCAGGAAGAGCAAACACTCTCATGCATTGTGGGTTTTTGAGGGTATACATACCAATACATTTCTCAAGCATCATGAGAGGTGCTGGTGGGCACACTCATACCCACAGATGCCACACTGGTGAACCCTGATATAGCGCATACATACATAAAACCAAAACCTGTTTTGTGATGGTAGTTGGTGGGGTATGTTTAGTCTTCTGTTGACTTCTGCATAAGGTATTTGCTTAGATCTCTGATATGATCTTCCAGTCATCTGAAATCCTTGGTCAATATTCCTGGGCCAGTTCATACATTAGGAAGCATTCCCCACCCTCTTTGGGTTCCTTCCTCCCATAAGTCTCTAAACACAGCTCTGAGGAAGTTTACTTTTATGATTTGAAGAGGTCCAGTGGAGGCAATACACCATATACAAATTGTTCTACTATAGTTCACAAACATGTGTGTGAGATTGCCCTGGTGGTCTTTGCTTCTTACATTTAGAAAAGAAAAAGATTTATGTGCTGTGTGAATATGCCCTGGTCCATTGGGAGCAGCACACATTATAAATATAAACAAATAAAATCAATTAAATAACATAAGCTTTTTACAACTTAGGGTAGAAGGGAATTGCACTCTTTAAAATATGCTGACAGGCCAGCCAATTTGATCTGAGAATTCTCTGATATAATTCTGTGCAAAGCTTTGACCATCTCAGTTAATGACTGTTTAGCTAGATTTAGGGGGCAAAACTCATTTACACTTTGGAAGAACAGAAATTCCAAACAGGAAATCAACCATTTATTTATGTAAAGTCTTTATATTTCTGTTAGGTTCTCCATTTCAGGGGAATATATGCCATTCTGATTGAACGGAGTATTATTATGCAAAACACTACTATTATGATTAAGATGACAGCTGTTATGTCTACTACACTTAGCACTTATTAAAAATTTTGCAATCAGGACCAACATTTTGAGGCCTGAAGCAAAAGTCAAGTTACTGTCCACCCACCCCGTTCCACATACAGAATCCAACCACACTGTGTTGCATCAACACTGGGGATAGAACAATGTTCTCCATGGCACTTGAGAGTAGCAGGCTTGCATAGGGGCTGCAGGGCAGAGTGCATGTCTCTGTGCACCAACCACCTTCCTGACACTTGCTCATTGCTTCATTTGGTACCTGCTCACAGCCCACACCAGCACATGCTGTCATGCAGCAGTAACAGAGGCATGCAGAAGACAAAGGAAGTAATGCTGCACATACGTGATACCTACTGGAATGCATGCCTTGCTTCCTGCTCCGGTAGTGCTCCCTTTTCCCACAGCACCACCTGTGATGCATTGGGCTAAGATGACTAGATGAGGCAGGCAGCCAGTCCATAGCAGTAATAAGCAATCATTCCCATTGACAGGAGAATGGGAATGGCAAAGGGTCTGGGTGGGGGAGGGATGCTCAGAGGGGGACCTAGGTAAGACCCTTGCCTACATGACTTATTTCTGTATAATTTAGAGCAGGGGTGAGGAACCTGTGAGCATTCAGATGCTGTTGGATTCTAACTTCCATAGCCAATGGACAAGGATGATGGGAGTTGTAGTCTGACAACATAAGGGAGGAGCCACAGTTTCTCCATTACTGATTTACAACAGCCCTATGAAATAGGCTAGCATTAGATAATTTGGGCACTGAAGCTGAGAAAAGAATGGCATGCAAAAGGCTACCTAATAAGTTCACAACTGAAGTAAAATGGGATTGGGGAAATGCATTGATGTGGAATATCATATAAGACACTGTTTCTACATGCTTATGAAGTGAGATGCTTATTAATTGCACGGCTAATTGCACCTAGAAGGTCATGCATGGTTTAGCATGATAGTTTACCATGTATATGTTCTGGTGACCCATCCTAAATCATCAGAGTGAATAAAAACACTTGGCACTACCGTAGCATGCAATTGGGATAGTCTTGCTAAAATCTCTTCATCCCATTTCCTAGCACTCCTCAGCAACTTGATGATAGCTGCCAAATGACAGTCCAGTTAAATGTTTCTGAAAGATTGCCAGGATTAGACTTTGGGAAGCCTCCAGGACAACATAATTTTATGAGAAATAGCAGCCATCAAGAACTTCTCTTCCCACAGAAATGGCACAATCCTACCACTGTCAAAGAGATTCTAGTTAAGATAACATGATGGGACATGGGAGAGGCATCCTGTGGCAAAGGGGTGCTTCTGGGCAACCTGTTTATTGAACATGCATCCTGATGTGTTTGAGGGGAAGCTAGATGATATGGCAGCAAAGCTGGTGTTATCCCACCTAAACTTCCCAGTGCATTTTCCTGTCACTGCAAAAAGTCTGATCTTTTGAGGAAGTGGGTTTGTTATACAATACCTATCCTTGCAAGACCAGATTTTGCAGATATGTGGTTGAATCCCACCCCAAAATAGCAGCAGACTGGAAACACCCAAGGAGTCCAAACCACTGAAGCCAAAGGCACAATTTCCCATTCTGCTTCTCTCTCTGAGCCTTTCTGTTCAATAACTCAAACAGTTTAATATACATATAAGCTAGTCAGCATCTTTTTCCTCCCAGAAGCCCGCAGGGTTAATTAGCATACTTGAAGAGCCACCTTCTAAGCTCCCTCTTGCCAACTGTATCGTCTGCTCTCTAACTTCCTTGCAAGTTCAGCATTTAGAGTAGGGGTATTCCTCCCCCCTCCATCCAATCATCCTTCTCTGTTGGGTAATTATCTTCCTCCCTAGCATGGTCACTTGGCCTCTGTCCATAAAGGGACAGATCTCTCCTCCAAGAAAGGGCAGCCTCTGACAAATTCTCAAGCATTGCCTGCCCTCATGTGCAGTTCATAAGCAAGAAACAATAGCAGCTCACTCTCTCTTTAAATACCCAGTAAGAATGGTGCAGGAAAGAGCCCTTTGCTTTCCAGCAAGCTGGACATAAGACATGATGAGATTGTAGTGAGCATTCAGAGGAGTGTAAAGGAGGCAGGTTGAAGGTACTATTAAGCTCTTGGGCTGGGCCCAAGTAATGTTATTCCAGCAGCTACCTGGGACTCTTTGGCATTTGGAAGAGAGAGAGAGGCAGGGCTTGGAGGAGACGCATCTCCACACCAGCTGTTAGAAGGCTGAGATCATTTTCTTTTTTATCACTGGAGAAACTACCTTTGCGTCTTCTCCCGAAACATAGGTGTACTGCAGTTCTGTGGGCACTGTGATGCAGCTGTAACAGAGGAGTTAGACCATGCAGTTTTGGCTGTTGGGCAAATATAGGACCTAGAGGCATTTGCTATATCCCTAAACCATGCAATAACCCTGGACGTGTCCAAGGCTTTGGCATGCTTCAGAAACATGGCTGAAGTCCCATATATGGGACCAGATGGAGCAATGCTTTAAGTGGGTCCCCTGACACGGTGCTTCTAAAAAGTGCAGATGGGGGTCTAAGGCTTATTAATAAAGCTTTGGAAGGAGATCTTGCCTGGCAAAAAGAGTTCAGTTTCATTACCGAACAAGCTCAGCAGGTCTATCCTCCCTCCCCATCAAGCCACAGAGCCGGCTATTTGAAATCTGCCTGCTTCTGTTTGCTGTACGCGGCGACTCCAGAGAGGAGTTTTTCCTAGGAATGGATTATATTTAATGATGTCCACAACAGCGGCAAAGAGTCAATTTGTATAATTTGAATTGTAATTGAAATTTATGTAATTTCAAATTACATGGGCTGCAGCGGTAAAAGTCCCAGTCCGCAGGCCTGCTGCCTGGCACTCTGATGTCAGGTTCATACAGTGCTCTTTACAAACGTGATCAAAAAGGAAGAGAGGAAGCATAAAACAATTCATTGGGCAGTCTTACTATTTCATCAGCAGACCCATCATGGAGGATGGCCATCCTGTCCAGTTTTAATAAGACTTACAGGCAGAAGAAGCTGGTTGTGGAGAGGCAGAGCCATGGATCCGCCTTCTCAGTTCTGGCATCACTACAGTTGACCTACACAGTACTGGACAAGGTTAGGGCTGCATGGATGCACTGGCAGAGACAGTCCAATGCTCTCACCAGTGTGTCTGCACAGCTCTAACCTTGATACCATCCTGCCAGACCCCAGCATCATCCAGGCAGACTGTAGGGACCTGGTGCTGGCTCTGCCCCACCACACTGGTCAATAATGCTTACAAGTAAATGATTGGTAATTTTGGTCTGAGATGAAGTAATGGCTAATCAGGAACCATACAGCATGCCAGCAAGTAGAAACAGCACTGGATTAGGGGTGAAGATGGAGACTCCACCCAAGGCAGAAGATAGCCACTGAGTTAGATCAAGGACCCATAGGAATCTGGCTGTGGACTGTCAACCTGAAATGCATTAGGAATGTCGTCAATCGACAGAGATGTCACAGAGCCAGTGTCAGCATTCGGTGTTGTCCCCAGGACCTCAGTAGGAGCATCAGCTTCGGATTAGCTGCGGCTGAAAAGCAGTAGCCACTGCTGGCAGCAGTGGTAATTGGGTCTTCAAGGAGGTTTGGACTCCCTCAGGTGGGCCTCTCTTCTATGCTACCTCCATTTATTCATCTGCTGTTTCCCTGTAGGTCAGGGGTAGGCAACCCTTCTTTTTCCTGTTGAGAGTTTCCTTCCCTAGGGGCTCAACCATCAAGGGCCATATACTAGCAGAGTCAGAGTCAGCGATGAATGGAGGCAGAGACAAAAGTCTCCTGAGTCAATTAACAAAGAACAAAGATCACTCTACTTCAATTTTTACTATGTCTTGTGTTGTTTAGTCGTTCAGTCGTGTCCGACTCTTCGTGACCCCATGGACCAGAGAACGCCAGGCACCTCTGTCCTCCACTGCCTCCCGCAGTTTGGTCAAACTCATGCTGGTAACCTCGAAAACACTATCCAACCATCTCATCCTCTGTCACCCCCTTCTCCTTGTGCCCTCCATCTTTCCCAACATCAGGGTCTTCTCCAGGGAGTCTTCTCTTCTCATGAGGTGGCCAAAGTACTGGAGCCTCAGCTTCACAATCTGTCCTTCCAGTGAGCGCTCAGGGTTGATTTCCTTCAGTATGGAGAGGTTTGATCTTCTTGCAGTCCATGGGACTCTCAAGAGTCTCCTCCAGCACCATAATTCAAAAGCATCAATTCTTCGGCGGTCAGCCTTCTTTATGGTCCAGCTCTCACTTCCATACATTACTACTGGGAAAACCATAGCTTTAACTATACGAACCTTTGTTGGCAAGGTGATGTCTGTACTTCTCAAGATGCTGTCTAGGCCTGTCATTGCCCTTCTCCCAAGAAGCAGGCGTCTTTTAATTTCGTGGCTGCTGTCACCATCTGCAGTGATCATTGAGCCCAAGAAAGTAAAATCTCTCACTACCTCCATTTCTTCCCCTTCTATTTGCCAGGAGGTGATGGGACCAGTGGCCATGATCTTCGTTTTTTTGATGTTGAGCTTCAGACCATATTTTGCGCTCTCCTCTTTCACCCTCATTAAAAGGTTCTTTAATTACTATGTCTACCTCAGATTAAAATTACCAGTCCTATGCAGGTCTCCTCTGAACTAAGTCCCATGGGGATTGATGGACTTACTCTCAAGTAAGTATTCAAAAGATTTTTGTTTTTTCACAGATTCCCGACTTGTACTGTAATGATGATATGAGAAGGAGGATTTGGCCCACCAAAAACATTGAAAAAGATAGGAACTCTGCATCAGTGCCTAAAGACCTCCTGCATGGTTTGACTATTTCAACACAGCAAGACTCTGCAGATCAGTGGCCTGCAATTTTATTGATGGATCTGGAATTGCTAAAACCCTTCAGATGGCTCTTTATGTTTGCCAGCAGGATCAGGTTTTCAGAAAATGAAACAGATTCCAGTTCATATTCTGAAAGTTCAGGCTAATCCCGATACAAATGTGGCTCTGTCAAACTATTTCAGGAGTGGAACCAAACAAGTTTGCCCTTTGAGCTGGAGTGCATATATATTAATTAAAGAGAAGGTCGATATTGTATGAAACAGAAAGTTCAAACATTGCTTGAGCTACCCTGGGTAAAGACTTTAAGGGGCATGCTTATTAACTAAGAGTTGGCACCATTTATTTATTTTTTTTTAAATCTGGGGAGAAAGCAGAGATTCCAACTTAGGTGAAAGTTCTGTAGTAGCAAATGGATATTTGCCATGATGGTGGTATTCTGCTACCACTGTGAAAGGCTTTGTGCTTTTAAGTATCAGTTGCTTTGGAACACTGGGGGGCAGAGTGCTGTTGCACTTCAGCTTGTGGGCTTCCCACTAGCATCCGGTTGGCCTTTGTGAGAACAGGATGCTGGGCTAGATGGGCCACTTGCCTGATCCATCAGGCTCACCTTATGCTCTAAGATTCACTGTACCTGTAGGGATTTCAGAGAGAGTTTAATAATTTTCAGGAAGAGCTGCAAGGGTTCTATCTATATTTACAAGACAAGATCACCTGACCATTATTCGAAGAACATTGGGAGCCCGGTCCAAGTGGAAAGAGAGCCCTGCAGCAAAGGGTCGAGGGACATTAGGGAGAATCCTTCCCCCAATTCGCCATGGAAATACAGTGGTACCTCGGGTTACAGACGCTTCAGGTTAAGAACAGTTTCAGGTTAAGAATGGATCTCCAGAACAAATTAAGTTCTTAACCTGAGGTACCACTGTATGCAGAGTAAGAGTAAGGGAAACCTAAAAGCACAGCTGAGGAACCACAGGCCAAGGGGCTGACGCTCCACAGGCCACACACCCTCCCCAGTCACACCTTCCTCAAGTATTTTTGCCTGGTTGGAATGTGTCCTGAGGACGCCTGTTGCTTTCCTCAACAGTCTAAGGTACAAAGGTAACGTTTATATTCATTGCACCATCTGCTTTTGCTCTGGCCATATCCTTCACTAGTATATGAACACACACACACCCGCCCCCAGCCCCCAGGTTTCCCAGAAATGAATGCAAATCTTGGTCTTAAAAAGATTCCCCCATCCCTGCTTTGAAACGAGATCTAGTGTTCCTTGGAATGGAATTGTGGCACGTTTAGCTCTTTGTTGCTGGCTTCTTTTATTTGGATGGTTTCATACATAATAATTTGGTGGAATGTTCCACTTATTGAATATGCAGTCACCCAGAACTCCTTACAGTTTTACTTCTGTTTTTCTACGCTGCATCCCATCACCTTTTGACTTTCTATTATTGCTTACTACAATATCTTTTGGGGCTGTTATGAAAGTGTCCATTTATTCAGCCTGATTAATTGTGCACCCACTTAGAGTTTTCTTGTTTCTTATAATATACACTTTACTTTACTCCTATAAGCTTTGAACAAATGTTTGCTTTAAAAGAAATTATGTTTAATTTTGCTTTCCTAGCGGGGGAGGGGGGCATACAGTATATATGGGTCCTTCCTTCCCCTTGCATTGTTTTCTGTAAGGCTTTGTTTTGTAGCTAAAGTGCAGAAATTCATTTTAAAATAATCATCAAGTTAATCATTTTTTAAAGCGCCTGGAGAAAGTAGGTGGACTTCCACTAGAGCAAGAGCGGAGAACTTCAGGGCTGGAGGCCAGAGTGGCCCACTAAGTCTGTCAATACAGCCCTCAAGACTCTCTCCAGGTCATACTGCCTCCCCATCCTCCTTGCATTTTTCTGCCTGACTGCAGTGTGTCCTTGAACTCCAAGAATGCCTCTTGTGTGGATGGAGGATAGGGGAGCTGTGTGAATGCCATGGATGTGTATTAATGCCATGGAGATATTGGGAGCAGATGGCTCTCAACTGTACCACTAGAAAAGGAACAGCACTGAGGCAAGAGGGAGGAAAGGGAGGTGAGTCTGTGTGGTGTATTTGGAACAGGACCTTGGACAGCAATTTTCAGATCCCCACTCAGACATGAAACCCATTGGGTGAATGGGTTTCTCTCAGGCTCACAGCGGTTATTGTAAGGATTAAATGGAACCTGTGAAAAGCATGCATGCTGCCTTGAGGCCATTGGATGAACGGTGGGATATAAATGTAATAAATAAATTCAAGTAGAGATGTGGGGGAAGAGGCTGCCATCACAGCAGCTCCCTTTCCAGAAAACCTTTAGCCAACACAAGTGATGGGTGAAGTGAACATTCCAACCTGATGTAGCATCATTCAAACAGTGGCACCAAGCAGAAAAGCAGCCTCCTGGGCCATCAATTGCATGTCTATCACTGCAAAATGTGGTGGAACTCTAAGGAGATAATCTAAATGAAAAGCCACTGCTGCTGCCATCACTTATTACAGTAACTACCACCACCCAGTCAAATGTTTTTAGACTTCTTCCTGCTATTCCCTCCCCCCCCCCCTTCCCCTTCTGCTTTTGCTCTCGCTCTCTCTCCTCTTGGTCTCCAGCCATTTCAGAGAGGAAAAAGCTGAGCAGAAAATTAGCTGGAATGCGGAGCTCTCCAAGGTCCTTCTCTTTCTATCAGTTCTTGTATTGCTCTCTCTGCCCTGAGCGTGATATTGCCCTTTGCTTGAATTCTGACTTTCCTTTTCTGGCTTTGCTGATGAACTCTGCCTGCAACAAATTCTCCACACTCTGTGCCATAGATGTGGAACACTGTTCAGGCCAAGGACCACAATACTCTAGTGGAAAGCTGTCACCGGCTGCATTCCCATAGTGAGTGGAACCAGATCCACACACAAAAGAGAGAGGGAGATTTCTATGGAAACAGAGATTTACTCCACATAGATTTTACTTTTCATTTCCTTCATAGACCTTTCTACAAAGTTAGTTAGAATAATAAAAAAGCTAATAAATAATAATAAAAAGAATAATGTTAGAATAATAATAAAAAGCTTCTTCATCACCCTATATCCCCTGACTGTGCAAATGGCAGCCATCCCAACAGAGGAACACAAATAAGGTCAATGCACAGCTGAAATTTAGGCCCTGTATCACAGCTATTTAAAGTCTCACACTGCAAAATGCAATTGCATTCAGAAAAGCGTATGCATGCAGTTGCAAAATGTGTGGACTACATTTTGTATATTTGAAAGGAACACAAGTCTACTGAGACATTTAACCCTCTGCTTTGATCATCTTGTGGTAGATCTTGCAGAGGAAGGAGCTGCAATTGCACACTTTTCACATCACTGAAGTCCCCCCCCCCCACTTGCTCTATGGGTGCTAACATTTGCACAGTCCTGTTTTGGTTTTCCATCAAACATAAGCTGATGCCCAGTCTGCCCCCTCCACTCTAAGTCTGAACACAGTACATGGATGTGGTGCAGTCTTTGCCCAACTGTCCTTCTCTGTCTGTGAGAGAAGGCAGGTAGCAGCTTTCAGCAGGAAAGGCAATTGGGAAAGCTCACTGGAGAAGTAAGTTGCACATCACACTGATTTATTGCAAACTACCAGGGCCTAACAGTAAACTCTTCAGCTCTTTTCATATTATTCTTATTTATATTTAATATCTAATACTCTGGCTGTCATTCTTTAATCAAGATTTCTTTAAGCTTGTCTAAGACGCTTGGGGAGACCCTAGGTAAATATTGTTATTAGTTAAGTAATAAGACACAACAGGGTATGAAATATTACCCTATAACTCATGCCTGCTCATGTGGCCAACAAATAGCTTTAAACCTTTTTGTTTTTTTCATTAAATCAAATTAAAGAGACAATACCAAGTTACCTGGCCTATGGGGACATGACTATTTTGTTAGGGTGCAGGGAAGAGGAGTTTAATAAGAGGTGTGTTGAAGTTCATATTTTAAACTCTGTCATTTAAAAAAACCACACCAAAAAAGTGGGAACTATTGGAATTGGTTTCTGGGACACAGCATATTGCACTGGGATTTCTTTATCTGTACCTGCTGTGGCACTCCTAAGAGACCCTAGCTATATATTTTGTATTTGAAAGGAATGATCACCAATACTTTGTACCTAGATTCTATTATTGGGAAATAGATTTGTCCTGAGCCTGAATCCCAAATGGAATCAGGCCAGTTCAGAGGGACTTGGTCTGAGTTAAGTAAAGACAGCCTCTGATCATGCCAGGCCAGGCCAGGCCAGGCAATGCAGAGTGATCTGGGGCTGTCAGGAGACATGGCATAAGGAGGGAATGCTGCAGGTGTCTACTTCACTGGCATGTTCCCTGCAAGGAATACACAGACAGCACCAGAGTTCAATCCCACAGGATGTTCTTTTGCAAGGCCCTTCCTTGCAGGGAACCCAGCAGGACTGAACCCTCTCTGTCAGTGGGGATGGAGATGCATCATCTCATTTTCCCCTGCCCCCTCCTGATTGCATCTTCAATTAGTATTTTAGAAACATTAATTAAACATGAGGAACCCCACCCCCAATTGATTCTGAGTCATGTCAGACTGATCTAGAGCTCCATATTAGTAGGAAGATGAATTCAAATCAGGATGGATGCTAGATAAATGGTCATTGTTATATAACCTCCCTGCAGACAAGTTGGGACAAGAGTTCAGTAGAGACAAGATGCAATCCAACCCACACATAAGCTTTGTGCAAGCAGATCAGGACGAATGCTCAGTGAATAGGTCATCTGAATAAATTTATACACGTTTCCCCCATCTAATAATCTCTTCTATACAGAGATTATATGCACGTGTATATATTTTGTCAATTAACAAATTTAAAAAGTGGCACAGTGTGCAGTGAGGATCTCAAATAAACCTTCAGCCTCTGAGCCTTCAGACTATTTCAAAGGCCTGCCAGTGATCATCAGTTGTGTACCATTACATGGCAAAGATGACTGCATCTGGTCTGACATCCATGGCTTTTATAATATATATATATTATATATTATAAAAGCTGACACAAGCCACAAAACCACAGCTCGCCCCTATACACGAAGCCAAGCCAGAGCACAACTAAGTGCAGTACAGCCATCTTCTCAGAAAAACTCTTCACAAAGTTCAAGAGGTCAAGACACAAAGACTTTAGCAACTAATCCACACCTAATGACCCACCTAAGTGGTACTCAGGATATCACTCAAGAAATCACTCAGGATATCCCTCAAGTAATTAAGGAACAAAAGAAGAAAAGGCACACTAGCCTGGGAACTTCCTCTCTGCCCAGAACATTGGAGGCTATACACCACACCCCCTCAACAGTATTTATAGGAACTCAAACACTGAGATCCTGCTCTGTTCCAGTAACAAGAAGCCGAAAGCACCAGCCTGAAGATGACGAGTGAGACCTCATCGAAACGTCGCCTAGACACCCCAACTTTTACACGGGAAGACACCCGAGGACACCAAAACCTGCATATATATATATATATATATATATATATATATATATATATATCAGCCACTCTGGGCAGCAATGTTACATTGACCACAAGGAGCACGATTGTTAAGAAGTGGTTTTTTTGTAGCTCCATGTAGTGTCTTTTGTTGGTCTTTGGGGACTTCAGCATTCAAATCAAGGTAGGAGCTAAAATTCTGTTTCTAGCTCTGTCATCTATTTTCATCTCAACTGGGAATCTTGGCCATTAACAGTCCTGGAGATCTCCTCGTGATTCTGCTCTTTTGTCTGCTCTAGCATGCCCAGGGGAGGTTGACGCTCCACTGTCATCTTCAAGAAAAGGTTTGCCAGCTGAGCGAGATTATCATCACAAGGTGGGAAATTGATAGGTGTGCACCCCGCTGTGGTTTATCATGCTTGAGATGAATCCTGGAGCAGTATCATGGCTTGTGTTTGTATCGGCGGCAGCTTAGCACTGAGATCTGTCAATATTGCTGATGACAATAAATACAGCTATTAGGACAAGTCCAGAGCTTATCTTAATTGGCTAACAGATGAGCAGGAGTATGGCATTGCTGAATCTATCAGCATTAATTGGGAGGTACGTTTGATCAATACTGACACTTGAATACATGGGTAGCCACTGGAAAATATTAATTTACAATCATGACCAGCATCTCCTCACTAGCCCGAAATGTGTTAACCCTAATTGCTTCAACGGGGATCTGCTATGCTGCACTGTGTCACTCAAAGTTTTATCTTCAGACCTGTCTTATTAGTGAGCCAGCTTCACACTGAGGGGAAGCTCAGTGGCCCTGAAGCTTCTGCTGTGGACCAGCCAATATTCTTCACAGTAGCTGTGTGGGGTTGAATCTTGGAACTTTGTTACATGCATTGTATATATGCTTCCATGTTTATATGCAGGCCGCCTGTCTTTTAATAGCATGAAGCCCAGATGGCCAATTTGGAGTTCTGGCTTCTCTGTACTAGCCATTAGATGATGTTTCATAGTTAATTTCTTTCTCTGTGCTTTATCTTTCTCAAAGGTAATATACACTGTGTAGAAAGGTGGGGGATTTTTACAGTGTTTAAAACAAGATGATGCCAAAATGCTGAAGTCCATATTCTGAGCTAGTTGTACCACATCAGTCTGATATGATTCAGAAACCAGAACAAGTAAAGGGGCAGTGTTGTCAAAAGTCTTGGCATGCTGGCATCTTATTTATTCAGCCTTTTTCATTTACTCGCACCCTTTTGTAGAGCAACCTTCAAATCCCTGAATTTGGGAGCAATGTATCATCCCCGATTCCAGGTGCAAGAAATTCCTACTTTACACTTTTTAATAGTAGAAAATGCCTAGTGTTGCTAGGAGCAAACCCACCTCCATAAAAAGTGCTATTTTGAAAGGTCCAGTCTGTGATATTGATTCAAAATCTGTAACCAAACAGAATCAAAACCATTATCTTTGATCTCAGGAACCATCATACAAATTTGATTATGCTGTCTTAAGAATCAAAGAGACAAGCTTTCCAAAATATAGAGTAGATATAGCTCGGACAATAATGCACCCAGAAGAGAACAAAATATTCATTGTCAGTGGCGTAGCGTGGGTTGTCAGCACCCGGGGCAAGGCAAGTAATTTGCACCCCCTAACCCGTGGATTTGCGCCCCCTAACTCGTGGATTTGTGCCCCCTAACCACCAGATGTTGCGCCCGGTGCGCCCGGCCCCTTCTGCACCCCCCACGCTACGCTACTGTTCATTGTACAGTGGTACCTCGGGTTAAGAACTTAATTCGTTCTGGAGGTCTGTACTTAACCGGAAACTGTTCTTAACCTGAAGCACCACTTTAGCTAATGGGGCCTCCCGCTGCTGCCGCTGCACAATTTCTGTTCTCATTCCTGAAGCAAAGTTCTTAACCTGAGGTACTATTTCTCGGTTAGCGGAGTCTGTAACCTGAAGCGTATGTAACCCGAGGTACCACTGTATTGCCAAATTAGACCACATTAAGGGACCTCCAACTTGCTGAGTAATGAAACATCGTGTGTTTAGCCCACAGAAGAACATAAACATTTTCTTGGGAGCTGTGTTTTCTGGGAGATTTCCATATTGTGATTGGCCTGACCAGAACATAGTCAAAATCCCAAGAAACCAATGAATTACAAGAGTCTGAATCAATGGAGGCTCTACTGAAGAATACATAAATTGGGTAAGTTAGTGGAAGACTTGGTGCACTTAGTTCAGAAAATGGAAGATCAGTCAAATAATCGGACCCCAAGAGTCAGCAGATCCAGACTAGACCACCAGTGTGCTTACAGAAAATGCCTGCAAATCATTTTCACTTGAAAACAGTATTTCAGGGGTCTGAGGGAGTTAACACCGCTGATGAATCCTCCCCATTCCCCCCCCTGGGGTCCTAGGTTGGAGGTCCTAGTCTGCCCAGAGAATAAGACCCCCATCTCAGCCTTGCTGATGTGGTCCAAAGGAGAGGAGAGCAACACATCTGGCACCAGCTCGGCTGTAGAAGTAGCTGGAAGGAGGCATAGAAGGGGTCATCCAACCATTTTAGGAATTCCACTCTGGATTTGTGTATGATTTACTCCTTAGCCTTTTTTTCTTCCAAAGATATCTGTCAGGGGCTGGCTTGAGGAGGAATGGTGGGAATCGCCCCCTCCCCTTCCTGCACCTTCCTGAGAAGAGGAGGACAGTATAGATTTAGAACAGTGGTTTGCAGAAGGTCATAGTTCAGAGGCTGCAGAGGGGAGGAACTGGGAAATATTGAGAGAGCAGCAGGAAGAAGAAGAAGCACCAGGGGAGAGACAGCTAACAAACTCAGTGTCTCTTGAAAGCATTCCTGGCCCCCCTCTCCCAGAACAAGGTGTGCTTTGAGAGTAGAAGAAGAGAAAACTCAGAGGCAGAAAGCACAGATCAGCCATCATAGAGGTGAAGTAGAATAGGAGGGACTGAAGGGGTGGGACTTGACTTTACGCCGTTATCTAAGAGAGACCACATTCCTTTCTTTCTGTGTGTGAATATTGAATAAACTACATGGTAAGAACACTCTTCTTCTTCTTCTTCTTCTTCTTCTTCTTGCTTCTTGGCATCCCACTGTGCCAGGGCTAGGATTCCCTGAAGCCTTGACAATATCCTGCAAGACAACATCTGGCCCTCATTTCTTTCTACAACAGGTGCAGTAACCACCTTCTTGACTCTTGGATCCACTATTGGCCTTGTCCACTCAGTCCACTAGAACCTTCAGGGGAGGTCCCTAACTCACTGAGGGTTTGAAACCCATTGGCTACCCTCAACTTTGCCCCCATGACTTTCTGGGTTAATGGGGTTGCAAATAGATTTTTTTTTCCTGGAAGCAATTAATACAGAAATGAGTGCTAAACCTCCACTATATTCTGCTAGATTTCCAGAAATGGCCATTATGTCATGTGAAAGCTAGAATAAAATGTGGAAGTCGAATACAGGGAAATGGAATACACTGCTGTGTGAATGTGGCCATAGTGAGATTTCCCGACCCAGGTCTTTTCCCAAATGCCAACAGTCCTCTCAAATATTTGGCCTAATAAGAAAGAGTGAGGGGTAGGAGAGCAGATTGCTCTTTTTTTTTTTTTAATCAGCCCAGGTCTGTTGTCTTGCTCTCTAGTCCAATTAGATTCCCCCTCTGGATTTTATCCCACTAGGTCTACCACAGGCTTCTGTGTTTTGTTTTTTTCAATTTTGTTTTAAATCATATTTTTTAATTGATTTTATGTCAGTAGCGCTTCTTAACAAAAGGGATCCCATTGAGCCAGGAGATGATAAAATGTTAACAAACATTAACAAAGAGCCTCCATCTCAAAGGAGTAAATAATTGAAGACCAGATCAGAAAAAGCAACGTAAACAGTTTGATCATTAACGTTATTATTCTAGCATTAGATAAAGAATTCTCAATTCTCTGCAAATTTGTCTCTTCGTACACTTGGCTATTATCATGCACCACAAGATCATTCAGCTGCAGTCTAACTATATTCCAGATCTTTCTGCACAGGTCAAATTGGTTATTTTCAGCAGGGCCCTAAACATGTTTACTTAGAAATTAAGTGCCACTTATTTCCAAGTGTGCATAGGATAGAATTGCAGCTTTATATATCTAACTTATATACATAATGTATAGGCCATTTTCCCAATAGAAGTACATTTGGTGTAACTTTACACTTACAATTTACTGCAACAGATATCTTAGCAGCCTGCCTTTATATCCCTATTGGATTGGCCGCTGTAAAGCATTCTCCCTAAGGCTGTCCTTGAAGGTACACTCTGTGCAGAATGCCTCTGACTGCCTATTGACAGGAACAGGGAGCCAAGCACACTTCCAGCTTGCATTAAAGCAATCGCAGACTTGGGGCTTTACAATTTCAGGGGCACCCTCTTGGCTCAGTGCCCAGTGTGGACTAACCGGTTGCACTCCCCTAAATTAATGCATCCTCCACACCTTACATCAAATCCTGGTGATGGCCCCTGCCATCCTAAGTGTGCTTCTGGGGTCCAGTGATCCATCAGGGCCCACCAGTTCTCTCTCCTTCCCTGGACCTATGAATTTCCATGTTTAAGTCCCCCACAGTGTCCTGAAGTAACATTATGTTGGATGCTGCAGAGCACTGTGGGGAATTAAAAGGCAGCTCACTGGATATATAGGTGGTACATGACACCAGTCAAGCTTGCAAAAATATATCATTTGCCCGATAACAAATGTTGGAAATGTAAAGAGAATGAAGGTACATTCTTTCACCTTTGGTGGACGTGCCCAAAGATTAAGGCTTTCTGGGAGATGATCTATAATGAAATGAAAAAGGTATTTAAATATACCTTTCTGAAGAAACCAGAGGCCTTTCTCCTGGGCATAGTCAGCCAATTGGTGCCAAAGAAGGATAGAACTTTCTTCATGTATGCAACAACAGCAGCAAGAATACTCATCGCAAAGTATTGGAAGACACAAGATTTACCCACTCTGGAAGAGTGGCAGGTGAAGGTGATGGACTATATGGAATTGGCGGAAATGACTGGCAGAATCCGAGACCTGGGAGAAGAGTTGGTGGAAGAAGATTGGAAGAAATTTAAAGACTATCTGCAGAAACACTGTAAAATTAATGAATGTTAAAATGATGTTGGATTGAAAATAAGTGGCATTAGCAACAAAGATAATAAGAATATGCAAAAATGAATTGATAAATGGATGAAAACATAGAGTTATAATATGTTAAGATATAGAGTTAAGATAAATGAAAGAGGGTAAGGATTTGCTGATTTGATTATGTAAATGGGAATACAAAAATGGGAGGTGTGAGGGGGTCAAAGAAAGAAGCTAATGAGTGTAAAGTTATAAAAAATGGATTTGTTTTTAACTTCTTTTTTTCTTTTTTTCTCATTTTCTGTATTTTGTATTTTTGTTTTTCTTTTTGTTTTTTTATGCATTTCTGTATTTATGACTTTGTAAAATCTTAAGAAATATATTTTTTAAAAAAATAAATAAAAGGCAGCTCACTGACCCCCTTTGGAGTGCTAAACCTGAGAGAGCCCACCAGAAGACCCTTTGCCCAGGACCCCTTCAAAGCTGGAGAAAGCCCTGAAACCATCTAATATTTCAACAGAAGTATCTTAGAACATCACCATTCTCATCCTAAAGACTACTTATGAAGTAACACACTGCTTCTATCATTACAACTCACTGAGGACTCTTTGACTAAATGGCTACATGCTCCACTCATTTCCCTCCCTGTAGCTCTGCTTCTACTGATTTAAATGCCAAAATAGTGATGTGCTTTTGGCTAGAGATATAATAGGCAAATGTAATTGTACTCCAATATGTTGCCACAACAGTTCAAAGTATACTTGAGCTGCTCCGGTGTGTGAAATTAGAGCTATGCTGAACAGGACTCTCAAAATTCTCCACTCGATTTCTGGGCAGAGGAACTGGGAAGGGAGGCACTTCGTTTCTGCAGGGGAAGGAGAAATTTTCCAATAATTTCCTGAGGGAAGAGCTTCATATTAGCAGTAGTGGCATTATGACACATTTCCCCCCTTCTAAGAAAACCCCAAAGGGTCAGACTCTTCCACAGAGAGCACCTTACACATCAAAGCCTTCTGACCAGGTCCTGCTGAGATTTCCCAGTATGAGATAGTCTGTGCTGAAATCTGTTCCCACGTGTTCTCAGGGCCCTTGAGATTATTATTTTTTAGAATTCTGGTGGGTTTACTTTATTTTGGGGGTTACTTTATGGTAACAAGGTAGCAAGGGATGGTATGGGTGGGTGGGTGTGTGTTCCCCAGCTCCAACCTCCTAGTAAACATTTATGTGGCACCCTGCTGCAGCCTCCCTGGCTGCCCACACTTCTGGATCTGAAAAAACCCCATGGAGAATGAGTTACCTGAAAATGCCTTTTCCTGGGTTGTCATTGAAGTACATGATCTCAGGAAGGCTGTAGAGTGCAGATTTGTAGAACGGAAGAAATGACACTTGCAAACACCACTCAGCTATCTCAAAAATAAGAAAAGAATCATCTTGTACATAGGAATTTCCTTCTTTCCTTCGATAGTTTTCAAGTGCAATTTCTTTTCTTTTTTTCATTAATTGATGGAGATTGGATGAGAAAAAACCAGGATTTTTATTATTGGCACAGCACTGGTTTGAGACACAGCGGAACAGCTGTGGGGCAAAGCCGAGCTTTTTCTGCAATTTCCCTGAGGAGGTGTAACAATGCCCCTCCTTCTTGGTCTTTTGCTGCCAGTGTAAAACCTTTCTGTTTGAATGATAATATCGGCCAAGCAGGGTCTGCTGGAACAGTTTTATGGGCTTTACTGATGTTGCTGAATTTTTCTATAATGCTTCTAGTCTGTGGTTGTTGTTGTTTTGGTTTTAATTAGATTGTATTTGATGGCGGCTGCTTTATGGTTTTATTGTTCTGGTAATTTATGGAGCTTAAGCTGCTGGAAGCATCTGGAAAGGTGGGTTCAAAGCCTGCAAAACCTCTGTATGCACCTAAAAAAACTGCATCCAGCTTTTTCTTACCCTCCAATACAAATCTAATTAAAACAAACATATTAATATACAAGAAAATACAATATTCAGAAGTTAACGTACCATATAAGATAACTAAAGATTAGCACACTCTATCTCCTGAAAGGCTTTAATAGACTAGAGAAATGTTGTTGTTGTTGTTCTTCCCAAAGGCCTGCAAGTATGGATCTAGGGGTGGCCAATGTGGTGCCCTCCAGATGTTGATGGACTACAAGTCCCATGATTGTGGATCATTGCCTATGCTGGTGGAGGCTGATGTGAATTGTAGTCCATAATGTCTGGAGTGCACCATGTTGGCTACACCTGCCCTGGATCTTCTGTACACCTTAAGGAGCATCTCCACCCCCGTTGTTCAGCCCGGAGACTGAGGTCCAGCTCCGAGGGCCTTCTGGCGGTTCCCTCAGTGCGTGAAGTGAGGTTACAGGAAACCAGGCAGAGGGCTTTCTTGGTAGTGGCACTCACTCTGTGGAATGCCCTACCATCAAATGTCAAGGAAATAAACAACTATCTGACTTTTAGAAGACATCTGAAGGCAGCCCTGTTTAGGGGAGTTTTTAATGTCTAATGTTTTTCCCTTTTTTATGTGCTGTATGCTGCCCAGAGTGGCTGGGGAAACCCAGCCAGATAGGTGGGATATACGGTAAATAAAATATAGTGGTACCGCGGGTTACAGATGCTTCAGGTTACAGACTCCACTAACCCAGAAATAGTAACTCGGGTTAAGAACTTTGCTTCAGGATGAGAACAGAAATTGCACGATGGCGGCGTGGTGGCAGCGGGAGGCCCCATTACCTAAAGTGGTACCTCAGGTTAAGAACAGTTTCAGGTTAAGAATGTACCTCCGGAATGAATTAAGTTCCTAACCCGAGGTACCACTGTAATAATAATAATAATAATAATAATAATAATAATAATAATAATAATAATAATAATAATAACTACTACTACTACTACTACCACTACTACTACTACTATGACTTTCTAGCCATCTCCAAGAGTACACTCCTGTTTTTCCTTCATTCCTCTTCACCAAGCGGCTGGATCAGCTCCTTGATGCTGTTCTATAGCATTTTCCAATCTATTTCTCCATCTCTTTTGCTTTTCCCATACACACTCCTGCCCCTGCTTCCTTCAATACCATCCCATTCATTATTGTGCCTGGGACATCTATAGAATAGTTTCCCTGACTAGGCTTGTACCGACTTAAAACAGAATGCAAGTTGAGGGTGCTAGAAGACTTAACAATAGAGCGGGGAGCATGCCCAGTGCTTCATCTTTGAAACACATTGGTGCTGTTGCGGTCAGATTAATTTTGGCTTTTGGAGTGTCAGAATTTTAAGTTGCCTTAGCTGACGGCTGCATTTCCAGTCGGAAGGTGGCTTAACTGAGTGAAATTTTATTTACTGCCTGCACAATAAAGAGCACAAAGGTTACCACGCCTGTTAAATCCTAGGAGAGTGGGGAGAAAGAAAGAACAAGGAAGAGAGGCCAAAGCACTCTGTTCATCTCCAGGCTGACAAAAGAGAGAGGAAGGGTTCGCGTAGTAGGGCTTCTGAGAACCTTGTTAACACTTCTTTTTAATCATTACCGGTGTTTCCAGGGAAAGACACATGAGTGCACACACAAAACAAGCTAAGCCAAACCAGTCCTGGTCGCTGGCATTCTTGGAGGGTTAGCTTTTTGTTTGTTTATCTCATCACTTTCTTTTCATCTGTCTCTGTGATGTGTGTGTTTGTGTATTTGTCACTTTGGATTGTGGTTGAGCTCCACCGAGACTGTTCAGGCTGGCAGCTTAGCACAAGAATCAGCTGTGATGACAGAAGCACAAGCGGGAGGAAAGCTATTCCCACTAGAGTTATGATTTCCCTTCCTTTAGTCAGATACTTGTTTTGTGGTTTATTGCATAAAGTGAGATCGTAATAGTGTGTGTCTTGATAGTCAGCTGAAAGCTCAATGTTCCTTGCACATTTATGCCTTTGGTCTCATGGGCATCGCTGTCCCAGAAACACAGTGGGTTCCAGCTGCAGCCTATGTCACCTTTGCTGCCTGGATCCCACCCTTCCCCCTTGGGTAGATTCTGTTGCCCCGAATCTTAGAAAAAGGTAGAATAGAACAATAGGAATGTGATGGGGAGAATGGGGGCGTGCCAAGGAGGGATTGAGACGGAGCTTCCACAGTCTGTGACTTCAGACCAAACTAGACCTGACATGGGATATGCATGGTTAAATGCAGGAGTCAGGGAAGTATATTGGGAGTGCAGCAGCAGGGAAGAGTGGCTAAAACATTTATTCTTGTGTTGCTTTCACAACTGATCCATCTCCTTCAAATAAGTTGTTTTTGTTTTCCCCAGTGGGGAAAAACTTATAGATATCAGTCAACTACCTGGGATGCTTTTTACCCTGCAAATAGCAGCTTAGGGGGAATTAATGAGGAAATAGCTGGCCATCAAGATCAGAGTCACTTTCCTATTTCCCCTACCTACATCTATTTCATTTTAAAGAGAAAATTGTAGGAGATCCTAATGGCAGATCTCTCACATCGGCTTGAGGGCTCATCCACACTTCTGTTTGCCCTGCCACTCCCCTCCAAGGAATGCCTATGTTTTAGCACTGAATTGGAACTAACGGCAATTGGGTTTTCCGTGGATTGTCATTTGTTCCAATTTAGCACTAAAGAGTGGGTTTCCAGGGGGAAGTGGCAGGGCAAAGGCAAAACCGCTTGGACCCTGTTTACAAAGCATGGGACAAGTGGGAAACCATTAAGCACTGGACAGGCAGAAGTGGATGAGCCCTAAATTGTGCCCATTTAGAGGATTAGGATGGTAGATTATTTCTCCCCTCTGATATTGAAGAAAGACAGGAGCCAAGAGGAAGCAACTGCTTGTCTAGGCTTCCCTGCCTCCCCACTGTTTGCATCTCCAGACCATCACACTGCAGAGCTTCATTGAGGATAGGGATCAAGGGACTTCTTTTGGCAAGCAGACAAAATCTCACTACAGCTGTGCAAGCAAGTTTGCATTGCCTTAGTAGGATCCAGTTCCAAAGTTTCAGAGCATATGCCACCTTGCATGTGCTCTAGGGTCATATTGTGAAGAGTGGCATTTGAGCAACAGAAGCTACTCTAGAGTTGCTGCCTTCTCTTTCATTGCCTGTATTCTCACACCAGGAAGGAAATCCTGGCCATCATCATTCTTCTGAATTGAAAAAAAGCAGTCTCCAGTGGGAATACCTGGGACTAATGCATCTGTAGCAATGAAAGTTTGTGGTGTCACATCTGTAATGGCATCCAAGTTGGGTCAAGGGAACACTCCATCCGTTTCTGACTTACAGGTAACATAGGGTAAAAGACCCCTGGACAGTTAAGTCCAGTCAAAGGCTACTCTGGGGTGTGGCGCTCATCTTGCTTAGGCCAAGGGAGCCAACATTAATCCACAGACAGCTTTCTGGGTCATGTGGCCAGCATGACTAAGCTGTTTCTGGTGCAACACCGTGAAATAAGCCAGAGCACACAGAAATGCTGCTTACCTTCCCACCGCAGCCGTACCTATTTATCTACTTACACTGGCGTGCTTTTGAACTGCTAGGTTGGCTTACAAGTAGAGACTATTGCAGGACTGCACTGGCTTCTGAAGCTCAGGTGGGTGCCCAAGACATTGTACATCATGATGATGTGTCATGTAAGGGGCTGATGGGTGATTGCTGTACCACACTTGAAAAGTGAGGTCCATGCATTGATGGTCCATAGATCAGTCTGAGGCAATGCATTGTGGAGAGCAGTGCCCTCTATGGCTGCTTTTGGGATTGGACCATAAAGGATAATGCGATTGAAGATTAGAGATGCATGTGAAATGCACGTTTCTTGGCTCAGAAATTTTGGATGTTCATAATTAGGGATGTTTCAGGAGTTTGATCCTGATCTGCATCTCATTAATTAATATGTGGATTGGAACACAGTCTACCTTCTTGCTGCAGTTGGACCATAGGGCTATTGCCCAACCCCCCTGCAATGTGGTATGGACCCTTGGAAAATGCCCAATAATCTCAACCCTTGATGCCAGCTCTTAATCAGTATAAATAATCCCCTAACAGGGGGTTGTTTCATTACTTCAATCAGCCTAAATATGCAATTGCTACTCTGCGTTGAGGATTTTAGGAAAGGTCAGCTCATAATGCGCACCACGCTTTCTAGCTGAGCACAGAGGAGGATAGACAGCCTTGATGTTCATCCGAAATGCTTTGGCTTCATCACCCAGCAATTAACAAAGGAAACTTTCATAGATCAGAGACTTCCTTGAATATGTTTACTGGGAACATTAGGATTGGTGGGTGGATGGTCCCTCCTTGCAGCAGATGGTTGACCTAAATCGCTTCCTGTTTGTAAGTTTGCAGCTAATTGCCTAATAGTTCTTCAACTTTTTTCCAAAAGAAATTAAAAATAAAATGCTGTATGGGCACACACAGGGATAAGCCTGCACTCTCTCACCTCCCTGTTTTCTTTCAACAGCAGCAAGTGGTTCCTGGAGAGAGGGGGGTGATGTGGGAAATGGGCTAGCGAAATTAATGAAGGCATGTTCACATACTAGTCACTTCCATTCAAATAGTATGATAATGATTATGCATAAGCTACTGTAGCTAGGCTCTTACTGACTTCTCTGCAACCTCCAGTTAAGGAAAAGCTAAAAGCAGAAAAGAAAGGAAACAGTGAATGAGTCACAATTCAACAGAAAGAAAACCAGAAAACTATCGGGGGCAGGAATTAGCACTTGGTAGGCAATGCAGAAGTGGGGAAGACAGGTGTGCAGTAGCCTTACTAAAATATTTCTCCTTTTCCTCTTTTTCTCAGATACCCCGCTATTGATTTCTGTTACATTTTCTTCCTGATGCATATAGAAAATCTGCAATAGGACATGGTAAAAGTCACCTTATCTTCCATATCCTCCAGTAACTTATTCTTACTCAAAATTAGCTTCCAGTTTAGCAGGGATGGGGAGTCTGTGGCCTCTAGGTGCTATTGGTGTGCAATACCTTCCCTGATCATTGGCCGTGCTTGTGTGATTTCCATTCCTGACGTCAGGAGAGTATCCTAATTGTGGTGATTCCTGCTCTCTTTCCCAATGGAATTCTCCAAGATCCCTACACCTGCTTTTCTTAGCATCCTGCTTATCTTCTTCAGCATCCCTACATCTTAGCTGAGGAAAATGGCAACTCTTCAGCCATTAATGGCCAAGCTGTCCATATTCCATGCTCCCCGCTGAGCACCCATCCCAGGATTCTCCCCCCAATGAGTTTTACTGATTTTTCAACATTAACAATGATAAATGAAATAACAACAGTTACTTGACTAGTGAGAGTTTGAACAATATGGTTTGTCTATTTCCCCCCAACTGAACTGTAGCTGTCATCACTCTGGCATTTGAAACTATTAAACAGGGGGGAAAGCAAGGAAGTAATTGTAGAAGTCAACTTTATTAACCTTTTGGTGTGTCCAGGGCTCCTTAAACTCAGGCTGCAATGAATTTACACAATTGCTAATCATTACAACTAATGGTAATAATGATTTTTAAAAAACCAATCTCCCTTTTCCCCAACTCACTAATCAGCACACACTTGTATAATTACCCTGCCTAATCCAGCCAGGCAGAAAGAGGCATCCCTTCCTTTCCGATGTAAATATGAAGTACGTAGCGAAAGTTTTCCAACTCAGAGCTTAGATAAGTGAAGATGCAAGCTTCCATTCTTTCTAATTTGCCATCTGTTCTGTAGGACACAGCCCGTGTCTCTTTAAGGTTGAGGATCAATTTGTTACCCAAAAGCCACCTCTGCCAGCTATTAAAATCACGTTGGAGTGATTTACAGAGGGAATCCACCTATCCACCCAAGTGGAAAGATGTGTCATCAGCATAAACATAAATGCTAACACCATCCCAGACTCCAAGAATGAGGAATATAGCAAAAGAAGAAGCAGAGGGAGAGAAAAAAATGCATCCTCTTTTCTATAGCAGCAGAAAACAAGATAGGTCAGTGATACTAAACACAAAGACATCCTTTTATGTGTCTTTCATCACCAGTGTTTCTTCCTTTGCCTCTTTTCCTCTCATTTAAGTTATTTCTCTTACAGTCTGCTTAATTTCTTTTTGACTTGCTGAGATTCCTTCCTTCATGTCTCCCGGACTTGAAACAAATACTGATATTTAAAACATCCTGGGTGGTGTTCAAGTAAGCTTTACTCAAAGTAGACCCATTGAAATCATTAACGTAATTTAGTCATGTTAATTATTGATTTCAGTTGGTCTACTCAGAGTACGATGTTGACTACTACTACTTAATGCACACACCCACACACCCACCCCGCTTATAAATTTTGAATGTAATATTTTAATACAAAACTTGAAGCGTGGTGCTTCGGAATTTTGGATGTTAACTCTATGATTTTGACAGGAAGTGGGGGGGGGGATAAAATCAGATGTGCAATCAACTTTCAAACAGCACCAAGCTATAGTGGCACTACAAGGTACCTACCAACAACTCTTTAGATATCCAAACACTATTTCATGCCATGTACAAAATATTAAATATTGAAATGAAATACTGTCAATTTTCAAAAGAAAAAAACCCCAGAAAATATACATATACAGAAAACTCAGGGGCTTGTTCTATATCCCAATCGTCAGAGAATAATTTCAAAAGGAAATTTAGGGGGAAATTAATTTCCACTTGCTACAATGAAGAACTACTAAACTATTTAATTTTAAAATTTAAGGCCAGATCCAGTCAATTTCTATCTTCATCCCTTTGTGTGACCAATACGGTTTTATTAGTACTGGATAGAAATCAGTTTCCAAAGTTTGGGGCGGGGCGAGGGGAAAGAAATAAGAGCAGCTCACAAGGGACAGACTCTGCCCCACCCCAAGTGTGTCCATCAGGATGATGCTACTCCATCACACATCATTGTTCTCAGGGATACTTTGGCTCACATTCTCAAAGGAATTGGTAGCCAGGCCATGGAGGGCAGCCAAGCTGTGTGAGCCTTGACTTAGCTTTATTTATTTTGAACAGCTTTAAAAGAAATGCTTATTTAAAATAAAGTTTTAAAGGGAAAACAAATCTAGACCACCTTGTCAGGTGAGATTAATGCAACCTTCCAGGAACTGTTTCACCCCCACCTCCAAAAAGCATTGGATAAAACTGGACCCCATCCTTCAGCCCAGCTCTAGATCTTACCTTCTGGGTTTTTTCCCTTACTTTTCAGGGTGGTTGATTACTTGCAATATTTCACAGTTTATCCATTTAATTTGCAGTTTGAATTATACATTCGGTTTGGTTTGAATTATACATTCAGTTGAGTTCTTATCTCACATTTTCTGTATCTTATTTTTACCACCATATTTCAAGCACTTCATGTCTAGTGTTACCATTCCCTCCCCCCCGCCTTTATCTTTCTTCTCCAGCCCCCCTCCATTGCACGGCTGTGATTCCTATTCCCCACTCCATTTTTTTTTAATGAAGCATTGCATAAATAAAGAGAATCACCATTTTGCAACCCTAAGTCCAAGGGAATGCTCTGGAATTCTCCTATCTCGAGGCAATTTTTTTTTTAAAAAAAAAAAATCACTCCTTAATCATTTATGATCTTTAAATTGTCAGTAGTCATCAGCCATTGATCCACTTCAGACTGGGGCATATGCATGAGGGACTGTTTGACCAAAAGTGGACTCAGCCCTGTTAAGCACTACCCTGGACATTGAGCTCCTCAGGAGCAGGTGTGTGCGTGCATGAGAGAGATGTTGAATCAAGCCAATTTCCTTCCCACATGGCGACACCTTCCTTCTCTCTTCTTCAGAGGTTAAACCTTCTTCCTCTCAGATCTTCCCTTACTTAAGTCCAAGCAGCTGAAGGAGGAGGAGAAGGAGGAGGAGGAGGAGAGTATAGATTTGATATCCTGCTTTATCACTACCCTACGGAGTCTCAAAGTGGCTAACATTCTCCTTTCCCTTACTCCCCGACAACAAACACTCTGTGAGGTTAGTGGGGCTGAGAGACTTCAGAGAACTGTGACTAGCCCAAGGTCACCCAGCAGCTGCATGTGGAGGAGCGGAGACGCGAACCCGGTTCACCAGATTACGAGTCTACCGCTCTTAACCACTACACCACACCAGCTGAAGGCCTGACTGACCTCCTTGTCCCTCTTCCCCCAACTGCGCCTTCTTAGGTCATATCCACACAATACATTTAAAGGCCTCTTATATATCATTTTAAGAGCTGTGGCTCCCCACCACCACCAAAAAAAGTGAATCCTGAGAACTCTGGCTTATTAGTGGTGTTAAGGCATGTTAGGTGGCACCTCGGAGAGATACGCTTCACAACACCTGTAACAGATTACAGTTCCCAGGATTCCTTGGGGGGAAGCCATGAGTGTTAATGTCATATAGAAGTGCTTTAAATGTATGGGGTGACTAAGACCTCAGTTCTTTTAAAATAATAATAATAATAATAATAATAATAATAATAATAATAATAATAATAATAATATAAAAATACTGATAATGATGTGTGTCTCTTTCTGCCTGGAATGATGATGATTAACTACAAATTACATCATCCCTGGTCATTGGCATGATTAGTGGCTACTAGCCAAAATGGCTACATACTACCTCCGCTGTCTGAGGCTCCAGCCCTCTGAATATTAGTTGCTAGGAATCACAAGTGGAGATGGCATTGTTGCACTCAGCTCCTGATCTCAAGCTTTCCCACAGGAACTGTTTGACCATTGTAAGAACAGGATGTTGGACCAGATGGACCACTGGCCTGATCAAGCAGGACTATTCATATGGAAGTGACAGCTAATTCTCGGCATCATAGGTGTGGCAGGAGATGCATGTCACAACACCAGGACAATGGCTGGGTCAATTCCTTTTGTTTTAAAAAACATCTTCACACACCCATACTTGTACTATCCCTTGTTGGTGTTACAGTCCTAACCATGGTCCTTTGATGGCTGCCTCCCCGTTCTTCCCCCTGTTAGAGCAAACATCTCTTCTCCTCAGGAATCATAGAACCATAGAGTTGAGAGGGACGCCATGGGTCATCTAGTCCAACCCTCTGCAATGCAGGAATATCAGCTAAAGCATCCATGGCAGATGGCCATCCAACCTCTGCTTACAAACCTCCAAGGAAGGAGAGTCCACAACCTCATGAGGGAGACCATTTCACTGCTGAACAACTCTTAATGTCAGAAAGTTATTCCTGAAAGAGTATTATTGAGTCTGAGTCACAAGCTAAAACACAGGGAAAGAGGGACACTCTCTCATTATGTATGAGGATCAAACCTGAAATGGGGTTACTGCAGGTGAGAATTGTGCTTCATTAGTGCCCTGGAGCAACTTGCCTTACACTCGCTTTTTTCTGTGTTTAGTAGATGGTGGTGCTATATATCTTTCACTTTCACACCGCAGCTACTAAAATTGACTCAAGCTCACTCAAATATGTATTATTGTTATTTTTTTTATATAGGAAAAAAATGGGCCAGGAAAGGAAAATGCCCAGTTCTAGAAGGATGATCAATGGCAGTCAGAACTAGAGATGACTTTTTTCAACCACAGTAAAACAACAGTTATTGTTGAACTGCTCGGGAAGTTTGCCAATGGACAAAGATAAACTAATAATGTCAAGGAGAGGAGGGAGGGAGATGGCTGAAACCTCAGCCATGCTGTGAACTTTGATGGAAACACTTTGAAGGGGGATGTGGCAGACCTCACAGAAAGCAATCTGCTCAGGCAGGCCACAGGGGAAAGTTGGAGGGGAGTCAGAATGCTTTGCCGCTCCGTTATATGACCCAAAAACTAGAGGAATGAAGCAGCAGGTGGGTCCACCTACCTGATTTTTTTTATCGGTTTGATCTATACCCTTTCCTCTCTGGCTATTCTGGGGATCAAAGAGGACTTTTGAGTCATCAGATCTGCCACAGTCACACTACACATCTAGCTTGCATCCAGTGTTACAGCAACACAGACACTGGGTTGCCCCCAAGATTGGGGGATCAGTGTGTGTGTTAGGAGATGCTGTGCAGGCCAGGGCAACTTTACACGAGGTTGCATCAGTCCCTGCATGTTGGGAAGATGCTGTGGTGACCAGTGCAGCCTGGCACAAGGCCCAACAGAAGGCTGCACCAGCCTGCTAAAGACTGTTGAGAGGGCTGATGACACTGCCGCCCCCTAGAGTTGGCACACCTGTATAGCACTGAGTTTGTATTCTGGCTGCATTTGCTGGTCTTGAGAAACTCCTCCACCTAAATACAGATGGGGATGAGATGAGATGCCCCATTAAGGGGGAATAATAATTACTGCCCAGTAGTGATGTATGGAAGTGAGAGCTGGACCATAAAGAAGGCTGATCGCCGAAGAATTGATGCTTTTGAATTATGGTGCTGGAGGAGACTCTTGAGAGTCCCATGGACTGCAAGAAGATCAAACCTCTCCATACTGAAGGAAATCAACCCTGAGTGCTCACTGGAAGGACAGATTGTGAAGCTGAGGCTCCAGTACTTTGGCCACCTCATGAGAAGAGAAGACTCCCTGGAGAAGACCCTGATGTTGGGAAAGATGGAGGGCACAAGGAGAAGGGGGCGACAGAGGACGAGATGGTTGGATAGTGTTTTCGAGGCTACCAGCATGAGTTTGACCAAACTGCGGGAGGCAGTAGAGGACAGAGGTGCCTGGCGTTCTCTGGTCCATGGGGTCACGAAGAGTCGGACACGACTAAACGACTAAAAAACAACAACAATAATTACTGCTGAAGAGCTGCATCCCAAGAAAGGCCGAAGTTATCTGGATAACAGAATGCACAAAGTAGGGGTCTTTGTATGTAAAAGGTAATTTTAGTTTTTGCCTAATAGAGTTATACAACTGTGATCACCATCGCAAATGCCTGTGTGTGTTTTCAGGCCCTCTTCTGAATTGCCATGTCGGAAGGGTCATTGAGCTCCACTTTCTGTCCTAAATCAACCAAACACATAAGCTACAAGGTAGCTACATTCATAACGCAGAGCACAGTGCGCCAGAAGCTAAAAGCAGCAGTGTATAGGGGGCAACACATCAAAGAGGGTGGCCTCAGCACAGAGAGATGCAGAGCATTCGAGGGAATGAGTCAAAACAAAAGCTTCAGGCACAGGACAGCCAACCACCCAGGGTGACTGGGAGAACATGATTGCCCACCCAAATATGAGCAGAGCCTCGGATTGAAGCAAAGCCCATATGCCACAATTTCCTTTTCAACTTAGATATGATGAGGACTTGGGCAAAAGATTCATTAAAATTGTAGGGCTCGGGTTATAAGGGAGGCATTGGGTCAAAACTGATATCTGCTTAGTATGGAAATCTCAGCAGTAAGGCTGAAGAATCAATACAGTGATGTTTATGGAAGAAATTTTCTGCTTTTTATAAGACCATCTATCATTAATACTGCAAGAGAAACATCTTTGTATTGTGTAACATAGCTTAGATTGATGTAACATTTTGCCCACTACAAACGCCTCTTACCCAAAGGCCCTATTTGTTCAGAACAGGATGTGGCCTTTGATGTACATCCCATGTATTGAAAAGTTCAGTCCTTCTTCCATTCATCAGAAAGCTCATTTTTCCAAATTCATTCCTTGTCTCCCACAGCCCTGCAGAAATAGCTTTCAGTAACATGATTCACCTGCAGTCTCCAGCCCTGAGTGGATCTATCCAGCAGATGGCACACACCCAAAAGCACATCCATCCAGCTGTCAAAAAAGCAAATTAACTCTTAAAGGCATAGTTTTTTAAAAGGTTGGACCACAATGTAGGCTAGGTCACTGTCCATACTGGGTATGCCTCAAATATACTCTATCCAAAAAAAAAACAGAGTCCTCTTTTTATATATATGGAAGAGAGAGAATTAACCTCAGCAGAGCTAAAACTTTTCACTTTCCCAAGCTACAGTGAGCTGCTACCAGTCCTAAAAAACATTGATTATCATTAATAATTGGAGCTGAGTTGGACAAATAAGATCATGAGCAATCTGCATGTGCTTCAAAAAGTGCCTCTCATTTCCCCCCCAGGAGATTTTCTTTTCTTCTTTTTTCTTCTTTTTAAGGGGATTCCAAGTATTTGTGGGAGGGACGCAGGTGGCGCTGTGGGTTAAAGCCTCAGCGCCTAGGACTTGCCGATCAAAAGGTCGGCGGTTCGAATCCCTGCGGCGGGGTGCGCTCCCGCTGCTCGGTCCCAGCGCCTGCCAACCTAGCAGTTCGAAAGCACCTCCGGGTGCAAGTAGATAAATAGGGACCGCTTACCAGCGGGAAGGTAAACGGCGTTTCCGTGTGCAGCTCTGGCTCGCCAGAGCAGCGATGTCACGCTGGCCACGTGACCCGGAAGTGTCTCCGGACAGCGCTGGCCCCTGGCCTCTTAAGTGAGATGGGCGCACAACCCCAGAGTCTGTCAAGACTGGCCCGTACGGGCAGGGGTACCTTTACCTTTACCTTAAGTATTTGTGGAGGATTTTCTGGATTTTTAATTTAGACATTTATTAGCACGTTAGCACATTGCAATGGGCATTGTAAAAGTCTTTTAAATGTAAACTAGTACACAGCAATGGGGCTTAAAAAGGTGCCTTTTAATTCCACTTTTTAACATAAAGCAGGGGGAAAGGTGAACGTTTCTGGACATAAGTGCACAGCTATGAGTTGGGCAGAATTTTCTGTGGTCCCAGCTATACTCGCTGCCTCTGCCACCCACCATCTTGCAGAGCACAAGAGAGAAAACAACATTTCCCAAAGGACACAAGGGCATTTTGTCCTGACATGTTGTTATGCAGTGCAAAAGTTCCCAAAGAGGAAAAGAAGAGACCTCTCTCCATCCCTCTCCTTGCAGCCAGAGTATTGTGATTAGTGTCATGCTGGCAAATGCATATTGTTTAAAGGGAAGGGAGAAAGCATTTGAGAGACTGGCATGGAAGTGAAAGGGTGAGATATATTTTTGGAAATTTTTTCCAGCTCAGATTGCAATTTGAACTGGAGAATAATTGGGGGGTCTTGATGCTCACCTCTTCTTTGAAATGAATAGTTTAAGTTCCTAAAACTTGTTCCTGAGCTACAGATGAACTAGTTCTGCCTGCACCTTTACTTTGGATAAGCTTCAGGTTCCCCCAGCACACCACACACACACCTTGATTCCTCCATGCTTGTTTATCTGCAGATAAGAAGGTGAACTTTGCCAGGAAGGTTTAAGATCAGGATGCAAAATTTGAGTTATCCAGTCATTATATCCATCCCAAGCTAAACTCCAGAGTACCCAGACTTTCTCGCTCCCAATCATAGACTCCACTGTGGTCAATGCATCATTCTTTGGTAAAGAAAAAAGAAACTAAAAATTGGAATTATGGACCTATAGCTTTCCAGGTGCTGGGATGAAGCCAAGCATCTCATTTCATGCAGACCACTGAAGAGTCATTAGTTACTAATGCCTCTCAAAGGCTGTTAACCAGGATTCCATTTCCCCTGGGCCTTTCAGTCTCTCCAACGAAGGCTATTTCTGACTCCACTCAACCAAATGCAAGTCTCTACATCTCCCTAGAAGTCTGAATGATCCTCCCTCCCTTCCCACTCCCATGTTTGCATTGTACTTCAAATGGCTTTGTTTTGCTTAAGCATCCCTTTTAAAGCGATGCTTAACTCCAGGTTGGAATGTGCCCTAGGAAGCATGGCTAGGCCCCTGCCTGCAACAGCAGCCTGTAATTTACGGTGAGTTATGTTTCAATTACCTTGGTGTTATAGCGTCTCGGCGAGGGCAGGCATTATGTCATGTCAGGGATACAGGCGAGGGAGAAAATACAGACGCTCCCATTACAGCCAGTGATGGAGCAGTTTTAATAATACTGCAGGAGGGGGGGAGAAAGAGGGGGGAGTGCAAACGACTTTCCAACCACACCATTACTGCACATTAGTAACACAACATGGCTAGAGGGAGAGGTGGAAGGGAGTGAGAGATGGAGGGAGCCATGGTGAAAAGGTAGAAGGAACAAGAGAGCCATCAGCGTAGAAAAAGAAGTGTAAGAAAGGCTGTGGGATGTGAAAGACCATCTGAGGGAGGAAGGTATAGAAGATGAGTGGGGATGATAAGCAGAATGAGTTGGGAAAATTCAAAGCAAAGTACCAAAGCCACTTGGTGGGAAATTTCTGAAGATGCATCTTTGTACATGACCGACATCTACCATCCCATCAGAGATTTAGGAAGCTATGCATCTGTGGCAGAGCTGTTGCAGATAGTTCAACTGGGCAACTGATGTCCACAACCATCACACACATATGTGGGGAATGGAAAATATATAGTACTAAATAAACGAGTTGATGACAAATGAGGTTGGAACACTAGTCGTAACAAGGAACTGAGTGGTATCCAACTGTGTAGATTGACTGAAATAAATAAACATGACTAAGTTGAAGGCCATTAATTTCAGTGGATCTTCTCTGAGTAAAAGACAGCTGAATACCATTCATTGTGCTTTCTAACAAAGTGATTTAGGGACTTGTGAAGTGGATTGGGCCACCTTCAAGTGGAGGGCAGACACAACAATGGAAGAGATGGGTCAGGCTCCCACTTCCTTAGGCCTGGGGGGTTGTATCAACAGCTAATAAAGCTTTGTCTCTAGTTAAACCAGCAATATCATCATCACTATAACCTTTAATATTATTTACATTTGACTCAAAACAACTCATAAATGCATAAGATCGCAAACAATCATTTAAAAACCAAATACGTAAAAAAAAACAACCAATGGAACAAATTCCTAAAAGTGCTTAAAACTATGCAAAGGGTGAAGGATAAAACAAAACAAAAAACTGCTTATCTCTGCACTCCTTATACATAACCATTCTATGTCTCTCAAAAGCTTATGCTACAACACATTTGTTCAGTTTTAGCGTTCTGCAAGTCTTGCTGTTTTGGGTCTTTAAGGTAGGAGACTTCAGAAAGTAAAGCAATTTGTTCCTCTTTGTTCTTCTCCATTTTACCATCAGTAATGATTTGGGTTCTCCTATAGTTTGCACTTTGTAGATGTCATAATTATTTATGGTTTTATCAAAAGTTATGTAGAGTTTGTTCATGAGGTAAACCACTTGCTCAGGTGCATTGGTGCTAGAGAGGTGGGTGAAGTCTACAATGTTTATGGAGAAGATGATAGTATAACTTTGGGCCTTAAATCATCTGCCAACTAATTTGGCAATGCAGTATACAACAACCTGCTCATCTTCTGCTTTTCATGAATATGTTGATTTCAATTTCTTTTCTTTTCTTTTCTTTTCTTGCCCTTTTCTTTCTTTCTTTTCCCCCTAGATAAGTATTTATTTATTTTGGTTAGTAACCAGTTGAGATGCTGGACTAGATGGGCCTAGGTCTTCCTTGTCCCATGCTGCAAGACCTGCATGAATCTTTGGCCAAATGAAGCATAAGGCTACCAATGGCTGCCAGACGTGACGGCTATACACTACCTCCCAGATCAGAGGCAACAGGGCTCTGAATCCTAGCCCCTAAGCATGGAGCAACAGGTTATTGCTCTCACCGTCCTGCCACTGGGCTTCCCAGAGACATCTAGCCAACCCACTCTTGGAAACTGAGAGTTCAGTTTCTTTCTTTCGGTTTCTTTCAGGTCCACATTTCCACAGAATGCTTTTTATTTTTATTTTTAAAAAGCTACTCATTGAAATTCATCAACATTTGAGTGTGAACCTCTCCCAATAAATATATACAGTTTCGGATAATTTTTGTTGAGCACTTTCTTAATATAAAGCATTTTCCTATGTTTCAGGAGTATATTCATTTTTTTACACACTTCAGTTGGATAACTGTATCACAAAAATTAGAGAAGTGTGAATTTTGATGGATGACTGCTTTGGTTTGCATATTGATTTGTGAACTACAAATTAGGGAGTTTCTCATTAAAATGCAAACAAAATCCATTTTCTTCTATGTCCCTAACTGAAACCCTTGTTTCTTTTAAGTAATAGAAATGGTGAAGAAAAAACCACTTATCTGGAAGTAAGCCCCACTGAACTCAATAGGACTCAATTCTGAGTAGACATCATTATGCCTGCACTGGATCCCACCTCTTCCCAGACTTTATATCACTGGCTCTTAAAGGGTAACCATCAGTTCACTTTTTCTTTCTCTGCCTTCCTGCCACCTTGATACTTATGAGCATTTTATTTGCTCCCCTCCCTGTTCTATCTTATGAAGTTTGCTTTGGTGATTGAACAATAGGTGTTGGAATGGATGTTGATACTTTGGAAGGTTTGTATTCCTCCTTGTAAAGATTTTTATTTATTTTTTACACAGAAGGTGAATGCCTTGTAGAAAGACTTTGCCTGACGGTGGATGTCCTTTCAATTATATCTGGTAAACTGAGGGACCACCTTTCCTCATCTTCTTCTGCCTGAACATTGAGATAATAAATTATAATTATATATTATATATAATAATAAATATAAATAAAAATAAAAAATTATTATATATTTAGATCCCACCCATCTGGCTGGGTTTCCCCAGCCTCTCTGGGTGGCTTCCAGCAGAATATTAAAAACACGATAAAACATCAAACATTAAAAACTCCCCTAAACAGGGCTGCCTTCAGATGTCTTCTAAAAGTCATATAGTTTTTTATTTCCTTGACATCTGATGGGAAGGTGTTCCACAGGGAGGATGCCAAAACCGAAAAGGTCCTCCGTCTGGTTGTCTGCAACCTCACTTCTCACAGGGATTGAACTGCCAGAAGCCCCTTGGCACTGGACCTCAGTGTCCAGGTAGAAAGATGGGGGTGGAGACACTCCTTCAGGTATACTGGGCAGAGGCCGTTTAGGGCTTTAAAGGTCAGCATCAACACTTTGAATTGTGCTTGGAAACGTACTGGGAGCCAGTGTAGGTCTTTCAAGACCAGTGTTATGTGGTCTCGACGGCAACTCACAGTCACCAGTCTAGCTGCTGCATTCTGGATTAGTTGTAGTTTCTGGGTCACCTTCAAAGGTAGCCCCACATAGAGCTACCTATTCCCCATTCTTACATTCCTAACTGTTCTCAGATGAAGTTCTCTTAGTGCTGTCTCCACCAGATTTGTTTTCTTCAGTGCATCCTTGCTGGTACAGCAGCTTCTCAACGAGTCCCTCCCCCTCCTGCAAAATGGCAGGAGTTCCATCTTCTCTGACAATATGGATTGACTAGTACCTACACTGCTAATGAGGATTTGCTGACAAGTGTGTTAGAGTTAAAATCCTTTCAGTTCACGGACAGCAGAGCTAGTGCTACAATATTTGGAAGTCAAAGCAGGAGATTCCCCCAAAGTAATATTGGAGCAAACATGCCATCTTATACTTTTCATTATTTAACATTTTATTATGTTTTAATATGTGCTGGAAACCACCCAGAATGGAAAGGAAACCCAGCCAGATGGGCGGGGTATAACTAAATTTTAAATTATTATTATTACCTCTGCTATCTATACCTGTGTGCTGTACAATTACGCTTCCAGTGCACTTGCCTTCATCAGAAGCAAAATGTGCCTCTAAAAATTAGTAAGGACTCTTCGTAAGTAAGCGTTTTTGCATGTCTTGCGCCTATGGTTCTCTTGCTTGAATACAGTATTCAGCTTTCCAATTAAAGCAAAATCTCTAATTTCTAATGCTCCTTCTTTTATTTCATTCAAATCAGGTAAGCCTGCAACTTCTGCCTCCCTCTCAGCTGCTCTCTCACATTCACTCACGCTCCGTCTCACTGCCTCTCTTTATTTTCTTGACACAAATAGCAGTCATTGCTCAGAGAATGTGCTGGGTTAGCCTGCTTTGTAATTCAAACCTTTTATTCGGGTTACCATTATGTACTAAAGAGGGAAATATGTATTGGCTAAATGGCCTTGTTATGGATGTTCCCATTGTGGAGAGGAAGGCTGGGCTTATGCACACACACTCATAAGGGCCTTTCCAAATCACTGCTCTATTTATCACATACAATGGAATCTTGCTAATACTTAGTTCCACTTCTCTCTTTCTCTCTCCTGCTGGGGAAAAAAGTCCTGACATTCAGAGATTGCACAGATTACTTACAATTCTTGCTGTTCAAAACAAAAAGAAGCCCTAACCACCAGCCCCCACAAAGTAATCTAACCACTTCCCATAGATGAAAACCCCGAAAGCAGCCAGAAATGAGGTTTCAGGGTTCTTTCTGCACAGGGCTGGCTTCAGGTGACATGGAGTGCCTGGCAAATTGTCCTAGGGTGATGCCAGTGATCTCTTTTCTTTGCTTACATGCCTGACTACCCTGCCCACTTCCCTGGCTGGGGGGAAGAAGGTATAGGAAGCGCACCTGTCATTCTACTTTAATACAAATTCTGTTGTTGACTGGTAACTTACACTGTTTGTAAAACTTGCTTTAAGTAGCCTAGGTTTCAAAAGACCACTGGCACCATTGTTTTGTGATGCTGTGAGCCAGTTTGTGTGGACCAGAAGGGCAGCATTCAAATACTTTTATAAATATACAGTATTCCATGTAGTGCTTGAGAACACCACCACATTGGACGCTCTGTGGAGCCACTGTGGTGGGGAAAGCAAAATGGTGGGTAGCTTCCTCATTGATGATGATTACTTGAATTTACTAGTTGCCAAAACTAGACCAAAAGATTCCCAAGCAACTCACAGCATATTTAAAAGCAGATGCATAAGTAAATATACACAAAAAGTTTCACTGAAGTACATGCCATTCATAAAAAATACGCCAAGTGACCCTGAGTAACACCAACAAAAAGCTTCAGCAGCACAGTTGATAGCAAACAGGGAACAGGTAGGTTGGGGGGCCAAACAGCAACACTTTTGGCCCTGCTGAGTATCTGAGCTCCAGGAGCTACACAGGCATGTTGGATGTTGCCACAAACTCTAATCATGAATGTAGATTAAAGTCAATTCACACAATGACGAAAGACTGGTTCAGGGGTGAAGTGAGGTGAGGTTGGGAAAGGCTGAGTTCACTGCAGGCTGAGTTTTCAGCATCTTGCAAAGCAGTGATGTGATTGCTTCAGCCGAACATCCACATTTTCAGTTTCTCTCTGCTGTCTAGCATTTGTTTTTATTGTTATCAATGTTTTTTTATCGAGTTTCCCATAAAGTTTTTAACAGAAGATTTATGACAATGTACGGTGTGTAGTCATTCAGCTATCAATAACAGTTTATATCTGCAGGCTGGCAATTTACACTTCGGAGAGTTAGCCAGCAGTGATGCAGTGAAATATTGACTCAGTCCCACTGAAAATCTTGGACCAGGTCTTGGGTGCGTGGCAAAGTATTCACCTGAAAGTCTCAATCTGCATGAGCAAACTCGACCCATTTTCACTCCATTCACTGTTTATTCCCCTTGAAGGTTGACTCTTCTGTTTCTGCTGGTTGTCACAAATTATTGAGGTGACTCTGGGCTCCTGGAAACAGCATTGCCTTGTTAGAGGTCTGTCAAAGGCAACCTGCATTCTATGCTTATCAAACAAAAATGCACATCTGCATGAATGATAACTTTCCCCTGACACTGCTGTAATGTGAGCACCGGTGAGCATATTCTACTTCCTTATTGCCTAGGATGTATCCAGTGCAATGTCAGTGCTCTTCAGGAACATGCTGTTCTGATGGAAACAAGGGGCATATCCTTGGCTTGCTAGATGTCAGTAAGAGGATGATTACTTCATCGCTTGACCCTAAGTGTTATGGGATTAGGGGGGCTACTCGTGCGTAAGCGTTTAAGCCCTCCAGGCTCTGCAAATCAGTTTCTAAACTCTCCCAGTCCGCGGAGCCATGGGTGCATGGCTACCTCAATCGCTGGCAGAATCCGTCAGTTGGCGCTTCCGGAATTTACGCCAACATAAGAGTTCCTTAACGGAAACTCTCCGTCTGGATTCTCTGCGTGACAGTTTCCTGCGCGGAGTAGGCGTCCCCAGTGGAGGTCCTGAGCCCTCCCCACTGTTCTCACTGGAAGCATTTTGGAGCCATTCCTCCGCCTGAGTTTCTGCAGGAACTCTCCCTCTCCCCCTGCTGGTTCCTTCCTCAGCATCTGAGGGTCTCCTAGCCTCCTTGAGCCCTTCCACCACCTGACTCTCCAATGGCAGTTCCCTGACACTAAGCAAATCACATTCACTCACTACTAGAAAGATTTCACCATATCCTTGGCCTTATGACAAAGGGATATGACTGAGAGCTTTTTCAGACCATCTACAATCATCCCCTCTTCTTCATGCAGTTGCCAGATTTCCCTTTTATAGGTCACTGATAGTACAACCTGTAGCATCTGCTCTCCATAGAGAAGCTCCCAGGTTCAATCCCAAGCATATGCAGGTAGGGTTGGAAATGTCTCCTGCCTGAAACCCAGGTGAGGTGCTGGCAGTCAGTGCATGTAAGGCAGCTTCCTTTGTTCCTAGACCCTGCATTTCTCCTCATCAATCCAGTTTCTCTCAGGGATTTCCAAGTGGTCTTCATTTCTTCTCATTAATGGATAAGGACTATCAGCAAAGCTTGGCTATGCCCCACCTGCTTGCTCAAGGGCTCAGAACAAGCTTTTGACAGCTCCTGTTTCCTCCTGCCAACTCCTTAAGTGAGCTTCCCAACCAGGAATTCCGCCCCTCAGTTCTCACTCTTGTAACCTGCTCAGTACCACCAAAGTACTCCAGTTCAACCATGATTTGTTTGCAGTCCCCTGATACCATCCAATAATAAAAAAAAACAATGCTAAATTGTGTTGGAATACACTGGCCTATAAGGGTGTTATCTTCTTTTATTTTTCAAGATGACTCTGCTACCATCGTCATTTCAGGCACCATTATAATCTGACTAATAAATAACATTGTTATTTATAACCTTTGGGGCATTTCAGATTAATATTTCAATTTATAATGACACCAGATTAAAAGCGACTCATTCCCTGCGAGATACAGAACAGATGATGCTGAAGGCTTGTAGTTAGGTCACAGTGGACACACTCTTCCTTTTCTGCAAGATCGTAAATGAGATAAACATTTACAAGTGAGAAGGCATATTAGAGATCCCGTTATGAGGCTGGAGTTTTCTTTTGATGAGGGAGACTGAAATTTAATAAGGTATTACAGAAGCAGGAAGCTTTTTAAAAATAAAATAAAATAAAATGCTATGGACGACCCATGTAAGCAAGCTTGGGGATTAAAGTATGAGAACAGTTTAACATGTGTCTAGCTCTGCAAGGTTCAGTTGTAAATGAAAATCAACCCCACAATCTTATAACTACAATTGGATGTAGGTGAAAAAGCTGACAAGATTGAATCTAGAAAAGATGTGAGGAAGAAGAAGAGGAGTTTGGATTTGATATCCCGCTTTATCACTACCCTACGGAGTCTCAAAGTGACTAACAATCTCATTTCCCTTCCTCCCCCACAACAAACACTCTGTGAGGTGAGTGAGGCTGAGAGACTTCAGAGAAGTGTGACTGGCCCAAGGTCACCCAGCAGCTGCATGTGGAGGAGCGGGGACGTGAACCCAGTTCACCAGATTACAAGACTACCGCTCTTAACCACTACACCACACCGGCTTTGGTCCTCTAGATGTTGCTGAACTACAACTTCCAACAGCTCCAGAAAGCATGGTAAAGGGATGGTGGGAAATGTTATTCCGCAATGTTTGGAGGGCCCAATATTCCCCATGCCTGATCTAGGGAAGTTGGAACAGGGATAGAAAACATCGTTTCCTCTGTTGGCTGTGGGCCCTGTTGATCCTGGTCCATCTAGTCCGGTCCTGGATGGGGTTGCACCTTAAGAAACAAGTTGTGATGGCCTGGGATTTGGACTTGGATGCTGAACCTGAGGGATCCCAGCCTGCACAGGATTCCCCGCCTCCAGAACCAGCTGAGCATGAGCCTGAAGGGTCCTCACCTGTGCTGGATCCTCAGGTGCAGACATCAGCTGAGTCTGCTCTGGCTCCTGAGGTGATGGAGGACCCATTGCCTGCAGGTGCTCCACTCTCAGCCCCGGCAGAGGAAGCTGAGGTTGCCTCTGGGTCCAGTAACCCTCCAGCCTCTCCTGAGCTACAGAGGCTCAGGGCAGAGAGGCGGAGGAAACTAAGTTCCCGCAGGAGGAGTGGTCGCCTCCAGGCCAGGAGAGACAAGTCACCAGAGGATCGGGGCTGCCCTATGCCTCGAGGCAGATAAAAGTCAGCCAGCCCCAGTCCCAAGTTGCAGGAGCAATATTGTTGGTTGCTAGTTCCTGCCTGAGCCGCCCTGGCTCCCTGCTTGCAAACCTGTTCCTGACTTCACCCAACTCCCTGCCCAGCATCCAGTTTCAGCTGCTACGGACTGCCTCCATGTTGCACCTTTGACCATGGACCGGACTTGGACTTTGCCTCTCGGGAAAACCATGGGACCAGCACACAAGTGTACAATTTGAGATTGTTACTGGAGCCAGTGCTGCTTCTGAATATCCATGTTGAAGTGGTGGCCAGGAAACCCCTTCTTCCAGCAAGCATTTTATCTGATTATTTATTTAGAAATTCAAATCCCACCTTAACAGCAATGGGGAGAAAAGCCCTTCAGGTCAGCTTACAATTTAAAAAAAATAAAAAATGCAAGCAGCAATAAAAAGCAAGGGAAAAGATTAAAAAGTGGCTGACTCCTCCACAGTATCCCTGATATCAGGCCTCGAGTGCAGTTTAGTACCAGGGACATGCTAACACTCCACTGATCAAAATGCCCAAGGAAATACTGAGATAGGGAATGAAATCAAGAAGGAATCCAAAAAAGGGGAAGTTGCAGTAATAGGTGACTTCATTTGCCATCACATAACTTGGCACATGTGTGTTCAAGTCACAACAAGGTAAAATTTCAGCTCCTCCAAGGTAAAAGGTAAAGGATCCCTGGACAGTTAAGTCCAATCAAAGGCGACTATGGGGTGCGGTGCTCATCTTGCTTCAGGCCGAGGGAGCCAGCGTCTGTCCACAGACAGCTTTTTGGGTCATGTGGCCAGCATGACTAAATCGCTTCTGGTACAAGGGAACACTGTGACAGAAACCAGAGTGCACAGAAACACCATTTATCTTCCCACCACAGCAGTACCTATTTATCTTCTTGCACTGGTGTGCTTTCGAACCATCTGTACCACCCATTCAGACTGAGAGCGATGCTTTCTGTTTGATCCTGAATTGGCTTCATGACATAATGACATAGTCAAATCTCACTAGCCTCACACAATTGATACCCTCATTCTGAACTGATTTTTGTCATAGCTGTGTAGCTGAGTGTGACTGGCTGTTTTGACATCAAGATGTTGACTACATGATTCCAATTGGTTATTGTCAGGGAACTGCCATTGGAACAGGGAAGGGAGGTAGAGGGGCCATTGGGATACAGGGATCCTCCGAAAGTCTTGCGAAGCAGTTCCTCTTCCTGCGGTGGGGAAAGCCACACCTCCAGTGGGGAAGAGGGAAAGGGATTAGGGGATCCTGCCGGGAGGTCAAGCCGGCCAGGAGGGAAGCACGCCTCTTCCGTTGCCCACCTTGCGCAGAGGGGTAAAGCGCAAAGAAGGAAGCAAAAGACTGGGGGTGACGAAGTTCTTATGTTGGGGACAAAACCGGAAAAAGCCACTCCCGGATTCTGCTAGTGATTGAGGCAGACATGAACTTTGGGGTTCCGCACTGTAAATAGTTTTTGCACCAAATAAAACCTGTGAAAGACAGGTCGGAGTCCTGCCTGGTTACTTGAGAGCAACCAGCCCAGCCACCTGACAGCTATGTTCAGGTCATGAGGAAGAACAAAGTTCAAAAATGGTTATTGGTTTGAAAAGTAGACTAGAAAAATGAAAATAATGTGGGCTATAGAAACCGTTCACAGAAACAGAACTGACCCTGAGAGCTATACTTTCATGTTGAAAATGCTCTCGTATGAAAATTCAGTGGAGCCCTTGTTTGTGTGGATGCATGTGTGTGTGTGTAAAATGGTCAGTGTCTGGGGCATCATCCCAAATCCAGCACGTTTGTAAAATTGAGATTAGATATACCATTACAATCTAAGTTGTGATGGACTTTTAAGATTCTTTCCCTGTTAAAGTGAGTATTTTGCTAGTCTCAGGGTCAAGAACAGGAATTATAATGAAGAGTTTCTGAGCTGCAACTCCTTCCTCTTTCAGTTGGTGAGCAGAGGGTCAAGAAACTCTTGGATATTTGCTATAGAAAATAGATTTCAAAGCACCTGTAGGCTTATTAACACATTTTTTTTAAAAAAAATAAAATAAAATCTTAAACTTTCATTAGTGAGAAAGAAAGAAAGCTCTATTAATAGACCAAGCAAATTGATGCTTTTAATAGCACTGATTATTCTATGAAAGTGATGGGCTTTTTTAAAAAAAGACCATAATGCTTAACTTGATTTAAAGAAATCATGTTGTATGTGGACCATTTGCAACTTACATCAATCCTGCATTTACCTTTGGATATACTTGGGTGTGGCTGCTAGGAATCATACCTGAAAAACAATCCTGCAATAAAGAAAGCAATATTAAGAGTGGTTACCATGCTTGAGACTTGAAGTGGTTGAAAATATATAAACGATATGAACAACATTTTGGGGCAATTTGGCACACTAGGAAACACTTAAAGAACTAGAGGGTGTCTTAAGCATCAAAGAACACTTGGGCAATTAAGTACATTGAAGAAATGGAAGCACTTCAGACAACTGAAATCAGTTTCAGCTGTTGAGATAAGCAACTGAAAACAATGCCTTTGTGGGCATACACAACTTGCAGAAAGAATACACTTTTCAGGAGGTAAAAGTTTATATATGAGCATAAATGCAAAACCCTGCATAGGAATATTCTAGCTCTTTCCAACAGCCAAAGTACACAATTTAACTTGCTAATGTTCATCTGTTGAAAAGGAGCAAAAAAGCATGGTGAGTTCCAACATAATAAGTTGTTGTTTGATACTGAACAACACATGAAGATTTGCAAGTGTAAAGTGTAAAACCAAGTATAAAACACTGCAGGAATGTTATTCATATCCTACACACATGCACACAAATCTCCTTTGCCCTAATAATTGCAGTGGCAGAAACCACAATAAGCAAGGTTTGCTGATTTGGAGACTTCAATGGCTTTATGACATAGCAACAGTTAACAGACCAATCCCCCTCACCTCCCCACATCTATTTGCATGATTATCTAAAATTGGGCCATAACAGAGGGTTATAGGCGAGTCCAACAGAAGAGGAAGGGGAAGGAAGTGGTGATGAGAGGTAAAATCACGGGGAAGCAACTAGTAGAAGTAAGGGGGCCAAGAGTCAGAGATTAAGGAAAAGGATGGCCTCCGACAACAAAGTAAAGAAGTAGTAAAATAATGATAATAAAGAGCACTGAGGTGGCAAGTCAGAAGCACCACAATAGCACAAGATAAATGGCAAAACATGCTGGGTGAGGTGCTTTTATTGAACAGGATGTTAAAATGAACAACACAATCAATGGTGTAATATTTAATTCAATTCAGCCCTATGTACTCTCTCTATTTCATGCTGTCATGAACATTTTCATTTGCAATAGGATCATATGTTGTACCTGTGCACAGCTATCAAGGGGCTTTTGCTTCACAGGGACAGAACATCTGGGCATCTGGGATTCTGACATTGCTGGGTAAAGTACCTATAGAAAGATGTCAGAATAAGACTTTAGGGTGGTTTGGGGGACCTACCCCAGTATGGAAGGGTGATCTGGGTTTTATTTATTTATTTCTTACATAAATTGTATCCTATCCAGATGGCTATATCAAAGTGACTGACAGCCATATAACTATATAAAACATTCAGATAAAAGCAGACAAACATGTAAACTTTTAACATCCAAGGAGTATAGTACATGGAAAGCACTTGGAGTCTCTTACAACACTCTGAAAGTCTGGGTTCCTAGTAAAAGCCAGCCAAACATCAGTGGTATGCGGAACCACAGTACGTTCCCCATCAGAGGGTCTCTTCTGCATGCCATGGTAGCCTCCAGGCCGGATTACTGGAATATACTGCATTTGGAGGTGCTATCAAATGCTGTCTAAAAGCTGCAATTCATTCAGATTGCATTCCAGTCAATTTTCAGTCAGGAATGAGCCGCATGCAGCATATTTCACCCATGCTGAAGGAACTGTCCTGTGCAATTAAAGTGCAATTTAAAGTGTTGATCTCAACACTTATATCCCTAAATGTTCTGGGCGCAGTGTAGCTACATGACACTCACCACGGGCAAAAGTCATCTTTTGCATCCCACCTTTAAAGTTCGGTAAGATGGCTGCCACATCTGGAAGACAACAGGTTCCCCATCTCCAGTGCAACCTCTGCAGGGTTCCCCTTTCACTACTCCACAGCCCTGACACTTTACATGCCATGTAGGCAATCACAGCCAACGGCAGCACATTGCTTCTATGCTCTTCATGGGGGAAAGGCACCATTTTGGAACTGTCTCATAGTACCCAAATCAAGTAATTTTCTCAATAATTAAGAGTTCAGAAGAAGGATTATGAACACCTCCTCATTTTTTCTATCCCTCAATTTCTCTCTGAATGAGAACAAAAACAAGTGCTAAAATAACTCAAGAAATGACCTTTGTGTCATAGAAACTTTGTGAGAACATAACTGTAAACCAACTGCTGGATCTCTGCTTAATCTTGGCTACCTGCATTTCCCCAGGACTCCTGCTTTGTCTCAGGATTTGAAAATTGTTCAGAGCCTGCAGTGTTGACAGAAAACCAGCCAGAGAGGCTTCACTCTTTGAACAGGGCTGCTCCCCCCCCCCCATAGAGAGTCACTTAAAGGGAGTCCTGATATTTGGGATATTGATTTCGACACAACATGAGGAAAATGTAGTCATTCAAGTCACTTTGAATGCTGTCAGCAGGTATTCTTCAGAGTCAGCTACATTCTTGAACTGATCCCATTGACTTCTGTAGGCCATCCTCAAAGTCCTCCGGCCTTTCACGTATCTTTCTTCCATCTTCTGCAGATCCTTAATTATTCCTAAGAGTGTTACAAGACTGAAGGTACAGATAACTGAGGAATTTGGTTTCTACAAATTCCTATGCAAACTGGCCTGATCTGTTCTCCCTGGACTAATGGGTGGATTGGAACCTAATAATCCTTTGGATTTCAAATGTCTGCAAGTTTTGCAGTACACTTATTGGCTCAATTGATGCTTTTGATGCTCAATTGATGCTTTTGAATTATGGTGCTGGAGGAGACTTTTGAGAGTCCCATGGACTGCAAGAAGATCAAACCTATCCATTCTTAAAGAAATCAGCTCTGAGTGCTCACTGGAAAGACAGATCATGAAGCTGAGGCTCCAATACTTTGGCCACCTCATGAGAAGAGAAGACTCCCTGGAAAAGACCCTGATGTTGGGAAAGATGGAGGACACAAGAAGAAGGGGACGACAGAGGACGAGATGGTTGGACAGTGTTCTCGAAGCATGAGTTTGACCAAACTGCGGGAGGCCATGGAAGACAGGAGTGCCTGGCGTGCTCTGTTCCATGGGGTCACAAAGAGTTGGACACGGCTAAACAACAAAAATGTTGATGTGTGTAAGACAGGAGTGCCTGGCGTGCTCTGGTCCATGGGGTCACGAAGAGTCGGACATGACTAAACGGCTAAACAACAACAACAACTATTGGCTCAAGAAATGACCCTGAAATGTGTGGTGTTGTGAGTTTTTTTGGGGGGTGATAGTCTCTAGGATGCTTGAGTCCCTTCTAATTCTTGGGGTCCTGCAGTGGTTAAAATCTAAGAGTCTTCCGTTGCTGTACTAGTTAGGCAAGTCTTGGTGAGTTAATAGTCCTATAAGAAAGTTCCTCCTATAAGAAAGAAGAGCAATGGGTGGGCCCACTCCCTCGCCTGGCTGGTAGTGAGAAAGACAGAAAACCAAAAAGCTGAGTTTTTGAGAGCTGAGTAAGAAGCAGGCAAAAGCCAGTGAGAGAGGGGAGGGAGGGAGGGAGCGCCATGCTTGATTTTTGCCTGATTCCAAGGCTGTGGCTTTGTGAGAAGCAAGACCTTTTGGAGTGTTAATGCTGTGAGCCCCTGTATCTTACGCTCAGATTGTATATATGTGTACATAAAGCATATATGATAATGATACTACTACAGTCTCCACTGCCCCTCATTCCAAGGAAACCAAACTGCGGATAAGCACCTGGAACCCCTAGAATCTCGTATCACTCAGAGATTGGGGTGGTGTGCAATAGTATTTCATGATAGAATGCATTAATATGTGTGTAAACATAGGTTGAAATATGTTTTAAAGATCATAATTCTGGAATGTAGTTAGAAATTAATTCCCATCCAGATTTCTTTTTAGAAAATGCAGAATGATGCAGAAATGAGATGAAACAGATTTATGAACGGATGTATGTGTAACTGGCATGGAACAGAAAGAGACTGATCTGTCCATCCCTAGAGGAAGCTGTTGAAACTGTACTTATCTTTAGATTATTTCCTTAGCCTTCTTCTTAAATAATGACAAACCAAAGGGATTCTAGATTCCACTGTTATCCTCTTCACTTTGCAAAGAAATCAAATCCTGCCAGCCATCTTTCACTTTTACCTGCTTGGTGGGTTCTTAGAAAACCTGCCTGCCTTGCCAACAAAATTCAGATGCTGTAGGATACTTGGGGGGGACGACTGAACTGAAACTAATTTATTTTTTTAAAAGGAATATGGGACCACTATATTCCTGGTTAGATAGGGCAGGGTGCATGGAGATATCTGTCAATGAGGAGACAATGGCAAATGGAAAGAAATGTAAACCGCTCTTTGCTGTTATGCCTTTATCTGTCCATACATCCATCAATCCACATCACCTTCCCCTGCTCTGCTTCCCTTTTCCAGCATGGCTGCTGAATTAATGTTTCATGCCTGTTTCAAAGGCTTGTGAGTAATGAGACTTTGTTGGCATATATATGCAGTGTAAACTGTACACAAAAGCAACCACCCACAAGAACAATCACCTCTCTTCTCTCACTGTCAGAAACATAGCAACCGGTGTCCATGGCTTCTGCACACAGCTTTGGTTTGCATGTAATTAGCAGAGATGCATCTTAAAAGTCTTTCAGTCTCCAAAACACCATTGAAGGTGTGCTTTAAGAAATGGCTGGACAGGAATGGCCGTCAGCTTCCCAACCTCCTCCCCACACAGCCAAATATTGGTATTGGATGCCATATGGTAAATTATAGTGCCAGGATATGACTGCCATTTTCCCTCTTTCTTCTACTCCACTAACAGGAAAATCTTACAATAAAACATCCTGTGTTTCAAATTGCTTTGTTTTAGACTAGTTACCCAGTTAAATAAAGTGTATTAACTGTAGGAGTTCAAGTCAATCTACTGAGTTTCAGACAATTAATCAATCAATTAACCAATTAAATCTGAATACTTTTTAAACTGGTGGGGGAAACACAATAATTGTGATGGGAAAATCATATGCTTCTAAATGATACAGACTTTTGTCACAATAAGAATCATCTTAGAATCTCACTTACAGGAGGGAGTGCCTTTTGTTGGGATTTGTCATCAGGAATTTTTATTAAGAGAGAGAGTGTGTGAAACATACACATTGATATCTGTTTCTGAACAAACTTCTGTAGTCAGTTAAAATGGTTTGAAGTCAGTGAGTTGACTAAACATTTGCAACACTGATTTCTTTCAAATAGAAAAGTAGTTAGACCTTTACATTCCCTCTTTTGTGATAATGAAAGTGCAAGGGCATCAGACTGGCCGACAAAACTCCCCCTGCCCCGACTTCCCCCTTTATTTATGACTTGGCACTAGATTGGTCTATCAGCGGCTGTTAGTCATGACAGTTAAATGCAACCTCCATATTAAGAGGGAAGCAATGCATTTTTTATTACTAGTTGCCGGGGCGGGGGATGACTGTTTTCACTTGCTGTGTTGGTGAACTTTCCAAGGGCAGCTAGTTGGTCACTGTGGGTGATAGGTTGGTCCTTGGTCAAATCCAGCCTAGGGAATTTTTACATCTCCATTTCACTAGCCATACACTTTCCCCTCTCCTTGTCTAGACTGCACACACTGGGTAGCATGTAGGTCTTTCTTGTCCTGCATGGGGACAAAAACTAGATAATGACTTGTCTGCCCTTTTCAGCTCTGTGATTTTATGAACCTAGTACCTAAGTTAATTACAGATTAATAATAATGCAGTCTAGTGGCTAATCACCCTTGTACAGAATGTCCAGCAACAGCTATAAATAGCTTGATGGCAAAATGCACTCATTCCTCCCCCATACCTCCCCCTAGCTAATTATGTTGCCCAAAATCGCCATGTAAAAACTTGCTGGGGGGGTTGCATCTTGCTAGCATTAAACACTGTGTCCTATTTCCATTATTGCTTTAGTTTGGCTGCTGTCAAAAAGGGCTCTTCGTGGTATTATGGTCAAGGAGGGCAGCTATGGAGTTATCATGGAAGAACAGGGGGCGCGAATTAAACAGGCAGTGTTTTGATAAACTCTCTCCTGCCCACATTCTCCTGACATTCTGATCCTATAAGAAAGAAAGAAAGAAAGAAAGAAAGAAAGAAAGAAAGAAAGAAAGAAAGAAAGAAAAAACATGCAGCATTTTCAGTCATATTATCATCTCATTTGCTATCTGATCTGAAACCAGCCTGCCATGTGGTTGATCAAAGGAGAATGCAAGGAGGAGGTTTGCTGGCTAACCCCTCCCTTCCCATTTCAAGCGAATATATCTCCTTCTGTTTTTTGTTTTAATAAAGTCTGATTCTTCCCCCTTCCTTGCTTGCATACTATCTCTCATGTTACCTCCCTTGCTTTTCCTTTCATGCCTCTCAGATGCCTGTTTTTGTGTGGTCTAGCCTTTGTTTTGCCAAATGTCATGTGCTCATCAAAGGTTCCTGTCCCCCAGTTATCCCCTCACCTGCCCCCTACCTTTCCCCCACTGTATTTCCACTGTTGTCTTGCCTGATTTTCCCCCTAGTACTTTTTGTATTTGGATAATGAATATCCTGTAGCCTTATTCAGGTGGTCATTGTCCCACAAAGGGCAAGGTAGATAGAGCAGGTCTGCACCAAGTACCCACACTAACATGACATCTACAGCACAAAGGTCTTCAAGGAATTGGCCTTTGCATTTTACAGCTGTACCCAATGAGAGACTTGGTTCCTGCAGATGAACATGTTCTGCACATGAAGAGCCATTCTCCACATTTGGTCCTCCCCCTCCTATGTTGCCCAACATGATACCCTGGTCTCTTTTAGGAGGAAGGGGAGATATTACAGAAATAGATAAATGGGAGCAATTACAGTACTACCAGAACAGGACTTGAATGTGTGTGTTGTTGGTGCACACATATGGAGAGAAAGCTAGAGGGCTCTTAATGTATGGTTACCAGACATCCTAGTTTCCTGGGGACAGTCCCCACATTTACAAATCTGTTCCTGGACAAAATCCGTCCCTAGAATGTCCCCGGATTTCATTTAATATCCACAGATTTATATTTTAAGTGTTGTAGATTGATGTAGGGAATGAATGTTGCGTGATTGGTTCAATGGCACAAGACACATCATATGGGGACTTCTGGCGAGGCAAAATGGTGGGCGCCACGGCAGCGAGCAGCCCCTGAAGCCAGCTAAAGCCAACTGTGCTACCAGGCTGGCTCTGGGCTGCTAAGACTGCCACTGCCGACGCCACTGCCGAGGGGGAACTGGGGATGCCCGATGTATCAACTGGGGGGAACCACTGACTGACTCCCCGACCCAAATTGAGCCAGGAGTGAGAGCACCCAGCCACCCACCCAGTGGCGCTCTGGGGCCAGGAAAACCCTGGAGCCGACACAGGAGGAGGAGGAGGAGGAGGAGGAGGAGAAGAGAAGGAGAAGGAAGAAAGAGAGAGAAAGAGGAAGGAGAAAAAAGAGGGGAGCCCCAACTTTGCCACGCCACTGCTGCCACTGCCGCTGAGGAGGAGAGGGAGGAGAGTACCAGCTGAGCCCAGGCCCGACCTGAGCCTACTTCCATGGCGGCTAGTGCTCCAAGAGAGCAGGCCAGGGCCGAAAGGAAGGTCGTGCGACAGAGGAGGCCACAGAAGAGATTACCGGTACTTCTTTAAAAAACAAACAAACAAAAAACCTTTTTGTTTATTAACTTTCCCCCCTCTCTTTTCAGGAAAAAAGTGTCCCCAGATTCTTTGAAAAAAATCTGGTAACCTTCTCTTAATGAAATCCAGAAGTCCCATCTCTGACTCCTCCCAATTTTGGCCAAATCTTACCCATCTCCTTCTTAGAAACAGTAGCTATGGTGGACATCACAAAAGGTAAGGGTGCCTTCCAGACACAGACCCCCCTAACCCCTCTGCACCCCCTGTACTTCAACCATGGAACAAGGTTACCTCTGATCCACAATACTGGATCAATGACAGTAAAAGGCACGGTTTCTTGCTGTTCTCAAATTAGCCTCACCAACTTGGGGAACAATCAGCAATGCTTCTGCAGGTGGTCTTAGTTGTTATATAGGGGTTCAGGTGGTCCCTAAAGTGCCCCGGACCTTGTTGTTGTTTATGGCTTTTTATATTAATACTAGGACCTTGTACCTGGCTTGATAGTAGATGGATAGCCAATGCAGATGTTTAAACATCAGCAGTCAGGCCACCTCATTTTCCCAAACCAGGCCCAAAGGCAGCTTCACATAGAAGGCATTGCAGCAAACAGTGCATGGACTACAGTGGTCAGGCCACAAAGAGATTGTGGTAGGTGGATGAAGTCATATTGTATCTCCTTGGAGCCTTCTGAAACAGCAGCGAAGGCAGCACATCCAAAAACATTAAGGAGTGCTCCTTCCCCCTACAATTCAATCGTTGTGTGTTCCTTTTTTCACGGGTGTGGGAGCTCACAGAACGTATCATTTTCTTCAGAAATGGTTGCCTCTGTCATCTAAGAATCAATTCACTGGAACAGCCTTTTGCTATATATCCCCAGTGGCCTGCAGGCATTTCACTTCTAAATCCCAGGGTGGCCATCAGAGCAGCTGAAACGGCACTGTCCATTTGTGTAGTCATCCGAAATCATTAGTCTCCTTTTGTTTTGACAAATAACAAATATGAATCATTAAATGAGACAACAAAGTTGTGCAAAATCCATGCTTTTCTTTATTTTTGCACTGTGTAAAAATCAATCCCATTTATCATCCCTCACTGACAATTCTTTTGCATATCTTATGGCAATTATTTCTTCGTCAGTCATATTTTAAAACTAATCAGTTTGCTTAGGCTGCATTCTATGCAATTAAATGCCTACTTCAGGGACACAGAAGCCACTCGGCAGAATCTTCAGGGGAATGGCCAAAATTAACATGTGATGGCAGTGAAAAGAGAACCGTGATAGATTTGAGAATTCCTACTCACCCTCTCACTGTGATAGACTTAGTACACAGGGGTGCGAGAGAACTCAGCCAAACTTCCCTGGACTTCAGGGGCACTTTGGCTCATGTAAAGACTTTGGAAATATTCTCTGCTTAAAATTCTATTGATACCATCCATTATGTGAGCTACTTTATTAAACAAGATAGAATTTAGAGTGTGTTGCTGACAACACCAAGGTTGCAGGTTTCATCCCCGTAAGGGACAGCTCCACATTCCTGCACTGCAGGGGGTTGGACTAGATGATCCTCAAGGTCCCTTCTAACTCTATGATTCAGTGAGATATTGATGAGATTTCTGAAATAAATCCTTGCATCCTGTTCGCACTACCTTCAACTGTAGCACCCTGCTTGTGGTTAACGCTTAGCTGGAATGAAATATTCAACGCAGCAATAGAGAAATTAAAATAATAATTTATTTGTCAGACAAATAAATGAGAGGCACAGTGGTATATGGTTACCAAGCTCTGGCCTGGGCTCCTGCCATTATGGCCAGCACTTATATTCCCTCAGCCCAGCCTCCTTGCTCCTCCTTTGGCTGCCTCTGTCCAATCAGCCTGGTTGAAATTCCCATTGGCTGTTTGCTAGAACCAATCACAAAAGATACACCCATTTCATATTACCTTTTATGGGAGACAAAAGCTATATATTCTTCTATCTATAAATGACAAATAAGTAGTCATATATCTTACATTTATCTCAACAAGGAACCTTAATTACCAGCTCACCTCTTGCCCTCCTTGCCCTCCTTGCCCTCCAAAACAGATCGTTAATAGTTTTAAATTTTTATCTTAAACAGATGTCAAGGATCTTGAGTTCACATTCTCATGCATCATCAATGAAAGATCTCCTTTTGGAGGTCTTTAAACAAAGGCCTGACAACTATATATCAGGAGTGCTCAATGGCGTCTCCTGTCTGGCAGGGGGCTGGACTCAATGGCCCCTGTGGTCTCTTATAACCATGATTCTATGAAATAAGAATCTAGCATAAGGTTTTAACATTTCTTAGTTTCTAAATCCTTTGCATAATTACATTTAAGCTAATATATTTAATACATAACATAAATAACCTTTTAAAAGGAAAAGAAATCTTAAAAGGATCTCAGTTTAAGAAAGAAACAACTTTAGAAAAAGATTTCCCAAAATACTCCCTCCCTTTCTGCCAGCCAGATGCTTTTCCATTGCTCTTGACCTTTTTAACCTTAGGAATAAGATATGGCTCATTTTACTATTTACCAAGCTTAATTTGTAGGGTCAGTGTAACCTTGCTCTTAGCCTGTAATTCCCTTTTTACGACTTTGAGAATTGTTTTCTGCTATAAATCAAGGGGCCCCTTGTCCAGGAGAATAAACATCTTGCCAAGGTTCTTAGGCAGCTGGTCTTCTGCCTGGCATGAAACATTTGAAAATCTTTAAGCTCATTTTAAAATACAGATCCTGATTAATATATAGCCTGGATAAAAATGCAGGCTATGATTAGATGCCTCACAACCCCTTTGCCGGGTGTGGCCCATGGAAAAAACAGAACATCATCACCATCATCATCAAACCTTTTATTGGCATCACATACAAACATCCAAAACAAATCGATACAGAATTACCACTTCCCCAGTGGCACAAAACATTTGCTAAAAGAAAAGAGGCAGACCAGTCTATTGTCACATCTCTAGGTCTCGAGCGAGATCAGACATCTGCAGTGTATTATGGCTCCTCTGATGTGCCACCTTTTGCCAGGGGTGTGTGAGGATCACTGTTTTGATGCTCTATTCCTTCTTATAAAATTAATCCCCTCTGTCTTTTGAAGAGGTTGTTCTCAGAGGCGTAGCAAGGTCAGGTGGTACCCGGTGTGAGTTGTTGAGCTTTTTTAGGGAAGGTTGCCCAGAGTTGTTGGGCTTTTTTTAGGGAGGGTTGGACACCAATTGTGGAAATCCACCTGCTGGGGTATGAGCACCGCCATGCCAATCCACCCAGGGTGATTTTGTCACCCCCCCCTTGGCATGACAACCCCCCTTGCAATGCCCCTGGTTCTTTTAAGCAGCAAAGTTCACTGAAAAATCAAATGTTCAGTTTATAAGGGGGAAAATGAAACCTAAACACAAACAGAAGATGGGGAGAATTTTTTTAAAAAAACAGGGCACTGGAGTCTTATCCAGAGCTGTCTGCCCCTTCTGACTAGCCATGAGGTTGAGAGGGGGAGTTGAAATAATGCAAATAAAGAGGAGCTAAAAAGCGTTAGAGAAAGACAAAGCTCAGACACAGGAGAGAAACTGCTGAATCTTCATTAAGTGAAAGGTCCCTATTATGTGTGTGCACTTCACTGGGATCCTATGGCCTGAGAGGCAGTTTATAAAGTACATTGACTGTTTGCAATTGCTGCATTTTGAGAATCAAGTGGAGCCAGTTCTTCCTATAAAGTCTAAGGTAAGTTGAGCTGTGAAAAGCTGTCCAATGAGCATTGGTTGGAGATGCAGTGAAATTGGGTAAGACAAGGTAGGCCCACTTGTTTTCCTTTTAAAAAATTATAATAATAAGTTTTATTAGGGAATATAGAGAGGAAAATACAAAGCTTAATATCAAATATCTTTTCTCCTTTTTAAATCTTGAACTAAGACTTTAAGGAGAAAAGGAGTAGGAAAGGAAAAAGAGAGAAATAAAGAAAAGAGTAGAAAAAGGTTAAAAGGAAGAGAAAAATAAAAATTTATAAAAATATAGTGGACAGATAAATAACTTCCCATTCTTCATCGGCCCACTATATATAAACACTTCTTTTCCAATGCAAAGAGACGGGGGGATGGGAATCAATGCACACTGAAGAAGAGCCGTTTATCTGAATGTACCCAGAGAGTCTATGGCCGAGAGCTGCTACTCACTTTCCATTCTGCACTTGGTTGCATATGCTACATCAACAGAGGACAATGCAAGGGCTAGATAGAGCATTCTGCAGCCTTCACCCAAAAGGCTCCATCCCCTGGAGTCTTCTCTTGCTGTCGCTGTCAGTCAACCTCCCTCTGTTCTGCTCTCATGTTCATTTGAGGCAGAGACAAGCAAAGTGGTGCAATTCTTTCGTTGCTGCTGCTTCAGGGGAAGAAAATACATTTACATTACTAAATGTGGCTTCCCAGCGAGCGCGTGCCCAAGTGAAAGCAACCAGCAGTCTTTGATAAGGCAGGAAAAGACTATAGAAGGGGAAAAACAAATAACCCTCATTCACCCAACGTGAATTGAGATAAAGGCAAGAGGAACAAGTGGTTAAAAAAGCAACCGCCTCTGACATTTCCGCTTCAAGCAAGCTTTATCACAGAATAGGAGGCTTTTATTTTCTTACCTTTCCTTTTGATAGTCTCTCGTGACGCACTTATCAAAGGATGCCGCCTGACTTCCTTTTGCACTCTGCTGTGTTCAGATCTGTCATTTCATTGGGTTTTGATTGCTTTGCTCATTATTCTCCATTAGGGATGGGCTTGGCAATCCTTTACTTCCAGAAAGATGTGTTATATCTAGAGCAGAAATTTTGCAGTCAAGAAGGCTTCTAAAGCCTAGGTAAAGGTAAAGGTACCCCTGCCCGTACAGGCCAGTCGTGTCCGACTCTAGGGTTGTGCGCTCATCTCACTTAAGAGGCCGGGAGCCAGCGCTGTCCGCAGACACTTCCGGGTCACGTGGCCAGCATGACAAAGCTGCTCTGGCGAGCCAGCACCAGCGCAGCACACGGAAACGCTGTTTACCTTCCCGCTATAAAGCGGTACCTATTTATCTACTTGCACTTAGGGGTGCTTTCGAACTGCTAGGTGGGCAGGAGCTGGGACCGAAAGACAGGAGCTCACCCCGCCGCGGGGATTCGAACTGCTAACTATGCGATTGGCAAGTCCTAGACACTGAGGTTTTACCCACAGCGCCACCCGCGTCCCAGACTAGCCAGATACAAATTCTATAGTTTGCAAGAAGTCCAGGAGTTGTTGTTTTCCAGCACTATCACCTGAAAGTTACACACCCACCCACCCATATATATATATATATATATATATATATATATATATATATATATGCGCAATATCAAGCATTTACCGAAAGCGACATGAAGGAATCCACAACCTGTAAAATTAATTTCCCTTGTGCTGTTTTATTTTCCTATAAATTTCAACATGCTTTACGCCGCCTCCTGTTAATTCAATGCATCACAGATTTTCACACCCCGACATAGATTCAGCAAGCAGAGAAGCTGGAAAACAGAAGGATGGGTACAATAAAAGGACATTTTGCATAATCACTGAACATATGACCAGGCATTTATATTTTCGCTCACATTGTAGGTTGTTTTTTTCCATGAGAAATCAGTTCAGTGAAGATGCTACAAAACTACCAGGTTATACTTTGATAGGAAAGCACAAGTGCTTTCATTTATGATGCACTATCTGTTAGAGCTGTGCAGTGGATTCCAATGAGTCCCAAATGGAATCGGGTTGATTTGGAGAAATTCAGGCCTTGGTCAAGTAGGATTGAGATAGCCCCTGGTCACCAAAGGTCAGTCTGCATAGCCCAGAGCAATCTAGGGCTGCCTTGGGGTAGCACATAGGAAGGATAGGCAGGTGTGGTGCAAAGGAGGAGAAAATGCAAGAAGGAGGGACCAACCAAGCAGCTGCATCGGCTGAGGAAAGGTTCAGGTGAGCAGATGTCTCTACAGAGGAATAAAGGTAAAGGGACCCCTGACCATTAGGTCCAGTCGTGGCTGACTCTGGGGCTGTGGTGCTCATCTCGCTTTATTGGCTGAGGGAGCCAGCATACAGCTTCCGGGTCATGTGGCCAGCATGACTAAGCCGCTTCTGGCGAACCAGAGCAGCGCACGGAAATGCCGTTTACCTTCCCGCCAGAGTGGTACCTATTTATCTACTTGCACTTTGACGTGCTTTCGAACTGCTAGGTTGGGAGGAGCAGGGACCAAGCAACGGGAGCTCACCCCATCGCAGGGATTCGAACCGCCAACCTTCTGATCAGCAAGTCCTAGGCTCTGTGGTTTAACCCACAGAGCCACCCGTGTCCCTCCTACAGAGGAATACATGCTCCTAAAAAGGAGTATTTTTCCTTATTCGAGTAAAATTGTTTGGATCACTTGGATTCACGGGGCTTTTTTTCTTTTCACCCAACTGCTTCCTCTGCAAAGAAAGAAACGCTCCCTTTTTAAAGGAAGCTTCTCTCTCCCCCCACCCCAATTTGGATTCAAAATCCTAGAGGACTTTATGCTCTAGATTTTAGAGGAAGGTCAGAATTAAAATTTCAGATTTCTATATGAACCATGCAATTTCTTGTATATAAACAAATCCAGAATGTACAACTATAGGGATTTCAGAAGCTGATCACAAAACCCATTATGCGGTGCAACTACAAGAAACATTACAAAACCTTTATTTGCTAAAGTTACCATACTATGTGTACGTGATACACAACTGGAATTCTTCAAAAATTGAGTCTTTGGATAGTCCATAAAAATCAGGAAATGAAACACCAAAGAAAAGACATTTATTGATTTTTGCATATGCATAATTATATGGAAAATCTTATACATTGGCATTATCAGTGTTACAATTTATTACCTGCCCTTCACCTTACCCCCCTATGTTCTTCACATAAGTATCATTAAATAAGGTATTGACCTGCCATAGTCACCGCTGGTTAAATGGAAAGAAATCTGCCTATATTTGAGATACCTAAGCACCCAGCTCATTTTCTGCAGCCCTCAGAATGAAATTTGTTCCTTTTAGCAAAAGTGAATACTAAAGACCTTAACATCTGCCCTGATACCAACTCAGTTCATTTGGGACTCAGTCCTTCATGTGTTTGCTTCTACTTCACCGAGTCTTGATAGCAAACCCATTTTCCCATGAAATATGCACACTGCATAACACTGAACCGTTCCTTTATTAAGCAGACTAAGACTTCCTTCAAAAAAAAGCCTCCGCTACAAAAAAATTCCTTTATTTTCACACAGCCCAACCTAGGTGATATTTTCCGTACTTCCCGCACAAACCAAGTGAAGGTATCTATGTTTTTCGGAGCCAGACATATATTCTTTAAGAAGCTGTTTCACAGAGAGCAACCAAACGCCTTCAGAATTCCTCAGCCAAATGTGCCGCAATAATTCCACTGACAGTCTTATATATGAAGTGACTAACCATATTCGGCCACAACAAGGAGACACCTAGCTCTGCTGAACAAAAACAAAAGCTACCAACCAGAAGGAAAGAGAAATTAAACAAAAACAACTCATTTGTCTCTAAGGGGGTGTCTCAGAATTCATACACTCTTTAGCAGGGAAACATCATCAAACTCACAATTGCTTACAAGACCTCTGTCCAGCAGTTATGTCTGAACAGGGAGTTGTGGAGTTGTGTGCACATACCCTACACCAGGTTCCATATCCCCACTTGCTCCACCCCGATGTTCACACACTCTGAAGGGGGCTTCCAAGCACATTCGGCTGGATGCACTTTGAAACCTCGCTGTAATGGGGAACCCTGTGTCAACATAAGGAAGCTTCTAAGTATGTTCTTCAAAGCCCAGTCATAAGAGGTTGGAAGGCCATCTGCCCATGAAAGCTTCAGCTGAATTTCCTGCACTGCAAGGGGTTGGACTAGATGACTCTACGATTCTATGATTCTGTGATCTAGACTTTCCATTGTAGGTGGAGCCAATGAGGCTTCCTTCAGTTGGGGATGTTGGGGGTTGGGCCTCCACATGTGATCATATCTCCCCATCTCATGTCAGCATTCCTTTTCAAGGATAACACTTAAACAGAAATATGGACTCTATGACAAGAATGAGGAGTATGTGGCCTTCCAGATGTTGATGGATTCCAGTTCCCATTATCCCCAGCAAACACAAAGCCACTCCCGACATAAGGAGGGGGAGTTGCGGGCTCACGCCCCACCTACATCCTCGCGGGACTGGCTGCAGCCCCACGGGACTTGGGGAATCCCGGAAATCATTAGTATTCATTATTCACCAAGCCAGCCAATCGGTTGGCAGCGGGGGCAGGATTAGTAGGGTTCATTTAAGGTCGGGACAGCCTGTGCTCGCGCCTTTTCCCTCTTACAGCCAGCAGGGGTATTATTATGCAAATGAGTTGGGGGGAGGAGCGCCATCACCTCCCCCAAATATTAAAGGGTAGTTTTTTAAAGGACTCTGGGGGGCGTCGCCTTGTCCGAAACCTATGGAGGCTAGGGCCTAAAGTGCGCTCCCGAGCGGTAACCCCTCGCGGAGCACCTAGGGATGTGCATCTTGAGGGCTCCCCCTGTTGGTGCTTAACCCTTCCCGGTTCTATGCCGGTTAGTCTGATAGGGCCAATGCCTAAAGCCAATACCACTCTTACCTGTAATCAATAAAGTTGTGGCCATTTTTCGCCCATTAACCTAAATTCTGGAGTCCAGTGTCTTTATTTATTCCATCTGTGGGAGGGGGCAGGAATCGCCATGCAATCAATAACACCTGGAGGGCCACAGGTTCCCAATCCCTACCCTGTGATTCTCCAATCTATCGCTTGAAACTCAAACTCCTGCTCATGACGGTAAGCTGGAATTGATGGTCTCTGTTCGGCTCTTTCCACTGCTCACACATCTATTCAGTACTACATGGCATTCTATCCTAAGGGCTTAAAGTGTGTTTAAAAAACAGATGTGAAATATAAACTACATTCAGTTAAAATGGCCTCACATTTCAGGTCTGTAGCCATAGAAACAGATTTTATCAAATAGCTGGCAAGCTGCAATACTTAAATAACATACTACATATGACCCATGACCATAAACTTGCCAAGCCAAAGCTATGGGGCACCAGTAACCAGATCACAATCCAGTTCAAAAGCCTTGTATCACTTCTAGAGAAATCTCAGGAGAAGATTTTATAAACTTGAAGAGCAGAGAAGGGAAACCTCTGGATGTTGTTGGATTCCCATCAGCCTCAGCCAGCATGACCAATGATCAGGAATTAAAGGAGTTGTAATCCAGTAACGTCTGACCACAAGTTCCCCATCCCTGTCTTCTATACAAGATCTCAAAGTAGCTGTTTTACTACAAAGGAATTTCAGAAATAGACTGGAAAGAGAAGCTGCTGAATTGCAACTTATCACCAAACTTAAAACCATGGAGAGTCCTGGTCTGAACAAAGACCTTGGATTCTTATCTCATTATACATGACAAAGCCATTTTTCACCTTCTCACCCCTTGCTTTTTCCTGTAAGACCTATTGCAGTTGTTAAGAGTCGTCAACAGGCTCATCACAGCTATCTGCCAATCACCCATTCCCACCACCCTTCTGAGTAATACCCCTCCCCACCTTCTCACTATATAGAAGGGTCTGGAAACTTCTGTTTCAGTGTATCTGAAGAAGTGTGCATGCACACGAAAGCTCATACCAAGAACTTAGTTGGTCTTTAAGGTGCTACTGGAAGGATTTTTTTGTTTGTTTTGACTATGGCAGACCAACACGGCTACCTATCTGTAACTGTTAGAGGAAAGAAATGCACAGAAATGGGCTACTACCAAACCTTCCAGGCTCTGTTATTTTGAAACTTTGGGAACAGAATATAGATTTAAAAAGTGTGTTAGTAGCCACTTTGGTGGCCAATTTGGCCAAAAGGTAGGATATAAAGTTAAAGGAAAATAATTTGCCAATGTGCATTCTGATGGTCAGGAACTGGATCAAGTCTAAGACATTTTTCTTTGTGTTCAAAAGCTTTAAGATGTACTTCTTGTCAGTATATGGAAACATCACCGCTGCAGACAGCCAGATTGTTGACATCACATGATGCGCCTATCTGTGGGAAAGAAGAATTTCCCCGGACGTTGACAGGCTGGATAAGTCTATGTGAAGAGTGTAACTTGAAACCTTCTGACTGCGCATGCTCAGGAAGTTTGCTAGAAGAACTGAACTGAAAGGACGTGTTTTTCTCTAGTGCTGTAATGTCAGAAATAAACATCATGTAAATAGATTTCTGACTTATTTTCTTTCCCCTGCGGAAGCAGGAGGGAGGGGTTGTGCATTTTACCCACTCTTGGGAAAATGTCGCCTATCAAAATTTCCGTGGTCTGTCTGGATATCAGCCAGAGGAGGTTACCGGTATGCAAGCTCCGAGGACAGTGAGAGGGGCCAGCCTCTATGGAGGGGGCTTGCAAATCGACACTTCTTCCTGTTCCCCTTTCCCACATATCAAATTCAGATCTTTATTTAACCCAAGACATCCAATCTATTATGCAATAACTCATTCCTTTTACATGTCAGATCTTCACCTTGCCTTGCAAACTTTGAATGACCCAGATTAATTTATGCTCGTTTTGAGCTGCTCCATAGCACATGACTCTACTATGTTATACTTAACAATCTCTACTTCTGTAATAATAATAAATAAAGCCTTTCCACTTGAAACCAGTTTCTCACAATTTGTCTGAAAATGGTTGAAGTTCACCCATCTCATATTGGACAACATTGTAAGTGCATAAATAAACTGAGTGACGTTTCAAAGACACCTCTTCTCATGTTAGGTTTATTTTAGGAACATAAGAAACTGCCTTATATATGGAGTCAGACCATTGGTCCATCTGGCAATTGCTCTTCTGGATTTCAGACGGGACTTTTCCCTAGGCCTTTTGAGATACTGGAGCATTAAAATGCAAATCATTTTCTGCCATTGACCTACAGCCCTACCCCATCCTTAATACTTTATGAATTGCATACCACAGCTCACCACTTCAGACTTGCACAATCCCTGAAAGCTTTTGCTAGATGATCTACCCTTGAGGGGTTTTGCTGTTGTTATTATTTATATATGGTACAGATGCAACAGCAGACATAGATCAGGATGGTGCAAACATCTTGTATTGGAATTTGCATCCATGAGCTACATTTTAAATGGTATGCTAATGTATTATCAGACTATTCAGTTTTCATGTCTCTAACAAAAAAAAAAAGGCTGAAGACATTATTTTTAAAAAGGTCAAGTGACACACACAGAGAGACTATGGCTAAACTGATGCCTTAAATTACCAAATGCCATCTCTCCCCCACCCCCGACCAAAAAAAAATGCAAAATGTCATCTTCCTGCAAATAATAAACCTAGATAGAAAATCTTGTTGAATGAGTTTTTGGTTCAGATCCTTTATGGTAAATACAATTGGATCCACTGTGTCATTGAACATTCCATTAGACATCCTTAAGCTTGAACAAAGGAAAACCTTAACAATCCATTTACTAACACACTCAGCTTCAGCAGCCAGGTCAGAACAAGATAATGCAGAGTAAATGAATAGATTGAACGAAAGTTCTTACTTGAACTTTTCCTGGTTTTTGTTTGGAGGGGGTTGTTATCATGTAGCATGGTCATGAAGCCAAATGAGAGAGAGAGGACAACGCTAACTTGCCCTCAGTCTAGGAAACCTGAGAGGAAAACAGTGGTGTCTGTTATTCACTGATAAACTGCCCAATTCATACTTCTCAAACCAGTACACAAACTGAAACACAGCTATCCTTCAAACTTCACACTTCTCTGAAATTTGTGATGCATATTGCGGAAATGCTCTTAAAACACATCTGTTAGTGGAAATAACATATAAAAAATACATTATATTACGGGAAATTGCTTGCAAAATGTGTATGTTAGTCAAAACTATATACAAAAACGTGTTCATTAGTAGAAATTTGTACTAATAGGCTGACGAGGATTTCACAAATCGCTGCAGAAATGTGAAGAATTGAATTTAAGATTGGACAAACGAGAAACCCAAAGAACTGAAACTGGGAATCTGAGGTAAGATACCCACAATCTTGATGGGAATCTGAGGTAAGATACCCACATAGCAGATGTTGTCCCCCAATTCCATGTAAAGGCAGCATAAGGTCCAAAACAGTTTACTGCTGCAGAAGATAAGGCTTCAGTACGACAGTTCTGGACAGTGATACATAGATACAGCTTGCGGGCTTTTGCAGATGCAGATATGTACAAATAGAAAGTATTCCTGTTACTGCAGCCATTTAGGACATAACACAGACTACAACTTACTCACTGACTGACCCTGACACCCTGACAATTAGCAGATGTGCCTTAATCACTTATATAGCCAGCATTGGACCATTGCCATAGCAACTGCCTTGGCTGATCATGCACCTGTTGGCTTATATCATACATGATTTTTGCTCATGAAGCAAATTAATTCTTTCCCCCACGCAGATCCTCCAACACATCCATAGTGGATGTGTTGTGTTGTCTGGTAAGTCATTCCAGCATCAGCTCAGGTTGCTAATGTCAGCAGAAGTGAACAACTAACCAGCCTCCATGTCCTTGTACAGTGCTGACTGCATAATCCTGGTGCCCAAAGGTAAAGGTGATAATTACCGCCTGCCCACCACCACTGCCACTTTTTCCTTCCTGCCATACAGAAGCCATCAGCACTTTTGCCTAGCAAATGGCTTCATTAGCTGCACTGTATTCTAAGAAACATGAAATAAAATTGTTTCATTTTTTAGGATTAGATCACTTCTCAGCCTTTGGGTTTAATTTTTATCACAGCTGGTGAATCTGACCAGTGACAGTCAAATTTTGAAGTGACAACCTTCACAAGGCTCCTCTGATACATTTTTTGAACCATTGTTTTCTTTTCAATCTATAGTAAGCAAGTGCCATTCCATCTCTGGAATTATAGTGTGTATGATAACTACAACATGTTTTGCACGTTATGCAAAGTATTGAAAACAAATGTCAATCCTGTTATGTAAAGAAAAGAAACTTAAAATTATAGTGCTATGATGTCATTTTTTAAAAAAGTGATATTAGAACAAAGAAGGTTCATGCTGCCAAAGTTAAGAGCTATCCTTCTATAAAAATAACTTGTGTGTTTAATTTGTTGAGAATATAATTTTGAATTTTCACTTTTTTCACCTGAGGATTGAATATGAAATATTTGCATCTTCAACATATCGTCATCTTAGCCGGGTGCTATAAGAATGAGCACACATTTGTATGTAATTAACATAATGTAACATAATAATTTTTCAAAATGAATATGATTACATGCCTTCAGGCTTGGTTTTCTTACAGAACATGTTCCCTCCACCATCACACTGAGAGTGCTTGCAGAGGTAGTTTGTGGTGGTAGAAATGTGACCAGTGGGGGCTGTAGCTCAACAGTAGAGCATGCAGAAGGACCCAGGTTTGATACCTGTGATCTCCACTTAAGGGTGTGAAGAACATGAGTCTGATACCATGGAAAGCTACTGCCATGCATTACAGTGTTACAATACTGAACTAGATGGACCAATGGTCTGACTAGGCAGCTTCCTATAATGCCAAACCACAGAGAGCATCTTTTGTGGAGATGCTTATTTGTGACTTTGCATTGGTCCTTAGTCACTGTATTTCTTGTAAAATGCCCTGTGCAACACAGAGAGCATATTTTAAGAGTTTGTGGGAGCAGCCAATTTTCAAGGTAATTAAAGTGCAAGCCAGCATTGGAAGGCAGCTGTTGGAAAGGTATTTCAGCAGCAAGGAAAGCATATTGTATGATATCATGTACCCTCCTGGAGCTTATGTTCAAATCTACTCTCATTCCATGAGCACTGCATCTCTATAGTGCAGAAATGCATGTTCTGGTCCAGGAGGGGCCCTGCCAACAAAGTCAATCCCTGGAAGCTGAGAGAGACAACTGGGTGAGTGATCTGAATATGAGGCTCAGTATTCAGGCTCCAATCAGATGCAAAGGAAAGGGCTATTAGTCCCCAAAATGCAAAAATTCTATGGGAGAGTTTTCTGCTTTTCCTACTGGTACTGACAAAGGAAAGCCCCATTGTTCCATGATGAAATCTCGCAAAGACTAGGCAAGAATTAGGTCCCTGTGAGTTGGCTGAAAAGTGAGCTGAGGAGGCTCTGAACATTGTGGTTTTCTGTGGGAGTTGGTGGAAAATATGGGGAAAGCTCTTATCTTTCTTCTAGGAGGAAACTGCACCCAGTTAAAAATGTACCAGGGCCACACAAAAATCACATAAATGGGTCAAAGAGGAAACAAGGAAGTGGGGGTGACAACAGGGGGGAAGCCGGAATTTCAAAGCTACTAAACTCAGCAACAACCAAACTCTCTCATCCATGGATAATCATTTTTCTCTCTGAACATGTGTAGCATCAGGATAGGCAGCTGTCAAGTGATAAAGGAGCAAGTGTATGTTGGCAGCTATCAAAATAGCCATTGTATGTAAAAAGGATGATGCTTCAAAAAATAAGAAGTCCCAGGAACAGAAAAAGGCAGACACCAATTGCTTCAGTGCCTCAGGAGAGTTAAGTAAAGTTGGTGTCTCCCATCATCCAAAATACAAGAACACAAATACAAATAGATAAGCTGCTAGAAATCCATTGGGGTTTGTGGGCATTTTAGTGTATTACACAGCTCATCATGCATACAGCTAATCTGCCTGCTGGACAGAAGTCTTAAAGCAGAATGGAGCTAGATGACTGATGAATAAAAGAAAAGAAAAAGGTGGAAGAGCAGACTGCAGAGGGAAAGCTGACAGGAGCTGAGGAGGGTCCAGTCTGGAACAATTCTTTCTCCTGGGATGAAGATGGTGGTGAAAATAAAATAAAAATAATTTTAATTGTCGGAGGGGGTGGAACTAGGGAATAAGAGCACAAGGTTACATGATATAGCAATTCAGAGTGGCCAAAGCATCATAGGCTAAAATACATTTGGACAGCAACACTTTAAGTGTTTACATGCTGATGCTAGAAGCCTAGTGAGCTGCAGTGTTTGGACTTAGAGGACAGCATTGATACATTAGGACAGCAGGTAACTACTGGAATGGAGAGAACAGAATACTCACAGCACATAGCTCCTAATAATAATAATAATAATAATAATAATAATAATAATAATAATAATTTATTTATACCCCAGCCACTCTGGGCAGCTTCCAACAAAATATTAAAATACAGTAATGCATCAAACATTAAAAGCTTCCCTAAACAGGGCTGCCTTTAGATGTCTTCTAAAAGTCTGGTAGTTGTTGTTCTCTTTGATGTCTGGTGGGAGGGCGTTCCACAGGGCGGGTGCCACTGCTAAGAAGGCCCTCTGCCTGCTTCCCTGTAACTTGGCTTCTCACAGCAAGGGAACCGCCAGAAGGCCCTCGGCACTAGACCTCAGTGTCTGGGTAGAGTAATTCATAGACAGTAAGGCTATTGAAAACTAGTAGCTATACTGACTGTGATCTCTGCTGCTGGAGGCAGCATGCTTTAGAATACCCAGTCCTGAGAACTGCAGGTGGAGAGAATGCTGTTGTACCCAGCTTCTGCTTGTGGGCTTCCCATGGGCATCTGGTTGGCCACTGTGAGAAGAGGATAGTAGACTTAATGGGCCTTCGGCCTGATCCAGCAGGCTCTTCTTATGTTCTTAAATTATTAACATCAGTGCGCAGACCGACTTGGCCTCATCAGTGACCTCTTTGGTCGTTAATTGTTGCATGTTGTTGCTGTCAATGAGCACTGTTGATCTTCCTCCTCTGTTGATAACCTGATCAGTACTAGCTGACATCTGATGTGAAGGGTCAGAGAGCAAGACCTGTACTGATTAGAGAGCTCCAAAAATAAAGTGGCATGTCCACAACATTTCATGTATCTGGGGATGAAGGAGGCAGAACTGTATATGCAGCCCAGGCAGCTGGGTTCAGGAGAGCCATCCTATTCCCATAGCAACATCAATTTGTGGGGTGTATAAACTATCCTCTCTTTATCTCCATCTCTCTTTGTGTGTGTGCTTGATGACACCCAACTCTAAAGCTATGAATAATCTCCATTCACAGCTCCATGGGGATGTTGAACAATATTAGTGGAAACATGAGCCCAGGGAGCTGATATTGCCTCTCCAATGACCACCTTCTAAACCCTGTCAGATAGAAAAGAGCAACTCCATTGGAATGAAGTTTGCAAGATACCTGCCAGATAGAGCAGTCATTGACAACCAGGGGCTTTCTAGATGTTTTACAGTGAGGCATCTGATCAAGGCCTGTATTTTAAAATGAGCTTAAAGATTTGCAAATATTTTTATGCCAGGCAGAAAACCAGCTGGCTAAGGACTTTGGCAGATGTTTATCCTCCTGGACAGGCCCCCCCCCCCTGATTTATAGCAGGAGCCAAAATTCTCAAAGTTGTAAAAGGGAATTACAGGCTGGGAGCAAAGGTTACTGACCCTACAGAATACAATCAAGCTGCAAAAACACTAATTAAGAGTTGGTAAATAGTAGGATTTATTGTTTAACAGAAAATAATACCATGTGCCTCCCATTAGAGACTTTAGCCACATTTTCCTAAGGTTAAAGGGCAAGAGCTAATGGGAAAAGCAGCTGGCCAGGAAAGGGGGGTGTAAACTGAAGAAGTTTTACTTTGAAAATGTCTTTTCTTCTAAAAAGCTATCTATGTTAATGTATGAGATTTGTTGGCTTAAATGTAATTATGCAAAGGATTTAGAAAGTAAGAAATGTTAGATTCTTATGTTAGATTCTTATTTCATTAATGGTGTGTGAGAATATGAACCCAAGATCTCTGTTTAAGACAAAATGTAAGACAGAATGAGCCATCTGTTTTAGCCATCTATTTTGGAATGGAGGGGCAACAAGGGCAAAAGGTGATCTGGTAATTAAGGTGCCTTGTTGAGCCAAATGTAAGATATATGACTATTTATTTGCCATTTATAGATAAAAGGAAATATAGCTCTTTGTCTCCCATAAAAGGTAATAGGAAATGGGTGTATCTTTTATGATTGGTTCTAGCAAACAGCCAATAGGAATTTCAACCAGGCTGATTGGACAGAGGCAGCCAAAGGAGGAGCAAGGGGGCTGGGCTGAGGAAATATAAGTGCTGACCATCAGGGCTGGAAGGGGCAGAGCTTTGGTAACCATATACCACTGTGCCTATCATTTATTTGTCTGACAAATAAATTATTATTTTAATTTCTCTATTGCTGCATTGAATATTTCATTCCAGCTAAGCGTTAACCACAAGCAGGGTGCTACAACAGTACAACTCCCATCAGCCCCAACCAACACAGCACAACAACTGGAAGGCCCCAAGGATGTTGAACACTGGCCTAGAGCACTGAAAGCCACCAACAAGTCCAGCAGATTCAACAAGGAAATAGGTACTAATCTCCAAATAGAGAGATCATCCACCTGGACTATTAAAGCCATCTTCTGTTATGGGCATTGTCAGTTAAGTATATACCAAATTTCAGATTCATATTTATTATCTAAGTACCTTAACAGATCCATAAGTTATGCCAAACCATATTAATATATATTCTGTGCTAGTAAATAAATATTGCATCCTACAAATATAGATACATTCTTGGATGCCAGTCAAAGTCTCCCCTCTGCCAATTCATGTATCATCAAAATGTGTGCCTCCAAACTGTCACTCGTCACATGTTCTCCCCCCCCTTCTTTTTCTTTTTAAAATATGTTCACAGTTGCCACTAGAGCTCCCTTTTCCAAATCTGAGGATTCTTTTTTAAGGTATAACCCACATTCCTGCATACAATATCCTAGAGTCAGCTTACATTCTGTTTGCATTCTGGCTAATACCATGAAAGAAAATGCACACTCCAAAATCCACCGTTGTATATGCCCATGGCCAAAATACAAGAGAGGCATGTTTTGTTGCAGTTGAGGCATCTAGTTGTGCTGATGTAGGTGTACCATGATGTTTCTTCTTTCTGTGCTCCACCCAGCTGTCATTCCTCCTCTGCTTACTGGTTACTGTCTGTCGGGATTCACAGAATGCTGTGTGGGATAGTAAGTCTGCAGGCTTGAGTTTGCTAGCTGATGCAACTGGCCACAATACTTTCTCTGGAAGTTCTGGATCAGAATGACTCAGCAGTAATGTACTGCCAATTGATTGGCTGTCATCAGTTTAAAAGGGAAACCTGTCCAGCAGTAAGTGGGGTGGTGTAGAGGAGTATGGTCAGAGAGAGAGAGAGAGAGAGAGTTAGAGGTCTTCCTATTTGCCTTAAGGTGCAGCCAGGTACTCTGTTTGACTGTATGAACTGCTCGTGTATTATAGCCTGTAGATATTTGTATATATAGCTCACAATAAATATACTGCACTGAAGAACCTGGAACTCTGAGCATTTATGCTAAAAGCGCCATGGAGAATTCGCGACACTGTCTGTACACATATAGAAATTAATGGCCATAGCTTAGTCATGTGTATTCTTTGGTTCTATTATAATTTAGCTGAGACTCCTGCCTCACAGGAGGTTGGACTAAATGATCCTTAGGATCCCTTCCAACTCTACAGTTCTATTATTTAAATGAGTCTACTTGAGTAACAGTTAAACAAGATGTTGTAGACTTAGCTACTATTAAGTGAGTTTCACCACTCCATATGAAGGTGCAACATTTGGTAATAATAATGATCAACTGGGTGCATTTCCTGCTTGCGGGGTCCCCATGGACTTTGGCAGGGATTTCCTTGTGTCCTTGCAGGTTGCTGGTACTGCAAGTCCTTGATGTTAGTAAAATAAGAAAAACTCATTTGATGGTAGTTTTAAGAAATCTTAAATGGGGTTGGAAATTGCTTAAAATCTTATACATTTCTTACACAAAAGCCAAAAGACTGAAAGTCAAAATGTAAGTTTTGTTTGCTATGTTTTTATCCCAGCCTTCATTGAAGTAGGAATGCTTGAGGATTTCATTCAATCCACATTTTTAAGCAAAGTGATCTGATTCACACTTCCTGAATGAATATGTTTGTTGGAGTGCAGTTATGCTTTTGTATGTTGCCAACAGCAACAGTTCTTTTAGTGGATCTAAATGCAATAGCCAAACCATGAGTGAAGGATAGCAAATGTTTATTATAACTTGATTACAGACAGAATAAGGAATGCTTGTACCCCTTCAGTCACTCAGAACATCAGTGGAAGGACTCTATAGCAGCTGGTATGCAGCACTTTCACAGGTATTGGTCTACGCTGAGGTTCATGGAGGAGAACTTCCTTTTAGATCTTGCAAACATAAGAATTTTCAGAGACTACATGAAAAGAAACCTTTGTTGGCATACATCTGTGTCTAGAGACAATGGAAGAATGTGCCATCGGCGGTAAAGTCAAACCATTGGAGAGTTACAGCACCTACTACTTTGGCTGTAGAAACTAATACAGGAGAGACATGTTTTATTGCAGCTTGGGCAGATGGAGTCTGATTTTGCTGCTACAGGTGCACCACTGCATTTCTCCTCCTTGTGGTTCACCTTAATAGGGAAGGCATTTGAGGATGAACAATCATACTGCATATGTTCTCATGAAAGGACACAATCATCTTGTGGAGCTTAGGTGGGCATCTTATCTTGCAGCTAAGCAGTGTGAAGAGTTATTTTCAGCTGATGAAAGTCCTATTTCGGGTCTATGAAGGTGATGTACAGGGGGGCACCTCTGCTCTAGGCCTTGCTCCGTTAACAGTTGGTCATGAAACTCTGCCAAGAGCTGCCTGTGACTAAGCAGTAGGTAAGAAATTAGCCACCCCATTAGCAGGTGACTGGACATGAGATAAGAAATGTGACTGGCTAATTGAAGGGTTCTAGACCCCCAAATGAATGTCTTGACACTAGAAGAGTAATCACTGTACACTACTAATTCCTCAGAATACAAAGGCACTCCCATTCCCATTACACTTATAAGAAATTTGAGGAACAATTGTTGTCTCAAAAAATGTATTAAAATCCATGTTTTAGGGAGAAATTCATGGACATGATGCATACAAGAAGTAATGCATTTTTTCGCATGGACTTAAAAGGAAAAGAATTCACAAACTGACGAAGGATGGAATGATGCTATGAATGAACACATGTGAAACCGGCATGGACCAAAAACACACTTCTCTGTCAATCTCTAACTCTAAGGATGTCAGGGCAGTGTATGTGGTTCCCCTCCCCATTTTATCCTCACAATACCCTGTGTGTGGGGGGGGGGGTGGAGATGTCTGGTCCTATGTCACTCAGTGAGCATCATATCTGAGCTGGAATTTAAACCAGGTCTTCTCAGTGTTAGTCCAGGGACATAATCCAGTAGATGCCTATTTGGAACAATGTACCAGTGTGTTCATTGAGGGTACCTCTCAGGTGGCTATTTATACACAATTGCACCTTGCCACCACATCACACTGGCTTTGATGCAGTATACATGCGCAGGGATAATGTTTTTGTTGCTGAACATGGAATATGTTTTATTGAAACAGCATGTTTAGGAGTTCTTCTCTTATTACCTGTGTTGAGTAACCAAAAACACTTGAAATTATGACACATCAAAAAACAAAAACACCTGGAAAAAAATTCTTTCATGTTGTTGTTCTTGTGTTGTTTTCTTTAAGTGTAAAGATTTCAAAGAATGTTTGAGTGGTTCTGCTCCAGGAAGCATTGCCTTGGAAACTGTTGCCTGCTTGCTTGCTCACTGAGTAGCAAAGACAATGAAACAAAAGCAATATCATAAGAGATGAAGCCAAGCAAATTCTGTTACATAAACATCGTAAAAGGTGAAGCCAAGGTCTGGGCTGCACCCCTTCCCCCTCTTCAAAACTAAGCAATACATTTCACATAACATTTCAAATGGATGTGGTAATTGCACAGAATAAATGTGTTAATTTAGCATGCCTGATTTGTGCAATTTCCAACAGGTGTTTCCATCCTTGATCCTGCCAAGAACCAATGGAAGCGAAGCAAGGGGCAGTCAAAGGGGTTTTTACTTAACATATTGCTTATTTAATTTGTGACAGTAGTAGTAGGGATGGAAGAGAACTGCCATTTGGTTTCCCTTTAAAGGTGAGTCTGATTAAATTAGCCCTTTCCAGAACAATAAGAGAACCAGAACATGGGAATCCTGTGAAATTCTCAGTTATCTTATTTCTGATGCCATTCTCCAACTGGCCAGTGCTTACAAAAATGCATGTATTATGGAAAAATTTGAATAGAAATGAGCATACTAGTGAAAATAACATACAAAAATAGATTTTTAAATACACTTACTTGTAAAAATGTGCAAAATAGTAAAAAAAAAAACCTGTGTGGAAATATTTGTTTGTTGGGAGAAATTTGTGCTAATATGTTCATGAATTGTCATGATGATTAAGATAATAAAAATATTTCCTCTTTTTGCACTCAAGTAAAATGTGTACTCACTTTCTGATTCCACTGCTGGTTTAATTTTTAGTTTCCCTCTCCCCAGCTTGGTTATCCATGTAGTTAATGTTTTTTTCCTATTTAAATAATCTAAGTTACTGTGTTGGTAGGAAAAGTATTGTTTGTAAGATGCTAAATACAGTTCACTTGACACCTTATCTGAAGGGAGAAAAACATTTTCTTAAAAAAAATGGAAAAACTACTCTAGGAAGAACTGGCAGTGACATCATGAAAATTCCTTGGTGACATCACACTCATAGCTATGCATGTGTCTCAAAACGCTGGGAGTGATGAAGGAAACTTGAGCTATCTGATTAGCAAGGAGGCTGGGAAAACTAAAGATGTGCTAAAAACTAGAAGATGTAGCGGGAATGCTGATTTTAAAGGAAATCAATCCCTGGTTTGCTGCGGAATCATGCAAGAGGCATGGAAAACTTCTTGATCCAAATTTGAAGATTCTAGTGGAAATGATTTGCATCACATTAAAATTCTTAAAATTTCAGTTGCACTGCAGTAAACAATGTTCATTTCCAGCATCTGTCCATTGTTGTTGTTGTTGTTAGATTTGTTAGCCACTAGTCACCAAAAGGTCACCAGCTGATTTACAATACATTTAAAAAGATAAATTGCATAATTAAACATAATTACATTGTACCATGAACAGAGTCATACAAAACAAAAGGCATGCAATTCCATCATTCATTCACACACAAACACACACACACCTCCATAACAACAGTGGGAAACTTTGATAGCACACTAACAGCATCATCTCAGTTCCTTAAAAACCAAAGGAAATCTTTACCTGGCAGGCAAGTGGTACCTGCACTAAAATGTTGCCTTGTGGAATGTGTACAGTTCCATTCAGTCACACCCTGCTACTTCTCTGTGATGCTCTAATTCTATCCCCCCCCCCTTCCACCTGCTTTTGCATTTCTCTCTGTCCTCAACAGTCATCATTCTGTGGCCATTGAGCATGTCTATTCTCAGTCAGTTGTTTCTGAGGTTCCTTCATCCTTGCGTTCTCCCCCCCCCCCAAAAAAAAATATATATATGATGATGGTGATGAAAATACAAACATGCAAGTTATTTTTATTTTTGCATGTCTTTCTTCAATCCTTGAGGTTCTCACAAACGTGCTGATAACCCCAGTGCATGGATGAATCCATTTCGGCAATGTAAGGAACTACACTCACCTCTGAATGTTGGAAATAGAGGGAAATGTTTTATTCTGTTCTGCTGCATTATATAAAAGTTGGCATATGGAAATGAGAAAGTGTGTGTGTGTGTGTGTGTGTGTGTGTGTGTGTGTGTGTTTGGGAGGGTGTTCTTTTCTCTTTTCCCCTCTGTCCTTTTTGTAATCCCCAGGTCTGAAGCTCAAGGGAAGGCATGTTTCTCTGGGATTTCTGGGAAATCGTCTCTTTATTTTGCAGCGCAGGTAAGCTGAGAAGTTAACAGATGGCCAGAGAGTGATGGGGACTGCTGAATGGAACTGCCTACAGATGGTGCACTAGCTCCCTTTGAAGCTGTCCGTGGGTTGCATGACAGCCCAATATGGTTGTGGACTTCGAAATACGTGTATTCCCACACAACCCTGATGTCATTATGACATTTCTCTTCTCAAGGAAGAAGGGGTGTATATGTGTGTGTGTGCGTGTTGCGTGTGTATTCAGGATGGGAGGAAGGATGGCCAGATGGATAAACATAAATAGAAATAGGAAAAACACAGAACACACAAAAGAAAATAGCTTGATATCTGTAGCTGGGATTCCATCCGCAGACAAACTTTCTCACATTGTTCAGCTGCACCATTTCAGAGACTGGAGAGAGGAATCACAGCAAGAGTCAAGGACCTATATTTGAGTTGCAAAAAAGCAGCACATTTTTAAAAGCACTTGTTGTTCTTGTTGCTGAATTGTCATAATCTTCAGAAGTAGATATGCTCCTCAGGAATAATTGGATGTCATCTGAAACATGGCTGAGGTGATTTCCTTCCACCCTTTCTTTCAGGTCTTTGGTCTCATCCTGAACAATGGACTGTTTTTAAAAGAAAAACCCACTGCATTTTCCTTGGAGTGGTTCTCTCTGTTTTTCTTCAATGTCAAACTAGACTAGTTTTAACACGTACAGGGTTGTTGTTTTCAATAGTCACTACAGAGGGATGGCAATCTAGAGAGGGACGATGATGATGAATGACTGAATGAATGATGATGACTTATTAGTAACTTTCTACCCAAGCTTTGCAGTGTGGGCATTTGAGGCTTCGATTCTAAATCCAGATTCAAAGCTTTAGAAATAGTGCAGAAAAAAATTCTTCAGAAACTTTATTCCATCCCTTTGGGAATCTCTGAAGCTCTCTTATGCACAGAATTGAGGGGGCCAACAATCAAGGCAACAGGGGACTGCACCCTGCTAAATTACATCAGATGAACTGCAGCTCTGTAAACTGCACATTTTCCTGCTTTGTCTTATTTGGAATGGGGGTAATAACCAATATTGGAAGTCTATACAACAAAACCTATAAGTCAGTCCTTGGTTCAGGGCCCAATATATCCAGGTAGGGCTGGGAATGTCCCCTGCCTGTAAGCCCTGAGACCCCTACCAGTCAACAGTGTGTGGACAACACACTGGGCTAGATTGGCAGGTGAGCTGCCTCAGTATAAGGCAACCGCCTATATTCATACAAAGCTGAGGGGGGGGGGAAGTATTCAAAAAATTAAATACCATGTGCGACAAAAAAACACCACCATTTAAAAAATCAAAATCAACAAAGATACATGAAAACAAGACCTGCAATCCCAAAGTTGAAACTGAGAGGTCCAGACTTCCTGAGTGATGCTGCCAACTCTTCAGGTGCTGCATAAGTAGTGGCATCCTAAAGGTAAGAAGAAAAACACTGGTACAAATCAGACTTAAATACGAGTATTCTTTTCCCAGCAATATCCAAAGCAAATGTAGATATAGCAAAGGAAGTAGTGAAGCAAACCAACCCCCCACCAACCTTTCTTTCTGACACAGCAGTGAAAGTGTGAGATTTAAATAGATAAGTCTAGGAGCTGTGGGGAAGGGAAAGATTCAGGGAGTAAAATGAATTGCTGTATCTGCGGGAAGAGAAAAGATGTATCAGACGGTATGTGTATTTTATGCATAATATTATTCTTCACACTGGCTTTTGTTCTCTCCCTCCAGGCTCCATGGGCTTCTCGGTTCATCCATCTAGCTTCAATAGGGAGATACATCTCTCAGCTCTTTTCTCCATGACACAGTTAACCTGGTATAGCAGGAGATTCTTCTTTGCTCAGAAGCTTATGTGTAAGTTGGTTGATAGGCTAGGGACATTCAGAGCTCTCTGTCCTGGAGGAAAAATTCTTATCCAGTTATTTCAGGGGCACAATTCAAGGTGCAGATGTTAAAATTTGGAAGTTCAAAACCAGGGATGGGGAACCTGCAGCCTCCAAGGTGTGGCTGGACTACAGTTCCGATCATCCCTGACGACTGGCCATGCTGGTTGGGGCTCATAGGAGTTGGAGTCCAGCAGCATCCAATCTAATAAAGGAAATGAATGGAATGACATTTCTCAGGAGTATGAATGAACCATGGAAGATTGTTCTTTTGCAGGATTAGAAGTGTATAGAACTTTTGGAGGGGTCCTGCACAAGAAGCAAAACACTACCAGGTTCCCCATCCCTATCATCAGACTGGGGCAACCCAGTAGATATTGGGGTACAAATAATAGCATCATCATTGTCATCATCATCATCATCCTAAACAGAGTACCCATGGAATTATGGGGGCAGATGGATGACAGCATGCAACACCTCGGCTAACACTGACTCCCCATATGCAACCTGGCCAGGCTCAAGCGGGGGTGGGGGTGGGAGGCTGTGTGTTAATATGCAACTGGACAACTTGGGCCCAGGATACTGTAAGTACCACCTGAGCCCTTATATCCTAGCTCAATCACTAAGATCATCCGTAGGAGTGCTGTTCATTGCTCGCTCGCTCTCCCCCCTCCAAAAGTCTGTCTGGCCTCAGCTAGAAGACAGGCATTTATCACCATCCTACTGCCTCCAAGACAGCAGGTAGAATATGGCCATTGAGAATACTCCATTAATGTGCACAATCCTCTTTTCGATGTTAAAGGGAGTAAAGTCTGCAGTGTTTGCATTAAGACTCTGTTCAGTGTAAGAATTCATTTGGCACTGATATTTTGCTCCATCTTCTAGTTATTTATTCTGCATGTTACTCCTTCTACAAATACAGGGTGGTATCCAACTAAACAGCTACGCTAGCTCAACAACATATAATTCAATGTTCTAGCATAAATTCATCAGCATTTGAGTGTGAATGTCTTCTAATAAACGCAAGTTTATGTGTTCTTTTGACTAATGTACACATTTGCAAGCAATATTCTCTAATAATAATTTGTGTGTGTAATTTTCACTAACATTTTCATTTCTATGCACACTTGCCCCCAGTACATTGATTTCTGAAAACATTTGATGTGAGAACAAAATGTGGATAAATGTGAGTTTCGAAGGATAGCTCTGTTTAGGTTTGCATTCTGATTCAGAAAGCACAAATTTGATAAGATTCACCTTTAAATCCATTGAATTCTCCTCTGCCCCACCTCAAAATGAAGCAAACCACCCTGTGCCACCCACTTGCTCATTCTGCTGTTTAGGGTCCTGGACGTCTATCCCCAAGTTCCTTTCCTGACAGCACCACTGGCCTTCTCTGCTTTAAAGGAAAGGAGGAGTTTGAAGTTTCTGCAGAAAAGCAAACAGCGGCATTTTTATGCTGTTCACAAGAAAACATTGATTTTCCTTAATCTGGTTGGGGAGAAAAAGATATTCACATGCTTGAAAGAATGATGTTTCCCTCAAGAGCCAAGTGTATGTGCTATGAAGGCTTGATTGAAGCACATAAAAGGTATCATGTACCCCAAGCAAACTTCACACCTGAGCTGAAAGTGATCAATTTTGCTTAAGGTTGCACACACACACAGAAAGAGCAAAGTATATCAGCGTCGCCACCAGAGCTGCAACAAAACTACCATCAAGCTGTTATTTTAGTATCCATCTGCAAAGAGATTTCATCTGACGTGGCTTTGGATGTGAGATCAGAAAACCCAAGTTATGCCTGCTGAATACCCTTCTGAAGAAAAGATGGTCAGCTGAAAGGAGAGGTAACTGGAGTCCATAAACTTTCAGTGGTGTGATAATTTACCTCTAGGCATATACACCCCAAAGAGAATGCAAAAGGTATTTTTCAGGCTGAGACAAAAATGAGAAATGCTTCCAGGGTTAGGGAACAAAGAAAAACGGGTCAGCCACGACAGAATTCATGGATCTGAATTGTGCTTTTCAACTTTAAAAAAGTTTCCTCCCCTTCTTTAAAAATATGCATAATCCATCAAAGAACCTTTAGCTGACCGCTATTGAAAGGCACAACAGATGATAGCCTAATGGTAAAGCCCAATTCATGCATGTTATGCTAGCTAGTTGAAATTGGAAGTGTGCAAGAGAGCTTTTCAACATCAGTAGCTGTTGTGTGTTGTGGCACAGTCAACTTCAGCCAGCATTTTTGCCTGGCTCCAAAGTGCCCCTGAATTCCTCATCACTAGCCACTTTTCAGTCAGTGGTGGCTGGTGCCTATTGGAACAGGTAGGGTTGAAGATAGGACAGCCAGTGTAGGTGGAGCCAGAGCCAATGACAGGTAAGGTAAAGGGTAAAGGGACCATTAAGTCCAGTTGTGACCGACTCTGGAGTTGTGGCACTCATCTCACTTTACTGGCCGAGGGAGCCAGCGTACAGCTTCCAGGTCATGTGGCCAGCATGACTAAGCTGCTTCTGGCGAACCAGAACAGCGCACGGAAACGCCGTTTACCTTCCCGCTGGAGCGGTACCTATTAATCTACTTGCACTTTGACATGCTTTCGAACTGCTAGGTTGGCAGGAGCAGGGACTGAGCAACGGGAGCTCACCCCGTCACGGGGATTTGAACCGCCAACCTTCTGATCAGCAAGTCCTAGGCTCTGTGGTTTAACCCACAGCGCCACCCACGTCCCTCCAATGACAGGTGGAACCAACTAATTATACTTTCCTCCTCATCTTCTCTCTGCTGAATTATGCAAGGGAAATCACTGAGACTAAGGAGGAGGATGCTGACAAGCAGTGTCACCCCCAGGACTGGTTGTGAATAAGAAGGCAGGCAGGTGGGGGCTGGTTAAGAACAGACTGAGGTTGGTGGGGCAGTGTCCCATTTGTCCCCAGTGGAGAACCAGCCTCTACTGCAATCAGTGGCCTCCTTAACCACTGAAATTAGAGTTTGAACTTGCTTGTATGGAACTTGCTTGTCTTTTTAAAAAAATCATAAAAGCGCTCTTTATGATGTGCTGCTCTCAGTATATTAGAGGGAAACAGTGACGCACTAGCTATGTTTCAGTGAGGAGTAGACACCTCTGTATTTGTGATAAGAGGGTTGAAAAGGGAATGGGCTGGCTGCTCCTTCTGTAGCTTCTCTTTGGAAGCTCATAAGATCCTCTCTTCTCTGATTGCATTCCAAGAGCCTGGGTTGGCTGGCTTGACTGTCTGCCAAGAAAATCCATCTTCTGCGTCTTTGAGATTTCAGAGCTTTGGGGCAAAGAAGAGAGAACAATGAGCAAAATGGGAGGGGCCTGAAAGGGGGGGAGGGGAGTTGCAGACTGAATTCTGTAAGATACCACAAGGCTGAACATGGTGAGTTGCCAACAATAATACTGGGGGACCATTTTAATTAAATTCTCTCCTGACAGAGGCATGCAGCTCCTGTGAAGCAGATGAGAGAGAACTGCTTGCTGTTGAAAAGTTCACACCTGTCAGCAGCCGGTTAATTCAACATGTATCTGATTAGCCAAGTTAATCATGGGTGGGGACTGCATTAACCCTTGAGCCATGTATGCTGTAGAGCAAGAGCCCAGTCGAAGTGGCAAGCTTACTTTACAATGCAGTCTTAAGTAGCATTACTCAGCAGTGAACAGTCTTGAGAAGTATGGGGAAGAGCCATTGCTCAGGGGTGGAGCATCTGCCTTGCAAGCAGAAGCTCCCAGGTTCAATCCCTGGCATCTCAGGGTAGGCTTGGGAGAGGCTACTGCCTGAAATCCTGGACAATTAATGCCAGTCAGTGTAGATCAGGATTTCTCAAACTTGGGTCTCCATCTGCTTTTGGACTACAATTCCCATCATCCCTGACCTGCTAGCTAGGGATGATGGGAGTTGTAGTCCAACAACAGCTGGAGACCCAAGTTTGGGAAACCCTGGTGTAGACAAGACTGAGCAAGATGTACCAATCGTACTGACTCGGTATAAGGCAGCTTCCAATGTCCCTAAGTACCTGATAAGTAAGTTTGGGATTGGACTGTACAGTTGCCAGATAGCAACCTTGTACAGATTATGTACGTACTGGGCCCCTACAAAATCCCATACAGTTCAGACCCTGCAAAAGAAGAGTTTCCAAGACTCATTTGTAAGTAGCGGAAGTTTCCCGCACCCCATTGCTTTATTACAGCGATGGGGAACCTGCAGCCCTCCAGACATTGTGGGACTTCAGTTCCCATCAGCACCTGAACATATAAAAGCTGTGGGGCAGGTGGGCCCCACCCCTGCTCTAGAGTCCCTACAGGAGAGCAGAGGACCAGGGGAGAGCCTCCACAAATTAACTAGATACAAACATTAGTCATCTCCACATTGCCTCTCCTTCTAGCCTCTAAATAATTACCAGTACCTTGGGTATATACTTCAGCTACTAGGCAAGAAATCATTCATACAACCAGGGCCTTTTTTGCCAACTGACACTCACTGAAACTCAGTTCTGGCACCTCTCTGGTGGGAAACCATTGCCAATATAAGAGAACAATAGAGGTGTTTGTGGTGAGTTCCAGCACCTCTTTTTCTAGAAAAATAGCACTGCATACAACCACATTGTTGTCTTATCCCAACTCAAATCACTAGGCCATCTAGCTTTGTCCTGTCTATTGATTGACATAGACTCTCCAGGGTTTCATAAAGTAGTCTTTGTCAGCCCTGCCCTGAGATGTCCTGGATTTTACCTGGGACCATCTGTGTACAAAGGATGTGATCTACACTGAGTTATAACCCTTCCATTATATTATCCCCACACATAACATTGCTCTCAGCAGCGTCAATGCAGGTAAAGGTTTGTGTGTGATCACGTACACATGCACTGTCAATCCATGTCCATATTGCCCTGGAGGGACTATATTTAGGAATGAATGAGAAGCTCACTCATTAACATTTCTGTTAAAAGAGCCAACAGATGAGATCATTAGCACTAATTGTGGCTGTGGTGTGTAAAATCCAGACATTTCCCTTCTCCACTGGGAATGTAACCGCAATTCACAAGCTCCTATTTAGTGTATCATGTCTTATCAGGGACTCAACATTTTGGAACTTCCACTTGGTTGCTTCTGTCTTCTTAGTTTCCTATGCCATTGGCATAGGAAGGATTAATAAAGTATGGGGCAGCTCTAGGGTGAAGAACAGTAGCAGGCAATAGCATAGGGGGGTGTTGGTTACCTGGCTTCCCAATGCTGGTAAATGAGAAGAGAAACAGGGAGGTGATGGGAAGGTCAGCATGGTACTGGGTTAGCTCTGATGCTGTATACACACCACACTGACCTCTCCACCCCCTCAGTTACTGGCAGCAACCTCTACCTTGGGAAACCAGGTTAATAATACTGTCCTACCAAATGGGACGCAGGTGGCGCTGTGGGTTAAAGCCTCAGCGCCTAGGACTTGCCGATCGAAAGGTCGGCGGTTCGAATCCCTGCGGCGGGGTGCGCTCCCGCTGCTCGGTCCCAGCGCCTGCCAACCTAGCAGTTCGAAAGCACCTCCGGGTGCAAGTAGATAAATAGGGACCGCTTACCAGCGGGAAGGTAAACGGCGTTTCCGTGTGCAGCTCTGGCTCGCCAGATGCAGCTTTGTCACGCTGGCCATGTGACCCGGAAGTGTCTTCGGACAGCGCTGGCCCCTGGCCTCTTAAGTGAGATGGGCGCACAACCACAGAGTCTGTCAAGACTGGCCCGTACGGGCAGGGGTACCTTTACCTTTACTTACCAAATGGTACTGGTGGAAAATATCCAGAATGCATGAAACAAAATATAGAAAGCACAACATGCAGCAACCATGGCCAATGGGATGATGGAAGTGTAGTTCAGCAGCATCTGAAGGACCAGACGTTCTCCATGCTTGGGGTGAAGGAAGAGGACTAAGTCCTAAGGGGCTTGACAGGAGTGGGGAAAGAAAAGGGGACGGGAAGGGATAGGAAACAATACGGAGGAAGAATCAAAAGAGTGATAATGGTGAACAGGGCTGGACTAAGGATAGTTTGTTCCCTGCCTTCCACAGCAATCAAATCAGCAGGGGAAGAAACTTGGAGAAAAGCATTATTGCCTGCTAACATCTGTAGATCCAGCTGCTGATAAAGGCACAGCCTCTAAAAATGCCGACAACCTTAGCTGAAAGTAAGCAAATGCAGCTACACACATTCTTAGAGTACATTTAAATAAGTGAGATTCTTTCAAGACTGTTGGGCGGAGGGGGTGGTGAATCCCACTTGCTAGGAAATCTTCTGAGAAACGTAAGGTGCCTATTTTCCCCTCTTCAATCCCCAGGTGGGTGTCGGCATTAATTAGAGATGGTGTTAAAGTAATGCTCCGGAGCTAAAGGAACCTGGCAGAGTCTGGATTTCACACTGTCACTTTGACTCCTGATTAAAACGGAGACATTTCCATTGAAGGACCTGTAGCTGGCAATAGAGGGCGGTGGTTGTTCTTCAGAAGACTGCTAAAGAAGCTAGTGGAAATTTTATTATCTTGGTGAGTGGAAGAGACTTTAAAGGAATCATTAGATTTCAAAACTGAGTAGGATGGTAGGAGCTTCAGCAGCAAACACATTCTCCTGTGATAAAATGAAAAGAGAATCGTAATGCACTTTGTACACTGAGAAGCAATTTCAAATAGCTCTTTCCAGATGTTCTTTGAATGTGGGGAGACAAGAGTGGGAGGGGAATCATATGTGGCATCCCCATTCCCAGCCTCTACACCAGGGGTGGGGAAGTGGATGCAGCAGGCTGGCCAGATTATCTCCCTTATCACCAGAAGACAAAGTTTGACAGGTTGATGTGACCATAAACTATTAAGTGGATTATCAAAGACAGAGGGTGGTATTAAACTAGGTTTGTAAGTAGCATTATTAATATGATCTCCCCTTGTAGGTTTGAATAAAGTTCACAGTTACCGGGAACTGGGCCAAAATCCGTAAACAGAAAGGGTACACAGCAAGAAGAATTGAACAGACAGACAGAAAAGGAAGCCACAAACGCCTCTAAATGAAACTGTTATCTCTATATTGTTATGAGTTTGGGGTGTTTAGCTGGATGCAAGGTCCCTCTAATCCTTGGATCCAGTAACTATTATAATTTAATCAAGGCTTCTAATTCTTGGAATAGCCAGGCTAGTTTCTTGGTGAGATGATAGCCTGGGTGGTGAACCATTAAGGTGAATTAAAGTAAGATGGTAAATGGGTGGGGGCTCTCCCTCAACAGATAAACTCAGAGGACAGTCATGTGACCTAGAAAGAAAGCAGGAAGCTTGGGAGAGTCAGAGAAATGTTGGAGAGCAATGCTTGATTTCTGTTTTAATCCAAGTCTGTGGCTACGGGAGAAATAAGACCTTTTAGAGGTATTAATGCTGTGAACTCCTCCATCATAGGCTCAGGTTGTACACATGTGTAAATAAACCATATATCATATAAACACCAGAGTCTCCACTGTGCCTCATTTCAAAAAGGAAACACAAACCCTTACACTGGTTGGAAATTGGGGTGAAATGCAAAAAATATCAGTCAGGAACTGAACTGAACTGTTCCATCTTTTGCATTAATTCCACTAGTTACATGGTCAGGTGCATATAGGATGTACCGGTAAACTATGTCTTGCCATAATCTATCTGGGAGAGCAAGCCTTGGTCATGTGCACAAAATGAAAGTTGTGGTTCGAGGACCCGACCCCCGAGAAGTAAAATGAAGACACGGGGACACATGATATAAGGTTAATGGGCTAGAAAAGGCCACAACTTTATTGATTACAGCAATGAAAAGGTATTGGCTTAGGCATTGGATCGCGAAACAAGTGGGTTTATTCACCAGGGGTTCATCACCTGTTGATGCTAATCCAACTATAGGCTCGCCCCTGATGTCACCGAGGGCCGTGCCATGGTCTCCCGCCAAGCAGGCTTCGGACGCAATACACAACCGCCAGATTCCATTAACGGAATACCCCTAGAAATTGAAGGCATAGGCGATGGCCACACCTAGCACTTCGACACACCACAACACATTATTCCAATGCCTAACCGCCACCCGAGCTAACAAGACGACAAAGAGAAATGAGGCCGGGGAGAAGCTGGCACTGCAGCATAAAGGCTGTTGGACACGCCCCCCCCCCATGGCACCTGGTTGGACGGCCACCGGGGGGGGGGCGTGAGTGCCAGCCAGGTGAGCTGGATGCAGGGGGCAACGCTCCCGTCCACAACCACTCCCCTCTCTTTCAGGGAGGAGAGTCGATGGCAGGATCCCCAAGGATCAGCTCCTCTATGGGGAGCTGATTTCGGGCACTAGGTCCATTGGCAGAACAACTCTGTGAGATGAGGCTGTCAGAACTTTAACAGACATCATGAGTGGCAAATTATAACTCTTGAAGAACCTGTCATTATCAGTGGTGTGGTGACATTCCCCACAGCCACGTCCTCAAGGAGGGTCCAAATACAACAGAATGTTGTAAGAAAACATCATTAAAAACAAAACACAAGCAACCAACAATAATGTTAAAACATAAGAAGTAGGAAAAACATTACCAGAGACACGGCAATAAAACACTGAGAAAACAGCAGCATGATCAATATAGCATATCAATTAAAAGCCATTTGAAACAGGTGGGTTTTTAAAGCCTTAGTAAATCTTGTAGTTGACAGGTCCAGCTGCACATGTCTTGGGAAGGAGTTCCATAAGGTAGAGACCACTGCTGAGAAGGTCTATAGCACCTACCAAGCTGATCTTAAAGGCAGGCGATGTGTTGGGGCTCCAGCACCAGTCTTAAAGCATAGGCACCTTTGTATGAGTGCAGGTGGTCCCTCAAATAACCTGGCTCCAAAGCAGGTACGCACATCAGCTTCAGTGTGTTAAATAATGCCCACTTTGGGCTTATCCACACTTAAAGCTCCATGTCCAAGCGCTCCTCCTACTCCAGAGCTTTCCCTGCAAAATCCCACTCTTTAAAGAGGAAACGGCAATTCAGGTTTTCCATGGGTTTCAGTTTGCTCCAATTCAGATTCAAAGAGCAGGTTTTCGCAGGGAAACCTCAGGAGAAGAAGAAGAAAAAGGCGGGGGGACTTGGACATGGAGCTCTAAAATGTTCGGAAAGGTAAGTGTGGATAAGTCCTTCGTTAGGATCAGCATGACTGCAATCCAATGCATAGTTTCTAGGGAGTGAGCTCCAGAGAATTCTTCTTGACAGGACAGCTTCAGCCTGGGAAGCATATTGAGCTTTAGCAAAAGATCTTCAGCCAGCTGAAATTCAACCTTTTTCATCTTCCTTTAGAAGTGCAAACAATTTTGCAGATTTTAAGCTGCTAGCATGAAGTAGGCACTGCCTCAAAGAAAACAAGTGTTTGACCTCTGCTTGATTGTTTTCCTCATTATCTAACTTCTTCTGTATTAATCTACCACAAACTTGAGAGCCTCATTGTTACTTCACTAACTTGTCAAATCAAGTAAGCTTCATCAGCTACCCTCGTTGACTATTAAACTTAAACATGTTCATGAATATGAACAAAAGCTTTCTGATTTGAAGCTTATTGTAACTGTGCATGTTTTTTAAAATTTAATCTCTGCCAAGTTTATTTGGTATCAGGTTTGGAGAAACAGCACAGCTTATCTATTACGTTACTGCAATTCATCCTTCTGTTCCCACTGCATAAGGTAACAAGTAGCTTCACTAAACATTGGGAAGACTTACTTAAATTTACCACTGAAATCAATAGGATTTTAAAGCAGTTTGGTTGGATCATGCCCCTGCCCACTCAAATAGACATTGCATGTTTAGGACTGTCAGATATACTAGATTGGGGATAGCAAATGGGGTGCCCTCCAGATAATGTTGGACTACAACTTCCATCAGCACCAACCAGTATGGCCAGTGGTCAGGGGTGATGGGAATTTTAGTCCAAAAGCATATGGGGATGGCAGAGGTTTCCTATTCCTAATCTAGAGAGATGTGAAGTGTTCTCTACTTTTCTATGGACCAAAGCATATCACAAACCATCAGACATCACATTTTAATCCATGAAGGTAAGGCTGAGATCGAGGGGGAAGCTTCCTTTTACTATTTTGATATGAAATAAGGGGAAATTGATATAGAGGAAGGGAGAAAGCAGATGTGGCATCAGCGCATACCTAAACATAGACAATTCCAATGCAATCAACTTTGTTCCCATGCCACCAACTCCTTTTGGTTGTTGTGAGCATGGCATGCAAGTTGGCTTAATGAGGTTCTGCAATAAGACCCAACATCCCATGCCATGGATTATATTGGCATAAAATACCAGTTTTTTTTAGCAAATGTTTTATCTAGTGCATTGCCCATTTGTTCATTCAGCCTATAACAATATGGATCCCTGGAGTCTTTTTCGGGGACCAGTATGGACAATTCCTCTTCCATAACTCATGTTTTGGATCTTATCCATCTATAAGAGGGAAGCTCCTTTGATGGTATGTTGGAACTTGTGAGCTAGTTTCTGTTGGGTTCCCTCCCTGTCCTGATTGCTTGCCTGGAACTCACAAAATTTGTTCTCCTACAGAAACATCCTACATGTATTTGGTCTTAGCCATGCTTGTCTGTAAAGCTACCAAACTGCTGGAGTGAAAGAGAACTATTCGGTGACATTGTCTAGGCCCCCTATTTATATCTACGACAAGCCCAAAACAGGAAGGACACACAAGGCTTTTTTTTTTTTTTGGCTTGGAAGGAATCCACATCTATGAGCAACCACAGGGTTCTCTTTGTCTCCTTTCTCCTTCTGCTCTCTGATTCATCCTTCCTGGCCACATACAGCTCTCATCTGCGCTACCCCAATCACATGATTTGCCATCTGGGCTTTTTTCCCAGCATGTAGAGGCAATTTTGCAAGAGTCTCATTTCCCTGATTTTTGGGAGAAGCGTCTTAACAGGGAAAAGGCTACAGAAATGACCGTCCTTACAGTCATACCACACTGCCCTGTGGCGAAGGGATTAATGTTAACATCCAAAGGATTGTTTTTGACTTTTCTCTCTGTACTTCCCATCTGGAATGAAAAGATGTTAGTGACTTTGTGACTGACAGGCTGAACAACAGTTTGCTGAATATATGCATCCTGATTCAGCTGCTTTTTATTCTTCATCTATCCCAAATTATTAAAAAAATGGATTTTGGATTGGATTAAAATTGACTTTGGAAGTTGGCTGTTTAAAAGATCTGGTTTTAGAAGACCTTGAACTTGATTAGAAATCTATTAATCTCCACTAGACAAACCATTGTTGTTCACTGGAAGTCAGTAAGAAGAACTCCTATTTCAGATTGCTATGTGTGTTTTTGGATGCTGGCCTGTTAAGGTCAACTCATGAATCATAGTAGAACTAAGGAAACACAATACGCAAATATTTTGTGGAGAAATGGAATCTGTTGTTCAGTCATTGGAATAACAAATGTCACAATCATGTGTATCCATATAATTTTTTCTCTCTTATTTTAAGCATTTTTTTCTCGGCTTTTCAACAGAAAAAAAGCTTGCACAGCAGTTTAGAATAAGCAATAGTAAGATAGTGTCTGGCCCTAGGGTTACAGTCTAAAAATACACAACACAAAAGGAAAGGCGATTGGGAGGGAGAAAGAAAACAAAATCAGGCACAAGCTCTTATCCACAAAAGTTCTATAAGTGTTCTGTTTGGCGGGGGAGGAACCTGGCAATGGTCATTTGACCCCTAACCAATGGCAGAAGGCAGGGTACGCTATTCTACAACTCTATAGTCCCTGGGCATCTGCTGGAGCCAAGTTCTTTCTGGCGGGAAGGTAAAAGCAAACTCTTTGCAGCCCATCCCCCCCTAACCTGGCAGATGGGGCCTGGGTTGGTCTCCCCTTGCCATGATGTTCTTAAATTAATTACATTAATTCTTTTAAAATAACCTAATCTTTCCAAACAAATTTCCTTGTTCAGTACTTCTGCACTTGAATATTGTCGCTGGTACTCACCAATGGCATTTTTACATTTGCAATCCTCCAGGACTCATAGCCAAACTCTTCTGAGCTTGGCTAAATCTCCATGCATCTTACTGGAGTTTCAGCCAGCAGTGCTATATCTCACTTCATATCCTTTTTGTGGGTTAAGTAAGGTTGTGCACACAGAACATTTTATTCTACAATCAATGGAGATGGAGTGCTTGGTGTGTTTTTTCTTCATTGTTCACACACAATCTAGATCTATTGCATATACCTTGGGTTACAGACTCCACTAACCCAGAAATAGTACCTCAAGTTAAGAACTTTGCTTCAGGATGAGAACAGAAATCGTGCTCTGGCGGCACGGCAGCAGCAGGAGGCCCCATTAGCTGAAGTGGTACTTCAGATTAAGAACAGTTTCAGGTTAAGAACGGACCTCCGGAATGAATTAAGTACTTAACCCGAGGTACCACTGTATATATTTGTTCCTAAAAAGCCCTTCCTGAGAAACTGCCCATTTGAAAACAGAGGCAGGGGGTCCTGGCAATGTGTGTCTGTGTGGAGGGGTGTATTTTCACCTGTCCAATGACATTGTGGGTATATACAAAGGTCACAATCATCACTTACATCTTCACTCATCTAGACTATGTGCAGGGAGGAAAAAGTATGGACGACCTAACCAAGCGGATGGTTTTCAAATGCAGATCAAATAGCTACACCCATTGATGTAGACAGCAGGACCTAACCTCAGTCAAGATTGAGGGCAAGCATGAACAAATCCAGATTAAGGAAAACTTCATGTTTGTGCTATGAATGTGGTTAGTGTGTACACAACCTATCTTTAGCATCTAATATATCCTTGCAAAGGAAAGTACTCTTTAAGTGGGGAATTATCCTGGCTTAGGTTCTTCTTTCTCGTTGTCAAAGTGTTGCGTATTTTTGTATCACTTCCATTTCTCTTTGACAATGTTCAGCAGTTGGAAAGAGTTTTCATTTGGCCTCCCTGGGGGATATTCATGCACAGCTGGAAGTGCCCAGAAGGGCGAAACAGAGAGACAGCCAAGATAGTTATGATGTCCAAAATAGAAAGCAATTTACATGGACAATTAAGATGGAATCACCAGGGACCTGGGAGGAGGAGAACTTGGAAATTCTAAGTCTTTTTTTTTATTTGATAGGGTTTTTTTTTAAGGATGGTTTCACCTGAGACCAGGAAAAAAAAGAATGGGAAAATTGTAAAATGAAATTGTTTCTCTGTTTCGTTCATCAGAGCATTAGCCTACAACATAGTCAATGTGGTTACCTTCAAAACGACCCCACTTAGATCTCATGAGAGAGATAAAACTAGGTCATAACACACACCAGCTTTCAAACTACAGGTTCCCCCAAAGCACCATGGGCCCCTATACCATAGTTTACATTGTTAAAATAAGGCGTAATGGCTGTTTTTAAAGTGACATAATGCCTGCCCATCACACGGCATCTTCATTTTTAAAACTAAACGAACCCATTTCTTTTTCTCCACTCCTTATCCCCCCTTGTTGCTTGCCTCTCAAGTTTTCAAAAGTCTAGAAGAAGAAAAAACTGGGCCCAAAGCTGAATTAATTGATCCCCCTGAATCTTCTGAGGAATGTTCAGTTATATTTGATTATTTTTATTATTATTTAATTTATTATTATTTAAAGAGCTGAATAGTTTTAAACTGAAGTAACTGCGCCTCTGTTGGGAATTCATATTGTAAATTAAATTTTATATCAATTTTGTAAAAGACAAAGATTAAAAATCATAAATAACAAACAGATGACAAAAATCACTGGAAAGGAAAGGAAAAGTAAATAAAATATATAACATGAGCCTGAGTTTAGCCTGATCGTCCTGTCTCTGTTTGACAATTCCTTAGTATGCAGCATAAAGTTCCCAAGATACTAGCCATTCATATAAAGTGTTTTAGCTATTAAGAGTTCCATAACTTACATAATTTGCTTAATTTCCATAAATTTACATAATTTGCTGAGTTATCTGGAGCATCACTTCCCACATTTATATATTTCTTGAAGTCAATCCAGACTGGATAAAAGGTGTGTTTACTTGATATCTTTCTGTGTAAGTAGCTTTTCTGACATGGCCAGAAACCAGAGTGGTATTCAACTTACTTAGAGCAGACCCATTGTCTCAGGTTAAGAACTTCTTAAGAGCTTTCTGGTCCAGCATCTCATCCTCACATTGGGCAATCAGATGCCCTATGGGAAACCCACAAGAAGGACCCAAACACAGAGCACACACCCCCTCCCCGGTTTCCAGCAACTGATATCATTCCGTCTCTGAGCATGAAGGCAGAGAATAGCCGTCATGGCTAGCAGCCAATGATAGCCTTATCCTCTGTTAGTTTGTCTAATCATCTCCTTCCAAACTGATGGCCATCACTGCTTCCTTTGGGATTGAGTTCCACAGTCTTACTCTGCGCTGTGTTAAGAAGTACCATTCAACTTCATTGGATGCCCGCAGGTTCTAGTGTTATGCAAGAGGGAGAGAATTTACATCTGATAACCTCCCATCATTTCACTTCTTACTCACCTTTTCAGTCATTTCATTGGGCCTACTCAGAGTAAAACTTAGTTGAATATCACCCTTTGCCATCTTAAAATAGCCACACAAGCAGCACGAACAGGTGTTCCCTCTTGCATCATGGCTTCTCTTTTCTCTCCTTCCCCTTATGCCCCCCAAATCTGCTCTTCAAAGTAGGGTATCCTGCAGAGTAGATGGGGGGGGGGTTAAAAGAGTCTGGAAAACTGATATGGAGAAACCAGAGGCCCTCAAGCAGGTGGACATAATTGGATGTCGCCCAGTGTAATTAAAAATTAATTGCATTAATAAAACCTAATAACATTGTTGTGATATTGCCAGTAATCCCTATTGAAAACCCTTTTGGTATATACAGTGGGTATTATTTTTATGTCTACAATAGAGCTGCATTATTTCTACTAGCTTGATATTTTTTATAATCATAGTTTCCACAATGTTCACATTTTGTGTTTTTATAGTATAGTGTCTTTTGCAATAGGAATACAGGAAGCTGCCTTCGACCATTCTTCCATTTAGCTCAGAATTGTTTACACTGACTGGCATGGGCTCTCCAGAATTTCAAACCAGGATAGCTCACAGCCCTTCCTGGGAATGCGGGATTTGAACCTGGAACCTGCTATGGTGACATCCAACTGATGCTCTACCACCAAGCTATGGCCTTTTCCTATGTAACTTGTTGGTGAATTTTAAGCCAGTAATGTCAAGAATCCTGTTGCTAAAGTTAGTATTTTAACAGCTTTTTAATTCTAAAACAAACCCAGAAATACAGCAGAATTCAGGGTGTGGGAGAGTCAAATGTGAGGAAATGCGGTTGGATTTTCCCAAGCAAATCTGAGCTGTGAAAACTGCTTGAGAATGTCACCTCGTCCAAATTTCTGTGGCTTGGTTAACCGGCAATTTCTGACACGATGCATCTCCCAACCCTTCCATAACTTCTAATGCAGATTGTAGCCCTAACCATTCCTTTATAGTGAATGTGTGCAGGTTCAAAGCAAGAGGGGCACATCTCCAATGTGCTAGCTCCACTTACAACCATTGCATCTAGATGCAAAGGTCTGAAGGAAGGCTGAAACTGCAACCTGCTAAACTCACTTAGAAACCTTACTAGGATGAGGGAGTTCCATTGGGCAGCAAAAACTTTCTGCATTAACAGAACTGCTTAGCAGGATACAGCCCAATGTACATACACTTTGGTTTATCCCTCCTCTAATTTTCAACTAAATCAATTTTGTTGCATTCCTGAGGCTCCATACAGTCCCAGACATGTACCTTGACTGTTTTTTGGCCCTTTCCACTTCCAACCAAATCAATAGCATCACTGCTGCATGTACAGTCCACGTTTTTATGACTCCCATTCATTTTTGTAAAGCTTCTACAGGAGACATTCTCAATGGATGCATCAGCCCTAAGTAATGTCACATTTTGTACAATAAATGCTCAAGTGTCTGCCTCTCACTGCCTTCCCTGCGACACGGATGCCCAGGAGGGAACGGCCAGTTATTCATGTAAACATAAAGTTGTTCAGTTCCCTTTGTTTTAATTGCCAGTGTTTGACAAAAAGCTTTTAGGTTACCTGTTTCCTGGTTATAGAAGGCGGCCTGATATGTTGTTTATAAGCTGAAGTGAGGAAAGTGAGTTAAACTGCATTAACCTTTAAAGCTTCCATTAAGGAATAGCCACTTTAGGAAGGCACAATACTGTACATTTTTTATCATGACTTATTTTTATCCTTGCTTCACAACCATAGCTCAGTGGTAGAGCTCTGGGGATGAACAAATTGGTCTGTTTTGAATGTATTCACTTTTAAGTCAGTTCCCTTCCTGTTTCCACATTCATCTGTGTTTTTTTTTATTTTAAAAAATCTGAAGAAAATGTGCATGTAAATATGTTCTCAAGCATGAATGCCTAAACGTATTTCCTCTCAAAATACTCATTTGATAAGCATGTTAATATGGTTTTGAGCAAAGCACACAGACACACACGCACACAACAAGCTCTGCATCGCAGCATTCAGCAAATGTTTTTTATACTGTAAATTGACCTGTGATCTTCAGGTGAAGGGCACTATACAAATTAAATAAACAAATAAAAATAAAATGTGAAATCTAATGGAGACCGTATTCCCCTCATAAAGCTGTAATTCCAAGAGTTCCCTCTGAAGAGGACTTGGTTGTTAAGCTCTGAGATGGGAATAGCATACCCTACAACATTTCTCTGATGAAAATAGGGACGTCCCATTCCATAATGATAATTTTGCCATTTATATCCCACACATATTACTGGGTTGCCCCAGCCACTCTGTGCATCTTCCAAAATATATGAAAACATAAGTAAACATTAAACATGTTTTTAAAAAACTTCCCTATACAGGATTGCCTTCAGATGGCTCAGGGGTCAGATAACTTCATACCCTCCAACATTCCACCAATGAAAATAGGGACATCCTAAGGGAAAATGGTACATTCAGCATTAAATCAGAATTAGGGATGTCCCTGGAAAATAGGGATACTTGGAATGTGACATGCCTATTTTCATCAGAGAAACGTTGGAAGGTATGAAATAAGTATTGTTGCTAAGCTATGAGACTAAAACAGGAAGGCACTCTTGCAGACATTTCTCCATTTGTAGATATAAGCATAATTTGCTCATATCTCCTCGACAGCAATGCTGTCTGGTGTGTGCTGAATAGAAAGAAGCTGAGCTAATTTGGAGGCATGGCTAGTAGAAATAGGCTTTAGAATTATTCCCTTCCTTACATGGCCTTCTGCCAGCTGATTCCATTCCATATCCAGGTGCAAGCTTCTAAACAAATCTAGATTTGTCTGGGTTTCAGAGCTTTTGTGTGTGGGTGTAGGGCTTCCGTTTCCAGACTGTGTAGCCATCCCTTTTTCTGCTCAGGTTAAATGCCTGTAAAATGTGAACATCAGCTCCTAGAAGTACAGATTCTTGGTTGCCCCATCATCATGAGATATGTCCCATAATTCAACCAACAATTTGTCCATGCATCCAATACACTCAAGAAAACAATGGATATTCAGAATAGAAGAAAATCTCCACAGTAGAGCCATGAATTGTTGTTTAGTCGTCTAGTCGTGTCCGACTCTTCGTGACCCCATGGACCAGAGCACGCCAGGCACTCCTGTCTTCCACTGCCTCCCGCAGTTTGGTCAAACTCATGCTGGTAGCTTCAAGAACACTATCCAACCATCTTGTCCTCTGTCGTCCCCTTCTCCTTGTGCCCTCCAACCATCTTGTCCTCTGTCGTCCCCTTCTCCTTGTGCCCTCCATCTTTCCCAACATAGGGTCTTTCCCAGAGAGTCTTCTCTTCTCATGAGGTGGCCAAAGTATTGGAGTCTCAGCTTCAGGATCTGTCCTTCCAGTGAGCACTCAGGGCTGATTTCCTTAAGAATGGATAGGTTTGATCTTCTTGCAGTCCGTGGGACTCTCAAGAGTCTCCTCCAGCACCATAATTCAAAAGCATCAATTCTTTGGTGATCAGCCTTCTTTATGGTCCAGCTCTCACTTCCATACATCACTACTGGGAAAATCATAGCTTTAAATATACGGACCTTTGTTGGCAAGGTGATGCCTCTGCTTTTTAAGATGCTGTCTAGGTTTGTCATTGCTTTAGAGCCATGAATTAGGCCACATATATTAGGCACAAGATGTCTCTGACTGAATGTCAACTTTGTGTTCTTAAAGGCAATGTCTGTAGTGAATTCTTGGCCAATAAAGGGGTATTTTAAAATGATGAGCTTATTAGAGTTTGCAATAAGGGTACATAATACCAAGTTGGACAAAGTGACTGGAGTGTATTTAGATAAAATCTTGCTTTGCAAAGAAATATTCAAAAGTAGGAAGGTAGCTTTGAATGCAATGTAACCCTTCTATCTGTTCAGGTGTTTCAAAACGGAAGAGAAAAATGGAAGAGATGGAAGACTGAGATCTCACAGAGGTATTTATTTGAGGAAATGTTCAAATAATGCTGTATGTTAAGCACAGATTTAGTGCAGGTTTTAACCCAAGCTATAAAAGTGCTAACTGAAATCAATGGTAGCAGCTTGTCCGTTCACAAAATGCTTATAGAAAAGGCACCCAAACCCCTAGAATTTTCAAAAGGGTTGATAATTCACCGCCTTAAGAACATTTTTAGAGCATGGATACAATCATTTCACAGACAACTGGTGCTGCCCTTTGCAATGATTTTAGAAATACTCTTTTTTCCTGTCATTCCATAAATTGTATGGAAGGTTCATAACCAAAATAAAATGAATACAAAGGAGAAGCCCCCACCTACAATCCCAGTTGCATCTTGGCTACACACATAGAGTCATTTTCCAGGGACCTAGGCCATATGTAGATTTGGGTACATACACATAGGCTGTGTACACAAATGTCAAGGCCTGAGCCAACCTGATGTCAGCAACAAAAACAAAAACACAAGTTTCTGTGTTAATGCTTTTTAACTCTGCTATGTTTTTAGCTCTGCTAAACTCGCCACCGATCTTACTCAAAGGATAATAAATAAATACGGTAATATATCCTACCCCACCTTCCAAATCAACCCCAACTAATATTGCATTAGGGGCTTCTTTCTGGCCACGAGACAATTTCTGCTGGCATTTTTATTTTCTTCAGAATTCTCCAACATCTCTATCTGCTACTGAGCTGCAATCTTCACTGGGAGTTCCCTGACCCTATAAAAGATCAATCTTCCTACCCAAGTCTACGCAATATGGTGATCCTTCTTGGCTGCAGACTGCCCTGCCATGAACTGGCTAGCTCAGCCACAACATGGATGGGCTTCAGATGAATTATATAGGGGAAAGATAGTTTCAATTCATGTATTATCTTGTGATCTGGTAATGGAATGTGCCTGTTTTGAGGCTGGAAAGAAGTTGGTGCTTGGTTACCTTGGTGATGAGTGATAAAAGACTAGCAAGCTTTAGTTTATTTTTTTTAATGAAGTGCTGCAGAGTAAAGGTGAATGTTAATGCTGCATTTTGTGCCAAAAGCAATTATGAATTGTATAAATTGACACTGTTCTTTGGCATGAAATGTAAAATATTAGTCTAAAGGATCACACAGTATTTTTCTTACAGGCTAAGCCCTAACTGTGTTACCATTTTCTTGCTCATTGAAAGCAAAAATCCCCCTGTACCTTGGAGTGTAAATATTCAGAGAGTGCCGTACTTGGCTTTCCGTGAGCCTTTTTTTCCAGCGAGTCTTTCTTTCAGCTTTTTCCAGCTCTATATGATGAAGACTTATAGTTGCATTTGGGGGCAGGGAGAGGGAGGCAGGAACACCTATCTGGAAATGTAAGATAGTTTTGTTACAGTGATCAGCCTTGCAGAGACCAGGAACTGCCTCCTTAATGCCAGAAAGCTGTCAAATCCTTGCATCTCTCATACCACACATAGGGTGCGAAAGGGAGCTCTCATCCATGCCCAAGGGCATCCTGGGGGCCCCTGTGCTACAGAAAAAGATCTCATAGAAGGACAGAGGAGTCCCTGTGAAATGGCATTTCGTGAAGCCCAGGGGGCTGCGTTCTCAAAGGTAAATTACATTATTCCTCTCTATTATATGGTCTCATCATTAAGAACAAAAGAAGATCCCTGCTGTCTCAGGCCAAAGGAACATCTACTCCTGCACTCTGTTCTCGCTGTGGTCAACCAGATGTCTCTGGGAAGACCACTAGCAGAATGTGAACTCAATGGTGTTCTCCCCACCTGACATTTGGAGCCACTGGTATGCAGAGGCATGCAGCTTCTGAAATGGCTAAGGAAAAACAAGATGGAGGCAATGTAGGTAAGCAGGGCCGTCTTTACCCAGGGGTGCAAGGGGTGCGGGGTGCCAAATGTATACCTCTCGATCAGCAGCAGTGAAAAGCGATGGAGCAAAAGTCCCTGCCCCCCCTGTCGCTCTGTTACTCTGTAGCGTCAAATATTTCTGACATGTCAGGAAACAAAAGCAGTCCCCCCCCCCCGCTGTGTCATTGATACAGGTGAGCGACTGCCCCCTCCCAAAAAACTCAATAAAAGAATTTGGGGGCAGCTAAACTAAATTTGGGGGTGCTGGGCGGATCTTTGCACCCTGATGCACATATGCTCAACATAACAAATTATTAATCAATTTAATCAATTACATTATTTTCTCCCTTCCCCCAATCCCTCCTTCTCCCTCCCACCAAAGACTGCCCTCAGCTCCCCTCTCTGATTTCTTTGCACATATTGCTCTCTGCATATTATAAAATTGTACATATCTTTATCAATCATATGTTCACCTAATAAATTTCTGGGTGTTTCTTCAAAACCTGCCAAGGTGTCCAGTCCATTTTGTTGTCTTTTTAGATAATTTGTAAAAAAGCTCCCATTCTTCCTTAAAGTCACAGTTGTCCTGAGAAATTGGTCATTTGTCTACCCTGAATGGTGTTGCACTCCTCCTGAAGGGGCAGGTTCACAGCCTGTACGTGCATCTGGATCCAGCTGTGTCATTGAGGCTTAGGTAGCTTCAATGGCTAGAAGTGCTTTTTACCAACTGCATTGGGCTCAACAGGTTTGGGCATTCCTGGACCAGTAAAGCAGTTTATGTGTGGGTTACTTTGAGAATGGATTACTCAAGTCTATGTGGGGCTTCCCTCGCACTTGATCTGGAAGCGGCAGTTAGTGCAGAATGCTGCGATGCAATTGCTGGCAGGAGGGAGGCCTTGCCCACATAGAACACCTGTGGCCAGAGATCTGTGATGGTTGCCGGGTTGTTAACAGTCCAAGGTGTTACTAGCAGCATATAAAGAGCCCTTAAAAACTTAGGACCAGTTTACATACAAAATCACCTTACCACAGATGTCCCCACTTGACCACTTCGTTCGGTGGAATTAACACAACAACAGGTACCACATAATACCCATTCTGCATCTGTATGAACACCATCATTTTAGTGTGGCAGTGCCTGAACTTTGAGTTAAGTTGTGGCCGAACATATCAGACGACACAGCGATTCTTCAAACAGCTCTTGTTTATTCAGAGGCCAGAACAGAACTGAACTGAAGAGCTCAGTCAGCCTGCTTATATAGAGCTCCAGAACAACGTAACTGTAGCAACTTTCTAAAACTATCCAATCACTGAACGTCACTTTCGATCCTTCATTTGCATAACTATCTACAGTATCCCCCTGCTGGCCCAGGGTGAGAACTTCAGTACATAACACTTTGGAACTCCCTTTCTATTGAGATCAAGCAGGCGTCTTCCCTGTGCTCTTTTTGGTGCCTGCTAAAAACATTCCTGTTTAGATAGCCCTAGCCAGATTAATTTAGAAGGTTAATCTGTTTTAATATTTTAACTTTTGTGTGTTGTAAGGTACGGCTCTGATTTTTTACTTTATTTTACTGATTCCTCTCTTTTTAAACTGCTTTGAGTTCTGTTTTGTTTTTACAATCAAGCAGCACACAATTTTTAATGAAATAAATAAATAATAACTAACCTAGCCTAGCCTACATATTTGCATTAACTGCTATGCTCACTTTTTTGTTCTCCAGACCCACCCACCAATGACAAATAGCCCCAGAAAGTTGCCCATAAGGAAATGCAGCCCTTAGGGTATCAGATTGTCAAGTTTTTGAATCAGGGAGATACGTGTGAAAATATGTAGGCTGAAACTTAAACAGTAAATGTTGAAAGTCTTCTAGTTCTGATTATAAGGATCTGTCTTGTCCTCGTCACAAAATACAAAATGGCAATAACGTACAGTCAGATAAAGTGTTGATTTTCCTTAATGATAAATGAAATGAAAAAGATTTTAAATTGGGATGATGAATGTGGAAAGTCAGAAATCTTCTTGCTACAGCAGCCAAAGCCTCTTTTACGCTCCCATCTCATAAAAGTGTCGAGCATATTTAAAAGAGAAATATGCCAAAATTAAAATGGAGTAGAAAAAAGCCATTTTACATCCTTAATGGCATAATGAAGTCTTTTTAATGTAATTTTCTTTACTCTTCTGATTACATATTCTAGAAGAGATTCTTAACTTCCCTTTTTATTAGGAGGACTGTTTGTAATCATAATGGACTAAGAATTTTCATAAACATTTGATGAATATTAACCATTTAAAATTAAAAATATATATGTAGTTTATGCTCTCCCTAATGATTGCTGGGCATGGCAAAATTAATATCTAAACAGAAGCAAGATGTAAGTATATAAACTCCACTACGTAGCCAGAATAGAAGCCTGAAGGTTAAAATGTTGAGAGGTTCCCCATGCCAGAAGGCAGCAGTGAAGTCCTGTTATTGACATCCTATCCTTGAATCTTTGAGCTACCTATTCCTTAGCCCCAGGGGTGTTGTCAGCAGCAAAAATCATCCTCATCATCTAGATGTTTTACCATGAGACTTCAGGGTGGACCACAGCAATCCAAAACTGTAACATTGACATCAATTTGTTGTTGTTTAGTCATTTAGTCGTGTCCGACTCTTCGTGACCCCATGGACCAGAGCACGCCAGGCACTCCTGTCCTCCACTGCCTCCCACAGTTTGGTCAAACTCATGCTGGTAGCTTCGAGAACACAGTCCAACCATCTCATCCTCTGCCGTCCCCTTCTCCTTGTGCCCTCCATCTTTCCCAACATCAGGGTCTTTTCTAGGGAGTCTTCTCTTCTCATGAGGTGGCCAAAGTATTGGAGCCTCAGCTTCACAATCTGTCCTTCCAATGAGCACTCAGGGCTGATTTCCTTCAGAATGGATAGGTTTGATCTTCTTGCAGTCTCAAGAGTCTCCTCCAGCACCATAATTCAAAAGCATCAATTCTTCGTCGATCAGCCTTCTTTATGGTCCAGCTCTCACTTCCATACATCACTACTGGGAAAACCATAGCTTTAACTATACGGACCTTTGTTGGCAAGGTGATGTCTCTGCTTTTTAAGATGCTGTCTAGGTTTGTCATTGCTTTTCTCCCAAGAAGCAGGCGTCTTTTACATCAAATTAATTGAGAAGAGAAAGGAGAGATTGCCCATGTCAATGTCCTGTTTCTGCAGTAACTATACACTCTTTTTATATTTGTATCTAAATATTTTTAATTTTATTTATATAGCTATCTATATCTAATCACAAGGTAATATCCTTCAGAATCCAAAGTGTGTACATGTGCATGTGCATACATGTACACACACGACTGAGAACCAAATTCTATATGTCAATCCACATATTAGCAAATTAGGTTCCCGTAGGCTGCAAACATGGCACTCATGGACTCCTATGTTTCTGTAGAAGCCTTCCCAGATGGGTCCTGCCCCCATCATTGAAATGAGGCTTGAATGGAGCCTTCTATTGCAGCTAATAGCAGGTTCAAGCCTAATTGCAATGTATGTGGTGAGGAGGGGATAATTTCTACCTAGACATGTCAGGGGTTGAAAAAGCATGTTTTCCGCCCTGGACAATTATTATTACTATTATCATCACCAATTTGTTAACATTTATATACTTCATCAAGAGACCACTAGGTGGTTTGCAGCATGGACCACACATGTCAATACACCACATAATATCCATACAATAAAGGATCAAAACAATTACGTAAATACAACTGTAATAAGAAGAAATGCATAATAAAGATTCTTCTTCTTCTTCTACTGATTCTTCTTTATAAAACCACAAAATATCTAATAAAAATAAAACAACAACCCAATATCCTCCCCCCCCCCAAAAAAAAACCCCCACACATTTTAAAATGGCATAGGATGTAAATCAGATCAACCAAAGGCCTGGTTAAAAAGGAACGTTTTAGCCTGGCACCTAAAGGTATGATGAAGGCACCAGGCAAACATCCCCCAGAAGAGCATTCTCATAACAGTAACAGCATAAAAAAAGGGAAGAAGAAAATCAGAAGCAGTCTAGGCATGAATACCCCAAAATCCTCTGAACAAAAACAGGGTTTTAAAGAACTGTGTTCCTTGAGCCATGTATTGAAGGATCAACCATCTGCTAGTTCTTTGCCAAGCACAGAAAGACCATTTGTGTTGTTGTCCAGTTTCATGGCCATGGTTGGGACTGGTAGGGGAGAGATGGTTTTTCATCTCTGCCTTTGAAGTTGTAAACTGGGTCACTTCAATTAAATTCTGTACAACTGAAGCCAGACTAAGAGGGCTAAACAGCCCAAGGGGCCCATTTGAAAGACACTGGCCATATCCTGACTGGGTAGGCTTAATAACAATTAGTGTTAGTGGTTTAATTGTTATTGAATATATGGCGATTCATCACCAGGTTTGCTCCGCTTCAGTAAGCAGTTCACATGGGAGCTGACAAGTCTCGTCCTGGAGCTAAGGCTCCATCTGGAGGCAGCAGCCTCACAATTTGGCTACCTTCCTAAATGCCCGGCAAGGACAGGTTGAGTAAGTGGTCCCCTTGCAACAGAATTGACAATATAAATCTAAACTGCAAGGGAAATGGCTTGCAGGACAGGGATTGCTCCTTTTTCACCATTGACAATATACATCTGGGCAGCAAAACAAACAGATTGCAGGACAGGACCGTGTTCACTCATTTTCACCAACTTTCAAGGCGGGTACAATCCAAACCGTCTAACAAACATCAGCCTTCCTTTTCAAACACTCTTATCCAGGCATAGGCAAACTCCGGCCCTCCAGATGTTTGGGACTATAATTCCCATCATTCCTAACCACTGGTCCTGTTAGCTAGGGATGATGGGAATTGTAGTCCCAAACATCTGGAGAGCCAGAGTTTGCCTATGCCTGCTCTTATCCTTCCTGGAAAAATGTGATATTCCACTGTGATGATAGACTCCAAATCTTGAACATGTTCTCTTGTAAGTAAGAAGCAGAAGCACATTTCAAATGTAAGATGGATGCCACTGTAGGTTGTGTGTGATGACTTAGCACAGACAAGGCAGAAAAAAGGAAGCAAAAAAATGGAAGGAGCCGAGCCTCAGAAGACATGTGCTTAGAAATATGAATTAACTAAAATATATATCATGGAGAAAAGAGTTTTGACCTACCTAGAGCAGTTCTCTTGGATAATGTTCTGTTGTAGCATTGTGCATCACCATTATGGCTTTGGTAGGCACGGAGCATTTTCCCTGCCTGCATTGGCTATCTCTTAGAGGTGGTACTCATAGGAATTCAAACTCCATTCACCAGGATAAAACCTATTCTGGATGCAGTTGGAGAGCAAATGGTTATTCTTTTTGACATGGTGCAATTTGTAACATGCATGTGATGCCCTGCTCCTTTACATTGAGAGTGACTCCAGATTTTGCAGCATTCCATCTTCAATCATCCTTGGTCATTGGCCCTTCCAGTTGGGACTGGATTTCAAGTGCAGTGACATTTGGAGGGCCACAAGTTAGCCACCCTTGCTTTCATTTTACCCCACTCTGCAGTTTCACTTCTTGTTTTCCTGTTTGTTTCAGGTGTTCACTTCCTTTGTGTGGTTGCAATCATGTGAGGGACAGACAGAATGCACTGCTAAGCCCCACCCTCTCTAGTGAAATATCTTTGTCAATCTCTGTGGCCTTCCTCAAGGTGGAAAGCAGTCTTCTGAACCCTAAGTGTATGGAATGCTAAATTAACCACATCAGAAGGCCTGAAGAGGACTGTGAAGACTGTCAAAGAAGGCATGTATTTTTTTTTTTTTGAGGGAGGGTCTTGCAAGTATGCTCTTGCTCTCCCACCTGAGTAAAGTGAACACATGAAAGGACCTTCTTTTAATTAAATAAAATGATGCTTACCCTCACAGTTGGCTTCTGGTAAAGCTATTAGGGTGCGCTGGGCAAATCTGTCTACTCTCAGTTTCTCATTTTTCCAGTTTTGAGTTCGGTTCTCCATATTTCCACATCAGTTTGCTATTAAGAGGAAAGTTCCTCATGAGAATTAATCAGCATTGTAAAGCAAATTTCTCTTACACGTTTTTGCAAAGTAATTTGTGCGTGCTGCTTGGCTGGGGAACTGCATTGCAAAATTTGGAGAAGTGTGAATTTTGAAGCATTACAATGTTTTGGTTCATGTATTTTTTTACCACCAAGTTCTAATTAGGTAGGTTCACCATTAAAACATAACTGAATCAAATTTATTCATATTCCCTAAAGGTTACACACACAACAGTGGACTTTGGTGCATAGATTTAAGGGAGTCTTCCACTGAAGGAAGTATGCTTATGATTGTGGCATTTGTTATATTGTAGGAAATTCTATAATAAAACACTGAAAATTGTAGAATTATATAATTTGAAGGAATTTTTTTAAAAATGAGGCAGGACTAATGGCTATTTTCTATGTACTTTCCATTTCCTCTAATTCCCTTTTAAAGGCAAAAGTAAGGAATGAGTTCTCCAGGTTCACAATGACTTTTTATCATCATTATTTAACTCGGTGCATTTTGAATTGAGTTCCTCAGGGGGGGGCACTATAAACAGAAATAATATAAAACTGCAATGCAAATCATTTGTGCAAACGAGCGTAATGAAACCTAAAAGCAAAACTTCCAATGGCCCTGTTGCAATGTGTGTCAATAGCAAAACAAAACAATGGAAAGGGACAACCAAATAATTTACTTTTTACTATTTTGATATGCAGTGCTTCTACATAATTACAATACCCAAATATAAACAAACAATCAAAAACTGCCTTTATGTCACCATTTCCGTTGTTTTGTTCTGCTGTTGATAAAAATGCTAACAGGGCCATTTTAGGCATTGTTTTTTACATTTCCTTTCTCCTGCGAGGCAACTACTCTTATCTGGGTCACCCATACTCCACCATGGCAGCTTCAATTATGTAGTGCTTTGTGCCCATGCTTGCCACCTGCCACTGAGAAAGGCAAAAAGCCAGCAAGACCTAAAGGGGCATGGATATTTGGAGGGGAACTGTGGCAATCAATTTTGATGAATGAGTGCATTCAGACCATGGGGAAAACCCAAAGCTGGAATGTTCTCAGGGATTCCAGAAACGCAAAGTTCAAGGGGTTAAAGGTTGAAATAATAATAAAATGAAACTTCATTCCTTTTCTCCTCCTAAAGTCATCCTTGGGCAGAGATCTAGGACTGTTTTGCCAGCAGTGGCTACCAATTCCACCCTCGTTCTCTTCCCTTCTGAACTAACAGTGTATGGTGCTGAAGGATACATTGATGCCTTCAGTGGCTTTGGTAGGGAGAACTTCAGCAACTGGGCATTATTCCACTGTGAGAGTGCCATCAAAAATGGAAACCATTCCAGAATCCAACTTCTGGAAGGGAACGAAAGAATATGGGTGCATTAAGCATAGGGGAAAGGAAAGGAAAGACAGAATTGTCAGGCATAGAGAATAGAAGAGGTCAGAAGAACTGGTTTTAACTGTAAATTAGAGTTAATAAGATTTGAATTAAATATTAAGAAGAGGCATTAAAAAAAATACCACAAGAGGTGTTCAGGAATGGAACAGTGCTAACCAGGCATATTTTCAAATTTGTGAGCTTGGAACAGAAGTTTGGACCAGAAGATTGACAGAATTCCTTCCAAACATTTGATTTTAGGATTTTAATGCTGTATTATTGTGTGCAGATGACAGGCACTAGGCATCTCAGGACCAAACACCAAACACGGTTATGGCTCATTGTAATTGTGGAAACCAAGTACCTAATGATGAGGGCTAAAAATCTAAATCTAAAGTCTTGTAAAGATATATCTTTCCGCCTTGGCTTTCCTTGACCTAGAAAATTCATTCCTCAGAATGAATTGCTTTTATATGCTTTTATGTGTTTTTTTTAATTGCTGTTTTCCTGGTTTTAGGTTGTGTTTCTGTTTTAATGATACATTTTTTGCTTTTTAGACTGTACACCACTTGCTTTAAATTTTATGTGATGTAGAAATGCATTTAAATAAATATGTGGAAAGGGTGTGCTGAACTGCAAGGTGTTCCCCTTTAACTTTCCTCCCCCCCTTTTTTTTGTTCTATCTAGAGTTTTTAAAAACATGCCGCTACCTCTCTGTGTTTTGTCTTTTTTTAAAAAAAAAAACTTTCTTTCTTCTTTTAATTGTAATAATTAGCCACTTGGAGCACTTCTTTATGGAGTGGAAAGACGTGATTACAAAATCTCAGCAAATAAGATCACAAGGTTAGTTGGTTGGTTGGTTTGTTCATTCATTCCCCTGCAGGCCACTATAAGAAGGACAGCAGTGCCAAGGCGTCTTGCATCCATACGAGTCTTCTCTCTCCCTCCTTGACTGTGATATCCAGAAAACACCAGCATATACCCCTGGATTAGGGCAAATGGGACACGCAAATGCCACCAACCTCAGCCTGCCCTCAGCCAGCCCCCACTGGTCTACCTTCTTACTTGCTACCAGCCAGGCAGGGGCGTCTTACCCATAGAGGCTAGTGGCGCGGGGGCGCCACGTTCTGGAGGGCACCAGGGAAGAGGCCGTGGCTAGACATGGTGCCTCCCAGCATCAGCTCACCACCCTTGCCCACCTCCGCCATGCCGCACCAAAGCAGTGCCATGCCTGGAGCCTCCGTGTGCCATGGCCATTGTGGCACGAAGCGGCCAGCTGAGCTGGGAGGCACCGCAGCCAGCCTCTGCCTCTTCCCTGCCGAAGAAGCCATCATCCAGCCACTGCCCACCTCCTTCAGCCCCGCTGGCAGTGCCGCCCTCCCTAAAAAAACTCTGGGAAATGGGGGGGGTGCCGCCAGAGGGAGCTTTGCACCATGGTGCCAGATATGCTTAAGACGGCCCTGCAGCCAGGGCATGACTCTTCCTGTCATTGGCTCTGCCCCCCCCCCCAGTGTTGGTTTTCCTGCTTTACATTCTTCCCAGGGAGCAGCATCCACCACAACCCAGGACAGCAGTAGCAGCTGTGCCCTGTGAGGCCACAGCCATCATCTTAACTTCTACCTTTCAAAAGTCTACCTTTTCCCACCCATGATAGGAAGTTTTACCCTCCCACCAGCTCCAACCTAGGCAGTTGCTCACTTTCTCATCTCCCCTCTTCCCCTGAGGTAAAAGTGTTCACCTCACACACTCTCCCACTAACGGAGCAGTTTATCAGCACTCACAGCCTCATCTATCAGTCCGATTTATCTCTCCTTTCAGGTTTTGGAGAGAGTAAGAGGGAAAACCATGAGCAGCCTTTCTTAAGAAACTGGCGATAGCCATGGGCATTTATATAAGCAACCAGGAAAGTGTCATTTTTCACTCCAGCTGACATTTAAGCTATTTCATAAATATGAAACCAAACCAGAGAGGCCAGATGGAATGCCACTTCTTCTTCCTTGAGGTAGGAATGGCCCAGCCATTTTTAGCTAGCCTCATAATGGGGAACAATGACAGAACTAGCTAAAACTCCTCTCTGGAGGGAGGTGGGAGGGGAAAAGGAAACAGGGTGTTTTGTATATCCAGAGTTCTGTGGAGGCATAAGGTAGATACTCCTTTATCCTGTTCTGTAGTGTAGTGGCAAAGTGCAGCATCTTTTCATGATAGTCAAAGCCACAGTTACTTTTGAGATTATACAACCTTCCAAGATTATATAATAGAAATAAGCCTCAATAAATTTGTGACTGCAGGCACGGCAGCATTATCTAGTAATTCAGTGCCCCAAAGGCAGCAGGCAGACAGAGTTTCATCTCACTGCTGAGCATGCCTTAAGATCAAGTTAAGGCCTCTGCCTGGCTGGATTCTCTCACCCAGCGAGACCTTGCACCATGTCAGGGTTCAAGCACAGAGCCTTCTGGGCTTGCCGATCAGAAGGTCGGCAGTTCGAATCCCCATGACGGGGTGAGCTCCCATTGCTCTGTCCCAACTCCTGTCAACCTAACAGTTTGAAAACATGCCAGTGCACGTAGATAAATAGGTACCACTGTGGCGGGAAGGTAAACAGTGTTTCCGTGCACTGCTCTGGTTTCCATCACAGTGTTCCGTTGCACCAGAAGCGGTTTAGTCATGCTGGCCACATGACCCGGAAAGCTGTCTGTGGAGAAACGTCATCTCCTTCAGCATGAAAGCGAGATAAACGCTACAACCCCATAGTCGCCTGTGACTGGGCTTTACTGTTTTTACCTTCAACACTGAGCAACTTCCATGGAGGGGTTTGGGGGCTTTCCAACTCTGACAGAGTGCCATTCCATCAGCAAGGGCTGAATGGAATGAGGAAGTGATCCTTGCCCTACTGCCATGCTAACCCTGCTTGCCTGCTAATAGCCAATAAAGATTTGGCTTGATTTTCACCCAATACCTGGTGTCTTGTCTCAGTTATTTCACTGCCTTTGTGTGCCTGCTTTGGCAACTAGCAGTGCATTGCAATGATCAATGCAGATCTCCATGTGTTGCCTTTCAGCTAGATTCTATTATGTTCTGTGCCCTTACATAGTCAAATGATTTTGAGTGCTTCAGTGTCTTCTTTCAGAGTACCTAAAGTTGTGTTTTCCTTAAAATTCCATTTTACATAAGAGAACTTGCACACCAGTCCTATGAAAGTGAAGCACCTTGCATTTTCCATGTTCCTAATTGCTAAGTTTTGAAGCATGCAGAACAACTCCTCCTTGATGTTCTTTTCAGGCACCTTCTCCAGAATGATCCTAGGAGTCAATCCTTTACATCCCAGCTCAGTTACTGAGGTTTCAGGGGGAAATAACTGTTACTGCTCCTCCCAAGCTCTGATGCATGGCTCATATCTACCAGCAGCCATGTGTTCAGTATTATGTACCAAATTTCATGGAACTCCCTTCCAGCAGAGGTCAGACAGGCCCCTACTGAACTTCTGGTGTGCATGGAAGACTTATTACTACTACTACTACTACTACTACTATTATTATTATAACAAGCATTTTAACTGAAGTTTTGTAGTTTTATTTTTATTCTTTGCATTGTATTTTTGTAAACCACTTGGATACTATTGTAATTAAGCAGCCTAAAAATTGTTGAAATAACTAACATTGTGATATCGCCAGAGAAAAGAAGTCATAGCTTTCATCTTCGTAGCAAATATTACCAGTGGTAGGTAATAAGGTCCAAAAGAGCCAGAAAGAACTAGGCATGGGTTATAACAGCTTTGAAGTTACTCATGAGGTCTTGGAATAGCAATAGCTGACCCACATTTATGAAGCTTCTGGATGTATCTCCCATCTTTGGACCATGCCAGCTTAACAATGAAGCCGTAGCACTCGAGCCTTGAGCACTAGAGAAGCCCAGAGGGCTCAGTCTGCATGCTGGGCTCCAAGACAGCTAAGGTAGGCTTATCAGTAATTGGTAAGAATTTGTGCCTAGAAAATGGGAAGCATTTAAGCATGGTTATAAATATGCCGAGGATAAAATTAAAGGGAGACCGTTTTTCTTTCCAAAGGGCTAGTGCAATAATTTATGAAAAGTAAACGATGTTCCTAAGTCAGGAAAGCATACAAGGTCTCCACAGCTTACAGATCTGCAGCAATGTAGGACTATTCTACAATTTGAAAGAGTGGATGGGTCATACTTATTGGCCTGGTGCCAAGGAATCACTCAACTAGTTCACTGTTCCTGACAGTGTTTGGGACTCATCTCTCTCCAACAATAGCCCTCCACTCGACCCCAATCATGCTGCAGGGCAAAAGTCTTCTGAAATCATGGAGAATCACAAAAGCAATTCATTATTTGCCATGGAGGGGTAGAGTGGGGCGACTTCAAATGAAGAAAGGTTACAAAATCCCATCTGATGAGTACAAGCCTTTGAGGGAGTCTGAACTCTCTCCAAATCGTGGCTATAATTTGGTGCTGGCCGTAGGAGCAATAACCATCTAGGCATGCAACCCTCTTCAAACGGCAATTGCATGTAAACTCAATATGCAGAACAGAAGTGGGGTTAGCTCTCCTGTCTTCATCCTTGACACCTGAGAGTGGAGCTAAAGGTCTGAGCTCAGCCTATGGGCACAAATAGACTGTACATAAATGGTTGCCTTTTGGAGGGCTTCTGGTCATTTTGAAAGACCCTAGATGTCTACACCCAAGGCTGCATGGCCTTAGGCCTGCAGAAAGGGGACACAAGTCATATTCCCTCCTCTATATGTGCAGTGAACATGTGAAAGAGATGCTCAAAGGAACATTCTGACAGCCCCAAGATCACAGGCAGAGAGAATGTTTTCGACTGTTTTTAGAATGCTCTTTTAAAATCGCTTTATTATTGATGTGTTTGCTGCCCTGGGCTCCTTCGGGAGGAAGGGTGGGATATAAATTGAAATGATGATGATGATGTAAAGGCGGGAAGCACAGTTCTGCCATTAGCCCAGCCTGCAATAACAACATATCATGCCCCTCCTTGGGAGCTATATGTTTGGCATCCCTGTGAAGGATGCCTATGTTTCTACAGATGTGAGTGATTTGTATTCCAACAATTAGGAACCTTTCTCAGCCCACAGACCACATTCCCTTTTGAGCAACCCTTCATTGCCCTGGTGATGGCAGGGGAGCCAGAGGGAAAAGTGGGTGGAGCAATGGAAAGGATAGTTCCTACGTACATCTCTCTATCCCCCATGCAGGCAAGCAAGAGATATCCTTAGAGATCAGGGAGGCATTCCAGCCAGGCAAAAATACTCAAGGTGGGCATGAAGCAGGCCTGGAGAAAGGAGGTGACTGGGTGTGTTGAACCAAAGGTGACCTGCAAGTGCCGTCTCGGAAAGTGGCGAAGCTGCATGCTCAGCTACCGGGGGCAGAGAGCAGGAGGGGGCATGGCTGGCGCCCCCTGGGGGCATGGTGTGCATCTTGGGGGCATGATACACCACCTGTGAGGGTATGGCGCGCTGCCCACAGGGGTGTGGCGCCCCCTGGAGGTGTGGCGTGCCACCTGTGGGGGAGTGGCACCTGGTGCACGCTGGAATGTGTGGCGCATGTCGGGGGTGCTGCGATGGCACCCTACTGGAATAGTGGTGCTGGTGGTGGTCTGCTCCCTCCGTACCCCCGTTCCCCCGCCAGTGCATCTCGGTAGTCAAGATAACCCTACAATTAATTGGTAGTTGTTGTAGCAATGAGCTCACATATGTTTATATTCACTTGCTTTGATATAAGCCATTTGTCTTGCTTATCTGTGGGCTTGGGGTGTTGGGCTTTGAGCCCAGAAAGGAGAATGATTTGTAAGATTTGAGTATTTGCCAATAATAATAATAATAATAATTTATTTATACATACATACATACATACATACCCCTCCCATCTGGCTGGGTTTCCCCAGCCACTCTGAGCAGCTCCCAACAGAATATTAAAAACATGATAAAACATCAGACATTAAAACTTCCCTAAACAAGGTTGCCTTCAGATGCCTTATGCCTTCAACAGGTCAGGTGGAGCAATGGGAAGTCCTGGCCCAATTGAGGTATGCTGCTTTGTGTATAAAGAATGTTTGGGCACAGACAAGCTATCTCTTTGCTGCGGTGTCTGCCCCATGTCTGTAAAGGCTGATTAGCTGTCAATCCATACCTTTCTTTAATAAAGCACTAGAACTAAGCATTCTATACCCTCCAACATTTTGGGAGGGCAAAGCGGGACACATGCATCCCACACCATCTCACCCACCTGATCTTTGTGCTCCCTTCTCCCACCCACCCACCTGATCTCTGTACTCTTTCACCCACCCATCAAGCAAACTTTGATGCCCCAGAATGAAGGCCAAGCCAGGGACTCCTTAAAAGTAAACAGGGCCATCCCACTTAAAATAGGGTGTGGGGCAGGTATGTCATTTGGGTGTTTTTGACATCCTTCTTTGATATCTCTTTGAACCACTCCCACGAGCCTTCCTTTGGGCCTGCGGTTGAGAACACTGGGAAAGAGGTGTGGCGGGAGAGTCCCGAGAACCAGATAGTGAAGTCTGTGGGGCTCAGGCCTGAGGTTCTCTACCTCTGTCCCAAAACATCTGGATGGCTACTCCTAGCTCAATATAATTGTGTGGTTGGGGATAGGGGAAATGAAGGAATGTTTCCACTCCCCCCCCCCCCGCTTCCCCTCAGTGGGTAGAAAATACACTGTGAAGAAAGCGACTTCTGCTCTCCACCAAAGCCATTTCGTATTGCCCCGCTGAGTGAGGCGTTTCCCTGCAGAAACATACAATTAGAAACATTTGTTCTGGATGGGGGAACCAAAAGCTTGATCGGCACCCAATAGGCTTCCCAGCTTGCTGGCAATTTGGAAAGGATTCGAGACACACCGGAGTGCCGGTCCCCCATGTACTGGCTTCAGGGCACGGAAGAGAAATGGCAGCTGGGCCTGACAGAGGCAAACTGAAAAAGGACTGAGAAAGTATTGTGTTGCACATCCCAGTCCTACAGAGCTTGTGAAATGAAAATCACTTGTAGGGGAAAGCCAGGGAGTCGAGGAAGAAGAATTAAAAGTGCTCTAATCTCATGCCACTGAATCGTAATTGAAAAGATGGTCCCCAGCAAGGAGCAGCAGGCACAAACCACTTAAGCTATTGAAAAAAAAAGGGGGGGAGAGACTATCCCTGTGATTTTTACACATAATATCTATCAGGACTGAAAAACACCCCAAAGATGATGAGTTTAATTCCCCATTGCTTTTAATCATTCACACTTTTCAATAGGGCATGAAACTCCACATTCTGAACTGGTAATATACAAGGGTAACAAATGACATCTGCTTACGCTTTCACTAGTGGATATTGAAGCAGTAATTGCATTGACAGCACCACCTGCTACCACTTGGGCTTGAACTCCAAATACCCTTAGGTAGGAAGTTCTGATAGACACTTATCATTGTTCAGGGCCCCCACTAGAGGGAGCCATCATTGCAAGCACTATAAAGATGATTTGCACAAATGGTCCATGAAGAATGATGTCACTGTTATTCAGAGAGGCTTCTGCTAGGAATGCAAGGGAGGCAGCGCTGGTTAGATGCTAGGGCAAAATAAGACCCAAAGTCATTCTCAATTAATCAGTCTCTGCTTCCCTCCCTCCTCCACTGTGTTTATACGCAGAACCCATTCCCCTGATGATCACACATTATTCTCCACAATGGATTTGAGGTTCAGTTCTCTCAACAAAATAGTGAATTTGCTGGCAACTCTGAAAGTGGGGGGAAATCAGTATGAGATGTTACAATCAGAGAAATCTATGAATTAAAGAATCACAGAATTGTAGAGTTGGAAGAGACCCCTGCAATGCAATAATCTCCATGACAGATGCTTCAGCTGTGTTTCAGAAGCCTAATTTTTGTAGCTGTGGGTTCACGTTTGAAATTGATTGGCATCCAATTAATTCAATTTAGATTATTACGATGTTTTGACTTGTTTTCCATAGTTTGAATGCTGTGAGCTGCCTTGGACTTCCACCTCAGGGAGGAGGGGTTGGTTATAAATTTGGACTAATAATACACAGGTAGCAAGTGTGAACCCCTCCAGATGTTGTCAGACTTCAACTCGCATCATCACTTGCCATTGGCCACGCTGGCTGGAGCTGACAGGAGCTGGAGACATTTGTTTTGGCCACCCCTGGAATACTATGTATATGTAGCAGAAATGCATCAGACTGCAGGAGAAGGCAGCTGTAATATATAAAGAAGCCTCGTAGCACATTCATGACACTGAGTGCTCACCCTTCACAACCTAACTGACAGATGAGCATACAAAGCCATTAGTTTTCCCTCTGCTTGCTTGCTCCCTCTCGCACAGCCACATCACCTTCCTGCTAGTCTACACGGGACAAGTTAACTAACCACAAGGCAGCCAGATGCCTGAGAGAAGGGCATGTTCATTGCAGGCACCCAGAGGCAGGACACTTTGTTACAGGAAGGAAGGACACGAGTGGACAGAAGAAGCCCTGTGCGCTATCCGCCATTTGTCTCAGTGCCCCTATCATAGCATCACTCTGGGGCATAATGTGAAATTTGTAATTAAATAATAGATACATCCTAAACCAGACCTGTGAGAGCTGGACCATAAAGAAGGCTGATCGCTGAAGAATTGATGCTTTTGAATTATGGTGCTGGAGGAGACTCTTGAGAGTACCATGGACTGCAAGAAGATCAAACCAATCCATTCTTAAGGAAATCAGCACGGAGTGCTCACTGGAAGGACAGATTGTGAAGCTGAGACTCCAATATTTTGGCCACCTCATGAGAAGAGAAGACTCCCTGGAAAAGACCCTGATGTTGGGAAAGGTTGAGGGCACTAGGAGAAGGGGATGACAGAGGACGAGATGGTTGGACAGTGTTCTTGAAGCTACAAGCATGAGTTTGACCAAACTGTGGGAGGCAGTGGAAGACAGGATTACTTGGCGTTCTCTGGTCCTTAGGGTGACAAAGAGCTGGACACGACTAAACAACAACAACAAACCAGACCTGGGGAACCCTCTTCAGCCTACAGGCCACATACTCTCATGGCCTTCGGGGGGACGATTGCAAGCAGTGAGTGGAACCAGAGGCAAAACTGGGTGGAGGGGATATGATGTTTATCTTTGCACAGTCAGAGACCAGAGATATACAGCTATGCACTCCTGTTGCTGGGCTCCATTGAAAACAGCAACCTCAATGCGAACCAGGAAGTGGGCTCTCCAGACAATGGAATGGTTCTTATCTCTGCGGCTGCGATCTCCTGGGTGACGTGGATGCCATTAGCTGCTGAATGTGCATGCATACTCTGTCCGATTCCCTCTCACGCACCCACCCCCTGTGCGGCCGGGCACTGGCAACCCACACTATGCCACTGGCACCGACACGCCTCTCCACCAACCATCTAGGCAAGCAAGAGGCATTATCACCGTTCAATGACACATTCCAGACAGGGAGAACCTTCGAGGAAGGCGTGGACCAGGTGAGGCATGGCCTGGGCAGAGTCTCAAGGGTCAGAGAGGGAGTATTTGGCACCTGTGCCTGAGCTAAATCACCTGCATTTCAATGGGAACATAAAAGAAGGGGAATTTCCAGTTTCTGAGCATACTAGAGCCATCAACAACAAAAGCACCTCTGCACATGCTGAGTGACAGCTGCCATGCATAAAAAAGTGATCATGCGAATTGGGTCTGTAAAGCCGCCTGTTCCATTAACCTCCTTACCTCAGACGGTGCTCCCTGCATTTGGGCTTGCTAAAATGAGAACATCTCTCTCACCAGAGTGAGCGGAAACAAAGGGGGAGGAAATTAACCCCCTCCCCACCTTCCCCTCGTTCCTCCCTTTTCTTGCCACATGAAAGTAACCTAGTTAAGTAGCACCATCACTTTTCAAGTCAGAAAAGCATTATGCGGCTCCTTTCGTGCTTGCTGAATGAAGAGAATAATTATTCTTTTACTGAAACAAAAAGGTGGTTTTTCCCTCAATGCTTTTTAGCCGATTTTTGTATTTAGCTTCCTATCTCTTAAAAGGAAACTTTAAAAAAAAATCCTAAATTGATGCAAACAAAATAATTGGCAAGGCGTGAAAATACCGACCGTATCCTGGAGACAGGCTGTGTTGTCGGTCCTTTCTTAATTTTCACTCTATTAAGGTAATTTCCTGTGACTGTAGCTTTTCCTGCAGCCATTCCCACATGCTGCCATCTCTGGCTTTTTTGCAAAAAAAAATCTTAAAATTTATGCTGGGGGGGAGGGGACGGGGACGACACACATCAAAATTTGAAACATATTTTATGTTCTTTTTTGTTGTTCTTCTGCATACGAATTGACAATGATATGCTGATTTCTGAGCACAACCGAAACCTGCTGGAAAGAAGTGTTGAGGAAAATATAGAATGCTTTTGTTGGTATTTAAGGCAAAGCCCCAAAGATAGCTGATGTTACAGAGCTTGGAGATGGGAATTTGGTCCCCCGAGAGGTAATGAGGGATATCAACCTAGATGACTTTAGCACACACTTAGACACATTCATGGAGAATAAGGTTGCCAATGGGAAGTAGCCTGTAGCCATGATGACTATGATCTGCCTCCACTGTGGGAAGCAGTAAGCCTCTGACTACCAGATGCTGGGAATCACAAGTGGGGAAAGTGTTGTTGCACTCATGTCCTGTTTGCAGGCTTCTCATGGGTGTCTAGTTGGCCACTGTGAGTATACGGTGTTGGACTAGTTGGGGCTTTGACTCTTTATGTTCCTATGAGATGCCACCCAGGGGCGCCTGAAGGTTCATGAGTCAATCACTTTGCTTAAGGTAAAACATATCTGTGTCTTGTCAATGCCTGGATGGGTGACCACCCATGAACCATAGGTTCCTTGGGTTCCATGATGGAAGACAGATGGACTATAAATATAAGAATTCCCTGTATGTTACCACAATTGTCAGGTGAATAATGTCAAAAGAATGTGGCAGGGGCGACTCAGCATTGAACCCATGAATTACCAAAAACAAGTGTTTACAAGTTAGAGTGGGGAGGAGCCATAGGAAAAGAGTGAGTCTTCACCAAAATTGAAACACAACTAAGAGCTGTCCACCTTCTCAAGCAACTGAGGACCAATGCAGGTTCTTTCCAGAGACTGGAGCTCTCGTCTGAAAAGTTCCTTCCTCAGATTAGTTTATGTGATGGATTATGGCCAATCTCAGCAGAGACATCACCTTGCCAACAAAGGTCCGTATAGTTAAAGCCATGGTTTTCCCAGTATGGAAGTGAGAGCTGGACCATAAAGAAGGCTGATCGCCGAAGAATTGATGCTTTTGAATTATGGTGCTGGAGGAGACTCTTGAGAGTCCCATGGACTGCAAGAAGATCAAACACATCCATTCTTAAGGAAATCAGCCCTGAGTGCTCACTGGAAGGACAGATCGTGAAGCTGAGGCTCCAATACTTTGGCCACCTCATGAGAAGAGAAGACTCCCTGGAAAAGACCCTGATGTTAGGAAAGATGGAGGGCACAAGGAGAAGGGGACGACAGAGGACGAGATGGTTGGACAGTGTTCTCGAAGCTACAAACATGAGTCTGACCAAACTGCGGGAGGCAGTGGAAGACAGGAGTGCCTGGCATGCTCTGGTCCATGGGGTCACGAAGAGTCGGACATGACTAAATGACTAAACAACAACATGGCCAATCTACTACATATGCTGGAAAGTAGTCTGTTCACTATGCACCTATTAAAGACACCTATTAAAATATCATAACCAAATTTTACATGATGGTTCCTGAGATCAAGGAGCAGGATTTCCTCTATGTTTGGATACAATTGGTTGCCATTTTGAATCATGGGGGTAGACCAAACCTTTAAAAACTGCCCTGATTTTCACAACTGTACTGATTGGGGGGAGGGGGCTTCTCATAATTCCAGGATATGAGGCCGTAAGTGTAAAAATAAAACTGAACTAAATATATGTTTTGTGCTCATTCGTACTTTGAAAATAAACTTCCCTCTAAAATTATTGATGCCCCATCTTTTGAGTACCAGGAGAATACTTGTTGCAATACTTAGCAAAAAAAATACATTGTATAATAAAACTTCATATAGAATAAAAATGTGTGTGATCTGGTGGACAGGCCGTAGTTATGAAGATATCATACACATCACTTGCAGCGATTGCACAGGCTGTAGCCTAGGCTGTGAGAGGAAATGGCTACAAGCAACCCAAACCAACCTCTGCTGTTTCACTACTGCCACCAAGTGCATAGCTTTGTTTTTCCCCTCTCTGGCTGCCTCCATGTATTAACCCTTTTGGTTTACGGACTTTACTTGGCCCAGCCTACTCCCTATAGTAGATAGAGTGACATGGTACAGCAACGGGTTGAATCACAAGGCTTCAAGCCATTGCCCCTCCCAAACAAACAATACTTTCACCAACAAGTTAAACAGTCTTTGAGAAAATGAATTCAGAAAAGCAAACTAATTTTAGTCTGAGTAGTTGCTCAGAAAAGCAGATCAAAAATATTCAGAGTTCGATAAGGACAATTGAGGTTTTAAGAAAGATTGGGACCTGTTTATGTTGTATTTAAAGAACTACAGTGGTACCTTGGGTTACATACACTTCAGGTTACATACGCTTCAGGTTACAGACTCCGCTAACCCAGAAATAGTGCTTCAGGTTAAGAACTTTCCTTCAGGATAAGAACAGAAATCAGGCTCCGGCGGCATGGCAGCAGCAGGAGGCCCCATGAGCTAAAGTGGTGCTTCAGGTTAAGAACAGTTTCAGGTTAAGTATGGACCTCTGGAACGAATTAAGTACTTAACCTGAGGTACCATTGTATTGTAAAGAAGTGGACTTACTAGTAGGGTTTGAGTAAACACTTACAATTAAGAAAGCAGGGGGAAAAACTTAAGATGTAATAATGGGAAGATAACGAAGGGTATGATGCAATATGGGAAAGATGAATTGAATCAAAATTGAAATGATTATAACAATATTTAATTGAAAGATTATAAAAGGAAACTAGAAGAAAATGGGCAGGAGAAGTAAATACTTAATGAACCAGAAGGGGAAGTTGGGGGGGGGCGGTTAGGGATTTATATACTATTTTGTTGATAACATTGATTGTGATGAATATAAAATTTGTAAAATTCGATTAAAACTATTTAAAAATAAATAAATAATAATAATAATCAGAGTTAAATACAAAATGTGCTCTTTAACACTTTCCAGTGTTGTAGCCCTTCCTCTCTCTTGCTGCTCTTCCATTCCAGCTCTTTAAATATCCAACTTCACAGCTGACTAACTCAGCTATTTTCTAGCTTACCGTAACTTACACAATATTTCCTCTCCTAGCAGCCTTTTAGCCAATCAGGTAGAGAGCAGAGTGTAAGTGGAGTTAATGTTTCCCCTTAATCACCAGGTTCCTTGGAAGAACTTTAACCCTCCTAAGCAAAATTTCCCCTTGTACTTTTAACCTTCCTGTGAAGCTTTGACCCTTCTATGTGGGAGAGCCTTTAAAGCCAAAAGGCAACCACTTTACAAGCCAAACCCCAATACAAAATAACTGTAAGTTCACACTTGTTTCTCTAACCCTTGGTAACTATCCTTACAAGGCTAGTAAGGATCTTTCTGTGCTGGTCCAGGGGGGAGGTTACCGTGGGGCGAAGTCCAGGACCTGAGTTGAGGGTCAGCAGACAGTCCTCCATGGGCGAAGCAGGGTCCACAGCGAGAAGCCGGGCAAGGACAGGAACTCTGGGGGAACAGGACTGGATGCTGGCCAAAACAGCTCTTCGACGATGTTGCTCCTGCAACCTGGGACTGAGCTGACTGGACTTTATCTTCTCTGAAGCCAGGGGCGGTCCTGGCCCCCAGGAGACCCGCCTCTCCTGGCCTTAAGGTGAGCACTCCTCCTGGGAGAAACCAGTTCCCTTCGCCTCTCTGCCCTGAGCCTCTGCAGTTCAGGAGAGGCTGAAGGGTTACTGGACCCAGGGGGAGACTCACCTGTAGGCACTGAGTCCTCAACCACCTCCGGAGCCAGAGTGGATTCACCTGGTGCCTGCTCCTGAGGATCCGGCACAGGTGTAGGCGCTTCAGAATCAAGGCCCTGCCCCAGCTCAGCTGGCCCTGGAGGCAGGGACTCCTGTGCAGGCTGGGATTCCTCTGGTTCAGCCTCTGAATCGGATTCCCAGGCCATCACACTTTCAATGCTTATTCTTATGTTTATTATATCCCCACCAATCCTGGCTCCTGCCCCCAAACATGCAAGCAGAAGCTCTTACTAGTAAATAAGAAAGAGACCTATATTCAGGCAAATAATGGTACAGGCTCTGCCACAGGCACAAGGTTCAAGAGTTATGGTTCAGTTCAAAGCCGATCAAGAAGTCCAGAACTAGACAGAAGCAATGAAGATGTCCCAATAAGTGCCCATGCCCTAGTCTCCAAGTTTTAAATATGAGATGTAGTGCAGACTTGCTTGTCTTGCTGGAATATTGCGATTGCAAACAAACACTCTTCCTGGGTAGGTGGGTCTGTCCCATCTGTGAAGGTGGCTACTGGTTCCAGTCAGGGCTCCTGTACAGTTGCTCCTGCCTCTGGTTTCACCTCCCCACTCAGCTGCTTTAAGCCCTCTGCAGCCTCCACTAGGCTCTTCGCTCCACAAGAAAGTCAGGAGGGAGAGCTGGCATCCCTCCTCCTCTTCCTGAAGTATCTGGTGTTGGGGTGGAAAGAGGAGATCCTCTTCCTCCAACCCAGGTTCCCACCGTTTAGGCCCTGCTCTGTTTCTTCCACCACTTTCAGCAGAGCCTGCTGATTCTGGCCCCAACCCAACAACCCTGCCAGACTCATGACCCCAACTCCTACACTCTATCCACCTCAACTGACCATAGGTCTTCTGCCCTCTTAACCAACCCTCCTCCTTTTCTGCATGATCTGTTGGTAACATGCCATGCACACTGATTGCACAGTGGTGATGATGTTGATGGTGACTGGGAACTGAATGCAAAATTTACTGAACTGAAAAGGTACTGCATCTGATGATATTTGGTGCTGGCGGATTTCTGATAGCATGCCATCACTGTATGCTTGTAAGCCATCACTTCACATGGTGGTCATTGTGTGATGTGATATGTGAAATAGACTAGCTCTAAGAGTGGCTTCTCACAGTACATTTCGTATTTGGGGCAAGGTTCCAAATACTTGAGGACAGCATTCGTCACAATAGATACACATATTGATGCAGGTAGCAGTGGGGAAAAGTCAGGTATCGATTTCCACGTATTTTACTACACTTGATCTTAGCCAAAAGGCCGAGAAGCGATTTTCACGTATTTTAAAGGGGATCATAGGGATGTGCACATGCATGTCCTGATCAAAACAGATACAATACTATATATATTTTACACTTGGGCGCCTAAGGTCTGTGAAGCCAAAAGGTGGTGTAAGACACAACCTCGGGAAACGCTGGGATTTGTACTCCACTGTACTTCCATTGACATGGAAAAAATGATTGAGCTCTCTATGCCTTTCTCTCTGGCTTGGGAACGTGGGGAAAATGAGAGCTATCCATCTTCAGACATTGCTTTTGAGATTTATAGATGAAAAGCACTAAATATTAACATGCATATCTGTTGTTTACTCTTCTCCTTATGGCCTGCTGTCCCCCTAAGGCTGGTCTCCTTCCCCTGTGCTTTCAACAGAAATAAATTAATTGTTCTTGGTCTTGGTTTTCAGGCTTTCCCCCTCCCTCGTGTGAACCACAAGGTGGCTGCATATACACCATACATTTAAAGCACATGGCTTCCCTCAAAGAATCCTGGGGACTGTAGTTTGTCAATGGTGCAGGGAATTGTAGCTCTGTGATGGATAACCTACAGTTTCCAGGATTCTTTGGGATGGAAGTCATGTGCTTTAAATGTGCTTTAAATATATGCAGCGGCGTAGCTAGCCGCTCGGGTGCCAGGTGCCGGGTGTGGCACGCACGTCCTGCAGCTGGGGGTGGGGGTGTGCTGCATGGAGCCTCTCTGCTGCCTCTCCCTCAGCTTTAGGGCAGCTGAGGGAGAGGCAGAGGGCAGACGCAAGTCCCACGCTGCTGTTTCAGGCAGTGCAGAGCCTGCAGGCGCCCAAGCCACCACATCACTCCCAGGAGAGATGCGTGGCTCAAGCACACTGCAGGACCCTTGGTAAGTGCCAGCCCTCATGGTGTGTTGTCTGTCAGGAGTTCAGCCTACACTCAAGTAGGACCTTAGCAGAGACACATGCCCGACTGGCATGTTCCCTCCCTCCTGATTGATCGTTTGGGAGCTTCAAAAGCTTTCTTCAGCCCGAACATCACAGCAACCGATTCCAACCGACACTGGCACACTTAGGGATCCACAGAGTTTGCGCACCCTGTGTGACAGACCTCAGCAACTCAGCATTTTGGTTAATCTACTTTATTTACATATAAACACACATGGAGCACTGCAACATGGCTCCCTCTCTCTCTAGTATCAGACAGCAAAGAGGAAAAAGAACAAAGGACAATAGTCCCACTTCATGGAACACAGTAACACAAACATCCTGTCTCCGTCACTTCCCACTCTGTGGAGTCAAAACATATACCGTCATGTGAAAGACAACAATCCCATGACTGCAGTCATGGAGCAGGAATTCTAACAGTGCCCAGTGCCAGCCATGTTTCATTACATTTGTTGACTGAACTAAAAAGTTTCATGAACCCATTTTTATATATAAAAAACCTCATATATAGATATTTATTTTGTCACCCCCCTCAGTGATGATACCCCGGGCAGCCAACAAAACCCCACACTCCCCTTCCTCCGCCACTGCCTTTATCATAATGAACATCCCTACATTATCAAAAATAATAACAATTAATTGATAAGCCTTGCTAGCATTAAACAAGTATCAGCAGCTTACATGACGGTGCCAGCCCTCAGCCCAGATCTGAAATCAGTATGAAGAAAAAGAGGATTAATCAAACATTAATGTGCATGAGGGAAGGGCAGAAGGAAGTGAAATCCAGTCAAAAACCTTGAGGTGTCTCATTGGACCACAGCACCATCAGTCAGCTTGGTGACAATAAGAGCCACACAGAGCCCAGACTAATCCACATATAAAAAGGATTAAATTAGAAGGGTCAGGGAGGAATCCATGCTTCCTATATCCTAACAACTATTTGAGATCTCCTCAAGGAATGACTACAAGGGACGCAGGTGGCGCTGTGGGTTAAACCACAAAGCCTAGGACTTGCCGATCAGAAGGTCGGCGGTTCAAATCCCCGTGACGGGGTGAGCTCCTGTTGCTCAGTCCCTGCTCCTGCCAACCTAGCAGTTCGAAAGCACGTCAAAGTGCAAGTAGATAAATAGGTACTGCTCTGGCGGGAAGGTAAATGGCGTTTCCGTGTGCTGCTCTGGTTCACCAGAAGAAGCTTAGTCATGCTGGCCACATGACCCAGAAGCTGTACCCGGAAGCACCCTCGGCCAATAGAGCGAGATGAGCACCGCAACCCACAACTGGACCTAATGGTCAGGGGTCCCCTTACCTTTACCAATGAATGACTACTGTAATGAACTCTACAATAGGGCATTGTAGGGCATTGGAGACCATTCAAAAGCTGTAATCAGTGTGCCCCCCCCCTAGAAAAATAAGTACCAGTACTCACCAAGAAGTTGTTACAGTAAGTGTCACACTTTCTAACAACAGCAGCAAAAGAGGTGCCGGTACTGTGTACCCTTGAGTACCCACCCCCCGGAAGAAAAAGAAGCACTGGCTGTAATCAAACTCACCTTTGGACACTATGTCTCCTCTTGTGTAGATGCTGCAGAATATTTGTTGCACACTTTGGGAAGTACCTACATAAACCACACATCCATCCTGGTTTCCATTGAGCAGAGACCACTTCCACAAGTCTGGTTTTTCAGAAATTTCTATGTATGTTGAACCCAAAACAGCATGCTGTCCAGCTACCTATTGCAGGGGTCATCAAACTTTTTCAGCAGGGAGCTGGTCCACTGTCTCTCAGACATTGTGGGGGGCCAGACTATTTTTTTTTAGGGGGTGAACAATTCCTATGCCCCACAAATAACCCAGAGATGTATTTTAAATAAAAGCACACATTCTACACTCTGATTCCCGGACCATCTGCGGGCCGGATTTAGAAGGTGATTGGGCCATTTCCAACCCATGGGCCTTAGTTTGCCTACCCATGGTCTATTGTGTATAAAAGTGGTGTGATGGGTCAGTGTGTCTGGCTGTTAACCAGAATGTTGGCAGTTCGAGCCCACCCAGGGATGGCTGCGGGCAGGATCCCACACAACTCTTTCCAACTCTACAATTCTATGATTCTATGATAATAAATAGTTAAAATAGCTTCATGTTGGGATAGTTTATCTGAACCACTCCTTTCCAGGAGAGCAGTAAATAATACATTGGGCGCATTTGTGCTGGTCTAATTTGAAGCCATGCCAGTTTTTTCTCATCCGAACATTATTTTTCTCTCTGAGGCAGGTGTAGCAAAATGTCAACTGGTTGTTAAAAATTGCTACACTTCATGGTCTCATAAGTGTACCATTTGTTCATCCCCCATTCCAAAGAACTAGATAAGGTATACTTTTGCCAGGAGGGCTGGTAGATGAAATTAGTTCCATATCAGTATCTTTTACCTGGAACGCTACCTCCCTCTGAAGACTACATTTAGCAAATATGTCCACAGCTTGCGAACAACAGATATGTTCTGCTATCTCCTAACTGAACCACTAGTTCCTTCTCCATTCGTGCAAAACTAGATACCATGTGTAAATCTGCCGGTCAGAATGAATGCTTCGTGTTATGATCAGCAGCCCTGGGGTATTAGCTCTCTTTCTGGTCCAGGTATAGCAAACCATGTTGACTGGTCATCAAAAGTTGCTATGCTTCAGCATCTCTTAACTCATGGGTAGGCAAACTAAGGCCCGGGTGCCAGATCTGGCCCAATCTCCTTCTAAATCTGGCCCGCGGACAGTCCTGGAATCAGCATGTTTTTACATGAGTAGAATGTGTGCTTTTATTTAAAATGCATCTCTGGATTATTTGTGGGGCATAGGAATTCGTTCATTCCCCCCCCCCCGAAAATATAGTCCAGCCCCCCACAAGGTCTGAGGGACAGTGGACTGGCCCCCTGCTGAAAATGTTTGCTGACCCCTGTCTTAACTCCTACCCTACTCTAGGGAGAACACCAAAACGTGGTGTGCATTTACATCAGACTTACTAGTTGCCAAAAATCACTGAATGCCTGACTCTCCTGCCTAAAACATTATTTTATTTTTATTTCATGTACGTAGGACCCTTGGTGTTCTTACTGGTGTGCTAATGGTATTTCTGATCCAGGTACAGTTGAAACTCTATGTGTTGTCCTGTGATGACTCACTCTGTCACGAGGGGGTGGACTCCTCTCTCTCATCAGCTTACTGAAGGTTAAGAGACGACACTAAAAAAAACACCAAAACCTTAGTCACTGATTGCTTTTTTTCTGCCATGGGAGATTACTCAGTGTGGGTGCCTTGAGTTATCGGAACCCAGCCAAGGAAAATTAAATGAGTCTGGCATTAATTCACCTGTGTAGAGTCAAGTGACAATAGGGCAGAAAGGAGATGTCCTTTTTGCCGTATGATTGAAATTCAAATTAGTTCTGAGAACATCCCATTTACAATGTGGCAAAACATCATCAGCAACCAGTGCCTGACATATCCCAGGCAGATAACCTTTAGTTTAGAGGCAAGACTAGGGAGTCAGGATAAGTGCTGAACAAAAGCAACTTGCTGAGCTAATATAAAGAGTTAATTACTGGTGTCAGGAAATAGATCACACAGCATGAAAAGTGTCTAATTTGAAGAAATTGACAAATTTTGATTTTTCTGGAAAACTTGCACATTTATACAGCTGTGCAGAATCTGATCAGGCTGAGGGCAGAACTGTCCCTACAGTTTTCAGTGAAATGAATTTTGTTAGACCCTGTACAATCCTGCAATTTTATTTTTATTTTTCAACTCCTTGTGTTTGAAATGTGCTCAGCAGACATAGCCAGGAGTATTCATAGACAGTGGTCCCCCCCCCCAGTTATTGTTAGCAAGATTCAATATAAGATCCAGCCTCTGTGCCTCTAATAGCAATATAAAAGGGGGAAATGTTCCCATCGCACTGCTGTTACACCAATCAGATTACTTTTTCCTGTATAACTGTTGAAACAAAAAATTTACTGTGCTATATAGTCATGGTTGTAAGATAGTGTTTTTTTTTAACTCCTTATTTTGTACGTGTACCAAACAGTCCTAGATTTCCGCAGACTTATATACATGCATCTGTTGCCCAGTTGAAATCTTAAGTGAACCAGCAAGGATAGTCATGTGTGGAAAAGCCATACCAATGAATATCATGTGCAACACTGGAAGACCATACAGAGGCTCTCCAACACACATTCAAAGCAAGCTTTACCATTAGACTTTGTGTATCATCAGCCAAAAACATTTGGTTGATGGGAATATGGGACAAACTTTCTGACCACATCCTGTGTACTTCTCTGATGGATTTGAGGAGGGAAGTAAAATAATATCTATTGAATGCCCCTTTTCATCTTAGTTTTAAGTCTTTGGATTTTTAACAGCAATCCTCCACCACCCTCACACCGAGTTGGAATGAGGGAAGGTGTCCCACCACCCAGCTTTCTAGCTAAAACAGCCTCCTGCTGGCCATCAGATGTGTGGAGTGAAGGAAGGCCACTGGTGGAATCCCTGCCCAATGGGAAGACCCAAAATTGGATGTTCCAAAGGCAGAGAAGGGGCACAAGCCAGTCTCATTTCTGTCAAGTGACAGCATCAGGTCCAGACCAGGCACAAACATCCTGTCCCCCATCTTCCTGCAACAACACCATGATTAGCACATCTGTAGATGCTGCAGTGGCCCTGTCGCTAAGGAAAGCCCACAGTGGGTGGCTGCAAGGTATTGGACAACAGAGCTGTGTGTGGATGCCTCCTGCCCCACATGCAATCCAGGATGCTGTCCTGTCACCATTGCTAGAGTGAGATTCACCTGAATGGGAGGGGAGGACCGCCCATCATTTCAAGCGGCAAAATATCTTGGGCCAACCGTAGTGATCTGCATTTTTTATCTGAGTGAGAAGAATTGAAAGTCATGAGAATCAGAGATCTGAGCAGTTGAGTGCCCACAAGAAGACCCATTGCCACACTTGACATCACTTGTATGACTCCATATGAGACAGAGTTTGCCACCTGCATACCAACCATACAAACACACCATGCAAATACTATAGAGAAGGACAAAATCCACCAGTTTCGCTTTCTCTTGCTTTCTCATTTTTTCTAGTATTAAGTTCAGTTTGGGGGGGGGGGGGGAAATAAAATAAAATAAAAATCTGCATGAGAATTCATATGCATTTTGAAGGACTTCCGGGTTGGCGCCATCGCCGAATGGCGGACTCCCTCCGAGCTCCGGAGGGAGCCTGCTCGGCAGGGGCTGGGTTCCACCGCGCCGGCGACGCGGGGACCCTCAAAAACCATGGGCGCTGAAACCCATGGGCATGGTGACTCGGCTGGCACCGTTTGCGCCCCCCGACCCGCGAAGGAGCCTTTTTAAAGGCTGCGGAGCGGGTGACGGGGGGGGTGCTGTGAGTCCTCCGCTTCCCCTGCCGAGCGAAGCCGCATGCCATTCGACGGAGAGTGCTGACTTCTTCCATTGAAAATTTGGACTTAAAAGAATAACCCGTGAGTAATTGGAACTTGGATTAAAAAGGGAGAATTTTTTTTAAAAAAAAAATTCGGAGCGAGCGGGGGAGGTGCAAAAAAGGAAGTCAGCCTCCCCCCTGTTGTAGAGGAGTTAAAGCAAAGGATTTGACAACTAAGATCGAGTGCAACCTTATTTTGATAAAGTTATTAAATTTCGCGATGGAAAATTATAAGACTGGGCTGGAGGAGAAAAGTGGAATGTGAACTAAAATGCAACCCCCCCCCCCCGGGAACCCCGGGAGCGATCCGTGAGAGCGTCGGGAGAGGAGAAAGAGAGGTTTTGACAGCTGTCAAAGGAGATGTTAAAGTGGAAGAACAAAAGAGAACTTTGTTACGAGGACTTTGCCGGTTACATTTGTTATAAATTGGATATAAATTGTTTAAAACAAGGAACAACAAGTTATTTTGACTGTTGGGTGTGATCTGGAAGGAAACAGTTACTATAATCCCTCTAGAGGAGCTGTGGGACACTACAAGTATTGTTGGCATGGAATTGGAATAGGACTTTTTATCTCCTGGGAAACTGCAGAAGTGGAACACTATTTTGTCTACAGAGGTCTATACACTAAAGGAGACAATAGATTTATCTATTGAAGAATGTTTTGTACCTGAATAACAAAGCCTCTGCAGAGGAATTAGAAGCTTTTGGAATTAGAACATTTGTGCAGGAGAGCAGGGGGGGGGGAAGGAGGAGAGAGATCAACAAGAACAACAAGAATAACAAGAATTGGACAAAGTTGAAAGCGGGAACATTTGGGACATCCAGATTTGAAAGGTCTAAAGAAATAAAAATGGAGTTTTTACTCTTAAATACAAAGATCTGGATGGAAAAAATGGACCTTTTTGAATCAGACTCCTTCCAAGATTGGACATTTGATATTAAAGATGACTTAAAAGACGGCAAAGACTATTAAAAAGACGGCAAAGTGGACTGGTGAAGAACTATGGTTTAGATGTGGGAGCTCCAGGACGACAGTAGACATTGATGGACATTGGGAACGCAACCGGGAAAGGGGGGGAGGGAAATTTGGAATCCAAAGGGTGTTAAATTACATTTTATTCTTTTTTCTATCTTTTTTGATTCTAATCTGTACTGTATATTAAAGAGGGGAACTCGTGGAAGGGATTAGGTCGATTTTAGGGGATGGGAATTTTTTTAAAAAAAAAATTGGGTCAATGATAATAATTTTAAAACTTGGGGTAAGAATTTGTTGAATTTATGTGAAAGAAGTGGAATACAAGAGGGGGAGGGGAGGGGAAGTCCTGGAAAGATGCTTATGAAAATAAGGTCTTAATTTTGGATGCTTTTCTTTTTCTTTTTCTGTTATATTTGAAAATCTTTAATAAATACTATAAAAAAAAGGATGAGCTCTTTGGATAGACATCAGTATTGCAGTGTAGCTATCGGGGACTGGGCAGAGGAGGAATAATGGAGATCGCCTCCCCTTCCTGACCCTTCCAGGGAGGAGGAAGAGAAGACAGTATAGATTTACAACAGGGGTTTGAGGGAGGTTGCAGCTCAGAGGCAGATGTGGGGGAAAGTTGGGAAATCATGGGAGAGCCAGAACAACACCTAGCTGACACGTTGTTATTAGAAAGCATTCCAGACCCTCCATCTCCCAGAACCCGGTGAGCCTTAGAAGTAGGAGAGCAAAGAGCTCAAGGACAGAGGGCACCTAGCACTCGTAGAAGAGATGATGAGAATGATGAATGAGGAAGTGGGAGAGACATTGGGTGGAGATTCACTTAGGACAACGCCATTATCCAAGAGGCAGGGTTCTATAGCCTCTCTCTGTAAATATTGAAATAAAAAAGGACTGTAAGAGACTGCATGCATTTCTCCTGACATACACATTTTCTCAAGCAATCTACCCCAGCATAATACATCTTTGCATGCTGTTATCGCTGATATGCACATTTGCCAGATATATGCTTTTCAATGCATTTTTGGGGTGGAGCACCGCATCACAGTGTTCGGTTTGGTTCACGTATTGGTCTGAGGAGAAGTGCTCTGTGAGCTGAATTAATTTCTCCCCATTTATTGGCCCATCCAATAAATGCCTTAACCAAATCCCAGTCTTTCTGAAATCCACTGCCATCCTGTTGCTATTTCTTTTCCCCTCTTGGCACTCAAGAAAAAAAAATTAACATATTCAGAGTATATATGACAGCAGCATTAATGGGGAGGGGGGAATGTTGTGGATAATTTTTGAGATGTTTTCATGTGTCCTGTGATCCTACACTAGGCAGGCTTGATGTATGGTAAACTGCAATAGAAAGGAGCCCTCAGAGGCTGTTGGCAAGTCCAGTCACTTCTAGAGGCACCCCTGCTCCGAAGATTATTTTTAAATGTCAATATATACATTTCCCTGCGTCAGTCCAGAACATTTGACTCTGTATATCTTTGAAGTTAGCCCAGTCGTGATCAAGAATATCCAGATGTCCCAAAACAGAGAGAAATATATATACTTTGGAGTCATAGGCTCTGGGGCTTAGAGTCTTTCTGCTTCAGCTGATATATTGTTTAAATCTAAAACTTATTTAAAAACCTGTCTGAATGCGACGGCTTTTAATTAATCTTCTCTTAGTTTTTATACCATATAGTACCTTGAAGACGCAAGATCAATCACAGCTGTATTGTAACATGGAGTTGGGAGACAGAAAGATAAATGAGCTATCAGGTTTAGCATTTTGATAGCTAAGTTTAATTTTAACTAGCTCATGAACATACTGTAGATCTGAGGATAAAGTCATGAAGCGGAACATTCATCTCTGCAGTCCATTCATAAAAATAAGGAAATGGCTTAGCCAGCCCCTACGTTAGGGACTCCAGTGAGCTGGGGGGAGAAATGTGGGGGTCTAGAAGCAAGGCTATGCCCTCCATCCATAGAAATGAATTTGGGGAAGGGCAAAAAGGTGCGAGAGCCACATGCCTACAGGGAGTAAAGCAGCTTGGGTAAGGCAATTTTGAACAGGCAAAAAGCAGCAGGAAGAACGGCCAACCAACCGCTCTCTCCTTGGGATAGATATATCAGTCTATTTTTGGTCTCTGTTTGTTCTGACTACGCTTCCCTTGAAGTATTACCTTATAAAGCATGCGTTCCTAAACACATACGTTACAAAATGAAGTACCGTATTTTTCGCTCTACAAGACGCACCAGACCACAAGACGCACCTAGTTTTTGGAGGAGGAAAACAAGGGGAAAAAATATTCTGAGTCTCAGAAGCCAGAACAGCAAGAGGGATCGCTGTGCAGTGAAAGCAGCAATCCCTCTTGCTGTTCCGGCTTCTGGGATAGCTGCGCAGCCTGCATTCGCTCCATAAGATGCACACACATTTCCCTTACTTTTTAGGAGGGAAAAAGTGAGTTTTATAGAGCAAAAAATACGGTACATCAGAGAATAGACATGGAAAACTGGAATGATAAAAATGCATATTCTAATCACACTTACATCCAGAATATGCAGATCTGGACAGTTCATTCTAGATTTGCAAAGAACTAATTCCTCAAGCATTGTGAGCCTTTGCTGATATTCCTTCACAGCATCTGGAAGTCATTGCTGCTTTTGGGCTTTTTAAGTGTTGGAGTACTATCTATACATCTCTTGCATTGCTGCCTAATGTAATCCTCAGCCTCATCTCTCCCCATATAAGATGAGGATAATAATACTATCCTACCTTGCAAGGATAATTGAACTGATGTAAACCAAATGCTTTGGGAGAGAGGGGAACACACTATGAACTAAGTATTGTTGCTATTAGGATTACATTACTGATTAGATTAGGGAATCAAATGTTCGTGGTAATTCTTCCTGATGCTCTATTACTGCAAATGTGTGCAGGCTTTGGAGTTATGCTGAACTCTTCATCACAGCATGAAAAGCTACTGAATTACAGCTAAGCAAAGAGCAAGGTTATATGCCGATGTAAATAGTTTAGTCACTTCCAATATATAGTGGCCTAAATAGAAAAAAAAAGTTTTAGCACTTCAAACACTTGCAATACAAACAAAGTTAATGGAAAGTAAATTTCAGGCCAACAGCTGAGAACCATTTATTATGAAACTAAATTAGTGCCTGGCAGAAGTAATTAACAAAGGCTTACTCATTCAGGCAGCAGTTTGAACATGGAGCCACTTTGGTGACCAATTTTACAGCAGGAACTTTGAATAGCCAATAATCATGATTCAAAGGAGCATTTAGCATCCAGGCATTTTCAAATTTGGCATGGTAAGCCCAAGTCAAGAAAGAGAAAGCAGATTTTTAAATAACGAACTGGAGAGAGAGAGAGAGTGAGATAGAGATAGAGAGAGATAGAGAGAGAGATAGAGAGAGAGAGAGAGAGAGAGAGAGAGAGAGAGAGAGAGAGAGAGAGAGAGAGAGAGAGAGAGAGAGAGAGAGAACCAAGTATATATCCGACATTTGTCGGAGCTGATTCGCACATGCATATATCACTCAATGTCTCATCAACTTAAAACTGTCACTTGATGATTTACAACTGGGTGTGTGAATTACCTCCACTGGAAAGGACTGTGTTTGAACTGATGAGAAGCCATTTGATACCTCTGTTTGTAGTGTCTCTCCAGTAATGGCTTTTTGACTCTGGCAAGTCATCATAGGATACTGCAGCTGTGATCTGATGAACAAGCATGTGTGAATCGCCCTGAGACACCTGATGAATCAATCTTAGGCAGCCGAGGAGGGGTGAGAGGCCAGAGGATTGCCTTCTATTGAGTCATCATATTGCTCCTTCTAGCTCAGGATTGTCAACGCCAGAGGTGTAATATATGCATCATCAACTAACTATCTGGCATACAGCCCCTATAAGAGAAACAGCTGTGACCCAGGAGGCCAGCTCCTGGAGACCTGATTCAGATGGGTGGCTTGGTTGGAGTAGTGAATATGCTGTACCTAATCCAGGCCTAATCCATACCCTCCAATAGGGGCATTTCTCACTCCCCCACCACCCAACTGACCCTCCTTGAGCCCCACCGAGCCACCACCTCTGCACCAATGAGACACAGCACACATGCCCTCCACTGTTTTGAGAAAACCCTTTAATCCTTATTTTATTTTATTTCATTCTTTGGTAGATATACAAAAAAGAAAAACATACACAAATAAATAAATTTCAGAAAGGGGCAAGAAAGGTGAACAAAGCATTATTATTATTATTATTATTATTATTATTATTATTATTATTTTAAGAAGACTCTTTGCGCTCCTCTCCCCCTTTCTTCCCATCCATGGGAGCCCTGCCTTCTCCCTGCCTCTCAGAGCCAGCACATCATGTGGGTTTGGACCTCGGCGGCAGCAGCCTCTCTTCCTCCTCACCAGAAGAAGAAGTGTTTGGATTTGATATCCCGCTTTATCACTACCCTAAGGAGTCTCAAAGCGGCTCACAATCTCCTTTCCATTCCTCCTCCACAACAAGCACTCTGTGAGGTGAGTGGGGCTGAAAGACTTCAGAGAAGTGTGACTAGCCCAAGGTCACTCAGCAGCTGCATGTGGAGGAGCGGAGATGCGAATCCGGTTCCCCAGATTACAAGTCTACCGCTCTTAACCACTACACCACAAGCTGTCCAAGGGTGAGGAGGCCGGCAGCAGCAGCCATGGAAAGGTCATGGGATGCTCCCTCACTTCCACCTCTCGGGCCAAGCACTGGCTTATCCTCCTCCCCAGGCTTGGTGGCGGAAATAGAGATCAAATCACAGAAGCTGGGGCAGCTTTTGTCATTCCAGGACCATCCCTGGAAAATCAGGACACTTGGAGGATATGCTAATCAAGAATAAAAGCTTTGTTTACCATTGTCTCATCCAAGTAATAAGGAATCTCAGGCCCAGGGCTTCTTGGGGCTGAATCCAGCCAATATCCCTGCTCCAAGGAACACCCCTTATTTCCAGGCATCTCCCCACAGTGTCCCTGCTCCGCATCCTTCTTTTCTGCTTTTGTCTGCCTGGAAGCCTCCTTGAACAGGCTATAAAAGGTTCCCCACCGATGGTCAAACTGATGGGCATCGGTTCAGTCTTTCCTAGACCTAGTTGGTGATTGAACCAGGGACTTTTTGCATGCAGCACATGTGCTCTACCACCGTAACAGTTAAATAGCGGCATTGTAAATGAATAACTTGCAAACAGCGGTTAAGTGCTATATTTACCATTCATTGCATGCCTCACCTCAAGTGTAGCACAATGAACGGAACCTGAAGGGTGGAAAGAAACAGCAGGCATAAGATTGAATAAAAGCTGCGAGGAAGATAAGAATGTTAAAAATATGCAGCCCAATAGCCCAATACTTTAAGTATGTCAAAGAGAAGGGATTTCTCCCCTTATAATTCAGGAGTAAGCAGCAGAATGCAGCAGCCCTACTGCTTGCTAGAGCAGGATGCTGGCAACATGTTATCCCTCTGCTGACACAGGTGCTCTAGCTGCCAGTTTGCTAAAAGTTAGTTCACAAACCCTAAGCAAATTGGGTCCCGAGTATCTTAAGGACCACATAGTTCCTTAGGCTTCACCTTGATCATGCGGATCCTCTGATGGGGCACCTCTAATGGTCCCCAGTGCCCCTGAGGTTTGGTTGGTCATCACCAGGGACTATGCCTTCAGGACGGCAAACCCTGCCCTATGGGACTCTCCTAGCTGGGAGAGATCCAGCAGGAAGCATCCCTGCCTCCTCTTAGACCTCTTTTCAAAACTGTAGTATTCAAAAGAGGCTTTGAAATGTGAATTTCTTTTTACCAACCAGTGTTTATTGTTGTTTATATTGGTCCTTTTATTGATCTTGGTCAGCATGGCCAAAGGTCAGGGATGATGGAAGTTGTACTCCAGCAACAACTGGGGGCAACAGCTTCTGCATCCTGGGACTAGGAAAGGTTGTGGCATCTGCATGATCTGATGGAGGAGGTTAAGGACCAGATGCCTCCAGGAAGCCAAGTTGTGGAGCTGGTGATTAACTTCCCCCTCCCTCCTTCATCTAATGCACTGGTTCCCAAATGTATTCCCTCATGGACCACTTGACAATGACAATTGTAGTCTTGGTGGACCACTTAATGTTGTTGTTTTCCTGATTGTAGCATAGATGCTATATGATTTTTAACTGTCTTTATACTGCTTCTTTTATTCCTTAGATTTGTATTACAATTTGAATCCCAGATTCTATTACATTAAAAATCAATCTAAGAAATAAAAAAGCAATAATAATAATAATAATTTTATTTATAAGCTGTCCATCTGGCTGTGTTTCCAGCAGAGTGAATGCTAGATAGTGAATGTGATTGATGTGCCTTCTCTCATCTTCAGCCACAAATCCACAAATATGCTGTATTCTTCCAGGAACCACAGAATGGGGGCCCTTGTCCTAGTGCATTTTCAACTATTTCCATTGCAACTTGTGGCCAGACATAGGTACTTGGGTTATTTGAATGAGCCTCCCAAAGTATAGCAGAAATAATACACTGAGCTTCTTTCAGTTCAGAACGGAAGGAGGGCAAAATCACTACTGACTGTTTCTGAGCAATTCCTGATAGATTAGATTAAGCATTAAGGGCAAAAATGAAGTGGGAAATAGCCATGTTGTCATCCTACTGTTATGCATCACGACAGGAAGGTCAGCAGCAGAGGCAGAAATAGGAGGAAGAGCATGAGATTGCCATAGAATATAGTAATTTACATACTGGATCAAAGCAATAATCTATCTAGAGCAATAACCCATCTCTGACAGTAGCGTCTAGCAGATGCATCAGTGGAAGACATAAAACACCCATAACAGACAATTATGTGCTAATAAGCTTGCAGTGGAAGTTTCTATCCAACTTCAGTCAGTCAGCGCTTAGATTTATGCTCTCAGACACACGGGCTGCTATAGTTTATACATTTTTAAACCCACTTAATGAATGTTCAGAAGTGCCACACAACTGTCCAGAATTTCTTAAAGTTGTGAAAAGTATTTGGCCTCCATATTTGGCTTTACCCTGCATTGAAGAGTTCCATAAGTTTAACTAATGACCCTGCAGCCTGGAAGACTCCCAGCTCCCACTTTGAAACTCTGCTCCCTAGTTTGTATGCAATATATTGTGGTTATTGAGTAGTCTGAGACAGGTACTCTGTGCATGCTCATTGTCTTTCAGACAGGAGCCACTTGAGACACAGCCATAATATTAACACCTCAGCAGCAGTGTCAATGCCGCTTACCAGGAGGGAGAGGGTGAGGACCAAGGTGGCAGGGAGCTCAGAACTGTGCAGGTATCAGGGACTGGGTACAGGAGGAATGGTGGAGACCGCCTCCCCTTCCTGACCCTTCCAGGAAGGAGAAAGAGGAAGACAATGTAGATTTACAACAGTGGTTTGAGGGAGGTCACAGCTCAGAGGCAGATGAGGGGGAAAGTTGGGAAATCATGGGAGAGCCAGAGCAACACCTGGCTGACACGTTGTCATTAGAAAGTATTCCAGACCCTCCATCTCCCAGAACCCGGCGAGCCTTAAAAGTAGGAGAGCAAAGAGCTCAAAGACAGAGGACACTAGCAGCACCTGTGGGAGAGATGATGAGAATGACGAATGAGGAAGTGGGAGAGACGGGTGGGGGGTGGAAATTCAATTGGGACACTGCCATTATCCAAGAGGCTGGGTTCTATAGCCTCTCTCTGTAAATAGAAAAGGACTGTAAGAAACTTTTCCTTGTCTTATACTTTCCTGGGCAACCGGCCGGGAGCCGCCAACAGCATCCTAACAGCAGGTGAACCAGTGGATCCAATCCAGTGCTCCGAACATTTAGACTAGGCAGCCATGACCTCCCCATCCCCTGACCCTTTCCCCTCTCCTTCCCAGTAAGCAACAGTGACACCACTGCCAAGAATTTGCATTTAGAACAGCACAGACGGTTCTGGTCAAAGAGCATATTGTAGAGTTGGAAAAGATCCAGAACAGGGCAACCAAAACGGTCAAGGGGATAGATCAACATCCCTATGTGGAAAAGGGTCTTTTTAGGTTAGAGAAAAAGCAAGTCAGAGGTGACATGATGGAAGTTAATGCATGGTATGAAGAAAGCAGATAGAGAAAGGTTTTTCTCCATCCCTCATAACACTTCATCAATATCCAATGAAGGGGAATGTTGAAAGATTCAGGACAAATAAAAGAAGCTACTTCTTCAGGCAGCACATGGTTAAACTTGGGAACTACCTCCCCCAGGAGGCAGCAATGGCCACCAACTGGGATGGCGTTAAAAGAGGATTGGACAAATCCATGGAGAGCTGAGGCACCATCTTCTCAAGTTGATAGAGGGGGGCCCAACGCAACATGGTGAGGAGCCAGGGGCAGAGCCGAATGCCTTCTAACATTGAGGGGGCCTGGCACCCTCAAAAATACCATCGGGGTGGCTAAAAGTGCCTCACCCCCTAGGAGCTGGCACCTATGTTGGAGAGCAAGGCGATGAATGGCTGCTAGCCATAATGACAATGGTCAGGGGTCATATGCCTCGGAATACCAGTTGCTGGGAATCATGGGTAGGCAGAGTGCTCTTGCCCTCATGTGCTGCTTGCCAGTTCCCCACAGGAATCTCCTTGGTCGCTGTGAGAAAGGATGCTGAGCTAGAGGGACCACTGGCCTGATCAAGCAGACTTATATTACATTTACAGATAGGTAGCCGTGTTGGTCTGCCATAGTCAAAACAAAAAAAATTCCTTCCAGTAGCACCTTAAAGACCAACTAAGTTAGTTCTTGGTATGAGCTTTCGTGTGCATGTCCTCAGATTTCCAACACCCTAATGAAGACTTTGTTATTAGCTACTTAATTCTGACCCACCTGGTTTCTGGTAGCAGTTCCCTGTGAACATGAGCAACTGGCAGGCAAAATTTCTAGACTCCTGCTTCTCCTCTGTTTCCATTGGCTGCTACAGCACAAAGATATTGTGTGTGTGTGTGTGTGTTATGCAACGTTGTTGTTTTTTTAGAAATGCACAGGTCTAGTACTTCTGGTGTTCCTTCTGTCTCTCGTGAAAGCTCTGATCTTCTTGTCTTCATGCATGTTTGCTGGCCAGCTGCCCTATTGGGATTGTAATTCAAATAGCAACACACACACACCTTTGTGTGACACAGCGCCTACCTCATAGTGAGGGGATGTTTTAAAACCTTTCAAGCTATTTCATAAACGCTGCCTTGTAATCTCCTCATTAACTTTAATGTCCTGATTGAGTTAATTTCTATAGCTGTTATAAAATGACAACCACGGGGAAAAAAGAATAACTAGCTCTTTGGGGTGAATTATCTGGACGGCACACCTGTGTTTGGTCCATGGGTATCACCAACGTGGAAGATATATGGGTTATGTCGGGTGACAAATGCTAAACTATTCCAGTTGCTATAACATCCTATCTGGACAAGAGATTAGCTCAGTTTACAAAAAAGAAAAATAAATACGGAACAGAATTGCAGGATAATGCAGAGAAAGGCTTCATTTTATTGCTGCAGGTGCGTCATCTTCAGGTATTTCTGAATTAGCAGGGGAAAACCACGAGCTGTTTTGTTGAAGCCGTCATGTGCTGCACAACATCTTAATTCATCTGCTGTTGGTGGGGGCGGGGAGCGTTGGTTGTTCTGTTTTTTTATGGCATGTGCGGGTTGTTGTTTTTTAATCCAGTCAGCCATTTGCTGGATCTTCAATTCCCCGGCGTACACGTTTCTTCTTTGCAACGCTATCTCCTGCTTTCCACAGATAAACACCTCACACCTAGGAGACAGGAGCTTCTAATTAGTATTAAAACCTGAAGTTTTCCTGTCTTGCTTTGAAGCTTTCCAGGGTGCTTTTTTGTGAATAATAATGTCCTCAACTCTACATTATATAGTGTTCAATCAAACGTTGGTTTAGACTTAGGGAAGGGGGAGTGCTGTGGTCTTCCAGGTACTGTTTGACCTATCACCCCCAGCCAGCATGGCCCATAGCCAGGGACGGTGGTAGATGCAGCCCAACAACATCTGAATGCCTTGGGGTTCTCCAATCTCGGTCTAGAACATGAATTCCTGCAAGAGAATCCGTTACTCTTCTGCTCTGTGTTGGGTTGAGGGAAACACACCAGAGATGACATGGTCCATCAGAAGAATCTCCTGCACATGTTCTATTTAAGTAAACAGAAGGTTAACAAAAGCACAGGTGTCTATTCTTAGGGTTGCAAGAGTTACTAAGCCCTATGCAATATTGACCCCCATACTACGTTTCCCCCCCCCAAAAGGTCATATGTGGCATGATGCTAAAACCTCTCTATCTATCATTTAAGAATATAGGGGAAGGGATGCAGCTCAGTTACAGAGCATCTGCTTTCCATGCAAATGACCCAGCACATCCTCAACCCTCTGGAGAAGATTTGGAGGATGCAGGGAGGAACGAGGAGAGGAGAGGATGGGGGAGTTGCATTACACAGCTAATGCTAATTGTACGAACTGCTCTGGGGCAAAAAAAAAGAGTGCTTGGGCACGGATGGGTGGGGCTGTGCAGCCACATTGGCAGAAATGATATGGCATTCCTCCAATGCATCAATGTCTCCCACCCTCATTGTCACCTTGTCTGCCGCAGCCACATTCAGGTGGGCCATAGCAATCCCGGTGCCAGGAAGATGTCTCTGCCACACCACTACTGCTGTTCACCCAAGCCCCCACTTTCCTGCCCATCTTTATCCTTACTTATTATTTACAATATGTATATACTGCCCTTCATAGGGCAGTTCTAGGATTTCCCCTAGATAAACATTTCAGGGGCCCAGTTGGAAAGGATGATGGCGATGATGTGGGTGCTCAATTCCAACATTTCCTTCTAGCACATGAATCAGATCGCTGGCTCAGTGAATGTGTGAGCTAGGAATAAGGGTTTGTGAATTTTCATTCCACATAGTGGACCATAGTCACAAATACTGGTGGGTGGGTGTGCATGTTAAGATGGTCATGCTTATTCTAAGTGGTGGGATAGTGGCAGAGGGTGGAACGGAGCAATTTTTTTTTAAAAGCCCTTTCATTAGTCGAGAGCAGGTGTCTATGGAAGCATTGCTGTCTCAAGTTGGGTTGAATAGGGTTCTGATATGCCACAGAGCCACCATTTATCCAAGCACAATACTGGTGCCTCCTCCAGAGGCCTCTCATTCCTACAACTGGAATATGTCTCTGGGCATACTTTGATGATATACATATTGCTGTTGATTTTGTCAAGGCAAATTAATGGCTGTATTTGCATTATACATTGAGTATTCTGCTCAAATGTTTAACTCCAGAGTAACGATTGTATTGCAATTAAGAATGATAAACATTTCCTTCAGCTCCACATAATCAATATTCATACACTTGTTTAAATAGCCATTCTCCAAACGGGACTGACCAGCGGCCTCTTTCAGCAATTAAATTAACATTTATTTTATAGAATGCATATGCTGTGTTGGATCCCACATACCTCTCTCTCTCTCCACTCCTCAGTGGAGAGAGAGAGAGGTATGTTCTATCCTCAGAGGTAGAAATATCCCAAGGAGATAGAAGTCTTCATTCTAATTTTCCCTGTAATATATCAGCATACTTGAGGATATTTTTCAAATGTGTCACTGAACATGCCAACAACTAATGAATTTAAAGCAATCAATAATATGGATTATCACATCCAGACTCTTTCTCTGAACAATAAAAAAAATAGAAATCTCAAGGGACTGCTCTATACATTATGGATGCCAAGTGAAGGTCATGTTAAATCATTCCCTGGTTGCTGTTGCCATGCGGCCAAGAGTACCTGAGCACACTATCTGGATAACACTGCCTCTATCCCTTTTGGGTGGAGGGGAAATGGATGGAATGATGAAAATTGCAGAAGATTGCACACCATTCAGTAGTTACTCCAAAGTGTAGCACTGGTTGTTTTGTGTAAATCCATACATAAGGCTACATTTTTCACCAACAAGACTTTCCTCTATGGTCTGAAAACCCATGAGGGTCATGCTCTAGCTGAAGCTAAGCAATTTGATGTCTGAGTCTAGTCAGTTCCTTGGGAACAACCACTTGTTTGCTGCCTTGGTTCTGTGATGGAAGAAAGTTGGGATATAAATGTAAATAACATCAATATCATGGTTTATTAACTGGTTCACCCCAGTCTTCTGTTGCAGCTGGTCACATGGTTGCAGCGATGTCACATGGTCACATCGAATGAGGTGGTGGGTGCTGTTTTCCTTTGGCTTATTTGTGAATCTCCACTAGTTCATAGCCCAGGAACTCTGTTCTTTTGTTCTTTGCAGTTTATGCATCCAATTATATGTCTAGGAAAAAAGGTAAAGGACCCCTGGACGGTTAAGTCCAGTCAAAGGCAACTATGGGGTTGCGACGCTTTCAGGCTGAGGGAGCCAGCATTTGTCCACAGACAGCCTTCCGGGTCATGTGGCCAGCATGACTAAACCGCTTCTGGTGCAACGGAACACTGTGACGGAAACCAGAGTGAACAGAAATGCAGTTTACCTTCCCGCAGCAGTGGTACCTATTTATCTATTTGCACTGGTGTGCTTTCGAACTGCTAGGTTGGCAGGAGCTGGGACAGAGCAACGGGAGCTCACCCTGTCGTAGGGATTCAAACCACTGACCTTCCAATTGGCAAGCCACTGACCTTCTGATCGGCAAGCCCAAGAGGCTCAGTGGTTTAGACCATAGCGCCACCAGCAGCCCTATGTCTAGGAAGAACTGGACAAGTCACTACTTCCCATACCTAGTAGCACTAAACAGAAGGAAGGCAGATAATCCCCCTATTTGGGTTTCTGTGCCTGTGGTTTTATGTCTGTAAGGTGGGATTCTGATGTAGAAGGAACTGTTGAAGTGGGTCTCTTTGATAAGTTGATGACCCTAGTCTGTTATGTTTATCTTTACTTGACTAAGGAGTCCAGGTGACCAGTCACAACAGAAAATACTAGCGAGTGATGCTTCTAGAAGAGGGCAGGCATTGCAGGTGATTTGGGTCATTTCCAGCTCTACAGTTCTATTATTCCCTCTTCCCCTGGCTGGAGGTGATGTCACTGGAGTATAAGAAGAAAAAATGGAAAGGGCTCGAATTCTCTGGAGCTGGGAAAACAAAGAGGCCTGATCTACTCTCAGTGCTGAGTCCATGGCTATGGCTTTTGAAGAAGATTTCTAGAAACCCAATGCAGGAGCAAGATCTGCTGGAGTGTTGTGCTGTAACCCTTCTATCTTATCCTGAATCTGTACACTGTGGGATGTAATCCATTGGTACAGTCAAATGCAACATTATTTATTTCCCCAGAGTGGGCACAGGCAGGAGGACATCCAGTCAGTGCAACTTCCTGTTCCACTGATTGAATCATCCTCCCCCTGCATGTGACCTGCAAGATGGGTGTGGTCCTGGCTCACTCTATAAAAGTTGGACAATTTTAAGTTAGCCATAGCCAAATTGCTACTATCAGTGTTGCTGTGTTTCTGACTGCGTTCCACTCTATGTCTTAGACTTGCAGCTTAAAAAAACAACAACTGTGATTTTCTTCCTTCTTATTTTTCGTCTTATTATAAATGTGTAAATCCATACTTAAGGCTACAATGAGTTTTCACCTACAGTAGGATTAAAATCCCTCTGTTTTGTAATTTAATGACTGACTGACATTTCTAAATTTAGTCTGATAATTCTTCCAAGGACAATTGGATTTCCTCTGCAATTGTTTCCCTGTGATATGCAGCCCTCTGCTATTACTGTTTCTGAATAGCAACAAAAATTGCAATATGATCTGCTTTGGAATGCAAACATGTTTACTTTTTAACATTTGCTAGGAAAAGTTCAGTTTAAATTTGAGGATTGCGGAAGTAGGCTTCAAATGTCAGTAAGTAGCTTGGGTTTACATTATTACAAACTGAGGACATGACTTGGGAGTGAAAGAGCTCAGAGCGGAGGTTACAGGTGGGGCACAGTTCAGGACTGGGGAATTCATCAAGAATCCCAGGTATGTCTTAAACCTATCAAAGTGCAGAAAATAAGGTGTGTGGCAGCAATGCAAAGTAGCAGCGTATGGCTTAGGGGGAACAGGATTCAGAAACGGACCTGAGTCTCCTAGCATGACCAGTGTTCTGAATGGATTGTGATGCATCAACAGCATTTTTCAAGGGATGAACCTGGAAGCATCTAGTACAATCCACATTACTGCCTTGTTACTGCCACCTCTGCCGTGTGGCTCAAAATCCTTCAGTACTAAGAGCTCTAGAGAAACAACCAGTCAGAGATCAGGTTGATCCGGATAACAAGGAAGCCCCCCTCCAGCAAGAAATACCTCAGTAGCAAGGTCTTGACTCTGTAGCAAGGCTGTTTTCTAGCCATTTCTTCACTGTCAACAGGGCCTTGATCCAGGGCATGCTGGACACATGTCAGACTCTGAGATGATTGACCTCCTGCTAGCAGTGGACATGCCACTGCCTCTGCTCCTGGAGTGATCTTGGTGGGTCTGGAGCAGAGGAGATGCACTGATTTGTCCAAACTTATAGCATCTTTGACTAGGCCAGGCTTCCTCAACCTCGCCCCTCCAGATATTTTGAAACTACAATTCCCATCATCCCTGACCCCTGGTCCTGCTAGCTAGGGATCATGGGAGTTGTAGGCCAAAAACATCTGGAGGGCTGAGGTTGAGGAAGCCTGGACTAGGCTATCTTCAAGGGTTGTGGTCCTTGTCACCTAGATTATCATGGTAGTCACAGACAACTGCAAGGTTCATGTGCAAAGAGAAAGACTCTGGCCATGGCTAGCCAATATATGACATATGATGCAATATGATGTAGAAGTCCATGTCCTAAGTGTGTTTTGGGAGAGTCTGAGGCTCTATGGGAGTAGCAAAGAAAAGAAAAAGCAAAAAAAATTGAAATGTAATTGATAAACATAAAGGTGCACATTGGCAGCTGAGAGGATGTTCACGGAAGGATAAGCACCAGTCAGCCGATTGCAGAATGAGTGAAACCCCAATCAAGAAGTGCTGTTGGGAAGATAAAATGCTGATCAGGGCATGTACTTAGGGACTATAGTTAGACAGCTTGAACACATGGCTGTACAGCTGAAATAGTAATAATTAATAATAAGGAAATGATACTTACCCCGTGCTGGTCACCTTATTAAAAGAAGGATATTGGGGAAATGGAAAAATCACAGCTGGACTCTACCTGGAATGATAGATGGATGAGATGCAATTAAAAAGAGCTCACTGCATTTCAGAAGACAGATTTTTTGAAAGGAGGAGCTGTCAAAATATCCCCAAGATCCATGAGACATAAACTATATGTGTAATTTTTTCTGTCTCTCTAGCATTTTCATTCTTTTTCTTCTAACTTAAAATATAGAGGCAATATCCAGGGGAGAGGAGAGAGGATTCTTAACCCTTTGGCATCTAGTGTTTTCTGCCTCTTGAACTCTGACACCAATACTGCCTTTTGCTCCTCTCCCCTACCCTTGTCTTCTGCTCCAGATAGCAAGTGTATGTTTCAGGTTTTTAACAAGGAAATATAGTACAAATATATACCGTACTTTTCTGTGTATAAGACTAGGGGGGGGGTTACTTTAAAAGAAGGTTAAAAATATGGGGGCGTCTTTTTTAACCTTCTTTTAAAGTAAAAAAAAACCAACCTAGTCTTATACACAGAAAAGTACGGTATATAACTGAATGACATATGGAATATGGGCCTCACCCACTACAAATTATTCGACATGTTATTCAGCATTGTCTCAGCTGCTTATTAACTCCAGGCTAGCCAAAAGTAATTCTACCTCACCAGGTGTCACATGCAGTTCCCAAAGTCTCCTCAGAGGAGGATAGGTACTCCATCAATTGGATTCTGAGGAAAGATTTACAGGTCCAACCAACAAGCTTTGGAAATTTTCAATGAAAGGGCCACCCTCACCCCAAAGTTATGTTGATGTCACATGGCCCTGGGCTCCCCTCAGTCATGGTGTGATATATGCTGACAGGTTCTCACTCCTGCAACATGGTGTACAGCTCCCAGGTCAAGTGAAGCCCCACATATTATGTAGTAAGCCAGTCTTGAACCAACCAGTGAAATGACAAATATAAATATGATAAGAGAGGCCTGGGGGCTGTGCAACTTTCCCAACTCAGCACAGGCAAGTTAGCAGAGGAGCTGCAGCTGCCATTTCCACCAGCATCACCACCATCACTACTAATAAGCTGTGGTAGTGGAGAGGCATTTCAAATTCAGGGGAGCGGGAGGCTGATCAGCTCTGGCAGAAGGAGGGAGGTCAGTCGTAATGAGCAACTGTGAAGAAGAATGCAAATTGCACAAGGATTTATGAAGCCGTTTCTGCTCTGTGAGCATATTCCAGATAAGTCGAGTGTTAATAAGGCAGGCAAGTTTTTCAGCTGTGCCAGCTGTTATGAAGATGCTGGCACACTTTCCGAGTGGTACTTAGCGAAGGTTAGGCTTACCATGTCATAGCGCATAAATGAACATAGGCATGTCCTGCCTCGATACACACGCATGCAGCCGGTTACAGAGCATGCTCAAATCACCATGCCATGTGAAGACAGGCAGATAGATAGATAGATAGATCTTACACTTAAACATTTCAAAGCAAATTGGAGGGAAACAAGAAGGTACTAGGGGAAATGATGGGTGGCAAGATGGAGAGAAGGGGTGGGAATAGAAAACATAAATAAATCATATCCAGGACATTTTGCTGCCTACAGCGGAATCCAGATGCTGCCTGAGACAGAGCTAATGCTTTTTTTAAAGTATTGCTAGACAAGTCAGACACACAACTTCTTTAATCTCTCCTCATGGTCATGGTGCCCCCTGAGGCAGGTTCCTTCAGGACATGGCAGGTCCAGGTCCTGAAAAATGCATTCCATAGCAACCATTAGCCAGTGTGGTGCCCTCTAGAGGCTATACATGTAACCACTGTGCTTTGCACAATTCTGGTGGTCCATAAGAGGATGGTTTCCATTACGGTTTGGGATGAGACATCAAACTGCTTTCAGTTGCTACAAGAGAAATTGGAGTCCGCAAGGGAGTTGCTGACAATAAGTTCATACATGGTTCTTATCCCCCAAAAACCAGTTGCATAATATAAATCGCTTTAATATATATTTTTGTGTTGTATTTTAATGTTGGAACCCTCCCAGGGATGTTAGGGTGGAGGGCAGGTGATTAATGTTAACAGCAATAAAAACAACAACAACATTAATCACTTTCCATTCCAGCTTGAATAACAGATCTCCAACTTCTCCCTAGTTTCAAGCACAGAAACTATTTCAAGTGCAGTAACTTGCAGGTATCTTCCCCTACCAGTAAGAAGTGGTGATTTCATTTGCCCTTTCAATGAGAAAAAGCTTTCTTGTTAGTTACACTGAATGGGTTGTATGGGCAGATCAGGAATTGCATGAAGAGTCTGTGTCAATAGCTATTAAGCCAGTTACCAGCACCAAATACAATGATCTCTTCACACTAGCAGCTTGAATTTAGTTCTGAAGATAATTGGCATCCAATGTGGTTTCCACATTGACAATTGCTGGGTAATGTTCCGTCTCTCTGCTTCATTCAGAGATTGGGCTGCAGAAATGCAGCTGCAACCCTTACAGTCTCTGGGCGCTGTCTAAAAATCACCACCACTGCCATTTTTGAACCATTAACACTGTAGCTGTAACAATAGTGCTAAAGCTGAAAGGATAGCAAGATGGTTTTGCGCATTGTATACCCCAAAGCACAACCAGATCAACATTGTGTCCCAGTTACCTAGATATGCATGATTGGATCTGGATCAGAGATTATGGTAACATGTTCCCTCTTCACCTCATTTGAACAATTCTGGACTCATTTACAAAGGAGTGTTCAGTAATCACAGGGTGGGGTGGTTGTTTATGGAAGAGTCGGACACGACTAAACAACAACAAATCCCCAGTCTTTATTTATATTAAATGTGTGCAGCAAACACAAGATTCACCTTGTATCTGTGGCATTTGAAAACAACCCACTCTGTTTCAGATTTTCTCTGTGTTGTTCCAATTCAATTCATTTTTTGTGTCTGAATCTGACCTGGTAAATCTGAAGGACTGTTTTGCTTCCATTGAGTATAAACGAGTATAAAAGTTTTTTTCCACATAAATTTCAGGCAGATTCATCAATGGGTTTCTGTGCACTTTTTTTTTGTTTTCTGTGATGAAAAAAATTTAGAGATGTATGATTTAAAAAAAACACCCCTCTTCTCGCCAGCCCTCTGGGCATTTTCCCAGTCAGCTTGGTTTTGTTTCTCAGAAAAGAAGAGGAGGGAAATTTGTGTATCTAACATTTTGGAAAAACCAAGTCCAAAAATAAACTCAGACCTTGACTACCAAGTGACCCAAATATGCCTTGAGGCACCTTGCTTGCTAACAGTGTGATCCAACTTAGGAATGTGAGATCATGATCTGAAAAACTTCCAATTTATCCTTGTTGTTTGGGTATGCAGAGAGCTAATGCACACCCATATTCAAAATTAATGTATAGCAGACCTGTACTGCTTTTGATTCACTTGCGTAAAAATCACCCATATTATACAGGTATAGAGAGAGATACTGGAAGCTCAACTTCCTTCTCTTTTCTTATTTCCTTTATATGATCCTTTCTCTTATTTCTGCTGCCATTCTTCCTTTCAGCCAATGAGAACATACTGAGTTCTCAGCATGTGCCTGTTTGATGGGCCCATCTTCATGTTCACTGGAATACTACAATGAAATGATGTGCTTGGGGGTGGTGTGGGGCGAGTCTCCAGGTTCATTCAATCCTTCTTTGGAGTAACTCAGCAAATGCCTGTGGAATAATAGCAGGTTCTGGAACTGATCCAATAAATTGTCCTAACAAACAAACCAATTAATTAGAAACTATCTACCCAGGAGATCTCGGCAGCCAAGTGTGTGAGAAACATGCAGATTCAAAGGATGGGGTTTCTGAGACTGTCACCGTCATTATATGCTAAAAGATAGTGTCTAATTATAATGAAGGCAAACATTAGATCCAAATTCCTCTACATGCTGTGTACATAGCACAAAACTGACAAAATGAATCAGAGCTCTGTATCATCCTAATCCATGAACTTCAGAGATTTAAGCAGGTGCATTCGAATCACAGGCTCAATGTAGTCATATTTATAATCTACACTGAGTTGTGCTATCCTCAAAGGAAGAGTATGCCCTCGTATGCACCCACATGGGGTAGGAGGGGCTGTTGCTCAGTGGTAGAGCTTTGAATGCAAAAGATCCCTGGCAACTCTGGTTGAAAGGACTGAATGATGGGGAGGGGGCTGCCTGAGTCTCTGAAAAACACAGGCACTCAGAATGGATAATATTGGGCTAGACAGACAGTTCTCACCAAATAGGAGGCCCCTTCCTTTGTTCGTATGAATAAAGCAGTATAATGGGTTGAAATCACTTCAGGTGAGGGAATCCATTTTTAAATCCACTACTGTATATGTATGCATAACAAGTTGAAAACTAGTACAGTGGGGAACAGGCTGGATTAAAGCCTTTCTCTAAGACTTGTTCAGGTTTCTTGCCATTGCTGTGATATAAACGGCCATCTGTCCTACTTCAAGGGGGCTGTCAGAAGACAATCCTCAATTTGAAGGAGCCCTCTGTTTGAAAGCCTGTCAGGTTCTAGCGTTCTATCTGCACCATACATTTAAAACAGTTTCATACCGCTTTAACTGCCATGGCTTCCCCCAGAGAATCATGGGAAGTGCTGAGTTGTTACCAGGCCCCTATTTCTCTCACAGAATGGTGTAATCCCTCTTCCCAGAGGATTCTGGGAATTGTAGCTTTGTGAGGGGAGCTGGTGTGTTCTCACAACTCTCAGCAGCCTTAAATTACATTTCCCATGATTCTTTGGGGGAAGCCATGACTGTTTAAAGTGGTATCATACTGCTTTCAATGTAGAACACAGATGGGGCTTGATTTGAAGATACAGAATAGAAGTTTTGGAATTGCCTATCAGTCACACGGGTCAGCTTATCATTCTTCATGGTGAGATGCATCTAATTTTTATTTAAATGGTAACAATTTAAAATATTTTTAGCTGTACATATGAATTATCAAATGGAAATATGTGACTTTTTTGGAAATACATTGTCTTTGTGGGGTGAGACTATGTGACCACCCTATTTTACTTGATGGGGGAGCAGTCAAAGTAGCACTTCCAAGCTTCAGCCTTCTTAAAAAATTGAGTCTACCATGTCCGTTCAGAAATCTGCTGCCAAGCCCTTGTTTATGCAGTGGGGCAGAGCTGCCCCAACGCCAGCACTGGTGTTGCAGGAGTGCAGGATTAGGGCATGACAAGGTGACAGTGAGGTTAAGGTTGCATGGGTGCCCCAGAAGGAATGCTGGATTGGCTCTGCTGCTATACCTACACAACCGGATCTCACCAATATCCAATCCCTTCCCAGACCTGTCCATGTAAATGGCAGTGATGCTGATCAGGAGGATAGCCCTGCAGTTCCACTCCACCACATGGCCTTCTACTGCCCTTTTCTTCTGCATGGACCAGGACTCTCCTGTGGGATGTAGAGTCAGGCCAAAATAGGACATCCCATTTCTGAAGTGTTATGGGGAAGCATTCAACATAGTGCTAAGGAGATCAGTCCATCAGCATTTCAGCTTGCCAGATGGAATGATCTCTCCTCTTCTGCTCCTGCATGCTGTTCTGGGGTCCTCCCAACACCCCCATAATCAATTTGGGGGTTGTGGGGAGCACATGGGGGAAGAGGGGGCAAAAAGCCCCACTGCCCTAGCAGAAGACATTTCACTGGCTTCTCCTAGTGGGACTCCTTAGTTAAAACTTGGACTCTACCATCAAGCAGTCCTCCAGTTTGGAACCTCTTTGCCTCTGTGTTTATTTATTGATTAGAAAGAATTTCTGGAATCCCTTCGTAGCCCAGTGAATCCATTCAACTTAATTTAGGATTCTAAAGATTGGATTTTGTTCCATCAATGTATTTTTCTCTACATACATTCTTATTGCTTTAAGGACTTGCTCAACACTTGACGCTTCCTCCAGAGCTGCAGCCCTGCCACTCACCTTACTTGAAGGATGAATATGGCCCTTGGGGAACAGCTAAAGCTCCTGCTATTTAAATATAACTGAACACAGGCTTCATGACAGGGGAAGAGGAGAAAGGCAGGGGCCCTCCAAATGCAGAAATAGGAAGAATATGGCTGGGAGTTTGCACTCATCACAGACATAATAAGTCTGAGTGCAACATGTAGCCTTTGAAATGCACAGGGCCCGCTTTTGCACAATGTGCTTTTTCACAAAGTGGATTGCAATTGTACACACATTCAGGTAAGAGCATCATCTGAAGTGGCAGCTACTATCTGTGCTGTCTGTACACATGGGCGGGCATGTTTTCAAACTAGTGCGCAATGGTGTTTTCTATTCCTCTCCCTTCAATTAGTGTTTTCATTGTCTAAATTTATCACAGACTTTCAAAGGAGAGGGGCTGGAAACTGGTGTGTCGACGTACTGATGTATAGTAGGATACAGAGGCAGCTAAGTTACTGATTTTGCCTATTTCATTCATAGGCAAGTTAAACATGGTGAGGGGTGTGTGGCACAGCTCTGCTGATAGGTCTGCCCCAAAAGGAGGTGACCCGATAAAGCTCTCTCTGTGTGTGAAGGCAGCAAGTGTTGGCACAAAGCAAATCACCACTGTTCCAGCAGAAGGCACTTTAGGTGGACAAATAGCACATCCCACAAGTGTCCCAGAAAAAAAGGGTCATCCCGCTTTTTCACACAAGAACACAGAAGCCATTGGGGGCCGCGTGCTCTCACATGATTTTGCGCTGAGATCTCGCAACAAAGCAAGCCTTTTTGGGCAGGGTGTGATCTCACGCAGCACCCCAAACACATGTTTTTGGGCATTGTGAGAGCATGGCCCCCCAAAAAGCAGGTCTTTTGGGTTATGTGATCTCATGCGTGTCACATAGCTTGTGCAAGAGCACAGGCAGGAAGACATACATTCTGGATTGGGGACTCAACACGCTGGAGGTATGAAATAGTGTGGCACAGGGACGACATGGGGATGGTGTTGTGTGTGCAGCACTCCAAAATGGGGTTGTACACAACAGGTGCACACTCTAAAGCTACAGACATTCCTTGGAAGTTGAACGGAATCCATTCCGGAAGTCCGTTCGACTTCCAAAATGTTCGGAAACCAAGGAAGCTCCTGCAGCCAATCAGAGGCCCCTTCGGACATTCAGCTTCCAAAAATAGTTGGCAAACTGGAACAGTCACTTCCGGGTTTGTGGCATTCTGGAGCCAAAACATTTGAGAACTAAGCTGTTTGAAAACCAAGGTACGACTGTACGGTGGTACCTTAATTCATTCTGGAGGTCCATTCTTAACCCGAAACCGTTCTTAACATGAGGTGTGCTTTTGCTAATGGAGCTGCCGCGCCACGAGCACGTGACTTCTGCTCGCATCCCGGGGCAAAGTTCGCAACCAGGAGCATCTATTTCTTGGTTGGCAGAGCTCATTACCTAAAACGTTCTTAGGGAGGACGGCACGTAACCCAAGGTTGCACTGTACTTAGAAAAGTGCTTCTAAGGCAAAGTTCATGCCTACATGGAACCTTTAAGCAATACCATTTCCTCAAGAGTAACTGTAGGTGCAAGGGGGCTGGTGGGGAGGGGTGCCACCATGGACCTGGCTTTCAGCAGCAGCATCACTTTCAAATACCAGGACGGTGGGGCAGTGAGGTTGCAAGGCCAAGGAAGCTATGTCTGCAGTGCTGCTCCTTCTTGCCACCACTCCTTTGTGGTGTTGGGAGGTGAGTATTGACTTTCTTTCCTCTTGATGAGTTCCCCAGAGGCACCTGGTTGGCCCCTGTGAGAAAGAGGATAACTGGACTCATTACACCTTAGATCCAGCCCATTAAGGCTCTTCTTCTGCTTTCCCATAGTTTCTCTTCTTCATTCTATTTTTTTATAGAAAAAAAATACATTATTGAATTTATTTGGGGAGGTTAAATACGGAGGTCACCATTTGCCTTGCAGAAATAGCTACCTTGGCAAGATGACAAAGCAACCAGAATGACAATTCAATCTGAGGTTTTATTTTTAGCTGTAATGTGCCGTCAGCTTGGATTCACAGTTTTAAATCTATAGTGTATTTTCATTTTGAAAAGCACTTTTAAATGATAGATTGTTGTTAGGAATGAATAACATTTCCTGTTAATCAAACTGCTTTGAAACTTAAGTCATTTTAAAATGCATATTTATTTATTATCCTTAAATTATGATCTGCCTATGAGAAGGCTCAAGGTGCTTTGCAAAAAGTTCCCAGTGGTCTGCTACATGTGTGGCTCCCATTATCCAAATGCTCGTTATATGAAAATATCCAAATGTGAGGAGAGATTGTACAAACAAGTGACCATTTCCCCTTTTGCAAGGTTTCAGAGATTTTTACTGGGTTTTCTTATCATTTTGGTGTCAAAATTCCATGGTTAGGAATGCATTAGAACTTTCCCCATAGGAATCAATGAAAAACGGCATGCAAATGCTTGCCTAACAAATGATTTCCTGAGAGCTCATTGTGTTCAGATAGCAAGACACTTGTGTAGTTCAACAGAGCAGGCATCCTTAACATTTGAAGGCAAACATGTTTAGGGAAGTTTTTAATGTTCGACGTTTTATCGTGCTTTTAATATATTGTTGGGAGCCTCCCAGAGTGGCTGGGGAAACCCAGCGAGAGGGGTGGGGTAATAATAATAATAATAATAATAATAATAATAATAATACACACAGAGAGAGAATTCTATAACCTCATTCAAGTACATTTAACTTCTCAAAATTATGGGTATTAACAGCGTCTGGGTCTGAGGATGCAACTGGAAGACATGATGGATGTGTGGTACCAACCAAATCTTGCTGATGCCTCTACTAAATATTTTGGAAATCTGCCTGATATGCATTTGGATACTATTAACAACATTGTAGCCAAATTTTGCATGATGTTTCCTGAGATCAAGGAGCAGGTTTTTGTCTATGTCAGTCGGGTGACATTTGGAGTCAAGATGGTGGACTGGACTCTTCAAAACTGCGCTGTTTTTTGACCACTAATTTCAAAACTGCACTGAGCACAAATCTTCTAGTTCCCTATAGAGCAGGATGAAGATAATGTCTTAAAACATACTATGGGTGGTTTTGAGCATGGAGCTGATGCCTCTCCCTGCCTCACACTTTCCCACAATATATATGATTGAATCTAGCCAAGGTTAGTTGAATCTGAGTCCCAGTGAAATCAATGGCGAAAGCAAACGAGATGACTCTTGGTTCCTTTCCAACTCTAAGATTATATGATTCCATGATTTCAATAAGAACCAAGTTCTACTAACTTATTCTGCATCCAGCCCATTTCCGACCTCACCCCTGAGGGCAATTGCTTTCAGTCACAGAGTCCCAACTTTCAAAAACAAAACAAAACAGGGGACTTGACTGGACCATATTGCAACTCAGCCCCATTCTGTCCCTTGTCAGGAGTTCAGCAGAAGACCACCACTGTAGCACCAATAAGTTGCTGTCATGCCTGGTTTACTATTTTTATTATTTATATAGCACCTTACAGAGTATAAGAGGACATAGCCTTGTGCCAAGGAGCTTACAATCTAAAATTCAATGTGGGGAAAACAATCAAAGAAAGATAGAGAAGTGGGGGCGGTTTGGGGAGTTATATGGTATTGTTTCCATTGCATGTGCTTAGGGCTTAGTTACAGGCTGAGTTACAGTAGGGCAGCTGTTCTCAACCTGGTACCCTCCAAATATTTCAAACTACAGCTCCCATCAGCCCCAGACAGCTTAGCTCATGGTCCGGGATGATGAAAGTGATAGTTCAAAACATGTCAAGTGTATTAGCATGGGGAAGGGTTGCAGTAAGACATGGGCACTAGTGGAGTTGACCTGCCTTAGGTGCATCTCTGTAGAAAAGCAAGGTGGGTGGAGGGAATAAAGAGATGGGGACTTGCTGAGTTTCTAGATCTGTTCACAAATAAGCAGGGTTGTTGTTTTTTCAGTGGGAACAATGTGGAAAACAGAAGAAATCAGGGAAACTAATAGTTGATTCAACAGACATCAGTTAGGCAGCATGCACAGTTCATATCTAATACAAATAATCTTATTGTCAAGATGCTGAAGAGGTCCCCATGTAATTCAGGCCATGTGATAAGTCCACAAGATGCGAAGAAACACTCTATTGCCCATTTCCAGCAAAGCAACAGTAATATTGCTTTGCCAATAAAGAAGACTTGGAAAACTCATTTTCCTCAAGTGGCAACTAGAATGATCAGAGGTATATTTGTTCAAAGCATGACTTGGATAGATATTTGGCCATATGCCTGAGCTGCCCCAGGGATCAATCCAAATTTCTTGTCTCTGTGCTCAGAGGTTAATGGTGATGCAACTGAAGAATGAGATATGGTGCCAAACCTGTGAGCGGTTCGGGATTAGATTACTGGCACAGGGATAATGCTGCTGAACTGCATCCTCCAAGAACATCTACTCTTGGTAAAACAGGCACATAATTTTTGCATATAAATCTACAAACAGGGTGGTTAGGGGAGTTCTGAACCAAACCAAGAGCTCTCCCTGAATGAGAGTATGAGTATGAATAGGCATTTCATTACAGCATTACCTTGAATCCCAAACGCCTTGCAAGTCAAACATTCTTGCTCCCAAATGTCGCAAACCCACAAGTGAGTGTTCCAGTTTGCGAACATTCTTTGGAACCCGAACATCCAACGGGGCTTCCGATTGGCTGCAGAAGCTTCCACAGATGCAGCAATATACATTGCAACTGTGTAATAAAGGATACAGGAATCAAGGTGCAGTAATGGCAGATTTACGCATGGTTTTGTCCCTCTAGTGCAGAAAGCAACTGAAGCACATACATTTCCTTTAGCTTAATGTGTAAAACAGAGCTAAGGAAATGGGGCAGAGAATGGGCAAGCAGAATGTCCCTAGATTGCCTCAAATTGCTAGGCAGGGGTAGAAGTAAAAGGCAAGGAACGCTCTTAACAGGCTCCGCGATACACAAACCAAGATCTGTGGCATGGAAGGTTTTCAAAATGTAAATGTGTGTTTTCAAAATGAATTTGAGGCTGTTCTTTAAGTAGCTTCCGATACAGGCTACAAAACACTTGGCTTTGCGGCTTCCTGAGGAAGGAGTGCTTAACCAGAGAGAACTCCCAGAGACTGGGCCTGGCCAAGCGTGGGGCAGAATCTGCTCTTTCCAATTATCCGCCAGCCTAATCATAAAAACATCAAGCTGCATGCTCCGTATGTCATTTTTTAAATATTGAATTCATTCAGGAGTTTCTTGATTAATCCTTTATTATTCCTCTCCAAATCCCAAGATTCCCCTAACCCTGTGCGTGTGCTTGATTATCTGAAGCAATTCTAATACAGAAGCAACTGCTGGAATCGTTTTAGAACTGACTCCCTCATTTTCCCCCCTCACACATACTAATTCTCAACAGAACACAAGTACAGCATAGGCTACAATGCCTCTGGCAGGGACAAGATGGAACCCAAAACTCCCAAAACCACATATCTTTGCATTCCTCCCTCACACCCAACCTGAGACTCATGCTGATAAGGACTTAAAGGACTACTTACATATTCAAAGGTTCAAAAAAGGCAGATAATACAATTCACCCTGTGTGACGAACCAGGAAGAGCTCTTGAGGCAAATGTGTCCTTTAATAATTGGCCATTGCCACTGCCTCGTATTTTTTTCCTGGCTGTGAAGCTGGAGGCACTTCAGACTTATGGGATTCCCAGTGAGAAAGGGAATAATGCTGCACAAACCTATTGATTACTGCAGCTGATTTAACCGTACTAATCCCACACACCCTTCCTTGCAAGTTTATTGCATGGTATATGCTGAGTAAGGTCACAATCACACCATACATTTAAAGCATCGTGATGCCATTTGGGCAGTCATGGCTTAACCCAAAGAATTCTGGGAGCTGTGGTTTGTTAAGGTGCTGGGAGTTGTTAGGAAGCCCCTGTTCCCTCTCAGAAAGCTACAATTCCCAGTGTTCCCTGTGAGGAGGGTTTGATTGTTAAACCACTACGACAATTAGACCCTCTCTGCAGAATCTCTTATTGGTGGCTGAGCTCACAGGTAGAAGACATCTAGAACCTTCTGTCCACACATTATGTCATGGAGAGCAACCCCAGGAGAGATGTCCAGCTGATTAAGGTGAGGCAGTTTAAATGGCTGATGAGCACACATGGAGCAGCAACCCAAGCAGGTGGAAGAATTTAGATGATCTCGTTGCATGTTGCATTCAGCTGTCTATGTGGAGAGGAGGCTCCAGATGTTTTCTTCCTGGGAACATTCTTAGAAGAGGAAGCAGCCAAGCTAGCAAAAGAACACCAGAGGGTGTTAAGCCCCTTTCAGGCATTCGCCCAAAAGCATGTGGGCTAAAAGTCGGAAGTGAGCGGGGGCATGCATGCAAGCCCAAGAATCACCATATGTGCTGGCATCTGAATAGGGCTTTATTCAAACATCAGAGTGAATGTAGGACTGTGTTGCATCGTGAGAGACTTCAGATCACTAGCTGGTCCTGCAGTCACCTCTCCACATGGCAACCAGTGTGGTGTAGTGTTGGACTAGGACCTGGAAGACCAGGGTTCAAATCCCCACTCAACCATGAAACTTACTGGGTGACCTTGGGCCAGCCATTCACTCTCAGCCTAACCTACCTCACAGGGTTGTTATGAGGATAAAATTGGAAAGAGTGGAACTATGTATGTCACCTTGAGCTCCTTGGAGGAAAGGTGGATATAAATGTAATGAACAAACAAACAAATAATAAAGAGCTGCCACAAGGTTGCCTGATTCCACCTTGAGTGGCAGTGATTGTGCCATTCTCTTAAAACGCCACAGTAATTTTTGGAGTGATTCTTTATATAGATAGACAACAAAGCTGCTACTCCAGCCCTGTTTCCTTCAATCAACGTACCTTGAGCAGGTGGCGAGGCTGTAACATATATTCAGATATAGGGAAAGTATCATGAATCCATTTCCCAAGGCACTGATTTTTGTGGTACAAAAAAATACAAAATACAAGAGAAACACAATATATCTAAGAGGAAGACAATATATTATCTCCCAGAAAGGCTTGTCCTGCCCCAGTAACCCCTTTGGCATTTTCCTCTGTGTAATGTCTTCACCTCATTAAAGCTTTAGTTGATGAATTAAATATTTAATGCATTAAATGGGCTTCCTTTGTACAGGAGAGCTCCGTTCTTGTTCCTGGTGTGTGTGATGCTGTGTATCCTCGTGGGAAGCTCCAATTTGCCACACTAATTGTGCACAGATTCTTCACAACCTGCCTAATTTCCTTAGCAGCCAAAGGAAAGCAAGCAGAAAGGCAGCCTGGCTGATTAAAGGCAATTGGCTCCACTGAATGTCACCCAGTCAGCTAAAGAGCCATCCGTTCCTGTTAAGGTTGCAACCCAGCACCATACATCTCAGGGCAGTGATTTGAAGCTACTCTGGCTCAGCCACTCAGCACAGGGGCCGATTTAACAGGGCATCGTGAGGTACACAGCGGATAACATAGCACAGCAAGCTTGGAGTTAAACCAAAAATAAAATAAAACAAAATAATGGAAACTTAATGAAGCTAATTCATACTCGAACGGCTTCCCCCTATTTGTAAAGTAGGTGTTTTGTGCATGAGTGTCCCAGGCATCAATATGGAGAAAGAGGTAAAAGGGGTCTTGCAATGCTAGATGAACTTCCTTCGGGAGATAATTTCCACTTGTGCAGTCAAATTTATCCTACCTCTCTTCCCACATGCACCTATTCACCCCTCCAAGTCTGCTCTAGACAGTTGTGAGAACCCCCTCAGAACAGATATATGGGGTGGAGGGGGCACATAGAGAGGAGAGGAAGGATAAGTTCTGTTGTGCAGCTGGAACAAAATTATTTCACCAGATCATGGGAGCCAACTCCTAGGGACTAAAGTTCCTTCGGCCCCCAATAACATATTTGAGGGGTCCACATCCCCTAAAGTTGATGGGGACTTCAATTCAAATGGTGATGAATTATGTGGGGTGGGCCTTAATTCCCTCCCCCCATATTTTATTTAAGTTGGCACCCCTGTACCAGATACTGACAAAAGTTAGGATGTCACCAACAAAAAGATCATCTCTCTCTGGTCCCCACATGTCTTACTGCTGAGGCATATTCTTAATGCAAGTCGATGTGGTTGAAGGGAGTCCATGGGGTATCTGTGTTCGAAGGATTTTAGGAATTCAAAGATTGCCACCAGCTCTTTGAGTTGTGTTCGGAATTGTTCTCAAAGCCAATGTAGATGGTTTCAAAGTTAGTGAGGTACGTAGGTGATGTTTACCTGGTCCCAGTCAGTAATTGAGCTTCTGTGTTTCATAGCAACTGTAGTAAGGATGGGGCACTAGTTTGAAGGTGCTTTAACAAACAAACCCTCCATTCTAATTATGCTGATCCCCTTTTGAGGTGGACCCAGTCACCCTTCATTATGCCCACATCAAATGATATTCACTCCTTGGAGAAGGCAGATATTATGGCAAGAGAACTCCAATGATCCCAGAAGAGATCTGTATTTTAAAGTTTTATTATGTCAACCACTCTGGAATTCTTGTATAAAAAAGCAATATGTATGTTGAAAGAATGATGGGTGCATAAATGAATGAATAACATGCTCTTAGTGTTTTCCCCCACTGTGTAATCATGAGGATCAACTCCAGTACTCAGGAATCATGGCAAGTATCTGCTGGGTACTTAGGGAGAGGCTGTAGCAAAATCTCCCTCAAATTTGCCACCCCATGAGTGTGGAGGTGGGGGAGAGATGGAGGAATGAATCCAACAAACTGATTTAAACTATCTCGGTGCAGCAATGTTCCCGGGGAAGACTAATGGCCACCAGCCACTGCAATCCTCTAATGTCCATGCTTCCAGCTTTCCAAAGGAAGGAAGGAAGGAAGGAAGGAAGGAAGGAAGGAAGGAAGGAAGGAAGGAAGGAAGGAAGGAAGGAAGGAAGGAAGGAAGGAAGGAAGGAACCATAAAGGAAGCAGCGAAGAATGATACCCAAATGGTTTGCAAAATTCACAGCTTTTCAAAAATCTTCATCCCAGTTTACGGCTGCATATAGAAGAATCCTCAGAAAGCTACATTTCCCAGCACCCTTCACAAGCTCACAGCTTCTAGGATTTGGCAGAATCATGGAATTTTAGAGTTGGAAGGGACCATGAGGGTCATCTATTCCAACCCCCTGCAATGCAGGAATCATTTGCCCAAGGTAGGACTCGAACCCACAACCCTGAGATTAAGAGCCTCATGCTCTACCGACTGAGCTATCTTGCTGAGTTTGTGCTTTAAACGTATAGTATGTACACAGACTCAAGCACCCATTTTGGCACCCTTAAATTCTCAAACCGAAGTCAAAGGTGCAGCCTTGACCCTTTTTGAAGCTCCATCCTATTCCACAAATTAATAAATGCGTTCCCACCATTCCAATCTGGAAATAGTGGGTCATGTTCTCCTGTCTTGCCCCCTTTATAAAGACCTGAGGAATGAGATCATCACCCCACTCCTACTTACCATCCCAGGCCGCCCATCTGAGGCCACATTGTTCTTCCTGTTGTCAGATCAGAATGATCAGACAACAGCAAAGGTTGCTAGGTTTATCGAGGGTGCAATGAGATTAAGGGCCACTATTTGAATGATGGTCTTGGTCATTTGATGGTCCTTTTTATCCATTGTTGTGGTTTTTTAATTGTATATATTGCTTGTTTTATGTTGCTACGGCCGTTGGCTAATGCAGATAAAGTTTATCTATCTCACACCACCCCATTCCATCTGAAGCCAGGAATGCAGAGCTAGAAGCTGAATTCCAAATCAAGCCTGGTCAGCAGGAATGGCTGAAAGTCAGTGCTAGAGCATCTGCTTGAGATGCAGCAGCTCCCAGGTTCTCTCCCCAGCATCTCCAGGTAAACCTGGGAGGGACAACAGTCTGAAACCCTGGAGAGCCACAGTCTGTGTAGTGACAGCTCTGAGCTAGCTGGGCCGATGGGCTGAATCAGCATAAGGTATCTTCCTATGTTCCTGCTTCAGCAAAAGTGTTAATCTGGACCAACTCAGGGGAAGTTTGATTGTAAAGAGAAATCAACTGCTTTGGATTTGGAGAGGGATGGGGACTCACATGCTCTTCCTTCACTATTTCATTCCATCACACTTTATTTTATTTCCTGACTGAATGAAAGAAGTATATAAAATATAAAATGGCAAGAGATAGGTAAAATATTAGAAACTGCTCAAGCGGCAAAGGAAGAGCTCATTCTCTGCTGGGACCAGGAAACCACCGAGCGGAACTCTATTTTACTTTAACCAGGAAGAAAGGACAGAGGGTTGCTATCCGGGACTGAAAGCTGAACTTCCTTCTTGTCACCGTTTAAGTAATGAGCGCATTCCAGGATCAGGTCTTGTATATTTTGTGCCTAGAAATTAGGAGGAAAATCTGCCCTGAAACAAAATGTCATTGCTGGTAGTGCAAGAGACACAAGAGGTTGTTACAGAGCCATTGCTACAGAGGTTTCAGACTGAGGTTCAAATTCTGTTCTGGGCCACTTTCTGGGGGGCTGCATGCCAGTGGTGGGAGGGGCCAGAGGCAAAAGTGGGTGGAGCAACACATGCAAATGTTGCCTATGCAAAGCAGGCTACTGTCTACACACAAACACACACACACACCCCTCTTTATCTTTCCTCCAGGCAAATAAGCAAAAGACATGATTAGAGTTCAAACCAGGCAAAAACATCCAAAAGAGGTCTGCTGAGGTATGTGCCTGAGGAGAGGGGAGGTTCACACGAGATCTCACCACTGCCACCTCTTCTCCTCACTTTTCACATGGTGGGGACCACCTCCCAACACACTGCTTCTGGACAAGCACAAAAAAGTGTCTGTGGCTTCCATGCTCTATTGAGATCTCATAGACCTCTTGAGAGATCTTGCCAGAACCCAGAAGCTGCAGCTGTGCATAACCAAGGCATAACCAAGGCTTTTTTGTGGGGCAGTGACGGGGCAGCAGCTTCCCATTTTGCCTGAGGTGACAAAAGGGGACAGCCTCCCCCCGCCCCCCAGTAAGGTTGTTTCTTCTCAGAAGCATCTGGTTGCTGTATCGGTGATCCTGAAGGGTTTTTCTTATGCTCTAATAATGAGAAGATGTCTTTTGCTGTCTCTGCCTAGGAACTACTTGAGGCTTATCTAGTGGGTTAACTGTTGGCACTGATGCCCTTGGCAACTGTAAAAGCGTACAAAATCACCCTGGCGCAGACCCAGCAACAGACACACAAGCCAGACTGGAATCTGGCAACATTCTCTGATGCTGCTATTGACATTGAAGCAGTTACTAACATTTACTTTAGTAACTTCGGTTTAAAAAAACAAACAAAACACCTGTCCTATGTTTAATCAAATACCTTTGATTTGATCCTATTTATGGGGGGGAAACATGCTGCTAAAGAAATTTGCCAACTGTCTCCATCCCTCCTAGGAAGCATCAAAAGCCCCATGATCTGATCACCTTTAAATTGGACGCAACCCTATTCATTAATTACATGGAACCCTATCAGGAAAATGAAAGATGCAACATATGTCTCAGGATGACCACTTATACGTTGGCAATAATAACCAGAATATGGCAAGAAATAGCAGAATTTGAATACAATGCAACACCTAAAGAGTACATACAGCCTTGGATGGGCAGGTACACGGAGAGCGAAAGGAGGGAGAAATGAGTCGGTAAGTAAGGTGTTTGGATAGTACGCTTGCAACGTAGAAGACTCCATTTGCAGGAAAATCAGTAAAGTCGATTTCTGGAAGCTGGTTCTCTGCTGGCAATGAAAATGAAGCATCTGCAGCCTCCCCATGCCCAGTGGTGAGATCTCCCTTCATGGATTTCAATCAGAGTGAAATTGAGTGACTTCAGTAATTTCATGCCGGGTTACAGGAGTGAGGTAAGGAGGAAGGGTGACTTCCCTAATACCTAATCGGTCTCTAACAGCTTCATAATTGGCCTATCCCATGGGCGATTAAGGATGAAAATAACTAATTTCCGCTCATCCTACAGATTAATCAGATCACCTTTCTCTGTCCCATCTCCCGATTGCTTGGCTGCTGAAAGAAACACCCTCTTTCTCATTCTGCTTAAGAGAACAGTGAGATGTGATCAATTAGGCAGCAATTCTGATTTACAAAGAATCAGGCTAGGACAGAATGATGTGGTCTAAGGAGGTTGTCCCTGTGTGGTGCAATCATTCCCCCCCCCTAAAGTAGGTGGAGGAGGAGGAGGAGGAGGAGGAGGAGGAGGAGAGGGGGAGAATGTTCTGTTGCACAAGGAGAAACCCTTATGATGATGGAAAGTTTGCATTAGCACCACATTGAATTCTACCCATGGCATCTGGTTTGAATTCTTAAAGCTGCTGAAATGAGCTTTGCTGCTATCACTAAGGGTTAGGGTTGGTATCAGGAGTTGGTATGGTGGGGCACCCAAATGGCCCTCTGCCACCCTTTCCACCCACCCTGGGGCTCCTCCATACCATTGTTGCTGCACCCTGTTGTCCCCACCAGTCATGTCTCCTCCTTTCTTGACTGTATTCTCGGGGGGTGGTGCCTTGGGACCGGAGCAGAGCCTGTACTCAGCTTCAATCTACGTTGGCCAGCTACCATCTAACATGATCAAAAACACAATGTTCAACATTGATGTCTGGCATTGCATTTGGGGCAATCTAAAGTGGCAGATAATGGCCATAGACTAGCCCATTGTTAACGCAGCTCCCATTCCAACATCACCACCACCATCAGGTGGACTTGTCCAGGGTGAGAAGGGGAGCAGCACACCACCACAGCAGAAGCAACAGAAGAGTCGGCTGTCCAATAGGGATTGCCAGCAGTGCTGGAAAGGGGCCAGACTGACTGAAGTCTGGTGCTGACTCTGCTACATGGAAGGCAGTGCCAGGAGGAAGGGCCAAAGTGAGACAGGGGTAAACACACAAAAGAATACAGATGTGAGTAATGAATGTTCATAACAATAGATGGATAGATAACAAATCAACTGTCTGTGGGGTTTTTAAATTCACAATGAAAGAAATGATACCAGAAGCAACTAGAGTGAGAAAAGGTGGTGAAATCACTCTTGCTGACTCCATATGGATTCAATCGCTGTCTACACCATTTTGGATCTCAAGTAGAGAACATGCCCAGTTGTAGGAAAGAACACCAAGACAGATGAACCAGGGACTCAGAACACCTCACCATAATATTTTCATGTGATTAGGGCTGACATGAAACATTCTGGAATATCTCAGTTTCACTCTATAAATCAGGGGATATCTGGAGGTGGCAGAAGGAAGTTACAGTCACTTCAGTGACTCACACCGAAGCAAACAGGGTGAGCTCCTCTGGTGGCAGATCGTTTTTACACTTTAATGTTTCAAATGTAAGCCTTTTTCAGTTGCCAAGAGGGGTGTGCGCCTTCAATTTCCATTCAGAATGCACATCGGCAGCTCTCAAAATTTAAGGAGCCTTGTATTGTTCCCTCTGCGTTCAGAAAATCCTGTGGCATGTGAACACGTGGGAGTAATTTATGTTCCAGATAATTCATTCTCTTTTCATTTTATTTTCCTAAGATCTGCAACAGGCCTCCACCGGAGATCCGGGATTGCCTCGGTTTCCTGGGGCATGTAATCTGCTGTAGCAGCAGAAGAAAAAAACAGCATGTTTGCCTAGCTTAACAGAACATGCCCCACTGGAATTGCTACCAGGGAACAAACAAGTCAATAAGCATTCTTTTGCATTCAGCTGCACCAGAATGGCATTCACCAGAAATACAGAGGTGTAGCATCCGGGATGTGTGTCAGCAAGGACTGTCATTGCCATATGGCTTTGGCATTTGATTTAGCACAGGAAAGCTTGATGGGCTGACTGTGCATTAATGTATTTTTGATGTACACCTTGCTGGCACCATCTGCATGAGACACAGCCATGCTTCAGCCCAAGAACCACTAATGCTTCTATGTCACACGCATCTATTCCTGGAACAAGCCATTCAGACTCAATAGGTTAAGGTTACCTTGATTCTTTCCTTGCTCTCTCTTAGTTGGCAAAGAGAGGCATCCTAGAGTAACATGCCCTAAACCCCAGTGGGCTCAGATATAGAGACGGTCTAGTATCCCAATGGTAGCAAGCATAGTGCTCTCTGTGTGTGTTTTTGATGACAACTCCCATCAGCACCAGTCATTAGGGGTGGTGGACGCTGTAGTCAACAACATCTGGAGGGCATCATGTTGGCTTCTCCTGCAAATAGGGAACTCATTTACTGAGTGTGCATATTTACATAGCGAAACATCCATTGATACACAAGAAGCAGGTTTCAAAATGCTTGCAGAAATCCTAAGGTTTGTAGAAGTTTATATTTAAAAACCAACCAATGGGAATACTCCCCAAATAAACTCAGGGACAACTGAAAAGGCTAGGTGGGCAAAGAATGTTAGCAAACTTTTGAGGGGGAAATGGGGGGAAAGTGTGGAACAGGACATGGAATGGGGTATCCTGGAAGGGAATGTGGCTGGCTGGAACCATGAACTTCATGCTGAATTGTTTTGTTGTAGGCCCAATTTTCCTAGAAAAGCAGCATTCATTTCCATAGTATGATTTCCAAAAAGGTCGACCTCCTCATGAATCAACCCTCATGAATCAAGTTAAGTGAATGCTACCTGGCCACTGAAAAGAGACAAGACATTGGCTTTGCATGGGGCAGGGAAATAAAAGCAAAAGTCATTTTTTTCCACATTTGCTTCCAAAGGAATACAGGTCAGCAAACAAGAAGGTAATAAAACAATACAATTAAAAATAAAAATAAAAAACACCTGTATAGCATTTAAAAACAATTAAGAATACCTAAAAATGCTTAAAAAACCTTCTAAAACATTTAAGAATGTCTAAGACTTTAAGAAGATCTGAAAGATCCTTGCCCATTCTTGTGATCCAAATCCACCTATGGGAGAAGAGAAAAAGAAACCCAGCAGGAGGGAAGCAGAGAAAATAAGGAAGATAAGGTGAGGCAAGTCTCAAAGGATTCCCAGTGGAAGATTACTTCAAGTGATCAGCCATGAAAATTAAACATCTCACCCTTGAAAACTGAATGCCATTGGCACCACTGCACACTGAAACCTCAACAGACAACTTGGCCCTGACAGCCAAATATTATTTAGTAGGCTTGATGTCAACCCTAAATTCTACAGGGTGGTATTTTCCTAACAAGTCCCATTAGGTCAAGGATTTCCACTTGCATGAAGGGACTTACCCCTTACTCCTCACTGTTCATAACCCAGGCTCTTCTCAAATCTACTCCAGTGACTTTGGGGAAACCCCTAGAATAGATTTAGGGAAAGGAAGGAGGGGGAAGGATAAATCATTGCACTGATGGAACATTTACCTTAGTACTATGTTCAATTCTACTTATGGTACATGGGTTGAATTCTTAAAGCTGCTCGTTTCTTATTGGTATGTGACTCCATATTAAGGTGAAATGTACACTCCATTTTCATTGTCCCATTCCTGGGTGGGTGGGAAATGAGGGAGGTGATTTCAGCAATTTTTGATGGGAATGGAAGTGAAAGAAGGAATTTACAGGTGGCAGCATCAGCAGGGATCGTTTCTACTACTGCTAACAACCAATTGTTTCCCAGAATGCCCCAGTGAGTGACACTACATCATCACATGCCATCCTTGCCAAAAGGAATTCTCGGGTTCTAAATGGTGTCCATCAGTTAGCGTCCACTGGGAGGACAGCTTCTGCTGCCACCACAAAACTGATGACGGTGGTAAAAGGAGGAAACCTGGCAAGCAAGGCAAGTCAGTTCTGCATCCCCTACTGCTCCCCCGAACGACAACAACAATTCTAGTGGTAAGCTCTCCATTAGTCCTGCTCGGAATCTGTATTCATTTTCTCCTTCCGCTGTGCTATTTACATTTTTTGAAGTGGAGCGAGCAAAACGAGACAAAACACTTAGGATATGAACATACTTGTGCTATAGAATGACATTGTGCCAGCCTAATATCTCCTGTGCTATTTTCTATCCTTTTCTTAATGGTCCCTAGCATTCTGTTTACCTTCTTCGAGTTTGACAGCTGCAATGCATTAAGCTGCTTTCAGTGTTTTCGGCAACGATGACTTAAGGTTTTCTTTCCTGAGCAGTACCAGCTAATTTAGAAACCCACCCATTGTGTGCAAGCAAGATTATTTTTCCTGTGCACATTAATTTGTACTTATCCACACTGAACTTTGACTGCCATTTTATTGCCCAACCATCTTATTATGTGAAATCTTTCCGTGCTTTCTTATACTGTCATTGGCACGGCTGTCTTGAATGCATTTGGGGGATGGGGAGGGTCTCCAGATTTTTCTATCTCATCCATACTCCCAGATCAATGGGAGACAATGGCCAGCAAGCCTGAGAGCAGATGCTGGGCATGTGAGAGACACCAGTTGAGGACTTGTTCATTTAGATGTGTGGACAGACGTAAGCGGAGTCACAACTTGCCCACATGGTGTACTCCAGAGGCCACACTGCCTGTCAATTCTCCCTGCTTTCCCACCCCAACATGGAGCACTCAAGATGATTTAATATATGGATGTAACAGGCAATGACAACACACTGCCACTTATTTCACAGCAGGGATGGTGATGACATAATCTCCCAGGTCACTGGCTGCCAGTCCTTTTCATGACAAATAAATAATGGTTTCTCAGACAGGAAACTTGCCAAATAAACAAAGCAGGAGTAGGATTTGGGTTGGGTGCATTAGCTGCTATTTAAATTCCAAAGCCCCCTTATTAAAACCATTCAAAATACCACCCAACAGTGAGCAAGCTTCTGAGTCCACCAGAACTCTTCATCAGTCTGGGTGCTAAGCACAGTTGGAGGGGGTGAAGGGGGGAAATGCTCTCGGACCCATGGGAATTGATTGGTACACGATAAGATCAAAACACTGGTCAAGTGGGAAATGTGGATGAACCTTCAGTCTGAAAAACAGCTCAAAACCCAGATTTAAGTGGATTTATTAATTTTATTTTAAATGGCAACTGCCAGGACACCACCTTGAATATCTGGCATCTCACATTGTCCCTGGGCAACTCCAAACCCAAGAAGTTAGTAAACCGAGAATGCTGTGCATATTTATGGTGAACATGTTCATGACGCAAGGCAATCTGCCGGTGTTTTGTCTCCAGACTGGGCTCATGTATTCCCTTAAAAGCATTAGACAGCCCATCAACAATGATGATGGAACACTAGTTATTTTCAAGCCATTGAATGTTGGATCGAGCTGTTTCAAGAATGTAGCACATATTACAATACATAACAATAATGTTTTGTGGCGACCCTCTGGGGCAATTGTTTTGAGGACTCAAATATAAGCACAGAGCTGAATCTCAGTGACACTTTGAATGGGGCGGAAAAATACAAGGGAATGTTTTAAAATTCTCATTTGAAATGCAGAGCAATTTATCTTAAAACCACAGAACTGAGATATGTGGAAATGGTCTCTGGTGTTTTCTGAGGGGTTGTTAGTGGCAGCAATAAAAGAGACAGCAGCCTCAACTATTTCATTCTCAAGCAAAACATATGGAATTATGAAGGTGCTTTTGGCTCTCCAGTACGATTGGGGTTGTCATCTTATGCCCTGGTCCTCTGTGATTCTATGTCTAAGGAGCAGGGGAAGAGCTTGGCAATCTCTAGCTCATTCCTTACTGCCTAGCTGTTTCTATACCATCACTCTTGTCCATTGTTGTCCTGGAAATAATCTTTGTGCATTTTCATATACATGTGCTGCCTCCTTCTGGAACTGTGTGTGCTTGAGTTTGTCATTTTTCTGTTCCATAGATGCTGAATTTGCACAAACACACCCACTTCCCCAACTAAATGCATTTGATACAGAATGCTGAAAATCAGGCTGGATCTAGACACATCAAAGACGCATTTCACTTAAACACGTTTTATACTTTGTATGAGAAATTGTGTTGGTAAAAACATAACTCTATAGTGTCATCTGGTGTCACAGTGTTAGAATGCATAAACAACACATATAAAGTGCTTTTTCTTTGCCAATGTAGCTGCATCCTCAGACTCTTGAGATAAGCTTGTGAAACAGTTTTGGAGGACAGGAAGCAGCTAGTTATTGTTCTTTAGCTTCTATTAAACATGGGGAGCCTGTATCTCTTCAGATGTTGCTGGACTCCCACTCCCATCAGCCTCAGCCACTCAGCCAGTTTAGACAGTAGTCAGGGATGATGGGAATTGTAGTTCCTCAACATCTGGTGGTCATAGCTACCCCATACCTATATAAGCAGACAAAATTAGCTAGATGTCTAGATGTCACTGGGGCAAAATGTCACATATCAGTAAATTAAACACTGAGGGAGGAGCGGCAAGGAAGGGAAAATGTGAACCTAGAATTTGGTCAGCTGTAGCAAAATCTTGTGCTTTATTAAGAACATTAAAGGATCCACTCATAACTAATAGCTATGTGGTTGCCTTCTTGAAGGTGGGGACAACATTTGCCCACCTCCAATCTGAAGGGACCTCACTTGTTCTCCAAGAATTATCAAAGATTCTAGACAGAGGCTATGAGATTACATCTGCAAGCACCTTTAGTACCCTTGGAAGCAGCTCATCAGGCCCTGTAGATTTGAATTCATTTAAGTAACTAGGTGTTTCCTTACCACCTCTTTTCCTTTCTTGGGCTGCAGCTCCCTCCTTACATCATTTATTCTGGTACCACCAGGTCAGGCACTGCTTTCCTTTGGGTGAAGACAGAGACCAAGTAGGAGCTGAGCAACTCTGCCTTCTCTCTATCACCCAATAGCATTTCTCAGTCTTCTCCATACAGATGTCCTACTACTTGCTTGTTCTTCCTCTTACTTTGAACACAACCAAAGAAATATTTTTTAAAATCATTTTTAACCTCTCTTGCAAGCCTGAGCTCATTCTGAGCTTTGGTCCACCAGTCTGTGCAGCAAGTAGTTTACTTCCAGTATGTCCCCCTCATTTCATGGGCCATGATATTCAATGATGAAAAAAACACCTGTGCCGCAAGGCCCTTCACCTTCCTGCCCAGGGTCTCATAGTCATTTGCTATGAAGTTGAAGGCAGTGTCCACCAGTATCTTTTGTACCTACATGAATCAGAAGGAAGGGGTTGTGGTCACTGGGCTATATAAGACTTGACAACCTATCTGTCACATTGTAAAACTTTGAACCTGGAAGTCAGCACACCTTCCAGGACATCCTGTTACCTTGGCACACTGGTGCTGTTCTCTTCAGTAGGGAGTCACGTATTACCACTACGCATCTCTTCCTCCTCTGGAGAGTGGCAGGAATCTTTCTGTACACATTACCTTCCACAACTGCCTCAGGGTATCCTGAGGTCTGCAGCTGCTGTCCTTGTTTCTCTGGCCCAAAAACCGTGTCTGAGGTGAGGGCATGGAATTGATTTTGCAGTTCCAGTGACACAGCATGGCTCCTGGCAGTCCTGCTTCTGTGTGCCATGTTCCTTCCAGTACTGGTCTCCTGCAATCTTCCTCCTCCCTAGGGGCACCCTGCCTGTGCCACCGTTCCAGGACAGTCCACTCTGCTCTATCGAGAAATTCCTCATATTGGCAGTAACTGAGGTGTGATTTAGGACTCATCCTATGAAAAGATGAAATATCAAAAGGCAGGCTTTAGCTCTGCTAAAACATGTAAATATTTGGGGCAGAAATTTGAATCATTCCACTTTAGTTTCTTTCTGTAAGTTTAAGCCCCTCATCCGCATAAAACAACAGTACTTGTAGGAATTTGATGAATTGGTCAAACGGTTGCTTGAAAGTTTCATCAATCTTTTCCCACATTTGGCCCAAATCCCAAGTAAAGAAGCTCAGCACATAATTCATAAAAGATGCTACTCAGTGAGTTTTGGCTCTAATAATTTTGAGTACATGGCAGGGGTTATGCGCCTGTGTGTGTGTGTCTTTTTTCAAACAGGCAGGTCTTTGAACATATTGTGCAGATCTTTTTTTCAACATTGATTCTGAGCTGTGAAGTTGAACATTCAAAATCCAAAGAGAGCTCTTAACCGGGCTTCATTTCTGTCTGGTCTCAGCTGTAGAACCTATTTTCAGCATGTGAGAAATAACACAGAAGAGAGTGCCTTTGAGTAGGCGCAGAGTGCCTTTTATCCATTGCTATGTAACTGGTTGTTATGTACTGAGTTGAATAGGATCCAAACTGCAGCAGTCTGATTGGTCCTAGAACAATAGGATTCAGAATGCAGCAGTCTGATTGGTCCTAGAACAATGCAGCAGTATGATTGGTTGGCAGGAACCACCCAATCATTCTCCAGATAGAAGCGAATCCACAACCTAATTGGCTTACAGTAGAATTCCGGAATTAGCCAATCATGTGCAGCCCACTGTGTAAATAATGTATATAAAGCAGATACTTTGAGGGGACATTCATTCATTCCTCCTCACCACTATGAGCTGAATAAAGAGCATGAAATCACTTTGCGACTCTGAGTATATTTCACTGGTACTTTCTGGTTTTTCCAAAATCTTGATTAGAAGATCCCATGACAGATGATGACAGATTCCAGAACCTTCTTCAGCCTTGTTTGGGTATTCTCTTCATTATGACTAATCACGTGCAGGAGGAAAATGCCCGACTGTCTTTTTTTTGCCAGATCTGCCCCACCACATATTTTGGGTGGTGAGCGGTAAAGGGAAGCTTGCAATATATACACACAGGTTCCCCCTGTGATTGGAAGTCTACACAATCAAGGTTCCTAATCCTGTGGCATACCTGTACAAGCACAGCAAGTTCCCATTTACAGATTTCCCCTTCCTGCAAAAAATAAAAGTTTTTTAAAGAATTAATGTGTGTGTTTTGCAATGTTCTAATTACAACTGCATGGAGAAAAATGCCTGAGGGGGCTATTTCTGTGGGGCATACATCAAAAGGCCATTTGGCACATCATGAAGAAACAGCAATAGATGATGTATTGAGTGACTAGCACATTTTCTTTCCTCACTTCTAAGCATCATATGAAAGAAAAATGCACCCATCAACCCTCTGGGGAAATGTGTGCGGTCCTGAGATAGGTACAGATCATACCACCCTGTGTGAGTGATGTACCACATTCTCCTTTGTGTATAACTAGGAAATGTGGGACAAGGATGCCCAAGTCAATCAGACATCTTCTATTGCTGCTTCCTAGTAAAGCGTAATATGTCTCTGAATGAGAGTGGGTGGAAGTCTATACACCCAGTAAAATCAAGTAGCAGAGCTTTTCCTAGACTGTACTAGTTCAAAACTTCAGGGGAGTGTTTTCATGTTCAAATATTTCTTTAATGACAAACAAACAACAGCGATGAGATAATAATCACTGCATATAGAAGTGTAGCATGCCAGGAGACAAATTCCAAGTAGCCTTCTCCTTGCCTTCCCATTTTATGTTCAGAGAGATTTTCTGAGGAAGAAATCAACCATGCAGCCTCATATTTGCAACCTGAAATGGTACAGGCCAGTAAATTTCACTGAGAAAAAGCTCGATTCTGCTGAATGTAGTAACTGGCCCTTAGTTCTCAGCACAGAGATTCCAACGGGAGCTGTCCAGATGAAGGGGCAACTTGAAGGAGGTATTTCATATTTTAGAATGGTGACATTGGAAGCAGCACTCAGATTCATCAGCAGAATCAGGTTTGTACTCCTATTTCAAACATTCCCTCAGCCACTTGCAGGATTGATTTTCCTTGAAATCCACTTTTGTCATATTTCTAAAAGCTCTGGCATAAAAATGGATATTCTCTTGACTTTGGCTACATAATATATGTCATATTTCTTTCCCGAGATTGACTTCAGAATGACATTACTTCAAATGCAGTTATAAGCTGTGACTCTTTACCAGCTGAAACTCTTCCATCACTCACTCTGTACTCAAGAAATGAATGCTTCCTGCTTTGCATACCTCTGTGCTTGCTATCCATAAGCAGAGCCCTCGTTCTATCACAAAACTCAGTTTGGGGCCTGTAGCAAATGGAGTACTGAGCAGCATGGATTCTGCAATAAACTCTGATGAGGCCCTGGAGTTAGCAAGGGACTTTTTTGTTTTAGGCAAGACCTAAACTCAGGGTCAAATTAGCAGGATGACTTATTTTGGGGGTAGTGAAGCACCTCTACAGGGTATGTAGCCTTTGGGGTGTTCCTTAGGAAAGTAAGTGAGGGCAAGGTCTGCTGGTTTTTCCTTGGGTATGTAGCAAGAGAGGAGATATTGGGGGGGGTTCATATCATCTCTCATGCCAATGGCCAGTTGTTCTTCAGGCTCCCACCTGATATGTGCTGAGATGGTTCAATCTCCATAACATTGTAGCATACCCATCAACTGACAACCGGTACATCTCTTCTTCTTTTTTTCATGCGAGAACACGGCGACCATTTTGGGCCCTGTGATCTTGCCCTGCAAAAGCAGTTTTAGGAGGTCACATGGGCAAAGTGACTTGCCCTGGAGCACAGCCTAGAAGACATCCCGGTTTTCAGGTTTTGGCCTGGACACGTGTTATAGCAATATTTCCTAACTATAGCATATTCCAATTATGCATGCAAGAAGCTTACAACATTACAGTGTTACCTTGGTTCTCAAACTTAATCCATTCCAGGAGTCCGTTCCAAAACCAAAGCGTTCCAAAACAAAGGCACGCTTTCCCATAGAAAGTAATGCAAAATGGATTAATCTGTTCCAGACTTTTAAAAACAACCCCTAAAACAGCGATTTAACATGAGTTTTACTATCTAACGAGACTGTTGATCCATAAAATGAAAGCAATAATCAATGTTCTGTACTATAAAATAAACATGACAGTATTGTAGATGATAAAAAAAATTAAAAAAATTCTTTCCTGCACTGATGATAGTCATTGTTTGGATGGGGGGCTTTTATCCATTTCTGCAGTCACAATCAATCAGTCAGTCAGTAGCTGAACTGGGTTCCACATAGCCACAAAAACAAATTAACCGAAAAAGCCTCAAAAACAAAAACGCAAAATAAATAGCAAAAACAAAAAGTGCCAAACTTAATCCGTTCTGGAAGCCCAACTGACTTCCGAAATGTTCAAAAACCAAGGCACAGCTTCTGATTGCTGCACGTGCCCCAGAAACAATAGTCAAGAGTTGTATCTGACATTCGGCTTCCAAAAAAGTTTGAAAACCGGAACACTTACTTCCGGGTTTTCGGCGTTTGAGTACCAAGGTACCACTGTATAATAGCAAAATGGACCTTTTTCAACCCTACTAAAATCGTAACTTTTTTCATTCACTTAGCCATTTACTTCATCTGATTAACAGCTGAAGGAGGATGGCTGCTAATCCATCACCAAACACTTCCTATAACTCCTTCCCCAATGCCTTCTCCCCCCTATTTCTTCTCAGCATTTTTAGAGTTAATGAGGAGGGTCAAGAAGGGGAAATAGGCCTCCCAACAGACACTTGTGGCATCAGTTATGTTTTTTCTGGGCTGTAAGAGTAGCTCAACCAGTGAGCCATTTGTCATGCAGCTTAATTCTGCCATAAAATACTAATCAGCCTGTGCAGCCTGGTCCCCTTTGCACTGCTTCCTTTTTACAAGCACATTCATATCATCAGTGAGGAGGAGGGGACTCATATGGACACAAACACACTTAGGATTTTTCCTCCCTTTGAGTCCATCCCTGGAGACTCTGTTCCTGGGAAGTAGTTCTTGTCTTCTTGGTTGGTGGGCTGGTATCAAAAGAAAGGAAAAGGGGCTGCCACCAGTGTCATAAAGCCATGGCCTATTTTTGAGCACATCATGTTGACATCTCACCATAACATAGACAAAACATATGCAATTGGGAGTCAGAGGGGGTAAATATTTCTCTGAGATGGGCTGTCATTGCATGGATGTGCAAACTAATCTCGATGACATCTAGAGTAACTACATTCACAGAGAGCAGTAAAGTCATAGCACACAGACAACACATTTCATTGTGATATCATGGATATCACAGAGAGTTTGAGGACGCAAGGGAGAAACGTGCTAGGAGGAAGGCACGCTTGGCAAATCCACACTGTGATCAGCTCTTGCCCGGAAACCAATATCCCCACTGTGGAAAGACGTGTGGATCCAGAATTGGCCTCCACAGTCACTTATGGACTCATTGTTAAAACCGTGCTTATGGAAGACAATCTTACTCGGCTACGAGTGATCGCCAAAGAAGAAGAAGAAGAAGATCACAGAGAGGCATTCGTGGGTCATGCAAAAAACTCATTGCATGTGCCATGGCTTCTTTTGTATCTGTGATAGCATGAGGTTGCCCTTCTCAAGCCTCAGCAGTGCTGTGTGCATCCCTCCACGAAGGCCATTATGAGAGAGGGACCTCATGTTTCAGCTACACATTATGGAGTTAGTCTCTACCCAAGAGCCTGCCCTCTTGGGAGCAACATATCTGTAAGATCCAGACATACAAGCAACTATCTCATTGTGAGACAAGCTAACAGCAGTAGCCATTAAAGCGTTTTTCATGTCGAAAATGGCAATTGGATCCCCAGCAATGGTGACAGTGCTCCTTATAATAACTCTTATAATAGAAAGCGGCAAGTAATTACTCCCTGGGGAGTTGTCATTCTGCACAACACTGTTAGCAACAGCCATATGGGTGGAACAGGAATAACACAGCACCATATAGATGATCTTTTCTAATTCTTTATTTTCCCCCATCCATGAACTGTGCCCTTCCCTATTTCCTATCAGTGCTCCATCTCATTGTATGCAAACCACAACCCCCTCTTTTTTCTCCATACAGCTTTATTTTCCTGAACATTCATTAACTGCTCACAAAGGACCATGCATGGCAGAATGGAGTAGCAATTATCTGCTGGTTCTGACCCGTGTTTAACAGTCAGAGATTAGCATCAGCAGTAATAATGGAGTGTGGGATGCAGGTTGTTCAGTGCTAAGGATCTGACAAGTATCCAACCAACAGTTCTAAGATGAGAGAAAGTAAGGTCTTTGCCGTGAAATGCAAAATGACATGTTCATAGGATGTGGGGAAGAAGCACACATTGTTGTCCAGTAGATTAAATTACTTATTAAATTTCTATAAATGCCCTTCATCCGAGGATCACTAGGTGGATTACAATATCGAAACACAAAAATGCATAACATAGTAACAAACAACAACACTCCCAGTAACTAACCCCCAGCTTTCAATCACTGACATATCCCTGTATCCCCATCAGAAATTCAATGTACACCTTCTTGGGAACAGGCCCCACTGAGCTAATTAGTACATCCTTCTATCTAAAGAAACTGTGAGGCAGGGATGGGGAAGCTGGTCAGGGATGATGGAAGTTATAGTCCAATAACATCTGCAAAACCACAGATTCCACATCTCTGCGATATGTCATGAGTAGGATAAACAAGGGAATCTGACAACTTGGTGGCGGGAAGAGCAGGTGGCCTGATTCTGGCAGCTCTGCAGCACCACCCTGAAACAATTTGAAGGTGTACTTCTGCTTGTTGAGTCAACCAGGTAATGTGAGTAGCCAACTGGGCCATGCAGGCATTGCATTATTGCTAAATCAGACTTAGTTCCCTAATCTGATGCCTGCTTGTTGGCTGGAGAAGTTTCTCTACAGCAAGGATGGCTAATCTGTGGCCCTCCAGATGTTGTTGGACTTCAGTCAGAGGCAGAATGCTTCTGAATACCAGGAATGGGGAGTGCTCTTATGCTTGGGTCCTGTTTGTAGGTTTCCCACATGCATCTGGGTGGCTACTATGTGAACAGAATCCTGGGCTAGAAGGTCCATCAATCTGATCCAGCAGAATCCTCTTATGGTCTCACAACTCCCATCATCCCTGACCGCGGGTCATGTTGGTGGGGCAAATGGAGTCCAGGAATATTGGGAAAGTCAGGTGTTAGCTACTGGCTTCCTCTAGTTATTTTATTGTTGTTGATTAAAATCACTATTGTTCCACTGCTTTCCCTTGGAAAACCCACTGTTTGGTGCTGAATCAGAACAAACATCCATCCACAGAAAACCCAGTAGATATTTTGTTCCGATTCAGTAGTAAAGAGTGAGTTTTCCTGGGGAAATCAGCAGGGCAAAAGAAAAACCTTCCAGACCCAACACAGCTTTTTTGGGTGGCTTTAGCATGGCGAAGAAGCTTGCTTCTATACCTGTATTATATGCCAAAAATATGACTTATTTACTACATTTTAGCTCAACTCACTTTTCATAGAGGCTGGCGAGTTGTGAACTACATGAACAACACTTCCTGTTTAAATCCTGCATATGTTCCACAGGTGGCAATTTAACCTTAGAACAAAAAATGTGTTAATCATGGATGGGGAATCTGTGGCACTCAGTGAGAACCCCCCCTGAGCCCAAGCCAGCATGGCCAATGGTCATGGATTGGTGTTCACCATCAAAGAATGTGTAGGTGTGTATCTCAAAGGCACATATTGCAGGAGAAAGGATCATTAGTCTGTCTAGGGAAAATATCATTTCTTGAGCTCAACTGTATTTCCTGTGAACATGAACAAAAACAATCTACCAAATTTTCCCAGGGGAAATATACAGCTCTCTGAGAAAACTTGGCCAAACAACAGAGTGCCCTTATCTCCACTATGGTGTTTAGAATTCCCATTCGGTCTATAGACACAAAGGACATCACTCTGTGGCTATGGGAAACTGAAGACCAAATTATTTTTCAATGAAAGCAGAGAATAGAAATGGAAGTTCCAGGGCACCCTAATGATAGAGCAAATCTGGGGCCAATGGACCCTAGGGAACCCACAAGACTGATGTTATTCTTTATGAAATAAAGAAAATGCACAACCCTCCTTTGCTGAGCATCACCACCGATCCCAACCGCTGGTGGTCACCTGGCCTTGAGGGTGTGGGGAAGGCCATGGCATTTAGCAAAGTAGAAAAGTACTGAGTGAACTAGCTGGAGCAGCAGCTACTCACTTAATTTTCCAGAGAGTTGATGCGGGCAGTGCAGAGGGCATTTTACACAGGGACTCCTCACCCCTGGTAAGTACAGACAAACTAGCAAGGGAGAAGGCAAAGTAGCCTAATATGTTTGTTACTGGTTAAAGGTAAAGGAACCCCTGACCATTAGGTCCAGTCGTGGCCGACTCTGGGGTTGCGGCGCTCATCTCGCTTTACTGTCCGAGGGAGCCAGCGTACAGCTTTCGGGTCATGTGGCCAGCATGACTAAGCCACTTCTGGCGAACCAGAGCACCGCATGGAAATGCTGTTTACCTTCCCGCCGGAGCGGTACCTATTTATCTACTTTCACTTTGATGTGCTTTCAAACTGCTAGGTGGGCAGGAGAAGGGACCGAGCAACGGGAGCTCACCCTGTCATGGGGATTCGAACCGCCGACCTTCTGATCGGCAAGTCCTAGGCTCTGTGGTTTAACCCACAGCGCCACCCGCGTCCCTTGTTACTGGTTAGGCTGCTATTATTCTTTCTTGCTTGTGCTTTACCAGCTATTTCATGCCCAAACTGGAAGGCTTCTGAGACCAGGAACTCCGTGAAATGTGTTCTGTGATCTGAGTAATCACAGGGCTTTGAGTAGCATGAAGTCTAAAGGCAGCAAAACTAGATGCAAGGGGGCATCTGAGTGGCATTTAAAAAATAACTCTGATCTTTGTGCTTTCGAATTACACTAGACCCATGGCAGTGGTTATAAGTCCCCATGCATCTATTGTAACAGTGCTATCAAATATAGAACATAGGTGAAAAAAGGTATTTTCAGCTGGTGTGAGACACTAATGAAGGAGAGCCCCGCTGACTTCCATGATTCTGTCATGATAGACATCTTGATGAACTCTCCTCCTTGTTCATTCCCTGTATTGATCTGCACCCCTTGCCCCTTGTAATATAGTCATCTCTTGCTTCACATGCAGGTGAAGAGGTAGGAGGGTGAAAGTAAATGGCATTGGTCATATTAATCAGCATGGAAGCTGGAGAGCCAGAGATAACTACCAAATATGTCTTGTGTCCAATGGCCTCAATAATAAAAAGTGTTGCCACTTGATGGCCTTTCAGAGATCAAATTGGAATTAGTTTTGGAGCTGTGATCTGAAAGGCTGCCCAAAGGATTTATGGGACAATGAGGAGCCAGCCAGCAAGGTCTAAAGTATGAACTATGGATTATGCTTGTGCGACTGTAGTGCTTTTTATTACGCCTTCAGCCTCTCTAGCCTAGGTCAAGAGGGCAGCATTTGTGCGGCAAGAATCAGAGGGGAGAAGCTTCTTCTTCACATCACCTCCTTGGTGCAGCATTGATCAGGAAGGCTGGCCTATTGCTAGGAATTTCCAAAGATGGGTCAATTAATTAAGCTCAGTCATAGCAGCAGGAGGAAAGTTTGAGATGCCCTGGAGACACAAGTGTAAGATACATGAGCAGGCTAATCAGGCCTAACTTGGATGAAAGACTTTTGAGTACCTTTTACAAAGCAATAACTAATTGCCACCTGAGGAAGAGGGGCAGCACTTGTACTCTGTGGGGTGTAATCCACTGGGAGCAGTCAAGTACAACATTCCTTGTTTTGCTAGAGTGGACATGCAAGGGAATGTTTGGTCTAGCCAGTTGAACTTCCTGTTACACCTGGCCTGGAGTATCCTTCCTTGCATGCGACTGGGAGGTGGGTGTGACCTTTCCAGACCTGGTAAAGGGCCAAGTCATGTAGCCACCTCTTTCTCTTCGATCTTCTTTTTCATTCTGCAAACTTCTTGATTCACCTGGACTGTACTGCTACCAGCCAGCAGTCCCCCAGGTTATCTCCCATATGGGGTAAACCTGTTTGTACATGTTTGTAACTTTAAGTCTAAAGCCTGCTTTCAGGGATCACACTGTGCTCTGCCTGATCGTGAGTAAAACTACTTTTTGTTACTTATGAATAAGACTGTTTTGTCTTTATTCTTTTAGGAGGGATCAAAGGGGTCTTCCCTGGAAAAATAGAACATATCTCAGTCTGGGCAAGCCAGGTTGAATTGTTTATTGTCTTAAGAGACTCTCACGAGTTTGCAACCAGCTTTCTGCTGAGCAAGAAGGGGATTGTAACTCTGCTAAGTGAAGAAACTTGCTAGAGCAAGTAAGGAAAGATATTAATAATCAATATAGCCTCTCCTGCCACCCTCAACATTCATCCAGATTCTCTGTCAGAAAGTCACCAAAATATTTCTTGGACTACCTGTGTAACCAGTGCGACATGAATGTCAGAGTTACTGTATTTTTTGCCCCATAGGACGCACTTTTTCCCCTCCAAAAATGAAGGGGAAATGTATGTGCGTCCTATGGGGCGAATGCAGGCTTTCGCTGAAGCCTGGAGAGCGAGAGGCATCGGTGCGCACCGACCCCTCTTGCTCTCCAGGCTTCAGGAAGCTATCTGCAAGCCTTGCAAGCCCGGCGGGAGTTCCCGTGGGCTCACAAGGCTTGCGGGCAGCAGCCTGCAGCCCCGGCAAGTGAAGTGTCCGCAAGCGTTGTGCGCCCGGCGGAAGGTCCTGCCGAGCGTGCGAGGCTTGGGGTGGCAGCCTGTCGCCTGAAGCACGGGGAGCCCTCCAGAGGGCTCCCTGTACTTCGGGCAAGTGTCCGCAAGCCTTGCGCGCCCGGCAGGAGGTCCTGCCGGGCGCACGAGCCTTGGGGCGGCAGCCTGCAGCCCGAAGCACGCAGAGCCCTCTGGAGGGTGCCCCGTGCTTCGGGCAGGTGTGTGCAAGGCTTAGAGCGGCAGCCGCGGCTGGGGGAAAATAATTTTTTTAATTCATTCCCCCCCCAAAAAAAACGAGGTGCGTCCTAGGGGCCGGTGCGCCCTATAGGACGAAAAATACGGTATATACCAGAAGCTTACCTCAGGACAGTCTAAAAGGCTGGTAGGCTGGTTACATAGCTATTGGATTAGAAGGGAAGCAAATGTCCACTTAGTCATTTGAGGATGCATGTTATGAGGAGGAATATGTGGAGGAGGAAGAGCCCCAGGCCCCAGGAACCCCAGGTTCTAAGGGTACATAAAACTGATTACCCATTTCGATGTTTTGCTGAGGGTGAACAAATGAAGCTGTTCTGTACCAAAGCTCACCATTTAATAGGAACATAGGAAGTTGTCTAATACTGAATCAGACCATTAGTCCATCAGGCTCAGTATTGTCTACACTGATTGTCTCCACTGTTTCAGAGAGCAGCTGTTCCTATCCCTACCTGGAGATGCTGAGAATTGAGCCTGGGACCTTCCACCAGCAACATGCATGTTCTACCACTGAGCTTCAGCCCTTCCCCAGAACAGAAATCTAATTCTATCTGTGCTTCCCAGCAACAACCCTTTAGGGCCAAAGTCTTTCCAAAACCAATAAATAACAACAACAACAACAACAACAACAACAACAACAACAACAACAACTTATTATTTATACCCCACCCATCTGGCTGGGTTTCCCCAGCCACTCTGGGCAGCTTCCAACTAAGTATTAAAATACAGTAGTCTGTTAAACATTAAAAGCTTCCCTAAAAAGGACTGCCTTCAGATGTCTTCTGAAAGTCTGGTAGTTGTTCTTCTCTTTGACATCTGATGGGAGGGCGTTTCACAGGGCGGGTGCCACTACCGAGAAGGCCCTCTGCCTGGTTCCCTGTAACTTGGCTTCTCACAGTGAGGGAACTGCCAGAATGCCCTCGGCGCTAGACCTCAATGTCCAGGCAGAACGATGGGGGTGGAGACACTCCTTCAGGTATACTGAAGCTACTGAAGGTATACTGAAGGTATACTGAACCTACTACTCAAGATCTGTCAACCAGAGCTTCTAGGGATTGAACTGGGATCTTGTGCATTTCAGTGAGTCATGTGATGTAGATCTGCCACTATGCCCCTAGCAGCCATCCATAAAGGCTACTGCCTCTGAATGCCTGTTGCTGGTAATCACATATGGGGAGAGCAGTCTTGTACTCAGGACCTGCTTGCTGTCTTCCAATAAGCATCTGGTTGGCTCCTGTCAGAACAAGATTCTTTGGACTGATTCAGCAGAGTGGTTCTTATGTTCCAGAGTAGTCTGAAGCTGGAACTAACTTCAGGATAACATACCATATCAATATCACCTAAATAACACGTTTGCTAAGGATGTTATTAAGAGCTGCAATTTCCCAGCATTTTGGAGCTTGAGTGAACATGGAAAGCCCTCAATGCAGCATGTTAAACTTCTGTCATGTGAATATGTATATGTTTATATAATGATCTACACATCTTTAGAGCTATAATATATTATCACAAGAGTATATTAAAATGTGACTATATAGGATGTGTTAAATTATAAATCAGCATGTTTTAATGGTTATATCAACCAGTGAGAATATATTTCTTCTTTTAAAATGGTCCAAATACAAATGGATCTGTTAATTAAAAGCAATGATTTAAATCAAGTCTTTCTGCTTGATGATTTAAATAATTTTGATTTAAATCAATCTTCCATGCTCTCTCTCTCTTTGACAGTGTATGTGTGTGCATGCTGTTTTTCTTTGTGTTATGGTTTGAGTTCATTTCCAACAAAATATACACTACCAGCAATATTGTAATGCACATTTCTCTTACAGGACAACCTGGTCGGTTGCAATTTTTCTTTAAAAAGTCATGAGGGACAGGCCTTGCAAGTATTCAGTGTTCTCTGACTTCCAGCGCAAGGGCAGAAGGTGAAAATAATGGTTGTGTGATATAAAATCCACTGCAACAATTGCACTAGCATAAGCTTGTTGCGGGACACGGGTGGCGCTGTGGGTAAAACCTCAGCGCCTAGGACTTGCTGATCGCATGGTCGGTGGTTCGAATCCCCGTGGCGGGGTGCGCTCCCGTCGTTCGGTCCCAGCGCCTGCCAACCTAGCAATTCGAAAGCACCCCCGGGTGCAAGTAGATAAATAGGGACCGCTTACCAGCGGGATGGTAAATGGCGTTTCCGTGTGCTGCGCTGGCTCGCCAGATGCAGTTTGTCACGCAGGCCACGTGACCTGGAAGTGTCTGTGGACAGCGCTGGCTCCCGGCCTCTAGAGTGCGATGAGCGCACAACCCTAGAGTCTGTCAAGACTGGCCCGTACGGGCAGGGGTACCTTTACCTTTACCTTTAAGCTTGTTGCATGTCTGCAACAAGTTATGGAAGAAGTAGTACTGGGTCTACAGCAATCTTCCTCACAACCAGCCATGAGAACCATGGTGGCTTCCTGAACCTTCTCTTGCATTAGTTTTTCCACTAGTACATCACTAAGGGGCTTTAAGGGAGCACTACACTGAATTACTCCCAAGGATTTGAGCGGTAGAAAATTGACCAGGATGGTAGGAAACTGGAGGTAGGCAGGCTTTCTTCACAACTCATGTGCATATTATCAGCTAAATGAAAACTATTTTAAAGGAGTGGTTCAATTAACTACTCAGGACCGTCCATTCTGATGCTGGAAACCATGGAGAGCAGCTTTGCCCCAATCCCGTGCCCTCCAGGTATCATTGGACTCCAACTTCTATCAGCCTCAATCAGCATGGTCAATAGTCAGGGATGATGCAAGCCATAATTCAAAATATCTGGAGGCTACTGTGTTGGGGGAAGCTGATGCATAGAGTACAAGTGTAGATGTCCTGTTATTGGGGATCCCACAAACTTGCTTATCCTGTTGAACTGGTAAAGTGTGAATCAGTCCTATACAAATATATTTGTAAGATACAGCGCCCTTTAGAGAGGTGTCATGTTTCTAGAACCTAGCCAAATTTGCACATGCAAGGATCAAGATGTTAGGGCCAAAGCTATTTAACAGCCCCAAACCAACAACGTGAATTGTGTCTTTTAGGCAACAGGGAATCAGTGCAGACTCTGGCACATCGGGGGTAAACAGGAAAAAGAAATCCAGAGTTCATCATAACAATTTCTATCAGCACTTTTATTCAAGGTGAGTTTGTTCTCCTCCATAAGCATTCCACACACATTTTCCTAGTTCTGTTTAAACGGAGGCAACAGACTCCCTGACATTCTTCAGCTACATTTACATTGATTTAGAGCAGGGATTCTTTTATGTTTGCTTTAATTATTTGGATTGTGTATTGTCTCGAAGCCATAAATACAGGGGTATAAGGGCTTTTTCTATAAGGTTAAGCATATAACCAACCAAAAAGGCAGTTCCTCCTCTGATGCCGCAACAGAATTTAAGGGTAGCACATTAAACAGACCCCTGATGGCTACAGCATACTCCTTAGGTCATATACTGACAAAGGGGCCACAGATATGTACGGCACAGTTGGAAAAGGAATAAGATTGACTTAAAAGAACTTCACAAACTTCTTTATGTGTCTCATTTAAGGAAATTGGCAATTCGCGACCTACGACCCATCAGCCTCATCTCTTGCAGGGGTGCCATATATCGGAACTCTCTTTCATTGCCCAACCTCTTGCAGGCATCATTTGACTCCAGAAATCACACACACACACATTCACTCTAAAAGAGACAGAGAAAAGAATATTCACCATACCATTGCTTAGCTATCCAGCAAGCAGGATCGAGAGCAATCCCCTTTTGATACTTTGGTAAGGTAGGAGCGAATTTCACACTACCTATTTAAGTATCTCCCAGCTGCCCTGAAGAATGGCACAGCTTGTGCGTTTGCTAATTAGAACCTGCCCAGACTGACATTATAAAGCAAAGCAGAATTGCCTGTGTGTGCATGTATGGCAGATAGTCTTCCTCCTCCTTCCATATTTTATTTGGGAAGCTTGTTGTTTCACAAGCGGCGATACTGTTTTTTAAAGGATCCAAAAGTGAGACATAGCCCCAGCTGATCCCAACAAACAGAGGTTTCCCTCTTCTTCAGAAATTGGCTTTGGAAAAACTCATTGTTTCATGTGCTGCAACCCTCTGTTTTACAAATGATCAAAAAGTGAGACATGGCCCTAATTGATCCTTAACAAAATTCCCCCACATATTGATTTCCGTTTTGTACCGAGCAACGTGCATTCCCGCTATTACAGACACAGCAGATATGTTTTGCTGGTTTCTCCATTTAATGAACCACATCACAGCAATCTCTCTCAAAAGCAGCACAGAATGAACTAACAACTCATCCCATTTGCCTTTTGCTGCCCAGCGTAACTGCATCTTACAGCAGCCAGGCAAATAATTGCAAAATGGTATTTACAATGTTTTCCCCAGTAAGATTCCCCCCCCCCATTTTATTCACAGACTTTTTCTTCTTCTTTGTCTCATGTTATTCCTGAATAGATCCCAATGTGAACGGACTGCTTTTATTAACCTGCCTTCCTCAAATAAGTCCCAGGTAGTATATAGAAGGCTGCAACTCCACAAAGTTAGGCTAATTTAAACCCACTGGATTTAATGTGCATAAGCACAAACAATGTCAGATCGTGGGCCATGATGCCTCCATCCCAATTATATTGTCATGGGTCTAGGGATGGGGAAGAAATCCCATTGATTTTACATTTAAAGGCAAAAAAATTGCCCTTTCTGAAACAATATGTGAAACAGAGCACCAGCATTCTTCAAACATTGCACTTTTACAAATATTGTAATGCAATTCTCCAGCCAAATAATATTTACAAAAATGAACATATCATGGCATAATGTGCATAATAATGCACATATTGGTGAAAAATAACATACAGAAATGCATTACAGGAGGAAAAATTGCATTGCAAAAATGTTTACAACAGGAAAGATCACATACAAACAAATCCATTAAAACAAATCCACACTAAAATGCTGATGAATTTTCATGAGAACTTAAAACAAAATTCCACAAAGTGATATGAAAATGTGAATTGAACTTAATGCTGGAAAAATAAGGAATTGGAGAAACCATGTTTGACAGATTTGCCCATCCACACCTACATGAGTCTGTAGACTTGTGTAGACAGTACTTGGCTCCACAGAACAATGGTCTGACTCAATACAAAATGGCTTCATATCTTCTCAGCATCAGAGGTTTCTGTAAGTCTCAGAACCAATTATCCTCTTAGCACCCAAGTCAAGGACATTAACAGTATTTATTACCTTAGACTTCCCTGGCACACACAACACTTTAGACACAACGAGGCTGAAAACCTAGGTTTTCCAGGACAGTGGCCAAAATGGCCTCTGCGATCTCACACAATTTTGGGCTGCACTTTTTTCCAGGCACAGTGCCCCAAAACGCACATTTTGGGGCACTCTGCCTGAAATAGTGCTTTTTTGGAGGCCGTGATCTCACACAAGTCACGTGACACATGCGGGAGCGCAGCCCTGGAAGATGGTGTCCCAGTTTGGGCCTCTTCATATTGGAAGGTATGTGTGGAAGGCACTAATCCACCCCTTTAACAGCCAAGGAATCCTGGGAACTGTAATTTGTTAAGAGATGTTAGGGGTGCCACATATGGCTACATTGCCTAGTACAAGTCATGTGGCACCTGCGATCTCTGCTGAGGACGCAGCTGGCGGTTGGTGGGGGATGGCGGGCCAAGTCAGTCTGGCCGGACATCATGCATGCACAAACGCCCCATTCCCAATGTTGGCACACCTGTGAAGGATTTCCCCCCTATAGCTCAGTCCTGATCAGAGTTGCAAGCCCCAGTCCGCTATTTGGGGGGTTTTTAAAGGAAAAAAATAAACCACACAAGGCCAACACATCGTGTCTATTATGGTTCTAAACTGCATCACATCAAGGTACCTGCAGAACAGATGACTGAAAAATGAGCCTTCAGATTATGGACCAAAATGTTCCCCATGCCCTTTAGAGCAACATTTAAAATGTTTTCAGAGCCAATTACCATTATCTACCCTCTAACCATTTTTCTAAGTTTAACATGTCTATTTTTCTTGTGATCCAGACACTTTTCCCCTTCTGAAGTGTTCCTATATGACTCATCCAACTTCTATAGCGATCCTGCTTGAAATATAGTAGAGACAACAGTTTTGCTCAGGTCTGTAACCACACAGCACTCTTGTACTATTATTTCTTATAACTCAGATTTAAAATGATGCTTTTGCAAATAAAGCATGTAAAAATGATTGGGGGCTACAGAGTTTGGGGCTTTATAGTTGACGCGGGAGCCAGAGAAGTGACTAAAGGGGAAATGATAGAGGTTTATAGAAATACTGAATGGACATCTGAAGGCAGCCCTGTTTAGGGAAGCTTTAAATGTTTAATAGCTTATTGTATTTTAGTGTTTTGTTGGAAGCCGCCCAGAGTGGCTGGGGAAACCCAGCCAGATGGGCGGGGTATAAATACAGTGGTACCTCAGGTTACATACCCCTCGGGTTACATACGCTTCAGGTTACAGACTCTGCTAACCCAGAAATAGTGCTTCAGGTTAAGAAATTTGCTTCAGGATAAGAACAGAAATCGGGCTCCGGCGGCACGGCGGCAGCAGGAGGCCCCATTAGCTAAATAATAATAATAATAATTTTATTATTATTATTATTATTATTATTATTATTATTATTATTATTATCATCATCATCATCATCATCATTATGTGAAGAAAGTGGATAGAAGGAAGTTTTTCTTCCTCTCTCATATTAGAACTTAAGAGGCACCCAATGGCAGGAAGTTCAGGTCAGTCAAAAGGTATTTCTTCACACAGCACATAGTCAGTTTATGAAATTTGTCTCCACAGCGATGGGCACTAGCTTACATGGCTTTAAAGAGGAATTAGACAAATTCATGGATGGTAAGGATATCAATGGCTATACAGTGGTGCCCCGCAAGACGAATGCCTCGCAAGACGGAAAACCCGCAAGACGAAAGGGTTTTCCGTTTGCGAGTTGCTTCGCAAGACGAATTTTCCTATGGGCTTGCTTCGCAAGAAGAAAGCCCATAGGGAAATCTCCGGGGACCTCTTTTAAATGCTGGCGGTGGGGAGCAAAGCCTTCCCTCCCCCCTCCAGCCTTCAGAAGAGGTCCAGGAAGGCCGGCGGGGGCTGAAAGGCTTTGCTCCCCACCGCCAGCATTTTAAAAGCGGTCCGGGATAGCAGGGAAGCGCTTCCCGCTATCCCGGACGGCTTTTGAAGGCAGGCGGGGGGGAGCAAAAACTTTTGCCCCCCGCCGGCCTTCAGAAGAGGTCCTGGACCTCTTCTGAAGGCCGGCAGGGGGCAAAAGTCTTTGCTCCCCCCGCCTGCCTTCCCGGGAGAGCGAAGAAACGCAGTGCGTTTCTCCGCTATCCCGGACAGCTTTTGAAGGCAGGCGGGGGGGAGCAAAGACTGGACCTCTTCTGAAGGCTGGCGGGGGGCGAAAGTCTTTGCTCCCCCCCCCGCCTGTCTTCCTGGGGGCTTTAAAATCGCCCCGGGACAGCGGAGTCCTTCGCTGCCGCCCGCCAGCATTTTAAAAAACCCCGGGACAGCGGAGAAGTCTTCTGCTGTCCCGGGGTTTTTTAAAATGCTGGGGGTGGGAAGAAAAGCCCTTCCCCCCCCAGCCTTCAGAAGAGGTCGGGGGCAGACTGTCCCTGGACCTGGTCTGAAGGCGGTTTCCATAGGAACGCATTGATTGATTTTCAATGCATTCCTATGGGAAACCGTGCTTCGCAAGACGAAAAACTCGCAAGACGAAACAACTTGCGGAACGAATTAATTTCGTCTTGCGAGGCACCACTGTATATTATTGATAACCTTATCAGAAGCAGCATACTTTTGAATATTGGTTACTAGGGAGCATGACAGAGATGGTGCTGTTGTTCTTATGCCCTATTTGTGGCCCTACGAACCAGAGGCATCTGGTTAGCCACTGTGGGAAAGAATCCTCTGGTCTGAACAGGCAGGTCTTGTGTTCACATATTCAAATATGCAACCACCACCCAACATAATTTCCCCTTGAAATAAGGTGGAACTTTAGAATACGCTTCAGGTTTTGCTTTAAACAATGTATTGGAGGGGTGTGTGGAGCAACTCCACACATACACACATCTCCAAGAAATTGTATTTGTTTCTTTTTTTATAATTATATTTTATTAATTTTCCATACAATCGTACCACATTACAATTTCTGTTGAACTTTTCAGTTTTTTGACTTCCTTCGGCTTTTCTGCCAATCATTCGAATTTAATTTCTTTAAATACACATTTCCAAATTTTGATATTGCCTTTGTGCCTCCCCCCTCTTATATTTTACTTTTTTACAATATTTCTTATTTTATCACGGAGCTTCTCTAAATGCCACTAACGTTATTTCGCTATCACTTATACATTCCCAGTAATCTGTTAATTTTCCCCAGTCCTTGATGAATTTTTGATCTTGTTGATATCTAATCTTCCCAGTCAGTTTATCAAGTTCTGCATAGTCCATCAGCTTCGTTCTCCATTCCTCCAACGTTGGTAATTGTTCTTGTTTCCATTTCTGAGCCAGTAATATTCTTGCCACTGTTAGAAATTGTATTTGTTTCAGGGAAATAATTTTGGCTTTGTCCTCAAAGATATTCTGCCTGAATGGTGGCGTGGGGTGTGAAAATTCATTTCAAGTTCCATTTTGCGTGAAATTTCAGTCACAATACACTTTACCTTTCATTCTTTTTGGGAGCAGAACAAAAAAAACTCACCTTACCGCATTTGTCTCCAATGTTCCCATCAATCTGAACATGGATAATCTGGAGAATATGTCTTTCTGGTCGCAGCCATAGGCTTTTTTTAAACCACCACTGCTCTTTGCCTTGCACTGCTCAGTACATTTCTAAAAGTTACTTCTCAGATTCTCTTAAATTAGTTCCTCACCTACTCTGATGCCATCTAGGGAAACCAAAATGCTTGTTTACAAAGCTATTGTACTACCAACCTTACTATATGCTTGTGAAACATGGACCACTTATAAATGCCATCTCCAACTCCTCAAAAGATTCCATCAACGGTGTCTCCGAATTTTTTACACATCACTTGGGAAGACAGGCGAACTAATACCAGTGTATTGGAAGAAGCAAAGATCACCAGTGTTGAAGCAATGATTCTTCAACATCAACTTCGATGGACTGGTCATGTTGTGTGGATGCCTGATTATCGTCTTCAAAAACAACTACTCTATTCCAAACTTAAAAATGGAAAGCGTAATGCTGGTGGTCAACAAAAGAGGTTTAAAGACTGCCTCAAGGCAAATCTAAAAAAATGTAGTATAAACACCAATAATTGGGAAAGACTGGCCTGCCAGCTTTGAAGACACTCGAATTCAGGACACAAAGGAGAAATGTGGTAAGAGGAAGGCACTCTTGGCAAATCCACACCGTGATCAACTCCCACCTGGAAACCAATGTCCCCACTGTGGAAGGACATGTGGATCCATAACTGGCCTCCACAGTCACTTACGGACTCATTGTTAAAACTGTGTTTATGGAAGACAATCTTATTTGGCTATGAGTGATCACCAAAGAGAGAGAAGAGATGCATGCAGCATCAATCCCATTCTAAAGCATGTGGAGTGATGCTCAGCAAGTGAGCCCCTCCAAACAACATGCCTTATGCTATCATTTGCTATGCTGTTTTTGAGCAGGCTTGAACACATACTTTGGGGTCCCAGTCATTTAAATGAGTAAGCAAAGAAATAAATCACGAAGGAACATGTGGAGGTCTATTTCTTCTAGAAACAATGAATCATGGTCTGTGGCCCAAACACGTGTTTCCATGTCCCTTTATTTTCTTCTAATTCCCCTACACTTTCTTTCGCCACCCCTGCCAGGCTTCAGAGATGTGCAGCGGTTTCAGATCAGTACGTTAGAGCCTTCAGAGTCAAACCCTGGTATCCTCAATATTTGTCCCCAGCATGTAAGTGGTGCCTCATGCTGTTCCCCTCCGTGACCTCAATATCCAATTCCTGTTCCCCTTCGTTGCTTCACTTGCAGGAATAATACCTTCTGTGGTGAAGATAATACCCTGCAACATCTCACCAATACATGAGGTAGGCCTGATCTCTTCCATCACTCTCTCTCTCTCTCTCTCTCTCTCTCTCTCTCTCTCTCTCTCTCACACACACACACACACACACACACACACACACATACAGAGCTCTGCTGATAGAGGTGCTTTGTACAACCAGCACGTTCATTGAATGCAGTGTTCAGCAGCACATCTTTCCTCTGAATTATTCTGTTCATCCCTTACAGTTTTCACGGAAGGAGCTATGACAGACAGTTGCCATGTGGTTGCTGCAAAGGTGCAGAATGTATGCAGCCATGTGCATTGTTCTCTAACTCCTCTTGCATTCAGAAATGTGTGTCTATGTGTGTATGCGCGCGCGCGCACACACACACACACACCATGTCTTCCGTTCTCCTTCCAAACTTGATGGATATTTACAGCCGTCCTCTATGTTTTGTTCAGCAAAGTTGTTCTGTGAGTGCATTTCCTTATCGCTGGTCATCAACGTTTCAAAACGTGATTAAGCAGAGAGAACAGAGGCAAACAGTGCTGACTTAGGAGTTTGTTCTGCGGCACTGGCATATACAACAGTTAATTCAAAGTAATTGATTTCTGCATGAATCAGTTTGAAGATTACTGCACTATGGTTGTAAGATAAGCCCCTTATGAACACAATTCTAGCTTTTTCAACACAGGGTGGCAGGGAATGGGATTAATGACAATGACAGCATATTACACAAACAAGTCCTGTGCTTTAAGCATGCTTCTTTTCACCATAAGCTGGGTTTCTAAAAATCGTTACATCTGCCTTTGCATCAGTATAGACCGAGAGATACGGCTCACGTGCACACATTCCTCAGTCATTGACAGTAGCGTTGAGGGTGGACTTTCATGTGCGAAGCGAGCCACCACAGATTAAATCACTGCAGGCATAATGCATCAGATCAGCAGGTGTCATCTCAAACACAACGCTTGGGGCTGAGTCGCATCTGATGGAGTGTCATCAAATGTTGAGTAACGGGTAATGAAAGATCAAGCGATATAAATGCAGATGTGAACCAACCATTATCTATGTATCTGAGGATCATGGGCCCAATTCACGGGCTCTACCATTCATCAGCCAATGACAAACAGACATGCATCCATTGTAATCACCCAAGCTTCTGCATGTATGTGGCAGAAATTCCATTAAAACAAGAATCTTCTACAAGATTCATTGGGCTAATTTGCAAGCCATTGCTATAGCTCTGTATGCGCTAGTGTTCCAATTCAAGGACACTGCAGGGAGGGCCTATAGCACAGTGCTAGACCATCTGCTTTGCATGCAGAATGTCCCAGGTTCATTTCAAAGGACCAGGTGTGCAGCCTGGGAGTCATTTTGTACTCACAGCTGTCCATGAAGGTGTCCATGAAGGTCTCCACCTGGTACATCAGCTGAGACCCTACCTGCCCACAGACTGTCTTACCAGAGTGGTGAATGTTCTGCCTCGACTACTGCAATACACTCTACATGGGGCTACATTTGAAGGTGACTCGGAAACTACAACTAATACAGAATGCAGCAGCATGACTGGTGACTGGGAGTGTCCGCCGGGACCATATAACACCGGTCCTAAAGGATCTTCATTGGCTCCCAGTACATTTCCAAGCACAATTCAAAGTGTTGGTGCTAACCTTTAAAGCCCTAAATGGTCTTGGCTCAGTATACCTGAAGGAGCGTCTCCACCCATCGTTCAGCATGAACACTGAAGTCCTCCTCGGAGGGTCTTCTGGTGGTTCCTTTACTGTGAGAAGTGAAGTTACAGGACTCGCTTGGAGGTTTTCAAGCAGAGGTTGGAGAGTCATTTCTCATGTTGAGATTCCTGCATTGCAGGGGATTGGTCTAGATGACCCTTAGGGTCCCCTACAGCTCTACAATTATATGATTCTATGATGCCCTTTCCCAAAAATCTGACCCACCATGAGCTCCTTTTCTCTTCACTTCTCCCACTTCACTGCATTTCCAGTCCCCTCTTATTTTCCCTCATATACAGAATCACTTGTTCTGCAAAGCTTTTCCTAAACACAGCACCTTCACCACTATCTGTGTGCTCTGTTATGCGTTAATCATAGCCAACTCTCACTACACCAATGTTCTCTCTAATTATATGCCCTCGGGGAAGGACATGGCGTCATTTCATTCCTGATTAGAACAAAGTACATATATAATTCCAAAATGGAATGCATGAGAGAAGCTTCAGCACTGGCATGTCCAAGCTTAATTCTCAAAGCACAGGTGAGGAAGTAAATCAATTGCTTATAAGAACCTACCCAATCCCTTTTCATTCCCTCATTGCAACTTCTTCCTACCAGCTTGCCCAGCCACACTTTTGAATCCCATACAAACCTATTTACAACCAAGCTTTGAGCTTCCTCAGCATGTCATCTCTGTGGGTGATGCCTCAGTACGTCACCTCTCTGCTGATCGTCTCCACACATTCCAGGAGCAACTTTAACTCATGGCTGGACTTCAAATCTAAGGCTCAGTGAAGGGTCTAAGCCAATGATCCTACTTTCTAATAAAGATGGGAAATCAGTTGTCTTTTTCTTTGCTGCCAATCACATGCAAGCCAGGGCAGAATGGGAAGATCATGTTGGGCAAATTCATTTATTTCCTGTATGCTTGGGAAAGAGGAGGTGGGGATGAGGGGAGACTCAGCTGTGAATTTATTGACTCTCCCTTAAGAAGCTGTGGAGCAGTAAATTCCACCTTTATGGTGCCTGCTAATTAGACATTTATTTAACTTTGTTGCTTTTTTTAATGACTCGCTGCTGTTGTTTGAAGTTCGCTGTCTATTATTTGTAATAAAAACCTCTGTCACTTTTTCGCCTCATTATTCCCAACAAATAGTGCATTTCGCAGCCAAATCTCCCCCACTCCCCGCACCTCACAGACTATGGCTTCCAGAGTTTCAAAGACCAGCTGTTATCATTTTGTCGACGGAGCGCTTTTGAGAAACTTCTGTCGCGGACTCAGGCACAGCAGGGGCTGCTGAATAAAATATCAATCCCTCAAAAGGGAATTAAGGCAAAAGAGGAAAGCCGCCGGGAGAAGTAGGAGACGAAGGAGGTGGCCAAAGCTGCAGTTCTCCTCCCACCCAGGAATTTTACTGAGGGAGCCCTTAAGTGCACTCCTGCACCAGCTAGTCTTTCCCTCAAACTAAGTCCTGTGGCAGTCAGTGGGCTCTACTTCCGCGTAAACATTGTAGGATTACACCATCTAATTCTATAACTTATAAATTCTGGAGCCTTCAATACAGGTTTCTTAACCTCTCTGGCAGCAGCCTGAAGATTTTTCTGACTGCAGCTGCTGTTTCCTTTGGAGTGTTGTGTCCCCTTATTTCACCAAAGTGAAGCTTCAGCTGGCCATTAAAAGACTGCAAATGGGCAGAGGAGTGAACAAGCTGTTCTCTGAACCAAGTCAATTCTGCACAGCTGCCTAATGGCTAAGTCAATTAACAGGTGAAGCTCTCCCTATCGGGAGGGCTTTTCTTCTGCTGGAACACAGTTCCGACACCTCTCATATGGGGGCAATTTCTGATGATGATAGCGCTGCTTGTTTACAAAAACCACAGCATCCAAGTGGATGGCAAGAGCAAAGGAGTGAGGCATGCACAGCAGCAGTAGGAGTGGGGCAGGGGGCCACTCCAGTTGCCTCAAGAGACAGAGAAGCAACGGTCAAGGCTTGTCCCTTGGAGGGCATCTGCACAGCACAGACCAGACTGATGCTCAGAGGCTAGAAGATGAAGGCAGTGGTGGCCGGCTGCTGCCATGGTTGTGCACAATGTGGAGGATTTGTGCTGCGTAGCAGTGCCCAAGCATTGATGCTTTGCATGGTGAGTCACCCACAAAGAAACAAGGGTATAAAGCTGCCCAGAGTGGCTGGGGAAACTCAGCCAGATGGCGGGGTATAAATAAATTATTATTATTATTATTATTATTATTATTATTATTATTATTATTATAAAAGCAGGATTTCAAGTCACAGTCTGGAAGAGTGCATGCACACCTTTCTCCCCATTAATGAGCGAAGGCGCTGAGTGGCAGAAACCATCTGGATATCCTTATAAGATGGTGTAGCCTAGCACCTTGTCATGCAATGTTGGTTTCAAGATGCTGTCTGCATTGGCATCTGGGTTGGTGACTGAGACAGTTAATTCCGGCACTTTTTTCTAGAAAAAAAAAAGCACTGCCTATCGGCATTACCTCATGTGCATGGATGATGGGAGTTGTAGTCCAGCAACATCTAAGAGAGCATCTCCTGGCTATCTGCATACCAGGTTTCACCTGAATGATTTTTACCTTCAAGGCAGCTTATAGAAGGTTAAAGACCTGTGGGTATAGGATGGCGTCTAAATTCAATAATTAATAAGAGCAAGCAACATTTAACACAGTGCCATGCATAAATGTAAGCTTAGATTATGAATATATTTTCTAATTCTCATTGTGTATCTCATTGGGATTTAATATTCAGGCTGGGCTGGCTTGCCATTTTGAGCCAGGGAAGCCATAGCATGAGGATAGACCAGTAATGTATCTTAGAAAGTTTCCAAGTGCCACCCCAGAAAGTTCTGTGTGCCTCTTTTCAAATGACAGTCATACTTAAATGATACCAAAATCAAATACTGAGCATGCCAATATTCTTTATTCCACATCTAAAGTAAAATCAATAATTACAAGACAAGACACAAGTATTTCTCCTAAACAGCCCTATGGGAGAAGTTACTGCATAATACCTTCTACTGAGTTTCAGTTGAAGCATTGCAAGCTGGCTACTGGGCACCCAAAATTGGTACACTCACTAGTCTTATTAGAGGGAAGCTCTTCCATTTCTCCCTCTCTCAAAAAACAACTTTCTCCTTGATTTCTTTAAAACTAAAAGACAAAGAGCTGCTGAGTCCACAGAAGGCAGCTTTCCTACCTTCCTGCCCTTCCTAGACAGCCCAGCAGAGGCTTGCCATGGAGTTTTAAGGAAATGTGGGCACTGAAAGTAGCTGCAGAGCAGAAATTGTACGATCTATAGCTACAAACGCAAACATCTGTCCATTTTGGTTCTCCTAGCTTCCCATTTCCCCCCAATTCAGTTCTCTACATTTCTGCAGTACGTTTTTGTAGGTATCTTTGATTAATATCCACATTCTTGCAATTTCCTGTAATACACGAATTTTTGTGAACATTTTTTCATTGGAGAATTTTGTCACAAAAATCTGATAGTGTGAATTTGGAAGGACGGCTCTTGTTCAGTTCTCATATTGTTATGGAAAGTGAAAATTTGATACCTTTAACAGAATCAAATCTCTCTTCTGTTCCCATTCACAGCAGACCAGAATAGGACACAAACATGCCTAGGCCACCTTGAAAGTAAGGAAGTTCAAAGAAAATCTGCATCCCAGCACTTGAGTATTTCAGAATTTTATCCTTTGATCATTCTTTAAATAGAATTTCTTTTCTCATAAATTGCTGAATAATTCATTTTTTTTAAAAAAGGGATGTTTTTTATATACAATTTTAGCTACCAATACACTTTTTCAGTATATCCAGCTACCTTCAATTTAACACATACCAGAAGAGTTCCACCATTTGTACTTCACTGCGCTAGATCCAGAAACAGTGCAATGAAACACATACAGTGGTACCTTGGTTCTCAAATTTAATCCATTCTGGAAGTCCGTTCCAAAACCAAAGCATTCAAAAACCAAGGCATACTTTCCCATGGAGAGTAATGCAAAATGGATTAATCCATTCCAGACTTTTACATAACACAGTCACAAAAACAAAACAAAAAGCCGCAAAAACAAACAGACCTCAGTGTAACACTCAAAATGGAAGCATGGCACTCAAAACAGAAGTTTAACACTGAAAACAGAGCACATTCGGCTTCCGAAAAAAGTTACTTCCTTCCAGGTTTGCAGTGTTTGGGTTCCAAGTTGTTTGATAACTAAGGTACCAATGTACTTCATTTGATTTTGACAGTGTATGTTGGTAACTGTTTAAGCAGTTCCAACTTGAACCAAGCAATCATTGAGATGTAAGGCAAGACTTGACAAGTATGGTACATTGTCCACCCCTGCTCTTTACCATGAGGTGCCTTCTAGACATTGCTGCCCCCATGGGCAAGGTTCAGGGATGATGGGAGCTGTAGCTCAACATCATCAGGAAGGTTCCTTGATGGCTAGCGCTGGTGTAGAGCTTCAATACAGGACAAGGCAAATAAAAGACATCATTCACCACTTCTTTATTTAAAACAAAAAACAAAACAAAAAATATCTGTCCATTCACATTTTGGTCCTTTTCGAGTATTTCCTTAATCCTACAAGAGACAAAGCAACAAAAACAGCTCCTACTGCAACTACAAGGGCTCTCTCCCATTCTTTTGACAAGACTGGACTACTCCAATGGGAACCTGCAAGAGATAATTAATTAATTAGCCGGCTAATTAATAACCACAGAACTCTAGTTTTCTTGTGATTCAGCCAAGTCCTCAACAGAGAGGTGTATGCAATACTTTCGTACATCAGCATTTTCACACGATCCACCTTGCCATATACCATTTGCCCACCACTGTCATATTTCTTCAAATTCTTCTTACAAGGCTAAGGAGAAGCTGTTTTGCCCACACATGCCAAGCGTATGCCACAGAGGACCAGGACGACCTCTGGGCCCATCTATATATATGTATTCCATGGAGCAGATTTCTTTAGGTACGTAGTGTAAGCTTGAACCACAAGCACATCCATGCAACTGAAAGGTTGCTGCTCAGAAAAGGCTTAGAGGGCTTTTGTTCTTGCTCTTTATGACCAATATAGGAATTTTTTAAAAAAACAAACCCAAAAATGCAGCAGTGTAGACAACCCTTAGCTTAAAATTTATGCATCCGAGCCAGTTATGAATTTGGCAGAGTAGATCTATATTAGGAATGGTAAGTCTCCAACACACAAATACAGTTTCAAAGTCATGCCCATGAAAAGAATAGGACCCAATTTATCATGGTATTTCATGGCAACAGTCATTATCTCTCTCCCCCCCACACACACACAAAAATAGTATTCCCATCTCAATAGCTACTTCCCTCTCACCTTTCTGTTCAACATTGTCCTGTTCTTTCTCCATCTGGAAGTCTACAGGTCCTTCTGCCATCACTAGGCTCCTTGGAGTGTCCTGTAGGGCTTGGTTCTCAAGCGATCTCCTGGCTATTTGACAAGAGAAGTTAGCAGGCAAGCGATTAATACATATGTTCCAGCTCTTGTGCTGATCATGTCTCCCCTTTCCTTTCAGCCTCAGGATTACCACTGAGGCACTCAAGGGAGCTTTGCATTGAAAGGCTGCATTTGAGGCAGTCGCTAGGCTTTCTGGGAAGCCATAAGCATTCAGCACCTCATTCGGCTAGTTACTCCTGCAGAGCAGCACACTGCGCTAGATGCATTTCCACATATTGTCAGATCTCATGCACAAAATTCCACATAAAGATCTGAATTGGCCTCCCACAGAAGAGTAATCTAGGGACGGCTGATGCATAAATCCTCCAGAGGCGACACTGCAAGTTTGTTTAGTTTTGCATCTGGCAGAAAGCACCTTGAAAATTTGTACAGAACCGTCTATTCATCACAACCTCCTCTCTGCATTGGAGTGGAGAACCACAGGCTCCAGGGCCAAATGTGGCCATCAGACCTTTAAACTCTCTACAGACCACGGCCCCTCACTGTTTTTGCCTGGCTGGAATATGGAACTAGATCCTGCTTGCTGTTTGGGTCATGTATTCTGCACCAACAGTTCCTAACTGGTTGCCACTGCTCAAGGGAAGTCAACTCTCTTTGTTACAAGAGGAAGAAATTCTTCTATATCCTCTTTTAGCAGTTTTGGAAGAGAAAAACAAAATGGCAGTTGAATAGCTGGGGAGCCATTACCTCTGATCCCAGGACAGTGAGCCACGCAGGATTCCACAGTGGATGGGACACAAGCAGCGGCGCTGCAGTGGAAGTAAACCTGGCAAAAGACAGTCAGACTTATTCACGCCTGTTAAAAGTACAAATCTAAGAGGGTTGTTCTATACACTGCCCACCTATACTCACACATCCTTTAACAGGCATACTGTGCATTCCAAGTCAATTGCCCCACCCAAATCTGGTGTTAACAGCATTTAACCAGACTTTGCTATGCTTAAACGCAAGTAGATGGACCTTCATTGTGGAATGGTCCTGCATTAAGAAAACAAAATGACTTGTCCTGAAGGATCTGGGCTGGGACCCTCAAACCTCCTTCTGGCTCTCAGGACTCCTTCCTCTCAGGCCACATACTTCACCAGCCCTACTCCATGCCCTCCCTGAAAGCTTTTGCTTGGCTCAAAACGTGCCCTGCAACTGTGTTAATGCTTCTTCTTTGCATAGATGGAGGATAGAGAGTTACGCTGTGGTTTTGCATGGCTGGAATGCAGCCTATAGTATGAAGAGATAAAAGTCACATTTGTTGCCCTAGTCCCCACTGGTATGCGGCCCTCAAGTGTTGCCCAGGAAGGCATGTCACCCTTACGCCAAATGCAACTCTCTACCTCTATTGCATACAGTAGAAGCAAAAACAGTCACATTGTGGAAGGTTGTGTGTCTGGACCCAGCTCCTTGGGACAAGCTTCTGCCCACAGCTGTGAAATCCTGCACAATGAATGTCTGTAAAACACACTGCTGTTTAACAAGTGCATACATAATAATTTTCTCTGGCTGCCCAAATGGTCTATGCCCAAAAATGAAAAAAAAACACAGTTCCAATGAAAGATGATTGGCAAATAAAACTGATGGAAATGGCGGGACTGGAAGAATAAGAGATCAAGGTGAGAGACTTTCTTTTAGTAGACTGGGGAAAATTTGTTGAATATATGAAGACCAATTGTATGTAATTTAAAACATTAGCAAGAATGACAAACATGAGCAGTAAGAAATAACTTAAAGGGAGTAAAAAGGTTAAATTTGTAAATAGGTTTGAATTGGTTATGCAGTAAGATTACGATATAATAGAACAAAGCACGGAGGGCAGTCAAAGAAAATGTAAACTGACTTTCTTTAGATTTAATTCTTGTTGTTGAAATATTGTAAGATGGAAAAATGGAAAAATAGCATTTAAAAAACCCCCAATTTTCTCAACGATTCATGATAGATGGCTCAGTCAGTAGAGTATCTCAAGGTCATGGATTCTGGAACCACGTGGGGCCAAAGGGGGTTGGGACTAGATTACCCTCATGATCCCCTTCCTACTCTACAATTCTATGATTTCATGATTCCGTAATCTGATTCAGTAATCTATTCTCATGCATCACTCTTTCACAAGCTAGGACCCTGTTGAAACTGGAGAGCTCTTACTGGTCCAGTAAGTGCCTGCCGGGAAGCAGTGCTGAAAGTGCTGATGACAAAGCGTTGGTAGTGAGATGGAAATTGTAGCCCTGAAACTGCTCCCACGAGGATGAACCGAGTCTGGTAGTTGTCTCCTTCATATGGACACCTGTAAGAGAGGAAAACGCTGCATTATGTGAAATGCTCTTCAGTAGTCTCAAATTCCTAGCTTATCTTGGAGGTCTTGCCTGTTCATTAAGATGGGCCACTGAGGCCTCTGCAGGGGGTTAGTACTTGGTGTGGCCCAGCACTCATGAAGAACCAAGACAAGGTCTGGGTCTGTCCGCTGCAGGATCCGTACTTCCAAGTAAACAGAATCCTTCAGGAGCTTGACTACAGGATAGTCCCCATTAGCATAGTATTTGCTGTACTGTTGGTCTGCAGAATACAAATATTGCAAATGGTTACACACCACTGACTGAGAAGGATCACAACACCATTGCTTTAAAGGTTTTTATAAAGCTATGATATAGCTTTATGATGCAGCAAAATAGATATTTTTTATGAAGAAATGAATTGGCCATGGTTCACTGACTTGGTGGATGCTGTAGTTCAGGCTTCATCAACCTCAGCCCTCCAGATGTTTTTGGCCTACAACTCCCATGATCCCTAGCTAGCAGGACCAGTGGTCTAGGATGATGGGAATTGTAGTCTCAAAACATCTGGAGGGCCGAGGTTGAGGAAGCCTGTTGTAGTTCATTTGCAGGGCCCAAGGTACCCTACTCCTGCTTGTAGCCTCTTGTTGCGGCTGTCTTACAAAGATCTAGCAGCATGCCCAATTAATCCCTCCTAATCATCAAAATGTGTTTGTATCATGTGCAGCCTTCTATTGTCTTTTTCCTTGGAAAGTCAGTAGACACAATAATCACATTGCACCATACACAACTCTTAGCAGGAAGTTTGCTGTTCTTGTGAAGCTACTTCCCCATAAGTCCCTTTGTTCCAGTTCAGTCTTCGGGGAAAGTTTGAAGATTGAGTTTTAGGCTTCCAAGCTTTGTTCAGACTACTGCAGAGGGATGCAGACAGCTACTAAACAGCCGATTCTTTACAATACATGCAAGCAAGAAGTACACGAAGTGGAGAATAGAGGTGTCAGAAATTATGACAGCCATAGATTTTCCTCTCATTGACATGATGACACTTACTAGTAGCAATTCTAAGCTCGAGGCTGAGTGGGCCAAACTGAGTGATTGACGGTGGAGGCGGCAGGGTGAAGACTTGTACCATAAGTGGGAGGAAGCTCCCTGTTGAATACCTGCAGCTGACATGCAGTCTAGTGAAGAGCAAAGATAAAGAAGTTAGGTATTGGGGAAGAGTCGTAGCTTGGTAGTAGAGCATCTGGCTTTGCAATCAGAAGGCTCCCGATTCAATCCAGGGAAGGACCTATCTCAAAACTTGAGAGCTGCTACCAGGCAATGCAGACAATAATGTGCTAGATAGACCAATAGCCTTAACACTGTAGTTTCCTGTGTGCCCAGATGTGTGAGTGCCATTTACGATTACCTGAAGGTGCTATCTTGCATGAGTGATCCAGTGTTCCAGTTTTTGACATCATGGTGTGCTACCAGCTCATTTGCATATATGCCCTGATCGCCTGCTCCCTGTTTTTAAACATTAAAGATTAGTTGGGATTAATCCAGTTTATTTGCCCTGCAATCCTGCACCCAGAGAAGAATGAAGGAAACCTAAGAAGAGTCAAACATTTCTGAACCATAAAGTGCACTCTTGATAATACCTGTAAATTTAGAGGGATTGCATCAATTGCTCACTTTCTCTGGCCTTAAGAAATTCAGAGCTTCCTTGTGGATGGGAGGTTGCCTGCTCTTGATGACGTTACAGTCCTTCTGAAGGAGCCTATACAGATTGGGTTCAGGTGGCCTTGGTGGCACAGAGTGCTTCCATCAGCTTTGGCTGGTGGCCCAGCTATGCCCCTATCTGGGTAGGGATAGTCTAACTTCTGATGTCTATGCCCCGGTAACCTTTTGGTTAGATTACTGTGATGTGTTATACCTAGGGCTGCCTCTCAAGATGGTTTGGAAACTTCAGCAGCTAGTGCAGAATTCAGTGGCCAGGTTGCTCACCAGAGAAGACTGTCTGAGCATATTGCACTGATCCCGGCTCAATTGTACTGGCAGCCAATGCATTTGTGGGTCCAATTCAAAGTGTTGATTTTGACCTAGAAAGCTTTAAAAATGGTTCAGGACCATGGTACCTCAAGGATCACCTCTGCCCATATGAACCAATTTGGTCATCTAGCAGATTACTTTCCTCAGTAAAAAGGTAAAGGTAAAGGGACCCCTGACCATTAGGTCCAGTCGTGGCCGACTCTGGGGTTGTGGCGCTCATCTCGCTTTATTGGCCAAGGGAGCCGGTGTACAGTTTCCGGGTCATGTGCCCAGCATGACTAAGCCGCTTCTGGCAAACCAGAGCAGCATACGGAAAGGCCATTTACCTTTCTGCTGGAGCGCTACCTATTTGTCTTCTTGTACTTTGTCGTGCTTTCGAACTGCTAGGTTGGCAGGAGGAGGGACCAAGCAACGGGAACTCGCCCTGTTGCAAGGATTCGAACCACCGACCTTTGGCAAGTCCTAGGCTCTGTGGTTTAACCCACAGCGCCACCCGCATCCTACTTTTCTCAGTACCTTGCCCAGTTCCTGTCTCCCCTAACCCTTGTACATTTTCAGATCAGAGGGCGTATGCATGGATTTACAAGGACTTTATTAACACAGTCCATAGTAGCCTATGCTTTTCTGTGCATCTCTTCCCACTATGCCTGGGGATTTCAGCTATGGAATGGCCATGCAAGAGGCTCCTTTTGTTGACCCCAGACTTACCTAAAACCAGAATATTTCATCCAGGTATAATAGTGTGGTGCAGTCAAAGAGAAGGGTCAGTAGTGACTTTGCACACAGAGGGTCTCAGGTTCAATCCCCTGCATCTCCAGGTAGGGCTGGGAATGTCTCCAACCTGAAACCTTGGAGAGTTGCTGCCTGTCCATGTAAATGATACTGAGCTACAAAAGTGCCAACTTAGCCCCGCAACTATGGGTGCCTGGGGCTGTGGGTGCCATGCAGCGTGCACCAAAATTTGTGGGTGCCCAGCCCCTTCATGGGGAATTCTTTGGGTGCTCGGGCACCCAGGGCCCAAGCGAGTTGGCACCTATGCTGAGCTGGATGGCCCAATGGTCTGATGCAGTGTAAGTGTGTTTGCAAGCTGGTTGCTTAAATCAGGAGCTTTCAAGGCAGGTGGTTTTGTATTGGATTCCTACCAGAAAAGTAGTTCCGCAGGAAGAGAGTGGGAATTTGTAGAGGACAAAGGCACCGTTCTTTGTCACAGGAACACAACCACTGCCATATCCACTGACAAGATGCACAGAGTCCAGAATTAATGATGGCAGAGTCACATCCCTGGACACTGCAATTGAGAAGTAGCCATCTGGAGTGCAGTGTGTAGTCACTGAAAAATGAAAGCCAAAAGCATTAGCATGGAATTCCACCACAGACTTCTCATGGTTTCTAGAATTAACCATCCTTCCTTTTGTTGCCACCTGGCTCCATATGGAAGGCAACCATTTCAGCCATAGGAGATACCACGGCCACAGTAAAGAAAACATCCAATTCCAGCAAATTCCAAGGTGCACCTTTTAAAATGTGGATTTTTTAAAAAAAAATGCTTACCACATAACTAGATTTCCTTGAGCCTGCTTCACTTCTATGGTTCTTCCCCTTCTCTCCATATAAGCAAGGGAGAAGAGTTGCTTAATTAGACATTGCCTTGCAAAATATGGATTTGTGCAGCTAGGATGAAAGTTGTTTAGACTGGAAATTCAGTTTCCCTTGACTTCTCTGGAACGAAGTGTTTTGTTCTCAAACCAGAACCTCAAAATATGCCTAAAGTACACTTCTAATGCAGGTGTCTTTTTTTTTTTAAGAATGCCCTGCCTACCTGTATTGCCATAGTAACAAGGAACACGATGATCTTCAGTGGTATAACAGCAGCCTCTCTCTTCACATTCTCCCTGGGACACAGGTTGAGTGGCACAGGGAAGGCGGTCTTGTCTCTGCACTCCCTGGCATACGCTGCTGCTTGGAACATCTAAAGCTGAAGGCCAGAGTGTTAGGGTTTGTTGTTACATAATCCCACTCATCCTAGGAACACATTTCTGCTGTTGTTGAAGTACTGCCCTTGGCCTATCCTGCACTATTGCAAATATGGTAGTCAGCATTTTGGAACTCTCCAAATCCACATTTTGAACAATCATGGGAGGGATTTATGGTGGATGAAAAGCCATATTTCCCTCCCTTACAAGACACAATGGAATTTATCATAACCTGCAATTCTGTATTGACGCAGGGTGCCCTCTTCCCCTTTCTCACCTGATGTCCTATTCTCAACCAATAATGGACTTTACCTTTGCTTCTTTCTGCCAGGTAATTTGGGGTGACATTTAGATTCTACAAGTTTAGATTCCAAAGTTGCTATACCTGGCAAATGGGTTGGGCATTTCAGGTCCTCTTCATAAAGAAGCACTTTGCTAACCGCTTCCAGTCCTTCAATCCTGAGAGTCATTAAGAAGTAGCTGTTCTGTATTAACAGACAAGGCAAGGCATGTTTGGAGATTTCCACTAATTGAACTAAGTCAGAGATTACTCCCATAACTTGCACGCTTATTAGAAGACAACCGTTTTCTACTATGCAATTATAAAAGCCCATTCCGCACAATTCATGATGCAAGAGACTGTTGAATTCATGAGTAACCTGGTATGAGGATCCTTCATACATCCACCCAATTCATGTAACTTATTTCAGTGACTCACAACTGATCCTAGTGTGACTGGAAATATTTGTCTATATGGTCCTTTATAGCAACCCTCTATGTCCCAGCAAAGGGTCAAGTTACTACCTTTTTGATAAAGAAACATCCGGTATAAGGAACAATGACCACTGTAGAGCCTTCTGGTTTCTGAGAGATGGAGACACAAGCAGATCTGTCAAGAGGATGAGACTGGCCTTCTGAATCTAGGAAAGAAATTGGTGCCCTCTTTGAGATCTATCCATGCAATGTCTTCATGCCAGGGGTCAAAGCTCTCATCCTTACATTGATTATTCTCAAACGGTTTGGCTCTAGTCAGTACAATACTTTTTAATCAGTCATGCCCTACAGTCTTCAATCTTTCTCTGATGTGTACAAATATATTTTTTCCTTATTACCTAGCATACTGATCTGTTGTTGAAATATGAATCTCAACCCACTCAAAACCAGCTTCTTCAGTGAAACTGCAGATTAATTCTACTTCTCTATTCCTTACAGTATCGCAAGGCTGGTCTGAAGCCAAGGTAAGATTATCGCCCCATTATTCCAACTCTGGTGTCCCCAGATTGTATGATACAGACCAATCGCCATCAAATGCCTGTTAGCAAAGCCAACACAGCTCCTGATAACAAAAATGTAGGCATCAAGCAGTCCTTCATTTCCAAGATATAAGGATCAGGTACACACTACATTTAAGTTTGTAAGGTAAAGGTAAAGGGACCCCTGACCATTAGGTCCAATCGTGGCCAACTCTGGGGCTGCGGCACTCATCTTGCTTTATTGGCTGAGGGAGCCAGCATACAGCTTCCGGGTCATGTGGCCAGCATGGCTAAGCCGCTTCTGGCGAACCAGAGCAGCGCACGGAAACGCTGTTTACCTTCCCGGTGGAGTGGTACCTATTTATCTACTTGCACTTTGACATGCTTTCGAACTGCTAGGTTGGCAGGATCAGGGACCAAGCAACGGGAGCTCACCCCGTCACAGGGATTTGAACTGCCGACCTTCTGATCGGCAAGTCCTAGGCTCTGTGGTTTAACCCACAGCGCCACCCGCATACACATTCAAGTTTGTAGAGCTTCCTAATTCTTATTATGATGGCTTTCCTTCACAGGCTCATGATTTCCTTGCCCTTCCAGTGTTATAGATAGAATGGCAGCTGCTTCACAAACCCAGGATGCTCTCTGCTTCTTTAACAACCAAATGCAGAAACTTGAGTGGATCATTTACCACCATTGCCTTCCCCCACCCCAAAAAATGTAGCAGTGGGGTGATAGGGAACCTCTCATGTTGAATCACTGCCTGGGTTAACGCTTCAGAGCTTCAGTCAGGAGGAAAACTGACCAAGTAGTGCATTTCTCTAAAGCCTATGTAACTGTACTTGTATCAAGGCCTCCCAGCTCTTTGACACCATCTGCTAAGACACTCTAGCTTTTACAAGCACAGTTTCCCCTCCATAGTCCTATGACCCACTGAATCACCACGATGGTTTAAACACGAAACTCTGATTATTGTACTAAAGGCAGGCAGGTTCGTTTTCTTCACATAAGAAAAGGGTCTGCTTGAACAGCAACCCTGTAACTAAGGACAAATTCATAAAAGCAGATACAGTATAAAGAGTCGCTCTGCAGCTGTTTTTTCCCCACTGGGAGTTGGAATTTCCTCTTGCAATGCAAAGCCTAAATTAATGCAAGGACAGCAGCCATTTGAGGAACCACTAGCAGCACCCAATAGCTTTAATATCAGGTCAGTGTGAGCTGCACCTGTAAACAGGCCTTGATTGGTGTAGCAGCCAGCTGGGTGTCCTCTGCTTGGTTGTCCAAAAGAAGTATGGTTTAAAAAGGAAAAGGGAGAACAGAGGCCTATAGCCAACCTTCCCAATCCCACATCAGTCTGCTAGAGACACTCAGTCTAGTCAGAGGGAATTGCAGAGGGAAAGGGTATAATTCACAATACACCAGAAAATATAAAGCTTCTGTCTGAAATGCTGGGGCCAAATCCCCCAAAAATCTCCTTTAAAAAGCACCTTTGATAAGAATCTGCTTACCTCGAACAGTAAGAAAGTGAATTATCTCTGAATGGTTTGCAGGTAAGGTGAAGTGCAAGCTGTCCCTTCCACAATACAGTGTTCTTCTGCTCCACAATCTTGGCAAATCTTTAAAGCTACTAGGAGCACCCAGAACAAGAGACACGAACAAACAAATAATCCAGAAAAGCATTGTGCCTGAAGGAGCCCAAAGCCATTTTACTACTGTCATCTTGTCTTAACAATAGTGACCACGCCTCCCAAAAGTCTTCATATATAGGCTTAACTAAACTGTGATTGGACAGAAGAAAGGAAGGGGTGTGGTTTCTTCAGGCCAGGTAGAATCACAACGTAATGGAGACATACCTGCATTATAGCCAGCAGATGGCAGTAATAGGGCCTCTTCTAAAGCCTTTAAATGCTATGAGAATGCCTAGAGGAAGAGGAAGAAGAGCATCCTAATGGGAAGAACGGAATGAAATCAATGTGCATCTTTCCACTGACCTCCTGTCTACATTCCAGAAGCACCTGCTCCATATCTATCCAGCTTTATTTCTTCTGAAATTAGATTTCTAAATCTATCTATATTTGCCAATGCAAAATAAACAAATTTCGAAATGGCAATAAAAAAGACAGCATCTGAAAATCTCTTCTGTTCTTTTACTGGGTCAGAACAATAATAAATTGTATGTGTGGGTGAAAAACAAAAGATGTAGATGAATGGAAGGAGGAGGCAAAAGACTTGGTTTGCACAAAAGCCAGCGGTCTCTGTTGCCAGCTCAGGCAGGGCTGAACAATGTAGCCGCCTGCTTGGTAAATGATGCAAATGATTTCTATAACTGTGAGGCACATTCTTCAGCATGCTATGTTTTTCAATGTATTCTGCAGTTTTCTGATCTTTTCTTGGAAGACTCATTTCATAGTGCATCTATAGAAGCAATAAGGAAAAAAATCAGAGACGGAAAATGACTGCAACTTGCAATTGAACCCTCTCCAGAGATAGGCATGCTGACTTTGAGGCAACTACCACTTGCATAGGATTGGGCTGTCAGGCTGCAATCCAAAAGAACTTATTTGGGAGTAAGGCCCATTGAAATCAATGGGATTTACTTCTGAGTAAACATGCATAAGTTCACCTTGCACTGGGTGTCCAAACCACCAAGGGAGGGTAGATGGCCCTTAAAAAGTAATTTGTAGAAAGTTAGACATTGAGCAGGTTTTGTTTTTCCTGTCGTTGCTGCTTTGTAGCAAGAGAAGTTTTTTAACATGTTAAAGACAAATAAGTGTCTATCAGGAAACATGATAGCAAGGGAATGTTCTCTTTCCCAAAGAACTAGAAGCAGCTGCCACAGAGGATCCATGGCTCTAACAGCTGAAAGTGCCCAAAGTATTGGATTTGCATGGAAAAGGTCTAAGTGAGGAACCAGAGGCTCCCAAAATTTTGCTGAATTACAACTGCCATCAACCCTACCAAAGCATAGCTAAAGGCCAGGAGCGATGGAAATTGTAGTTCAGCAACATCTGGGGAGCCAAATGTTCCCCACGCCTGAACTAAGTTCATCTCTCTGCTCAGTTAAGCAGATCACTCTGTGCAGTCTTGTGCTAAGCACTCACTGTCAAGGATGTGGGTGGCGCTGTGGTCTAAACCACCAAGCCTCTTGAGCTTGCCAATCAGAAACTTGGCAGTTCGAATCTCCGTGACAGAGTGAGCTCCCGCCGCTCTGTCTCAGCTCCTGCCAACCTAGCAGTTTGAAAGCATGCCTGTGCAAGTAGATAAATAGGTACCGCTGCTGTGGGAGGGTAAACGGCATTTCCATGCACTCTGGCTTCTGTCATGGTGTTCCATTGAGCCAGAAGTGGTTTAGTCATGCTGGCCACAAGACCTGGAAAGCTGTCTGTGGACAAACGGTGGCTCCCTCAGCCTGAAAGCGAGATGAGTGCCGCAACCCCATAGTTGCCTTTGACTAGACTTAACCGTCCAGGGTTCCTTTACTTTTTAAATCTTACCTAAGCACGCACTACCTTACAATCTAACCCACAAACTTTTTAATACATGTATACGATCAGAGATTATTCAAACTGCAGGGTTGCCAATCGACCAAAGCAGGGTTTCCAAACTTGAGTCTCCAGCTGTTTTTGGACTACAACTCCCATCATCCCTAGCTAGCAGGACCAGTGGTTAGGGATGATGGGAACTGTAGTCCAAGAGCAGCTGGAGACCAAAGTTTTGGGAACTCTGGACCAAAGAAAGCAACCTGACTGTTCCTGTGTCTTTACCAGTGGCTTGATGTGAAGAAACCGGCAGACACACCTTTTCACAGCCAGGAGATTCACATTATTACCTACTAATGTAAGCACATCAAGACAAATGCAGCGAGAAAGGCCTGTTGAAAAGTCTGTCCAAAGCAAATCCCTGTTTAGTTTACAAATGTGGGAAATTCAGAAGGTTGCCACCTTTTGTGGGCAGAAGCATTCTGCATCAACTGGAATATAAGCAGCATTCACCAGAATTTCTGCCATGGAGATGCCATGTTTGGTGGACTCTACACACATATAAAAAGCACTGTGAAAATGCTTTTTAATTATTATTTTTTTGAAAAATGCATTGAATTTTGCATAGCTCACTGTTGCCATCTTGTGTCACATTTGTATATTGCACTTTACAACACATTTAAAATGTTTTATTTGCAGCTGTGTAGCTGAGTCCTTCGTTAAACCTTCTGCTGATCAATCCTGCTGTGCATAAAGCCTCTGTTTGTGAGCAGGTGTCAACACTAGAAAGTCAGGCTCTGTTTTTACAGACCAATCTTATTCTTCCCCCTCCATTTCTATAATAGATAGATAGATTAGATAGATGATAGATAGATGATAGATAGATAGATGATAGATAGATGATAGATAGATGATAGATAGATGATAGATAGATAGATAGATAGATGATAGATAGATAGATAGATAGATAGATAGATAGATAGATAGAAAGAAGATAGATAGATAGATAGATAGATAGATAGATAGATAGATAGATAGATAGATATAGATAGATAGATAGATAGATAGATAGATAGATAGATAGATAGATAGATAGATGATAGACAGATTAGAAACCCTGAAAATTAAACAAAATTGATTTCAATGGAATTCTGAGCGGGAAAACACAAGATCACAGCTTTTGCATTTAGGAAAGGAGGTGGACCTTCAATGAGCAGAAATGCAATGCAGCTCCCATGTGTGTTCTGTAATACTTGTATAAATGACTGGCTTTCCTATTGTGCAAAGGAAACAAGGCATGCAGGAAGGGGACCAGGCCACCAAAAACCAAGAAACCATTTCATGCACTGTACTGCACTCATATGTCTTTATGACACACACCCCAAAAAAGGGAGTAGGATCCAGGAACCCATGCTAAAACACATTTGATGCCCTCCCCAGCCCCAGTGTTTCAAGCTGTGAATCAGGCAAGGAAACAGATGCAGGCAGGGATGCCAACTTGAATAAAATATTGGGGTGGCGAGGTAAGACCCACCCTGAATAATCAATCACATGATGCAGTGTGTGTGTGTGTGTGTGTGTGTGTGTGTGCGCTCTCTCTCTCTCTCTATATATATATATATATATGAATGGCAATGCCCATTAACTTTGGGGAGAGGCTCCCTCTAATATTTTAGGAGGGGGGAGGTGAAGGGACCTCAGCCCATAGGACTTGGTTCCTCTGTATGAAGGGAAAGGTGCAGTGAAAACATCCAGGAAAGAAAGAGTGCAGTGCTGAGCAGAGCCGGTGGAGAGGAGAGGTGAATGGCATAGCTGGCCACCTTCATTATGTCCAAGGTAGACATGTGCAGTTGACCAGTTAATTGAGCAAAGTGAATTCCTCCTGGAATTGGGATTAAATTGGGGGGAGTAATTAGTCCTTGGTGGGGAATGGAAGACAGGGATTCAAAGATAGTTTGGGTTTGCATTAACACACACACACACACACACACATCCCCCAAAAAGCTCATGTTTACTCATCTTCCTCTGCACTGTGAAAGGAGATCAGCACATATCCTGGCTCTCTCTGATCATGTAAAATTCATCATTTTCCTCTTTGTTTTTAGTGTGTGGGCTCCAAGGGAAAGCAATAAAATTGCACATTTCTCTGGCACTGAGGCTGCTGAACATTGCAGTCATTAGCATACTAGCTACAAAAAAAAGATGAAAACAGGGTAACTGCGGAAAGCTGTGGACATCACCAGTGACCTTCTGCCAAAGTAGCTCCACCCCAAAAATCCTACTTGAAGTCTTCTATTAATTTTATGGCCAAAAGTAATTTTCTCTCAAACATCCTCTGCAGAAACAATCTTCTTCCCTGTTTGTTTTGTTTTTGTAAGATTGTTTGCTTATGTTCAATTAAAGGGGGAGGGGAACCTGTGGGGGGGACTTTTTAATGCTTCATCTGATCCCTAATAGTATCCATCTGTCTTGAGAGACAATGGAGAGCCCCTCCAGGGGTGAAGTCAAATCAATGTATTATGAGCACATCCCTGGTGTGCAAGCCTGGGCAGTATGTATGGAGGTCCTAGTCTGCTCAGATGACAAGACTCTCTCAGCCTTGCTAATGTGGTCCAATGGAAAGTAGAGCAAAACGTTTGGCAACATCTTGGATAAAAGAGCAGCCAGTAGGAAGCCTACAAGGCCCCATCCAACCATCTTAGAGACTCCACTCCAGATTTGTGTTGGGTTTACTCCTTAGCCTTTTCTTCTCCTGAATATATCCTACAAGGCAGCAGAGGTTTGAGTTTTCCTTTTCCTAGATGGGCTACCTTCCCAGGTTGACAAGTGCCATCTGCCCCTCACAAGAAGGCATTCTCTACAGCATGTGCAGAAAATGCCTTCTTGACCATTGGACTCCCTCTTGAACTTGTCTGCTCAGTCCGGGGGAGCCTGTCTTTGAATGCAGGGGAAGTCCCTAACTCACTGAGGGTTTGAGACCCATCAGCTACCCTCACCTGGTTTAGCAGGCCAGTTGAAGTCATTTCCTTGGGTGTGGCTGCTGTTGCATGCTGACAGCTTCTAGGAGCCAAGGATGGGAGCGGAGTGCATTTTATGTATGTATTGTTTTATTTCTACCCCACCTTTCCTCTAAGAAACTCAATGAGGTGTCCATGATTCACAGCAACTTTATGAGGTAGGTTAGGTTGAGAGCAAGTGACTAGCTCAAGGTCTCTCAGTAAGCTTTTGGTAGAAGATGTCTAGGAATTTAAATTGATCAGTGTCATTCCCCAGGTCATAGACAAAGAATTGTATTTAGTATGTGTGCAATGGTATACCACAGGAGTTCTGCCTTCAGGGAACACCTTAAATATTGATAAATTTGCCAAGCAGCCCCTGAAAAATAGGAAGTTACATGGAAATTTTAAATGTTGCAGAATATCCCAGAGAATGTTTTAGGGTGTGTTCTCAGTTCACAAAGAGCACTGAAAACGGAGAATATACCTTAAAACACACCTGACTGACTGCCATACCTTCCACATTGTGGAGGAAGATCAGTGGTGGTCTTTCAGAAATCTTCTAATTTAGGACCCCCTGACAATATTTATGCAAGCATTCTCCCGAAACATTTGTCTCTTTATGTGTGCAACTATGCAGATATGTCCCTGGGACCATGCTATTCTGCATAGTCTTTTCTTCATCTTGCTTCCTTCTCCTGGAGGCTCTTCTCTGTTTTCCCTTCACTGGGGCAGGGTGATATTAATTTTTTGCTCTGCTAGTCAGAAGATTAGAAGTATTAAGATGTATGCGGCATAACAATGCTTACTTTTATTTTTTATTTTTTTTAATTGGTGGGGAGAATAAACAGGGCTGCTGCAGTGACAAAGAGGGTTATCTTCTTGTAGCTGAGCTATCTTGCAGACACTGCCATTGGCTTGATTTTAATTGTTCCCAGATTTCATGTTTTGCTAAGCATTTCTTTTCTCTGTGCATCTCCAAAGTGTGTGTGTGTGTGTAATCTGTGAGTGCTTGTGTGAGAAACTTCAGATAGCCCGAGAATGAAAAAATATACATAAAAGAGTCAAATTATAGCCCGGGGCTGTATGCCTTTAGGTAATGCATTAACATACCAGTGTAGGCTCAAATTCAGATCCTTCAAGCTAAATTTGACTGGAGTAAGATGCATGCATGCAAGCAGGCAGACACAAGTGCCAAGAAAGTCTTTGGACTTAATTTTAGCAGTGATTCCAAGGTCATACGGATCAAGGATGTGATATAATTTATGCTCGAGAACCCATTTTCTGCCAGCTTCCTGCCCACGTGTCAGCTTACACTCTGAGTCAAGGATACCACAGAATGTTGCAATATTAGTAGGATGGCATTTTACACTCTCTTTGCAAAGGCAAGAAAAAAAGGAAAAGCAAACAGAGGATGAGAGTCTTTTTTTACTTTAAAAGCCTGTCTCCCACTTCTCTCTCTCTCCCCACCCGCCCACCGCACCTGCACTTGATCATAACACTTTCCTCAAACTGTTGCTGTCTGGTGCCTCCTTTACAAAAGTCCTATTGTGAAGACTTTACTGGCGCCAGCTTTGGAGGACCTTGGGGAATGGCGCCTTCAGTGCCCTCCTCCTATTTGCAATTGCTCCTCTTTGTCCCCACTTGCCCTCTTCCTTTGGTTCAGATCCACATGGCCAGACAGAGGGAAAAGGTGAGAGACAGGATGTTTGTGTGTCCTATTTTATGAAGGGCTGTCTCATCTAGCAATAGAAGGGTCTGTCCATTTCAATCCTCTCGGGTTCTCATTTTTCCAATCTTAAATTCAGTTCTCCATATTTCTGCAGCAACCTGCAAATTTCCTTTGTGAAACACCTCACAAAAATCATTCCGCTTCTTCGTGCAAATGGCACCTAACACATTTCTGTGTTATCTTCATCAATGTGTTCATTTCTAAGCACACTTCCCTCTAATCTATGGATTGATTCTTGTAAACATTCTTTGCTTAGAGAACTGCATGGCAAATTTTGGATTGGTGCAAATTTTAAAAGATGGCTGTGTTTCAGTTCCCATATTGTTTTGGAAAGTGTGAATTTGATAAAACTGGTTTTAAGTATTAACTGAATCAAAATTATTTCTCTTGTTAGTCTGATCCAAATCCAGGTTAAATATAAAGATACATAAGAAACATGTGCAAGAACCTTGAAGTTGCCCTTCCATAGTTAGTTGTGGTCTAAACCACAGAGCTTGCCGATCAGAAGGTTGGTGGTTCGAATCCCCACGATGGGGTGAGCTCCCATTACTCGGTCTCTGCTCCTGCCAACCTAGCAGTTCGAAAGCACATCCAAGTGCAAGTAGATAAATAGGTACCACTCCAGCAGGAAGGTAAACAGTGTTTCCGTGCACTGCTCTGGTTCACCAGAAGCAGCTTAGTCATGCTGGCCACATGACCCAGAAAAACTGTCTGTGGACAAACGCCAGCTCCCTCAGCCTGTAAACCGAGATGAGTTGTCCGCGACTGGATCTAACAGTCAGGGGTCCCTTTACCTTTTAGTGGACTGAACACAGCACACATGAGGGTTCATTTTTCTTCTGTGAAATAGGCATTATTTGGTACCCATGACAGTTTATTAGATTTACAAATGTAAACAATCCCCAGGCTCTAAATAGTTGAAGACTCTTGGCTTAAGTCAAAGACATAGGGCAATATAACGTTTCCTCCCTTAACTAGACCTCTTTCTTTTTCTTTTCTTAGAGTAGGTTCTTCAACCCAAGAGTAGACAGGGCTGCATCCACAGTAAGTATGAATAGGTCTAATTAAACACAGCAGCATTTACCTGCAAGTAAACACACATAAGGCTGTATTGTGAGCTCCTAATGCTGCACCTGCCATCTAGTACCCAGTAAGAATGAAGGAAATATTCTGTTTAAATGTAATCTGTATGGGAGACATGAAAGCAGAGGAGGAGAAAAAAATCAGCGTGTTTGTGAATGTCAAACATGATAGATGGAGGCTGAAATAAGCAAGCTAGTTTCGAATAATATAGCAATGTGCTGTGTTCCCCCGTTTACTTACGTTTAAATAAGACTAGAGAACCATTAACCCCACAATCAATTTTGGGATCTGATATTATAATAGTAAACACAGCTTGGACTCTGGAACCCTGCATATATTCCTGGCTACCACTAGAAATTTTGAACCTACATCCTGAGAATTCTTGAAGCACTAAAAGAAGTTCCACACATGTCATTTGTCCTCTTTCTGTGATTCATGTTCCTGTTTACCACTGCAACATAACCAAATTGTAACTACCTGTCTTTGCCCACTGACTCATATTGCCACTGATACCACTAGGATTGGACACTGAGGAGAAGTGCAAAGTGCAGCTATATGGCAGCCATTTTGTGTTACACCATGCTTTCAAGGTAGCCATTTTGTGACTAGTGCCCAGAGTACTTTCTCAAAATTCCAAATGTACTCACGTGCACAGCATTAAAAAGATTCATTTCGGCTATTTTTCAGCCAAGCATGCTTGAGATTCAAAAGAGCCTCATTTGGGCAACCAAATCTGAAGCGATAGCTGAACCTAAGAGCACTGCTGTTATCCACAATACTTTAAGAACACAAGAGCATCCAAACAGCCTGTTGGATCAGGCCAAAAGGCCCATCTAGTCCAGCATCCTGTTCTCACAGTGGCTAATCAGATGCTTGTAGGAAGCCAAAAAGCAGGACCCAGGTGCCACAACAATCTTTCCTCCTCTGGTTTCCAGCAACCAGTTCTGAAGCATTACTTCCCCAAACCATGGAGGCAGAGTATGGCCACCATGACTGGGAACCATTGATAACCTTGTACTCCTTGAAGTTGTCTAATCCTATTTTTTAAGCCATCCAAAGGTGGATCTAAAGACAGGAGGGAGAGAAAAACGCTATAAATAAGTCAGAAATTATATCATTTTAACAGAAGAAAAAAAATCCCTATGGAAAATCCTGTTTTAAAATTTTCTGCTCTCTGGCGCCATCTGGTGTTGGGCGTTTGTAAAGCATTCAAATTGCTGTTGTTTTTTTACTAATGTAGCTGAGTCCCAAGTTGGCGGCCATCACCATCTCCAGTGGGAGCGATTTCCATAGTTTAACTCTTTGCTGTGTGCAGTGCTTCTTTTTCTGGGCTGCTGAAGGGGATGCAATACTAGCAGCATTCTTTGTAGAAGAAAAGCACTGGTTAAAATGTGGCATTTACTGTAACAACTTCATGGTGAGTACCGGCACCATTTTTTTCTAGAAGAAAAGCACTGGCTTGTGTGAATAAGTACTTTCTTTTCTCTGTCCTGATTCTTACAACATACAGCTTCACTGGTGAGCAACATTTTCTGCTGTTATGGGAGTGAGGAGGGACCTCTCTCTATCTACTTTCTCAATGCTATGCATAATCTTATAAACTTCTCTCATGGCACCTGTTACTCAACTTCTCTCAAAACTAAAAAGTCCTAAATGCTGCAAGCTTACCTCATAGGAGAGTTGCTCCATCTCCTTCTGGTTGCCATTTTGGTTGTTCTGGAAACCAGGGCAGCAAATGATGCACAGCCCTCTTCAAGGAGGGGCACAGTGTTCAAAGCCAGTCAGGTTTTTGAGGCAGATAATCTCACAACCACCTCTCCCTGGCATTAAAAATGCAACAATAATAACTTTAACAACTATTTGCTGTCTTTCTATGATGGCCCAAACCATCAGCCTGAGGCATCTGACTCGCTCTGCCTAATGGGAGGGCCACAAACTTCTACACAGAAACACCATTTTTTTCATGTGCTTTTACAACCCCAAAGACCTTCCCTTTATTTCTCCTTATCACTGGTGAATTGCCCTCTGTATGGTAGTTAGTATCTCCCCGTAGGCTGCATAGTTGAGTTTTGCTTTCCAAAATCAATCTCTGCTCTTTCTTTAACAACATTCCCCTTCTATTTATAGCTTTATTTATTTATTTATTTATTTATTTATTTCCACCCAAAGGCTAAGTATCCGAGGGTGTACGTTACAAGAGAAATGGATGCACTTTCCCCAAAAGATTTCATTACCGGCCTGTTGATTTGACACAACTGTAAATGCAAGGACAGTTTCAAGAGGTCATGGGACATAAATGGAGCAAAGCTTAGTGGAAGGACCACAAAGGGAGGTCAAGTGAAGGTGTGCCTGTCGTTTGTGGAAAGTAAAGGCAGAGAGGAGACAGTTATATCCTCTAATAAGGCACTTGGTACTCTTCTGAAAGGAACAGATGACAGTAAGCTGTGTTCTTTGTTCAGGGGGTCCCAAGCTGGCTTTGAGTCTCACATTCTGGTCAGTCGTTATGCTTGAACGTGAAATGTAAAAAGTAAATACATGCTTTGCCCACTATGTCTTCATGTATAGTAGCCCTCACACACTCTCGCCTCAACATTCCCATGTGCCTACTAGGGTCTTCTTAGTATGTTCAGGTGAACACACTTCCATACCACTGCACATTTAAAATCCTTTACCTTTCTTAAGGGACACAGGTGGTGCTGTGGTCTAAACCACAGAACCTAGGGCTTGCTGGTCAGAAGGTCGGTGGTTCAAATCCCCGTGACGGGGTGAGCTCCCGTTGCTCGGTCCCTGCTTCTGCCAACCTAGCAATTCGAAAGCACGTCAAAGTGCAAATAGATAAATAGGTACTGCTCCGGTGTGAAGGTAAACAGCATTTCTGTGCGCTGCTCTGGTTTCACAAGAAATGGCTTAGTCATGCTGGCCACATGACCTGGAAAAACTGTCTGCGGACAAATGTCAGCTCCCTCGGCCAATAAAGCAAGATGAGTGCCGCAACCCCAGAGTCATTCGTGACTGGACTTAACTGTCAGGGGTCCTTTACCTTTACCTTTCTTAAAGAAAACATCTGAATTTACTTGTTCCCTTTTCCTCAAAATACACGTTGGATAAAAGACTGAAGAGCACACAGCAGGTTAATGAATAATGACTGCTAACACAACAGAACCTCGGGGCCTCGTTCATTTCTATTATTTCGTTGGGGGCTTGACTTTGAGGGACATGTTATCCCATTTGCTGTAGCCGATGACTGATATGCAGCTCTCAGTGATTGATTAACTGTGCCTCCAGACTGTCACTAGTTTGCAGGAGGCATTCAAGTGCATGTAGGAAATTTAGGTTTGTGCTATTAAAGTGGATTAAAATGCTCCGTTGCAACTAAACAAAATGACTTTTTCGTGGTTAGGAAAGTGACAGGGAAATGGACTGGAAAGCAAATCAGAACGAATACTCCTTGTCACAAACAACATGAACAAATGTATCAACATACTGCAGGGGGGAAAAAGCAGAATGAATGCTCACTAAAGACTGGACATGGTCTGACCACTGCTACATAAGCTTTGGGCAACCAAATCAGGATGAATGCTCAATAAACAGGTCATCTGGAAAAGCCTTAAAACCTTCTTACTGCTGAAACCATGCAAATAAGGAAGTAAAAATAGGTACATACATTCGACTGAAACACCTTAGTACCTGTGCACCATAGAGAGGCAGAAACTAACCGTTAATAACTCTAACCCTAAAGCCCAACTCATGTTTTACAATTAAAATAAAAACAATGAATTCTAACAAATGCAAAGCAAAACCTTGATGTAATGAAGTAATGTAGTGTAGTAAAATTTTGTTTTAAAATGCATTAAAAACAAGGGCATAGAATTTCTGAGTTGGAAGGGACCAAAAGGGCCATCTATAGTCCAACCCCCTGCAATGCAAGAATCTTTTGCTCAATGTGGGGCTTGAACCCCCAGTCCTGAAATTAAGAGTCTCAAACTCTACAAACTGAGCTGTCTCTGAGTAAAACCCTCAGGGCTCATTCAGACTTCCTTCTTTGCTGCGCTTCTTAGGCACAGGTCTGCCTTTTCTAGGACTGTGTCCTAGTGGTGTTTTGTCCCACCACTTTCCCCTGGAAAATCTGTGGATTACAGCTGAATCGGAACAAACAGCAATGAGGTTTATGCAGATTGCCATTTGTTGCAATTCAGTAGGAAACAGCAGGTTTTATTCAAGTTAAGTGGTGGGAAAGAAGAAGAGGAAGAGGAAGAGGAAGAGGAAGAGGAAGAGGAAGAGGAAGAGGAAGAAGAGGAAGAAGAAGAAGAAGAAGAAGAAGAAGAAGAAGAAGAAGAAGAAGAAGAATGATGATGCTCAGACATGGACGCAGAAAATGCAGATCTGGGCCTGGAAAGTGCAGTGCAAAAGGAAATCTAGTTGAGTCCACAGCAACAGTTTTCAAGTAGGATGCAGGCTGAAGTACAATTTACTGAAACTAAAACATACTCAAGGCAGATCAAGGAAGCAGAATTCACTACAACAAAATGTTTAAGTTTCAGAGGATATGTATTTACATTGGGAAATAATTGTGTCATGAGAACAGATTAATAAGCAAGATGTTGGTGCTGACCTTTAAAGCCCTAAACGGCCTCAGTCCAGTATACCTGAAGGAGCATCTCCACCCCCATCATTCTGCCCAGACACTGAGGTCCAGTGCTGAGGGCCTTCTGGTGGTTCCCTCACTGAGAGAAGCCAAGTTACAGGGAACCAGGCAGAGGGCCTTCTCAGTAGTGGCACCCGCCCTGTGGACTGCCCTCCTACCAGATATCAAAGAGAAGAACTACCAGACTTTTAGAAGACATCTGAAGGCAGCCCTGTTCAGGGAAGCTTTTAATGTTTAGCAGACCACTGTATTTTAATACTTTGTTGGAAGCTGCCCAGAGTGGCTGGGGAAACCCAGCCAGATGAGCGGGGTATAAATAATAAATGATGATGATGATGATGATGATGATGATGACATGCCTAAAGAAAAAATTCTCACAGAATATTTTCACTAGACAAAGACACACATCTTTGTACATGATTTGTTTGCAGATATTTGTATGTTACATGTTGATCTGGATTCAGTGAGGGGGACAACCCGTACCCCACCCCACCCCACTCCCTGCATCCCAGAAGCTGGGCAGAAGGGAGTCCAGTCCAGGGCTTCAAGCAGAAAATATTACGCACCTTATACATTTCCTTTCCCATTCAGGTCAGTTATTTCCTCTTGCCATTTGCATACTCGCTCTGGTCATTAAAGTAATATAAAAGAGAGAGAAAATGGTGCCTGATAGAATGCAAAGCTATTATGCCTAGAGAGAAGGTAGGTCACATCAACCCCAGGACGATAAGAGTCAAGGTCAGTAAAAGAGCACTGTGTCTCATCACCGCATTCATTCAAATAAAGGAAATGGGATTGATGCTCATCTCTCACTGCTCCAGACACTCATTACTAACTCAAATTTCCAGTATTCCTTCCATCTACTGCTGCCTCACACTGGACCCCATAGCATATTCTGTCTTTGGTAAAGCTTAGCAGGTGAACAAATGCAGCAACAGAGTTTATGGGAACACTTTAGAGGGTCTATTTAAACATTTAAAGATAGATTTACAGATAGCTGGATTTAAAGATTAAAATCAAAACAACCCAAGTTTCCCAGTGCATTTTATGCCAAGCCACACTCTTAAAAGATGAGAATTAAATGGCTATGGTGGGATTTCTTGTGCTGTTTTTTATGTGGGGTGTGAAGAATATGGGGTGCCGCATCACCCCCTTCCATTACAGTTCCTTGTATTCCATCTCAAAAATCGAACACAGTAAATCAGGAAATGTTGTAAAGTCTAAGATACTGCAGCTAGCATTTGAAATCCTGAAGGCAGCGCTGTTCAGGGAAGTATTTAATATTTAATGCTGTACTGTTTTCAACATTTGATTGGGAGCCGCCCAGAGTGGCTGGAGAAACTCAGCCAGATGGGTGGGGTATAAATAATAAATTATTATTATTATTATTATTATTATTATGCAAGATTCAGTGAAAATACAAAAGCTTTTGGGTGCAGACATCAGAATTCTTCAGTCCCAGATACTTTTTTAAGAAAAATCCTCCAACTTTTTGTTTAATACGTGCATATGATAAGAAAGAATCATTGTATTCTAAGCAGGAAGGTATCTTGAAGGATCCAATATTCTGTTTCAGTAGGAGGGAGACTGTGAATGCTTCTGCTGAGAAGAACTATATAGATATAAATGGCGTCCTGAATTTTTTTCCTTGTACAGGGCAACTGTAAAGGGAGATTCCTGCCGTGTGCCCTGTGACTGCTACAAATGTTCCAAATCCTCATGGATATGCAACCTGGAGCCATTACTGCCACCAATGGAGCTGTTATCTACAATAGGCAGGTTTCATGAAACCTGAGCTGCACACAGTGGCTTTATGAGGTCTTTGCAGACCTCAGACTTACCATATTTATTACAGCAGACTTAGCAGGAACATACAAGAAAATGCACATTACCAGAGTGGTTAGATGGTCTCTGTTGAAATCTTAGGTGTAGTGAACCACACAGAATGACAAACTAAATCATGCACGAGACAATGCATTTTTTGAAGAAACAGGAGGGTGGGGAACCACACAATTTTTTTCTTAGTAAAAAAATATATAGCATTGGTCCTTGTGTTTTTTGCTATGGGTTCCTTCAGATGGAACAGGGGACCAAGAGCAGATTAGTGTAGAGGTGTCTATATTGATTTTAGTCCATCACACTCAGTTATTTTCCTCTTGAGATTCTCCTCTCCATCAGAGATGAAGGTCCAGATGTATCTTGAGGCTAAAAGTAACAAAAAGGTCAGAATATGAGGAAATGGAAGTTTGAGTAGTGTGAGAACCTGTCTCACATTCAGCTATTATTCACACGTTCTTTCAGTCCGGATAATAGCAGCAGACTCCAAAACATGGGTAGATAAACCAAACACCCAAGTCTGTTCTCCCAGACCTATTCTGGATCTTAAAGAGGACACCACCACCAGTGCCCAGGGTCCAATCTGATATTCAGGTTGCAAATGGAACACTCTCTACCATCTCCCACACATGCTGATCATAGATGTTATGGGGAGAGACCACTTTATTTGCAACATAAAGTCTATTACAACTTCTTGGACCCTGTATGAATCTTCATCTTCTTGGTGCAGCCAAAAGCTGCAACTTTGTGATATCATCTGGTGTGGTGAATGGGTCCACACTTGTTGCTTCCACAAGTAACATGAAAAGCAGAGTGGCAAACGGGCCATTACAATGCCTGGTCTCCAGGTCCTGACATGAAGTAATGACGTTATCATTAAGGGACATAACCTACAGATGCAATTGGGACCCAATCCTCGTCTATTTTATGCTCTCTAATGTGCAGAGGACTATGTTTCACGGTGTGCAAATAGTTCCGAGATTGTATCTAGAGCAGAAGGGAATCAGGTCCACCTCCATAACTTCTGTCGATTTGTGTTTTGTCTCCGTGCCACAGCTACTTATGTAATAATCCCTTTCCTTGATATTTGGCAAGATGAGCCCATAATCTCATGTAGTCATAGTGTACGGATGGTGCAACACTTGATTAGACTCATACAGCCATTATTGTTCAAACTGGAGAAAGACATTCAAAATAGCCCTGCAGGAAAAACTAACTCACAAACAGTGGTGTATGAGCTTCTGATTATTCAAGCCACAGACTGTTGTTGTACAGTCAGAGTGACAGTAAGCAGCAACGTTTGGTATTTTTCTGGGGGTATTCAAGGGTACACAGTACCGGCACCTTTTTTTTTCTAGAAGAAAAGCACTGGGAAGCAGAATTTGCAGAGGAGGTAATGGAGTTTATCTACTGAATCCAACCTTTGGGGAAATTATGCCACTGCAAACCCTATAACTACTCTGGGATGGCTGGACTTGTTTAGTTTCAGGTTGTTATGTACCGTGGGCAGGCGTGAAAATAGCTTTATTCTAAATGCAAGCATCTCCTGAAACCGAAAATGGTGTGGTCAGAGATACCTCTGAATATGAATAAAGGCCTCATTCTGTATCTCAGCTGCTGCTGCTGCTTCATCATTAGCCATAGCAATTCATGACCTCCCCAAGAACCCAGAAAACATTGTGTGACACTTTTAGCCCAAACAATGCAAATTAAGGCAAGCCCCTTTGCTCCTAACCCTGCTTGTGTTTCTGAGCAGAGGGTAGAGCATAATGGGTTCAGAGGTCAAAGTGACCCTTTGCCACTTCTAAGCCATGTTTAGCTTAACAATTTAAAAGGTCAGGTGTCTGGCTTTAAGTGCTCCACAGCAAGCCCAGTTCAGTAACCTCATTGTTTTAAGCATATCTGAGAACAAATTATTGTTGTCATGAGGTAAACCAATATTGTTTACCCAACATTCCCTTGTCTGTCACCTGTGAAACTTCTTTTCTTTTAACTTAGCTTCCAAATCACACACACATGTCACTTCCTGGGAGAAAGAGCTGCAAGGGTCATAGGCAAAGCAACTACAGTGATCCAAAGCTCACATTGGATTAAATCAGACATTATTCTGGCCATCTCCTTCTCCCTTATCCTGTGCAAAAGCCATGTCTGGCCAAATCCTAGATACTCAAATGCACTTCTTCCTTCTCTTTATTTGTCTTGTAGTTGAAGCAACAGGAGGAGCAACAAAGATACATGGTTAGAAGAAAGGGAGTAGGGTTTTTCCCCTTGCGGGAACTAGATTTTTCACATCCCAACACACTGATGCCCAGCAAAATGGAGGAGAGAAAAATATTCTGTCCTCACATGCCTATGCTCCAGTCATAGGTTCAAGATAAAGAAAGGGAATGAGGGGAAATTGAGAGGAGCTTGCATTCAGGAATAGGGGAGGGTTGCCAAGATGGAAGGATAGAGCTGGGAGTTCTTATCTGGCTTGGATTTGATCTGAGCTGAAGAAGAATTTCAGAGCTTCTCATTTGAGATGTGTTTATGAGCCCCCCAAGTTTCATGCCTAAGCCCAGCTCAGGAGAATTTCACCAGCATCCCTAAAAGCATCCGGTCACCCCTCAGGATCAATTTCCTTTCTCCTAAGATTCCCTTTTCTGCTACTCCCTCATCCCCTCTCCCAACAAAATGCTTGGTAGACCAAATGGTAACTAACCATAATGCTCCTCTTGCTACATATGTACCATTCTACAAAGTGCTGTGGAGAATGTTGTCATCCTCTTCCTTTTTTGTTTGCTTGTTAAATTTATATCCCTCACAAAGAAGCCTGGGGTGGCAAACAACAGGTGATTTTGCAGATCTCTGACCAGACAAGAAAGCAGGAGAACATCAAAGAATCTGCATGGTGGGGCATCTTGTTAAGGAAGCTGTTTACATGCACACACAGATATGGCCCCACTTGGTAATAGTCACCTGTGGTTACTCCATCAGTGCTTGCAATGTATCCCCACATTGCTAAGTACATGAATGAAGGATTAAACGTGGGTGCCTATATTGGTCCTTGCATCTGTGCAATGGGAGATTTCTAGCGGAGTGCAGGTGAAGGATTTTGTTGCATCTAATCTGCACTTTGTTTACATTTAGTGTGCCGTCTCAGTTATTTATAGTTTATGTGTTTAATTTTTGACATGACTTTTTATTTCTTTGACATTGATTTCTTTGACACTGATGTACTGATTTTGACATGTGAATTTTCTTCCGATGGGGCTTGCTGATTGAGAGCCAAATCCTGAGAGGCCCTAAGTCAGCATATCCTCCATTCAAACAGCCTGAAAGCTGAGCCTGGAGCCTTTTTGTACCAATGAGGGTCTGAGCACCGAGCCACAACTTGTGCATTTAAAAAATATATTTTGATAATGATTTTGAACAGAAAAATTGCACCAGAATATTTGGCAAATGTGAAAGCAGGTGGACATCTTGATCTGCACATTAGACCAGAAAGAGTAGATCAGTAATAAGAACTTGTTCATAGCAGAGCAAGCTTTGCAATTGGAAACAGGATGTGTCTCTTTGATCAAAGCCCCAGTATGTATTGGGACTAAAAGAATGTGAGGACCAAGGTCATTTTTATGAACTAATGTGAAGTGCACAGTGATATGGAGTAGATAATTCCCCAGTGCTTTATTTTTACGTGATTCCCCCCACCCCCACCATTTCATAAATTTATTAGTAACAATGAATGGATGTCAGCTGCAAATACATCTGGAAAGGGACTGTCAAGGTTTTTAGGTTTTTAGCTTTCTAAGGCATCGCAATATTTTCCATTGCAAACTAAAAAACATTCCTATATTTGCATAAGACTCTTTCCAAGTCATAATTTTCTGTAAAACTCGCATCAGAGGAGATCCATGGCTGAAGTGCACAGATCACCTACTCAGACCCATCAGTGGAAGCCCTATGGAAGGACTTCTGCTTTCATGATTGGGCTTCCCCTTTCTCCTCCCCCTCCCTCTGTGGTCCCCCATATGGTCCAGAACACAACATAGAGAGGGGGAATAGTGGCAGCATTCCACCTGGCAAGCTGGAATGCTTGTGCAGAGACCACAAGAGTGCAACACTGAATTGACCCATAGTTAATATCAGTGAGCCAAAGTCTGTCCAGGACTTCCTTTCTCTTAAAAAAACAGGTATCCAAATGAAGTTCAGCCACAATTGTCTGGGACAAAATACAGCTTGAGTTTTAAGCTCCTTGCTTGTGCTGCAATGCATAAAGCTTGGATCAGATGGAGGTGAAAATGTATTTTACAGGCAGCAATTAACCCCTTCTCTTTCCAAGTTGTCTTGACTCAGGATTCATCTTCATGTTCTTTTTACTGTAGCATCTATCAAATGATTCTTGTTGTATAAGCATTCTTTATATTTCTTAATATCATTTTAGGTATTTTATGGCATATTAAAAATGATTTCAACGGCACTCCAGAAGAAATATAGCCAAGGAGCTGAACGCTGTACAAGTAGCCATTGTGACAGGTGCAATGGCTAAATCATATTCAGAAAAGTCCTGTTGGGAGGAAATCTTCTTTGTCATGTAATCAATAGCACATGGAGAGATAAGAGTGCTGTCCGGCAAGTGGATTCCACAAGTATTTAGCATATATAACAAAGAGTCCAAGGGGAAACTACCAGCTGAATATTTTTTTCAGAATAGTAAGAAGGATTCAAATTTTCCTAAAACAACAATCACTTTTGTTTTTCCCTGAAAAGGCTAGTCCAGTTCTATTTGCATCTATTGAACAAGTTTGATATAAATCACTTAAGCTTTTCGGTCGTTAAAAAGTTGGGGTGGATAAGGTAAATCCCATTATATTTTTATACCACTGCTTTTATGAATATTGAGAAGACATAACATGTCAGATGTTTTGTTTTGTTTCCCCCCAGGATTGATACTGAGTCTTTATATTACTGTTTTGTGAGTGGGCATGTCTGGGTTTTAACGCTCCTTTGAGGTCTCTGATACCATACCCCAATGCATCACAATGTTTTCAATTATCAAACAAAGAAGAGCCTCCCACCTGCTGCCACCAGGAAACAAATGGCCATGGTGGATTGGTTGGAAGGAGACAAACAAGTGGGAAGTAAGCCCAAGGGCGTAGGATACAGAATTAAAGAAAGCCAGAGGAAGAAGAAAATGGAATGATGGAACCAAACAGGGGATTCTGTTTCAGAGAGAAGGGCTCCTGGTATTGCTACCATATTCATCCTCTATAATAAAGCAATGTTTTATTGCTAACCTGCATCTCTATATTATTCTATGCACTGCTGCCAGACACCTTCCTTTCCAGCTCTGGCCCCGATTTGGTGGAACGCTCTGTCACAAGAGACTAGGGCCCTGCGGGATTTGTATATAAATTTTATATGGGATTTTGTATATAAATTTTCCCTCAGCTCTTTTTGCTGGCCCATGTAGGACCAGCATGGATAGTTAGCCCCAGTGAATTTTTGACATTTTCTCCCCTTATGGCTTTGATCTATAGGCTACCACTAAAATGAGGCTGCATTTTAAGCTGCATTTTAAACTGTATTCTAATTTATATTTTAATCAACTGTTGGTTTGGTTTTGGTTTGGTTTGGTTTTTTGTTTGTTTTGTTTTGTTTTTAATATTTTTACCGTATTTATATTCGGTGTTAGCCACCCTGAGCCCGCTATTGGCCAGGGAAGGCGGGTTATAAATAAAAAAATTATAATAATAATTATCCTAACTGAATGGGCCAGCACACCTATGAGACAAGGTGAGGAGACCGCCTCAGGTAGCAGGAGCCACAGGGACAGCAGATCCGGCCTCCAAGAAATGCATTGCCTGCTGCAGCTGCCACAGTGGCAGCAATGGCTGTGGTGCTCTCCTTGAAGGCCAGACCTGGCCCCTCCTTGGCAGTTCCCCGCCTCCGCCGCCACCAATGCCACACCTATAGCAGCCCCTTGGCATATAGGTGGTGCCGCTATTCTCCTCCCACCCTTGTTCCTGGTGTGGATCTTTATTCCCCCATTATTCCTGATCTAGATTTTCACTCTTCCCTGCCGGGGCAGGAAACCATTTTCTGTTTTGCCTCAGGTGCCAAAATGTATTGTACTGACCCTGCTAACTTAGCTCTGCTATAGGTTGATTCTTACAACTTTTTGCGTGTGTAGGTCCCCAGGCCACCCCTCAAATAACTTCACACATAACACGTAATTTTAGTTTTGGTTTTGGGGCACTATTTTGGCCACAACTTTATTAAAATACAAAATCAGTGAGTGGTTGTTTAGACATTGGTTATGACTATCTGTCCCCCCGCCTGGGACAGAACTGACATCCCGAGGTCCGATCGGTAGCCAGTAGAAGAGAAAGTCAAACTGGGGGGTCATTTGAGCTAAGCGTCGGACCCATGCCGCTCACCCCAGCAGCTCCCCGAAAGCTTGCCTGCCCGGTCCTATAACAAGGATTCCCATAACAGGGATTGGGCGGCCATGGTCCCATAACAGGGATTGGATGAAATAGTGGCAAGCCCCAGGATTCCTTTAACGGAATTCCCTTCAGCGCAATAGGAGGGGCATGCCCAGCCTTACCCCTCCACCACCAGCATATTATAACCAATGCCTAACCGCAACCTTACAAGTTGTGACGAATTGCTGAGTAGTAGGCAAAACCAAATGGCACAGCCAATCACCAAATGGCAAATTCCTACTAGGCCCCTGCTCCAAAGCAGACGACCCCATGACAGGCAAAGCAAGGTCAACCGGAAAGCGGGCGGGCGGGTGATCCGATGCACTCTGCAAAGAGAAAGAGAAACCAGAGTGCACCAATATTTAAAGACTATGGTCCCACCCACCCAATTTGCAACATACAATTTGCCCCAGCAACCCAGTTACCCAATCATGATGCCAGGCAACAACTATTAACCTGCCTGGCAACAAGAGGCCTGGCCTGGTGGCCCACACTGCAACAGGTGCTCTCATTTATTGGAGAACACGCTATCTCACAATATTATTTTTTGTTGTTAAGCTACTGAATTTTTTTTTTTTTTTTTAAGACGGTGGTTGTTGCTCAGTAGTGCAGACACAGCCTGGAACTCTGCGAGTTAGAACTCAATAATTAAGCCATATATTTCTACTGTGGAGTAGTTACCTGATTTGATTATCCAAGCTTCTAACGATTTGGAAGTAAAATAAATAACACAATCCGTAGTGGCAGCTACTTGAGACTGCCTGACCCATACTTAAGTTCCACTGAAATTAATGGAGCTTAAATTAATTGCAACTAACCTTTCCCATTGATTTCAGTGGAACGTAGGACCTACTACTTTCTCTGGAAGGTGGCCAGAGTATTTCTATTTACCTAAGAATTTGGAATATGCCTTCTGCATGCATGTTTCCAAATAATCCTTAAAACATCAGGGACAGAAGCATTTTCTGTGATATGAAAGCTGACAGTCCCAGAAGTCTTTTTAACAAGTTTCCGTTTCTGTATGAAATTCCATGGTTTTTGTTTTGTTTTGGTTTTGGTTTTTTGGTTTTCTTTCTTAAAATGGCAAGATATAACTAGCTCTGCCAAGTGTAATTCCCTACTACACAATATTGAGGGAGAAAAAGTGAATGGAAATTACTATATAGGCCTGTAAAACAAGCTTCCAAGCGCTGGATGAGCTTAAAAGAGATCTCACCATGTTCTCTGAAGGGAACATTTTCTGTTTCTTTTAATTTGCCATTTGCTTTGTTGCTGACCAGGAAGAAGAAGAAATGGAGTCAAGAGTTTTCTCATCTTTCTAGTAAAATACATCGTTCTGGATACTGTAGTGGGAGAGGAAAATATATCTCACATCAATTTAGAGCTGATAAAAGAATAGAAAGGTCAAGTCCTTCTTTGCATACCTGATATTTACTTTCATGTTCTCCTCAAGGCATTCTCACTCCAGGAATGCAAAGAAAATAGCTGATAGTAGAAGATATTATAAGAACTGTGGGATATGTTGTGGCTCTTGCAGAATTAAATAGGTAAAGCAGGCTGAATTTACCAGGATGTTAATGATGCTGCACAGTAGGCTTCAGCCAAACTTTATAACTCTTGTTAGATTAATTTTGAGAGGTTGCTTCCCTGCCTAGAACTATGCCAATCTCCTGTGCATCTTAGCAAATAGTGACTACAACCTAATGAAAAGTTCAGTGGAAGTTGTGGGCTGCTGTGTTCGTATAGTCACTGGGTATTATTTGGTTTCTTTAATTAATTGAAAAACTGTTGGTGCTGTTTGATGGCCCTAGGTTGGGAAGGCAAGATCTTTCACCAGAGCACTTTTGTCTCATACTTTCCATGAATTCACACCTTCAAGCATTCATACTGAATATAGAAATAAATGTTTATCATTAGCCATTCTGATTTTTAAGAATGCATAATGAACAAATGGCAACGTTCTTCTTGTTTTCATAATCCTAAATGTCATGGGCACTTTCTGCAGATGTCCCCAGCTTTAAACACTAATTTTAAAAGTGATTGGTGTTCTGTATGCAAAGCACTACTGGAATTATGGCCTGCATTGTTTCTTAATGTCAGGATTAGTATTTATTATTTCTTTAGCGCCAGCCATGTGTAACTACTGGAGAAGCCCCTCCCTTCGAGAAGTAGCACCATTTCCCAGGAGGGGGTAATGCATGTTCATAAAATGAGACTGTGATACCAACACTTGGTACTTGCAATAATACCCTGCACTTCTTTATTACTTTCCATTAAAGTGCTTAACAAACATGAATGAATTAAAGATGACATTTCAGAATGTCTGCTAATTGTCGCCGTCTAGCTTGAGGCACTGTGTGAATCTCTTTGCAGAGACGTCAAATACCTTAAGCCCTAACCAATTGGCTGCAGGTGAAAAGTTTGATCTTATCTGAGTCTTACATGGTGAGCAAGCAAAGCAACCTTATGTTCAGATTTCAAACTGGGAAACTGAAATGCGAAAGTGATGCAGGCACAGAGGCGCAGGGATGGATTAACTCTTTTGCTCAATACACAGCAGACGGGGACACCAGACAAACTGGGGATCTGGCTGTGATTTAATAGTTTTCCATTGTTACAAATGAGCCCATCTTCCTGCCTGCAGAACAGTACTTGAACTATGGGAGGTTTTCAATGAAATCTGTAAGCCATCCCCATTTCCCTCCAATTTTATTCAGTTCATGCCCCCACCACGCCATCTCATAAAAACAGCAAGTAAGACAAGGTGCCAGCCCTGCCCTGCTCTGCTTCCCCTATAATTTGTGCATTGCTGAGCCACAAATATGGTGTCTGTAGTTGTTCAGCTCAATCATAGGTTTCCCACCTCAATGAGAGCTGGACCTTAAGACACTACCTATGTCTATAATGCTTAATAGAATGGCCAGGGAGCAGGTGGCACTGTGGTCTAAACCACTGAGTCCCTTGGACTTGCTGATCAGAAGGTTGGCAGTTCAAATCTCAGTGATGGAGTGAGCTCCCGTTGCTCTGTCCCAGCTCCTGCCAACCTAGCAGTTTGAAAGCAGATAAATAGGTAAATGGCTGGAAGGTAAATGGCATTTCCATGCTCTCTGGTTTCCATCATGGTGTTCCATTGCGTCAGAAGCGGTTTAGTCATGCTGGCCACATGACCCGGAAATTTGTCTGTGGACAAATGCTGGCTCCATCGGCCTGAAAGTGAGATGAGCGCCGCAACCCCATAGTCATCTTTGACTGGACTTAACCGTCCAGGGATCCTTTACCTTTTACCTTTCATAGAATGGCCACCCCAAGTTTAAGAATTTACTTTCAATCCTTAAAAAAAACCCAAACCACTGTTTTCAGCAAATGAGACCTTTGGCAGAAGAGTATTCCCTTCAAAGGATACACTGAGAAGTCCATACAGAGGCTCTACTTAAACACACACACACCACATTCAGTTGGTATCTTTTTTCACTGCACTCAAAGGAGACAAAAATCACAACATCTTTCATAAAAAGAGACAACATCCACAACAACAATACCCTGCAAAACAACATTAACAACCTGGAGGTGGTGCATTAGTTTTTCCATTATCTCTAGAAACCAAACTTTCTCATATTGGGTTTTTAACTGTGAAGCAATCAGCTTCCCTCCAATACTGATCTATCATTAGCCTTGCTGCCACAGGTAGGTAGTGTGTCATCTCTTTAGGAAGCATGCCTGAGTTATTCCCCTAGAAGACAGAGAAAAGACATCATGAAAGTGTCCCTCTCTAGCTTATAAATAACACTCAGTTCCACAATCACATCTTCTCAAACTATGTTTACCATTGGACACTGCCACCAACGCTGCCAGGATGTCCCTTTAAAGCCATTCTTAACAAAAACTCTGGCAGCTTTGCTGACATTTAGCCAAGACAAAGAAGCATGACAACAGAGCAAGCAAAAGGCTTAGGTTGGTCCTGCAGTTTCTGGAACGATGCCCCAGAGTTCTGCGAAATCTCTCCTGTTTCATGCAAGTGATACATAGAACGCCTCTGTGAAGCAGCAGGCCAGAGCAAGAGGTAGAGCATTTTGATGAGGCACTCAAGCTTATATTGTCTCACCGTCGTGCTGCACAGCAGAGAGTTCTAACTTTATAGCTGAGTTTTGAGTGCTGGGGCAGGGAGAAGCTGTTCTCTCTTGATAGATGTACATTACTGCCATTGTTAGTCAGTCAATGTAAAGTGCTCTTGGAGGAGCAGCAGATGTCATATTACGTGGAGGCAAGTAGGACACCTGGGTTCGTTACTACCTAATTAGGTTCTCCATTTGATTGACTGCTTGTGCTGCAGACAAAGGAAGAGAACAGCCACGGTGAATGCCAGGAGAAAGCAGGCTGGCATGTCAGCACTCATAGATACATGCTATAGGAGTGCTCCTGGTGAGCAAAGAGAGAAATTCTGAATAAGAGTTTTTTTAAGAGAGAGAATATCAGGCTGGTGTGCATGTTCTCAAACCAATGGCCTTTGGACAGTTAACCCAGCCCTCAGCCTTCATCACTGTACCATGAATGGGCAATTTGAACTTCACAATCATAAAACAGAAACCATGGGACAGATGCCTGATGGTGTTCCACATTGTAGGTGTAATGTTTGGAAGCTGTTTACTATGTGTACCAGACTTACTGTGTGGAGAGTCGCCATGCCTGTACTAGCCACTGCAGGAATATTTAAATATATGGATATAGTTCTCCATCCACTTAAGTTGGTGACATTGTAATTAATATGTGGGGTATTACCAAGTTAAAGCATTTTTCATGTTGTCCAAAATTGTGGTAAGGTTTGAACTGGTGCTAAGATACTTAATAGCCCCAAATGCTCAACCCACTTTCAACACTGACATCCATTTCTTGCAAATAATGTAACTGAGGCCTAAAAAAATGTGCCAATTTGATTCTGATATTTTAAAATGATGCTCCCTTGAACCATGTTCTCATTCCCAAGTAGGAAAATACCTCATTTGCACTGGACAATGACATGTACAAACCATTAGAAGTTGTGTCACAAGCCCTTAAAAATCATGTTCATTATTTTTCAATGGGTCCCCTCTGCATAAAACTTATATATTCAACTGTCCTCAAATTCCCTTTGCAATAGGTATTTTTGAATGGGTTTTTATTTTCTTTCAAAATGCAGTTTTAACAAGAAATGTGGGTTTGGGGGCTGAAAACCACATTGTAACATTCAAATTAATGTGAAATCCGATAGGGAGACAGGAAGGTTCTAATCAGCATCTACATCCAGGACATGTGGGTCTTTGTCAGTTTGTGTTGCAATTTGCAAAGACTGAATTCTTCAAGCATTCTAGTGCAGGATTTTACAAATGTGGAATGCAAATATGTGGGATAAGCAGCCTCATATACCAACATGTTTAAGTCTAATTAATGCATGAAGGGGTTAATGCAATAGAGTAAGCTATCCTGCCAGGCTTAGCTAGGTCACTCCCCTTCACCTTGGGAGGAAGGCAACCTTGTCTATTGTCTCCCTCAATATAAAGAAGTCTAAGCTGCTAACTCCAAGCTTACACATGGCTTTTCTACAAACATCTCTTGAGTTTTTATACAAATAATTTAGGAACTTTCACCACTTTGGAAATAACCTACCGTTAAGTCTTACTGCCTGTGTTTTCTGACTGCTGTATGGAGAAGCAAATGATTCTGACCTTTGTAGAGTTTGTAAGTAAACCATTTTTAACTTAACATTTTTCTCTAAGCCAGGGGAAGTGGGAAACTTTAAAAAGAACTAGCAAGGGGGTATTTTAAAGGTCTAACAGACTATATTTCCACACTTCACTTTGGTGCATGTTTTGTGATTCTCTCATCATGTTTTGTGGGGTTCTCTCACCAAAGAGTCCTTACCCCAAACCTGGATCTTGACATCCAGGGAATTCTCCTTTTTATACTTACATTTTTCATTGTCAACCAATAAAATCTGCCCAGAAATAAATGTGAGATGTGGTGCTAATGGGCCACAGCCTTAGGATTAGTGGGTGCCACATCAATCTGTTTCCACTGACCATTCAGAAATGCCAAATGTTTTTCTAGCAAAATCATTACTCTGAAAATATTTTTTTTAAAATATATATATATAAATAAATCCTATTTCATTTGCCCTCATCGCTGCTGTCTCGGAGCCACACTTGCAATTTTTCAGAGCCAGCTTTACGATTCCACTGGGGCCATGGTGGAGAGGTAGCTGCTGGTTCCTCAGACACACTGCTGCTACCTTTCTGGAATTAGAGAAGAGGAGAGGGACATGGCTTCATTCAGGTGATCTGAAATGGAAAAAGGCAATTTTGTAGAGCAGACTGAGGCCTGAGTAATTGCATGATTTATGCACATGATGAAAGCCAATCTGACACTGGTCTAAGCCACAGGAGCTTGGAATGGCCCCAGCACACTGGAGAGCCCTGCGCATTGTGGCATCTGTTCATCCACTCACCTAGCATCCTGTGGTGGTGTCTGCAATCCTGAGCAACAGTTTTGAGATGCTTCGGATGCTGCTCTTCCCTTGGAGTGTTTCCCTGGTGTTTAAGTTACCCTTTGAAATTTTAATTCATCTAAGTGATTTTAATGCCAAGAAGGAATGTTGGATTGACAGCCCTGGGCAGCAGGGTTTTCTGAGCTTCCCAATAGACAAACTGTTCCCGGAATAGCGGCACCTCCCTCCGCTGCTGATGTGATCACTGATCAAATTTGAAACTCCATCTCTATACATGCAGCCCACTGGGCTGTCACAATTCAGGCATGCTAATTTCGGTGAACAACAAAAAGAGAGAGAGAGAGAGATGTGGCCAGATCTTTCCTTTGTCTTTGCCAGCCAAAGGAGCTGGCATCTAAAGCAGTTGGGTTCAGCAGATAGTAGATAATTGGACAGATCCAGGAATTTTGCATTCAGCTTGAGACAGGAAATAGTATTTAAAGGAGAGTTAAAGATAGTTTGGTAGATATATAATTTCCCAGTGTGCTCTGGGACAGTGCAGGCTACAGCAAACAAGAAAGCCGAACTAATTCTTCCTTCTCAACTGCACCAGTGCCACCGTGTGGGTATCTTTCATTTGTTTTCCTGCGCTTGCCTTCCCTAAACAGCCTTTTAACCTTTTGGGCTTTGTCAAAGCCCCTATGTTGGTAGCATCACAGCAGATGTGGAACCTGTGGCCTTTCAGATGCTGTTGGACTCCAACTTCCATCTTCTCCAGACCATTTTAGAGGTACTGGCTTGGCCTGATGGGAGTTGGATTCCAACACTATCTGGAGGTCCACCAGTTTTCCAGCCCTGCCTAAAAGGCTAGAACTGTAGCACAATTTCAGCAGTGCCCAAAATTCAGCACCCCTTCCCAGCTCTCACCTTCCGTTGTGACACCCAGTGAGGTGGAACTGCTTACATTGCCCTAAATTTGCACCCAACACTACTGCAGCTTTCAAAAGACTGTTACTCAGAGTACTTTTCTCTGCCTATAATCCTAAAATGTGTGCATGGATGTGGCTGGGAAATCATTGAAGATATGTCTTTGGTAGCAAAGAGCAGATGTCCTTCCTATCCGTTTCATTATTATTTTTCCCTGTGTTGGCTTTGCCCTTTATTCGCTCCACCTGCTTTCTGGTTTAACTTTAGGAATTTTAAAAATTAATTTTGGAGTTGGCTTCATATGTGCAGTTGGCTGAGGTTTTCGGTTCTCTTTAACCCCACCCCAATTTACATGTGACACCTATAGTGAAACAACTACAGCAAAAAACGGCAAGAAGCTGCCAAATAAGTCCTACCTTCCAAAAGCAGAATGAAACAAAAGAGCTTCCAGCACACCATGGGAGGGGGAGCCAAGTTAACAGTGCCCACTCCAAGAGATCGTTCCAAAGCTAGAGGGACATCTAAGGAGCTCCACTTCTTATGGACATCAACCTAGCCTCCAGCTTGTACCATAACTGCATCAGCACATTATGAACAGCCTGAAGCATCCTGGTCCCAGATGTGTAGTGGCAGACTATTGAACTTTAGATAGTGATGGGGGGGCTGTTGCCCTTCATATGTTGCTTGACTACATCTCCCATCATCCCTGATCACTACATTATGTTGACTGGGGCAGATGGGAGAACAAAAATAGCCCTCCTGGATTAGTCCAGAGGCACTTCTAGCCCAACACTCTATTGTCACAGCAGCTAACCAGATGCCTATAGGAAGCCTGGGAAGAGTGAAACAGTACTCTCCCCACTTGCTTGTATTCATAAGCATCAATATCTGGAGGACCACTGGTTCCCTACCTTTGATTTAGAGCTTTATACATTTAAAAAAGCACTTTTAATTGGATTTGAAATCACACAGGCAGGAAAATAAGAACCTATTAAATACATATATATCATATACAGACACTCAGGGTGATTCACAATAAGAATTTAAAATAAAATATAATTACATAATTAAAATACTAAAAAAAAACCAAAAATAACAATTAAAGTAAAAAAAACACCCAAAAAAACCTCCATCCGAATTTGCCATAACTTCAAGACCCACATAAAGTATTACTCAATTACAGCATTTGAAATATACTTTACCTTCCCCCTCAGTACTAAACAATTTGGTGTCTGAAGGGAAAAAATAAAAATACCTTAACCCGCCACTTGAAAGAGAACAACGTGGGTGCCGGGCAAACTTCCCTGGGGAGGGAATTATGCAACAGAGGCGCTGCCAATTAAAAAGGGGGGGAAATAAAAACCCACCTCACTCTATGAGCCTCCCCTCCATGCACTGAAATCATGCTTTGAATTCCATCTTATGTCAGTCCCCACAAAAAAAGCTGAGCATTCTCGGTTGCTGCTCTGGGGCTTTGGAACGCTCTCCTGCAAGCTGTTCATTTGGCTCCATCTCACATCATGTTCTAGGAGCAGATAAACATTATTTTGTGTCATTCTGCTTTTGGAAGTTGCACCCAACTTTATGGTCTTCTGCTGCTCGGAGCTTCGGTTGTATGCTTTTGTGTGCTCATTTAAAATTCTGATACCAAGAGTTTCTTTTCACCAAGGCTGCTCCAAGACATTGTGCCCCCTTCTCCCAATTCCGTATATGGAGGACCAGAGGATTTAACAATCCCTTTATCTAGGGAAACGTGGGAATACTGGTCTCCTAACAACTCTCAGCACCCTTAATAAACTTCAGCTCTTAGAATTATTCAGGGGAAGCTGGTATCATAGTGCGTCAAACATGTGGCATGACTGTGGCCTCAGCGTTGCCCTTGGGGATGGAGATAGAACTAGAATTAGCTGGCTCCACTTGTCATTAGCTCCACCTACACTTGGTGTCCCTGCCTTCTGCCCTACTTGTCTCAGTGGTCACCAGCCTCCACGTAGCTCCAGACCTTCCAAGTGTCCCTGTTTTCCAGGATTTAGAGAAGCCGTGCCAGTTTCTGATTTCATCCAGGAATGTCCCACTTATCCTTAAGATGGCCCTATTTTCATCGGAGAAATATTGGAGGGTATGGAGTTATCCGACCCCCGAGCTGCCTGGAGGCAATCCTGTATAGGGAAGGTTTTTTAAAAAATGTTTTATTATGTTTTATATATGTTGGAGTGGAAGACAGGAGTGCCTGGCGTGCTCTGGTCCATGGGGTCACGAAGAGTCGGACATGACTAAATGACTAATCAACAACAACAATATGTTGGAAGCCACCAAGAGTGGCTGTGGCAACCCAGTAAGATGTGTAGGGTATACATAGTAAAATTATCATTATGGAATGGGACGTCCCTATTTTCATTGGAGAAATCTTGGAGGGTGTGTAGCTCTGATCTCCAAACATAGAGGAATGGCCAGGGGGGTCAGAAGGAATGGCTGAGGAGGGGATGCTATTACTATTGCTGTCCAGCATCTACTGCCTGAAGTGATGGGCAGACTTCTCCTGGTGGTAAGGCTGGCCCTACTTGAACTGTTTTGGGAGCAGTTTCTAAAAAGCCATTTGCAGATTTGGCAGTTTGCATCTGCTTTCCTGGATGTTTAATTTTATTGCGTAGGCTGCTGCCATACTTTGGTGTCTTATAGTATGCTATCGAACTTCATTTTTGTTTTAAATGAAACTGTACATTTGTTATTTCAGTAAACATCTTGGGAAGGCTCTAGCCTTCAAAGGGAGCTTAGAAATGTCTGGAATAAATAAGACACACAGCAAAGATTAAAGAAATAAATGACAGTGCAACAAGGAATCAGGATGTGGCCCTCCTTTTGCAACAGTTTCATCATTATGTTTGCCTTTGTGTGCATTGGAAGAGGGAATGAGGAGGAGGAAAGAAACTGCAACAAGCTCTGCATATGTATCAGTCTCTCAAACTTTAGAATTAAGAAAGGAGGAAAAAGAAGGGTGAATTGCTAATGTATCAGCACTATTCCACAAACAAGGTCTGATAACTTGGAACCCCAAAACCCATGGATAAACTCAGCAGGGGAGAGATCGGCTAGCATCCCAATTCTTTGGATAGTTTCAGCAGCCAAACAACAAATCTGAGACATATGTTTGTCAGAGCAGTTTCCATTCAATTTGCCAGGAAGGCCTCCGACTAGTAGTTTGGCAGACATTACTCTTTTTCGCCTTTTTGTGTGTGTGTTGTTAGTTATTTCTTGTTTATTCATTTCAGCGATATGCCATAACAATAAGCCACATTACAAAGATTGGCCTCTTCAGCCATTTTCCAGCTGCTTAATCCCTATGCATATATTATTCAGGAACAGAAAAGCAACAAAAGAAATCGCCCCAACCACATATGAGGTACTGCTTTGGTGTTGCTATAGAATTATTTTTGTAGTTTACATTTGCTCCTTGCCCTACCTTTGGGCATAGGTGATGCACAGTTTATGAAGTATTTATTCCATAACCCTACTTTACATTGTATATTGTATTTGGGGATAAGGGACACTCTAGCCCTTAGCAGTTAACTGCACCTGTGAGTAGCAAGATTAATGTTGTTTGTTTCTGTAGGCCTTCCGAGCATATAGCTTTTGTGTCAATCCTTCCCAAGGCATCCAGAATTCTGTGTATCCCTTCAACACACTTGCCAAGAGTGAGTGCAAGTTATCATTTTCACCAACAGTCTAAACACACACTTACCAGAACATCTGCAGTTTGCGAAAACTAGGCCAAAGACGTTGTCCATGTATAATATATGTGTGTTTGTAACTAAAGCAGGGCCTGTTCAAGGGTTAGAGATGAGCTTAGAGTGAAGCATCGTGGGAAAAGTGGTCCCCACGTAACATCTGCACAGATGGTGATGGGCAGCTCTGCAAGTGATGGACAACTGCCATCCTCTCAACGCATCACCTGAACCCTGCAACCTAGCTTGGTACATTATAGCACTGGTCCTGGTAACAGAAAGAAGGATTTGTGTTTCTTGCCAGATCACTTCATTTGGAATGTAAAGGTACCCCTGCCCGTGCGGGCCAGTCGTGTCCGACTCTAGGGTTGTGCGCCCATCTCACTTAAGAGGCCGGGGGCCAGCGCTGTCCGGAGACACTTCCAGGTCACGTGGCCAGTGTGACGAAGCTGCTCTGGCGAGCCAGCACCAGCACAGCACACGGAAACGCCGTTTAGCTTCCTGCTATAAAGCGGTACCTATTTATCTACTTGCACTTAAGGGTGCTTTCGAACTGCTAGGTGGGCAGGAGCTGGGACCGAAAGACAGGAGCTCACCCCGCCGCGGGGATTCGAACCGCCGACCATGCGGAATGTGTGGGTCTGCTTTTCTAACTAATACTTGTTATGTAATGATAATGCGAAAGTTTTCTCATCTGTAGAAAACTTGAGTTCACCATGGCCCTTCCCTGAGACAGTGAATGGATTGCAGTAGACCTTGACAGCCAATTAACCTCAATATAGTATTTCCTGGCAGATTTCCTCTTCTTGTTGATTGGTACAAGGGATGTTTAATGAAAATAACAGAAAAGGTACTCAAAAGGTTGTCATAGTGAGCCTCCTCAAGGCAAGAAAGCAAGATTTTAGCTTCTCAAGTATAGGAACAATTTTGTTTAAAAAGGGGAAAAAATTAAAAACAACTTTGTAGTGTCTTCCCTCTTCACCCAGCAATGAAGCCATAGTCATCAAAAGTATAGCAAACATATATAGCTAACTATAGACCCTCCGACTGTCCCAATAAATCAAGGTATCCCATTTTTGGAGGCCGTATTCTCTGGGGCCGTATTCTCCGTGGGTGGCGCTGTGGGTAAAACCTCAGCGCCTAGGACTTGCCGATCGTATGGTCGGCGGTTCGAATCCCGGCGGCGGGGTGAGCTCCCATCTTTCGGTCCCAGTTCCTGCCAACCTAGCAGTTCGAAAGCACCCCTAAGTGCAAGTAGATAAATAGGTACCACTTTATAGCGGGAACGTAAACGGCGTTTCCATGTGCTGCGCTGGTGCTGGCTCGCCAGCTGCAGCTTCGTCACGCTGGCCACGTGACCCGGAAGTGTCTCCAGACAGCGCTGGCCCCCGGCCTCTTAAGTGAGATGGGCGCACAACCCTAGAGCCGGACACGACTGGCCCGTATGGGCAGGGGTACCTTTACCTTTACCTTATTCTCATGTGATAGCATGACACCCAAAAACCTGTGAGAGCATGGTGCCCCAAAGCATGCTTTTCTGCAAGCAACAGACAGCCGTTCATTGTTATATTTTAAGTGAGGTCTTTTATTTTTAAAGAAAACAGTGTGGATTTTCTTTTTTCTTTTTAGGTAAAAGGAAGGGGTTCCCTTAGAAAACATTATCAGTTGTGGGGGGTTTTAATGCAAAAAACATTTATTCAAAAGTTAGGATACAGTTACAAAATCAGTAAGCGTACTGATCTCAGGCACTTGGGATCAAGCCTCTCTTGCTTCTTACACTTCAATTAAAACTCGGAGAAATCTCCTCTGGCAGGGCATAGATCAGGGAGCGCAGGCACCCAGACCACTGGAGAAATGTTTAATGGGCAGAAAAACACACGTACTGCCCATGGACAACAATAGAGATCAACCCTGCAGCCACCAGAATTTGGAAGACATCTAACGCAACCTGAGAACGAAGGAGAAAAGCAAAAGCTTCTTTCTTGCAGGAGAAGAAAGCTTTTGAGAAATTGGAGGGCAGGTTTTGGCCCAGCACTCATTTTAATGATTGCTTTCCACACCTCTCATTCAAGGCTAGGCGTAACCACCAAATAGCTCTTGAGTGTGGGAGGAGGAAGGAAAGCATGGAGGGCTGTTCTTCCTTGCAGGTCCCTGCTGCTTCTTGGCTCCATGCCTCAGTGAGTAGCCCAAGCTCCCCACCTTGCTCCATATGCACAGAAAATTACCCCCATGCTGTGGCCTCTTGACAAAACCGTCAACAGCAGCTACTAATGGGCCACCTAATGGCCATTTAATGGGACTAGTAAAGCTAATAGATTTTTAAAGATAATATTCATAATAATAGCTGGAGCGAAGCCTGCTGAAGAGGCATGAGGGCTGGCAGGGCCTGCCCTCTTGGAGTGAGCTCGCTGAACCATGCCTCCACTGTGACCTGCACAGGAAGCAAACCTGCTTTGCAGACCTTGGATGGCGTACATGGAATAATGAGGCATTGTTTCCATGCTGAATCTTTCTTCCAGAGAGTTTAGTGCCAGCTGCTGATGGCCCAGCACTGCATACAGGCTTACAGTCGCTATATATTATGGACCGTGCCTGTTTTCTTATTGCTTCCTTGGTTAATCACAATCCACATCTTCTTCTTTTTTTACTTCTTATTATGCCTTGTTCAAGTTGTTCGGCTGTGAGTTTCCCAGAGGTCATACTTTGGGGTTCAGCAAAATTTCAGAGCAGGGAGTAGAAACATAATAGGGGGCTCAGGCAGCAATCTTTAGCATGAAGAGTGAGGTGCTAATGAATTTGCCTCTGTTTTCATCCATGAGATCTTGGGATAGGGGATTAACACAAAAGGCAACCTTGTTGCTCTCAGGCCTAGCTCCTGCAAAACAACAAGAGAAGCCAGCTGTTCCCATTCAGCTGACCCAAATAAGTCAGGGGCAGAGTGAGGTGCTGCTGTGAGTGAACTTGGGTGCAGCAAGAGCATGGTCAGATTAGCTAGATACACTTCAAGGGTTTAGCTCTCCTGTAGAAACTGTGTGGCTTGGCTCTATAGCATACCCTCCAACATTTCTTCGATGAAAATAGGGACGTCCCATTCCATAATGATATTTTTACTATTTATACCCCACACATCTTATTGGGTTGGCCCAGCACTCTGGGCAGCTTCCAACATATTAAAAATAAAATAAATTAAATTAAACATTTTTAAAACTTCCCTATACCGGATTGCCTTCAGATGGCTCTGGACAACTCCATCCCCTCCAACATTTCTCCAATGGAAATAGGGACATCCTAAGGAAAAGTGGGACATTCCAGGTTGAAATCAGAAACCAGGGTGGTTTCTCTAAATTAGAGACTTCCATGAAAAGAGGGGCACTTGGAGGGTCTGCTATAGCTACCAGCTCCTTGGGTACTTTCATGACACTCACCTGCTTGTTCCTTTGTATGGTACACTATAGTCAATATACAGGTAATGCTGTGACTAGTCACCGTCAACCGTGATTTTAACAGCGGGAGATGGTGGCTACTAAGTTGGTAACTGACTTTTTGTTTATTTCCTCCCATCATATCTACACACACATGTACACACAAATGTTATGCTCCTGTGATTCCTTGTTTTCTTAATATTGTTTTATCTTTTGTAAACCGCTTTGCAGTTTCTTTTAGCATAGCTAAATAATAAATAAGTAAATGGTCTCTTTTTCAACAGAAGCACTTGGAACAAAAATATGGAAAGGCTTCGTGGTTCCAGGGGAAACAGTACAATGGCCAGGATCTCACACAAACATCACTTCTCCAGAAAACCTCCATATTCAGCACTCACATTGATTTGCTTTCACAAAGCTTACAAGGCGGTTAAATTGTGAATGGTCTTTACTGCATATTCATTCAGATTTGTTTATATGGTGGTTATGGGGCAATGAGCATTGCATCTTTATTTGCTTGCGGGTGTTTACATGTCTTTCCATTAATCATTTGTTCATCCTGTACTTTTCATCGCATCTCCCTGTCACTTTCCAAACTTCAAAGTCCAGTTGTGTGTTTCTTTAAGGGAATTTGTTGTGCTAAATTGACAGGGTTCTTTGATTGTGCAAACTCAACATTCTAGTACATGCTTGACTCCTTCCTGCCAAATACTGACAGTCAGAGGCACCGTACACTTTCTATGTAGGATAGTCTGAAGTGATGCAGTACATTTTACTACCTCATTCTGCTACATGTACAGTGGTACCTCGGGTTAAGTACTTAATTTGTTCCGGAGGTCCGTTCTTAACCTGAGACTGTTCTTAGCCTGAAGCACCACTTTAGCTAATGGGGCCTCCTGCTGCTGCCACGCCACTGGAGCACGATTTCTGTTCTCATCCTGAAGCAAAGTTCTTAACCCAAGGTACTATTTCTGGGTTAGCGGAGTCTGTAACCTGAAGCGTATGTAACCTGAGGTACCACTGTATAGGCCAAACTATTTGGATCAAGTTCTTAGGTAGCCCGGTACATATTAAGTTAGTGTTAGACAACAAGTGAGACCTGCAACAAAGTGTTGTAGTATGGAGTGTTCCTGAATTAAGCTGGCTATTATCAGCATTAGCTGGAGTTCTGCTCATTAATATGATGCACATTAATGTGTGTTTACCATAACATGGTGGCTTTTTTGGAGTTGAAGGTCTGACATAAAACTCTCCTTTCCTAGACAGTTAATCAATCTCATTTCTCTTGTGATTAGACCCACATTTCAGCTCACTACACCACCAATTTCTCCTCACTCAGAAGATTAATAAAGCAAGTTTGGGGAGGGCTTGGGGAAGTATAAACCAAGCTAGAAATTTGAGATATGGCTTATATCAACAATTAACGGGCTGAAACATAATTCAATTAGAAATTAAATTGGAGGAAAAAAACCCATAATAATAAAAGGGCGATTTGCGTGTTGATTAAAGTGAAAACATGCAGTCATTAGCCTGTATTTAAATCTTATTAGCTGGGAGGTTGAGCAGTGCCTTACCATTAACCTGCCGGGTGCCTGCTGAGAGTCTGTCTTTCTCTGGCTGCTTAAATGGTTTGGATGTGCTTGAGACAGGTGCAAAGAGCCAAGATCTGTGCATGTCACAAATGAGTTAGGTAGGCAGGTGCTTGGAATTGCATAATCCTCAAAACACGGCATCCCCGTAGTGTTTTGCAAACCTGATATTTATGTGTCATCTCAGTTTTGATAGGGAAATTGCAGCATGCTAAAAAAAATTGCTAAAAGCCCTGCTTTTATGCACTCTGCTATGATACCATGAGTGATCAAGCTTCTACAGCCCAAAAACGACTTCAAAAATTTCCAGAGAAAGGTGCTCAGTCAAGTTGAGATAAACCTGGCTATTGTTGCTTTTGAATCACATTTTGTAGCCCACCTCTCCCTGCCCCCCATAGCCTCATGTGGATTACCTGGGCTTTCCCATTTTGTCCTCACAGCAACTATGTAAAGTAGGCTGGACTAATAGACAAGGACTAAGGAGGAGCTGAAGTAGTTCAGATTAATAGCAATGTAGAGCCACTGCCATCACATTCTGAGGGGATAATGATAGGTGAAAGCACTCTGAGAGTGGAAAGTCATCTGCACTATATGTTTAAAGCAGTATCATACTGTTATAAACAGTCATGTCTCTCCCAAAGAATCATGGGAACTGTAGTTTGTTAAGTGTGATGGGAGTTGTTGGGAGACCCCTATTCCCTTCACAGAGCTGCAATTTCTAGCGTAGTTTAACAATCAATTCCTCTTCATATGGAGCTCTGCAACTGTAGCTCTGCTGGGAGGGAATAACAGCTTTCAGCACACTTAACAGACAACAGCTCCCAGAATTCATTGGGGAAAGCCATGACTGTTTAAAGTGGTATCATAGGGTTATGTGTGGTATCAATGTAGCCCAGTAGTGCCCTTGCAGAACTTAGCATCAACAGGCCGGCCCTATTATTGTTGTGGCTCTTGTTCTTGTGGATTACCTGTTTTTTGAGCATTCACCCTTTGTCTGCACAATGTTTGTGGGAAGGTTAGACTACATTGGCTATGCATCAAACACTTGTTCTGATTGGTTTGTGGGGAGGTTAGATGACATTGTACTAAACACACACAAAACCGCCCACATTTCCCCATCACTTTCATTATCGCAATAAGTCCAATTTGGGTGAGGGGAGCAAAGTTCCAAGTCTACTTGAATTGCACAATTTCAATTTGTCAGTATATGCAATTTAATTCCATCTGAAAATAGTGTCCATATGAAAGCACCCTCTTTCTACCACAAGCTACTCTTGCCTTGGGAAAGCTGGTTGGAATAACTTCCCACACCCCCGAATGAGTGTACTCCCACCACCTTCATTATATTGGTCAAGACCCCCTTCAAAAGTAAGATTCTCTTTTTAGGTGTCATCATCTTCATCATCATCATCATTATTATTATTATTATTTGAATTTCTAAACTGCCCTATACCCAGAGGTCTCAGGGTGGTTCACAGAGAAGATCAACATAAAAAACCAGAATATATATAATCAAAATAAAAACAACAACCCAATGACATCCCCATGAAAAGAGCCACATTTTAAAAGGGCACCGGATGTCAATCAGATCAACCAAAGGCCTGTTTAAAAAGGAACGTTTTTGCTTGGTGCCAAAAGGTGCATAATGAAGACGCCAGGCGAACTTTCCTGGGGAGAGCATTCCACAGAAGGGGAGTCACTGCAGAGAAGGCCCGTTCTCGTGTTGCCACCCTCCTGACCTCTCGAGGAGGAGGCACGCGAAGAAGGCCCTCAGAAGGCCCAGATGATCTCAGGGTCCAGATAGGTTCGTATGGAAAGAGGCGCTCCTTGAGGTATTGTAGTCCTGCGTTGTTTAAGGCTTTTTAGGTCAAAACCAGCACTTTGAATTGGGCCGGAAACTAATTGGTAGCCATTGCAGTCGGACCATGATCTGTGTAATATGCTCAAACCATCTTGCTCCAGTGAGCAACCTGGCCACTGAATTCTGCACTAGCTGAACTTTCTGAACCGTATTTAGATGCAGCCCTACATATAATGCATTGCAGTAATCTAACCTTGAGGTTACCAGGGCATAGACAACAGTAGTTAGGCTATCCCTGTCCAGATAGGGGCATAGCTGGGCCACCAGCCAAAGCTGATGGAAGACACTCTGGGCCACTGAGGCCACCTGAGCCTCGAGTGACAGCAAAGGATCCAGGAGTACCCCCAAGCTACGAACCTGCTCCTTCAGGGGAAGTGTAACACCATCAAGAGCAGGCGACTTCTCACCCACCCAGTCTAGGGAACCATCCACTAACAGTGCCTTATCTGTCTTATCTGGATTGAGTTTCAGTTTGTTCTGTCTTATCTGGATTGAGTTTCAGTTTGTTGGCTTTCATCCAGTCCATTACTGAGGCAAGATGCTGGTCCAGCACTTCCACTGCCTCAGCTGCAGATGAAAAGGAGAAATAGAGCTAAGTGTCATCAGCATATTTCTGACAACGTACTCCAAACCTCCGGATAACCCCACCCAACGGTTTCAAGTAGGTGTTCAACAACATGGGGGATAGGATTGAGCTTTTCAGAACCCCACACTGAAGATTTCATGGTGCTGAAAAGCACTCCCCAAGTAACATTCTCTGGGAACGACCCTCCAAGTAGGCCTGGGACCACTACAAAGCAGTGCCGCCCAACCCTAGTTCAGAGAGTTGCTCCATGGTCGATGGTGTCTTCTCTTGCATTCAGAAGAGTTGCCTTCCCCTATTTTACAACTGTGCAGGAGCACAGCTCAATCTGTCTCTCGATAAAGAGAGAATAATAATAGCTCTTTGTCGGCTCGTATTCATGCCATTTGTCTCTTTTTGTTTTAATATATTCCCTCTTCCCTCCTCTGTGGAGTGTGTCCCTACACAAGAGCATTAGATCAGATTTTTAGATCAAATTATCCTTCTGCTGCATAAAACCATCTGTAATTATTCCCCTATAACCACAACTTTAAATTGCTACTGAACACAACAAACAAGCCATTTTCACGCATCTACCAAAGAAGATTAAATGGCAAGCTAATATCTGAGGCTTGCAACTTTGCACATGGATATATTATGTTAAAAACGACTTTAACTGTTTTGACAGTAATAGGATCAGTCCTTGTGGTCTCAACAGGATTCCATCAGTACTGGGACACGAGGGTGATGGGAAATGGAATATTCTTATTGATCCACTCTTTGGGGGGGGGGAATAATGAGAGAGATGTTGAGCAAATCTCTCTGGTATGAGATGGGCAATGGGGTCAACAGTGAGATGAGAGTGAAGCCCTGTAGTTGCAAGCTAGTTTTTTAAAAAATTAAAGGGTTTTGAGGAGCCTACATTTAGGATGTTAACTAAGATATGAGCCTTGCTTGATCAGTCCAAAGGTCCATGTAGTTCAACATCTGATGGAAAGCCCTCAACTTGAGCACAAGAGCACTCTCCCTTCATGTGATTCTCATCTGAGGCATACTATCTCCAACAGCAGAGGGTAGAACTTAGGCATTATAGCCAATTTCCCCATATTCACTGCTCCTGCCTTGCAGCAGCTCCCACTTCCAAGCCTTTCCTAGGACCATGGATTTCAGGGAACAGGGAAGGGAAGGCAGGCGGGAACTTTTGCAGGAGCATTCTTGCTCAGGGACCTCATTGGATGCAACCTATTATTTATTAATCATTTTATTTTACTTGAAATTATTTTACTTTGTCACCTTTGTCCTTTCTGGCTCTGTCAACCAGTGACCCAAGATTGCTCAGTGAAGGCAATCTTCACTGAGGGTGAGCGGGTGGGAAGCTCTCAAAGCAAAATGGCTGTGAGCTCCAGAGGATGCAGCCTTATATAGGATTTCCCCTCCCCTCTTCAAGGGCTCATGGGACAGTTTTTTCCCATGAGCCTACCACACAGAGAAGATACTGGGCAACACCTTGCCCAGTATTTTGCTGCAATCTAAGAGCTACATCGCTGCCTGGGAAAGGTGCCCCATGCTTAATGCTCCAAGGGATGGAGATTACAGTAAGCCCGCAACTCACGTGGGGGTTACATTCCAGGGAACACACCTAAAGCCAAAAATCACATATAGTCAAAACACATTGGGGTCAATAGTGAGGAGGGATGCCAATATTTTCTCCTGGATGCCCATCCCCTTTTGTTCATTCTTTCATTCATTCATTCATTTTGCCAAGCACATAAAGTTGAATGTGCCCAAGTTAAATGAGCATCAGTTGTAGGCTTAGTGTGTTATAATAACTTTGGAGAGGATGACTTCAAGTGGGCTAACAGAAATAGATAACACTTGAACACTGCACAAAATCAAAAAGGGGATTTTAATGAGTAGAATGAGAGTTGGGTTGTGTTTTTTTCCAGCTTAGAGTAAAAGAAATTGAAATATCCCAGCTAGTATTCCTTTGTTTAATGCACTTTCATGGAACTTTCCTTCTCTCCTTGCAAATATCTGATGTAGGAATACACTTTCAAGGCAACAAGAAGGAATGCACCTGACAGAACATGGCGACAGTAGTATCTCATCTTGATCCAAAATATTACAAGAAGGAGAACATTCATTCTTCTGGCAGCTCAAAGACACACACCCCAATCCATTTTAACTCTTGCAGAGCCCCTAGTGGCCTCTTAAAAACCTGTTGATTTGGGCCAAAGCTGGAACACAGACAGCAGCATTTCATCTTCAAAGGTGCAGGTAAAACATTGAGGCTGACAAGACAGCTTAGTTCAAGAGGTTTTGCAGAATCTCATCCCCATTAGTGTGTTTCTAATAGTACTAACAGACTTTGACCTATGGTTTCTTGGTATAATATATTTGTTTCATTAATGCTATATTCTAATAGTGAACATAGAATTGTGGAGTTGGAAGGCCATCCCCCAGTAATGCAGGAATCTCAACTAAAGCTTCCATGACAGATGGCCATCCAAGCTCTGCTTAAGGACTTCCAGTGATGGCGAGTCCACCACCTTTTGAAGGAGTCCAATGAACAACTCTTACTGTCAAGCAACATGAGGTTGGCTGATGAACTCTATTGAGCAACTAGCATCAAGGTTGGTGTCAGAACCTGGCATCCATAGGCAGCTGTCAGGGCCCCAGTATCTAACAAGACTCACAGATGAAGCCTGTTCTGGTATCAAAATTTTAAATGTAGTTCCGGGTTGTTGTTGTTTAGTCATTTAGTCGTGTCCGACTCTTCGTGACCCCATGGACCAGAGCATGCCAGGCACTCCTGTCTTCCACTGCCTCCCGCAGTTTGGTCAAACTCATGCTGGTAGCTTTGAGAACACTGTCCAACCATCTCGTCCTCTGTCATCGCCTTCTCCTTGTGCCCTCCATCTTTCTCAGCATCAGGGTCTTTTCCAGGCAGTCTTCTCTTCTCAAAGTATTGGAGCCTCCGCTTCAGGATCTGTCCTTCCAGTGAGCACTCAGGGCTGATTTCCTTAAGAATGGATAGATTTGATCTTTTTGCAGTCCATGGGACTCTCAAGAGTCTCCTCCAGCACCATAATTCAAAAACATCAATTCTTCAGCAATCAGCCTTCTTCATGGTCCAGCTGTCACTTTCATACATCACTACTGGGAAAACCATAGCTTTAACTATAAGGACCCTTGTCAGCAAGGTGATGTCTCTGCTTTTTAAGATGCTGTCTAGGTTTGTTATCACTTTTCTCCCAAGAAGCTGTCGTCTGTTAATTTCATGACTGTGGGTAGCTGGTTCTAACTCCCAATTAATTTCTCACATTGTTCTTGACAAAGCATTGCTCTGGCATTGTGTGGGAGTTTGAAAGGGACCACAAAATGTGGAGATGGTCCTGATTGGCACCTGAAATTGATGCAACTGGCTGATAAATTGTGCCAGCCAATGGTGGTCATTGAAGTCACAAAATACCAGGAAATTTATCTCATGCTTGCTCTTTTGAAAGGAATGTGACTGATAACTAGACATGAGCTTAATCCAGGCCGTTCAGCCTTATTTAAAGGAAAACACTGCCTTGCTTTCCTTGCAGGATATAGTAAAAGCCAATTCAGAGTTTTTATCATTGCATGGTGAAATCTTCTGTCATCTACAGGGATCCAATGTGTGACTGGATCTGTAACCTTCATGGTTTCAGTAGCTGTGTAGCAGCCGCTGTGTTGAGCAGAGCTCAAATAAACACTTTCAGAAAAACACATCTCCAGGGGAGAAGTGCTCAAAGTCACCAGATGGATGGGGAAACACTGGTTTATGACTCATTCTTTATTCGTGAAATGTATACACTGCTTTTCAACTTTGTGATACCAAAGTAGTGTACAATTAAGACAATTTAATAAAAACATTTTTGTTTGAAATGAATATTTAAATAACAAAAACCCCAGCCTTCTTCCTCTTCTTCTTCTTCTTCTTAGTATTATTATTATGATAGAAGAAAAAAGAGAGCAAGAACAACAGGGAATCACAAATGTTATGAAAAAGTTTAATATTCCCCAAGGGAGAACAGAATGGAATGCCTCTTGTTGTTTAGTCGTTTAGTCATGTCCGACTCTTCGTGACCCCATGGACCAGAGCACACCAGGCACTCCGGTCTTCCACTGCCTCCCACAATTTATCTCCTTCATGGATCACTGCCTTGTTGTGGCGAAGGGGCTTGAATAACTCAGAGAAGCTATGAGCTATGCCGTGCAGGGCCACCCAAGACCGATAAGTCATAGTGGAGAGTTTTGACTAAAGGTGATCCACCTGGAGCAGGAACTGGCAAGCCACTCCAGTATCCCTGCCAAGAAAACTCCATGGACAAAAACAACAGGAATGGTTCTCACTTGTTAAACAAATGACCATTAAAAGGATTATTGAAAAATATTTAGCCAGAGCTAAACTTACCTGTTCGAGTTTTTGCAGTTATTTTCAGGAAGGCAATTCCATGACCGGGGAAGCCACAATGCAAACCTAGTAGCCATCCGTCGTCTTTCAGAAAGGTTTGCACAAGTGGATTATTTAGAAGGGTCCCCTCAGATGATACTAGAGTTTGCTGTGGGAAATAAGGTCCTGGTGATGGGGGGAGGGGAGGGGTTCGCTTTCTTGCATTAGATATCAATCTTCTTGGCATTTAGACTGTGGAGTTCTGCACTATAGCTACTTAAAAGAGTTCCTTTGAAAGCAATATTTCACATGAAGACGATGTGAGAAACAATGAAGAAACAATGTGATGGTAGGTTTCTTTTTATTGCTACAAACGAACAAAACAACTTTTTGGACCTGAAAGGAAAAACTAATGCTATTTCATTAGAGATATAGCATTTGTTAACTATTGATCACCTGCTGGAATTCTCTGAGGTAGGGGAAGCATGGGGCGAAGAATATTTTCTCTAAATGATTCATTGCAAGGAACATAGGAACTGTACATTATTTTTTATTTGCTTGGGTTTTGCTGATAACTGTGGAAATATCTACTGTACAAACAAGAACTAGTAAATACGCATAAAGGTCGTCTTTCTGGGGATGGAACCTTGTTCTGAAACCTAACTGTCCATGTTGCCCAATATTTGCCTTCTATTTACACGAGCAGAAATTGCAGTTTGTTTGTCACAAATAACAGTTTCTGGAATGGGCAGGTGTCTGTTTCCAGACCATGGAAAGTATATATGTGATCACTTTGGATAAAGGGCAATATACAAATGAAAGAAATACATATTCATATAACTTAATAGCAAAGATTTTTCAAACATACGTATGCCTGCTGTGCTATCACCCTGTTATCTATGTGGTTCCTGGCCCTACCTACAATCCACCTCAGCTCTCCTGTGCCCCTTTCTCACTCCTTGTAATGTGTCCAGCTCTGAGCTGGGTTTCTGATGTATGTCTAAACTTCCTTCATTCCTGCTTCCACCACAGATACTATGCGCCTGAATATCTCCCAACACTTATATAGCCCATCAAGAGGCCTGTGTGTATGATATAGCAATGTATTAAAACAGAAATAATACATGGGTTTGTGATCACTTAGAGTACAGAAGCGCATGGTTTCAGTTTGATGTTAGCCAGTGTGGTGTAGTGGTTAAGAGCGGTAGACTCATAATCTGGTGAACCGGGTTCATGTCTCCACTCCCCTTAACAACTGGCTCAGGGTCTCCTTGTCGGTAGATGCAGTAGCTTCGCAGGTGCATCCTTTGAAGGACTTTGAAGCTGGAAAACTGTTTGCATGAAACAGCCTTAAAAAATTGATTTTTCACATAACTAGCCTCCTGATTCAATAAAAACGTCCAGCATTATTTGAAAGTTTCAGTGCAAGAATTTTAATAGGCAGACATTTCAGCTCAGCACTGAACATCTTATACAAAGAAATAAAACCCTATTTATATAAGATCGGCAATGCAAATTGCATATGCACGTAAGCCTCACTCACACTAAAACATGTGATTTGTGTATTTTAAAATATTTTTCCCTCCACAAAGAAGTTGCTCAAAGCATCTTAGAAATATAAAAAGAGCAGTGTTCCCATCACTGAAACATAAATGATGGAACTAAAGATTGCAGCAGCGAACAAAAAAACCAAATGAGGACACAAAGAGACACTCACAATTAATGTATTAAGCAGCAGCATGATCCAATCTTGCTTTAAAAGGAACATTTTCAATTGCTGGTGGATCACAAATAAAGAGAGGGGGAAACTAACCAAATACGTGGTACCCCCATAGAGAAAGTTGCCTCATAAGGCTTTGGCACACTGGATGCAAGACAGGGGCAGCATCTGATCTTAAAGGGCAAGCAGAATAAACATAAGAGATGGTTCTTCAAGTTCAGTATCTCAAGTTGTTTAGTGCTTTGTAGGTAATACCCAGCACCTTAAATTGCACTTGGAAATGTACTGGAAGCCAGTGTACCTGATCCAATAAAGAGGGGAAGGAGCACATCATCCCAACACTTTGTCTTGATCAATCTTTCAGGGGCAGAATTTCAATCGTTATTTCAGAGATTTTTTTCTCCAAGGGCAGACTCACACAGAGTGCATTGCAGTAGTCCAGTTGAGATGTAACTAATGCATGGATGTGCACCTACAGTTTTCACCTTGCACATGATGTGGAAAGGAGTGTGTGTGTGCAAAATCCTCCTTCCTTCAGTATGAAACCTACATCTGAAGTGCTTTGTGAGCTGGCTTTTGTCCAGAGATCATCTGGAATTGTCTTGTACAATACTGTGCTTACAGAAAGAATCCTGTGCACTCATATCATCACCCTGCCAGAGGACCAGGCACTCTATGTGTGAATGTTCTGTGCATGAAAACAATGTGAGTCCAATGAGCCAGCCCAGGAGAACATTTCCTAGCACACAAACTCACTACATTTAATATACAGCCTCTGCCTCGGGCCATTTCTGAAACTGCAGAAAATTGGAAGTGAACCAGTTAGTTTTTGAATTATGATTTTTACCATAATTTAATTTACATAAAAGAGCAAAAGTGTGTTTTCTATTTTCCCCATCATTACTAAACCTTACCCTTGATCCATTAGCTTGTGAATGGCATTCTTATATTTGTTTCATGAGCATTTCATTTTATACCAATGTGTTCGTTTTAGTAAACACCTTTAGTAACTATTTCGGGATATAAGATAAATTAGGCTAAATATAAAACCTCCTTTCCTTCTCTGCCGTTCAAAAAATGAATGTGTCTGATAGCTATTTAAAGCAGCATATGACTGCCTTTCATTATCTAAGTATTTATTTCCTAAACAAGTTAAAAAACACAGATAAAAGAATGTGGATCTTTCAATTACTCAGCTGTGAAGGCAGATCTGAATAGATGGCTCTCTTACCCTTGCCTTTATGGGATAAGATGAACATCATAAAAAAATGAGTGTTGCTTATATTATTAGAAGCTCAACTAGGAAAATTCCAAGATACTGGTGGAAAATAAATATATAAAGGTTGTCTGTGGGTTTTGATGTGGAATGGGAAGAAGCAAACACTTTTATGGGGAAATATACTGACCATTGAGAGACACAAGGCTTATTTGCTAAATTTTAAGCTATAATATATTGTAATTATGCCTGCTTAATAGCTGTTTAATAGAAAAGCACCCCTGGTTTGTTTGTTTTAAAAAAAAAAAACACCACGGTCAGGGAACTGCCATCAGGGCCAGAGGGAGAGAGCGGGCTCTGGAGGGGTCCCAGAGAGCGTCCCGGGATGGGGAGAGGCAGCCCATCTTCTGGGGAAGAGAATCAGCGTAGCACCAATGGAGAAGGGGGGCAGATGGGGGAATCGGCAGGGAGAGTAAGGGTCCTCCGCTGCCTGCACCCTCCTTGCGCAGGAGGCTTCCGTGCAGGGAGAGTAGGAGGAGATTAGGCGTCAAAGAGCTTCTTTGCTGGAAGAAGTTCAAGAAATGCCCACTGACGGATTCTGCCAGCGATTGAGTCAGTCACAGGTTCACTCAGGCAACCCAGCCAGGTGTTGCACCGATTTACGCACAAGCAACCCCTAGAACCATTACAACCACCACACACATTATAATAGATGAAGAGAGGAATGTTTCTCTCCTTCTACTGTGACTTACAAAATGCAGGTCATATTATTTTCCTAAGACAGAATCGCCCAGCACTTCTTAGCATGGCACAGATGTAGAAATCGGGTGTATCCAACAAGCCTAAGCCCCACTGCCATTTTAAGTATTTCATCCAATATTTTGGCTCCAAAATGTTCATTTTGCCTGAAATTGATATACTGGTGGTTCTTGGGGTCTCAATTTTCAGCGGTGCTGTGTGCAACGCCAAAAATTGGTGCCCCACTACCGCACACCTTCAATTCTACATAATCATCAAGGAGCCCCCTTTAGCGCCGCCGCAGCTCTATGCCCAGTGTAACTGAGCCAGTGCTCCCCTATATCTGCCTTTGGGTATACTAAGCAAATGCTTAATCACAAAGGGCAAGAAGGCAAGTGTAAACTGGCTGGCCTCCATTAACATAGACCATTTGAGGGCTCCCGCCCCCTATTCTGAAAGCTCCAGAATATCCACCTATCCCAATGAAGTCATACCTACGTGATTTGTGTCATGAACCTGGAATTGGATTCCATGTCTTCAGGAGATGAGGGCAAGGACTCTGAAGCAGAAAGGGAAGGGCACGCAGGGTCAGCCACTAGACATGTCAACAACGAAACCTTGAACTTGGCTTTGTAGCTACTTGGTGAAACTTGTGTAAAGTTCTTTCCCACACTGACACACTCCAGCAGCTGCATTTTGCACTACCTGCAACTTCTGAATCAGCTGCAATGGTAGCGCCTCATATTGCACATCACAGTAGGATCATCATGAGTTTACCAATCATCATGAGTTTACCACTAGGGCAGGACTATCCCTGTCCAGGAATGGTCATAGTTGGCTCACCAAGGAAAGTTCCTAATGGGCATTCAGAGCCACTGAAGTCACATTAGCTCACAGTACAGGGGTGACAACTTGAATAAAATATTGGGGGGCAGGTAACCCCTGCCCTGCATAATCAATTACAAGGTATGGCGCTCACACACCATTTGAATGGCAATGTCTTGTTAAGCAGGGCATTTTCACTTTATTTTTCTATCTCTTTTCCTTCTGGTGTGGTGTTCTGCACATAGTATGCTTAGTGTTAAGGTTTAGATTTATAAGTTCTTGTAAGTTTAAGTTAAGTTTGCTGCAACTGGATTTCTTATGGACTGTGCCAAACCTGAATATATTTATTTGTGACCATTATGCTCATTTGCCTTCAATAGCAGTAAAGTTCTGCTGGATGAAATACAATTGCCACTGGTCTATTTCTTGGGAATCCTGCAATGTGTTTAAGTTGTTACTCTGCTAACTATACATCAGGGTCCTGCTCTAGATCAATATTGAGTAGAATTCCATGACATGCCCAACTTGAGGGGGGCAGCCCTCTTAAATATATTATTGGGGGAGCTAAAGGTACCTCAGCCCCTAGGAGTTGGCTCCTATGCCCTGGTAACAGTGATGGATCTAGGAGTCCCCCCAGACAATGAACCTGTTTCCTTCAGAGGGAGTTTAAGCCCATTCTGTGCAGCTAGCAGCCCAATTACTGGACCAGTGAACTGCCCACCCACATAAGCTCCATTTTGTCAGGATTCTGTTGTTGTTCATGTCTTCATTACAGAAAACCCAGTTTTTAAAGGTGGTGCACCGTAACTCTTGGTTAAAGATCCTAATGTGTTCTTTGAGAATATTTGTGTACCACACATATGTAGATAAAGAAATGTGGCAACAAAAGACGCACTGTTTTGTATCTAGGGCCTTCTAAATGACACCCAGGCTAAGCAAGACTCATAAACCAATTATATGGAATGACTGGATATACTGTGGGATTTTGTCTATTAAACAGCTATTGGGAAATTAACAATATAATCCCTTTTCTTGATTAAATAAAAAATCTGGAGAAAAATAAAACAGGACCAGCTAGAACATGTAACTGCCTGTTAATTGGGGTCTCATAAAATTGGAATATATGATCCACTTTATCTTTTAATATTGTGTAGATTACGTCAACCAATATCTACTATATTCCATTTTCCCTACAGCTTGCTTATTTAAAGCTAAGCTATTGTAAATGCAGTAAAATAAAGATTCCGTTTGTAGTGTTGGCCTTATAATTTTAGAAGTGTTAGAGCTCTGTATTGTTCAGTCCATCCATAATGCATTTTTAATATGTTAAAGTCACCACCTCCTCCCACTAATTACTAGTAGTGTATTTGAGGGGGCAGAAATGGAAGGGGGGAATTCTTTGACTTTGGGAGGGTGGTGGAGGAGGAGAATTGTATTCATCACAATTAGAGCTTTTCCTGTTTCATTGCGGTTCACATACCACCAAATACTATGTCATTCACCTCGCTGTCCATGCTATTTTACATAATTTAAATAAATTAATGGCATAATCAGCTCCACACCATTCATTTCAATGTAAAGAAATGCTAAAACAATATTTTAAAAGTCATTATTTATATATTGTTTGCAGATTAAAGCTGCAAAAACCACTTCCGGAACTATAATGGGATATACTGGAACTAGAGCGCTCATTTCCATATTATTTACAAGCAGATTTTTTAATGGAATCAAATAACATGGAAATGAACACTAAACTTGTGCTATATTCCTCTATAGTTCCATAAGTGGCTTTTACATTATGTGAAAGCTCAGAGTGAGGGGAAAATGTATATCTGAAGGAGTGTCTCCAACCACATCATTCAACCCAGATACTGAGGTCAGCTCCGAGGGCCTTCTGCCAGTTCCCTCACTGTGAGAAGAGAGGTTACAGGGAACCAGGCAGAAGGCCTTCTCAGTAGTGGCACCCGCCCTGTGGAACGCCCTCCCACCAGACGTCAAAGAGATAACAATAATGTAGACATCTGAAGGCAGCCCCTATTGGGAAGCTTATAATATTCAGTGTATTGTTTGTTCTTTCATAGTCTGTTGGAAGCCACCCAGAGTGGCTGGGGCAACCTAGTCAGGTGCAGGGGCACCAACTATAGAATGAAAGCTTCAGCCCCCTCAATATTTCTGGGCAGTGGGGTTAGCCCCCACCCCCAATATTGAGGGGATGGCCAGCCCCTGCTCCCCCCAGGTGAGCAATGGCACACCAGGCAGGGGCGGGATGCACAGAGGGCGATTTTCACCCTCCATACTCCCTGCCGTTGATGGGCAAGCACTGGCAGACCGGGTGGGCAGGATGGAGCAGATCACGTAGTGCCGGGCCCCTCAATGTGGGGGGCAGGTCGGCACCCCTTGTCAGATGGGTGGGGCACAAGTAATAAATTGTCACTGTTACTGACTGTCGTGTGAATGCAGCCAACAACAGGAATGAATACTGATCATATTCACTTGACTGATTTCTATTCATGAACATAATCAAACACATGAACTGCATCAGTTTCGACTTCTGTGTCCACTTCATGCAGAATCCTCTGACACCCCTAGTGGAGGAGTAGGTATTTCTGCATGATTTCCCGGCTGTTTCTTGAACAACCCCAGCCCAACCGAGAAGTGAAATACTACAATGGACTTACCATGTACAAAGCCGTGTTGCTTAGCCAGCTTCAGCCATTCTTACTTCCTCTAGGGGTTTCTGTGCATATGTGGCAACATATTGCTGCACACTTTAGGTACACTTTAGGTACAGGTACAAGTCCCCGAGGGGAGGAAAGGAGCCCATAGAAATAACCTGTTCTGACCTCTTGTTTAAACAAGTGCAACCCAAAGCACATTAAAAAATACTCTTTAATCCTCGCGACACCCTCTGTGAGATCAATAATGGTATAATCACTTGACAGAGGGGCTAACTAGCTGAAACACTCAGCTCAAGGAGTAATTTTGCAGATCCTGACTCCTGAGGTGAATTTTGCAGATCTGTCTAATTTACCTCAGAAATCGAAACAGGACTCATCCTGAATAGACATCACTTTCTCACTACACCAATCAAGCTCCATTTTCCCTAGGAAACAACAAGGAAAATGAGCTTCAAACAAATATGCAGTCTTACACTGGTTGCTGGGCTGAGGTATTCAGCTCAAACAAATTTTGTGGGTTTCATGAGTGGGGTGAAAACACCGCCTGAATATTATATTAATCTTCAAAGCGAAGGAGGGCTTATTTAAAGATATGTGGTGTCACCTTCATAAGTACCAGGTGACTTAAGGTTGTTTTTCTTTGATCCTTGTCTTTTTTGTTTGACAGCATGTAGTTTGACAGCATGCTCTGGTCACACTGTTGCTGACTTACTGGAGCACATGGAGCTGGGGGAAGTGCTTAAAAATTCATTTTGTGAATCACTCAAAAGAGTTTTTTCAGTGATCTCCACAAAATGGAAGCAAACCCATAAGTCCTGATTCCATTGTAGCTCAGTTTTTTTCTGGACTTTCACATCTCTAGCAATATCCCTTTATTGCTAAGCTCTGTCTCTTTTTACTGTGGGATAACCAGCCTCATATATACCCAACATGCTTAAGTCTAATGAATGTATGAAGGGGTTAATGTACAGAGTAATCTGTCCTGCCAGGCTTTGGGATACTAGGTGGGCTTGGAACAGGTGCTCCCTGCATGAGGAAACTGCAACGGGTCTGCCCTACTACCAGGAAGCAGCAGGAGCCAGGTAACTACAGGTAACTATCTGACAGTCAAAATAGATCAACAACTCAGAATAGGCCAGGCATGACTAAGGTTTCAACTAGTTCCCACTCATCTATGGAGGGGACCATACCCAGAGAGGTGAAGAAAGTTTCTATTACATAACAGACTCATCTGTTATGTTTCTATTACATAACAGAGACAATCTGCACACACTACACCAGACAGGGACGCGGGTGGCGCTGTGGTCTAACCACTGAGCTTCTTGGGCTTGCCGATCAGAAAGTCGGCAGTTCGAATCCCCTGACAGGATGAGCTCCCATTGCTCTGTCCCAGCTCCTGCCAACCTAGCAGTTCGAAAGCATGCCTGTGCAAGTAGATAAATTGGTACTACTGCGGTGGGAAGGTAAATGGCGTTTCCGTGCGCTCTGGTTTCTGTCACAGTGTTCTGTTGCACCAGAAGCGGTTTAGTCATGCTGGCCACATGACCCAGAGAGCTGTCTGTGGACAAACCAGGGGTCCTTTACCTTTTTTACTACACTGGACAGCTGGTAGCCCTTGTAGAGTAGCCATTTTATGGCACTCCAGCATAGCATAGCTTCACATATGTTTTACAGTGATGTGGTCCTTGCCTGGTATAAACAGGATAGGCTTGATCATGAATTCTCTGAGGGGAATTGTTGGTCGCTGTACAGTGAATGGCAGGCAGAGATGAAAGATGGACCTGAGCTCTGGCGCTTGGGATATAACCTGCCCACTAGATGCATGTCATTCACTGAATATATGTGATAGCATTACTAGTAATAACAAGCAGTGGAACTGGGAAGGACACAAGAGTTAGTCTTCTGCTCCCAGTTAGCAATGATTTATTCTTGGATTTTGCAGCAATGATCTATTGTATGCCCCCTTTCCCCTCCCCAAGCTGTAATTTCGTCTCCTTTAAAATTAGAGTAATTGCTCTGAACCTTTCCTTACAAATGGCTGCGAGATTTTCATTATTAATGTTTCATTATAATCAAGGGTAGCCAAAGTTTCATTAGATTCTGACTGCTAGACAGCACACCCCAACCACGGATGGAGGTTTTTTATTCCCAGTGGGACCTCTTTTATATGAAAGCATTTGGTGAGGGTCACCGACTCTCCCCCCACCCCACCCCCAAGCAAGATTAAATGTTCACAGAATGGGGGGGGGGAGGCTGTCTCACATCTGTGCCAATATGTAACAGGCTTTCGTACTATGACAGCAAATGTGGTTTCATAAATAATAAGAACAAGCACCTGTTGTGAATAATGTCATTTGTGGGAATGTAAGCACCCCGTGGGTGTTGTGTAATATGACAGAAGTAAAAGAGAAGGGGGGCCAGAAAATAAAGTAAATGTGAACAGAGAAGCTGTGGAAGTGTGCTTGTGGAACATCTGAGACTCCTAATATGGAACTCAAAAGAAAAATGAAGTTCTAAATCTTTTTCTGAATCACATCAATGTATGGTCCAAAAAAGGACTTGCAGCATCTCTCTCCACTCTCACACCTACAGTTCCCAAAGTGTGCTAACTCTGTATTTGTCTGCAAGGTGACAGCAGCAGCAGCAGCTGTGATGGAGAACAGGGAGAAGGTAGCAGCTCAAGACTTGAAGACCCTCCCCCCACACACACTTTACAAGAGCTATCATGTGGAGGTAAGTAAAGGCAAGGATGATTAGGAGGTGAGTAGCGAGAGGATGTTTACGTCTTCAGCTGCTTGGGTTGTCTCAGAAAATCAGCTGATTTGTTTCCAGGAGGGTTTGGGGTTTTTTTAAAAAAAAGAAAATTTGGAAGCCTGTGATTGTTCGTTCATCTCTGTTTATTAGTAAGGGCCATGCTAGATTTTTCAGCTTCTGGGAAATACTATGGACCTACCCAGTGGCATAGCGTGGGGGTGCAGGGCGGCCGGCCGCACCGGGCGCAACATCGGGGGGGGGCGTGCTTGCACTCGCAGCTCTCTGCCCCTACCTGGCTCACTCACTCTCTCTCACTGCAGTGCTAGCTGTGCGAATCCGATCCGAGCTGCTGGGTCATCGCCCACTGTGGAGGGGGTGGGTGCCAGGCGTGCGGTGCGGAGAGAGAGCGAGGGACTATCTGGGGGAGGGACAGTGCAGCGGCCACCCAGAGCAGCGCTGAGCGTGGGAGAGAACCACACCAGACCAGACCAGGTAGCAGCAAGAAGAAGCTGGCAGCGGCGGCAGGTTAGGGGTTAGGGAGCGCAAATTACTTGCCTTGCCCCGGGTGCTGACAACCCACGCTACGCCACTGAACCTACCTCCTAAAGAGCAATCAGCAAATCAAAATAGTCCTGCAGAGGATAGTTCTCCTGCTGAAATGATTTGGAAACCAGCTTCTCTTGGGGGGCAAAGCTGATTCCTTTTGGGGCCGCTAGCTCAAAAACTCTGAATGAAGCACAAGCTAGGCTTTGTGGTACTGATGCAATCCACAGTGGTAGTCCGTTTCAGAAACAAGACTAGGTTAGAGTGGGAGTATATAGTGTATTGCAGCACCACCATGTGGTTAAGTCATATATATTTATTGTGGTCATTTAAAGTAAATCGTGTTGAACTCCTTGAAGGGCAGGTGCCATAGTAATACAGTGGTACCTCAGGTTAAGAACTTAATTCGTTCCAGAGGTCCGTTCTTAACCTGAAACTGTTTTTAACCTGAGGTACCACTTTAGCTAATGGGGCCTCCCGCTGCTGCCACACAGCTGCTGTGCGATTTCTGTTCTCATCCTGAAGCAAAGTTCTTGACCTGATGTACTGTTTCTAGGTTAGCAGAGTCTGTAACTTGAAGAGTATGTAAACTGAAGTGTCTGTAACCTGAGGTACCACTGTAAAGGAGAAGGTCCTTTATTGCAAAAGTTAAGCACAATCAAAATATTCAGTAGCTACAAAACTCTGGGAAGAGTGAAATCACAGAGGGAATGGAAGATGGATTATAAGAATGCAAAAGAGTGCGTGCAGGATTAGTTCAAGTCATTTGAATGCTGTAAAACGTGCTCAGTTGTGTTGTTGTTGCTGACGTTCTATTGGTAAGAAGTGTAGCTCAGTGGCAGAGCCACTGCTTGGAATGCAGACAGTCCCAGTTTCAATCCCTAGCTGTGGCTGGATGGTTGCGTGGGAGCCGGTTGAAGTTAAATCCTTCGAAGACAGAGGCCCTCTGGCTGGGACGGGATGATATGGGACTGAGGGGGCAGCTCCCATCTCTTACGGGGGTGCAATTAGTGCCAGCACCGTCCGTTAAGAGTTTGGGTGTAATCTTCGATACCTCCCTCTCCATGGAGGCGCAGATTGCAGCTATTACAAAGGCGGCATTTTTTCATCTCCGCCAAGCTAAGCAGTTGGCTCCTTACCTCTCTCGCCCTGACCTAGCTACTGTGATCCACGCGACGGTCACCTCCAGACTGGATTATTGTAACTCGCTCTACGTGGGGCTGCCCTTGAGACTGACCCAAAAACTCCAGCGGGTGCAGAATGCCGCAGCGAGACTCCTTACGGGGTCTTCGCTGCGAGATCACATTCATCCGGTGCTATACCAGCTGCACTGGCTCCCGGTGGAGTACAGGATCAGGTTTAAGGTGCTGGTTTTAACCTTCAAAGCCCTATACGGCCTAGGACCCTCGTACCTACGGGACCGCCTCTCCTGGTATGCCCCACAGAGGAACCTACGGTCTTCAAACAAAAACACCTTGAAGGTCCCAGGCCACAGAGAGGTTAGGCTGGCCTCAACTAGAGCCAGGGCCTTTTCGGCTGCGGCTCCAACCTGGTGGAATGCTCTGTCACAAGAGACAAGGGCCCTGCAGGACTTGACATCTTTCCGTAGGGCCTGCAAGACAGAGCTGTTCCGCCAGGCCTTTGGTTAGGGCGCAGCCTGACTCCCTCCTCTGGCAACCTTTACAAAACTTTATGGCTGCCATCAATCTTGATTTTAATTAATTTTTATAATGTTTTTATAATGTCGCACTATTTTGGTGTTGTTAGCCGCCCTGAGCCCGGCTTCGGCTGGGGAGGGCGGGATATAAATAAAATTTATTATTATTATTATTATTATTATTATTATTAGCGTGATGCCTCCCTTCCCATCGGGGCAGCCCCAATCCCATTCCTACTTGTGTGCAAGCAGGGAGGGGCAGAGATTCCTCAGCTGGGAAGCAAGGCTTCACACTGCCTTTTGGAGCAGCCCCATCCCAACTCCTATTTGCGTGCAAACAGGAGCGGGGCAGGGCTGGGTGGGGATCTCTCAGTTAAACAATGGGAAGCCTCCCTTCCCAGCTGAGGGATCCCCTTATTTGCTGGGGTCAGGGAAGGTGGAGGCAGCCAGAAGCTACATCTTAGAGCCCCTGCATCACCATCATATGGGGACTTCCGAGCAGCTCCAGAAGCCAGCCAGAGACAACTGCTCCGGGCTGCTGAGGCTGCCGCTGCTGCATTTCCCAGGGACATTAGATGAAATCTGGGGACATTCCGGGGATGGAATTTGTCCAGGGATTTATTCACAAATCCAGAGACTGTCCAGGGATTTATTCACAAATCCAGATGTCCCGGGAAACAGGGACATCTGGTAACCCTATGGTAAAGGGTGAAGATTTTGCCCACCAATGGAAACTGTGGTTGAGTTTGATAGCAGTGCAGTAGCATGGGAGACTATTATTATGCTATATTATTCAATGATTGTTCATTCATTTCCTATTTATTACCCATATATCCCTCCTGACAGATACTGGCAAGTCTCCCTAGTGCTCCCTCTTGCTGCACTCGGATTCTGCTCAAGGGAGGACCTCATATAGTATCCACGTTCGAGCCTGGGGAGAATTTAGCAGAAATTTCTAAAGCATTCTAGTGTGCTCTGGCAGATTTGCTTGTGCAACAGGGATACATATAGGCTAGAAGAAAGGGTTGGGAGAGTATAGGAGCCCTTCTTTCAGCCTTCAGAAAATGTAAGTAAGGTAGAACAGTGTACCACTGAGAGTTTGGGAGGCACAAACAGTTAGGGCCGAATGTTGCCCAAGATGCTCTAAAATGAACAGTGGTGTGTGTGTGTGTGTGTGTGTGTGTGTGTGTGTGTGTGTGTGTGTTACAAGCAGGGCATTTTTCAGTCGGAACTCCTCAGAATTCAGTTCTGGCACCTCTCTGGTGAGCACCATTGCCATCACAAGAAAGCAACAGAGGCATTCATTGTGAGTTCCAGCACCTCTTTTTCTAGAAAAATAGCACTGGTTACATTGATATTTGTGCATGAAATGTTCCTGGAAGTTTGTGAATGTATGGGCAAATTTCTGAAGATGTAGAGTACTGAAGAGAGGTCTACATGCAGAGACCTAACCATGCGATGACTATACATCTTTGTTTTACTGTTCCAATTATCCGAGAAGTGGCCATGAGTTGCAGTGTTTGTGTGACCACCTTGGAGAAGCAGTCACCCATTCTGAACTGGCATCACCTACTCAAGATACCAAATCTATAACCTTCATTAATTAACCAAATAACTCTTCTTTCTGTGCCCAGACTTGTTTGGGAGTCATGGTGTCAGGGAACTGCCATCAGGGCCGGAGGGAGAGAGCGGGCTCCAGAGGGACTCCAGAGAGCACCCCAGGAGGGGGAGAGGCAGCCCATCTTCTGGGGAAGAGAATCAGCGTAGCACCAGTGGAGAAGGGGGCAGATGGAGGAAGCGGCGAGGCGGTTCCATGACTCCTTGCCTGGGACCAGCGGGGAGAGTAGGGGTCCTCCACTGCCCACGCCCTCCTTGCACAGAAGGCTTTCATGCAGAGAGAGTAGGAGGAGACTAGGTGTCAAAGAGCTTCTTTGCTGGAAGAAGTTCAAGAAACGCCCACTGATGGATTCTGCCAGCGATTGAGTCAGCTACGGGTGAGTGGCTGTCCGGACAGAAAAGGTTCACTCAGGCAACCCAGCCAGGTGTGGTGCCGGTTTACGCACGAGCAACCCCTAGAACCATTACACATGGGAAACATGCCATCGTTTTGTGTTCAGACCAGGGTATTCCTGTCCAGAACTCCTCCTTCTCTACTGCCATGATTATTAAATACTTTTTAGTTCGTATCTAGAACTGTTAAGTTGTGGATGAACATATCAGAAGACACAGTGATTCTTCAAACAGCTCTTGTTTATTCACAGGCCAGAACAGGACTGAACTGAAGGGTTCAACCAACCTGCATATATAGAGCTCCACAAGAACGTAACAGTAACCACTTTCTGTAACTATCCAATCACTGAACGTCACTTTCAATCCCTTATTTGTATATGTGGACCTGAGTGAAAACTATCTACAATATCCCCCTGCTGGCCCAGGGTGAGAACTTCAGTACGTAACAAGAACCATCCTTCTACCAGATCACTGGGTGAGCTCTGAATCTCATAGCGTTGGTTAAGGTTCCTTAGGACTGGTTGAGAGTTAGTTAAAAGGAGAATGAAGAAGCAAAGATTATGATGGTGATAATATATTTATGAATGCCAATAGCCCAGTGCCAGGAGGGCCTAAGGATTCCCCTGCTGGGGATGACCTTTTCATCTGATACCCTCCCTTCAGGGGGTTAACCTTAGTCATTGAGCTTTCTCTGCTTGGAATTGGACTCCCTCTGTGGTTTAAAGCCCTGGAAATTATTTCAAGTGGTTGTAAGCAAATCTATTGTGTCTATCTGATGAATCCCCAGAGATAGTGCAAATGCAAGGAGGGGGGAGTCGAGGGGGAGAAGGAACCTCTCCCTGCGGAGTGGTGGAGGCCCTAACAGTGATGTTTAGATAGCTCCATGGGAAGAAAATCTTCCTCACAGCAGAATATTTTCCCCTGAAACAAAACCATGGTAGGCAATTTCCATTTTCCATTTAAAATAAATAAATGGCTCGATGCCGCTGCACTCGGCAATCCTTTTCATTGTTGTCTCCTAAAGATCCATGTCAGCTGGTAGCAAGCAGTTGGTGGCAGGGAGGTATTGCTCCATAATTAACCTCCTTCCCTGAAACATTACTGCATATAAAACAATTATATTTAACAGTCCAGAGCCCAGTTAAACCTAATTTAGAGGACAGGAATGCTGTTGATTTAACTAATTACGGGCACTCCCTGTGTACTGAATTAAGGTTGTTTTGTTTTTAATATTAGTCGGTAACTCTGTGGCTATAATATAAACCAATTATTTAATAAATTTTCCAATTAACAAGGGTATACAAAAATAACAAAGAGCCTAGAAAAACGCAGTCAAATTATTGGATGTGGAATTAGGTATACCTCAATAAAACTGACTGTATCCGGTTGGAAATCCCATCCCAGTCATTACTATGTGTTGGCTATGAGTGAGTTGTTATTGTTCAGGGTGGGTGAATCCATAACATGCCATATTTCTCTCTGCATTACTTGATCATCCAGTACCATTCGATGATAATACCAACACAAATGTCAGAAATGGATATACAGATTGGCCTTATAGTACGTCAACTGGTCTACCTAGCCCAATGCTATCTACTCCCAACTAGCAGTAACTCAGGCAAAGGTATTTCAACTTCCTGCCTTTAAAAAGGAATGTTAAGAGATAGACAGGCCAGTTGTTCATCTCCAACTTCTCACCTCGTTTTAGCTCAGCCACAGCATGAGATTCTTAATCTGAGGGTCGTAGGTTCAAACCCCTCATTGGGCAAAAGATTCATGCTTTGCATGGGGTTGGACTAGATGACCCTTGGCGTCCCTTTCAACTCTACAATTCTATGATTTAATAATTGTGCAGATTATTAAATAATAATTTGGCAGGTGCAACATCTCGTGCAGGCTGAGGAAACTGAGACCTCCCCGAGGTCCAACTTTCTAGTAAGGGTGCAGCAGAATCACCCTGTTTACCCAAAGAAAGACTGGAACCTTTATGAAGTGAACAATCACAACAGCTCAACACACACACCCAGCACCCACTGTAAAAAAAATTAGGGAAAGGTGCTATGGCACTTACTTAAAAAAAAAAAGGTAAAGGACCCCTGGATGGTTAAGTCCAGTCAAAGGTAACTATGGGGTATGGCGCTCATCTCGCTTCAGGCTGAGGGAGACAGATTTCCAGGTCATGCGGCCAGCATGACTAAACTGCTTCTGGTGCAATGGAACACCATGATGAAAGCCACAGCGCATGGAAACGCCGTTTACCTTCCCGCCACAGCAGTACCTATTTATCTACTTCCACTGGTGTGCTTTCTATAAATGTACTTACTATAGTGCCCCCTTCTGCTGACACACACACTCTTCTCTGCCAGACCAAAAGGCCCAGGAGCATAACTGAGGTAGCAAGGGAAACTGGTGTTGACGAATGCTCCCAGGCCCTGGCAGAATGCTTTTTCCTATTAGAGACACTGAATGGGAGAGCAAGCCCAGGGTTTCCTGGCAGCACTCTGCCAGTATTTGTATCATTCTGGAAAGCCTTCCCCACCTCACCAAAGGTAGAACTGATATTTACAGTCCCATCAGTGGTGGGAAAAGGTGCTCCCAGGGGACATGATTATTTCCTGCCATCTTCCTCCACTATATTCTCCCAAATAAGTTACTGGGCCATGAGGGCCAAAGGAAGGAGCAGAGGTGGTACTTACCGGATCAATGCCTTTGCAAGCAAGCATTCAAACAAGGGCAGACATTTTTACGATGGCCACCCAGTACGAATGCTGGTGCCACTCTTGTATCATAGCAACTGTTTAGAAAAATCTTTGATGCATTTCCTGAATCAAAATATACACAGAGACTGTTTACAATCAAGTGATGGGCACTGGAGAGAACACCCGGTCACGTCCCTCTTCAACGAAATACAATAAAAATCTACATTTGGCAACAGTTGCTTCTGTTACAAATGAACTGCTGGAGATGAAAGCTTGTGACTTCCGTTACGCTCATTTAAGTTTACAAATAGTCTTAGCAGAATCTGGATTCAATCCATATTAATATAATGCAGGAGCTAAAATGACTATACAAGGACAGTTAAATTGAATCAGGTTGGTTTTCGAACCTGAAGTTCAACCATTGGTGTTTCCCAAGGTAGTTACATCTGTTTGCTTATAATGCTTATATTGTCTGTTTTATAGTAAGGGAAGGCAACATGTGGACAGCATTGGGGGAAGGGGCTGCTTGCTGCTGCTGAGCTGTTTTGAAACTCTGGCCACTGAATTATGCTGCAGGCTCACATCGTTTCTAGAGGCATGCCACATTTCCAGCAAGATTATGTACAACTCGTGGAATAAGAGATAGGAGAACTGCATCAGAGAAAAACCTCTCATTGGCTGATGGTACCCCGAGGGCAGGACACTGTTGCCTAGCAACCTTTCGCTGGCATCATCACGGATGCGTTGAAATCCTTCAGATGTATACCATATGCAACAGGAGTCTGAGCAAAATCCACTGTCCTGGGGAATTCTGACACATGCACACCCCCAATTCGATGCTCATTTCCTCCAAGTCCCACTTACGTTAGCCTCTTCCAGAGGAATATGCAAAACTCAGGCTAGCTCCTTACTCTCTTGCTCAGGGTTTTGCAAGCATTATTTCCCCAACACTGCACAGAGTACAACCATATCCCAGAGTCATCTGCATTCACAATGAAGGTCCGCTTGTCATCTCTAAATGCCCTCATTCAGTAGACTACCCAGAGCCCTGCTTCTACCCTCAGCAACACACATCAACCTAAACAAAGGTCACTGCTAAACCTACGCTGACCTTGTAGCTTCCTTCTCCATTACAGTTAAACTTTGGAAAATGACTATTAGTTTGCACAAAGTATAGATAGAATGGGCATAACAGTTCCTGATTTTCTTGCTGTTGCCACAGTACATCCCACTTAATAAAGGACATTCAGAAAGTTTCAGAAGAAACTGAGCTTTGGCACTTAACACCGCATAACACCAGTCTGGAAAGACCTACATTGGCTCCCAGTACATTTCCAAGCACAATTCAAAGTGTTGGTGCTGACCTTTAAAGCCCTAAAAGGCTTCAGCCCAGTATACCTGGAGGAGTGTCTCCACCCCCATCGTTCAACCCAGACACTGAGGTCCAGCGCCGAGGGCCTTCTGGCAGCTCCCTCACTGCAAGAAGCGAGGTTACAGGGAACCAGGCAGAGGGCCTTCTCAGTAGTGGCACCTGCCCTGTGGAACACCCTCCCATCCTCAAGGAAATAAACAACTATCTGACTTTTAGAAGACATCTGAAGGCAGCCCTGTTTAGGGAAGTTTTTAATGTCTGATGTTTTATTGTGTTTTTACTATTTTGTTGGAAGCCACCCAGAGAGGCTGGGGAAACCCAGCCAGATGGGTGGAGTATAAATAATAAAGTAGTAGTAGTAGTAGTAGTAGTGTTTTTCCTATGGCTGGGATTGAGCCATCGCTAGGGTGCATCAGCAGCTGTGGCATGAAACCTGAAAGATGTGCTCAAGCAGTGTCTGATATTGTGCTGAGAATACACTTACCATCAGGCGCATCATTTTGATTGCAGCATTCTGCATCGTCTTAGGGTACGGGTCACTGACATTTACAGGCCCACCTGCTCGCCTCAGGCACACACATACGCACCCACCCCAAAGAGACAGACAGAGAAAAAGCTTGTGCACACCTATTTTGCTTCCCCAATGGATCTGGGTAAAAATTGGACCTTGTAGAATTAATATGAGCCTTCAAACCTGCATAGAGCTAAAGGAGGAAATGGTAAATTGTGTTGCTCTTCCAGCCTCCTCCTTCACCGTCACAGGTAATCACCATCACCACCACATGACAAAGGCAGCAGTGGGTTTGGGGTGCATCTCAGAGACTTTGTAGGTGCCAGAGCAGATGTCAATGGTCCCATTGCACCCACAGCCACCAAGCCTGGCAACTCTTGTCTTAGGGGATGGTCTTCAGGTGCAAATTTAAGCTGAAGCTAAGCAGGAATGGGGTTAGGGGTTGCTCCAGTAAATTATTCCAAGGAACAAGCTGTCCATGGTTTAAAAAGAAATGAGGGAAGCGAAGGAGTGGGAAAGATAAAGCAGAGGATGTGCTGAAGAGAAGTCGGCAAGAGAGAGGAAAACATTAATGATGGACAGAACTTGTGTGTTTAAGTGTGCATTATTTATGAGCACAATTTCAGCTGAAATGCATTCCTGTCCGAGCAGAGCAAGCGGGAAGAAGGAGTGCTTGGTTATTTTTAGTGTGAATGTGTACTTGTTCCTCTAATGTTGTTAGTATCCAGATTTGAATGCCATATGTGCTTCTTGCAAACCAGCCAAAGATCTAAGCATCAGACAACTGCCACTTGAACACCACTTTTTTCCCCCCTTCTGAAATCTCTGGGGCAACATTAGTGTGGGCGGGAGACAGAGATCCCAAGAAAATACGTGCCAAATCACCATAGAGAATTGATGTTGTTCAGCATTATGGAGAAAGCATAAGGGAGTTTTGTGCGAGTAACTCAGGGTTGGTATTGACTTTCTGCCATGTGCTTCAGGACAAAAATATGCACTTGAAAGGCCATTCTCCCATTACACTATGCATGCTTCTTTGTGCAAGGCTGAATTGCTATGCAGGAAAAAGGCTGATATGGCAGAAGGAGCCCCTCTGCCAGTATAGCCTAATGGTTAATGGCTGAACTATGAACCAACCAACCCCCCCTGCCAGGGCATAGCCCAGTGGTAGCATATCTGCTTTGCAAGCAGAAGGTCCCGGGTTCAGTCTCCAGGGAGAGCTAGGAATGCCCCTGTCGGAAACCCTGGAGATCCTCTGCCAGACAGTGTGGACTGTCCAGAACAAGATAGACCAAGGGACTTTCTCAATATAAAGCAGTTTCCTATGCTCCTATGTTGCTGCTGCTATGGAGCTCCTAAGCAGCTGCTATCTCTTCCCAAGTTAGGAATGGGGAAATCTGTCAATTTTGATTTCTTTCACTTTCTAATTTTTTTTTTAATAAGTCAGGGCTTTGCATTTTCACAACAGCTTGCATTTTTTTAAAAGTCCTCTTGAAAAATCATCAGCGTTTTAGTACAAATTTCTCTTAATATGCACATATTTGTATGCAATTTAACCTAATTTAGCCTAATATATGCATTTTGCATATAGAGTTGCATAGAGTTCCAGAAAAACATCTACTTCTGCTTCATTGACTACGCAAAAGCATTTGACTGTGTTGACCACAGCAAACTATGGCAAGTTCTTAAAGAAATGGGAGTGCCTGATCACCTCATCTATCTCCTGAGAAACCTCTATGTGGAAAAAAAAGCTACAGTTAGAACTGGATATGGAATAACTGATTGGTTCAAAAGGAGTACAACAAGGCTGTATATTGTCTCCCTGCTTATTTAACTTATATGAAGAATTCATCATGCAAAAGGCTGCATGAATCCCAAGCCTGAATTAACATTGCCAGAAGAAATATCAACAACCTTAGATATGCTGATGACACAACCTTGATGGCAGAAAGTGAGGAGGAATTAAAGAACCTTTTAATGAGGGTGAAAGAGGAGAGCATAAAATATGGTCTGAAGCTCAACATCAAAAAACTAAGATCATGGCGACTGGGCCCATCACCTCCTGGCAAATAGAAGGGGAAGAAATGGAGGCAGTGAGATATTTTACTTTCTTAAGTTCCATGATCACTGCAGATGGTGACAGCGGTCATGAAATTAAAAGACGCCTGCTTCTTGGGAGAAAAGCAATGGCAAACTAAACAGCATCTTAAAAAGCAGAGACATCACCTTGCTGACAAAGGTCCTTATAGTTAAAGCTATGGTTTTCCCAGTAGTGATGTATGGAAGTGAGAGCTGGACCATAAAGAAGGCTGATCGCCGAAGAATTGATGCTTTTGAATTATGGTGCTGGAGGAGACTCTTGAGAGTCCCATGAACTGCAAGAAGATCAAACCTATCCATTCTTAAGGAAATCAGCCCTGAGTGCTCACTGGAAGGACAGATCCTGAAGCTGAGACTCCAATTCTTTGGCCACCTCATGAGAAGAGAAGACTCCCTGGAAAAGAACCTGATGTTGGGAAAGATGGAGGGCACAAGGAGAAGGGGACAACAGAGGACGAGATGGTTGGTCAGTGTTCTCATAGTTACATACATGAGCCTGACCAAACTGTGGGAGGCAGTGGAAGACAGGAGTGCCTGGCGTGTTCTGGTCCATGGGGTCACGAAGAGTCAGACACAACTAAACGACTAAACAACAACAACAACATCATACATTTTTGCACTCGTTACTTGGTTGAAGAACTGCATTGCAACATTCAGAAATACATGAATTTTGCAGTGTGACTGTGTTTAAGTTCATGTGAAAAGTGGAAAATTTGATTGATTTGGCTTTAAATGCAAATTTCTCCCCACATTCCAAGTCACCATCAGCAAAATGTGGGTAATAATAATACTGACCTACAGATATATAGTTGTGAGCATTACTGAGACCTGGGTTACATGGCATGGCATACTGGACTCGAAGCAGCTTCCCAGATACCTGTGGAAAACATATAATGCCATTGCTTCTTGTGGTGAATTTCCCTGTCACTGCCCTGCCATCTGCAAACCCTGGAGTAGGGAAACTCATATGGTAACTAGAACGTATTTACTTCTTGCTACTCCAGAGGGCGGAAGCCAAACCACCGGTTCAAATTGAGAGAAAGGGGATTTCAATTAAACCTTCAGTAGAACTTCCTGATTTGATGGTGGAACAAACAGGTTGCCTCATAAGATGGTGGGATCTCCTTCATTAAAGGTTTTTAAGCAGATGGCCGCTTATCAGGAATGCTTTACAGTGGATTTACCAAATCAGCAGGGGTTCGGACTAAGTTATCTTTGAAATCTATTTTAATTTTATAGACCTAACTTCCCATAAGGGAATGGGGGTGGGAGGAGAACTTGACACAGAGGTGCCCTTTTCAGAATTGTCTCTGAAGCACAATGTGCAGCCTGGTTCTAAGGTAACATTTCTGAAACACTTTGAATATGCTAAAGCACTGTATAAATGTTAAGGGCTGAAGGTACTCTTATCTCTAGCAATATGCTTTCAAGGCTGCCCATTCATGTTCATCCATTTAATGAGTTTTCATTTCAGTAGGTAGCATTTCCCCACTAAATCGGTCCATGTGTAGAGAATGACAGTGATTGAAGAGATCATTATGCACATTCTTTGGAAATGCAACCGAATTAGAAAAGCCAAACCCAGAATTCTCTTGATCGTGCAGCTCTTCAACGAATTAGTTTTTAAGAGAGACTAGATCCTTTTGGCTGCAGACATTTCCAGCACCTAGGTTCTCATAGGACCAGGCAACATGTGATGTGGAAGATAGATCCACGATTGGATTGCATGGTGTTTTTGCTTGTAATGCAGGTGCTGATTACCTAGAAGCCAGGGGACAGTTTTGAATGGAAGCAATGGTACTGGTGGAGAGGGGGAAATTTCAATGGGGAAGATGGAGTCGACCCTTCTCTCTTTCCCAGCTCAGTTTGCAACTGATGGAAGTATCAAAGTAAAAAGAATAGCACTGAGAGATCCAATCATAAACTTCCCTGTATAATGTGTGGTTTGGCCCCTATGCATTTTATGGCCACTTAACAGCATGGAGTTCCACACTGAATACATTTTGTCAGTGGGTTCAACATGCAGCTGGCTTCTAAAGTGTTTCTGTTTCTTGCCATTGAAAAAACTGTTGTGCAGATTGGCTCTGGACAGCACTGCTCTTGCTAGCTAGACATTCTCTCTCTACAGTGCACTCCCCATCATAGGAGGGGAGAGTTTGTACAAACGGGAGATTTCACCTGTATTTAATGCCAGAAGTCTGCACAGGTCTGCAAAATGCTGCAGCTAGATATTGCAGACGCTTTGAATGGAGGTGAGAGGAAATGTGCCAAAGGCATATATACACAAGGCTCCCTACAGACCTGTGCTGCAGCAATTTCTCAAATACTGTTCCCCTGACTTTTAACCCCTCTACCCCTACCCCTTCCATGGCAGGGAAAAAAGCCTCAAGCATATAGCAAGATTGGGGCTGGGAGAGAGAAATAACGCTGCAGGAGGATTAATTGCTTGTTTTGGAATGAAGTAACTGAGCAAAAACGGCAACTGGAAATCTCTCCCAGCCCCTCTCTCATATACTCCCACCACATGGCAGAGAGAGAGAGAGAGAGATATTCAACATTCTTTCTGGATGTTTTGATAAGGCCCTTTCTTGTTTCTTTTCACCCGCGAGCGAACATGATTTGATTCCCTCCCTCCACCCCCTGCTTTCCATTCCTCGTTCCCTCCCTGGTTTGAGGTGGGCATTCAGGGTTGACTTCTATCTGTTCAATTCAATCTCCCTGCCTGTTCATTTTCTACATAATTCTCCTCACACACTCTCCCTTCAGCCAAATGATTTTCTTCTTTTTCTGCTTCTAATCTACCTTGTATTTTTAAGTTGTCTTGGTATTTGTTAGGCTTCGGGCTCTAAGCCTGTTCCCTTCCCCCCTCATGTTTTTCATATCCTTCGTGTGCTTCACTTGAAAACTGGAGATAGATGCTAACATTTTACTGCTTCAATTCCAGCGTTGCTGCCTTCACATTTGGCCTTCTGCTTAGCATCCTAATTAATTAGTAATAGCTTTCAAGAAATGCACAAGGTCTCAGAAGAAGCAAGGTATGAGCTGATATAGAGCCATTGTCTGCAAGGGCCTGCTGACCACCTCAGGGATATTTCAGGGTCTTTTTTCCCAAATTGTCAGCTTTCATTCATTTTCTCATAAATAGCCCTTTTAATTATGGGGGTGCAAGGGAACAAATGATGACAGCAACATTCAGTAAGAAGCAAATTTGCTTCTACCTTCCTGTGCCCAGTCCAGTCAGTGAAAAGCAATAGCCAACCAGTTCAAGTTGCTAATTTTTAAATTGAATTTTGTATTAGCATTTTATTATGTAACCCTGTATGCTTAGATGACAGTGGGGACATAGATATTTGCTGGAGTGCAGACATTATTTGAAGGCCAGATATTTCCTTTGTCTGCCAGTCTCAGAACAGTTCCAAAGCATAGGTTTGGATGGTCAGCCATTCTCTGCAACTCATGACATGCTTTAGTCTTCAACGAAATTTTTGGATATCATGATGGGACAATGGCCCCCAGTGACACTGTCTTAATAAAACCTGTCTTGTTCCCTTTCCCCTCCAGATTGGATTTAGAAGGGACCAGATGCATTTTGGGTGTTCTCCGTCAACAGAATTAAACCACTGATATGTTTGGTCTCAAATATTTTTGGATCAGCTTCTTGATCCAGCATTAATCTATCTCATTTTCCCTGTCCTAGTTTCTTCTGCCCTGTTGATCATGCTCTTCTGAATTGGTATTCTTGTCACAGGCTTTATCCCACCAGGTCTCTGAAAAGCCAACTAAATCATCATTGTTTTCATGCATGAGAACATCTAGTTCTTCCTACTCAGTTATTTTCCCAACTTCTTTTGTTGAGGTAGCTAGGCAGTATTTTAAAACCTAGCTTCTCTCGTTCTTTAATGTCATTTCTCTTTCAGATGCAGTATCCTTTTGCATTTTCCTATTATAAACATAATTCATTCAGTTGCCTCCTTCAGAATCCAACATATAAAGACTTCTTGCACTTTGCAGGCCTAGTAAATGCTACAGAGCCAACTATTTAATACTTTCAACAAATTGGATGTTGGTGTTGCATGCAGAAAACATCTCAGAAATAGTTGTCAGGTGGGTTGAATTTCTTTTTCATCATTAATGAGTACCTTCCCTTCAAATAGATGTCAAACTTCTAGCCTTTATGGTTACTGAAATAATGCTGAAAAATGTAAGCTCATTACAAAAATAGGACCAGGGGACCCACACACTAAAGGTCTGACAGTCTAATATAATGGTGAAAAGAGGTGTAACCTACCCAGTTTATTTCATCATTGGGGAACTGTAGGTCTGGCGTGCTTTTATGAAGCAGGATACGGGTTCTCATTAGACAGGTAAACACTGATTAGAGAGTTGCATGTTAGGAGTAAAAGTCACAAACCCTTATTTGCCATTAGAAGAAGGTGGGCACTAGATGTCAAAACTTTATAGGATAGATCTCTACTCTGAGAAGCTTGCAGTCTAAAATTCTGCAAACACACAAAACAACAAGAGAAAGGGGAGGGAAGTGGAAGCAGGAGCAAAGCCCCCCCCCCCATATATCCCTTTTTATTACACATTCATGATTATTTCTGGGCATTTACACACAATCCCAATACTGTTTGCACCTGCAAAAAAGAAATTGGGGTAGTCACACTATTTCATTTTCATCCAGTGCATGCATTTACTGCTGAATCCCTTTTGTCGGATGCAGGAGGAGACAGTGTAAAGTAGTCTTTATGTGAGTATATTGTATTCAATTATGGGGTATCAGAGTTTTTAGGGGCTAATCAGGCTGGGATAGCTAGGATAGCAGGCTTGTGGGTTTTTAAATGTCTGATGTAGATTTTTTTCAATTTTGTTGTTCTGTATGGGACAATGACAATAAAGATTATCGTACAGGAAGCCGGTGTAAGAAGGAAGAAGAGGGTGAGGGAGGCAGGCACAGAAAACATGAGAATGTGATTCAGTCAGATTGTTCCCTCTCCCTGGCCAACTTCATGTTACATCATTTGCTTTAGTCTGTTAAAATCGTAATCCACCTTGGGTGCCTTGGGCAACTTGTGATGGTGTAGTGTAGGGGTGGCTGAAATAAGACAAGGCCCTCCCTCAAGTAACTGGACAAGGAAGCTTCATCTTAGGTACAACTGGTTTCCAAAACAGCATGAACATGTTGAGGATGTCAGGGAAGTGTTTGAAGGATACAAATTTTCTCTGTAAACCTATAATCTAACTCGTGGCATTCCCTCTCTTGCAATAACCTTCAGACTGCTGTCAGCCAAACTGCCCTTTTTCATCAACATAAATTTGATCCTCTTTCCTTCACTATTCTTCATTTCAACTTACTTCAAAACCCAAGGTCCCTTAAGTATTTACAACTTGTTGATGAGTCTAATATGGTCAACCATGAACAAATTATTTTTTGACTACTTTCATTTCCCACACATCTCGTGTTACAGGGGTTGTTTTTTTTTTAAGACTGTGGAAGGAACACATTTGTCCTCTCAACAGTCTTCACTATTGGTAACAGACTGGCTACAGCTTGTGTGGTAGCAATCGTTGGGACTGGTCACATCTTAAATGTTGTTATCCATAAGAGCACAATATTGTTATCCACTCCCCCTTCTCCATACGTGCATCAGAGTCCATCACTCTGACAATCCTCAGCCCTAGATTTAAGGTAAGACACAATGTGTCCAAACTTCCATCCATTATCTAGTGATTCTGTGGGGGGAAGGCTATTTTGAAGACATTTGTTAACGCCTATACAGACTTGAAACATAAAGCGCAATGAATTAATTCAGCCTTGTACTGGGGGGGGGGGGACTTGAAGTAATAGTCAATGCATTTTCCATGTGTTGCTTTATTATTATTATAGAGCGTAATCACACATAAATCCCCAGCGTATGCTGTACTAGTTATAAATAAGCCTCACCAAAAAAATAATTTCTCAAGGTGAAACTAAGGTTATAGATATATCCCAGTGCTTGAGTGTGTTTGATTGCATAATACTTTGTAAGAACATTTGCTCTGAACAAGAAATTAGAAATTCAAGATACAGCAAGTTAAATCTTCAAACTCAGGTTTGTGAAGCTACTCTAACACTAGTTCACAATTAACCCTGAACTTTCCCTTATTGGGATGCACTTTTGGGGGGCACTTTTTTAAAATAACAACAACTTTTAATATATGTCATTCATAACATTTCATAACCTATTGGAGAACCACAGTGTTATTGTTTGGATAAGGAGGCTGTTTGTAGAGATACCAGTGAAACTTAACATTGAAATGCATTTGTTTATTTAAAAATGAAAGAACCTAGGTGTTTCACCTTTGAATGTGCTTCAGAGTCCCTTGAAATGCCCATGGATTTCTGAGTCAGCAGACACGTGGGAAGGGTTCGCAAAGGTAAAAAGTGTGGGGAAAACGCTAGCTTTAAACATCATCTGCAAGAAGCTATCTTGTATGAGCTATATTGGGATGAATAAGATCTATGTAGGAGCACTGTAGGGTATGAGGATTTCATGATGAATTGTTCCCAGTGGTAGGAACTATGAGAAAACTTCCAAACGTGGCTCAGAATGTAAATCCAATATCCAACATTATTAGCAGCATAGAGAGGAACTGGTTCAAAGAAGGGGGGGAAGATTAATAAGCAAATGGAAAGTCTTTCGCTTAAAAGTAGATAAACGATATGATGGGAGTGCATGGTAAAAGGCTGATGGGACAGTGGACTCTCCTATTAACTCTCATGTGTCATCCAGAACCTATGGGCTCTGGATGGCACATGAGTGTTTCACAGGGAAGCAAAAGGAAACACAGCTCCCACAGATCCCACAATTATCCTAATGGAATGTATTGGCAGGGGAATTTGTGGCAGTCAGTAGAGTAAGTGGTAATTAGATGGAAAGTAATTATATGGAAAACAGGTTGTGATCAAATATCTACTGTATGAAAAACCAAAGTTTTTCCAAATGAATCCGAACTTTAATTTCTAAAATCCCTGGTAGAAGACAAGGATCCTGAGATCATGTTAAGGGTAGCCAAATTCTGTGTGATTGCCATAAAACTTAGGGAACAAGCTGTGCTATCATAATGATTAAGGTTTTAAATGATAATTTTAGGTTATATGTTAGTGACAAAGTTTTCATTTATATATTTTTTAACTGTTGCTATAGCCCTATTGTCCCTATTATACCTAATTTCAAATTCAAATGTATCCCTATCGTGTTTTATAACTTCCTTGATATTGTATGTGGGCTGGAACTGGTCTGTGACCAAAATAATAAAATCCAAAGTTTGGTGAGATTGGAAAAAATAATCTTTGTACAGCATGCCACATCACTTTTGGAATTCTGCTTTCATTTTTTAAGAAGTAGTGTGCCATTGGGCATGTGAGTCTTCTGTTCCAGACCTGCAAACCAGACATTCTTGGGTGCCCTAAAATAGTGCTGCAGTTCTTTGGATCCTCCCACTGTGATGCAGAATTTAAAGGGAGAGAAGGCACAGAGAGACACCATTGATTCTCTTTTGTAAATCTGTTTATAAACAACCCACCGCGCATTGAAAGAGCAGACAAGCAATGCATTGAACAGATATCTATGGCACAAAGGCATCTTTGAAGGACACCCTCTTCACTCGTGTATCAGTGATTTAGCAGCATAAAACACAAAGAACATGCTGGAAATTCCTCACTACAGTGTGACAAAAGATTGCCAGTTCTGAAAGACAATGCATTTTCCCCCAGGGTGCTTCCTAATGGAGGTTTAAGGGCATGATAGGCTGGTTCAGTGCACCAGACACCTTCAAGCTCTGTGGAAACTGCCCATCCAGGCAATTGGTGCATATGGTAGTAGTGGGGGAAAGTCAGCAAAGCAAGGCATGTGGCTTTTATCTTTGCTATAGTCAAGCCAGAGGTTTCCATGCACATATCTCTCCATCCTCCACTCAGGCAGGCAAGAGGCATTGTTGCAGTTCAAAAGCACATTCCAGTCAGGCAAAACCATGCCAAGAAAGTGTGGAGCAGGGCTGGTGTTTGGTTGGCCTGGGGATAAAGTGGGGCAGTAGCATACACAGCACAGCTGGTCTGGGTGATACCTGCGGTCCCTTCTAAACTTGTGCGGCATATGTAAGAGGAAACCAGCCAAACCACTTCCTTTCTTAAGGTAACTGCCCTAGCTGGCCAGTTAAGTACTGCAATTTACAAAACCAAAGAGCTCAGAACACATTAGTGAACCTTGTATCAGTGATGAGTTCTGAGGAAAATGCCACATAGGGGGTTAAGATGATTTTGTTATGCAAGTCCAAGGCTGAAACAGTCAAGTGAAGGCTGAACAAATACAAGATTTTGTAAAAGCTCAGGAGATACGGTGGTGGTATGTGCAAGTAGGTTTTACAGATTAAAAGAGCCCAATGGGCCCTATGATATAAAATTCCAACTATTTTCTCCAGGTTTGTGCATACTGCAAGTTCTATATAACAGAAGCCTGACAAACACAAGCACAAAATTTCCCTTGTTATCTCATTTTTGTGATAACAACTACTGCACAAGAATGCAGAGCACAAACCCGAAGATACAATATGTTCTAAAACAGGATGCTTCCTTAATAAGGCACTGATGTAATTGAAAGAATTCATACCTTAATGCATTCTACATTAGATCTTTGGCCCAGTGGCATACTTGCATTCTTGTGAGTGGAATTTTAAAAGGGAGCTGCGATAAGAACATACGGTATCAGAGCATTTTTATTCATTAGCATTGTATGATACAGTGAAACATATCCCATATAAAAAGGGAGCCATTCTGTGGGCAGGGCTGGAAAAGCTGTGTTTTCGTATTTCTTTCCATCTCTTCTGCTAGAAGTTAAAAAGCATGGAAAGTCAGCTAATGCTGAGAGAGGGTGAAACCGCTTCAGGAAAGAATATGAATGGTAGACATTAGAATTTCATAAGCCAGGTTAACCCCGCAGGGCTGAGAGAAGCAAAAACAACATATTCTGAATAAACATGAAATGGAAATCGCACAGTGATCAAGAGAGTGTGAATTTATCTTGGAGGCTACCACATGGATGGGTGTGAGATGCCATCAAGAAAATACTGTCAGGCCTAGGGAAGAGCAAATCCTCAAAACCCTTGACCTCAGAAACATATGGCTTTACCATATGAGCTTAAGAATTGCTCAAAGGATTGCCAGTGCACTGTTATAAACACTGTATGCAGAGCCACTAAAGAAAAATGGTTACATACCAAAAACAACAACACAGAATGCTAAAACTGTACTTGTCATTTCCCCAGTGAAGATAATGAATCAGGCGTCACATAATAACCAGTACCCAGACTTCGGATGTTGTAATAGGTCGTGAGCATTTTGATCAATAGTTTCCTTGTGAACGCATGTGAAGTGTTCAAAATACTTAACATCAGGACAGAGTTGAAACCACGAATTGTTTGGGGAGAACCGTTTTAGCAGTATTGACAGATCCTCACCCTTTTGACAGTTTTTCAGCAATTACCTGTTGTTCTCTCTCTGAACTGCCCTCATTGGCCCTCAATGAGAAATCACATAGCCAAATCTGATTTGCCACACGATATGGCTACTTTGAGCTATTCACTTCGTGATTCCCAGTTAGCTGGACTCCTAATCCCAGGCAACTTGGGTAGCATTGCCCTCTCAGTTTGTTTCATTTCCCTTCAATTATGCAATTAACTGGGAAAATGTGATTGGTCACATGGCATCAATGGGTGGAGTGGGTTTTAGGGGAGGAAGAGTAACTCTGATGGGTAACTACTCCTCCTGGGGTAGTTTGTCCACCTTTGCTCCCCACCCTGCACTCAGCTCTCACCAGTGGCTCCTAGAAGCTGTCAGCATGCAACAGTGGTCACACCCCAGGAAACAGCTTTGACTGACCAGCTAAACCCTGGATGCAAAGACAGGCTCTGGCGGATTGAGATGATGAGACCAATAGTGGGTCCAGCGGTCAAGAAGGCAGTTTCTGCATGGGCTGTAGAGGGAAGTGAGGGGTAGATGGGGCTTACCAACTTGAGAAGGTAGCCCATCTAGGAGAAGGAAAACTCTAACTTGCAACTATGCTCATTTGTGAGAAAGGCTTTGGGAGTAAGATGATTGGTCTTTTATGCCTCCTTCCAGCAATTCCTGCAGCCAGTGTGGTGTAGTGGTTAAGAGCGGTAGTCTCCTAATCTGGGGAACCGGGTTCGCGTCTCCGCTCCTCCACATGCAGCTGCTGGGTGACCTTGGGCCAGTCACACTTCTGTGAAGTCTCTCAGCCCCACTCACCTCACAGAGTGTTTGTTGTGGGGGAGGAAGGGAAAGGAGATTGTTAGCCGCTTTGAGACTCCTGAAGGGGAGTGAAAGGCGGGATATCAAATCCAAACTCCTCCTCTTCTTCTTCTTCTTCTTCTTCTTCTTCTTCTTCTTCTTCTTCTTCTATGCTGGTGTCATATCTATTGTTCTGATTTCCTTTGAGGCTGAGAGGCTGAGAGGAGGATCTTGTTGTCTGAGCAGGCCAGGCACACTGCCCAGTGTGGTGTAGTGGTTAAGAGCGGTAGTCTCGTAATCTGGGGAACCGGGTTCGAGTCTCCACTCCTCCACATGCAGCTGCTGGGTGACCTTGGGCCAGTTACACTTCTCTGAAGTCTCTCAGCCTCACTCACCTCACAGAGTGTTTGTTTTGGGGGAGGAAGGGAAAGGAGAATGTTAGCCGCTTTGAGACTCCTGAAGGGGAGTGAAAGGCGGGATATCAAATCCAAACTCTTCTTCTTCTTCTTCATCATCCCCAGAGAGGTCACTGTGAGATAGCAGTTATGAGTTACTGGTCTGTGCAGCCACAGCAGGCGCTGTGATTCTCCAACAGTTTGGCTTCACACACAGAGGTGCACTCCATTTTCTCCTGGAAAAAGACATGTGCCAACAATATTGCATTGTGACATAATCCTGTTCCCTGTATTCAAAGCCCAGAACACCTTTGACCCAGGATAGCTTAGGGACGGCCTAAACCCTTATACTTCAGCTCAATTACTGAGATCATCTGTAGGAGTGCTGTTGCTTATCCCTTGAGTTGATGAGGCTCATCTGACAGCAAAGAGAAACAGATCCTTTACTGTCATCAGTCCAGTTTTGTGGGATGCTCTTGCAATAGAGATTCAGCAGGCACCTTTTGGCAATTGAGAAAATATCTTTCTCCAATAGTCAGTTAATCTTTGGTTCTTAATTTTTTTATGATTTTTATTTTATGGTTTTAGGTATTATTGTTGTCAACCACTGTTATTTTTTGTGAATAGTTGTACATAATTTTTTATATAAATAAATGAAATGTAATCCACAACAGAATGGGATTGTTCATGTGGCTAATCTAAAAGAAAAAATGGGCCAAAATAATGACAATGGGCCAATTTTAAAAAGTGATGTGCAGAGCTGATTCATTTGACTACCAGTACCAAAGTTATATACATCAGGCTCAAAAATAAAATAAAGTAGACTTGTTCTGTGTAACTATACAGATTTGGGAGAAAGGAAAGTTTATGGAGAACTAGCTAAGAAGGGATATATCAGAAAGGCTGTTATGGCACAACTCTTTATTCTTAACAGCACTCATGTATATGTAATATCTGTAGATACATCTACAGTATCTCTCTTATAAACACATTCTGTGAATTGTCACAAGCTTTGGATCTTGCATAGAAGCATGGGCAAAAAACATGTAAGCTGTTCACATGTTCTCTGTTTATACCCCTTGTATAAAAATCCAAAGCTGAATTTTCTGGCAAAGAAGGGAAGGCATTCTTGTGTTCACCTCTCAAATTTCCCCAGGAGGTGTGTAATGGTGATGGTTCTAGGCATCCTCATCCCTTTCAATTTCATTTGCTTGCATAGCACTTTGAAGGGAAGGTTCCGGTCTTTGCACTATTAGGTCATATTCAGAACCCTTGGTCATATTTTGGAATCAAAATAAGTTATGATGAGGTAATATTTTTGCTCCCCATAATGTACTGAAGACTTCTGTGCAAGCATGGTGGAGGCCAGAACGGCCATGACTGAATCCACCACAAAACTTTGGTGGAACTTTGGAGTGCTACCTAGTAAGTGCATTGATCCATCTTTTTCCTACAAAAAGGCTGTATCTAAAGAGCTGGAGATGTACAACAGGAGGGGACTTTGTCTTCATATCTGATTGTGGACTGGACTCATCACATTTAATGGCAAATTATCAAATCTACACTTTTCAAAACAATATGCAAAGCAAAATACAACCATTGTTGTAAATTCATACTTACCTGAATTTTGTGATGCAGTTCTCCAACCAATGTTTGCAAAAATGCATGCATTGGGTAAAAGCCTGTGTACAGATGCATGTATTTGTAAAAAATAATATACAAAACTGCATTGGGGGGGAAATGCTTGCAAGAATGTGTGCATTCATCAAAACAACAAACACAAATATGTTTATTAGGAGAAATTCTCACTAAAATGCTGGTGAATTTTCAAGAAGTTTTTTGAAAATCACAAATTGCTGCAGAAATGTGGAGAACTGACTTTAATATTGGAAAAAATGGGAAACTGGGAGAATGGAAATTGACCGATCTCTCCTTCCCTGCTGGCTTGCCATTAATGGCAGCAGGATGCTCCACAAAATGGCCTCTGGTGCTTATGTTCTTCTGTGTGCGAGAAAATATTTGCTTTGTAGAAAAGGAGAGAGGAGAGCAAAGTTTTACATATTTAAGTGGTTTCCTCTAAATAAATTAACAAGCAAACAAGAAGGAAGGAAAGTGTGTGTGTGTGTGTGTGTGTGTGTGTGTGTGTGTGTGCTGGGGGGGGCAATGGGGGAAGAATTCCTTGAAGCAGACACAGAGAAAAAGAGCCCAACCTGTTTGTTTTCCCACTAAAAAAAGTTATAACGTTGGAACATCACACTGTATTTTAAACCTTTAGAGCCTGCAGTGACAAGAGATAGAGGACATGTTCAGATGTTTCATTTTTGCCACTGGCTTTTTTCCCTATTGTTCCGTTACCTTATGATACATTTTCTGGCTCTCTTATGATCTATTTCTGACTGTGTCAATGTGATGCATATTTATGCTAAATGTAGTTTTATCTCATACATGCATTTTTGCATAAACATATTTTACTTGCCTGTTAAAAGAACATTTGCTCCTGGGAAACTGTATAATATACTGATTGTTTTGTATCTGTGATGTGCCCTCTCTCCGCTCTTCATTACACATGCTGAAAAAGCAGTACAAATATTTAGTTAACAATGAGGGAGCTCTTTGCCCATAGCCCACCAGTCACCAAAATTTTTATTGTTGATATCTTTAGATGAAATCTCATGTAGAGAATAAAGATACCAGGAACACAAGCTGGACGAAATCCTACGTGGCCAGACTCAACTACCGATTTATGGTGCACTGTTAAACTAATTGCTCACCTCCCCAAATAGCCCCAAACTACCTTTCCCTCCTCTATTTGTGACCATTTACAAATTAAAGATGCCCAAGAGAGCCTGTGAGAACAATATCTTGGCCTGTGAGTCGGTCGAGCATCTAATTCTCTGCTATAACCACAGTATGGCCAGCAATGAATGATAAATAAATGAATTATACATTTGAGATGATGCATGGAAATAGCATAGGAAGTGAAGCTGTGACATTTCTAAGCAGACAATGGGAAAAGTCCAGCAGGTTAAACTTCCTTCTTCTATATATCTTTGTAGAAGAAGGTTGTTGCTTTTCTTGTGACAAACACTACTTCTCTGGTACACTCTGGCCATAACACCTTATTAGGGTTTGAACACCATATTAAGTGTGGTTTTGCACTGTGACTGCATGTTTCAGCCATTAGGTGGTGCTGAACTGGACAGACCAATGGTCTGATTTGATAAGAGGTGACTTCCTTTGTTTCCATGCACAGGAACACATACACAGGACCTGTGAAAGTATGTTAAAGAATTCACTTCAACTGTGGAAGCCACCTTCTCTGCCAGATAGAGCCCTTCTGGATCATGTTGGCTTGAACACTGAAGCCCCATAAATCACCGGACTGGGGAGAGAACTCTTGAAAACTGAGAGTGAAAGCTAAACAGAACTGATTATTTCAATGCCTCCATATTGAACTGGATTGTACCCTGGAATACCACACCTTGCTTAGTAGCTGATTGTGCCCCTTTTCAGGGAAAAATAATTCCCACATACCTTGCAAGTGTCTCAGTTTTCCAGGAATGACAAAAGACATCACAGCTTCTGATTTGACCGCAGAAGGTCCCTATTTCCCTCACCATTGCTGCTGCCGTAGAGCTTGGGAAGGAGTACAAGCTGGTACTTGTTTTTATAAAATAAAATAATTTTATTTTATACAATAAAACTGGGATTAAGCTGTTTTCTCAGGACATTGGTGTGTGTGTTATGTCCTGTTGGTGTGGTGCTGGTCACCTTTCTTCTGTTAGGAAATTACCTGGGGGGAACGGACGACAAAAAATAGGGAGTCAAGGAGTTTCATTTGTGGGGGAATGAGAAATGTCCCTATTTTCAGCTGAGGAATGTTGGAGAGTATGTTCCCATGCCATATTGATAAGGCCACATCCTTTGTGCTAATTAACCCAGAATAAATGGTATCTTGGGGCGCCACGCTCACAAATCTCTAACAGTTACTGGAAACCTTGTTCACTTAGGAATGTTTTATGTATTGCTGGTATTCCACATGCACAAAAATATCTGTCTAGCTCTCTAAAGTTGTCATTTCAGATTTGGGATCCTGTACACATGCTTTGTGTCAGATGACATTTCCCATCATTAATAGGAATACTGATGGCTCTGTTACTTAACAGCTGTGCTGAGATAACAAAGGAGGTTTTTTTCTCCTCTATGAATGATAGAAGCACAAAGGGCCGACTCAATCAGATTGGAAGTGAGGAGGCCTTTTGAGACTATTCTTGTGGGATTCAGGGGCAGAAGAATTGTGAAGATAGAGCTATAGATTTAATTGCTGTTAATTGATGTGGTTATGTGGAGGGTATTGATGTGTTTTGTTGCTAAGTAGTGCGTTCTTTCCATGCCCCATCCTCCTTGAGGCAGCAAACTCAGAATTATCCAGCAGATATATAGGTGTTAACGTTATTCCACTTTACTCGGAGGCTGTTGAGATAATATTTTACTTATACAGCTCTCACTGCACCTCACCTGCCATTTATTTGGGACTCTTTTCCACATAAAAATAATGTAGCAGAACCGCAATACGGTCATCCGAAGACACATTCTAAACCCATTTATTTGTAGAAAATGGCAGTATTTAATTTCCCTAAAAAGAGATGGGCCCTGTGATTGGTGAACTGTAATCCAAATATTGTTTTGTTTGTGTTTATTGTTCTTAGGTGGGAACCCCCTCCCCATAAAATAGCTATTTTTTAAAAAAAGAAAAAAAATGGACTCCAAATCTGAAAACTTAATCTCATAATTTGTAAACTCCTTTTAATCATTCTTTATGTGCGACACCTTTCCATCACTCCCTAAAACTCCTCCACCCCACCCCCCAGTCCTTCCCAAGCAATCTCAGACTTCTTCATCTAGTCACTCATTGCTCCACCCTCTTCATCCCTCTATGTGTTCTGGGAGACCAGGGTGGAGGGAAGTTGGTCACAGCAGGAGGGGGAGACTCTCAGGCTACTTCAGCAGCCTGCCCCAATCTCCAGACTCCACTTCTGTATCTGATTCTGGACTTCTCTCTGCCGCAGCCTCTCCCTGCTCACTAAACCCTGTTACCTCTTCAGCTTCCGACACCTCCTCCTCCCAGTCTGCTCCTTCTTCCTGCTCTGACCACGCATTGTCATCCCACCACCAATCCCCTGGGTCTGAGCCTTCCTCCCCTGGAGTTTCACTTGGGGGTTCCTCACCTGATGCCTTCCACCACTCCTCAGCATCCTGCCAGTCCATGACAATACATCTTGTTCCTATGGAATGAAGATATTGAGCTGGGTGGCACCGGGTAGCAGACTCCTTGGTGACTGCACTCATGGCCTCATATAAATGTTAAATACCATGAGGGGCAAGATGGAACCCCATGGGACCCACAGCTTTATTGTCATGGGGCAAATTCTATGCCCCAGAAACGGCCTTGCCGACAGAAGCAGATCCACAAGGTTGCAAACATTCAACAGGCAGCCCAGGAAACTTGGAACATCTGAACGATTTTCTTCAAAATATTTAGTATTCAGAAGTTTGGGGCATTTATAGCAGGATTCAACACATAGCATGTGTATGTTGTTCAATATCATAATCATTATAATGTTCTCACTTACAAAATTTAGTACATGCCAGAAAAGCTGTGAAATTCAGTTGCGGAGCAAGACAGCTGGCCTGCTACTGCACCAACAGAATGGCAGTAGCTAAATGCATCTTCAAAGGAGGGGGAAGGCAGCAATATATATTTTCTCTCTCTACATGAGATGGTAAGTCTTTCCTCTGGTAATTAACAGAAACATATAAAAGGCCATTTGTGTAGGAAGGAAAAAATACTATCCAAATCCCAAGCAGGCAAAGGCACAGTGGGGCAGAGTGGTTGGAGCTGTTGTCTCATCTGCAGTCCCATCAGTCAGCCTGGAGAAGATATGGAAGGTGGGGGCAGGCAAACCACTACAGCAGCCTGGAGCTGGTAGAGCAATCAAACCCAGTGATGAAAATGAGGCTTGCATGGAATCCAGCAGATCAGCTCTTTGCCACCAATGGAATGCCCCATTATGGAATTTTCCAGTCTAGTAACAGTTGGAATCCTGCAGAAGGTCCTTCCACCCACACACTCAATGAGAAGAGCAGGAAGTTCTGCACTGTTGGAGGCCAGTAGGATTGTGTGGAGGGACACTCTAGCAAAGGAGTGTGGATTGTAGGCTAAGCTTACTGCAGCCACCTGTGGATTTCTAGATAATCCAGGCTGGATCTATTGTTTGTCAGCTCATATAGATTCTTCAGGCATCTCAATAGATGTGGACGATATTGAGAAAGGGGCTCGTCATTTTCTGGCCTAAGCTTTAATGGCCTAATCTTCCTTTTGCACTGCAACTTTCTAATAGACACTGTGGTTTTCTGAGTCTACTGAAGTCATAGGCAAGACAAGGAGGAGGAGGAGACTGGGTTTCATTAAGCTTTAAAGCACTTTCATTGAGCCTTTGGAACTTTTCAAACACAACTTTTTGACAAAGATTATCCAGCCCTGCAACTGGTGCACATTTGATACAGTCCAAAATATAGCCAACGTGTAAGACTTAAGAGCCCTAGTGTGAAAGAGAAACAGATAATAATAATAATAATAATAATAATAATAATAATAATAATATTAATAATAATAATAATAATAATAAATTCTTATTTATACCCCGCCCTTCCCGGTTCAGAAAACCAGGCTCAGGGCAGCTAACAACAAATTTAAAACACTTAATTGTGATACAACAAAAAACAGCATAAAATACAGTATAAAAGTGTGAATAACAATAAATTCAAAGTTCTAAAAACAATTTAGAGGAAAATCCATCCAATAAACATTAGATGATCATCAGGGCTACCTGGCTAAATTAGTTCTATTTGGGCCAGGTAGGAGGCCAGCGGAGAATTAGCTGTGGGATCCCAGAGTGGGTAATCTTCATAAAAAGTGGAAGGGGGGGAGGGAAGGAAGGGGAATAAAAGATCAGGCTAAATTCAAATTGAAAGCCAAGCAGAATAGCTCTGTCTTACAGGCCCTGCAGAAGCAGGTTAAATCCTGCAGGGCCCTAGTCTCATGGGATACAGCATTCCGCTAGGTCGGAGCCATCACTGAAAAGGCCCTGGCCCTAGTGGAGGATAGTCTGACTTCCTTAGGGCCCGAGACCTCTAAACTATGGTTATTCATGGACCTTAAGGTCCTCTGCGGGACATACCAGGAGAGGTGGTCCCATAAATACGAGGGCCCTAAGCCACAAATGGCTTTAAAGGTCAAAACCAGCACCTTAAACCTGACTCTATACTCCACCGGGAGTCAGTGCATCTTCTTCTGCCTTTAAGAAAACCACAGGCTAAAGAAGATTTGGAGATGGAAGACTATGCAAGTTGTCTTCTGTTTCTTGGTGAAAAGTTAGGATAAGCAGTAGTAATATACCGTATTTTTCCGTGTATTGGACGATGTTTTTTGACTCAAAAATCACATCAAAAAACTGGGGTCGTCCAATACACGGATAGTGACATGGTGGAGGGGAGAAACGGCGCGCCACCAGCCATTTGGCTGGCATGAGAACGGCTTCCCCCGATGCCGCAGCAAGTGGGGAGTGATCTAGGGGGTATTCCCTGCCCGCAGCTGCATGGTGGAGAGAAGCTGTGCGCTGCCAGCCAGCTCTTTGGTGGGACTGCAAATTCAATTGATTCCTCTGCACATGGGAAACACTCCCTGGATTGTTTCCCGCACAGCAGCATCGGGAGGTTGTGCTCCTGCAAACCGGATGGCTGGAGGGAGTGCAAATTCCCCCAATGCCACTGCACATGGGAAACAATCTAGGAAGTGTTTTCTGCCCACAGCTGCATGGCGGAAGAGGCTCAACAACTTTGGGCCATGTCCCCTCATTTTCTTAAAATTTAGTCCCCCAAAATGGGGGGGGGGGTTCTTATACAAGGGGTGTCTTATAGATGGAAAAGTACGGTACTTAAGAATCTATTTATTTACTGAATTTATTTGGCTGCCCCATAATATAAGTCCTCTAGATTCTCACAAAGCAAATGCAACAAATAAAATACAACATAAAACATTTAAAACAACTTAAAACTTTAAAACATAATAAAATATATTAACTTTAGAATCATTTATTTTCTATTCATTTAGGGCAATGCCTGTTTTGGACTTTCAGAAGGTGGTCACACTTCTGTAGCTGATGGGACTTTGAAAAGGGAAATGCAAACTGTATTCCACCATGACTTGTAAGCATCTTAGAAAAAGAAAAAAAGAATCCAGCCACTTTTAAGGCAGAATAGAGGGCCGCATTTACATCTGAGGGATAATGTAGGACAGAAGAATATTATACTTCTTTGTGCTACTCTCCCAGAAAATGTGGGACAGGTAATTAGTCTATTGAGAATTATATCTAGCAAAGGAGCCAGATCTATAACAACGAGCTGTAGTGACAGCAATAATTATATCATAGAAACTGTGTTTTGACCTTCTCTTTATTATTGTGACTTCTTAATCCATCAAAAGCAAAAGGATTTAGTAGTGTAACAATTTATAGCTTATTTGTTGCTTTCAAAGTAGATTGTAAAGGCAGCATTGGCTTATTAAAACCATACAAACTCATTGTTTTTGAAAAGTTTCAAGTAAAAAAAAATGAAACTTTTTTAAAGTATCAAACTTCATTAAATGATAAAATCCAGCAAGAGCCAAGGGCAAGGACAGTGGCAGGGACTCTGTTAATTTCTACAACTAACGTCATTTTAACTTGTTGGAAAGATATAGCAGTGGGTATCTGTAACACAATTTTAGTTTGAAGGTTATCCTAAGGACATGAGGCTAAATGACTGTGTGATCTTGTTCTCCAGGAACAAGACAGCAAAAGAGAGAGCATTGACTAGGGATAGGAAACCTGTAGCTCTCCAGATGTTGTGGACTCCATCTCCCATCAGTCCCAACCAACATGTTGGCCAGGGAGGATGGGAGATGTAGTCCAGTAACATCTGGAAAGGAGTTCCCCATACATGAGGTGTGCCATTGCACCTGTTACAACCCACATGTGACAGTCTGTGCCAGGGCTGAGTCTTGGGGCACTGGAGGAGTCTGAGCTAAGTGGTGCAAAGTGATAACCTGGACCTAATGCATGCCTGAAGGTCCTGGGAGATTCCTATCCAGTCAGCCTGCTCAGTCCTTTCTATCTTATTTCAGCTCTCAGGGATCATCCATGATAGATTATGGAAACGCTAGCAGTGACTATAGCATTAGGCATGGAGGGGGCTGTGCTGTGCCAGGAGATGTACTCTTACAATCTGTGGAGTTTTAGTGAGGGCAAATTAGCTTTTAGAAATAATAGTAAAGCTTTTTGTATTCAGCAACATAGTATAGAAATTACGGGTAATCTGATTGACATATGTGTGAGCCTGTTTATCCTCCTTTCTCCCCTTTCTCGTTTCCTCATTTCTCTGGGAAATAGGTCACTGAAAGGAGTCACCTGAAGGAGCGTCCCCATCCCCATTGCTCAGCCTGGAGGCCCAGGAGAATCAAGAGATACATTCTCATTGTCTGTATCCCATAGGAACATAAGAAGAGCCAGCTGGATCAGGCCAATTGCCCATCTAGTCCAGTATCCTGTTCTCACAGCAGCCAACCAGATGCCTCTTGGAAACTCTCAAACAGGAACTGAGCCCAAGAGCAGCCTTCCCTCCTGCAGTTTCTAGAAACAGGTATTCAGAAGCACATTGCTTTCTGGCAGTGGAGGTAGAGCCACCATGGCTAGTAACCACTGGCATCCTCCATGTATTTGTCTAATCCTTTTTAAAAGACGTCCAAGTTGGTGTTCATCACTGCCTCCTACAGGAGCGAGTTCTGTACTTTATGTGCTGCATGAAGTAGTACTTTATTTTCACCATCCCAACTTTTCCAGCATCAAGCTTCCTTGGATGTCCCTGAATTCAAGTATTATCAGAGAGAGTGGAAAACATTTCTCTATCCACGTTCCCTGTGCCATGCTTGATTTTGTACACTTTGATCCTGTCATCTCTTACTTGCCATTTCCCTAAACTGAAAAACCTCAAATGCTACCTTTCCTCATAGGCATAGCTGTCAACGTTTTCCTTTTTTTAAGGGAAATTCCCTTATTCCGAATAGGATTCCTCACAAGAAAGGGGAAAAGTTGACAGCTATGCTCATAGGGGAGTTGCCCAAGCCCCTTGATCATTTTGTTGCCCCTTTCTCAACCATTTCACACTGACATGCACACCTGTTTACCTTGAATTACATGTGCCATTTTACTGCCCATTCACTTCATTTGGAGAGGACCCTCTGGAGCTCTTTGCAATCTATTTTTGTTTTAAAAAAACTCCCGAACAATTTAGCTTCCTCAGCAAACGCGGCCACCTCACTGCACCCCCCTAACTCTATGAACAAAGTTAAAAGCACAAGTCCCAATACTGATCCTTGGGGAAGGCCACTTTCCACAATCTCTGTCCATTTCTCCTCATTCTTCTTCCTGCTAGTTAAGCAGTTCCTGGTCCCTGCAAAGATCATCCAATAGCACACCCAAGGCAGTTTCTGTTGTCCCAAAAGCAGGCCTGAGGGAAGATTGAAACACGACTGCACCTTTGCCCATTCTGCAACTGCAACCCATTGTCTACCTTTCTAACTTGCTATAAATAATAAAAAGTAGTAATGGAAACTTGAGCAGGATGGCTATAGGGGTTTTCTCACCCTAATAAGCCTCTTTTATACATAAAATGATGGTTGGTGAAGAAGTACCTTTTGTGAAGGTATTTCCACATGCTGCAGAACGCTAAGTTTCAAACAATTGCTTTATCCCCACGATTGCGCCTCCTTCCCAGAGACAGAGTGAGGCCAACATGAGAACAAGGCAATCATGTGGAAGCCTGGTCCATCCCACAGTCCCTGTTTAAAGTCTCCAGATTATAATTCATTAGACACACTTTTGGATAACCTTCCACAGTGGTCGGTTCATCATTCGTACAAATTTCCCTCATTGCCAGTTTTATCCCCCTCCCCCGACCTCTCCTCCCAACTGCTGCCTCTAGCCCTTGGATCGCGTATGCATTTGCAAAATTAAAGGCTGTTTTATGGCTTTCTCCTTTCCCAGTCCCATCGTTTCCCTCTGGCAACTATAGCATTTGATTTGATTGTGTGAAAAAAGGGAACAGAATAAGATTAAAAAGACACAAAATGAAATTCACTTTGAACCAAAGTTATGCAGTTAACTGCTTATTCCCCCCTCGTCCTCCTACTAATGCTTTATGCATTTCTTTCTCTTCTCAGATGGAGGGGTCTGTATTCATTATCTCCTTACAGGCAGCTGTCCAGGACTCTGATCTCTCCAGGTCACTTGCAGCTTGAATCTTACGTAGTGGGGGTTAACACTGCAGTTTTGCTTCATCAGCAAAGTGGACTTAGCAAAACCCAGGTGGTAGAGATGATAAGTTTTGCACACAAGTTGTAGCTCAGCTTTCATATCACCTGAGAATTGTGAGAGCTAATTCCTTGCCCCTGTCCTTTTCCTGAACTGCAGCCTATAGAGGGTTTTTTTAAAAAAAACCAAAAACTTTCTTACACTTACTCAGTATTTACCCACTTCTCCAAGAGCAATATACCCCAGGGGTAGCCAATGTTTTGCCCTCCAGATGCTCTGAACTGCAAGTCTCATCAGCCATAGCTATGATGGCCAATGGTCAGGGGTGATAGGAGTTGTAGTCCAAAAGATCTGGAGGGCACCATATTGGCTACCCCGGGGTAGAGCCTTCAACTGGGGGCATTTATGGGAGTGGGTGGGAAAGGAGAGGCAAAACCTCAAACTGCTGCTCAAAATGTAGCAATTTATTAATTTGCACAAAACATTTCAATAGCAAGCCTTCTGGTGGAAGGTAAAGGCATTAAGATAAAGTTAGAGAGGATAGTCAGGGTAATTTATATTGTGGTGGAAAGGAAAAAAAAACCTTGTGTAGCTATTGGTTACACAACATATTGTTGGGGAAAAGGTGTAACAAGTACTCACTTTGCCAAATTCACACTAAATGTCACCGTCTTCATAGTACCACTAAAGATAGGCTGTGGTAATGTAATCACAGAAGATAATCTCCAACAAAAACAGCACCTACAATTTAGCAAATGCCGGACGACTGCTGTAGCTACAGCCCTTTTTGCTAATTTTGTTTCAAAATCTTATGTTCCATGATCTCAGTAATGACAATTCAATTTATATGGCTATTTTTAAAAAAGAAATAAAGAAAGAGAAAATGAGGACAACATTTTTTACTGGAAATGGCACATTTTGGGTTTAAATTGTGTCTGTACATGCCACTTTCCTCCTGCAAATGGCTCTTCCCGGGCACTTTTCCTGCAACACAGCAAACATGAATCCAGAACCCTGGGTGAGGGAAATGTAAGTTGATGCTTAAGATTAGGGGGGAAAGAAAAACTGGGAGAAACTAAAATGGACAGGTTTTCCAATGCCTACCCAACCAACGTAGAATGGAACCATGATTCATTAAGTGAAAAGCTGCTGAATGGTCCAGGAGGAACAACAGAGTCACACTCCTCCCATCTTTCCCCTGGAGAAGGTCAACAACTACCACTGCCACAGTCCTGAACTGGCTGGAAGTGAGACTGAATTGTGCCTAGATAACACATACAAACCAGAAATATGAAGAGCAGGTCAGCCACCATTTAGTCAGCCATTTAAACATGAAAAGGGAAATGAAAACTTTATTTTTGAAAAACCTCTTGCCATGGTTATTTAAATACCTTTATGAGCCCGCCCATAATCTGCTTAGGACTTATTTGTTTGAAAGACTACATTGGTAGAGAGCTATGACAGGTTTTGTGGTTGTGGCCCAGTGTACTGAAACACATTAACTAGGCAAACCTGCCTCAGCTCCTCTCTTCAGACTATAGTAGAGAGATGTAAAGCATTTTTGTTTACTAGCTTTGTATTAGTTAGATGTTTCTAGTCAGGGTTGAGTGTCTTATTTCTTTGCTCCCAGTGTGATATTTTATAGAGGCTTTAAACATTGTGTAATTCATTTTTTAAAAAGTCATAAGGTTGGATGTGCACATAAAGTAGTTTGTATTAGATGGGTGAAATATAAGCTCTTGAACTAAATAAACAGTCCCTCCCTGAATGAATCGGTGCAGAATAGTTCACAATGGGCTTCGGAATATTGAAGAAGTGAACTTATGCTATTCCAGACTTCAAATGCAAAGTCAAAACCTGTGCCATTTGTCCCACTTGAAGTATGCTGCGAATGTTCAGTTCAGATCATTTTAATAGCATGCTGTGTGTGATGGCTGCCACCTTCCTTGTTGCTAAAGATTGAACTGAGCTTCAGAGCTAAAAGGATGATGTAAAGAGTCTCTTAAAGTTATAGCCATAAAAGAGACACATCATCCATGATTCAATCAGAGAACTATATATATGATTAAAAGGCACTGTGCTGAAGGATATTATGGGGTTCTATGCATCTCTTTCTATAAACAGTGTGCTTTCAATTGCCAGTGCTTAAATAGTTCATGCTCAGATGAGGTGTAGCTCTGAATACTAGATGTAGGGGAACGTTAACACAGAGGGAATAGATTTCACAATCCATACTGTGCCTGTGAGCTTTCTAGAGCAGGGCTTCCCCAAGTGTGGTTCATGGACCATCCACGAGCTACGTTCTGGTTGTTCACAGTGGTGACTCTGCAGAGCAGTGCAGTTACTTTGTGCAAATAATGGCATGGGCAGGTGGGTGTGGCTGGGTGCAAAGAACAATGAGGGCAGAAGCTTCTCCTGCAAGATCTTTCATCTGGAAATCGTTCCACTGTAAGGAGTTGGGCAACTCTGCTCCTGATAGTCTGCAGTTCACTATTATTTCCATGTTGGAGGAAATAGCTAGTGTTTCCATGTGATAAGGAAACGTCCGTTGTTTTCTGATCTGTGCGCAATTAAAATGCAGTTTATCATCATTGCCCTTCTTTCTTCCAGCTTGTCTGCATTACAAAACAGTGTTTTTGCAAGACCAGACACATCACTTAATCTCTGCGAGTTCAATGTTTGTCGTACGTATAAGTGGGGAAAGCAAAGGCGCAATAAGCAGTAAGAGTGGGGGCAAAGGGAATGTTTGTTTATTTAGAAACACGCTCCTTAGTCTTCAACCTCTTTGAACATAGGTGGGGGTTTAAGTAAACAATAGCGTAATACAGGCACATCCAACTCCCAAGAGACTGTGATCTACTCCCAGTATAAAATAACTGGCAGTGATCTACCCATTGGAGGGAGGAGGAGTGTGCATTTCTTAGGAGGGATTGGGGGGGGGATGGCGATCTACCTGTTGATCACGGCCAACCGGTTAGACATTGCTGGCATAATGCATTACATTCTTCATTACATTATCTTTCCATTGATATATAATTTTATGGTATTACTCAAAAATAAAGTGGTGTCATGAGCCATCAAACCTCGGAAATACACTTTCCCCAAAAGGTTTCCACAATTTTGGCCACTAGTGTATGATGGATCACACCTATCCTCATGAAACACACAGTACCTATTAGGTGGTAACTTTCCCCCAGAAACAAACAAACAAACAAACAAAAGCCCATTCCAGAGAACTGTTCACACAGATCTCCTGAATTACACTTCAACTGTTTCCTGAATGTTCAGTTGCCATTGTTTCACTTTGAAATAATCTGTCAGAGGCCCTTATTTATAGAGTGTTAACTCATTCAAGCTAGGGATGGCCAATGTGGTAGCCATTTTAAGTTTCTTTATCTGAAGGTTTTCCACTAAGCATGACTCGTTTTTGAGGGTGCACATGCATGGGAACATATGTAAGAATTGATCAGAGAAGCCAGCAAGCAGGGGAAATGCATGACTTTTGGTGAAATTTATGACATCAGCTGCCTGCATGGTGTGACATCCAAAGGGGGGGGGGGGAAACAACTCAGTGGAAAGCCAAGAGGAGAACTCTTTAAATATTTGAAGGCTAATAAGTTAAATGCTAATTGAGAGCCACAATGGTTTCCTCCCCAAGACAGATCACAATTAACATTTAATTTGTTATAAAACATTTAAAAATACGAAATATCCGAGGGCAGTGAAAATGTCACCCCTTCAAAATTGTCTCTGGACAATGCGTCAAGGGATGAGAGGTCATGACAATAGTGGCAGGTGACTTGCAGAAGTAATCTTGGCAGCATTTTGCATTCAGGGCAGAACTTTGCCCGTGGTTGACTAATGCATTAAAAGTGTGAAAAGAGCAGTTCGTGGTTAAATCCATCTGTCGACAGGAAGCAAACAAATCATTTCAGTATTACAGTAGCATTAGTCTGTGTCATAGGAGTAACATTCGTCCCAGCAGATCACATTTGAAAATTGGTGAATGTTCAAACTTGTTTTCTGTTCATTATTATTAAACTTATTATCTGTCCTTATCATCTGGTCCCAGGGCAAGTTACAACCATTTAAAATTCAACTTTTTAAAACAACAACAACAACTTACAATCGCAGGAATAAGATGGGGTGTCCTGTAAACATAACATAAATATGTGTAATGATTTCTATCTATGTATTGGGTGTTAGGGAGGGGTATGTTGTGGAGGATACATTGTGCTCCTTTTGGGGTAGTTTGTCTACCTTTGCACTCATCTCTCAGCTGTGACTTGACTCCTACAAGCTGTAAGCATGTGACAGTTGCCACACCTAGGGAAACAACTTCAATTGGCCGGCTAAACCTGGTGAGGGTAACCAATGGGTGTCAAACCATTGGTGACTTAGGGACTTCCCCTACATGCAAAGACAAGCTCCAGTGGGTTGAGTGGATGAGACCAGTAGTGGGCCCAATGGTCAAGAAGGCATGTGCTATAGAGGGAAATGAGGGGCAGATGGGGTTGTCGACCTGGGAATTTACCCCATCTAGGAGGAGGAAAACTCTGACCCTAAAACTCCACTACCTTGTGGCTATACTCATCTGTGAGAAAGGCTTTGGAAGTAAACCCCAAGGAAAAATATATACCCTCTGCCTTGTGGGACATCTTTGGGGCTAAGGAGTAAACCCTACACAAATTCAGAGTGAAGTCCCTAAGATGGTTGGATGGCACCTTGTACGCCTCCTTCCAGCAACTTCTGTGGCCAAACAGAAGCCAAACGTATTGCTCTGCTTTCCTTTGAACCACATCAGTGAGGCCAAGAGAGGGGTCTTGTCATCGGGGCAGCCCAGGACCTCCATGCGCACTGCCTGGGCTTGCACCCTAGGGAGGACATTTCAGTGCTGAAAACACAGAAGTTTGACATCTCCCCAAGAGGCGAACTCCATTGTCTCTCGAGACAGATGGGTGCCAACAACAACAATATAGCTATATTTGATATTTTGAATCTCTATGAGTTTGTATTGAATTGTATTAATTGTTTGGTGAATCTGTTGTGATTGTTTGGCATTATTTATATACTAGTGTGATTTTGATTTTATTAAAGTGGTTGTAATGTTCATTACTTTCTCATGCTATTGTTACTGTGAGGTGCTTTGAGTTCAACATTTCTTGGTGGAAAAGTGGACCCCTAACTAATAGGATCAGTAGTCAGGGATGATGGAAATTGTAGTTCAAAACATCTGGAGGGCCGAAGGTGGGGGTGCCTGTATTAAATCCTATAATGGTGGCAACTATGTAATGCAGGAACCAGATGTACCTTTGTGGGGTGGTATGTCCACAAACCAGGAGATGTCACAGAGAATGCCCTCACCTGGACCACCACTACCACCCAAAAAACTTCTGAGGGTGGTGGAACTACCAAGAGGGTCCACTCTGTTTATCTTAACACCTGAGAAGGTAAGGAAGGAAGCAGTTTACAGAAAGATTATTCATATATTTTACAATGTAGTAGAAACACAAATTAATTGAAGGAACAGAAAGCTGTGGTAAGCCATGCATGAATTTCACGGTGCTCTGTACTGAATTCGTTTCTCTCTCTCTCTCTCTCTTTAATGGAACAATAGGCTATTTCTAATGCATTGGTTCCACTTTGGAAACACACCATTTGTAGCTCAAAGGTCCACTGAGGAATTATCATAAGGAGAATTCGAGAAGCATCGCTTACATGTAACAGAATTCAAAATATGTAAGTGATTCTGGTCCCAATATATTCAGATCAAGAAACTGGTGTTAGGACTCACCCCTTGACGAACATACTGGAGACAAAACTGACAATGGTGTGGCCATGTTATATGCTGTATTATACCTTTTCTAATAGCTGTATGTGAGACTCCATTTTCAGTAATGTAAAATACCGATCAGCCCTCAGACACATAAGACTGGGGAAGGGCTGTAGTTTGCATGCCAAAAGTTCCAGGGTCAATCCTGGGTATCTCCACACAGAGCTGCGAAATACCCCAGCTTTAAACCCTGGAGGTACTCTCCACCTGTGTAGACAATATTGAGCTTGATGTACCAGTGGTCTGTCTCTGTATAAGACAACTTCCTGTATGCGTAATATAAGCACTTGGAAATGAAAGGGGCCATTGCTTAGAAGAGCCTTTGTCTTGTGTGTGCATTAAACTCAACTGGATTTCTGCCATAAATACTTGGTGTTCATTGATCACAAAAGAGTGTGTTTGTTTATTTTTAGGAATTAGGTGCATGCATATATCTGGGAAGGCTAGTGAACAATGAATTCTCCACATAGTTTCCCCATGAGCTATTCCTGCTGGATTGTGTTCACAGAAACATTAAGCCTTTGAAGCAACATTTCCACTGGGTGCATGCATAAACATCACAAGGGCATCCTCTGACCACCACTATTAGAATGGGTCCGGCTATCTATCTATCTATCTATCTATCTATCTATCTATCTATCATCTATCTATCTATCTATCTATCTATCTATCTATCTATCTATCATCATCATCTATCTATATCTATATCTATATATCTATATCTAATCTATATCTATCTATCTATCTATCTATCTATCTATCTATCTATCTATCTATATCTATCTATATCTATGTATATGAATAATTTATACTTTTCAGGTTTCTACATTTCACTGATTTTACAATCATTTTGACATTTCAAAACTTTACTTCCTTCCCCCTCTTTCTGCAGTTCCTTAAATTTACTTATAATATCTTCTGCAAATCCCAATTAACTTAATTTGCCCATTTATTCAACTTCTTTAAATATATGCTCTTATGAAACTGCAGGTTATTACAATAATCCTGCCAATGTTTTTACCTGTTTACAATTTATCTGTAAATATTCCATAAACCATCTCCATTCTTTTATTAAAAATTTGTTATCTTGATTTCTTATTCTTCCGGTAAGATTCGCCATTTCTGCATATTCCATAAGTTTTTTATTCATCCTTCCTTTGTCCCTAGCCTTGTTTCCTGGACAGATAGACCACCCTGAATGAATGGCAAACCACCCACTTGTTGATCCCTCCATTTATGTGGCTTCTTCAGCCTGAACCTGTGACCCCCTGCATTATGTCCTTCTCCAAGTGTGGTCTATTATGTTGCTGCCACTTCACTGCCCGCTGGGTCCAAAAATGGTGGCCAGTTCCTGCAATGGCACAGTACATCTGTGCCACCCCTTCTTGGAGGAGTGAGCCCATTAACTGGCTGAGCTGAGATCAGTTCTGTGTGCTAATTAGGGAGCTGCCTTGGAGGATGTTAATTAGGTGTGACACTTCGGGACAAATTCCATTTTCCTTCTTCTTCATATCCCACTTGAGATGGGCTGTGCAATGTGAGTACAATGCAAATACCAAGGATGAATGAAAAAGAAATTGGCGATGAACCTGATGTAGACAGGTTACCTGAAAAGATTCTTCAGCTGGCTTTGTGGGTCAATGGAAAGTTGGCTTTTGCTTTCTACTAGGACTGGGAGCCTTTTTTTGCACCCATACTGGAAGGTGTCCTCTTCGATGACTATATGTGTTCATTTCAAAAAATCATGGTGACAAATTTGCAAAGTACAATTGCCCCACCCCCCAAAATTAAGCAAGGACAATCAGTCCCCCAAACCGACTCTGTCCACCTCCCACCTACCCCCCACCCCGGTTTCAGAAGCTTGTCAGATGGGTGCATCGCCATTGGCTGGAACCTAAGAGACCACTAAAAAAAATCTCTAAACAAAAGTAGGTGGAAGAGGGAGAACCAAAAAGACTCTGTGGTGGGTTTGTGCCTTTAGCAAGAGGAGGGTCATCTATGGCCCATCAGACCCAAGGAGCCATCCTGTCTAATGGTCAGGGATAGTGGGAGCTGCAGTTGAGGACGATCTAAAGGTTCCCTAGCCCTGCTTCAACTACTTCATGGTAGTGTGTGTTACCAAAAAGCACCAATACGGCAGCAAGCAAAGGCTTTAGCAGCTTCGTCAGCTGCAGGTGGCTGGAAAGCCAGACAGGATGTTTGTGACTGTTGCCATGGGAAGAAAGGGGCAGTCCATTCTGTACTGAGCACCGGATGTTAGCTCAGTGTGTGTCATGTGACCCGTACTGGAAGTACATGGGTGGAGTTTATTCTCACTGCTGTTGAGTGCAGACATGTTTCTCTGTACTGCTGTAAGAGACAGAAATAAAAGAATGTAAATAGATTTCTGTCTGCTTCTTTCCCCTCCCTGGAGATACCAAAGGGGAGAGAGAAGGAACGGTGTGTTCTTCTCACATCTGGGAAGGATCGCCGAGACCTCGCCTGTTAATCTGCCGGGAAGAATCGCAGCGGGGAGGTCGACAAGGAATTCCTGCCGGTGCCTACGTTGTGGCACATTCCTCTGACCCAGGCAGAATTCCAACAGTGTGGAACTAGCAAAGCTTTCCCTCCATCAATGCATGGGTGCTGCTCTGGAAGATGCAAGAGCCACTGGAACCCTGCTAGGTTAAAGGAAGATGGTCCTTATTTTATTTTATTTTACTATATTATTATATTATATTATATTATAATTATTATATTTTACTAGGTATAATGTGCACTCATATTAGAGTGCTCTGTAGACTTATAGCTATAAAGGTAAAGGGACCCGTGACCATTAGGTCTAGTCGTGACCGACTCTGGGGTTGTGCGTTCATCTCACTCTATAGGCTGAGGGAGGCGGCGTTTGTCTGTAGACAGCTTCTGGGTCATGTGGCCAGCATGACTAAGCCGCTTCTGGTGAACCAGAGCAGCACACGGAAATACCGTTTACCTTCCCGCCGGAGCGGTACCTATTTATCTACTTGCACTTTGATGTGCTTTCGAACTGCTAGGTTGACAGGAGCAGGGACCGAGCAACAGGAGCTCACTCCGTCTCAGGGATTCAAACTGCCGACATTCTGATCAGCAAGTCCTAGGCTCTGTGGTTTAACCCACAGCACCACCCGCGTCCCTAGACTGATAGCTATAGTCTTGTATATATTAACATTTTTATGCTCTTTCACTCTTGTCTAATGTTCCTAACCCTTCTTTTAGATTCTCTTAGCTTCTTCTGGATTCTTATAGGCTTTTATATATACTTTCTATTTTAACTACTTTTAGTTTTTCAAAAAACTTTTTAAAAGATTTTAAATGATTGTACCCCTCCCTCCTTATGCTGGTCTACAACCGTAATAAAGACTTGTTGTTGTTATTTTATTTTATTTATGTGGGAGGTTTATGTGTCATGGGGAAAGGGTGGAGAATGATGTCTGTAAGCAAGTGAGCTGGGAAACAGTCCTGAAACAGACCACAAGTTGGTAGTGACCAGAGAGCATGAAACTCAAAGGTTTCCAAGCACAAGATGTGATTCTCTCTCCCTCTCTCTCCCCACCCCATCCCGGCCTGTGTACAGTTTTCCACTTTGAATTGTGCTGATGGATAAGAACACTTAATACTGGGAAATGAAAAATTCTCCATTGCCCCGGCATTAATTTGCAGGCACTCCATTTGACAAAGGCAGTGGAGCTGGGGTGGAGGGGAAGGGAGGAGTATGATACGCCAAGGAATATGGCCTTCAGTTAGAAAGCACTTTGCAGATTGCTAAGTGTTACCGTAAGAGGGTGAAGAATGATTTTAAAGAGGAAGCGAGCAGCAGAATAAGTGAACTCCATAGAAATGATGAACCTATTTACAAATTAATATAATAGCCTGTTTACTAAGGATAGTGAAGGGCTTTTATGTGTGGGAGTGGGTGTAAATATGAGTCATGTGTTACAAAAGCCAGCTTTTGGTAAACAAATAGCAAATGATTAAGATATACATCTGTGAAACCATAAATACAGTAGTAAGTAAACCACAAAACTGTCTGTCTATCTGCAGTGTCTAATATAAAAGAAAACAGTATTTTCATTAAAAAAAAAAACAGGGATAAACCACAATTTACAGAGGACTTGAAGCAAGGCACCTCGACCCAGAAGACACTGTTATTCATGACTATCCACCTCACTTCAGAAGGTGGGCATTTTCTGAATAAAACTTTGGAAGAAGATCTTAAAGATCTGGCAATATTTTAGGCACCCTGGACTCAAGCCATTTAGGTATTTAAAGGTCAAGGCCAGCACAGTGAGCTGTGTTCAGAAACACAATTGTGTTGCACATGCAAGAGCTCTTCTGTACATTCTTTATTAGTACAGTCAAACATTGGTTCCCAAACACCTCCGTTATCATACGTTTCAGCTCCCAAATGCCCCAAACCTGGATATAAGTATTCCAGTTTTCTAACATTTTTTGGAAGCCAAACGTCCGACATGGCTTCCACTTGAGTGCAAGAGGCTCTTGCAGGTAATTGGAAGCCGCACCTCGGTTGTCGAACATTTCAAAAGTCAAACTGGCTTCCGGAATGGATTACATTCGACAACAAAAATTTGGCTGTAGTCATGGGCTTGCTGCTGAATTTTGCACCAGCCGTAATTCTGAAGCGCTCTTCAAAAGTAGTTGTACCTACTCCCTGGAACTACAACTCCCATTGTGTCCAGACAGGAGATGTTGTAATCCAACATCTGGGGACTTAAGTTTGGGGAAAGCTGTTCTAGAGAGATAAGACTTACCCAGGGCCAAGATTTTTTAAGGTCATTGGTGCAAACAATCCCAAATCTCACGTGTGCTTGAATTTAGACTGGCATTTGCTGTAGTATTTGTATCCACAGGTCCCCATAATTTGGACTCCTTTGCTTGTATTTCTCAGTGAAATATTCCTTGCAATATTTTAATGTACTTTACAGAGCTGGACCATTACAGCTAGACCATAAAGAAGGATGATCGCCGAAGAATTGATGCTTTTGAATAATGGTGCTGGAGGAGACTCTTGAGAGTCCCATGGACTGCAAGAAGATCAAACGTATCCATTCTTCAAGAAATCAGCCCTGAGTGCTCACTGGAAGGACAGATCCTGAAGCTGAGGCTCCAATACTTTGGCCACCTCATGAGAAGAGAAGACTCTCTGGGAAAGACCCTGGTGTTGGGAAAGATGGAGGGCACAAGGAGAAGAGGACAACAGAGGATGAGATGGTTGGACAGTGTTCTCGAAGCTACCAGCATGAGTTTGACCAAACTGTGGGAGGCAGTGGAAGACAAGAGTGCCTGGCGTGCTCTGGTCCACTGGGTCATGAAGAGTTGGACACGACTAAATGACTAAACAACAACAAAACAAGTTACAGATAGGTAGCCGTGTTGGTCTGCCATAGTCAAAACAAAAAAAATACTGTGTATCTGAAGAAGTGTGCATGCACACGAAAGCTCATACCAAGAACTAACTTAGTTGGTCTTTAAGGTGCTACTGGAAGGAATTCTTTTTGTAACAACAAAACAACTTTACAGAGGGACACTTGTGAGTATACATTTTTGCAATAAACCCTGCTGGAGCAGACACTGAGAACAGTACCTCTTCAGTGAGGAACAATTCCCATGTGATGTCTGTATTCCAAGGTTTCATGTGGAACAATGGAAGCACAAAATTGCCCTCCCTGCATTCTTCTAGAAGAGCACCTTTTCTGGAATTGAGCTGTTGAAAGGGCACCCCTATGCAGGGAAAAGGGGTCTCCGCACAGTTCCCATAACTTCAAATTACATCAGCTGACCTTAGTGCAATGCTACCAAGGCACTCAGCATTTTTTTTTCAGGAACGAAGAATAAATATTTCCAGCAAGTGCTCTTAACAGGAGTTTGTTTGCCAAGTGATGTTACCTCCTGACTTGCTTACGAGAAAGCATCTTTGTTGTTTAAATGGGAAAGCTGCTAAAAAGGGCTTGCAATCTCTTTCTCTCTGCCTCATCTCATTCATAACCCATCATAGGGCCAGCGCAAGCTGCCTGCTAGTGACAGCTGCTCCTCCTTACCCACCCCTTTGCATCTGGAAGTAGAACCTGCCTGTGCACCACCTTACTGGATTATTTGCCATGAGAAGTTGACCAATATTCCATGTCACTCATGCATCTTTGCCAGATGTTCCTTTGTGAAAACCGGTACCCCTAACAGCCTGTACACTGAGCTAAACAGGCCCATAGTTTTGAGCCTCCGAGGTTCCCAACTTGACTGACTGCATAGCATTGTAACGCCTTCCTTCTCTCTGCATTCTCCCTTGGGATTAATCAGGGAAGGAGAAGGTGCAGTAATGAGAGGAAAATGTAGCACCGAAGCACATAACAGAAATAATGTCAGCCAACAGACTGACATTGGCAGAGCCAAAGGTCCCAGGTTCAATGCCTGGTGTCTCCATGTAGGTCTGTGACATTACTGGACTGAATGCACAGGAACTGTGACTCAGTATGAGGCTGCTACCTATGTCCCTAGAACTCAATGGTAGGGGAGGTGAACAACCTCACAATTCAGTGGGAAATATTTTTCCTCCTTCCCATCAAGCACTATTGCTGACATAAAGGTCTGAATGGGCTGTTCAGATGGATGAGCGGATGAAATGTCATTAAATTCTTTGCCCAGTGAACAAAATATATAAATTGTGGCAATGCTTTGTTGTTCCTCTCTTTCAGCAGCGGGTATTAGTGTCATACAATTAATACTTAAGTGAAGTACGGAAGTGCTGGAGCACTGAGATCATGAAGTGCCCTGCTTTGATGTCTGAATGAGGAAAGTTAACAAATGAAAGCAATTGAGTAAACTTTGCTGGAGGGGCAAACTTGATTTCAAGTAATTATCCAAGCCTGATCTTGGCATTTACATTTGCTTCAGACCCAACCTTAATCAGAAGAAAACAACTGTCTAGGGGTAATAAAGCAGAGCCAGTGTCTAATCTGTGCAGAGAAGCAGTAAGAGACATAGAGCTGGCTCCAGAGGCATCCTTTCATGAGGGGAAGGGCACCTACTGTTCACGGGGAGGATGGAGTCAATGCCAAATTCATGCAGAAGCTAAGAAAGCTACAGTTTAAGGCATCAGGTTATGTAAAGGTAAAGGGACCCCTGACCATTAGGTCCAGTCGTGGCCGACTCTGGGGTTGTGGCGCTCATCTCGCTTTATTGGCCAAGGGAGCCGGCGTACAGCTTCTGGGTCATGTGGCCAGCATGACTAAGCCACTTCTGGCAAACCAGAGCAGCGCACGGAAACGCCGTTTACCTTCCTGCCGGAGTGGTACCTATTTATCTACTTGCACTCTGACATGCTTTTGAACTGCTAGGTTGGCAGGAGCTGGGACTGAGCAACGGGAGCTCACCCCATCGCGGGGATTCAAACCAATGACCTTCTGATCGGCAAGCCCTAGGATCTGTGGTTTAACCCACAGCGAGGGGTCTCTAAAAACTCTTTTCTACAAATTTAGAAACCAGACAACTTTATAGCTTATCATTTGTTGACATGAAATTCTTGCAGGTGTGAAGAGTCAAGGTGGCAAGACTCATAGCTGAGTGGGAAGGGCCATAGATAAACGGTTAGAGCATCTGTTTTGTATGTAAAGATCCTGGGTTCAAACCCTGGCGTCTCCAGACATGACTGGGAGAGATTGTGGTCTGGAACCCTGGAGAGCCCCTGCCAGTCAATATAGAGAGGACTGAGAAGTGAAACTATTTTGAGAGTAACATTAGGGGGAAAATAGAGTACTTCATAGAACACATATTTTTAATGGAATTTGCCGCTACACAGTAAGGTGATAGCCTTGAGCCACTAGCTTATAATAAATAATAACAATAAATTCTATTTATACCCCACCTCCCCGACCAGAGCCGGGCTCAGGGTGGCTAACAACGGTAAAATTACAGTAAAAACATAAGGGGGGGGGACAAAACACCAATTTAAAATACAGGTTAAAATGTAATTTAAAATGCACCCTCATCAAAACCATAAGGGGAGGGAAACATAAGGGTCAGACTGAGTCCAAACCAAAGGCCAGGCAGAACAGCTCTGTCTTGCAGGCCCTGCGGAAAGATGTCAAGTCCCGCAGGGCCCTAGTCTCTTGTGACAGAACATTCCACCAAGTCGGGGCCAGTACTGAAAAGACCCTGGCCCTAGTTGCGACCAATCTAACCACCTTGCAACCTGGGAACTCCAAAATGTTGTCATTTGTGGACCTTAAGGTCCTCAGCGGGGCATACCAGGAGAGATGGTCCTGTAGGTACATGGGTCCTAGGCTTAGATGCTTTTAAAGGGGGGATTCAACAAATTTGTTGAGGATAAGACTACTGATGTCTGGTAGCCATGAAGGCTATGCATTGCCAACACAGCTGGAGACAGTGTGCTTCTCAGTACCAGTTGCTGGAAACTGCAGGAGGAGACAGTGCTCTTGTGCTCAGGTCCTGCTTGCAGCTTCTTGTGGGCATCTGGTTGGCTACTGTGAGAACAGGATATGGGATTCGATGGGCCCCTGGCCTGATCCTGCAGGCCTCTGATGATGATGGCTCTATGCTACATCTAGGCTGAATGGCAGCATGCCACTAAATAGTAATAGTTTCTGGGCACTGCTACCACTTTAAATGACTTGCTTCTGGGATCATCCCCAAGACATCTGCCTGAGCACTGCAGGAAGCAGGAATCTGGACTCCATGTACCTCCTTTGTTATTGTATTTTTATGCTCCTGTTCAGCAGCTTCTGTTCCACCCCCAAATTGGGGGGAGGGGGGACCAATTGTTAAGTGTACGCAATACAAATGGATGGGCATCGTTACTCTTTGGAAATGCCCCCCCTCTTGACCCAGAGGGACCTTCTCAAGGATCACCCAAGTGTGCAGTGCCCATGATCAGACTTCCGAGACTCTGGATTCAGTGTCATTTCAGGAGCAACAGCATCACTTCCTGAACCCGCTTCCTTTGGCCCCAGTATTACTCAGGGCCTGCTCCCCATGACGTTGACCTTGTAGCAATTCAAGGTCAGAGCTTGAAAGACTGTGATTGTGGAAAGACACCGTGCTCCCCTCTGCACAGGCAAGGGAACAGCTGAAAACCTACCGTTCAGTGGAAAGAAAGGGTTTATTGCTGTCAACCATTTTCCTTCCTTTAGAGCTTTCAACAGTGATAAGCGCTGTGAAAGATTTAGCTTAAATTAGGTTTACAAATAGCCCAGTGAATAGGGAAATGAGCTGCATATGCTGCATGTTAAAGTATCACCGCCACACAGCCTGATGCGACTGGGATTTGGAACATAGCCGGGTCCCAAAGATTAGGTGCAAAATGCTGTCAGTCAGTCAGGAGCAGGTTGGAAGTTACAGCTGGCTGCTTCTTGGAGCCTGGCTGAGCACTGCATGGCGAGGGCGACCCCTAGTGGCAGTCTCAAGCAGCTGGCCCTGTTCGTTTTGAGAGCTCGGGAAAAATTATGAGCTCAGACCAAAAGTCTTTTATCAACCATGGATGTAGCGTAAGTCTGACTCTGCTAGCAATGTTGGAGCAAGTTGCCAAGGACTCGGAGGACTACGAGAAAGGGTGTGCTCACTGACCACAGACTGGAGTTTAACATGTGTTAAACTCCTGGAGGAATAGTCTGTTAAAATGACAGCCCAAAGTTCTGTGTTGACTACATATATTTATTCTTCTGCCAAAGGAGACCTCAGACACAAACCTTCTATCAACAAGGTAACTTATCTCAGTCTCTAAAACAGACACACAGAGGAAAGTGCATGGAGTTGTGCATCTATGTATACTACATTGGCTAACATTCAACTAAGATGTCATACTTGGAGTAGAATGACAGAAATGAATGGGGCTGTCCATGGATTTTTGGGGACCTACTCTTGAATAACATTGAATCTAACCCATTATATAATATTATCAAGAACTAGAAGTCGATCAGAATAGCCATCCCATTTGCAGATGGTGAATGGAGGGGAGGCTAATTCAGTTACATGAAGAGCACTGCTTGTCTTCCAAAATGATTTTTGACAGAAGAGAATTGTTATAATGACTGTGGACGGTATCTCAACATCCTGCCCCTTTTTAATATGGACGGTGCTTACAATGATGGTGGGGAGAGCTCTTACTTTTCCTCCCTTTTCCTGTAACTTTGAAAACCTGCCAGTTCCGCTCATGGCTTTGACAACCAGAGTGCCTCTGCGAAGGGTGAGAGTGTGTCCCTTCAAAAAGTACAAAAAAAGGAGAGAAGGTAATTAGGCAATGCACCCAACCACCACCAAAAGTTCCCTTCTTCTCAAAATGTTTTTAAAAGGGAACCACTAATACTCTAAGCACCTTCCTGTCCCATCCCTAAGGTGCCACAGACTATGTCATGCTGCCCATTCCTTTCTCCCTGTTTTGGGATTTGACTGAATTGTCCCTACAAATCAGATGAATTTCAAATTTGGGGATGAGCCCTGAGCTTGCCCCCCAAAGGAGCCAAAGATTTGCTTGTGTTTGGGATGAACACATACAAAATCTTCAAGGGTGCTTGAGAAACACCTGCTTCGCCGACATCTTAAGCTTTATCTTCAGCATGAACAGCGTGTGATGATGAGCATCACTTTCCTGCCAATGATGCCAGAACTCTGTTTCTGAGGCTTCTTTGGGCAGGGCTGTGTTTGTCCCAGATCACATCCCCAAGCATTCAGTCAACGGTGCTCATGGTTGGCTGAATGTTCTGGACACCCCTTCTCCTCCTTCCGATGGAGAAGCCACCCAAGGCCATTCCATCTTTGCAAATGCCCTCTTCCTAGAGTTGCAACCTTTGACTGATTAATCAGTTGGTTGATTAGAAAATTTTCATTGATTAAAAAGATGCCCTGCTTAATCAGAGCATGGATATTGTTTTTAATAGGAGTGCTAGCAAAAGCTACAGACGGCAACTAGGAACTTAAGAAATTCTCCAGTATCTCCCAATGTGTTCTTCTTCCCACTGTTGACATATATGCAAATTCATGGAAATGTGATTGCCCAATTGACTAAATGTCATGCAATTAAAATACCTGCTTTAAAGAAAACATCAAATTGAGTGACCAGCCCTAATTTTCTCAAAACATTAAATGTGTATAAAATGAGAAGAGGCAATGTTCTCTGCTGCCTCTCCAAAGAAATTCAAGTTATGAAGAATCATTAGAATAAATGTTAAGAGAATCTCAGAATATAGTCTAGAATGATAAAAACTGGCTAAGTAAAATAGAATGCTGCCATATACACTACTGAAAGAGTTATGAAGAGGCTGTTTCTAATCATTCTTGGACTATTCAGATTTTGAGGACAGAAGGATCATAGCTAAGAGCTAACAGTTCACTAATCCATACTCCTCCAGCTTTTTCGAATATACTCCAGAGTGTCCCATGTGCATATTATAATCCATATTAGGGAGTATAAAAGCAAACTCAAAAGGAAGGAATTTATTCCATGTTAATTTATTCAGTCAGTTATCCAAAATTAAAGATCATCCGAATTTATTATATCCACCAGATGTCTGAACTGTTTTCACTAAGTACAGTCACTGGCCCATCAAGACAAGTTGCATTTTTTGGGTTGTTGTTATTTTAAAAAATAAGGGTTATGTTTCTAACATTAGGTGAGCAATAGTTTCATTCACATAGGATGGGAATGCATTTCCTCAACTGCTGTGGCAGAATAAGCAATGCAGTAGGAGCAAAGAGATACAATCCTGGCTTTCAGTCTGTTCAGTAGTTTTCAGTCAACTCTGTTTGGTTTTCTTTGTCATCCAGAGTTTCTTGGGATTATCTTTATTACTTCAACTTCCTAGCCACTTATTTTTTAAGAGATAATGGGACATGGTCACAGAGTTTAGGTCTAGAAGAGTGCTCAGCAGTAGTGTAGCCAGAATTCTACATGCAGAATATGCCATCTTTCCCCTTCCCGGACTCCACTGGCAACACATGTAAGTGCTTCTTCAATATATTTCAGCAGATGTATTCAGCATGCTTTGATAGGGCTTCAAGGAACTTTCCATGGTGCTGAAATCATAGCACTGAGATGACACTAAACTGGCAAAAGAGAGTTGATGCCTTGAAGACGGTGCTGGCAATTATAGACTCCCCCCCACCCCACCCCCGCAAAAAAAAAAAATGCTTCTTGGATATCTCGTAAAAAGCAAATCTCATTACTGAGACCAACAACATTACAGTTGTGTTTTGGAACTGTTGATTCTAGATTCTGTGCAAAATATTTAGCAAGTGATGTTGGTTTGTTTAGTTCAGCTTTTAAAAAGCTAGGTGATGACCAGCCAAATCTATCTAGTTTGGGTTTAATTTTCACTATATCATCATCATCATCATCATCATCATCATCATCATTCCATTATTTATGTGTTTTCAAATGCTATCTGAACATTGTCTCTGCTTTCTGTTCAGTTCCTTGACAGTGAACATTGCTGTGCAAAACCCCCCAAAGGGTGATTAAAAAAATATATTACTGTAGTCCCTGAGTTGGGAAGCCCCTGAGCTCTGAAAGTAATTTTGCTGCAGTTTTTCTGAGCTTAAATGATCAAGCCTTTGAGATCCAGCTGAGCTAAAAATGTAGGCAGGGTTTTCCTTTTTTTAGCAGGGGTGGGCACCATGTTTCCCCTTGCTTGGTACTGTTGGACTCCACCTCCCATCAGCCTAATCCAGCATAGCCAATGGTCGGGGAAGATGGGAGCTGCAGTCCAGCAAACACCTGAAGGACCACAGGTTCTCTACCCTTGATTGATATGCCAATTTTAGCCACCCTTCCTCTCCTATTAATAGGAGCGGGGGCTTCTGCCAGTCACATGGACTGGGGGGTGCTGTTGGACTTACATAGATTTTATAGAGTGCTGTCTAAACATCACTGATAATTCCTGAAGTTCCATTATACAAATGGGTGATAGTATAATGAATATTCTAGGCAATACACAACAAGTTCAGTGGCGAAGCTACGGAGCCATGGTGGCAATTTCAGCCTTCTGAAACTGGACCCACTGTAATTATTGAACCAAACACATCTTCCTATTACTACAGGATGAAAGCCCAGAAGTCACATATTCCGTCGCCAGGTTTTGCGCCACCATGATAGATATTCGTTAGAGGATGGTATATGCTACAATTCAGTCCTAAATTGAAGGCCCATATTGTTAGATCCGTACTTCTGAAACCCCACCCCATACAGCTGTTTAACTGGTCTCTTTTAAATTTTCTTATCAGTTTTTACTCATCCATTGTTTATGCTTAATGAAGTGTTCTATGTATATGTTTTAACCTACGTTTGGTTCTTGCTCCCATTTATTTAATAATTATCCACTTAGATTCATACTGTAATGCTATTTATTTAGATGCTCAGTTTATCCTGGTCTGTGACCGTAATAAAGTAAATTCATTCATTCATGAACCGAGCACACTGTGATTAATGAACTGAAGGTAGCCATGGCCATTAGCTTAAATGGGCCTGTTGTGAGTAGGACTATGATTCTATGACTAGCACTGAGTACCACCCTAGGATGGTTTTCACAACACTTGTCTCAGGTTGAGCAAGTGCAAGGGGTATTTGCAACTTTGCTAACCTAGAAAATGTAACATATGTTTTCTACATTCTTGTTAACTGTCAGTCACCATGTGGTTGCAGATGTGCCGCTCCTTTTCAAGTAACGTTTTTACTTAATGAACCTTTTATGATATATATTTATAAACTCACATCCATATCAGATCCTGAGCATCATCAAAGGGAAAGCTTCATTCAAGTCATTAATGCAGAACAGGTCTGTCTGTAAACATTGTACTCTCATTGATGACTGTTCCTCTATCATGGTTGTGGGTGTGACACTGGCAATGCATACTGACTGATGTTAAACACCACTGTATACACATTCTGCTTCAAAGCATTGTGCAGGTTATCCAAGATATAACTAGTTTATTGCTTCTCCAATTTAACCTAACAAAGGCGGCAGTGCGGACATATCTGCCAAGAACTAGTTGATAACAGTGCGGAGTTCTCCCAGCAGATGTCAGCCCAGAGCTGTGGAATAAACTGAATTTGTGACCCAAATCTGGAAGACAGCATAATCCTCAACAGCACCATGTGCTTCCAACACACAAACCTTCCTATTAATCAAAGGAAGCCCACCTGCCTCAGACAAACATGCACAGTCATGCTGAATATGGGCAATTTGCAGAGAAAGGGTGCATTCATCAGGACTACAGCATTGCAACAGGTAACCAAGAAAAACAAATGATGTCCGTTTGCAGGTTGGAGATTATTAGCTCTAAACAGAAGCCTCTTAAGCAAATGTTAGATGTAGGTTCATCTGTTTCTTTACATCTGCACACAAAAGCACCTGGTCATGCACTTGCAAATATACCCATGCAAACCTATTCTGTGCTTGGAAGGAGAGTTTGGTGTATGGAGGTTAAAGTCTGCTTTTAGTCTGGTTTTTAGACCAGTAAATGTTCTTAGTCCTGAAAGGTACACATGTATCTAAATAAATTAATGCCAGGTGTATTTGAATACCCACCAATAGTTCTCAAGAAGTGGAATCAAAGGACCATATAATGCAAGTCCCTCCTCCACCCCCTGTATGTGGTAAGTCACACATGCTAATTAAGGTCTTACATGCTAATTTAATGTATACAGGGTGCAGGACTGTTAGAGATGGCATCCTTCCCAGTTCTGTGTACAACCACCAACTATTCTGGCTGGTTCCAGACTGTCACTAATCTGACAGTGGGATTCAATTACATACCAGGAAATTAAAGTGGGTTTGGCCCACTTGTGCAACAAACCGCTTCCAAAAACCACTGGATATTTTGTGGTAACTGAAGTGACAGGAAAGTGTGGGAGAACAATTGCTAGGAACAATGTCCCAGCAAACAAATCAGGACCAATGCTTCATAGTGGATGTCTCAACAAACTGCATGCAAACAAATCAGATTGTCTGGAAGCAAAGGTAAAGGTAAAGTTACCCCTGACTGCTAGGTCCAGTCGTGGACGACTCTGGGGTTGAGGCGCTCATCTTGCTCTATAGGTTGAGGGAGCTGGTGTTTGTCCACAGACAGCTTCCGGGTCATGTGGCCAGCATGACTAAGCTGCTTCTGGTGAAACCAGGGCAGCGCATAGAAATGCTGTTTACCTTCCTGTTGGAGTGGTACCTATTTATCTACTTGCACTTTGACATGCTTTCGAACTGCTAGGTGGGCAGAAGCTGGGACCAAACAATGGGAGCTCACCCCGTCACAGGGATTCGAACCACCGACCTTCTGATCGGCCAGCCCTAGGCTCAGTGGTTTAGACTATAGCACCATCTGGAAGCAAACTTGATTTCAAACCCTGGTAATGGGATAGTGTCCTTCAGAGCATCTGAGGAAGCTAGTTCAAGTTTAGGTTATGTGGCACACAAAGATCTGTCAAGTTTCTTTCCTGCAGCTTTGTTCTTCGAGGCAGCTAATTCACTCTGCCTCACTTCAGCACAAATAAGAAATAGAATTTGTGTTGAATAGTTTTATTCCAATACATTCGAATCCTGCTTATAAAATTCTGATATGCATACAGAAAGCTGTTGTTTTCAATGATTCTGTCACCCACACAATGTTGCTACACCCACACGATATCTATAGTCGATAAGTTTGAATTCTTATGATATATTTTCTGTAAACTCGCCAAATTCTGTCCTAGTACTATTTTTGCCAAGGCAAAATAGACATGCAGCATATTGTGCAATATCTGGTGGCTGTGCAGCCTCAACGCTACCAGTTCCATGGCGCAGAACAGCAAGCAAAGTCCCAGTGATCGGGGATGGCTATGTGTTAATTCTGCTTCAAAATTACATTGCATGAGTGCAGAAAGATGCAGAGCCAGTATTATATTGAACAATTGAGAAAGCAATGAATGGACTATGAAAACAGACACGTAAGTTGACAACGTTCCATATAAGCAATGGCTTTCCTGTGACAATGTTTTGTTTAGGACTGGGAAACTAAAATAGAAAATGGAATGAATCCCATCAGTTTTGCAACAAAGGTGCCCAAATAGCAATTAGCTTCATATGACTCAAGCAAATAAGTTAAGCAGCAGAAGAACAAAATAGAGTCACTGGCAAATGTGACCTGGGGTGCTGGTGGACTTGGCTGGCTTCGGGGGCGGGGATGTTAAGCCATTCTCATGCTACCCAGTAGGAAAGCCAAGACGAGGACATGACTTGGAAACCTAAACAGGTGTAAACTATATTCAAACCAATCCAAGCCTGCCTGCTTCCCAATGCTGAAAGCTGCATCATGTGATCTTGAAATCATTTTTCTTCCCCAGTCACATGATTTATAACATTTCTTTATATAGCTATTGGTGTAAGGAAGTGTCTCATTCTAAATGTTATACCCCTTGTCCAACCATTACAGTGGTACCTTGGGTTAAGTACTTAATTTGTTCCGGAGGTTCATTCTTAACCTGAAACTGTTCTTAACCTGAAGCACCACTTTAGCTAAGGGGGCCTCCTGCTGCCGGAGCACGATTTCTGTTCTCATCTTGAAGCAAAGTTCTTAACCTGAAGCACTATTTCTGGGTTAGCAGAGTCTGTAACCTGAAGTGTATGTAACCTGAAGTGTATGTAATCTGAGGTACCACTGTACTGAAATACAATGAAGAGCTTGTAATTCTGCCCTCATCTTTGCCAAACGGGATTTCAGCAAACTGCATTTTTTTTTTTAGCTCTTCCACAATGCAGTTTAGTTGCAGGAAGCTGTATGTAAACACCACTTTCCCCCCTTCGTAAGCATGATTTGCTAAGTCCAAATCCACAAGATGACCCTAACAGCGTTGAGCACTAGAAGAATCCTCTACAAGCCCTCAGAACAAACCTCATCTAATCTCTCCTTGATGCTATCTGTATTCCACCCCCACTCCCAGCCCAGCCCAAAGACAGATTAAAACCTGGCCAACACATTCTCTCCCGCCCTTCCTCTGAATTGGAGCTGGCTTGAGTGGTGTATGCATGTGATTATTTAGATATTCACTACAAGCTTGAGTTTTCATGTAGACATAACCTCATATTTTAGATTGGAAGCAGCTAACCAAGACACAGGACACAGAGCCAGGCTTCACAGATAAATCAGATAAATAAATATCCAAGATAGTAGAAAATTCCTCACTCAGCATAAACTTCTATCCTTATGACAGTATTCCATGATAAAATAATTCAAGGTAGCTGATTTTTCAGGGCTCTTTAGTGATTCCATTCACAGCATATTTGAGGGTGTCGGCCTCCCAGGGTTGATGGGCATTGCTGTTCAAATGGTGTGGGTGCGCCATGTCTTGTGATCAATGATGCAGGGTGGGGCTTACCTGTCCCCTATTTTATTCAAGTTGGCACTCCTGGATGAGTTCTATTAGGGAGAATCTTAAGGGCCAGACTGAGAGGGCTGAGGCTTGACATTCCCCAATCTGGCACATGTTTTTGAGCACTGAATCCCTAAGAATCTCTCTCTCTCCTTCCCCTTGTATAAAGCAAATCAACATTTGAAGCACCACACGTTCCACAACCCTGTCCCATACAGATACTGCTTAAAGGAAAGTTTGGTTTTCCTTCTCCCTCTTCCTCACCCCCACCCCATTCTGGACATTAATGGTTAAAGGCATCTGTATGCATATAATTAGGGCCCAGAAGGATGGAACTGCCTGACTGGGTACCAAAGGATCTGCAGGACAGTAACAAGGAATGCTAAGTTCCCTGTCTGGGGGATGGCAACCTATGGGCATCGATTCCAGGGAGTTATTCCCTTTCCATTAATTTGTGTGAGAAAACAGGACTTGTGAAGGAATTAGATCAGCAGTGTGGAGTCTCTGGCCCACAGGCCAAATCAAGGGACCTACTTTAGCCCACAACACTGATTTCCCTAAGCCACACCCAACTTATTTATGCCTGACATCCTGTGTGGTGTCAGATGCAGGACTGGTAACAATGCAGCTGTAAAGGACCAGTTGGGACCCTTAAGAAGCACATTGGAAATTTTGAAGGAAAGCTCGCAAAAGCTAAACTGCCACATTCATAAAATATTTGGTGTATATACTCTCCTATCATGTCTGTGTCAGCATCTGCTATGGGTGTGCAGGGACTTGGAACTGAACCAGATTTCCTAAGAAGTTTTTAATCTGGTACAGGCTGTATTGATTGCTTGATTTTGCATTGTTTTGATTGCAATGTTATTGTCCTATGTTGTGCGTCACTGGGAACACTTTAATAAAAGAGCAAGTAAGAAACATTAACATCACCACCATATTTGGATGTGCTGAGTGGCACATAGGGCTTGTTCTGCAGAGTATTATTAGTTCATCAACAGCAACATCACCCTGCATATTCAGAAAAGAAATATACGTATGATTGGCAGAGTGGAGATGTCTTGCCAAGGAGTGACCAAAACTCGCAGGTGCTTTGCAAAATATTATATGCAAGACATAATATAAATAACAAATGCTCATTCTTCTGAAGCTTGGAGATTCAGCTTGGGGGTAGAGGAGAGAATCAAGAACTACATTTTGGTGTCGTAACAGTGGGCACCCTAATCCAGCATTCTCCCAAATAATGGTCTGATGATGTATGATATACATCAACTGTTCATTAGAATTCAATAATTGCTCTTCATCTCAAGACGTATTTGCCTAGCTTTACTTGCTTTTAGGAACCAAGCAGAAGTGGTTTTGTTTTTAGCAGAGAGTAATTGTGCCATTTGCCACGCTGTTCTGCTGCTGCTTTTAGTTGTCTTCATTGCCTGGTATATTTCCATGCATTGGTTTGATCTCTTCCAAGCAATCTTGACGACCATTTGTTGCACAGGCAAGGTATACAGTATGTGTTGCTGGCAACTACAGGAGAGGAGTGCTCTTGTGGTCAGGTGTCGTTTGCAGGTTTCCTACAGGCATCTGGTTGGCCACTGTGTGAACAGGATGCTGGAGTAGATGGGTCAATGTCTGGTCCAGAAGGGCTATTCTTGTTCTTTGAAGTATGTAAATAAAGAAAACAGTTGAAGGACAGAGGACCAGCCTGATCCTAAACAATCCTGAGGATGTTTACCAGCTCCTGGTCAAAGCACTCTTAACAGACTCTCTTAACTTGGATGGGGCCAGGTGTACAACCCTGGGATTCTTTCATGCTGCCCTCAACCAACTTGGGTGTTCTGCCCAACATGAGAATGATGATGGGCAATGGATGCCTGGCTCTCCAAGGCTCACCCTGATGGTACATTGAGATTCCTCCAGAAGGCTCTCATTTGGAGAATAGGAACACAAGAAGCTGCCTTCTAGCAAACCATTGCTGTTTGTCCAGCAACTCCATGGAGTCAACCTTTGCTGCTGGCAACAGCAAAGCCCTGAACTCAACGGATGCATTTCTGAAGAAACTTCATCCCAGAATACACATTTTTAAAATGCAGTTTGGTATGTTCTGGGAACTGAGGACTGCATTGCAAAATTTGGGGAAAGTGCAAAACCCAAAAGTTGACCACATTTCCAATCTGTATATTAGCCTAGACACAACAAAATTATCTTCCATCCCTAGTGCTGAAGCATGGGAAATAATAACAAAATGCACAGACAACCGTTTCCCCTTTTATACGAATAAAAGTTTTATTGATTCCCCCCTTTTTAGACAATTAGAAAGAACAAAGAAAGAGGAGAGCGAACAGTCTCATGAAAGGTAGAACCGGGAAGGGCTTTCCGAGCACTGGAGTGTGAGCTGCCGTGGGCAGCATTCCTTGAAAACGTCCTACATTTTTCGTTGTTATAAAAGCAGAGAGAATGTGTGTCTCTGCGTTATTTTACCCCCGCCCTCTATTTTTGCATTGCTGTTTTGTTTTTTTAAAGCCACTCTTCCACCATTCCCCTCCCCCCAAAACCCCCACCCCAACCTCCAAGTCTGGAAAGGAGAAACCGGCAGTGAGCACATGAGGAGAGAGACTGCTCCCTGGGAAATGTGTATAAATTCAGCAGCCCATCTGTCTGCCTGGTGTGCTCGGAAGTCAATGAAGCAAGTTGCGTATGTGTTATGGGGAGAGGGGCTTAGAGGAGAGGAGGAGGAGAAGGAGGAGAGCATGGTTTGTTTGTTTGTTTGTTTGTTTTCTTTTTTAAAGCAAAGAAGGCACAGAATCTCAGCTAAGCTTCAAACCCAGTGCAACCTGAAGGACTCTCTCTGCAAGGATAGTGTGTGGGTAGAGAAGGAAATATGGCCTGGGCAGGGAGCTCTCCTAGAGGATGCCTCTGTGCCCATTTGGAAGGAAAGTATGAAGTCTGGGTGAGCTGAGTGGAAGCAGAAGAGTAGCAAGAGACCGACCTCTAGCAAACCCCATTTCCAGTGCATGTTGGAAGGTGGGAGGAAGCCTGTGAAACAAGCCACCCCCTTTCATAGTGCTGGGGTGAGATCAGAAAGACGTCTCTCTCTCCTTCTCTCTCTCGTATGTCAGTGCAGAGAAGGAAAGCCTGGTAAGAAGAGCTTCCAAGGGGAGCATTTTCCCATTAAGGAGATCAGTGTGTCAGCAATACAAATGAGGCAGGTGTGGACAGCGGGACTCAAGTGACATGTCCCTTGGCTCTGCCTCCTCGAGGTATTAGGAAATGGCCCCCCAGCTCTAAGTCTCCTCCACGGCATGAAAAGACCCTTGTTTGCTTATTATTATTTTTTCTTTTCTAAATCCTCAGTTTGAATTAAGGCTACTGAAAATTGCAAGAGTGAAACCTGTCAAGTCGGGTGGACAGGCAGGGGCAAGGAAGCAACAGGGCCTCATGCCAGCCTGCCACAGTGAGGTGCCACGTAAGAGTCAGTCATGCCACAAGGAGGGAAAGGGGGGGACAGCGCTGCCACGAGCCTTCCTTTCTGCTGCTCCCTGCTTTCCCACACTCACTCTGTCTGTCTGTCTGTCTCTCTCTCTCTCTCTCTCTCTCTCTCTTTCCCTGCTCCCTTTACTATAATAAGCCCCAAAGATCCAAGAAAAGGAAGGTTAAATGTGAAGCCTCAAATGTGTGAATGTTCAACTGGCCATGCAAGCCAGACCCAAACAGCCCTTATGGAGTGGGTGGGGAGGAGACGGACCCTGCCATGCAAACGCCAAAGGCGCTGAAGCCCAGCTCTTTGCAAAATGCCAGCCACACGCCCGGAAAACACAGCACAGCCCTCGATAAGCAACGGAGGCTTCAGCATTCCAACCAGCACCGTTACTGCCTCCCCCCCCATGAATCCCTCCTCTCAACAACAGCGAAACAGCAGCAGCAGCAGCAGCACATTCTGGCGCCAAGCAGCTTGTTGGGGAACAATGCCGGACTGACTCACAACAGTTTCCATGGAGGTGACAAGGGGTTGCTGGAAGCATCCAAAAAACTAGTGCAAGGTTGGGGCCGGGTGGATGGGGAAGAGAACATCCAGTCTGGGAAAAGGAGAAAGCAGGAGGGGGTGGCAAGAACAAACTAAAGAATAAAATATAACCCTCAAACCAATTCCCAATCTGCCCCTCCTCCCTTGTCTCGTAATTCTCTCTCTCTCTCTGTCCCTCTGAGACCAGCTTGGCTTGACCAGCATCTTTCCACTCCCCCCCTCCCAGCTTCATCGTCTGTTTTGAGCCAAACAGCCAATGTGCCATCCATAAGGCTGTTGAGTAGTCCTCCTTGCTAATGGCCCATCTGCTGACTATGGGGCCCTCTGAACCCCACCTCACTCGCCATCCTTGAGGGGGCCTCATTAGGTAGATCTTAGTAAACCAAGTGTGGCATCGTCCCCCTGTGACGCCTTGTGTGCCCCTCCCTTTGGCCTTGGCACATCCAGCCACAGCTGAGGAGACCCCTGAGATCATAAAAAGGGTTGTGGGAAGCAAGGGGAGGGGACCATCACACACCAGTGGGAGTGACTGGGGTGGGGGAAAGACACAGAGGAGAGGCTTGATGTTCCCCTTCAACGCATTTCAGGGAGGAAGAGGAGGGTCTCTTGTTTTGGCCAGGTCTTCACCCCCACTCGGTGCAACAGGTTCTTGTTTTCCTCAGAACCATGCCCACTTCCTACACCAAAGAGCCGGCTCGGCTCTGCGCCGGCACCATGACCGGCACTGCACCTATCCTTTCCAGCGTTGCCTGGCTCACGGCGTAGGAGCGTGTGTGCTGCGGTCTTGGCTTGCGGCTCACTGAGCCATTGCTTCTGGCCATCTCCTGTGGGGAGGGGGCTGTATTGGTTGTCACCACCAATGTCTTGGGTGGAGGGGGGGCTGGGTGGCCTCCATTGGCATAGACAGGGCGGGCGCTGGTGCTTCCAGAGCGGGTGAAGGGCTGGCGCGCATCGTTGTTGAGGCGAGCAAAGGAGTCTGTGGCATGGTTTGCTTTGGGGTCATTCCAGTACCGGCTGTTGTAGGTGTTGGATGATGTGAGAGTGTCGTTCTCCGAGGATGAAGCATCACCATGGAATGCTTTTGTGGATGAAGAGCATTTGGGTGGCAGATCATCCTCCCTAGGAAAACAAGAGGCCATTGTTAGCATTGTAGTTGTCCTCCATTCTAAACACACCCATCCCTGGCAGGAACAAAAACACCTTGCACTGGCGCAGCACAAGGAGAAAAGCAAATAACCCACACCATGATGCCATGTTGGCCCAATGATGTGCCCAACTTTGACATCTCCACCTTAAGTCTTACAATCCAATTTTCTGTGCCTCTATCTCAGCATCAGGCTGTTGGGCTTCAGGTCTAACAGAGTACAATGACGAATGACAAGCGACAATAGAATTGAGCAATGCTGGCCATGCACTTCTGGGTGTCTTTTTGGTTTCATTTCCCCTTATCAATGGGATGTAAGTGGGGAACCCCATAAGCACTTGCCTTTAACTCCCACTACTGATCAATTACCAGGAATTGTGTATTTGTTCTCATGTCAACACTTGGCAACACCTAAGGAAGAAATTATGGATGGAGCTGGCTTTTATGCCTGTGCCAGGACTCTGGGTGGTCAAGCCACTACTAGTAATGAGAGAATCATGAAAGAAATTAGTGTAAGCTAAAATATTATTCTGACAGAGGTAGGAGGAACCTTCCTTGCAGCTCAGCTGGAAAGAAACTATGGCAAAAACTCTGGTATTACTGCTTTGATCCCTATTCATTTACAAAGCCCTCAACAACTTAGGTCCAGGGTACCTCAGGCACCTCAACCCTTATATCCCAGCTTGATCACTGAAACCATCTGCTGGAGAGCCATTGGTCATTCCCTGAGTTGGCAAGCTCATTTGACAACAGGAAACTGAGCCTTTTGTGTCATCAGCCCAGTGTTGTGGAAAACTCTGCCAACAGAGATTCTGCAGGCACCTTCTGTGCCAACTTTTAAACGCCTGCTAAAAACTTTTCCATTCTTATGCAGGCAATTCAAAATATATATTTCCATAATAGTTAGCTGATTTCTTATTTTAACTCTTTTTGTATGTTTTTTATTGTGCAGCTATATGTACTTTTTTGTAAACCACTACAATATATTTTTTAAATAAGTGGTATTTAATTTTTTGTAATAAATGAAGAAGATGATGGGGGAAAGGAAGGGACAGAGCAATATCTTGTCAAAGGCCAAACCTTATCTCATTAGGAATTTCCTCCTCCTCTTCCTCCTTGTGTTTGTTCTTCCAGTAAAAGAGTGTCACAGCCACCACGGTGATGCAGATGATGAGCACCAAGACCCCTGCAGCTGCAGCTCCAGCAATCAGGCCAAAGCTCCGGGGGTGAGCTGTGTGGGACATGGAATACATGAGAAGACAGCGTAGGGAAAAGGTATGGAGCAAGTTCAGCCAAGCCTCAGCAGGTTTTCAGCATCAGGAGAGCCCAGGTTTATATCTCTTGTATCACTCCATCACAAGCTATTGTCCAGTGTGGGACCCCAAGAGACAAGTGGGGCAGAAGCACTCTCAGGATGGAGCCTACTACAGCCCATTCAAACAAGACCTCTGCTGCAGCAAGGGGTTAACGTTTCCCCAGAACCAATAATGCTCTGGAGTTTCACAGCTCAGAAATGTGGCAAGTAAGTGCAGCTCAGAGACATCTCCAGATGCTGTCTCATGCGCTCCTCAAATCTTTGTTGCAGCATGGTGGTGGTAGTGGGCAGATATTGTCCCAAATTCTTGCCCCACTGGATGCCTCTGGGCATGTACCTTCCTGAGTACCTCCTGCTCTAGTTTTGGTGGCATGAAATGGCTCTGTTCGCTCCCAAACACGACCAAGAAGGCCTAGCATGCCGGGGCACTTTTCACATGCCTGAAGGTTGGTGATAGGGTGATGGGTAAAAAAAAAAAGAATGACCCCTTAGCTATATCAGAGGCCACAGCTCTGAGAACCAAACTAGCTCTTACAAAGGAGAGCTGTGATTGGGTTTAGTTTTCTTTTGCTGAAGGCAGCTGTGGGGCTTTTTCATCCATTTGGGCTGGGGCCATTGTGTAGGGGAGGGAGTCTACCCATTGTGCTGCAGCCCCATCCAATGCCCACCCACACCCACCTGGAGTTGCCATTAGTTGCGAAAGGCATCATGTGCAGATGCAGTGGGCATCTGCAGGGTATCTTCTACATGGTTAATTATCAGCAGTCACCCTCGAAAATGAAGAAAATTATATCCAGTGATAGATGGGCTCTGAGCTTCCAGTGCAGTGTGAAAAAACACTGCACTTTCAATACAGTGGGTGGTGGTGGGGGGCCTCTGGTTATTTTTAGAATGGGTCCAAATACCTGGTGCAAAGCATTAGGTTTCATTCCCAAACATGCTCTTTAAAAAGAAGAAGCAAGCAGCAGGATCAACCCATTTTCTTTTGCCCTGAGCAAATTCTATTTCCTTTCCTTTTCCAGTATTTGCATCTCAAGCGCCTTACTTTTGTCATAAGATTTAGGTGTTACTGAAGACATCTATATTTAAGAAGGCTTTCTTAATATAACTTACCCAGTCACTTATAGAACATTTTTATATCTGTAGAAATCCTTTTGTTGTTTTTGAAATTTGTAAAGATGGTTTTATTGTTTTTAGAGTTTGCTGAAATAATGTTACTATGTTTTATCCTGTTTTTATTCTGTACAAGACTTTGATGGCTTAATGCTATGAAGTGGTGCATAAATCTGTTAAATAAATAAAAATGAGGTATTTACAGGATTAGCATCTCTTACTCCGGACTACAAATTTCCACACATGCAGCAAAGTTTCATGCATTACTAGAAGATGTGCTTCTGCTTTCCCGCTACCTGCTTCAACATAAAAAATGGGGTTCAAGGATCTCATTCATGATGGGGCAAGTGAGCCTGGGGAGAGGCTTCCAAATCTTACTACAAACAAGACTGAGGACTGCTCATTTCTCACATTACCACAGAGACTGGGAAAACAGAAGGAAGACACTCATTCTTTTGCTTTCTCCATGTCTGTGTAATGCATGGGGAGGAAGTTGGGAGGGGCAACATACTGCTCCTGTAAGAAGAATACCCTGCTTGCATCCAACATGTGACTTAACCTCTGACAGGCAACGAGACATGAGGCTGACTTGTGCAAGACAAGTCCCTCATTAAAACTGACTTACGTGTAATCACTTGAACCTCAAGAGAACAAGTGCTGCTTCCGATGACATTAGAAGCCACACACTGGTAACGTCCTGATGACACAGTGCTAATATTGCGCAGAATGACTGTACCCTGAACTTGGTCTAGATGGGAAGGAAGGAAAAAACATAAATTAAATTAGAGACGTGGTATGTGGGGGGTGGAGAGAAAGACAGCCATTTCAATGCAGCCTTGAAAAGGCAAATCCAGTAAATCGTAAATTCTGTGCAAGACTCTTAAGAGATAAATTAGAAAATAACCTTTAGATGAAAGCATCAGAAACAGACAAGATTAAGGTTTAAGGAGCTTACAGTGGACATTTTCTTCTTAAAGATTATTTTTTTATGTATGTGAAAGCTGAGGATAAGAGAATAAGGCAAGATAACTAGCAAGGACCATCAACAAGCTAACACTTGTTCTTACAAGGAACTCAAATGCAGTTGTCAACTACTCAGCTTTTTATCATTCCAGAAGGAAAAAAAAAACATTTTCAGATCCTTAATCAAGAGCCATATCTGATTTTGAGGTCCAAACAAAGTGTAAAACAGTGGGCTGATTTGGGTGTAGTGCTAGAACATAGCTCAGTACAATGATCCTAGGTGAGTCTCAGGCTTGCACACTCAGCCCTCCCTTCTGATGTGACCACAAGGAGTTCGAAAACTTTTGCTTCTGCTTTAGATTAGCTACAGCTTGCCATGTTATCTAAACAAACAAACAAACAAACAAACAAACAAACAAACAAACTGTGGTTAATTTTAAAATATGGTTTCTAGAAACAAACCAGCTTCAAATCATAGTTTAAGAAGTTGGCTTGTTTCTGCAAACCATACTTAAAATTAACTGCAGTTCAGGGTTCTGATGAAACAACTGAGCTGTGGCTAATCTGAAATGGAAGTGGAAGTTGATGACCACACTAGAAGAGAAGAGGTAAGGGTTGTGTGGAATCCTGAGGCTCACTGTGACTCATAACATTATACTATGCCTTAGTAGTTTAGTGGTATGTGTGAGCTGGACCAGTGAAACATCACATAAATCAATTAAAAACATGAAAGCAATGTAACAAAATAATATTAAACATATCAGCTAAAAGGGCCTATGTGTGTGTGTGATTGTGGCCACTTTTACCCCCCCCCCCATCACTCCTTTTGACATTTTTTCAGGGTGTGTTTGCACAAAAAGGATGAAAGTTCTTACTCACTCTGAGTGATGGAAGGAAACACACTGCCCTCACCTTGAATTGGCTTTGTGATAACATCTTGTGACCTCATGTTCTTCTGATATTATCACCATAGCTACATGAAGCCTGATTGTCTGGGATAACTATTCCCAGAAAGAAATAAAATCTACACCAGGACCTATTGACACAGGCAGTGAACAGCAGAAAACAGGCATGAGCACAGCTAAATACTGTATTTTTCGCCCCATAGGACGCACCGCCCCATAGGACACACCTAGTTTTTTTTTGGGGGGGGGGAATAAAGGAAAAAAAATATTTTCCCCCCAGGCGCAGGGCTGGCGTTGGGGAAGCCTGAGCTTCCCCCGACCCCAGCCCCAAGAACAGCCTGCTATCCGCAAGCCTAGGGAGCCTGGCGGGAAGTCGCCCCGGTCTCTCCAGGCTTGCGGAGAGCTGTGCGAAGCCCGGGACTGCAGGCAGCTCTGCGCAGCCCTCGGGAGCCCGGTGCGAAGTTGCGCCGGTCTCCCGAGGGTTGCGCAGAGCTTCCTGAAGCCTGGAGAGCGAGAGGGGTCGGTGAAGCCTGCATTCGCCCCATAGGATGCACACACATTTCCCCTTCATTTTTGGAGGGGAAAAAGTGCATCCTATAGGGCGAAAAATACGGTATTTGAGGAAATATATCTGGAGGCTCATGAATGCGCCCCTTTTGCAACGAAAGTATTTACCTGTGAGCATTCAGCACAGCCCTAGGATATAACCCTAGGATATAATGAGTTGGCAAACAGTAATGCAGGTGGCACTGGGGGAACACAATATATCAATTAAATGATTGCTTTACTATATGATTTTTTTCAATATAAGATAATATTTCAGTACACCACCAAAGTGCACAATCAATACATGGTTGTTTGTGCATGATCCTATGGCTGCTTCACCCACATGCTCATATTCATTCCACACACTTTGCAAACCACTTTTTTTTTTAGCATCTGTGAACTAGCCTTCACTCACAGACTGGAGTGGAACCATCAGCAGGAATGCAAGAGATGAATATTGGGCTGGCTCGTTAATTCAAATCCTAATAGACATGAAGCATGCATCTCTAAAGTAAGGGTGGTTGAGCTGCAGCACAGTTCTGCAAGCCAACTATTATGGCACAGCACTCAGGCCTGCCTCTTCTGCACTGCACTCCCAGGCTCAACAGGCTAGAGACAAGACTGCACAACAATAATGGGAGTTGTGCAGACTGCAGTACCCTACAGTGGCACTGCCTCATGCTGTGGAGTGGATTTATGGCACGTTGGGCAGAAAGGTTGACCACCCCTGCTCTAAGGTATGTGTGCTTTTTTAATACTATGATTAGAATTTCCACTAGAGGGCACCCAGTACTCTAAAGGCTCAGTTGCTTTCATTATTTTGGACAGTGTATTTTCTCCCTATTCTTTATTTTTAGTGAGTTTCTGCACTTATCACAGCAACATTATCACTCCCCTCCCCGCTGTGACCTTCTTGGATCTGGTGTTTCCTGCCCTGAAACCCAGGTAGTCAGTCCATCAGCAGTTTGGGATAGACCACATAAAGTTGTGATCTTAGTGCCAGCAGAACAAGTGAAGGGAAAATTAGACCAACTCTCTTGGAAAATGCAGTTGTAGGGTGGGGGGATGCAATGATCACCTTGTGTGGCTGTCGGGGGCAACTTGGGGGCACTGTCCAGTCTTTCCCAGTAATAGGTTGGCCGAGGGATGCCTTCTTCTGAACTGCATGTCAGCGTGATGTCACTGCCAATGTTCAAAGAGCCCTGAATTCTGCAGACTGGGGCAGATGGAGGAACTGCAGGAAGAAAAGATGGCAGAGCAACAGTTAGGTCAGGAGCTGCTTTCAACAGAAAAGTGTGACCAGTCAGGACTCTAGGCCCTGGAGGAGGAGGGGTGGGAGAGAAATTCAATTCAGTTCACAACTGAAGGTAAACTTACAGATTTCACATCCCCCCCAAAAAAATATCCTTCAAAATTTGCAGCTGTATGAATTTTGTAATGTGGTTCCCCAGCCAAGTAAAGTGTACAAAAATGAAGAGAGCATATACATGCATATTTTAGGGCAAATCACATACAAAAATCCATTGTATTAGGGGAAATTGCAGAAATGTGTATATTATACAAAAGTGCATAAAAATGTTTATGGTAGGATGAATTTGAACACAACTGCTAATTTTCATGGGGACTTTATTTGGGGGAAATTCAAACTGATAGAGAAATGTGGAGAAATGAACTTAAGGATTGGAATAATGGAGTATGGGTAGATTTGATTTGATTTTTTTAAAAAGAGAGAGAACAAAAAGGCAGGCTGAGAAAACAAAAGATACAGATGGCTTAAGACTAATAGGGGAAGCAACAGGCGAGGTCACCTGCTAAGGCTTTTGTAGCTAGTGAGCCAGCTCAGTCATAACTGCTGACTTAATTGTGGCCATTTTCGATTAGTGTCCTCTACGGGGAAGAACAACATCTGCAGCTCCCCACCAGCTTATACAATAAAGATATCATTAAAACTTTTTGCTTTAAGCCAATTCTGGTAGCAGAATGAAGATGGGAGGTTTCATGTTATTCCTTTTGCAAAATGATAACACAACTGTTGAGAAAAATAAGATACGATAACTTTGGAAACATCAAGTAATTTTTTCAATTAAAAATTAGGGACATGATAAAAGTGAACCAGAGACATGCATTCCCTCGTTTCTCCCACTTGTATTTAACGCAGCAAGTACTACAACTGCTGTCAGTACTTAAACTGGAATGAGCATGTTTTGCTCAACTGCATAGACTAAGGAATTTTGTGGAAATGGTCAGTGAGCCTCTCCTCCTGTGATGTCAAGTAGTAGTAGTAGTAGTAGTAGTAGTAATATCATAAATACTTCAAAATATTGGGCAGAAAGTTGATAAATAGTAGAACTGATCTGAATGCTTGGTGGATTCCAGGGTGCTGTTTTTGAAAGGATTAAGAAGAGAAATCGCTTCTGTGGGTTGGGGCCTAAAGTAATACAGTAATACAAGGTAGTGGGTCTGAGGGCTGCTGGCTTACCTTTAAGGAAGTTTTTTTAAAAATAATAATAATATGAAAGACACATAAAATCTACCACCTCATATTATTTTACATTTATGAAGTATACACCATAAGTCAAATTATTTTCTTCCTCCTCTATCAATGGCAATGAATTCCCCCTTTAATTGGAAACAAAGGTTTAATGAAGGGAGTACCCCACCCTAATAAATTGTCTGTTTATGTGAGGAAGTAAAAGTTGACTGAGGCAAAACAATAAATAAAATAAAAATCCCTAAGGCCCCAGGAACATTTTAGCCCCACTCACTTGACTCTTCTTGGTTGGCCAGGAATCAATCCAACCCATGGACTGAAAGGCCCTACTCTACTTCATTGGGTTTACAGCCTGGTAAATTGGCCTCCAAGAGTTCCACGTAGGATGAATCACCAGTCAGCAGACCCTTTAAAATCTGAGGCTCAGAGCCCAATTCTCAGTCTGTGCCACTTGTCTCAAATGTGAGGTCTCTGACAAACTCCTTCTCCTCTTTCTCCTCATTGTTGTCTTGAACCACGGCCTCTGTCTAACTTAATTTTTGGCTGGCCTCTTAACTCCACAGACCCTGATCTGCCTTCCCTGGAATTCAACCTCACTTGTTTTGGACAGTGCTCCTGTCACCACCCTCTGGTTTGGATCTTTGCGCACGTCACTCACAGCAGACCCCTGTTAAGTGATGGCAGGAGCAGAAGCTTAGATCTAGAGAGCCAAGGTTTGCTTTGTCCCCATGCTAATTAGGCTTCTTTCCCTAAAGGTCACAAATACACAAAATAGAAACGTCTGCCCGGTGCACCTTTTCCTGTCACCATGTACTACAATGGGAAAAGCCACTTGAGGTGAAATTCTCCTCTGCAAGAAAACATCCAGTGCTTTCTGATACTTGTTACAGTATGTGAAGGAGAGGGGAAGCTCCCTTGTTTCGTTTTTAGGCTTACACCCCTGAAGGTCTAATATTCCACCATCTGAAAGTAGTTTTGAACTCACAGAGCCCAACATTTTGTCCCACCTGTGCCATTATGTGGCAGACTAGCTATTTCAAATTTCAAGGAAAACCAGCCTCCTGTTTCAGGCTTTTCATGATTATCAGTGGTCTGGAATAGAGCAAAGCACATACCCAAGACGTTGAGCCCAATGACTCCAATATTCCGGCCACCTCGGTCTGGTAGATTGTTGACCAAACACTGGTAAGTCCCAGTGTCTGACAGCTGGGTATTGTTGATGAAGATGGAGGCACTGGTGGTTGGCATCGTCATTGCAAACCCCACTCGCCCATAAAACTGGGGTGCACCATCAAAAATCTGACCCCCCTGGTAAATAATAACCTGAAAAACAAAGATATGACACTTCTCCTTAACAAAGCAACGGTTAAAAGAGGACTTGTTCACTCATTATACAGAGGCTTCAGTGTCCTGTGGTTTTAGTGCAATTAAAATACAACAATTGTGTTCTGAGGGTAAGATAAGCCATATGGAGCTCCTGGGTACTTACTACGCACTGCTACTACTTTTGCTACCATGGAGAAGTATTTGCACAATAGATTTAAAAGATATAGGGGAAACCACAAGGAAGTGTTCCCCTAAAGGGAAGAGTCAAGCCTAGTCAATTTTATATGTCTTTCTATTTAGAAGGAGGACACAAAAAGGCTTATAAGCAGGGAGGGAGTTTGCATATCTCCCTCCTCTGCATTTTGGAGTTCTGGAATACATGGTCTCATTTCCAAAGTGGAACCGATGCATTAGGAACCCTTCTCTGTTACTATTTTATATTTGCAAATTTTGTACTATTGAACATGGTCTGTTCTTTCACATTCACCCACCCACACATAAAAACGATGTGCAGAATGCATTAGGGGAAAATAAAGCGGCTTTTATGCATTTGCATCAAGATTCATTTTTGTGTGCCGTTTTACTGTTTTGCATGTGTTATTTTACGTTTTGGTAAATCAGCACAAGAAAAAGCAGCAGTATTTACCAACGTGTGTGTGTGTGTGTGTGTGTGTGTGTGTGTATTTCAATTCAAATGTATACGTATTGATTGTTTTGGTCGCCCCGTATGATGACCTCTGTCGAGAGACAAGGGAAATGTGTCCCTGTTAATTCTTCTTGACCTCTCAGCAGCTTTCAATACCATCAACTATGGTATCCTTCTGAAACAACTGCTGAACTAGGGGTGGGTGGCACTGCTTTGTGGTGGTTCCAGTCCTACTTGGTCATTCCTTGAGGGTGTTGCTTGGGGAGTGCTTTTCTTTTTTAAAAAAAAATAATAATTTTTATTAACTGGCCAATCACATCAAATTAAATCACATCGCATAAATTCCAAATTACAAAGCCAATTTTTTAAGTGCTTTTCAGGCCTGTGGAACCTTCAACGTGGGGTTCCGCAGGGCTCAATCCTATCCCCCACGTTGTTCAACATCTACAGGAAACTGCTGGGTGGGGTTATCTGGAGGTTTGGAGTTTGTTGTCAGCAGTATGCTGATGACACTCAGCTCTATTTCTCCTTTACATCTGCAGCTGAGGCAGTGGAAGTGCTGGACCAGCGTCTTGCCTCAGTAATGGACTGGATGAGAGCCAACAAACTGAAACTCAATCCAGGTAAGACTGAGGCACTGCTAATGGGTGGGAGAACGCCTGCTCTTAATGGGGTTACACTTCCTCTGAAGGAGCAGATTTGTAGCTTGGGGGCACTCCAGGATACTTGAGGCTCAGGTGGCCTCAGTGGCCTGGAGTGCCTTCCATCAGCTTTGGCTGGTGGCTCAGCTACGTCCCTATCTAGACAGGGATAGCCTAACTACTGTTGCCTATACTCTGGTAACCTCAAGGTTAGATTACTGCAATGCGTTATGCATAGGTCTGTCACGGCTAAAATGGCCACTCAGCGGCCTGCACCAAGTTGTATATATAGAGTGAGAAATGTTAGTTTGGTTGCTGGTGTTTGGGTTGGTTGGTTGGTTGGTTGGTTGGCTGGTGGGTTAGTGCTGGTGTGTATAGTTGTTCAGTTGCTTTTGCACAAAGACTTTAAAGAATAAAACTCTGCAAGGGTATTCTTGTGGACTCTTTTGTGCTGACAAGGGTCCGAGGACCAGGCTGAGGAGACTAAGGGAGGTCAGAACCCTTTCCTCCTTTTTTTTTTTTTTTTGCTTTTTACAAACACTGACAAGGGCTGCCTCTGAAGACAGTTTGGAAACCTCAGCTAGTGCAGAATTCAGCAGTCACGTTGCTCACATGAGCGAGACGGTTTGAGTATATTACACTGATCGTGGTCCGACTGCACTGGCTACCAATTAGCTTCCGGGCCCAAATCCAAGTGCTAGTTTTGACCTATAAAGCCTTAAACAGCTCAGGACCACAATACTTCAACGACTGCCTCTTTCCATATGAACCTACCCGGACCCTGAGATCATCTACTGAGGCCCTTCTTCGTGTGCCTCCTCCTTGAGAGGTCTGGAGGGTGGCAACACGAGAACGGGTCTTCACTGCAGTGGCTCCCCATCTGTGAAATGCTCTCCCCAGGGAAGTTTGTCTGGCACCTTCATTATACACCTTTAGGCACCAAGCAAAAACGTTCCTTTTTAACTGGGTCTTTGGATGATTTGATTAACATCCTATGCCTTTTTAAAATGTGAGTTGTTTTTTTGGGGGGGGGCTTATTTTGTTGTAGTTGCTATTTTGATTATGTATTTTGTAGTTTTATATTTTGATTTTATTTTGTAAAGCATCCTGAGACCTCTGGGTATAGGGTGGTATATAAATTCAATAATAATAATAATAATAATAATAATAATAATAATAATAATAATAATAATAATTTCTTCATGTATTCCAGTGTATTTCAATAACAAGCATAAACCTGAGTTTGCATTCATTTTTAAAAAATGAAACAAAATGAAACAAATTATCTATAAAATAGGGAGCCATTGTCTCACCTATCTGAAATCTGACAAGTCTGATGTAATCAAAAAAAGATGCACAGGCACAGCCTAACTGTTCCCTCTCTCCTCCCCCTCCCCCAGAAACCTTTCTATGACCTGTATAGGCTATTCCAGCAGAATTCAATGTAAAGAAATGAGAAAAAACTAGACTTTCAATTGAATTTCATTTTATTTCCTACCAGTAGACTGTAAGCTGTTATTGGAAAGTATCAGAGTTAAAGGAAGTAGAAAATTAGCTGGGCGTCCCATCAAAAGCAAATAGGAATAAGGTAAGGAAAAAGTTCCAAATCAGTCATGAAATAGAATGAAAAGCAAATAAATGCATAACTAAACAAAAAAGAATGCAGTAACTAAATTATTCCACCACCAACCCTCTGCATGCCTTTCTCCAGATTTAGGCCCTTTCACCAATCATTCCTGTACTATATCTGATTATCTGAATACTACATCAAGTGAGTTATAAGTCTCTGCTCATGCTCTTACTTCTTAGCAACACCCAGTGGCCAGTTTGGCACCACAAGGCTCAAATCAGAAGTTCCTCATACAGAAGTTCCTCTGTCTGCTGCACTCCTACACCCTAGGGTATGGGTAGCCAATGCTGTAGTCTCCAGAATTTCCTGGACTCCAACTCCCATTACCTCTGATCATTGGCCATGCTGGATGTGGCTGAACACAGAGAAGATATCCGAAACACCAACAGTCAATGTGTGGGTCTCAGAAACATATGCTACAGAAACTCCCCAGAGCTTCATCAGACACACTTGTAAGATGTCCATTCACACATTACAGCCAAAAAAGGGCATTTGTGGCTATATCTGGCTGCTTTCCACATTTTCAGAACGTAATTGGGGGAAACCAGCACAACTGATGCAGCACTAGATTGTAAACTGAAGGGCAAGTCTTCTATTATTTGCATTGATTTATAAGCCATCTTATGAGCCTATTGTTGGGGGGGGGGGAGTTTTGGCCAACTAGTTCTGTGTTTCCACCAAGAGTCTGGTACCTGTTCAGGTTGGTTGGCATTGGAGAGTGGCGTGACCATCCAAATGACGTTAAGGTTATTAAGCGCAGCACTGGTGGTAAAAGTACAGGGCAGGACCGCCGTCTGGCCCCGAGCAACTTCAACACTCCTTGTGTTCATAAACACTTCCAGGGGACTCACTAGACCTGTAAAGAAAGAGGCACCAAGGTGACATGCTGCATTTATCCAGGAGACCATTTTTCAACCTTTGCCTGCAATGACATACATACTTAGTAGGTGCACAAATGCGCGAGTGAGCTTCCCATCTTCCCTGCTGTGACCCTGAACATCCTCACTTCCTCTCCTGTTTTCCCTCCCCTCCCCGCAATGAGGCCACTGCTTTGGCCCACTTTCCAAGACTTTCCACTGTCTGGAGCAATCCAGGACAGACTGTGGCACCTCTCTGGCTCTTGGTGCGCAGGATGCAGGAGGCATCTAGAAGACAAAGATTCGTATTGCTAAGCTAAATAGCAGCTGCAGGGCTACAGATGGGGATGGCGCACACAACAACTGCTTCTGACAGGTAAACGTAGGAAAGGTGGCAAGGGAGTATGGAGGAGGAACGTATGCTGAGTTTGCATCTGCTTTTGTTGGGACAGGCTGGTTCTGAGGCACAAATGAATGCAGCACCATTGAAGTGCACAAAGCAAAAGCAAAATGAAAAAAGGAACTGCTCTCAACAAGCTCCTTGTTCTAGCCATGCCTTCCACCACCGCCACCATTTGTTATTTCCAGAGTCTTTAACTAGTGCTGAGCACTTTACAAGCTTTATAATAATTCACAACAGTTCTTGCCCACAGGCTTACAATCCACTACATTTATTTACACCCCACAACCTATTTGCATTCAGAAATATATTTATCCTAGGGAAGGGCCTTTTTGGTAGTGGCACCTGCCCTGTGAAACACCTTCCCATCAGATGTCAAACAGATAAACAACTACACAACTTTCCAAAGACCTTTGAAAGCAGTCTTGTATCAGGAAGTTTTTTATGTTTGATGTTTTGCTCTTTTTTTTCAAACAAACAATTTTTATTAAACTTTTGTTTTACAAAAGTACATGCCTTGTCTTTTTCTGGTTGTAGAATCTTTTTTTACATTTGAAGTGAGTCGTTAGTGTTGTATACAGAATGAAATTGGGGAAGAAGAAGGGGGAAGCTGGGGTGGGGTGGTAACACTTGGTATACATGTGGTATTTTTATTCTCTATCTGTTCATTTATTATATTTCCTTGGAAGTGTTTTTATTATGTTGGAAGTCGGTCAGTGTGGCTGGGGCAACCCAGTCAGATGGGCGGGGTATTATCATCATCATCATCATCATCATCATCATCATCATCATCTTAGCTCAGTGGTAGAACATCTGCTTTGCACACAGGTTCAGTCTCAGGCACCCCCAGGTAGAACGGATAATGTATCCAGTCTGAAGCCTTGAACAGCCACAGACAGTCAGTGTAAATATTGCTGAGCTAGATGATCAACTGCCGGACTCCATACAGGGCAACTTCCTATGTTCGTATCTTCTGAATCCTAACAGCAGAATTCCCACTAAAAGAAGCTTAAATACCTGAGGCCCAAACCAGATGAGACATCAATACCATGCAATTAGCAATAGCTTTTAAAAAAGTAAACTGAAGACATGAATGTCCTCATCCATAATGGGACAATGAGGCAGGGGTGTGTGTCAAAGGGTTAAACCTCCCCTGCCCTCCCCTGCCAGGGTCCCAATCCAGATTAGCTCCTGTTCCTGCACCTGTAATTTATTCAAAAGCTAACCACACAATCGCTGTGTGATTAACATCTCATCTAGTTTGACCTCAAGTCTACTGATTCTCCAACCAAGGTGTAATCACCAGCTATTTGCATAAATGTGATTAAATGGCAAACTAGGAGTGAGCAAACTTCTTTCCCATTCAGAATGAGTTGAGACACGTTGGATTATTTATCTGGACTTCTAGGTGAAATCTGAATAGTTTTAGATAGTCAAAACCACCCCCTTGCACTTATAGGTACAGTGGTACCTCAGGTTACAGATGCTTCAGGTTACAGACGCTTCAGGTTACAGACTCTGCTAACCCAGAAATAGTACCTCGGGTTAAGAACTTTGCTTCAGGATGAGAACAGAAATCGCGTAGCAGCGATGTGGCGGCAGCAGGAGACCCCATTAGCTAAAGTGGTGTTTCAGGTTAAGAACAGTTTCAGGTTAAGAACGGACCTCCAGAACGAATTAAGTTCTTAACCCAAGGTACCACTGTACATATTCCTCAGCCCTAAGTATTAGTGCATACCAATAACATTGTCAGGACACTCCAGTGCCTTGAAGGTTTTGTAATGGAAGCAATTTAAACAGTGTAGATCAGCCTTTCCTCACACATGTATACAACTTAATCTGTGCAGACTTCAGACTCTGCAAAAGCCCTTAATCCATCTGTGCATGTTTGGGAGAATTATTGGAACCATACTCTCCATGCCAGGCCCCAAGTAATCCTAAAATAATCATTTATGTTCGAGAGTGTTCAGGTCCTCTGTGAGTAGATCAGGCCCTCCCAGTTGGCCCTGTTGGTCATGCTTTGGGGACAGATAGATTTACACTGGATAGGCCACAGCCTTTGCCAAAGCTTCTAAATTCTGATACCCAGAGGCCTCTGCAGTGGTTCATCCTACTAGGCTACTAAGAACTGTGGGATGCTGTAGAGCTGGTCAGCCAAACTGCAGATTCTAGTACAAGCCAATCCCACCCTTGACCCCAAATATCAAAAACTGCCGCCTGTAGCTTCATACTTCACTGTTTTCTTACACAGCTTTCTTTTCTGTGTAAAAAAAGGGGGTGTAAATGGCAAAATAGACACACAAGTTTATCCTGTGTGTTTATACCTTATTGATTTATTTCCTCACTTACAGTTATAAATGAACCTTTCATCCTATCGATCCTTGGGCAAGCAACAATAAAATGCCTAACTGAACCAAGTAGGCCAGTGCCACATGAAAACATTTTAAAATACTTATCAACACTTACACATCAACTCTAAAAATACATACACACACACACACACACACACACACACACAACATTGATGTGAAGTTGTCCTTAAAGGGCCAGCAATATGCATGTTACAAGTGTATACTTGCTCTCACATGTATGCAGCTGGAACTCATGTACAGTATTTATGTAACAAACACATGTTGTAACTCCAGCAAAAGATCCTAAACCTTTCAGCAGTGCGTACATGTAAATACATGAATGCTGGCTGCACACATGAATCCAGGTACACATTTGTAACATCCAGTTAACCCACACAAGCAGTAGACTAGGCCACAGCTCATGGAAACATCTCTGGCATAAATATGACCCACAGAAGTGAATGAGGATCCCATTCAGTGCAATGAGGTTGTGCAGAAGTGCCCGGCAGTCAGTATCTTGGTAAGTGAAACTGCCCACATACAGCAGCCACCTTCCTAACCAAATCGCTTAATTAGCCGGTGCATCTCCACTTCCAAAGTTCAGTCTTGGAAACATACCAGCATGCTGCATACACACTCAGAAGAACTCTACTCACTTACATTAGCACCAGGGGAGCAATCTTGCTACGAGTAAGGGGACTAAGCTGCTAACAGCCTGACCAGAGTGGAATCCTTTTTCGTTTGTTTTGTTTTTTGAGGCTCTCTGCAACGCTTTACATTCCAGCCCTGAAGCATCAGGCAGCAAAGTTAATAATAAATGTTGCAATTCCGTTTCTCCTTTGTGTAGGAGAAATGTCTGGCAGATCATTGCTTTGGCTGGGAAACATTTTTTAAAGCCAGCAGAAGCCTTCTATTCCCAGAGCCTTCTTTAAAGACAAACACACTCACACATAGCCCATAAGAATACAATGTGGTAAGTGAACTATTCTTCAATGTCCTCCTCTCAGGGGTTTTTTTTCCTCCCCAAAAAGATGTCCTGCTTTTACACAAAATGGTTTTGGCAACCGGACCAGGATACACAGTGGCACAAAAATTATTGGGACTTAGGTCTCATCCTTACACCAAAGGCTCAGGCCAAAAAAAAGAGGATTAATAAAAATAACAAAGAAGTATGGCCACGACTGCATGAGTGTAGTCTCTGTCTTAAGAGTCCACCACCAAAGGTATTCAGTTCCAGGCATCAATGACATTGACAGAGAAAGGACAGCCAAAGCACAAGAAGGATGTTGTCTGTGCCACAAATCCCTTCTGGCCTATGAATGAGTCAGTCTGCTACCAGGATGCCATCCGCTCCAGAAGGAGCAAAGGGGGCCCTTTCCAAGCACCAAGGAACAAAGCACCAAGGCCAGAGAAAGGGCAGTGACTGTCTTTGAGTTTTTGAAGCTGAGGCACCAGCTCCCTGGGTTGGGTGGAGAGGAATCACTGTATTTGTTATCAGTGTACCGTCTTCTATCCCAAGGTGCCAGGGCTCAGTGGGATCTCCACCAGGACAATATTAGACAGTGCAGAAGTCCAGGGCAGCTGCATCATATCTGTCAAGTTCAGACAAATCTAAAGCACAAAAGAAACAATTCAGAGTTCCTCTGTTATGAAGTGAAATTTGTAGTTGTGGTTCTCACCAACAGAGGCTGGATCTGTACAGATAAAAGAAACGCTACAGAAAGAAAGGTTGTAAGAGCTCTTTATGGAAAATCCCACTGGCGACTGATTACTGCTCTACAGGGCCATCTGGTGCCACATGTTTATAACACAGTTCAGTTATAATGATGTATTTGACTAGTGTAGCTGAGTCCAGAGTTGTAGGGTTCCTTAATCATCTATTTATTTAGCCAGTTAAAAGTTTTGTGTCAACAGAGTGCAAATGGCCAGCTTGGGGAGGGAAAGAAGCCAGGTCCTAGGTTGGATAAACTAAACTCTGGGAACACAAATGTAAATCACATTTCAGTTCTGGAGTGGGAATGCTGAACAGGGACGTGGCAGTGGTAAGGGAAGTCCTCTTCTACCAGCATCTAGCCATGACATTTCACTGGCCTTCAAATGATAAATAACAATAGGGCATTAACAAGCACACTCCCAAGGAATGTGTTCCCTATGAACATCAGACAGTATTAGCATTTAGGCACCCTATTTAAAACCTATCTGTTCACCTAGGCTTTGCCTGTGGTAGGTCTATCCATGCTGATGTATGAAGCTAATCTATTGATTTGTAATGAATTCTGTGCTTGCTTTATGAATGTAGTTTTATTGTTGATTCAACGTTGATCACTGCCATGATATTTTTTCCTCATGCTGAAAGATCCCCCCATATATATATATATATATATATATATATATATATATATATATGCAGGTTTTGGTGTCCTCGGGTGTCTTCCCGTGTAAAAGTTGGGGTGTCTAGGCGACGTTTCGACGAGGTCTCACTCGTCATCTTCAGGCTGGTGCTTTCGGCTTCTTGTTACTGGAACAGAGCAGGATGCCACCATGGTTTGGCTACACCAGACCCAAACCCAGACCCTCTCCACAGATAAATTACAGACACCATCCAGTAGCCAAACCATGGTGGCACCTCCGGATGCTGCACCCCCCTGCAATCCCTACACAGATCTGGCTGACACAGGCCACAAAACCACAGCTCGCCCCTATACACGAAGCCAAGCCAGAGCACAACTAAGTGCAGTACAGCCATCTTCTCAGAAAAACTCTTCACAAAGTTCAAGAGGTCAAGACACAAAGACTTTAGCAACTAATCCACACCTAATGACCCACCTAAGTGGTACTCAGGATATCACTCAAGAAATCACTCAAGATATCCCTCAAGTAATTAAGGAACAAAAGAAGAAAAGGCACACTAGCCTGGGAACTTCCTCTCTGCCCAGAACATTGGAGGCTATACACCACACCCCCTCAACAGTATTTATAGGAACTCAAACACTGAGATCCTGCTCTGTTCCAGTAACAAGAAGCCGAAAGCACCAGCCTGAAGATGACGAGTGAGACCTCGTCGAAACGTCGCCTAGACACCCCAACTTTTACACGGGAAGACACCCGAGGACACCAAAACCTGCATTCCTGTACCCGTGAAAATCTACGAAAGCAAATATATATATATATATATATATATATATATATATATATATATATATATATATCTGGCAAGGCTAGCAGGATAAACACAAACGCTACTGGATCAGGTGATGACATCACACCGTGAGACAGCTCATGAGGAAACCACAGCAAGTGATAATTAATTAATGGAAAACATTTCAAGACAGATGGGTAGGAAAATGAACTTTTGCCAGAGTCTAAAATTAGTATTCATCTAGGAAAAAAAGCTTTTGGTTTATCTGCTCGTGAATGCCTGTTGGTGAATGTTTCCAAAACTTAGTTCCCAGACCTTAGCAACACCAGCCTGAACTGTTAAGATTTCTCTAACCCAGAAAGGACAGCTAATGAGCAGTACAGACCTTGAAGACAATGTTAAGAAAGACTGGAGACTGAGCAACAATACACTGTGGCATGTGCTGCTGATTGGTATGAATCACAGAGAAAGGCAAAATAATTTTTGGGATGAAGTAAGGCAGTTTCTGTGACAAAAAACCCCCAAACCTCTCAAGAACTGTTGGGTCAGGGCCTGACTTTTACTTCCTAGGCAGCTAAGACCACTAATAATAACAAGGGCACACCCAGACCTTAGTCGGTGGCTTTGCTTCATTTAATTTTATTTGGATCCCAACCATCTGTGCAGTTGATAGGGCATGCAAATATTTTTTTGTCTCATATCACCCCCACGGAGTTTGGTAGTGCAAGCTGACAGTGACTTGCTCAGGATCATAGAGCAAGTATTTTTAAACCATGGTTAAAGTCTAAAATTCTAATCACTGCATTACACTAGTTCTTTGCATACAACCACCAGCTCATGTGTACTTTCTCCCTGTTGCTCAGTGGGGTGTTGTGCAGAGCCTCTGCCTTGCATACATCAGGTCCTGGTTTAATCTCCAAGAACAGATGAGAAAAAGACTCCTGTCCAAAATCATGGAAAACCACTGCCAGTCAGGGTAGAAAATAATGAGCTGGATGGAACAAGGTCCAACTCAATATAAGGTAGTTTCCTATGTGCCTATGGTTTGCGCCCTAAGTTACATTAAACTCTGGAAGCTGATAGCATGATAGTTTCATGTCCCCTAAAACCTTCTGCAGGGAGGACCTCTAGAACAACAGAGTGCAAGGAACAATATGGGATGGGGTGAAGGGATTGCCTGCAAGGAAAGGGGAATCACCCCAAATGGGTCATAAGCTAAGTTAACTTAAGAAAGTTCAAAGGAAAGTTTCCCATCACTTCTTTCCCTCAGCAGCCCCCAACAATGCACATTCCATGAAGTTTAGGAGGCCCGCCTGGCCTTCCAGAGAGACTGCTTATAGAGGGAAGAAGAGGATTGCAAACTTTCCTTCCACAAACTTTCTTAAGTTAACTTATTTCAGGATCCAAGCCAAAGAGTCTGTGCACAAATCCTCAAAGGGGGAAAGGAAGTGGAAGCTGGCCAAAGCTGGTCATTTTCCATCAGGCTCAACAGAAAGGAGTTTTTAACAGGGCACCTTGTCAATTTCACCTCTTCCAATCAGTTCAGCTCCAGAGCCAGAAGCCAAAATAGAAGGCAGCAATCCAGTACTACACCAGTTTTCTTGGGAGGGAAAGGACTGGAGGACGCTTACCTCTCTGAGGCATAACTCTGTTAGAGATAACTGAGCAGCCTCTTGTGAAAATCAATCAAGCCATTTCGGTGTTGAGTGGTGCTCTCAAGGAGCCTGACTGATATAACCCCTTGACATTTGCCATCCTTTCCCCCTTTCCCTAAGGGGAAAAAAAAAAGTTTTATCACTGGAGTGGGGAGGGGGCATGGATTTGCAGCCAGCAAAGGGATCCAATAGGCTTCCTCTCCTTCAGGCAAATGACTCTGGCAGCATAATTTGCCGCTGAGGATCATGTAGCCCAGACTTCTCTTTGGTTGCAAATTACCATTGCAGCATTTTTCACATGGGATCATGGAGTTTGTATTTCAAGGTGCTGCAAGAGTCACTTCCCAGAAAAAGGAGAGATACATTAGGTCTCTGCTGTTTTTCTGCCGTCTAGAGCCCTCCACTGATCTAATACGCTTTTTGTCGGAATGCAAAACTGCAGTGTCAGTTGTTAAAGCAGGTATCTAGGATCTCCTCCTTTGTTTACATATTGATTTAATAAAGCAAGGAAAAGCCTTAGCTAACATAAGCATCTTTAGAAGTGTGGGGCAGGGGGGTCTGACAGAAAACAAGGGCTGTTGTTATCTTTACAACTCATTGTACATGGTTACATGCCATGTAGCGCTCTAAATAAGCAGACATATGCGACAATTAATGCTCAGAACCACTCAAGCCTGAGAGGTTCCTCCGCATTGGAAACTGCTCTACCAACAAATGTATTGGCAGCCACATCCATTACCCACAAATCTGCACTGCTCCCACCTGACACCCCTCTCTTGTAGCTGATAGCATACGTCTGGGCCAGGCAGAAACAAAGCAGAGTAACTGCCTGATTATCAAAGCCCCACTGACCCAGGTTGCTCTGAACTCAGCTGCTGTCTCTGTGAGCAACGATAAAAGCAGCATAGCCTCCCTTCTCCGACAGCAGGAAGGAGTCTCTCCATCCTTGCTTGGAGGCCGCTTCCAGAGATAACTGGAGGCCTGTCTACCTTCCTCTCAGTGCCAAACAGCCCCTGACAGAGAAGAGGAGGAATTCAGAGCTTAAGACGATAAGATAAATATGCTTAAAATAGTTGAGCCCACAAGATGGGCTTCAGTGATTCTGCTTTATTAAAAGAGTTACTTTCGGCTCCATGCCCTGCCAGCTCTGGCACTGCCCACCCAGCTGGCATGTGCACCCCCACCAGACATGTGGAGAAATGTGGCCGATGCATGCCAACAGAAAGAGTCCCCATCCTTGAGCTGAGAACAGAGGTTTCCTTAACTGGAATGCAATGAAGGAAGATATTCTTTTGTGATGTAATGATGCTCACTAACACAAAGTTGTTCGGATACTGTTATGTGCCCCTGGGCTTTCACTGTCAGCTCTACACAAGTATAAAGCTAGTCAATTACTAGAACAGTATCAATTGTAGGTACAATAACCCTTTGCAACACACTGCACCTGTAAATTGCAACAGACTTTTCAAGGAGGCCCAGAAATTCGCAGAGCTGCCCTCATACCATTCATTACACAGAATGTGGGATCAAAGAATCATGTTATGGTTTGAACTCCGTGAATCAGTAGGCAGTAAAAGAGTTAAGCACCCATTCCTCATAATCCATCCTTTTCTTTTACTTTTAGCCCAACAGGCACTCTCCAAAGGTTCCCAAACTGAAACTGCATGTACACTTGCTTCTGAGCAAACTGTGCACAGGATTGGGCATCATCTTTCTATATAAACCAAATTGCCTCCTCCTGCAATGTTCTTCTAGTTCCAGTATGGTGTAGTAGTTAGAATTTAGGACAAGGACTGAGGAGATCCAAGTTTAAATCTCAATTCATCAAAGAAGGTCACTTCCTCACCTCGGGCCAGCCACTCTCTCTGAGCCTAACCTGCCTTACAAGGTTGCTATGAGAGTAAAATGGCAGGGGCTGGGGTGGAAAGATGTATGCTGCCTTCAATTCTTTAAAGGAAAGGCACAAGATAAATCTTACAACAGCCACAATGTTGTCTTCATCCATGGTTAAAAAGAAAAATTGTAAAAAGGAAAAGGAAATGTTACCACACAAAGTATAGCAATAAAGCAAAGGGACCAAATTAAGTGTGTAGCTATGTAAATCTGCACACTTGCCTGGTTTATTTAAAGTGCAGAATTTGGATTTTGCTGGCCGCTCTACGTTTATTTGTCAGCCTCATGTGCTCTTGCCCTTCCCCCAGCCTAAACTGTGGTTGCGTTTTAGAGGATGATATCCAAGTTGTTTTGTACTATTAGTGAGACTATAAATATAAGAAAGTACACCGATAGGACTAAAAATAGCAACTAGAATGACATTAGCTTGCGTAAAGCTAATCAATCCCCATCAATCTCTGGGGCATGCATTAATCTCCTTCTCCTTGGTATAGCATTGCACAATTAGGTACATTATGGGAGGTTTAATGCTTTTTCTCTGATGCATCTGACACTGGCCAAGTCTAGAGACTGCTAATTTCTGAAACAGTTAGACCTTGAGGTCCCTGCACTTTCATTTGCCTGCAGAGGAATTTTGGAACAGCTGCATTTGTAAGATTCAGTGACTCTACATGCTTTGGTGCATCAAGGCTGCCAGATACGATGAGGAACCAGTTCCTAAATACACAATAGATGCTTTCCCCTACCTATTGTGATAATTCATGACAAAAAAAAGTCAGTCTGTAGCTCAGTGGTAGAGCATCGGCTTTGCACGGAAAAAGTTCCAGATTAAATCCAGGCATCTCCAGGAAAGTCTGGGAAGAAACCCTACTTGAAACCCCAGAGAGCTATTTCCAGTCAGCGTAGACAATTCTGAGCTAAAGGCAACAACTGGTCTGACTCACTACAAACTAGTTTTCTAATGTTCTCATGTCAGTCTTTCTAGCCGAACACAGACCATGAATGATGCACTCCATGCAGATAGGCTAACTCAGATAATAAGAAGCAAAATCACTCTTGCATAGTAACATCCACAACCAAAGAGTCTGCAACAACATCATCAACATCTCCTCCACTTTGCAGATGAGCAACCTGATGCAAAGGACACCACGTGAGCCAAGCTGAGATTTGAACCCCAGATGCCTGACTGCATTCTTCATTCACTCACCTTCATGACCACTACTACCTTCTCAGCCCAGCCCCGAAAGACAGACTTATGGGAGAGAATGCAGAGCGTCAAGTAAAAATCAGTAACACAGAAGCACAGAGGGCAGAAACCTAATTAAAGTTCCTCTTTGGGATCTGCAGGCAGCAGCAACACTGCTACTGCTCATGCCACTTACTCTCAAACCTCTCCTCCCACCCCCAATTTCTCTGTTTAAATTCATTCAGCAGAGCCAAGTCAGCAAAGATTCACTGCGTTGCGGATCGGTGCCAAGTGCAGTCAGCAGCAGCGGCAGCAGCAGCGGCGGCGGCAGCATGCACTCCTTTGCTGACACAGCAATGCAGACCCTCTGGGGAGATGAAAACTGCCAGTATCTCTGCAGAAGGATGCATCTGCTCGCTCCCAGAATCGGAGGGTCTGCGATAGGAGCCAGGGAATCGAAACGGGTCAGGAAGGCTCTGCCAGGGGGCTTGTTCCTATTTTCTCTTTGCCGAGCCATAAAAAATACATTAATGGCCCAGCAGCCTTGTAAATGATTTATGGTCAGGAGCGTAAATTTTCTCCTCCTCCCTGAAAAAAGGTAGCATGGTGATAAACTGCCTAATAAAGGAAAACGACTCAAGGCGCAAACATAATCAATAATAGATCAGGGTGGAGGGGGGGAAGGACCCCCAAGAGGCGTTTGGAAACATAACCCATGGGGTGTGGGCAAACCGATATGGGGTTACATAGGCTGGAATCATCTTAAGGTCTGCACATGTGTGCTGGAGTGTAAATAAGGATGACAAAAATGGCAGTCGGACAGATGGGTGAAGGGAAGAATCTGCTTTAGCACTGCTATGTATAGTGCTCTGAGAGCCGACAGAGAGAAGTATCAATCAAACAAATACACTGTGGTCATTAAGATCTGGGATCTGAACATTTGCTATCAGGATCCCAAAGAGCCTGCAGACTGGGGAAGTAGAAAAGTACTTAGAATTTATTTTTGTTGCTATATAAATAATCACCAGAGATAATATTATTAATAATAAATCAGTGTTGTATTCCTCCAGTAATAATCACAATAACAATAACACCCCCTTCATGCTTTTCAGATGTTTAGAAGTATTGCTCAAGGGAAACAAATCAAAATTTGGTGCAGTGGCAGGCTGAGTCTCAGAGCCAGGCTCATGGAAGCAGTCTGTGACTTCTGCATGCAATTCATTTGCTGCAACCTCAAATGTAATTTGTGGACTATACATACTCACAGAGAGTATGACTGAGCCTTAAATTCTGATATTCCCTATGGAATTAGTATATTTGCTCCATCTGAACTAATTGTATCCACTCTACCCTCCACTGAACTTTTGTTTTGTTTTGATGCCCTTTGGCTTTCTTTGGCTCTAGAAGCTGCTGATTTTTCTTGGTGCCAACTTTCTCCTTCTTAGCCCTCACTGTCCTTGCTCCCATTTCTCTCCAGTGCTGCTTTATCTAATTGGCCTCGACAATGTGATTTGGTCTGTTAGTGAACAGGTTCCTTTGGGAGGAAGGATGGCATATAAATGGAATAAATAATAAAATAGTGTACATGGTGGCATTATGCAAGATGTCTTGCCATCATTAAAGGGGTGTTCACACAGTGTATTCAACAAAGGCACCCCTCTATCTTTGTACTCAATAGCTGCACGTTCATACAGTTAGTCCCATGTAACCTTTAACAAATGTAGAGCCTGTGTACACAACAGCTGAGCTGTGCAAATCAACAAGTGCACACTCTTTCACGCAAACACTTGCACACTTATACGAGTTAGTTTGCGCATGTATTAAGTGTAACATGAGAACAAACCATATATCATTGATAAAAACATTTGCGTCACCCTGGAAAGGGGAAATTTCTTCTCTACATAGAGCTACGTTATGTCGCTTTAACTTATGTGTAATAGTGAATGAATCAGACAGTACCTTTGCCGTGAGTAGGAAGATGAAGACTGAATAAAAAAAAACCTTGGAACATGCTTGAATTAGTGATGTCACCCAACTTCCCATTGACCCAGTTTGAACTACAAGTTCCGCATACCCCTATAAGTACTACAGTAGCCTGAATCAGATCCCACTACCCACAGTTTTCCAGTGGCTTAGACTACAATCCCAAATAAAGTCACTCTTTGGATCATCACCTTGTTGTGGTGAGTGGGTTTGCACGTTCCTGTGATCCTTGTGAGCAAAGCTGTCAGGAGTCTCATATTCCCAGATGTCACCCAAAAGGGTAAGGTCAAAGGGGCGGAGCTAGACAAAGAATGATCCAAGAAGTCCTCAATGGCAGAAAAGGCGGAAGGTAACAAGCAGCATGTTACAATGGCTGTGAAGGCAGATGAAGGCTGCAGTACATAAAAATCTACCGGTCGTTGTGATACTGGAATAGAGCCTTACTGTAAAGACTGTGCATTGGTCAGCGCGCACTGATCTCGACACATAAATTCATGCACAGCCATCTTCCAAAAAAAGTCTTCCCAGATAAAGTGGATTTCATAAAGTGGATGGCAGAAGCAGATTTCGAGGATGGAGTCAGACCCTGTCATACGCCTCATAATGGGGGGGAGGAGCCCATTGCTAGTGCAAATCACTTTTTCTATTCTAGAGGAAGGTTGAGGACTCAAATACAAAGGGCATCTTGTTGTAACCCCTGGGCAGAGGGGCATTTTGAATGCAGAGGAATGTTTTAACTTCATTAACCCAAATGTTTATCAGTGCCAAAGACATATCTTCCTATTAAACACCCTTTGCAAATGAATGCAATCAGAGGGATAGAGATTTTCTGCCAGGAGGACAGAAGTCAACAGCAATTAAACACAAGTAAGTGCCACTTACTGAAACAGTTACTTCAGCCTCTCTCGCTCCCTTCCACCACTTTCCAATTCATTGTTTTTGCATGGTAAATGTTATGTAAGAAACGTCCTGCTAAAAACTTGAGTGGAACGTGACGAGTCTCAACACCTGATACATTGCTCACCAGACGAAATAAGATATGCATAACCTTATGATTCTATGATATGCTGACTTTGTTACATAAAAAAAATCAAAGTCTGGCCTGAACGAGAAGAACCAAAGCTCAGTGGCACAGCATCTGCTTTGTATGCAGAAGGTCTCAGGTTTAATCCCTGGAATCTGCAGGTAGGGTTGGGAGAGAATCTCACCTGAAACTCTGAAGAGATGCTGCCAGTCAGTGGTCTGACTCAGTACCAGGCTGCTTCCTATATTCCTAAAGAGTGTGTGTATATTCTAAACTAATTTGCACATGGCAACAAACTGCCAAAGTAAGCACAACTCCACTAGGACTTGCAATTGATTCAGAGATTTTTAGACTGCAGCCCTAGTCACAGTAGGGAGCAAGCAGAACAAACCCTGCAGAAGACTCAAAGATTTAATTTGGCCAAACTGCTGATTTAAATGGGAGCTAGATTTTAATTTGTGCTGGAAAATGTAGCTGATTTAATAAAGTCAATCATTAAAAATGGCAGCCCCATTTGCTAATTGATGCTGTGATGCCTCTTTGCACCACAGAAAAAGCAACTGATTTTCTCTAGAAAGCACAGCATGGGAGACCTCTGAGATGCACTCCTATAACCCTTTACAGGATGGAAAATGGAACAGTACCAAACTGAAGGTGAATATTCTAGATCACTTAATGAAGAATAATTATCCTTGGTACCATCAACCATCCTTTCAACCCTGCTAATATATGTTTACTGTAAAGTGAGGTTTTTAATCTATTTTAGTGACTGTGTCTAGAACTAGGACATGGTGGGTTAATTAATGCAGAGTATAAAAGTGTGGTCTTGTGTGTGGTGTGTGAGCCATTTACGGTACTCCTGCATCACAAGGATGCGATAACACAATCCATCATTCATAATAGTAAGAAGAGTGCAATACATAAGCCATACACCTTTGTGCTAGTCACCTTTGTTCCTGTCAGAACAAATGGGGAAGGGGATGTAACTCAGGGGCAGAGGATTTATAGAACTAGCAGCTGCATGTGCTGTTAAAGATGGGGGGAAAGAAGCCAGTCATTTCCATTCCAAGCAGCCTTTGTCACAATCTGCACTGCTTCTGTTCCGCAGCAGTTTGATTTCCGCCCCCCCCCCCAATACTGTGCTATTCGTCTCATTGTCCACTATTTAATGTAATTTATGTAAGTTACAAATTCAATTATGTAATTATTTCCACATCGTTAATTTCAGTGCAAAGCCCAGTCATTTCAATGCAAATGAAACACAATTTAAATTGGCGGGGGGGGGGCCCTGTTCATCAATTACTGTTTGCAGACTAAAAACAGCAGCAGAAGCAGCAAATATTGATTAGTATTTGCTAGATTTATTTCCTTTTGCAGACATGGGACAAATAAGCAAACACTGGCAATTCCAACTTCTGTTTCCATCTGAATTCTTGGACAATCCTAAGGGGGGGGCGGGTTAGATGGGTGCATGAACATAACCCGTTGATAAAATTTGCAGATATGTGATACGCTCCACAGCTTCCATGGATATTCCAAACATGGGCCAGAAAAGAGGGAAACTCCACAGAATCAATGAACAATATACTAAGGGGGCATGCTCTGCACACAGGTTTCAGGTTCAATCCCCAGATCTCCAAGCAAGTCTGGGAACATCCCATGTCTGAATCCCTGAGGGCTTCTGCCAACTGGTGCAAACTAGTGATTCTCAAAGGGAGTGATGTGCCACACTGGTGTGGCAGGAGAGGATGGCAAGGGGGATGGGAAGATTCAAGGACAATCAAAGACACATTTAAACATGATGGTATGTTGTATGGTGTGGTGTGGTAGGGTAGGGTAGGGTAGGGTATGGTTTGGTATCAAACTATTTTTTTTTGGGGGGGGGTATACCACCAGGAACAGTATCCATGCCTCTCTTTAAGAGCATTGGCTATTATTCTTTAATTCTCCATGACACATTTTTTGTGAACTGGGATTTCCAACTCTAACAAATATGAAAGATGTTACATTATGTTACATTAAAAGAAAATGCAATGAAGATGGTTTACAGGTGGTATATGACACCAGTAAAACTAGCAAAAATGTACAAAATTTGTAACAAGTGTTGGAGATGTGGGGAGAAAGAAGGTACATTTATGCATATGTGGTGGGATTGTAGGAAAGTAAGGGGGTTCTGGGAGATGATATACAATGAACTAAAGAAAATGCTAAAGTATAGCTTTGCTAAGAAACCAGAGACCTTCCTGTTGGGAATAACAAGAATGGATATAAGTAGGAGAGACTGTAAACTGTTCCAGTATGCAATCACCGCAGCAAGGACACTGTTGGCCCAAAAATGGAAATTAGAAGAGGTTCCGACCTTGGAAGAATGGAGGACAAAACTAACAGATTATGCAGAACTGGACAAATTGACCGGAAAAATTAGATACCAAAAAGACCAAAGATTTTTTGAGGACTGGGGGAAATTTACGGAGTATTTGAAAAATATATGTGAGGATTGTACAACGCTAGTGTGTTTTAAAGAAGCTTTGTGAAAATATAAGGAAATATTACCAAAAGGCAAATAAGAATAGAAATATAAAATTTAATGGAAATATTGAAATAAAGGAATGTGAAGATAGGATTTGAACTACGAATGATTATCAGAGAAGTTGAGGGAGGTCCAAATAAGATAAATTATGTGATATGTAAATGGATATGTTTGGTGTTCTTAATGGAAAATTTCAATAAAAATTTATTTTTTTAAAAAAAGAAAGATCAGAAAAAGGAAGGCTTCTTTGTGTTGATGAGGAGAAAAAAGTTTCTATCAAATTAGAACTAAAATAAATGAGACTACTAGGCAAAGGCAAGCTCACACCTGTCATTGAGTTGGTATACTTAAGGTACATATGTAACAGGCTTGTTTATCATTATATTTTGGGAATGATTCACATTCTTACATAGCTGCACTGCCTTATGCTTTCTGGATGTCCCATGATCACATTATAAACTGCTTGTGTTCGATGTTATGAATCAAGCACTGCTAGGAGTTGTTTCTTTTTGTTTTCTAGTGTATTTCTTATCAATTTAAAAATTGGTGTGGCGCGAGAGAGAAAAGTGTGAAAAACCTGAAAGTATGGCCCAGAGGAAAAAAGTTTGAGAACCACTGGTATAGACAATACTGAGTTAGATGGACCACTGGACTGACATAGTATTAGGCTGCTTCCTGCACTCCTAACTAAAGTGTGAAGAGTAAGAGAAACACATTCCTGGTCCTCAAAACCAGCCCACTTTGTTTTGTCTCTGCACTTCAAATGTCGACATCCTCTCCACCGGGACTCTGTAATGGGCCTCAGGTGGGACTGCTCTCTGCTCCCATTATGACTGTCTGGAAAAACCCAAGCTATCTTAGCGATGACGCAAATGCATGCTCCAGAAATAACAAGGCACCGATATGTTTAAACAAACAACTCTCTCTTCTGAATTATGCATTGTTTTATCACACCCACGTGATAGCACATATAAAAATGAATAAAATGGATTGCATACAATGGTGGCTTTGCCATTGTTCCAAGTGGTCCCGCTTGCACAAGGCAGGATACTCCATTTTCTCCAATCCCCCGCCCCACCCATATCTGCACTTCATGCCATTTCTCACTCTATTCCAGAGGGTCATCAAACTTTAGAAGCAGCTTTATGGAAGGGACAGAGGACTTAAATGGAATTGTGGAGGGAAGCTCAGCAAAAATTGGGTACCCTGGCTTCCATGAGTAAATGCACTTTCTGATAAGGCATACAATTCTACAGTGATAAAGATAAAAGAACTATAAATACAAGCTATTTCATAGATGCTCCCCCTCTCATTTTCTTATAAACCATACTATTTTAATGCTGTTTCATGTACTTTAGGCATCATGGCACTATGGTGTATTTTGCATTTTAGCTTTTAAACAAACAAACAAACAAACAAACAAACAAACCACTGGCATATAATTAGTATTCATTCTCATAGGTTAACTAATCACCATTTTTGAGTACCCCCCCCCCAACTTCCCATAAAGTAGCATGGCATTCCTTTGCCATCATGGTTTATACATCTAAACTCCATTGTTATCCTAAAGGAAAACCTAGATACCATGGGCCACATTTGCCCCACTGCCACCGCCAAAGGAGTTTTGTGGCCTCAGAGACACCCTCAACTTGTAACTTAAAACACACACACACACACACACCCACCAGTTTTTTCATCTATAAGACGCCCCCATGTATAAGACACCCTTGCTTTTTGACATTATTTTAAAAGGGAAAAAGCCTAGTCTTATACACTGAAAAATACGGTAAATGTTTATTGATAGTTGCAATGACTTCCCCACTGTGGTATCCATGACACGAAATGTTTGTAGCCTCCAAGATCTACATTTAAAACGTTTTAACTGGCCACTTCTGCAGGGACCTTGCTGTGATTCTGTGAAGCCAAAGTATTTTGATTTTACTGAATTGAATAGTGACTAATAAATGATAAAGATGTTTTAAAACAGCACAGGGCATGCATTAAGAGCAGCCCTTCCTGTGGTTCCATCGATGAGGCAAGCTCAGTGCACAGTGACTTAAGAGTCAGCACAGGGCCTTCTCTGTGGTGGCACTTGGACTGTGAAACTCCTTTTCCCTGGAGGTACAGATGCTGCCATCATTTACTTTTTAGTTGCTGGCTGAAAACTTACCTATTCAGCCAGTTATTATCTTTTTCTGGGTGCTGATTTAGTGAGTGAAAATTGTTAGCATGCTGTTTTATTGTACTGCAGTTAAATTTTATTTGTTTTATTTATTTTACTGTTTTTAATTGAGCTTTTTGCTTTACTCGTAACCCACTCTGGTATCATCGGCTAATGAAGTCGTATTCTGATACAACTCTGAATAAAATTCAAAGGAACTTTCATTAATGATGGGCAAGACATCTTTCAAGGAAGCTTGTCCACCATTACTGATATGCCCACTGAAAATCCTCAAATAGTGTGCAGTTTCCAGAAAAGGAGAATTGCAGTGCCCAGTTTTGTTAAAAACTAGTGGCCTTGATGCCCTTTCACCAGGTATGAGGAACCTGTGGCGGTCTAGATGTTGCTGGACTGCAACTCTCACAATTCCTGACCTTTGTCTCTGCTGTCTGGGACTGGTGGGATTTGGAGTTAAACAACATCTGGGGTCACAAATTTCATTTCTAATATCTCTAACTGTGATTCAGTATATTCCTATACTATAGTTTAAATCATGGATGTCCAACCAGTAGATCCCTGGCTGCTCCTGGTAGATCACGGGATCCTTATCATGTACAAAAAGTTATGGGGAGGAAGCTTAAAAACTCTGTGTGCAATCCTTCCAAACAAGGTCTACAACTCTGGGCACTTCCCTCCTAAAAAAAAGCTAAAAAAAAGCTCAACAACTCTCTGGGCAATCCTCCCACCCCACACATGCTCCTCTTCCCTCCAATGACAATGGGTAGATCACTGCCAGTTTTTTTTATACAGCAGTACCTCTGCCTGCGAACAGGATCTGTTCCGGAGGCCCATTTGCAACATGAGCAGAATGGTACCTGCGTCTGCGGGTCGCGATTCGCTGCTTCTGCGCATGCATAAGCGGCGAAACCTGGAAGTAATCCTTTCTGCTACTTCTGGAAACGCGCAACCTGAAGCAAACGTAACATGAGGTATGACTGTACTGGCAATAGATCGCAGTCTCTTGGGAGTTGGACATGCCTAGTTTAAATCTACCACAATATAAATACAGGAAACAGTCACTTTGACATATAGTGGTACCTCGTGTTATGGACTTAATCCATTTTCCAGAGGTCCGTTCGTAATAGGAAACCGCTTGTAACATGAGGCACACTTTAATGGTGACTCCTGCTGCTGCCGTGCCGCCAGAGCGCAACTTCCGCTTGCATCCCAGGGCAAAGGTCGCAACAAGGGGCATCTACTTCCGAGTTAGCGGAGTGCATAACCCACAGCATTCATAAGGGGGACAGTAAGTAACACGAGGTACCACTGTATTAAACGAACAAATTTATCCTGTGTGAATTAATTCAGCACTATCACTGCTTAAGTCCTGGCTGAAACTTACATCATATTCCTGCTTCACATCCATAGCCCCTGAGGTTTGCTCTCTTTTCAGCATTCCTGGTGCATCTATTCTATATTTCTCTGTCCCTTCCATCTTCCAGATTATGCAGTTCCTCCAGCTTATTTTCCTTCTGCTGTTGTTGCTTTATTCATCCTTGGTTCTTCTCTATTCTTAACACATCACCTGCCTGTGACCTCAGGCTTGCCTATTTGACCAGAATTCGTGTGTTGTTTTCACAATAACAGTATGCCATGCTTGCCCACTCTCTTCCCTCCATCCAAAAATCCAGACATGGCCTGACATTTTTTCCAAGTCTCTTTACACACACCAGTGTGAAGCCATTTTTATCATCCTCAAATTCTTAGTTTTAAGACATATTTCTCCTTAATAAGCTCCATAAATGAATAATGCTTGAACTTTCTATTTATACCTGTTACACATCTAAAAGTTATCCCAAAGGACCAGACCATTTTGTTCATATGTTTTCCTCGTGACACACGACAAGCCAGTAAAATGTCAACTAAACGCTTCAGAAAGTTTTAAAAGAAGGCTGCATGAACAGAAGCTTAGGATGGGAACATGTGACCTCATCATACATCTTTAATACACAAAAATGCTTTCAAATATAAGAAACAGGCACAAATGTTTCAACTCATATTTGATTCTATATATTAAAATATGGTGGTTTATTTAAAATCATTTCTTCCTTACTTTTTTGTTAATGTTCGGTCTTTAGTCAAACATTATTTGCATTGAAAGTTATCAAACCTATATTTTCAGACAAATAAGACTGGAAGCATCTCTGAGAGCTATTCCAGCAAGGCTTGGCTTGTGCTTCATGTTCTGCTTCTCCTATGTGTCTAATGAGTAACTTTTGCAGCTTTTCTGGTGAAGAGATGTGCAATTTCCTAAGGCTGGGGCAGATGGCATATATTGCCTTGTGAAGAATGGAAATGTTCCCCTTTAGACATGGCAAAGCAATGCAGGCACCAGGAAACACAAGTTAGTATGTTTCTCCTTCTTCTGTAGCCTGATGAAAGACTAGTGCTAGGAGGATGCATCGAGGGAGGAGCCTGATAGGGCTGCTTTAATGGAATGGGTGAAGCTTCTGTTAAGACTGTCACTGGTGAACATTAAAAGGTATCTGATAAAAACAGGCAGAAGATCTGAGTATTCCTATTCCTTTTCTGGTTTGGGAATATCTACAGCAGGGATCTCCTATCTTTTTGGAGTGCATTTGCAATCTAGAGACAAACACACACTAAAGCTGCTCTGGGAGGATACACTGGTTTGGGTTTGTAATCTTTCTCCTGTCTTCTTAGATATTCAATCCCAAATCAACTAGGTCTGTTAATCTAGTATGCATGCTATATCAAAACTTGGGATTTCTACTACTATATTATTAACATGGCAAAGTTTGCCAAAAAGCAAAAGTGGGTTGTACACACAAATCTTTATTTCAAATCACCTACAAGACAGAATGTGTGGCTGTCATACAACTTTATCAGTGTATCTTCTGTGTCTTGTGTTATTTCCATAGCCATCAATAGGAATTGGATGTGTTGAGGACCTGGGCTTGGTTAGGTCCTACATTTGGGACAAACTTAAACTTTATGGAAGGGAAGGCACCCTCCCTTCTAGCTATCCTACAAGTGGGAAACAAAAGTCCTCACTGTTGTCAAATATGGGTGACAAGATCTTACATGTGGCTGGCAGATTCTGGGACTGTGTCATGGCTCAAACAAAGGTCTGCTTGAAAGTGTCAAGCACTCCGATGGCTAATCTATAATGTGGATTTACAACCAGTCCTGCTCTGCCCTGTCTTGAAGGCTTAGAGTACAAAGTGAGCTAAACAAAGGAATACATTCTAAATGAAAAAAGGAAATTGCAGTAGAACCTCTATTTCCTTAACATTTCAACTTTGGAAGGAGAGGGAGTGGGAATGGGTTTTTCAGCAAGTTTTTCTCAGTGATATTCCTCGGTGACTCCTTATGCCAATTGCCAAGTAATTAAGGAGGAGAGAACTACAGTAAGCCTTTATAACCCAAAGTAGATGCAGAAAAACAAAGGGAGCTCATTCTGCCTTTACCCATAGCTCGAAATTAAACAAACTGCAATCAGCACATGAACAATATATCTTTAAAAAAACAAAAAAAACTGTCTCCATTCAAACATTGGGGGGGGGGGTAAAAAAGGAGATATTCCAGCTGAAGGAGATCTATGTGGTAGAATTTGTCAGGCTCTGATTCTCTGCTCCCACAGGAAAGAAGAGAAACATGGTTTCATGACCTGGCCAAGGCAGTGCCAAGGCCAAAAGAATTGGCCGTGAATTGGAGCAAAATGAATGGGTAGTGAATTGGTTGGGGTGTGGGGTTGCTTCAGAAGAGTGGCATGAAAACAAGGCAACACCTGTGCTTGCCGGGAAGGGGCCTGACTTCTTCCTGTAACTGTGTGAAATGCCAAAAGGAGCAAACAATCGAAGCTAGCTAGTGCAACAAGAAAACTGAACCAGCCAAATGACCTGCAAGCTGTGTGCTGGGCCTTAGTACCTTCTGCAAGCATTCTAGAAATAGTGATGCTTAAATCCTTACCAAAGCAAGGGAATCCTGGGAGAGAGGAATGGAGATAAACCAGACAGTGAGGATTTGGGGGAGGTGGGGGACGCTAAGTTATCAGCAGCCTTTTCATTAACAACCCTGGGAAAGATCTTGGGAACCTGAAGACTGACCACCATAAGATATGGTGATGGCCAGGAGCTTAGATGACTTTTTAGAAAGGATCAGACAAATTTCAGCAGCCACCTACAAATGGCTATTAGCCATGATAAGTAGAAGCTACAACAAACTCTTGCAGTGTGGAATGCGCCTCTTTAGGCCATCCAACCATAGGTTCCTCCAGGATAGTTCCTCTCCCTAGTTTTCCATACTCCCTTCCACCAACAGCCAGGCAGCATTCTGAGCATGCTCTTTATGCCATTTTGGTTCCCCCCAGCCTTTAAGAGCCACCCTTTGTAACGTTTTCCTGAAGCCTGCTGACAACTCCATCATGGGTATAGGCTGGTTTCCATAATCCCTGACCATAGGTCATGCTGGCTCAGATGATGAGTTTCCGAGTCCAACAACATCAGGAATGCATCAGGTTGGCTACTCCTGCACCAGATGGATGTTGGATTAATCAGTCAAGACAGTTCATATGTCCACAGCTGAAGTAGGAGGGAACGGGTCCCATCCCCTGTATGGGAAATTCTCATTTCCCATTCAAAGTGTTTTTCAGAAACAAAAATCCACCTACAGGTTTTCTTACAGCAGGACATTTAGCGTTGTCCAGCTTTGAACCCTGAAGGGTAAACAGCTTTCTTTCTCAAGTCTTCCAAAGAGTAAATTCCTTCACTGGAAACTTTGGATACATGTTAAACTTTAATGTTAAATTTGGGATTAAAAATTCATTTCAAATTCTTACATTTGGAAGGTTTGTAAATGAGTTGCATTATTAAAAATGCAGAATAGCAATGCACTGTAAGCACAAATGCATCTGCCAAGCCCGTCCTGCTATGTGGTCAACAGAATGTGCCACCCTCTCAGCCAATGTGTGTAATTTGCAGAATAAATGGAAAGAAGCAGCAGGGAAAGCTTCTAAATGAGAAATCTATCTCCTTGTACATGTCAGAAACCAATGCAAATCTTATTACATTCCTTAGTCAGCACCAACCATGAGAAAGTGGGAGTGTGGAGAATATAGAATTGCAAGATCCACTGCTTTTTTATATGACTAAAGAGCTTACATGGTGAGACATGTCTTCATGCTCCACTCCCATGAAATGTCTACAAGGAGGTTCTGATCTGAAACTATTAAATCTATGTATGAACACATGCCAGTATGATCACTGTTTTTGTCCGTTATGCCCTCCTGGATATTAACTTCATACCCTGGGATCAGCGATGGTCATGCATGCAGTCTGCATAGCCTTTTCCATTTCAAAGCTGGGAATGAGGTGCATTCCTTACTTAGGATTTTCTCCTTTACTTCTAAAATAGCATCACAAAACTAAACCAACAACTCAGAAGAATGCCACACAGTCATTTCTTGCCAAAGCCCTGCCTTCTATGTGTTTCCCAATTAATTTAAATAGAATCATATAACTGGCAAATGGGGACAAAATGGATATGTGGAATATTTCGCTCTGTTGAAAAGGGTGGAGAAACTCTAGCAATATGGGTAGCTACATGGACATATCAGAGCTCCTGAACCCCTAAGAAATCTGGATTGGAGAGAGATATTACACATAAAGTAGCTTCACACGCAACACTAAGCCAAACCATAATGAACAAGTGAGGCTGAGGGTTTCCCAAAAGGAGATCACAGCTGCTGCGTTCCTCCTCCAAGTTTCCTGCTGCAAGCTAAGGCAGTGTTTTGGCATAGTATGTTGCCTGAAACCAGCCTCATGGTTTATCTCTCCCAGACCAGCCACAAGCTGCAAACCTAAGCAGCAAGACAAACACAGAGCCCAGGTTCAGGTGATATGCTATCTCAAACCACAGCTTAGTGTGCAGCAGTGCAACAGCAGCAAAATGAGCAACTGTGATATCTTCTCCATGACCCAGCACATTAATGCATTAAGCCACACCCACCGAAAGTGGTTTGAATTTCCTTTCTCCCTGGCCTGTTTCAGGTCAGCGTCACCTTCTGCTCCCTCTTATCACCAAAAAATATAGTGGCATTAATCACAACCCTGGTTATGACTTTCAAGTGTTTGCTGAAGATTCTTCTTTGCTGTCAGGCGTATGGAGGCAATTACCACACACGCTCCCCCACAAATTGTTGTGAATCATTCTGATTTCCTTTTAAATGAAATTGTGGTATACAAATATTTTTATAAATAAATATAATGAGCATGTGTTGAAGGGCACTTGCTTTGGAACCCAGGCTGCATGTGGTGGTGTGCCAGTTTATTATATGCCCAGGCTGATTGCTAGTCTTGAAAAGCACATAAAGGATAAACAAACAAAAAATAGCAGAGCAGTTAAACAGCCTCGCTTAGAGTCCATCAGCTCCTCTTCTAACCTCCAAATGCAAACAAGGAATATTTGTATATTTAAAAGCGGTACTGACGTTGAACTACCACTGGAAACAAGGGCCAGAGCATTGACTTGTGCTTTTAATTGTCTATTTCATGAACATGAGAATCTCATAAAAAACCTTTTTCTAAACTGTACAGAGCTCCAAATGGTCCCCTGGCTCATCCTTTGACAAGATTAGAGAGCAAGGAAATTCCACAAATGAGCAACAGCCCACATTGGTGACCTATGTATCACTGTTGTCAACCAGACAGTATTACAGGACCAAACAGTGACTGAACAATGCCTCTTCCTGACCCAGTCCATCTGCATGGCAGAGAGGGCGGCCAGCATGCCTACACACCCCACTCATTTCGTGTCTCTGCCCCTCTACCAATATCTCTGGAAGGATACTTACACCAAGCCTTAACGTGTCAACACTAAGGTGTCCAACATGTGTGGGCTCTGATAGAATGGCCAATGACTACATTTTGTCCATGAGAACAGCATATACAGTACAAGCAAGCTGTATTTGAATATTACAGATACATTTGGATGTCCAGGTAGACTGGAGGCAGGGCAGAAGCACCAAGTACCTCTCTCCATCCAGGCAGTCAAGAGGAATTATCAGAGTTCAAGGACACAATCCAGCCAGGCAATGGGAGCTGGGGGACTTATGGAGCAGAGTCAGTGAGGAGTGTGGCCTAAGAAAGAGGCATGGCCTTTGGAGAATCCAAAACAGAAGAGAGGGGGCTGTATTTCGTACCCTGGTCTGAGGTTCCCCACTCCTGCTCTCAATTCTGTGAGGCTCTGCCCGTGGCCCAATACTTTCTTCTTTGAGGCACCATATTTTGTTTTGGCTCTCCTGACTTGCTACAGCTCTTCTTCCCCTCACTCCATCCCTTAATATTGCCAATTGAGCCATTTTGTTTGGAAATCAAAATAGCAGGCCTGCTGGCTGACCTGTGAACACATTTTTCAGTTCCTTTTCTTATCCTACAATACCGTGAAAGGTTACATGCTGTACATCAGCCTTCACCAGCTGGGTGCCCTGCAGATGCTTTGGTCCACAACTCCCAACTGTCATAGGTGTTTTATTGGATTCATCACATAATGGCAGAGAGATTCATGAGTGAGTAGATTCGTCATATATGGACAGAGAGGAGTTCATGTGGGCTGGACTGATGGGAACTGTAGTCTAAAACATCTGCAAGGCACCTGGTTGCCAAAGGATGGACAACATAAAATTGACCAAGAAGCAGAAACTGTGCTACAGAGATTGTGAAGTTTGATGCAATTGTTAGCAAGAAGCCTACATTCCAGTGTAAACAGTGTGTTGGGCAACAAGTGCACCTGCAAAAGAATAAATTAAATATATATTTCTAGACCATTCAGAAACTAAATTATAGCTTTCTGCTGGCAAGTAATCCCGGTGTCAGGTGGGAAATCTAGCAGGAAGGAGGAAGTTTGTTCTGGCAACTCTAACAGTCAATGACAAACTATCTCCTTTAAGACAAAATGGAACACATGTTAAAGATAAAAATAAAATATAAAGGGAGGCATCTTCCCCTGATTTATGCACAACAGTGCATACTATATTCCAAAAGTTTAGAATAAAACCTGCATTTAATCTCTTACTTATAAGCAAAGGATTAAAAATAATCCTTAAAAAAATTCTAAAACTTTTTTAAGGTATTCATTTAAGGTGATTTAATCTAAAAATTATGAAACACTTTTATAAAACTTTGAGCCTTATTTAAAAGAGGAGGGAAAGGCAGCAATTCCTAAAGGCTCAAAATTATAGAAGCATTTTTTTAAAAATATAAACAACTTGCACTGAGCTGGATACTAATGAAAGATTGCCTCAAAATGCATATAGCATCTTCAGGGGAGGGATTTTCCTTAAGACCTAAATTTTCTATCCATGCCTGTTGCTCTCACAATAATTATCAGATCCCCCACCTGATGCCCCCTGCATTTTAATCAGAGATGCTTTTAACACAATGCCAAGTGTGATGCTACCTATCATAAATGAAATGCTAAATCACAGAAACAGACTTTTTTTGAAGAATCATGAGTGGTTACTAAGGAGAGAGCTTTTTCAATGGTGGTTCCTGGATAATGGCATGCCCTCCCCAACAAATCTCACCTGGTGACTACATTAAGATCCTTTCACCACCACGTTAAGTCAAGACCATTTTATTCTTCCAGGAATTTTGGTTTTTTGCCCTTGGAACAGGCAATTGTATTGGGTTTTTAATGCTGTTTATACTGTTTGTGCAAGTTTTTAAGCAGAAAACTGAATGCCTTTTTTTTTTAGTGGTTTTAATTGAACTCTGTGTGGATCTCCCAGACAAATTTTCCAAATATATAAATGATATCACACCATCATAGCACATTTATATCACGGCGAGGGTGAAAGCAGTCTGGTCTCAACCGCTGGCCACAGAGAGAACTGAAAGCCACTGGTAAATTCCACAACTTCTATCCAAGCAAGAACACCAGAAAAGGAAGAGCAGCCTGGACCCATCAAGATATAAATTCCTGGTTTCGGGTCATCTCTTTGTTGTGGTGCTGTCAAACTGATCTTCCTCCCTTACCTTCCACTTCCTTTTGTGTGTCTTTGTAGTTTTTAAGTGCAGGGGATGTGTCTTGTTTCCATTTTTGCATAGTGCTTGCCACTAGCACAATATTAAGCTTTTTAAAATTTTTGATAGATGCAAGCTGTTTGAAGATACTCCCCCCGAAAAGTGGAATGAAACAAGCAATGTGTATAATTCAGAGTATTTACTGCATCGAGGAGCATAGAGAAGGGCTGCACAACAAACAAGTTAACTTCCCAAAGTAAAAAAAAAAAGAGATTAAAAATAGTCATCAAGAAATTGCTGCAAGAATTTGTCCATGCTGCACAGGGAACTGACAGTAACTACCAGACCTAGTAATGCTAAAATGAAACCTTATATTTATATATATTCTTTTTTATCCTGTAGGATGCCAAAATGATAACATAGCCTGGCATAAAAATTACAGCATGCAGAATCATAGCTTTTTAAGGCTGAAATGCAGCCTTCCCCGGGGGCTGAACGTGGCAACTCTATAGCAGTGGAAGAGATAAATTAAGAAATATCATATCAAATTGAAAATGGAGAACTACGAGCTGAAAGAAGCCAGATCAGAGTTATATCCTGCCTTTAGAACACACACAGACATTCCATTGCATTTTTTAATAACCACAAAAGCCAAGCAATCCTCCCCCCCCACCCACAGCACACCCGCTGCCTCTGATAACACAGAAGTATTGACTCCACATTTTGGGAGGCCATAGAGGGCAAGATGCCATTAGTGGCTCCCCCTCCCTCCTTGCTATCCTAGTTCCCAGTGTATTCTCCCATTACTCCTTATTACAAAAAGTGTGATTTCCAGGGGAAAGCGGGTTTGTTTTGCATGAGCATCAAGTCAACTTCAATTGCACAACTTGAATTTGCCAGTATGCAACTGAATTCCACTTGAATACATAGGCAACGTGGAAGGACTCAGGGTAAACTATGGAATTTGCTCATAGCCACCAGTTTGGATGACATTAAGTGGATATTAGACAAATGCATGAAGGATAACCCTAAGAATAGCTACTAGCCATCAGGGCTGAATACTGCCTCCAGTATCAGAGGAGGAATGTCTCTGATTACCAGTTGCTGGGAACCTGAGAACAAGTGGGGCAAAGTGTTTTTTGCAGTTATGTTTTGCTTGCTGGCTTCCCATAGGCATCCAGTTGGCTCCTGTGAAAACAGGATGCTGGACTAGCTGGACCTTTGCTCTGTTCCAGGGCATTCCTTATGTTCTTATGTAGAAGATGCTTAAAAACATGACAAGACCCTGCCCTCCCTCACCACACCACCTCTCCACAATATAAACACCTCCATTAGTTATTATACATTAATTTTCCCCTGTCTTTCTACCAAGCATATTCAAGGCAGCTTACAACAGTAAAATCAATAAAACCAAATAAACAATGTAATAGCCACAACTTAAATCTAATAACACTAAGATAGACTAGGACAGTATATTAAAACAGTAGCAGCAGTAGTTTATGACGGGCTTTCCTGCACTGGCTTTTCCCAAAGGTGCACTGAGCTTTGGTGTCAGATGTGAACATTTAGAATGCGACCTCTAGTTCAAAACCTGTAAAACCCCAGAGGCATCTCCATATATCCTTGGGCAATCCACCTTCCCCCTGGCATGCACAGTAGGCTAACGAACTGGGCTACTTTAAATGAGTTACAGCACTGCTGGGTTGCGCAGTGTACACTCTCACATTATGTGTGTGTTTCCCTTTGCCAGATGGAATAGATGGATTCAATACGCCTGGCAGGGACAGAAGCTCGTGGGGGTTAATTAATGAGCTTTTCTGTATGCCCTGGGCACCATCATGCTAGAACATAAATGAAAATGTCACAAGATGAGCAGGGATTTGTTGTTTTGCTCTAGCAGTATGGCTAAAGATGGGTGCTCCAATAGGGGGGCCTTTTTAGAAGACACATCAGAGAAGGCAGCACAACATGGAGACAGGTACACCTTTAAAAGTTTAGGGAATTGTGGAGCAGAGAACTAATGACAGACCATGAGCAGCATCAGCATAGATAGTATGGCCAGATGCAAAATAAAGGGCAGGACTCTTGCACTTTTAACAGCTGTGTAGAAAAGGCAATTCCAGCAGGTGCATGGAAAGTTATATCTTCTGAAACCATCTTTTTTGCATGACTTTTAAAGTATAGGAATCCTATCATCTTTTTCATCTTTTTGCTTAGCCTTATATTTCACCAAATAAACATACAAAAAAAAGGTTATTTGTTACACTGGACATGTCAACCGAGCAGCCAATTCATAAACAACGTCACTCATACATTCAATGTTGATGCATAATGGAAAGAGGCATAGCTCAATGGTAGAGCTCAAGCTTTGCATTCAAGAAGTGGCACAGATTCAATCCCTTGCATCTCCAGGTAAAACTGGAGAAAACCACTGTCTGAACCCTTGGATATCCACAGTCACTCATTTTAGCAAACTGGTCTTCAACAGCTGGGTTCCACTGGGTGACAGCACTGCTATCATTCAAATATATGGCTAAAAATTTAAAAGTGTGTTTGGGCTAAAGGCGGGCCCCAGGTATTAAAAGGCTGAACACTGCTGGTGTAAAGGTAAAAGTAAAGGACCCCTGGATGGTTAACTCCGGTCAAAGGTGACTATGGGGTTGCGGCACTCATCTTGCTTTCAGGCCAAGGGAGCCGGCATTTGTCCACAGACACCTTTCCGGGTCATGTGGCCAGCATGACTAAACCGCTTCTGGCACAATGGGACACCTTGACAGAAATGAGAACGCATGGAAACGCCGTTTACCTTCCCGCCACAGCGATACCTATTTATCTACTAGCACAGGCATGCTTTCAAACTGCTGGGTTGGCAGGAGCTGGGACAGAGCAAAGGGAGCTTACTCCGTTGTGGGGATTCAAACCACCAACCTTCTGATCGGCAAGCCCAAGAGGCTCAGTGGTAGACAATACTGAACAAGGCGGATGAGTGGTCTCTGACTTGGTATAAAGCAGGATGCTATGTTTCACAGGAAACAGACATCTGGTATTAATTTTTAAAAACTTTTCTCACCTCAAGGAGCATTTCTCCCTGCTACCTCCTGTCATTTTTCTTAGGTAAAAAGCTGAACCAAAATTTTCAGCTCAGATGTGCTATATACAGAAGATGACAAATATAAATGCACGAGGATCAAGAAATTTGTCTCTGCCAATCTCAGGAACTTGATGACTTCCAGGTATACAAGCCCTGATCTTGAATCTCCCATGCACTCATTCAATCAACTGACATACTGTATAGCTTAAGGAGATTTAAAAAAACAAAACACCTTGCAACTTTAGTACCTAGATACTTTTTAATTATTTCCTCCTGTATTCCATCTAGCCATGTTTTCGTCACTGTTTTTAGCAGGAATGGGGAGGTGCAAAAGCCAGAAAGATAACAGCAGCATTTTTTATTTTTTTAAAAAACAACAACAACCACACATGGAAAACTAGAATCTTTAGACAGATAATGAAAACCTTTGTGTAAAGGTGAGAAGTATATCCTGTTCCCAACCAAATTGGTTTAGCAATCTTGTAGTAAAGCCAACTTCTTCCCTTCTTCCTTTGGTTCTCTGCCCCCCCCCCCTTTCTCTGCAGAGTTCACTGGTTCAGCTTTGCTGTTTTGGGGGTCTAATGTCAAGTCTCCTGTGATGTCACTAGCAGTGCAGCTTTAGTATGCTGGGCCAATTGGAAGGCACATGCTAAAGTGAAGGTTATTATTGGCTTATTGCTGCTTCTTTCTGGGATGAAGCCAAGATGCAGGAATTTGCAAAGTTGCTTAACTCAGCGTTTCTCTTTTGGTGGAATGACATCTGTGCACAGGCAGTCTTTCTGTGCTAGGCACCTGTAGGTTCTTATAAACATACCCTTTAATGTCCTACAAGGTGCTTTCAAAATGTCACTTTAACCCTATCATCAAGGGGCTGATGGGGTGTTGCAGCTCAGCAACATATGAAGGGCCACATCTTAATCATCCCTGCTCTAAGGGCCTCCATATTTGTCATCAGATCCTTTCAAAAGTGAAAAATCCACTGAAGCAAAGGTGGTCTGATGTTGCCTTGACTGGATGCTAAACCTGGATAATGTAACACACCAATGCATGCAAAAGAAGAGAATTAAATAGAATAACTCTGTCCTGCATTGAACCTTCTGTAGAGGTAAACAGTGAGGATTTAGTTTTCTGCTGCCTGTTGCCTAAGCACTTTCCAGGAAAACTATGATTGCATCCACTTTGCCTAAAATTGCATGTTTTTTTGTATGTGTGTCTTTTTAAATAAATATCCTAAAGCACATTTTTTAATTTCCATTTAGATCTCGGATTAATATTTTATTTGTTAATTTGCCTTTAATCTCCTTGTGCCTCATTACCCACTGACTTTCACAGCCTGGAAATAGGACAAGAAGGGCGAAGGGTAGGAACAGACGGAGAGGGTGGGAACGGACGAGAGGGAAACATGGCGAGGGCAGAGAGTATTGTTGACAGCATCTGATCCCCCCGATTAATGTATTTCTAAGCAGATTAACCGAATCCCAACTGCTCTGTGCCAGGTCTCTTCTCTAAGCTTCTTGCTCCACCATGTAAACAAAAAAACAAACAAAAACAAACCCTACAAAATATATTACCCTGAACAAAAACCCAACACTGGGGATAGGTCAAAATGTCCATAGTCTATCTACATTTATAGAAGAATCAACCTGAAAAAGGAACTTGTGGCAGGAAAAACTTGCCCCCCAAATTCTATATAAACCAAAATGAAACTCCAGATTTACTAAAAACGAACAACAACTCCACCCCCACCCACATTTTGCTGATTTTTGCCTAACTCCGTCCATAGCTGTCCGTCTCCAGAAATGGAAGGGAAATGCAGGGAAAAGAACAGAATGGCCCTAGTAGCAGCAGTGGGCAGGCAGGTCCCATGTGCACATGACAGTGAGTGACCTCATTTGGCTTTACTTATCCCTAACCCTCTCCATAGCAACAGCTAGGATGCTGTGGCAGGGGAGGGGAAAGAGCAACAGAAACAACCCGTTAAGGAATCACAGAAACAACAGCTTCCATGAAAAAATAATGAATCGCTGACATGCGGAGCCTTGTGTCCTCCTCAATGAAGTATTCAGTCTGAATGCTAATAATAAAGTTATCTGTGCTTTCTATCTTTGTCACAACCCAGTGGGAGTAAGAAAAGAAAAATTGAACTGAGATATGTCTGCATGTAGTGGGGATGGGACCCAAGACCTGGGGGCCCAGAAGCAACTTTCCAGCGCTCTCTATCAGGCCCTTGGGTAAGGTTACCAGATGTTTTTTCAATGAATCCAGGGACACTACACACACACACACACACACACACATGCACAGAGTCATGTAATCTGTCAGACACGACATCAGAATTTTAGAGCTGGAAGGTACCTGGGTGGTGATCTAGTCCAACCCTTTGCTCAGTGCAGAAAGTACAATGCAGGATGCAATTACAGCATCCTAACAGATGGTCATCCAAGCCTCAGCTTAAATATCTTCAGTGAAGGACAGCAGACAACCTCCTTAAGCAGTCTGTTCTGTTGAACAGCTCATACCAGGAGGAAGTTTCTTCTCGTGTTTAGAAGAAATCTGCTTCCCTGCAATGTCCACCCATTAGCTCCAGTCCTGCCGCCCATTGAGTTCTGCTGGGCAAAGCAAATGAGCTCAACTAGCAACACGTTTAGAAGGGGATAACCTACCACAAAGGCTTTAGCCCCCACCCCATTATTGTTCTGGATTGTACATTTACTTATAAATGTATAAGCAGAGACATCCCAAGATTACACAATTCTTGCCTCAGTGGTATGGATCTCAGCATCCTTTAATGCTTACCTCAAACACAAGGTAAACATTAAGCTCTCAGAAATTCTCCTGCAGTTTGGAATAGAAAACAAGTCTCTGCACATACAAAGAGTGATTTTGGCCTGCATTTAATTTAGTCCAAGTCATGGACAGCAATTACTGGTCATATAAGACTAAGCAAGTGCTCTTTCAAGGTCATGTTTATGACTTCAGAGACCATTGGCCAACCCCACTGATAATTAAAAAGAAGTTGTGAATCCCCAGACGTTAGTTATCTGATCAACATTCTTTTAAATGTAGCAAAGGAAGGTCCGCCCATCACTGCGTATAAGTGAATGGTTGTGCTTCCCTTGTTAGTGGGGTGAGAAGCGGAGAATTATATGGCTATACTTTGAAACAAAACCTAATTTACACCCCTGGCACTGCTGGGGGAAATGATCCCCAATGAAAGGGGGAAGTACAATGTTTCTGTGTGCAGACAGGCACACAATGCCCTCCTCAGGTGCCTTGTAATGTCTTCATCCTGTTAGTAACAACAACGAGCACTTCGCTTGTATAACAAGGGTTGATCCAGCTGTGGCTGTCCAGCAGTTCAATTCCAATTTGTATCTGTTTCAGGAATACCGCTCACCGAGGATTGCAAATTGACCAGCCACAATTGATCAGTATGGTCAATGTAAAGGGATGACGACGTAAGCCAATAACATCTGGAGAGCACCATGTTGTCTACCCCAGTCTATATTATAATTGGTACCTCATAGAGACAATTCAGACACCATGGAGGTTGCAAAGGTCAACAGCTAAAAAACAAAGATTCCCACATAGTGGTTCACATACAAGTGTAAGCTGCATTGCTGCACTGCCCTATGGAGCCACAAGCTACCTTGGAGCTGCCCTTTTGGTGGAGCGGCCATAGCTCACTAGTAGTGCACACATACAGTGACAAGTATAATAGGAGGGGGAAGCTTGTGCCTGACATCTTGGAGAGCCATGGCCAGCCTCAATAGACAGCAGTCAGATGAACCAATCGCTACATGGACCAATAATTACTTACGGTCCTTGTGTGAAGGCTACCAAAACATTTCAGCTTGGAGATTGAAGAAATGAATATTACTCCAGCAGAGTAATATGCAGTCTCATTTTGGATTATAAAAATTAATCCTTTCCCTCTCTGAGTATTATTCTCCATTACATTCCTCTCATTAAGTCTGTATCTGAACAGGAACTGATCAAACATGCTGCCTGGTAGGGGTGGGCGATAAATAGATATGTTGTCCAAAACCGGTTTGAAGTTCACATTGTGATAATTGTTTCATAATATTGGAACTGGCAATATATCACGAATCACAATGTGTGTAAGGACTGGCAATATCTGGTTTCCAACTATGCAATAACTTACCAGCTAAACATCACGATAACTCGCCGGCTAAACACTGCAATCTACCACAATGTCTGAAATAAGAATGGGACTATACAGAGGCAAACAGGACAATGTCCTGGCAACTGCTACTACTTAATGGTCTAAAATGGATAAATGACAATATTATTAATCATCCCACACTCAGTTTCATTAGCAAGCAAGCCAAAATGCATCCCAACAGGACTTTCAGGGCTTGACTACCAAATGGTGGTATTCAGGACAAACCAAAGTATGCCGATATGTCAGAGTGAATACAAATAATCTGGGACTGCCAGCAGACCTGCTAGGAGGCATAAGCAGCAGTGGCAGAAACAGCTTGCCATGACTGCAGTACATGTCGGCAGTAGCGGCAACAACCTGCAAGGCCTTGTGGTGGCGGCATAATCAGTGGTGGCCTGTGAATCCTCATGGGGGCAACAGGAGGGGGAAGCAGTAACAACAGCAGCCTACATGGCCTTGTGGCAGCAGAAAAAGCAGTGGCTACTTGTGAGGCGACAACAGGAGCTGGAGGCATTAGCAGTGGCAGCCTGCGAGAACTCACAGAAGTGATGGGAGGTGGCGGAAGTAGTGGCAGTGGCTTGCGAGGCCTTGTGGTGGCAACAGAAGTTGGTGGCAGTAATGGCAATGGCCTGCAAGCCCTCATGGCAGCGAAAAAATGAGACAGAAGAAATAGCGGTGGCCTGCAAGGCCTCGCAGTGGTGACAGAGAGTGACAGCAGTAACGGCACCCTGCAAGGCTTCGCAGTGGCAACGGGAGATGGCAGCAGTAGCAGCAGTGGCCTGCAAAGCCTCATAGCAGCAACGGGACATGTCAGCAATAGTAGTGGCAGCCTGCGAGGCCTTGTGGTGACCCAAGAAGTGGGGCTTGTGAGGCCTCGCCATGCTGGCAAGAAGTGACGGCGGCCTGCAAGTCCACTTGGCGGTAGTGGGAGGCTGTGGAGGCTGTGGCCAACGCTGTAGCAGCCTGCCTCAGCAAGGCCTTGCAGGCCACCTCTGCTTCTGTCACCATCTCCTGCTGCCACCGCAACGACTCACAGGCTGCTGCTGCTGCTACTGCCACCACCATGTCAGGGCCTAGCAAGCCATCGCCAATTTTGCCACTGCCACAAGGCCTCGCAGGCCACCACTACTGCTGCCACCATGACAAGGCCTCGTAGGCTGCAGTCGCTGCCCACTGCCATGGCAAGGCTTCGCAGGCTGATTATTGTGTCACTGCTGCCAAGCTGCCACTTCTTCTACCCCACCCCATTACTGATTCTGCTGCCACCAGGCTGCTGCCGCTTCTGCCGCGTAGCAAGCTTGCTGGCAGACTGACAGTCCCAGATTATTTGTATTCAGTACGAATCATCACCAGACTTTGCGGAAAGTGATCATGAGGTGATTGATAATATAATCATTTATCAGTTTTGAGCCCTTAAGTAGTAGCAGTTGTCCTGTTCGCTTCTGCGTAATTCCTTCCTTATTTCAGATATCGTGATATATCAATATATTGTGCTGTTTAGCTGGTGATACATTGCAATATTGAAAACCAGTTATCGCCCAGCCCTACTGCCTGGGAGGACTATAATGAAACCGCTACGTGTTAAACACAAAGGCTGCCATCTCCTACTCTAGATTCAGAATGACAGAAACACAAGTCACCGTTTGAATAAGAGTGCCTTAGTTTACTTCATCCTAAAGTCACTGTTGCCTAATTTTCTCCCATTACGAGGGCAAGAGTAGAGCATGAAGCAGAGGTGATGGTTGAAAACGAGCTTTACAACAAGCTGTCTGTTTCTGTGACAAATCCTCCTTGAGAAGACAAAGCCATGCAAAAAATTTGACAATAAAATCGTGACATGTTTTTTGTTGTGGTGCACAGCAACCAAAGACTTGGGTTAAACAATAACTTTAAAAAAATCTCTACTAAAATTGTTGTTGGGGCAGGGAAAGAATCAAACTAAATAATTCTTCACAGAGTTAGTTAAGGCTGCAAGGGAAAGATAAGGGTAAGAAAAAGCAAGCAAGCAGATGAGCTGATGCCCTGGAGGAAATAAGAAAGGATTTGCAAATATATTTGGGGGAAAGAAATGCCAGAAAGAAGGTAGGCTCATTAATAAATTAAGATGTGGGTGAAATTAATGATTCAAAAATGGCTAAGATATAGGGCAGCTACTTAAAAAAAAAGTATAATAAGAAAAACAAAGAAGCATAGGATGGATTAGAAGAGATTGTTAAAATATTCTTTTAAAATGTTTGTTTTTATTTCTTACTGTATATTAATTTATGATGCGCCTTCCACATGAGCCTAAAGGTAATGTACATAAAAGCAACTAAAAATAGTTCTTAAAGCAGTACAAAAAACTAACAAGGTAGGTTGAAAAATAACACAGAATAAACAGCTCTAAGTCCTTTTCTCCCAGCTGGAAAAAGTTGTTAAAAGAAATAAGTATTCATTTATTTCTAGAAGGTAGAAATAGTGGCCATGTGTCGAATCTCAAACAGTGGTGCTGACTGTTTCACATCATTCAGCCACCTGGTAAATAGCACTATTGGTTTCACCTTTAGTCTCCCTGTGGACCAGTGAAGTGGCTTGTAGTTCCTCTAGTTTTTAAAAAAATGGCTCTGTACTATGCTACTAGAAAAACATAAACTTTGTTGGCAGACCAATGTTGTGTACTAGACCTGGTAGGCTCCTGTAAGCAAGTTCTAATGAGTCCTTGATGGAAACATGAGCAGCTACACCCCTAATCCTAACCACGGGGTCAGAGGTGTGACACCCCGCACAGAGAAATCAGCTGGCTTGTTTGGTCACTGAAGCTTGTCCACTCCTCGACTCATTTGCATTTTGTATGTGGTTCAATATCTCTGAGCCTGCCAAGAGTTACAGAGCCAGCAGTGATGAATGAATGGCAAGGTTTCAAAGCCTTTCTCTGTGCAGTTCCGCCTAACGCTCTATAACATTTATCTCTTTGCTGTTTTGTTGGTGCCTGGAGGATCTCAGATGAATTGTGCTCTCTGTTACCCACCACCTCAAAGCTTGAAACTTTCTTGGAGCATCTTGGATAAATGCATTTCTTGCTTAGAGAATCCCATTGCAAGTCCTGTGGTTGTGCTGGAGACCCACGAAGCTGGGATGGATACCATAAGCTATAAAATAACCACATTCAGCTGAAAGACATTGTTCACAACTTGTAGAGCATAAGCACAATCCTTCACAAACATCTGCCGAGCAAATTTCACTGAAATAAATAGGATTTGCATGAAGGCACTACTGTGCTCTTGCACACATTTCCAATTCATTTCAATGGAACTTGATTGGCTGATTGAATTATTTTGCCCTCATTCAGTTCTGCAGACAGTGTTGCTGGTTGAGTGTACAAAAGTCTGTTACAAAGGGGACAAAACCTGGTGGGCGACAGTGTGGGAATACATAGCTGTATAGTAAACCTGTAGTAGTAATATCACTCTATGTGTTCATTCTAAAAATTTGGGGAAAGGATGATCCTGACATTCACATTTATGAAGATTCTTAAGACGGAACTTAAACATAAAGAAAGCATTACATTTCAGATTCAGAATAAAGTAAACTTCTAAACACATTTTCAGCGACCCGGAAGTAAGTAGAAACATATATGGGATCCTTAAAATGTGAATTAACTGGAATTCCCCCCCCCTCAAAGAAAAGTCTTATTATTTAGTATGAAGACTTGGCATGTTGAACTTATTGATGTTAGTTAATTTTACAGTAGGATTTAATGGGTCAATGTTGCTTATATGGCCCTTGCTGCTGTTAATGCATGCATTGTCCCATACAGACTAGAAGGAGAAGCCTATTTACATAATTTTAGCAAGAAACTTGATGATCTATGGAAGCCAACTTTGGCTGCTCCCTAGGTTCATAAGTTGCAGCTTTGGCAGGGGTATAGAAACAAATTTTCTAAAACTGCATGTTAGCAAAAGAGTCTCCATAAGATTATAGAAAAACAAACATAACAATGAGCTGTGTTCTTGGCAATTATTATCCTATAAATCTATGTTCTATGCTAGTAAAATAATAGAGCCTATATAAACATGAAAGAAAACTAAAAAGAGGAAAGGGAACTTGTGCACAGTAAAACTAGCAAATAGAAATTATTCCTACTCCTTAAGAGTAATTTACAGCTTTTCACATGTAAATTTTATTATAAATAATAATAAAGTATAAAATCTGCACTCTTTGAAAATTAAGACAGTAAATTTTGGTAGTATTTGGGTAGTAATATAAAAGTAGGTTCTGGTTATTTCCTGCACTGCAATTTTAAATCAAGGAAGTTATCCCACCACTGTCTGAACAGATCTACGTACATCTAGTCTCAAATTATTCCAAGAAACAGGGAGCACCCCAGTTTATTTCTGATTTTCTTGTGATTCTACAATACATTATTTTACAATTAAATATTTAAAACTGGGTGTGTGGGGCCAAGGTACCGCTGTTTCAACATTGTATGCTGCCTCTGCTAGAAACAATAGCCATAGCAAGGACAGGGCAGGAAATGCAGCTGAGAATAATAGAAGCATCTAGGCTAAGCTAAACGGTAAAGCAGTGAAAAGGTTGACCAAGGGAAATAGGAGAACATGCTCTAATTAAAGGGAAAAGAGTCTTGTCTTCCTTTGCATCTGGCCACCCTAGCACAATGTGAATGTCCACCAACACACCATAGCCTTGTGAAAGGGCCCCTGCAGACTGTTTTATTGCAGGTCTATGGGGTGTTAGGGGAGGGGTAGTACCTCTGATGGGGGCACGTTGTGCTCCTTCTGGGATAGTTTCTCCACCTTTGGTCCCCACTCTACACTCAGGTCTCACCTGTGGCTCCTGTCAGCATGCAAACACACTCTGGGAACGGCTTCAACTGGCCAACTAAACCAAGTGAGGGTGGCTAATGGGTCTCAAACCGTTGGTGAGTTAGGGACTTCTCCTGCATGTGAAGACAAATTCCAGCAGATTGAGCAGATGAGACCAATAGTGGGTCCAATGATCAAGAAGGTAGGTTCTGCACATGCTGTAGAAGGAAGCAAGGAGAAGATGGGGATTGTCTAGGAGAAGGACAACTCTGATCCCTAATCTCCGGTGCCTTTTGCGATATATTTGGAAGAAGAAAAAGCTAAGGAGTAAACCCTAGACAAATCTGGAGTGGAATCCCTAAGATGGTTGGATGCCATCCTTCCAGCAACTCTTACAGCCAAGCTGGTGCCAAGTGTATTGCTCTGCTTTCATCTGAACCACATCAGCAAGGCCAAGAGAGATTTTTATTTATTTTTTGTCATCTTGGCCATAACTTCAATACACACTGCCCAGGTTTGCACCCCAGGAAGGTCACTTCACCTCCAGAGGCACACTCCATTATCTCTCAAGACAGACAGATGTAACATGGCAACATTCTGCAACTTGTTCCTGGCACAATAATAATGAATCAGTAGTAGATTTACTCTGCTTTATTCATTGTTCTGCAGTGCTTTCCCATTGCTAGCACATTGTTGCTAACCAGAGGGGCTGCAGCACAACTAAAGTGGGACAAAAACAACACAAGAGAATATTTGTGGTATGAAAAACTACAGGATTTCAACAGGAACATGCACTGACTAGAGATGAAATATGATGACCGCACAAACTAGTGATAATAATCCTTGACAGTTTTTAATACTGTTTCTAATTGCTCAAAGTGTGTGCTTCACATACAAAATATCGGAAATCCTCACTACACCTCTAAGGTAGGCAAGTATCATTATTCCCCTTCAACAGATGAGGCTGGGAGAATAAGGCTCTCCTATGAGTTCAAGGCTAACACTTCCCAACTCATCATCCAAACCACTACACTATGCTCTTCATTTCTTAACTCTGTTTTGCAGTTTTGTATGTTTGGCTTTTTCCTCTCTTTCATATTTGATAAAAGGCTACCCCTGTAGGATTCCCTCATCTGCCTAGGCTGCATTTTTCAGCTGCTCTTGATAATCTCACGGCCATTAACACTCCATAAGAGAAGATTATAATGGTCATTAAATCTCATTATTCATTATTAATTTTAAGGCTGCACTTAGGAGGCTCCTGGGTCAGTGCCCCCATTGGCTGGGTGCTGCATAAACACCACTGAAACTAAGAGGAGTGTTTCCCCTGACTCAGCCTGTTTGCTCATAATGCTGTCTTACATTTTTATCAGTCTAGAAACCAAGGAGCAGAAGAGCAGCCTGCTGAGATGCACTGTCTGCTCTTCCCTTAGATATGCATTAATTTGTGTGCTGCGTTTTTAAAGTGAACAAGCATAGCCTTCCATAGCACATGGAATTCCCCATTTTAGTAATCGTTTCCAGTAAATTAATTGAAACAAATTAATTAATTAATTAATCAGTTAGGTCAATCAGTAAAAAAAAAAACCCTTTTTATTGATTAAAAAGCATCCCTGATTAACTGGGCAAAACATTGTTTTTCAATTTACTCATTTTTTAACCTGAGTATGCTTGGAAGATGTTAGGTACCATCTTAGAATAGTCATCAAACATAGAAAGCTGCCTTATGCTGAATAAGACAATTGGTTCATCTAGCTTGCTATGATCTACTCTAACAGCCAGCAGCTCTCCAGGGCATCTGATGTGAGTCTTTCCCAGCTATAACTGGAGATGCCAGGAACTGCACGCAGGATCAGGTCCTCTGTCACTGAGTCATGGTCTCTTCCAAGGGCACTTTCTGCATTCTCATTTCCTTCCCACACTGGAAGTGCTTAGGACCTCAGTTCCTAACAGGAACCATGCAAAGGCCACATGCAACCTTCGGTGGGTGGTCAGGGGTTGCAGACCAGTGGACATGACCGGAGTAGCTGGCAGTGGGAAGAGCCTTGCATTCATACCCATACAAACACTCAGATTTAACCCTCCCCACTGCTGTCCTCCTCGTTAAATGTGAACTCTCACCCCACTCAATGACTGTTTTGTGGCCTGTTTTGTAGGGAGGAAGAGCAATTTACATGGGCAGGACAGCATGTGGGCCCGGCTTGGGGAAATGGTGGGGAGGCAACAGAATGCGGCAGCATTGAGGGAATTCAGTGGTGGTGATGGGTGATTTGGGCAGCACAGCAGCCTTTCCATCAGTTCACACGTGGTCCATGAGCAGCAGGCTGCCCGTACATGATGTGTTCTAAAGGGTAGACTCCAACTGAGGAACCACCAAAATCCAAGTACCCGCACATTTCAGGCTAGAAGTAACCCACGTTCTATTCCTTTGACTTCATTTTCTGCATTCAGAATGATGTTTATATTCAGGCAAAGGGAACTGGGACTTCACTTGGGAACCCTTTTAGCTTGTTTACGTAAGCTTCATCTTTAATACTGCAATCGTATCTATACAAGTCTGCTAATAAAAAAGTCACTGAGGTCAATTGGGAATTACTCCCAAGTAGGCAGGTATTAGGATTGCAGCCTTAGTGTTATTCATTTTTGTTTAGCATGGGGTGACTATCTGAAAATTAGCAAATGAATGCATCTTTTAAAAGTCAATATATCCAGTAAGAACTGAGAGTCAATATATCATTATAAAGAAACCCCCAAGATTGAAAGGGTCAGAATAAAATCTCAATAATGGGCATCTATTTAGCATAGGCTGCCTGTTCACTCAATTTATTCAGGATGGCCCTGACAGAATCCTCCTATTCTGCATGTTCCTTTTGGCCCATTTAGTATGATAAACTTTCCCAGGTTTTAGAAACTTTCCATCTTCTAGATGGGCAGCTTGCCTGTCACAAGCTCACTCACTCATGCATATTGATGGTGACACCCTATTCTGTGGAATTTTGCCTGAGTCTGCTGAGGAGCACGAAAACAGAGGAAATGTAAGCGTCCACATTTCATCCATACCAAAGATGACGACAACAATTTATTAATCACTTTATTAATAGCAATGATTCAAAATTACTTACAAACACAATAAAACTAAAAGCAATTACAATAAGCACCTAAAATAAAAACCTAAAAAGAAACAAATAATATACAACTATGCAAACAAAAGATAGGTCTAGCAGACTCTGCCCAACAGAAGAGGCCAAAAATACTTTAAAACTCTTCAAATTAAGAGCCAAAACCCAAGTAGAAAGGAAAGTTTTTGCCTAGAGCCTTAAACTAGATGATGAGGACACCACCAGCATGCAATCACCACGAAAAAGGCTTATTCTCCTGTTGTCACCCATAAAGAGCTCACATGGAGAAGGGTTTTCGATGACAATTGTAGGGTCCTGGTTGGTTCATAAGGGGAGTAATGGTTCTTAAGGTATTGGGTTCTGAGTCACATAAAGCTTTATCAGTCAAAACCAACACTTTGAACTAAACCCAGAAACTAACCAGTAGCAGTCGGGCCAGTACGGTCGGGCCAAGACTGCTGTTATGTGCTCAGAACAGAACAGAATTCAGGCACTCACTAAGAGTTTTGTTAGGTATACACTGTCTCAAAGGGCAATGCAGGATCTGACAAAGGTAAATGCCCACTAAAGAATGCTGAGAGTGAGGACCATCTAGCTTGTCTAAGAGCTCCCAACACAGGTGAAAATACAGGAGAGAGCAATCTCAGCCAGCACACACACCTTGAGATGTACTCAAGAAACAGAACTACTACTCATTATTTATTACACCCCCTCCCCCTTGCTCCAAAGTGCTCTGCATGGCATGCATTGGTAGGCTGATAGATAGCAGCTTTCCCAATACCACCAAGGAAGCTTCCCGGCTAAACAGGAGTTATTTGAATTCAGGTCTCCCTGAGTCCATGTTTACCACACTAGGCCTATGCAGACATTCAATGTAGGTTTTGGTTATTTTATTTCAATAATTCACACCCTGGTTTTCTTTCAAGCAAACAAAAGTAGTAAACGATAGAAATTAAGCAGACTTAAACAATGTACCCAATAAAACAATAAAGAACAGCAGAAAAAATAACCAACAAAAATTAGGATCAATAAAAATAGGAGGGGGGGAAATGGAAACCACCACAAACTTGGGGCACAAACACCACAGCAAGGAAGGCACTACTAAAGGGCAAGTTTTTACCAGGTGCTGAGAAGCATATAATGATGGGGCCAGGCAAACCTTAATTAGTAGGGCATTGCCACAGGGTACCTGCCACACAGCGCAATTGCAGAGTCATTTCATGATAGTCACAGCCAGGCCCCTTCTAAAATTATTCAATAAACTTACAATTGTGCAATTAGGAATGCTAGATCAACTATTTTTGGTGCATATACTTAGGAAATAATTTGGGTACTTCAGTATCTTCTTTCAGAACGACTTTAGTTGTGCTTTCTAGGAAGTTCCATTGTTTGTAACAGAACTTGCACACTATTGCCTTGGAACAGAAGCACCTGGTGTTTTCAGTGTTCCTAAACGCTTAACTTTGAAGCACACGGTGGCTAAAAAGCTCCCACTTTATGCTGAGTGCACGGTGGAGACAGGCCCTCTGTCTGCAGAGATAGAAATGGATCTTCAACCCCTGGACCACTGCAACACAGATGCCACAACATAAAATACCATGTCTTAGGAGAACATGGAGGAGAAACTCACATGGCACCCAGATCCCAAGCCATTCAGGACTTTATATAGGTAAAAACAGCACATCAATTGAGAGCACATAAAACTGAAGCTAACAGCTTACCAGCCCAGATAAAACAGCAGGATGCGTTTTGAGTAAATGAACCTGGTATTTTCTGCATCCAAAGCATGCGCTCTTCACAATATATAACAACTTCTAATCTTCTCCAGTTTATTGCATCTTTAACCCAGTCATTTATATACAAATATGCACATCTGAATGAGTTATCTATGGAGTTTGCTGTTCAAAGATTGCGTGACCATGGACTAGCTCATCTGCAAACTAACTGCATGGATACAGCCTGTTTTATATTATTATTAAGCACACCATGTAGTCCACTCCATTTTGTTCCATCTATTAGTTTTCGTGTCCTATATATTCAGCTTTGACTTCTTCAATTGTATTCTTGTATATTTAATGCAGGCTGGTGGTCAGAAGTCTTGCAGTTGCCAATGGGGTGCAGGGGTGCGAGTCATCATGAGAAATAGCACAAAACAAAATACAGGAAGTCTGGTAACATTCAAAGCTATTTATAATTATGAACCAAATCAAATGTCATGCTAAATAGACACAGAAGTAGTAATGGGACTAATATTTATCACCCATACAAAGTCCTCAAGATATGGCGCACCATCAAGTCCCATCTCTCGCAGGAGTGCTTGCAGGCCCATTCTGAAAAGTATGCAGCAACAGCCATGGTATCCAGCTTTTGGAGTGGCTAATGTGTTATACGTAAAAGTGTAAAGGCAGCCCTCACATGACCCCAAATTCTGTATTTTTTATGCAAATGCTAAGTGCAGGTTGTTGTTTTAAAATCACAAATAAAAACAAGACAGAATGGACTTAGGAAAGAAGATATACGAAAGGGAGGCATACTGCTAGGACTTTGGTCTAGAACAGGACCAGATCCTAGATCAGTACAGAAGGTTAAACAAGAACAGATCAGAGCAACTCACATGATAGGTCAGTCCAAGTGTTGGGCTGTGTACACACCCTACATTTAGTACAATTTTAAGGCACATTCCACCACCCCAATGATCTTGGGAACTGTCGTTGATCCCCAAAGAACTACAATTCCCAGCACCCTTAGCAAATAGTTTTTTAGGATTCTTTAGAAGGGGAAATGTACTTTAATATGCATGGTGTGCACACAACCTTATTCTTTGGTCTGGGCAACAAGGGAAGGCTCGTCCAGTTCAATGGTAGCTCCAAAGCTCTGGCACTAGTTTCCTGTCCCAGGGGCACAAGAAGGGATTGTGCAAAAGGAACATCATGGCTGCTTATCCATGCCTGTCTCCTTGAGCATTTCCTAAAGAGAAGTGAGAACTTTCCCCTCCCCACTGTGAGGTGATAGATGCATGCCATGTTCATTCAGTTCACAGGTGCCTGCCTCTTTCTACTCTCTACAGGTAACCCAAGCGCACTGGAGGAACACTGCACAAAAAGAATCTTGGTGCAGTCATGCATACAATCACATTAAGTAAACTCAAGCAAAGGCTTTGTGGGTGGAAGAAGGACCTTCAAATAGCACAGCAGTGGGGAGTACAAAAAAGAAGGAGAAAACTAAAGTGGAGGCTGAACGTGCTTAAGAGAAGGAACTCAACAATCTCCTTCAATGGCTGGCATCACATCTGTGCTTCCTGCAGTATATGCTAATGGAATACGATTCGCCCAATGGTTCACAGAATCATAGATTTTGAAAGGACCTTGGAGGTTAACTACCCCAGCCCTAACTCCCTGCTTAGCGAAGGATTTAGTATTTAGAGATGCACTGCATGCAAAATGTAATGAGAGTGTATCCTAAACAATCCAACTGTGCTGTAGCTCATTCAAAGTAGCTCAGTTTGTTAGCCTACTGTGCATGCCAGGAAGGTGGATTGTCCAAGTATACGTGGAGATGCCCTGGAGGTTTTACAGGTTTTTAACTAGTGCAGGAAAGCCCATTGTAGACTACTACCGCTGCTACTGTTTTAATTACTGTTCTAGTCTATCTTAGCGTTGTTGGCTCTAATCTGTGGATATTACATTGCTATTTCAACTGTGGTGTGACTTTATTACTATTGTGTGTTTATTATTGCAGACTGCCTTAGATATGTTTTCTAGAAAAGTAGGGTAAAAATGAATTATAACGAATGCAGGCTTCTATACTGTGAGCAGGCAGTGTGTGGTTGGGGAGTGGGGGGAGGACAGGACTTCTTTGGGTTTTAATCATCTTATACATAAGGAGAACCCTTCAGAGTCTCTCAGTGTCCAACCAGATGACTTTTGACAGAAGGATGAGGAGCTGGAATATTATGCTCTGTGACAGGCTTTCTCATTCTGGTGACCTTGCATCTCCCATCAGCCCTGATCACTGGCTATGCAGACTGGAGATGGTGAGCATTGTAGCCCAAAACAACTGGAGAGCAGCAGGTTGGGGAAGTCTGTTCTATGAATATGCTAGTTCTAAAATAAAAGAAATCCAGCTAGTAAATCAACATAAAATGAAATCTAATGTTGATTACAACAAATTCTAGATTGTTGTGCCCAAGGCTTCTTGAGGAAGGAAATGGTTCATTTCCTCAGGGATTAACATTATGACCTGTGCTACCTTACTGGACTGTGAGTACAGACCCATTTTAATTTCTGATTAGCATCTTGCGTTTTCAGTACCTAGGGATTAGCATTTCCACAGCTTCTCTGGTTCATAAAAGTATCAGTTACCCTCCCCCCTTTGCTCAAAAAAATCAAGGCAGATTTGACCAGATGGCACATGTTCCTGCACTCCATGTCAGGCTGAATTAATTCAGGGGAAATGAACTCTCTTTCAAAATGATATTTATTCTTGATGCTACCATGTTCCAGTCGCCAAACTGTTCCTGGAGAAAAACACATGAAGAAAACTGAGGACCTATGGACTCAATTACCCAAGGAAGAAAAGCAGAAATACCTTTGCAGGAGATCTTGGAAAGGGGAAAAAGTCCTTCCACAGAAAAAGATTGTTTCTTTGTATAATCTTTCCTACTCAAGGATATGAACATCTGTCAGTATTATTGCAGAAGAACTCCCAAGCACATGATGCAATGTCATTAACCCCTTAATCAGGGCTGCAGCTACTGCTTCCTGTGTGTCCTTTGCCTTTGGATACTCTAGGATTCTGAAATAATTTGTTTAGTATAATTGTATTGAAGCTGCTTGAACATTCTCTCTATAGACTTCTAGCATGGAACAAATGAATTATCTCTCATTACAACACTTTCTCCCATGGAAAGTGAAAGAAGGTCACAACTCAGTAGTTCAGCATAGGCTTTGCATGTACAAGGTCAAAGTTCACTTTTTAACTTCTCCTGATTTGCTTTGTTTTAAAAGATCTTAAGCAGCAGCACTAGGGTAGACTACTGCCCAAGATATTGACAAATGATTTCAATCCTCTTCTCCATTTTACCTCTGCTGTGAAGGAGCCTCTCACAATTTTCTGTCTGGAACTTGTCAATTTCATCACTGGACCTTTGCTCACAATTCTCCAAGGTACAATGTTGCAGGTTATTCTGGACTTGCGGCTAAATAGCAAAAATGAAACTGACAGGCTCGAGTCCAGAGAACTTCATTCACTATAGAGACATTTCAAACATCTCAAGTTCACTTCTCTAGTGAAAGGTGTTCACTCACAGCAGAGGTAAGTATTGCTCTTTGCAATATTTGTGCACACATCTCTGCACTTTTACAATACGTTGGTATCCAAGAAATCTAATTTATTCCTCCAAGCAGTGTGCCTGGGAAATGGATTCTGCTACTGATAAACTCCCCTTCCCCCCAAAAACAGAAGAGAAATAATCACACCATGGCCATTGTTCCTTCCTCGCATCTACCTAAGTAGGACCTGATCAGGGAAAAAAAGCCACAGGACAGCAACCACCACCACCACTATTCCTATCACCTCTACTCTCATACACTGCCAGCTATAGAAGACTTAAGATTTTTGTAGTCAAGATTGTGGCTCACCTTTTATATGGTGCACTAATCTGGGGTAACCACTGAAGGGAGGAACTTGATGCAATTCAAAACAGGTTCCTGTGTATGATATTGGCAGTGCCACATGGTACACCCAGAGCACTACTAAGGACTGAACTAGGTCTATCCTCTATAAAAGGCCGTATACACAAATCTGGGGGAAAATATCATCGCAACGAGAACAACACTTAGCCAAAATATTTATTTTATTTTATTTTATTTTACCTGGGTAAAATCTGGTCGAGATCTGATGCAGTTATTTGAGCTCTCCAACTTCTGGTGACAAGATATTGTGTTTAGCTAAGATGCACAAAGAGATACTGAATACTACAAAAAAAAAATATCCATTATTTGGTATATTAAAATTAAAACAGACCACGAAAGGGATATGTACTTGCGAGAACTAACCTTTTTCCTGTTAAACATGCTTTTACCCAGCTCAGATTCCAGATAATGCTTACTGAATACCTGGCTGGGAGATATACTAGCCGACCTGCAAGAGAGTACCTCTGTATATGTGGGTCAGGGTCTATTGAGGATCTTGTACATTATATTCTATATTGCCCATTGTATGATTCACCCAGAGCCAAAGTTATCTCCCCTTTTCAGACTGCCTTACAAGGTCAACCAGATATTTTTTAAATTAAATGGCTGTTGGTAGATGTTGATAAATGCATGTTATAGGGTGGTACTATTTGCACTAGCAGCAAGAAAGATAAGGACAACCTTTTTGGATAGCGCAAGTGGCAAACCCTAGGGATGCTGACCAGAAGGAATGTTTATTTAAATTGTGGACACTGTTGATTTGTCATGGTCTGGTGCATGTAATGTCTTTCGTTCTGTAGTCGTGTGATTTGCGCTTATATTGTATTTCAATGGCCATTGGCTATAACAATTTAAAAATTGATTGATATAAGACATCCAAGCATTCTCCTACCCTCAATGCCACCATGCATGAGTTCAGGTGGTAGGCCTCTTCTGAACAACATTCAATATGGTCACTCCCTCTCCCTCACTACCCAACTCCCCACAATTCTACCCACTTGTAGTGGAGGGTCCCAGAGGGCAGGAGACAATAACAAAGCAAGGCAGTCAGTTTAAAGTTTTTGTTTAAAATAATAGATCCCAGGAAGGGGTTTGGAAGGGAAACAGAATGCAGTTTAAGCATACTGCAGAAGATCTAATGCAAAATATTCCTGTTACAAGAAATAGGAAAATGGCCAAAAAGATGAAAAGATTTGATGCTAATGGAGGCAAAAGATTCAGAAGCGAGTGCAAGGAAGCAGATTTACTGCCATCTCTTTGATTTCTCACAACCTCTGTATTAGATATACAGAAGGGGAGCTGAATTCTAAAGCAGTCAATTTATACACTTGGATGTTATTACAAATACTGTATGTGGTTTGTACAAATATGCAATTCAACAGAGGCAGAATCAAGAATATCAAAATCCTTCCATCATCAAGAACCTCAAGGATTCATGGTGCCATCTGCCATCTGGAAGTGAAAGGACAATTTTCACAATGGAGAATAATTTTGTATACAGTTTCCAAAACCTGTTACAAAGGTGCCTTTACCACCATTCCCAGGGATTTTTTTACTACAATTAAAAGGAAAGCATAAGCATTTGTGTAGAAACCTACTAATAGACACCAAAGAAGTACAGTGCTGCTAAATAGTATCCCTACCCCTAAAAATATATCCATGAACCATTAAGGAAATATAATAGGATAAAACATTTACTACAATGCTCCTCGGACCATACTAATAACCTAAATGATACAGTCTGACTATCTAGGACAAATGAGAAGGGTTTTATTCTGCATGGGAATTCAGTGGTTACCAGCTTTTGTTTCAAATTGGCATCTTTCAGGAGACCTAGATCTTTGACCAGTGCAAAATATATTCTCAACCATACAATGCTTATGTCATTCCAGCAGATGATGTAAAATGTCTCCTAAAACTATTCAAGAATAGTAGGCATTGCTGGAGGCTATCCTACATGCAGAATTTGCAATTCCCTCCTTTGTGTACCCTAGGTGCACAGAGCTTTGATAATGTAATGGGTTGAATGGCTGGAATGAATGTCAGGTGACGGACTACCTGACGGAGCAGCTTTAACCTGTTAGCCTGTGTAAACTGTGTAAAGCTTTAATGGCTTATTATGACATGCCCCAAGATCTGTCAGAGGCAGCTGATACAGATGCTCTCAAGAGAAAGATCTAAAATAGGATATATGTGACAGCTGCCCAGGCAGATTTGAAAGTTAAATACAAAACCCAGTTTTTACAGTGGTACCAATACCTAACATACCAGCAGATTTTTGAAATTTATTTTTCAGATTGACATATTGTTCCTCCTGAGAAAAGCCTTCACTGGACTTCACCTTCAAATAATGCCCTGGGCCTATATTGATGGAAGGTATTCCAATACATCTGTAAATTTATGTTTCTGTATCTCTGGTCAAGAGGAAGAGGAATTTATTATCCATTACGTTTTGTACTGCCAATTGTATGAAGTCCCTGGGGGAAAAAATGTATTTTAGAACTGCATAATAGGCCTACTGCTACATTTGACGGTGGAAACGTTCTCTATCTCCTAATGGAAAGCAAATATGTCACTTGTCAGACAGCTTTATTTGCATGATATGCCTAGAACATAAAGCAATCAATTACTGCAATCTTGTCAAGGTGATTATCTTACATAAAATTGGGGGTGAGCTATGAAATAACCCAGTGTTTAAGCTTCAGCTAAGAATTATAAGGCATGCATATACTCATTGCAGTGGAGATTTATGTACTGTACAATCTATACAATTCAAAGGTATCTGCATGTGTGGTATGTATCTTGTGATGACCTACGGTTTTTAGCAAATAAATGAACTTGACTTATCATCTAACCTCTTACTCAGCATTCAGAAAGAGCCCCAGTGCTGCATAACAAATACTAAAATTCACACAGAAATAATATTAATGTGGATAATAATATTTGGCATCCTCTCATGGGACAATGTAATACTGAATTAATTCACAGTTCTGCAGTTCTCCCAGTTCCTAGGATGGGAAGCAATTGCACTGCACATAACTGTTATTAATTAGCCTTTCACTGCAGTTCTTCCCCTGAATGTGCTCAGTTTACATGTAAAGGGATATATTTATCCAGAGCTTGAAGGGCAATAGGACACTGAAATATCAATAGTTGAATACATTGAAAAAGAATATATCAAGGTCACTGATAGGATTCAAATGCCAGTACCAGTAGTAGTAGTAGTCCTCATAAACAAAAGCTAAGATAAAAGCGATATAACTACTTGCATACAATAACTATTTGCATAAAACTACTCAAATTTACCTCAGTCAAAGATTCATTATGTCCATTTAGAGGCCCCCACCCCAGCAATTGGGTGTTATCTCCCACCCTCTAAGCCTCTGTAATGTCTTCTGTAAATGTGTCTACTAATAAATTTGGCTTCTCTTCTTTCTACAAGCAGAGGTGTGTGTAGCAGCAACATAATCCTTACAGCCCCCAGTGCTGTACCACTGTGGTTTTGCTTCCTCTGTGATGGCCTCCGTGATGAGGTAAATGTGGTGTGCTATGCTTTGTTTTTATCTGGGATTTGGGAACAAAGCTGATTTGATAACCCTAGTAGATAATCTTTATCAGGAAAGGCGGGTGGGTGTAGTCTTGTTGGTTTTGCTGGAGTTCTCAGAACAGTGGTGGACTTGGGGCTTTAAAATTTCAGTGGCATTCTGTGCAATGCCAAAATCTGGCGTGCGTGCACGCACACACACACACATGTGCACCAAGCCTCTTGCCTTCCATTGTTAGTCTTTGTTGCAGCATCCCCTGTGTCACCCCTTGGCTCTGTGCCCAGTGCTCCCCTAAATCCGCATCTGCTCAACAGCAGTTGATTTCATCCAGTAGTTGATTCCATCAAAAGAACCATTGCTTTGACATGGATCCATGTATGTCATGTGGTAGTGCTGAGTGAATATTGTTTACCTGTGTTAACTGCTTTGTGATCTTCCAAAATGATCTATTTTATCCTGAATTCTATTTAACATCTAAACCAACTGCTAGGAGAGGCTATTTGGTGTGAAATGTCATCTGCATGCTGATGAGAAGGAACTCACTATTTGTCCTTCTCATATCACAGTGTAACAGTTACATTCCTAAAAACCTTTCAGAGGTCAATAGAGGACTTGATGAAGGTAATCAAACTGAAATGCAATCCAGATTACATGGAGCTGCTAATAGTGAATGGTCAGAAAAGCCAGAAAATTGGTGAATTACATTGAGCAACAATTTTTTACTTTTTGAATGTTGTCTAGATTTCTACAACTGATTTAGGGTATTTTTGCACTGCTGAATCAGGAAATGGCATCTGTTTCTCTCCATCAGGTCAGGTTTACTGTAAACTGAATGGTGGGCATTGATAAAGGTAAGTACACATGAATTGCATGTTGCTTCACCATTTTTCAAACTTCAGGGCTTGAACTTCCGTTTCTTGGAACTCCTGGAATGCTCAGCGACAGGGAGGTCTCTCTTCAGAGTCCAACAGTAGTCAGCCATCATGACTGCATCCCAGCAACCCTGATACCCGGTCTCCATCTCTTTCATGTCCTGATGGAATCTCTTCCCCTGCTCGTCACTCATTGAACCCAGGTTCTCAGGAAACGGGTCCAGATGTGAAAATAGGTAGTGCATCTTGACGCTCATGTTGCAGCCCAGGTTTCTGAAAGCAGTCAGCATGTTGTTGACAAGTTCTGCATAGTTTCTGGCCTTATTGTTGCCAAGAAAGTTCTTCACTACCAGAACAAATGCCTTCCATGCTTCCAGTTCCACTTAGTTCATTGAGTTTCCGAACTCTGGATCTCTGATGAGCTGACGGATCTGAGGACCGTCAAAGATGCCAGCTTTCAACATCTCCATGGTCAATCCTGGAAAAGCCTGGCACAAGTAAGTGAAGCAGTCACCATCCTTGTCCAGAGCCTTGGTGAACTGCTTGATTAAGCCGAGCTTGATGTGCAGCGGTGGGAAGAGTATTCTGTCTCTGTCCACCAGAGGGTCGTTGATGACGTTCCTTTCTTTGCAAGGCACCAATTCCTCCCGGACTGTGTAATGCTGAGCACGGCCCCTACTATCCCACATGCACAGAAAACATGGGTACTTGGAGAAGCCAGACTGTTGTCCCAACAAAAAATTCACCATCTTCAGGTCAACACAAATAAACCACTTATGCTGATCATAACCAATTTTTTCCAGCACATACTTCACCGCTTCATAGTTCTCCTTCAGTGTACTCAAGTGAGCCAGAGGTATAGAGGCAAACTGGTTGCCGTTGTGTAGCAGAACACATTTCAGTGATCACCTGCTGCTGTCAATGAACAGTCTCCAATCTTTGGGTTCGTACTGTGGCACTCCAAGCTTGAGCAGAAGCTGTGCAATATCTGCACAGTACACCAAGTCCTTCTCTTCCGAGAAAAAACAGAGGTTCTCTTGATGCCTGTTGCGGAAGAAGCTGATGCGAACACTGTCAGAGAGGAGGTTTTTTCCTTCAATCTGGATGCCAACAGTTCGGCAGAGTCCTTTGACAAGCTGAGGTCACGAACTAGATCATTCAACTCCTTTGGGGAAAATGGATGTGGAGCATCATCTTCAAGAACCACTTCTTCTTCTTCATGTCCTTCAACACTGGAGGCATCTTTGTCACTAATGTCAGGAAGTTCTCCGAAGATAGGCACTGGAATTTCAACACAATGAGCTACAGGACGATGTGCTGATTGAAGACCAGGATACTTGAAGCTGCTCCGGTTCTTTCTGTTGATCCCAGTCACATCAACAGCGCACCAATTTATGGAAGATTTCGAGGTTTTATGACTTCAAACTGATCCCTTTTCGACATAATCACCCAGAACTATCGGACCTGAATACTTCTTGTCATTAAAATAATCATTTCCAATCAAAACAATTATTCGACATGGCATTTTACCCCCACCAACTTCTTCCAAAATGCTCCACACAAGTGTAAATGTGAAAGAAAATGTAAAAAAACGACATGTGGCCATAGCTCAAAAACTTGACCTGATTGAGCAAAACCAATGTGATTTTTGGATTCAGCACATCAGATTCGTCCTAAATCAACTGAAAAAACACAGACAACAAATTTGTTGTTGACCAGTGTTATCTGTTCTAGACAGGGTCACGCATATCCTCAAAGATTTAGTTTGCAGTTTGGTAGTCTCCTGGGTCCAACTTTGCTGTTGGATTCCAGAGTGGGATTATTATGATGCTTGGTTTAGACCAGCACACTACTTGCACCCCCTTCTGGATAAGAGTGTTTGAAATTTGCCAAAATCCGACTTGGAAATTAAACAGGATGCATCAGTGTGGAGCAATACAACCAGGAATTTCCTAGCATGTATTTCAATATACAATTTATCACACCAAAAAAAAACCACAGTTTTTTTTTTAAAAAAACTTCCTTTAACTGCTTTAATAGCAAAGAGTTCTTAGATCAATGTGTAAGGGTTCCTATTGCCAGAAGCATAGATTCAATGATCTAACCTGTCTACATTCCCTATGGAGTTGACTCAGCCTTTTATCTTTCTAAGGTAAATGAGCAGCACTTTGTAATGAGTGGGTGGTAGTAGCCGCACAAGCTATTGAAATGCATATTGATCTCCTTAGTTCAATTACATATCGACTTGTGCCTCCTGCTGAACAACTCTTCTCTAGCCTATGGGTATTCCCTTTGAATAGGTAATTGCTACTAGCAGTTAAAAAAATAATCCCCATTCATGTATAGATTGTACTGGCTACTGCTTTTTGGCCTCTTTATTTGCCAGGAGCTAGTGAACAAATCAGGACACTTAAGGTGAACATATTACAGGAAGCACAGGGATGTCCCTGTAAATGTAATCCCTTTCTGCAAATGTAATCCCTTTCATAAAGTGTAGGCTCACTTAACCAGTGTCATGATGTTATTCACAATTTGCCATTCTCTATCCCCACTCCCAAGACCAGCCTGCCCATGAGGCAAGGTGAAGTGACTGTCTCAGGTGGCAGGATCCACAGGGGCAGCAGATCCCCAGGTATATCTTAAATTTTCCAGTCTTTCATGGTCAGTGCATGTCACAGATTACATGAGTCGTGAGCCATAGATGAGGTCTCTGTATTTTTTTATTACCGTTTTTCAAAATGACAACAGTGAAGTGAGTTAGAGGGAAGTCCCTTCTCCCCTAGCACTGACTCTATATAAATAAGCCACAATCATAATACAACATAAAATGGTAGTAAAGCTAGTGTTCTGTTATGTAATCCTATAGTATGAAAAAACTATGTTGGTTTGTCTGACAAATGATATCACTGTAACCTTGGAAGTGATTATAACCAAAGAATAGGATGGGGGGGGGGTGGAAAACATACACACAAAACAGCAGATGCAGCAGAGGGCAAACATCTACATCAGGGCTTCAATGCATCAATCCTATGCTGTTACACTATGTGCTTATGTTGTGTTGCTAACATTTAAAAATAAAACCTGTCATACTGCCAAAAATATACCGGGGGTGGAACTATTCTGTGCTTGATTCTGCTCGACCTATGGTTTCTCTTAATGCTATAAGGAACAATTTTGGAAATCCATTCCTCTCAATGGGTGCTCAGAGACCCAGAATGTGGCCAAACACAGATTCCCTGCATCACTGGTGCACACTGAGCCACATCTATCCTGCCCAGCAGTGATGGAGCCAAGTGTACATGTATCTCTAAAAAGAACTCATGCCCCTAGTGCTACCCAAGCGGCTTGTTTTAAATAAAAAAAGAACTCAGCAAACTGACTGTTTCCTTTGCCAAATTGATGTGATAGTTCAAGGTCACCTGAATCCCTACTATAGAGGCTGTGTTCATGCAGGAAAGGGAGGAGAGGAAGGCAAAGAGAGAAGAGTTTGCTCTATTAGAAACAGTACAGAAATCCAGAGATAAAAAAGAAAAACCCACGCAACTCTTTCAAGATAGAATCATAGAAGTGGAGTTGGAACAGATCCCAAGGATCACCAACCCAACCCCTTGCAATGCAGGAATCAAAACAAAGCAAGAAGATTTACTAAGGGTTTCACAAGTATTACCAAACATTCCCACAATGATTCCACATACAAGTGTAAGCACACAAGTGTGTACAATAACCCAGACGTTACATGTGAAATAGTTTTGACTACAGCTACATAAGCATGCTTTCAGAAAAGAAAAGCATAGAATTTGCAATTTCACTAGAATTTCACAGGCAGCAGTAAGATTACCACAGACTATAGATACTTTTATTATAGGTGTTGGCATAAGCAATTAAACCATACCAGTGACAACTATTTTAAGGATAGTGATGTTCTCTTACCACAATATTCCAATCGTACCAGAGATAGTATATTTATACCTGTTACAGCATACTGGTTATGCATAGGGTAAGTTTAAAGGGACAGTCAAATTTCATCACCATTTTCATCAGCGTTGAAAGGCACCTGACTTTTAGGGATTTTTTTGGGTAGTGGTGGGACTGTGGGATAGCTGCAGTAGTGGACAGAAATGTTCACTTATTCAGGAAACTTCATTTCATTGCTGCTGGTGATATCAGTACATAACCAAATCTGAGCCGTCCCATAATGCTGTGACAACATTATGCTTACTACGTGATCCTTGATGGGCTAGGATCACCAATATTACAAGTCTCGTCATCACTGTCCTCATTCCGTATCAACTCTGTGTGCCTTCTGTGACACTGGGTACCATCTGTGACATTAGCACGCAGCCAAATTTCATTGGCTATTTAGCATTCTATTATCGGCAACAAGGCAATGGGGGGGGGGGGAAATAGTGAGGTCGGCAAAGTTCACCAGAGCAGGGTTTGAAAAGGAGCTTCAGAGCTCCTTACAAGCCTGCCTCAAAGGAAGCAATCATCCTGAATGCTTTGGATTTGATGTGAGAAGGATCCCTAGCTTGGTTCCCACCCTGCCATCCCGATCAGCTCACTCTCTTGCCCCCAAAATGCACCCTCCCTATACTTTACTTACCCATAAGCAAAGATAATTTTTACTTAACGTTAACAAGATAAAACATAAAAACAAGATAATTGGGTCATTACACACAATAAATTAAGGAAGCAGAGGCCCTTAAAAAGACCCCTCAAGTCCCAAAGGCCATTGTTCTGTACAACCTGGTTTGCTGCCTGCAGCATCTCATGGATCTGGAATCTCAGAAATGAGAAAACCTCCCTCCTCACCACATCGTCCCTGTTTGCCCATACAAGGGTAGGGCCTAGCAGAAAGGGGTGACTAGTTTTTTCAGACTAGTTTTGGAAAGGAACCCTTTTCTTCCCCATTTTTCATGATCTTTTTCTTTCTTCCCCATTTCTAGGTCAATCTGAAGATAGTGCAGGCATTCACCAATCTCCACTAAAAGTATAGTTTAGAATTTCTGGAAGGAAAGTACTTAATGTCAGGTGGAATATCTACACCATACATGCTTGTACTTCCCACAGTGACTGGTGCAGAAATACCACAAACACCTTGCTTTGATGCTCACATAATTTCCACTTTAACTAAAGGTGGCAGCATGTGTGTCAGGGGTGGGGGGGGAGAGTGCGTCTTTTCATAAGAGTAACAGGATGGTTAAAAGACAATAACTAGTCTATGTTAACTGGACCTGAACATGTGCTCTAAAGAGAATAACATGTGGGTAGCAATTTATAACAACATTGGCACTAATTCATCAAAGCTGGTATTTAACAGGCAATGCTTTGAGATCCACCTCAGTTAAGTTCGGGTACATGCAGTGTGACTAAATGGAAAATAAAGGGTTATATTCATTATATGCAGCAGTCACATCCTTCTTTTAATTAATAGCCTTGTAATTGGTATTGACTTTAACAGACTGATGACAGTCTTATGATGATCCATTCCCAGCTCAGCTCCCTACCCATCTGCCCTCAGGTCAGGAACAAAGTGAACTCCATTATGTGGAACCAACTCCCCCGCCTGTACCAATCTCATTTCTGGACCACGTCGAGGTCATCACAGGCAAGAAAACTACAGAAACAGAATCCTGCCACCCATAGCTTTCAACAACAAAAAAAGCAAACCAATGAACACAATCCACAAAACGGTTGTTGATGGTAACCCAGACATCCTGGATTTGGTAACCAAATCAGCACATGTGCTATGATTATTTTGTTTTTAATCATTTTGCCCCAATTCAGTCCAAACTTGATAGCACCAAGCCTTTTGATGAAGTATAAATCAGCAGTTTCGTGTTACAGTCTCCTTTTACATTTCCTCTGCCCCCCCCCCAATAAGTATGGAAAATTTAAGGTCATTTACAGAGTGTTCTGGGAGGCTGAAATGTCCCCCTACTGGTTTTTGAAGTTGCCATTTCAATATTGACACAAGACGCTTTGTTGATTTTGCTGCCACACATGGGAGAATCTATCAGACCTTGGACAGAGACGCACATACACTAGCTAAAGAGAGCGAACTGATGTGAGGTGTCTGCGTACCTGTGAAGGAACTAAAGGGGCAATTTCGAGACTCAGACAGATTTAAAGAGATGTAAACTAAAACCTGAAAGCATCTTGTTGGGCAAGATGTCCCTCCCCAGAGAGCTGATGGAAGAAGGAAGATCCGATGGGCTGTTGTTGTTAAGTTGAGCTATACTAGGCCAGGCCTGCAAATTCACCATACCCATTTCACCAAATTCACCATTTATGATATTATATGCACACAGTAGAGCAGCCATGATGGATCAAAATGGATGACATTAGGCCATGTCTGTGTCTCTGCTTGGATATCGGTACACTGTTGCTTGAGGTAAGACAAATGAAGATCTTGGCATCATGATTAGAGTAACAGAAAAACAGGAATAAATCCAGAATAAAGGTGACAGCATGACATGTTTTGAAAAACCAATGCTGGAGTGTGCCAAAGTGCCCTGCTTTGGGGGCCCAGTTGCTCACTTTTCCCCCCTCACAGAAAAATATTATGGTAATTCATAGTCTATGACAACTAAGGTCTGCCCATATAGATAATGGAATTAATGGGAAAGGCTACCCCCACCCCAGTCCAGTTGCTAATCAATATAAAAGGCAAATTCATTTTTTGTTTTTGTTTTTTGTTAGTTCTTCTTGAGGGTTGCATAGTCCCACCCCCTTCTTTCCTGCTACCTGCTTTCTGCCTTGTTTTACACATTTTGCTCAAACTGAGGACTATAGAGCCTACCCTACTGCCCTAAATTGGTAACTGAATTTTATTGATGTGCAAGAGAACTTAGAATTGTATGTTAATTTGATGGTCTGGAGGGAATTAGGATATTATTTTATTTACTGTGACTGTTTGCTTTGTCGGTGCTATTTATTAGTACATATGCACATACTGTAATATCTAATTGCTTTAGGTTGCTTTAAATTCAATCATATATAAGTTGCTTTGTTTTGAAATATTCTACCTTATCTTGGGTTATTTCCTATAAATTCAGTATAATCTGTTTTATTTTCTACGTAAATTCTATTGACTTTCATAATTCCATTTATTAACATTTAATAATACCATTAAGCTTTGTACACTTGTAAACCAAGTGATTTGTTTCAGTTACAATTTTCTGTATGGTTTTTATTGTGCAAGCCTTACTCCCTGTTCCACAAGGTTGCTGCTGAGCAAACTCAAACCTTGATTGGAATCCAATGAATGTTAGTGCATTGGCTAGGATTTAGCACAATATGTGCTGGTGTTGACTGGATCTCCACATTAACAGAGGTTTGTGTGCATGCACACATTGCTTATCTCCACTACTTGTACATTTGGAAATAAACCAAATGCTGCAAGACTGCCAGAAATCTTCAGTCCTCTTTCCTTTAAAAGACGACAAACCAAGGTGCCCCTGCCCCTGGAACTTCTCATCACAACAGTAATCTGTCCCAGAAGCACCCTAACATCACTTAATAATGTTTAAGAATCAGGAAGTGAACATCATAAAAACCCTAATTACAGATTATTCAGAAGATGTTTCATTCAGTTTCATTAAACAGGAAGATAAAAAGTAGTGATCTCCCCACCTTCTACCCCCAGTTTCCCAGCCAGTGTTCAAAAGCAGAAGGGAAATTAGTCCTTAAAATCAGAGTTTATAATTTTGAAAAGACTACATGTTAATTACACTGGGAAAAGAGATGCAGACTATTATGCAATTTTGCTTTTGCTTCCAGAAACATTAAGAAATAAATCCTTTTCAACAAGATCATATGGTTGTCAGTTACCCAAAGATCATATAAAATTGTTGTTGTTGTTGTTGTTGTTGTTGTTGTTAATCTGAGATAAGACACAAGCTTTGAGATGAGACACAACCCTCCATGCAACAACATATATTCATCTCACATATAAAGTTAAGGTACAGCACTGAAGTTCCAACTGAATCCATTCTTATGCATTTGAAAATATTGATTTCTGCTTGCAGACGTTCATGCCATATTAAACCAATTTCCAAGGTACCACAGTACTCTTTGATTTTCGATCAGGATTACTAACATGTCCCTAGCTGAGAAAAGCTGTGAACAAGGAGCCAAAATGCCTGTACAATTCATGGTGTGGAGTGCCTTCCATCAGCTTTGGCTGGTGGCCCAGCTATACCCCAATCTGGACAGGGATAGGCTAACTATTGTTGTCTACGATCTGGTAACTTCTAGGTTAGATTACAGCAACATCTTATATGTGGAGCTGCCTCTGAAGATGGTTTGGAAACTTCAGTTGGTGCAGAATTTGGCAGCCAAGTAGCAACCGAGGCAAAACAGTTTGAACATATTACATTGATCCTGGCCCAACTGCACTGGCTGCTAATTCATTTCTGGGCCCAATTAAAATTGGTAGATTTGATCTATAAAGCCTTAAACAGCTCAGAACCACAATACCTCAAGGACTGCTTCTTCTCATATGATGCAACCTAGATCATGCAACCATAATCTGAGGTCCTTCATTGTGTGCCTCCTCACAAGAGGTCTGGAGGATGGTAACACAAGAATGAGCCTCTAATGCAGTGGCTCCCGACTTGTGGAATGCTATTCCCAGGGATGTTCACCTGGTGTCTTCATTACTGTACATATCTTTAGGAGCCAGGCAAAAACGTTTCTCTATAACCAGGCCTTTGATGAATTAACATTCTATGGTCTTTTAAATGTGTTTGTGGGAGGAGGTTTATTGTATATTTTTTTTAATTGTGTATTTTGTGTTTTTATTTTGTATTTCTATGTTGTGAACCACCCTGTGATCTTCAAATGAAGGGTGGATGAAGAGCAGTATGCTTATTTAATAAATAATAATATAGTGTTTTCTGTGATGCGAGTGGCGCTGTGATCTAAACCACTGAGCCCAGGGCTTGCTGATTGGAAGGTCAGCGGTTCAAATCCCCATGACGGGGTGAGCTCCCATTGCTCAGTCCTAACTCCTGCCAACCTAGCGGCTTGAAAGCACTTCAAAGTGCAAGTAGATAAATAGGTACCGCTCCGGCAGAAAGGTAAACGGCATTTCCGTGCACTGCTCTGGTTTCGCCAGAAGCAGCTTAGTCATGCTGGCCACATGACCCGGAAAAACTGTCTGTGGACAAACATCGGCTCCCTTGGCCAGTAAAGTGAGATGAGCGCCGCAACCCCAGAGTTGTTCATGACTAGACTTAACTGTCAGGGGTCCGTTACGTCTTCTTTTTTTAATATAGTGTTTTGCCTCATAGCCCTGAATACTCTTAATTCACTGATGAGCAGATAAGGCACTAAAAACAATTAACCAAAAAAACCCCAACAGTTTGGCTTTAAAGGAAACTAATTTTGGTTGCTAAGTGACTACAATAACTTTTACCTATCATATCATGTGTAAACACCCACGCATAGGCAAGGGAGGAAATTGCCGGCTTTGGGCATTTGGAGTCTAAACAACATGATTGTTCTATATTTGTAGGGAATTTTAATGGTGATTCCAGCAGAAGCTTAATGCTATAGCAGTCAATAATTTGTGAAACCCTTGGCCTAAAGAAAGAAAATGGGAACACTCTGGCTGCTTTCAAGAGATCAGAACATCATCTGAATGTGTAATAATTTAGGAGTATGGTGTTACAAATATTCCAATGACAGCCAGCTATCTCCCCCCCCCCACCCCTAGTAACATCAGATACAGGAGCAGCTGCTTTGGTTCTTAAGCAGTGCTTGGGAGACACAGTGAGGATGGATGATGAGAGTTAACAGGCTGAAACTGAAACTCACAACGCAGAATTGGTGGTTACTGCAGTTGAGCAGACATCTATTGATGGAGCCTGCCCTGCAGCAGTCAATAAAGTTTGCAGCCCAGTAACTGTGCTTGACACTACCCAATTTCTAAACACATAAGATATGGCAAAAGCCAAGTCTGCATTTTATCACCTTTCCAACTTGCATTCAGTAATTGTAGCTTTTCCTGGAGAGACAGAATATGATGGCAACGTTGATCAGTGACTGAGCCCTATAACAGTCAGCATGTGTTTCTACGCCCCCCCCCCCGCAAAGCTTGACTGTTGTAGGCTGATCTACACAGGCCTGCTTTTGAAGATGCTCCAAGACAGAATGTGAGATTGCTCAACATCAGTTCTGTCTGATCTGCACTAGCCACTTCCTGTGCCCTCATTTGTTTGCCTTACAGGTATATCATCAGCCTGTGCAAGGATGAGAGTTACCTTTGCAAAAACAATTCATCCTCTAGAACTACCTGCTTAGCAAAGCCAGCAGATATTTGACATTCCTAAGCTTTATGGGAAAGTGTTTTGTTTGCTTGTTTCAAAAACCATTTAATTTCCCACCATTTTAAAACTACATCCATTAACAACAGTGTTGTCTGGTCTTCTTTTCAACGTTCTTCCTCGTATGCCTGTTTTAGACTTTCATTCTATTTCCCTTTCTTCTTTGATTCCATCAGCATCTAGCCACTCTGCAGCTTCACAGAAGGAGAGGGCATTCAAGACTCATTCCATCGGCCTATCTGAGCCAATTGCCACCCAGTAGCCTGCCTCCCCTCGCATCAGGCTCTATCAGTAGCCAGTCACTCTGCAGCAAAATGAGGGAGAATACATGTACCATGGGCCTCCTTTGACCCATTCATGTTTTATGTTTCTTTTGTTAACTTTCTTGATTTCCTTTCTTTTTAAGCAGGAAAATAACATGTGCTTTTGTAATAAGCTTTGCTTATTTTGCATGGTGGTGATGGTGGTGGTGATTAGCAGGTTGTGATAGGGGAACCAGGGGCGTCTTACCCATAGAGGCTAGTGGCGCGAGGGGCCAGGGTGCTAAATTCTGGAGGGCACCAGGGAAGAGGCGGAGGCTGGACGTGACGCCTCCTGCCATCAGCTTGCTGCTCTCGTCCACCTCTGCCATGCGAAGCAGTGCCGCACCTGGAGCCTCCGTCTGCTGTGGCCACTGCGGCACGAAGCGGCCAGCTGAGCCAGGAGGCGCTGCGGCCAGCCTCCGCCTCTTGCCCGCTGGAGGAGCTGCCCTCCAGCCGCTGCCCATCTCTTCCAGCCCCGCCGGCAGCGCCGTCCTCCCGTAAAAACTCTGGGAAATGGGGGGGGGGGTGGAGTGCCGGAGAGAGTTTTTGTACCACAGCACCAGATATGTTTAAGATGGCCCTGAGGGGAACATTTAAAAAGTATGATGTGATCCCAAGACTTTTCATCTACAGCAGAATGAGATGGTCAAGTAGCTGTAGTTGCAGAAAGGCTTGTTCTCTCGGCAGGAGCTGACTGTACCAACTGAGAACCAGGGTGGGGTGTGATGGACTCCATTAACCTCCCCTAGGGGTACCTTCTCTGTTGCACTGAACTGCAAACAAGGAATGGATCATACCAAATAAACTAATGGGATCCTGAAAATATCAAAAGGCAATTTGCTGAAGGAGTGAGACCAGTTATCCCACCTGTTCTGTCTACTTGAAATGATCTTCACATTGACTGAAGACAAATGACTATCAAATGCCCTTGGGTCATTTTTTTCCATTTGTACTGCTCAGAGAACTCGCCAGTTCATGCATGCTAGGCTGACATGGATCCCCACCTTTACTACTGCCAGAGTCAAAGCGTCTTTGAAATGCGAAAGATGTGGGCTAAGTAGGAGAGAGTAATCCAACACTGCTCCTCAGAATAGACATATCCTCCACTTTTGTAACTGTATCCCTGTGAGACTGAGGATGGAGGCACCAAACTTGTCATATCTTTAAAAGAGGAACATCTCAAGACTCCGAAGCTTAACTCTGTCTGAGAACCAACTGCTGAAGGAACTCTTTCCCCATCAAGAATAATCAGTGACAGACCTCATAAAACTCTGCAACAGGTGGGGAAGCAAGTAGCACACGAGAGCCACATTTTGTTGGGTTATTTATACACAGAACAGACACAGTTGCATAAAACAGGTACCGCAGAAGGGGAGGCATGAAGGACAAGTTGAAAGAATAAGGCTATGCCAATGAAGAAGGAATGAAGTGAGGGGAAAGTGGTGGGCGTGTGGGTGTTTGTGTGTACAAATATAGGACTGTGAGATGGCTGGCTGATTACTTTGGTGTGTATGCCCTGAAGCAAAGTCTGACTACAATCCTGGATTTTACAAAAGAATGTTAGTATCTCTTTATAGGAGTTAATGGTTAGAATATGTTGTTTTGATGCAGAGATCTCTCTGGAATGTTTGGAATGGAAAAGCCACCAGTGTCTTGAGAATGGGGTGGGAGTATATATGTCTCTGTGTAGCAGCAAAATAATTTTTTTGTAGCAAAGAGACAGCAGCAGAGGGAGAATTCTGAACTAAAGCCAATTGGAGTGCTAAGAGTCACACACTCTCTCTCTCTGTCTCTGGAGATTTGATGGGAGCTAGCAGATCTGCTGCCTTATGCTAAGTCAGACCACTGGTCCACCTAGCTTAGTATTGTGTACACTGACGGGCAGCAGCTCTGGAGAGTTTCAGACTGAGGTCTTTCCTAAGCTTTACCTGGAAATGCTGGGGATTGAACTTGGGACCTTCTACATGCAAAACAAATGTTTTACCCATGAGCTATGACCCTGTGCATTAACATACATGTGCCCCTCTTTGCAATTAAAGGGGTCAGTGTAGTGCAGAGAAAGGAAACTGGAGAGAGAGTGATTAACTCCTTCTCACCCCACCACATCTTTTCTCCTAATTGCTCCCCAAGCCACTTCCTTCTCGGAGGTTCTTAATGCATGAGTGCCAGGGTAAATCCGTACTTGGAAACACCACAGGTGGGAAAAAGCTTGTGGAGATTATCTGAGTGGAGAAATAACACACTTGGTAAAAAAAATATGTTGCCAAAATGCAGGAAAAGGAAAACAAGCAATGAAAGTGAAGAAGCGAGGGAGGAAGTTAAGGACCACTAAATGAACAGGAAAGAAAAACAACAACACTATTACGCCTTCTAAATTATTTTTTCTTAATTTTTAAAATAAAAGGATACAAATAAAAATAACGGCACAGTTTACAGAAGTGGAAACAACACAGCAGGTTAACTAATAAGTGTACGATTGGGCCTCTTAGCTGTGAGAAGACTGGATAGGAGGATCACATCTTATTTGGTTCCAAGGGTTCCACATAGACACAAAAATGTTATTACTAAAACTCTTGGAACCGCCTTTGTGCGCATCTCAGGGCTTCCAGAGCCAGCATGCCAAGAGGGCCTTGCCCTGCCAAGCAAGGCAGAGAAGCTTTGCTTGCATTTAACTTGTGGGACAGGGTATCAACCAGCGGCCTTCACCCACGTATGGTTGTATCCACAAAAGTTAAATCCCCATAAGATGCAATCATACTGTACAGTATTGGTTGGCTCAAACCTTCCCAGGAGCTTTACCCCAAGACAGACATATGGTGACATGCTTGAAGTGCACTCCCATTTCTTGTTCCTATGCAAAACAGTAACTTACCACTTCACTGTCCAGCAAAATGTCATAGGAACACAGGATGCTGCTTTATAGCAAGTCAGGAAATTGCTAACTCAGCATTGTCTGTGCTGACTGGAAACAACTTGCCAGGGAATGAGAGAAGACATTCCCAGCTCTACCTGGAAATGGCTGTGAGCAGGATTCCTGCATTGCAGGGCATATGACTAGATGACCCTCGGGATTCTTTCCAGCTCTACAATTCTCTGATTCTAAATATTGACTTGTAAGTCAACCTTGTTTATTATCAGAGCTCTAGGATGTAACTTCCTGATACGCATCAGAGGGCCATGAGAAAATATTTCAAATTAGCCATAACCATTTATACTCCTGCACCGGAGACTGCCCATTTTCTTCTTTATTTTTGTAATCTACAGAATTGACCGTTTAGAAATAAAATGGTCCCTTCTTGCTTTGACCCCTTGCAACCCCTAATTACGGCATCAGATTTTCAGCGTCACCATTTCTGTGTGACTGAGCTGAGTTATTTAAGACTTTGCAAGGCTAAAGCTGCACTTTTAAAATCAACTTTACTAGACAAGGCATTTCTAGTTCAGACCACACGAGAATAAATTACAGGGTGATTTGCATAAATCTATCACAATGCACTACTATGCTTTGGTGAACGGGTCACAGAGCAAAGAGGCGGCAATGCCTCACTACACCAAGGGAGCCTGCAGAGGCTCTGAAGATATTGTTTCGGAGAGGAATGAGGGCAGAAGATGAGTTGTAGAATGGAATGAGCCACTGCACTGAAGAACATTTAAACAATGCTCTCTAAACTTTGGTATGAGATCCAATTTCAGATAAACTGAAAAAAGTACAAAGACTAACCAATTATGGTGGAATAAGCTTTTGTGGGTCAGATCCCACTTTAGCATGCATCTGACAAATTGTGCTTTGTCCCACAGAAGCTTGTGCCATAAATGTGTTAAGTTTTTTAACGGTGCTGCAGGAATCACCATTGTTTTTACCTAGAGAGCTTAGGCAAGTAGCCCAAACCAACATACAGTTGCAACCCTATGCATGTTTACTCGAAAGCAAGTTTAATATGATTTACTCTCACAACACTGCTGCAGCCATAAAAAGATACAAAAGCACTTCCAAAGAAAAGTGTATATATCTATAAAAACCTATCTAAAAGATTCATAAAAGCTGCATTGCAATAGGGACTTCTACAGCTAAAAATTTCCAAGTGTCCCAGACCCCCTTGCAGATGTAATTAGCCACACCTGCCAACAGCATAGTCATGCTGCTCCTGATCATTCCCAGCAATGGATACGATGAGTAGAGGTGGGCATGTGCAGGATTATGGTAGCTGCAGAATGCTGCATAGATTTTTGTAACATTGCTTAATGCTGAGAGAAGAGCCTGTTGGCGAATGTGGGAAGCTGTGTTACACAAGGCCAGAATATTTGTCCACCCAGCCCAACTTTCGCTGTTACAATATGACTGGCTCATTCTTTCAGCTGGAGATGCCAGGGATTGCATCTGGGATCTCCTGCATACAAAGTTTGTGATTTAAAGCGAAGCTATGGTCCTTCCCCAAATCTTCTTTATTTTTGTAATCTACAGAATTGACCGTTTAGAAATAAAATGGTCCCTTCTTGCTTTGACCCCTTGCAACCCCTAATTACGGCATCAGATTTTCAGCGTCACCATTTCTGTGTGACTGAGCTGAGTTATTTAAGACTTTGCAAGCCCAACTTTCGCTGTTACAATATGACTGGCTCATTCTTTCAGCTGGAGATGCCAGGGATTGCATCTGGGATCTCCTGCATACAAAGTTTGTGATTTAAAGCGAAGCTATGGTCCTTCCCCAAATCTCTTTTTAGTCAGTATAAACATTTGCTGGACATCGAAGTAATTATATTTTATCTGGAAAATAACTGGCCAAAATGTTCAGTAATCACAATGAATAATATAAAATTGATTGCTTTTGTTTCATTTATACCCCTTCATCTTCCAAGGAGTTTAGTGTGGGACCCGTGGCTCCTCTCTCCTCTAATTTCCATAGGTCTACTCTGAGTAGGACTAACACTGGATACAACCCACTGTCTCTCTATAGCAGGACTTTTCCATCATTGAGCGAATGCTCTCTCTATGACCTCCTCACACAGTACTGATGGCTTGAAATCAGCTTAAACAGTAGTAGAGAATTCCTGGATAAAAGCAATAGTGAGAGGCCAGGGAAAATGTGGCAGTGCCACATTTAGATAGACTGCTGAGTATACATCACTTATATCATCTACTATTTCCTGGTTTTGTTTTGTTAGTTTTTATAGTTTATTGGGTTGTTTTAAAACATCTAAACCACAGAGCATCAGTAGTCACAAGTTTCATTTTGTTTTATTCATTTATAACATTTTATATACCAGCTTATCGGCTATAACTCTACAACTGTTTTACTTCACCCCCAGAGGTGCACTCTTTCACTGTCTCCTGAGATGCCAACCAATCACATACCAACTTCATTGTCCATCCTCCCTTCTTCACAGCTAGTGAATCAATCAGTATCCCTCATTTCTCTTCCAGTGTATCTTCCCCCGTCCTTGCTTCTGTAATCACCTGGCATTCCCCTCAAAGCTGACATCAGTTGTGGTGGCCCTTCCTGCAAACAGGTGAGGGCTTGGTAAATAGTGCTTTTCATTTCCTACTTTACTGCAGCTGCAATCGTTCCCCTCTTATATACTCCAAGTTTTGTTTCCCCTTCCCCTCAATTTAATGGTAAGGGTAAAACTAATAAAGATTTCCAGGCTGTGAATCATGATGCTCACTTGCAAGTAAGTATCATGGAGCATAGGCTTCCTTTTGAGTAAAGGTGATGAGGTTTCTAAGCAGAGGTTGGGTGGTCATCTGTCATGGATGCTTTAGCTGAGATTCCTGCATTGCAGGGGGTTGGACTAGATGACCCTTGGGATCCCTTCCAACTGTATAATTCTATAATTCTATGACCAAGCTTCTAAAGCTGCACCTCTACCACCGTGGGGATTACTTCTGAGTAAACCTGCACAGGCTCAGCTGCAAGTTGTGGGGAGGGGAAGCAAATCTGTAATTATGTCTGGTAGGAAAAAGATGGAGGAGAAGGGGAAACGCTGACAGGTTTTAGGAGTTTTTGTATATAACTGAGATCGGATCTGTGGAAAGCCTTTGAGTACAGGGCGTTTTGGCCATTCCCCACCCCTTAAACAGAAGACTTGCTTTGTGCAGCCAATCACACACCCCACAAATCCCTAAGTAAATCCCCACTTCTGTTCCACAGGCATCCATTGTATTGATTTTCAATTGCATTTTTATTGCTTCTTTTATTTCTTCTATATTTGTATTACAATCCGAATTTCACAGAATTCAAACTGTGAAATACTGCACAATAAAACACAATACAAATAAAAGGGAGGAATAAAAAGACAATTAAAAATCATACAGCTTCTAGCACAGCACATTAATATTGCTCCAAAAGGCAAGAAAATCATTAATTGGCCCACCAGAACCGTCAGCAATTTTCAAGTGGTCCATGAAAAAGAAAAGGTTTGTGAACCACTGCTGTAAAGCATATGCCCGCATTCCTTTTACAGCAAACTTTCAGCCAAAATTTTATTCCTTAAATAGGCCAGTAATTAACTGCTACCATAAGCAATAATTTAGAGGAAGGGTGGTTTTTTAAAAAAATCTGAACAAGAAAAGGCCATTCACTTGCAGAAATTAATACCAATAGTTGGTTGGGTGTGGGTGTGTGGAATTCCACTCAACAATGACCAAAATGTTTTTTTATTTATCAGAGACAAAAAAGGGGGGTAGGATGGCAATAAATGGAAAAAAGGGAAGAATAAAGCAAAGATCTTGAAACCTAAAAAAATGTGCCTAAAGGCTCAGGAAGATGCTCTATTTGTACTAAAGAAAAGGAAAGGAAAAGGAAATGTGCATAGAGTGTTTATGAATCAATGAAAACAGTTGCTTTATGGAAAAGGTTTATTTTAAAAAAAACACTAAAGTGCTGCATTTCTGCGAGCAAAATAAGTAGGATGCTACAGGAACATAAAGTATATCTGATAAGGTGCATACTTAAAGGGTAAAGTGATGATGGGGAAAGAAGCTTTTAAAGACATCAATATATTTATTTTACAGGATTTTCTTTTAAAAGTGCCTGAACATCCCCCCTCCCTGAAATGCTGCATATGTTGAGCCCGTGGTGGATTTATTCCCATTTCAAAAAGTTTTATTCTGGGAAAGGAACATTGTTCAGGCATCCCAGTAGTTGTCTGATGATGTAGTGAATCACTGAGATATTCCTAAACTAGTCATCAACAGAATAAACTAGACATACACTATTTCTGTGTGTATAGACTTGGAACTTCCCCAGTTGCATGGAATGAAGGGAGCAGGGTCTAATTTTAACAGCATAAAGGTCATAAACAGGTGAAGACCACAGAACATTTCCACATTTGAAGTGCATTAGCAGCAGTTTCTTTCTGAAAGTGCATCTCTCCTCATCTGAGCATGGATGCTGCAACTGACCTTTCCTGACAGGAATACACTTTGAAAGAGGCTGTGGAGAGGTGGTCTGTAGGTGTGGGGAGGGTTATGCATTTCACATTCAAGTGCATAATCTGGTAATTTGGATTTCAGGTTGCCTCCCGCCCCCTTGCTACATGACTGGGACAGTTACTTGGAAACACACATGACCACCTATATATATATATTGGCCCTAGGATAATTCTGCCTAAGGCTATTGAAATACATCTAACCCCCATTGATTATAATTTGCCCGATCATGTACAAACACAGTGATTTTAAAATTTTGCTGCAATTTGTCTCAGGAGCAAAAGAATAGAGAGGCGGAATATTAATACTTCAAATAAATAAACAGCAGCATTCCTAATCTTACTCCACCTCGGACCTCACCCTCCCCACCCACACCAGCCAAAACAGAGGATGTGTAAAGCATGGTGATGAAAGTATATTAAAGCAAGATGATCTGGATATGTGCCTTTGGAACCACTACATTCATCACATTCCTTCTGAAAGATTCCTCCCTCAAACTGCAGCTCTTTAACAGGCCCAGCCCTGTGCCTAATGCAGCAAGCTGGATCTTAATTCTGTGGGCAAGATGCCTGGATGCTGTGATGCACCAGTGAAAATTCTGCTGCAGCACCAGATAAATTTTAAAAAGGGAGGTTTTTATTGCATTAAATATGAATGTGAATCATGCGTTCCTGAGAGTCACTCATGTTATTTATTTTTTATATTGCACCCAATTTATGTCCTTGCCGTCCTCGCAGTTTCACAGTTTGCAGAGTACTATAATTCTACGCCATGAAACCTGCAAAGGACAGCTGTGTGAGAGAGGGGCACAGTCAGTTTAGGGCTGTGGAATGTACACTACTTACATTATACTTGGCCTTTCCATGTGAAATAAACAGAGATCAAGCATTTAATTTATCAGCCCACCCCACCCTCTTTCTGGTGCTGACATTCCTTTAAATAAAAAATTACGCTTCTCAGAGAAGTTAATTCTAGCTGCCAACTAACTGCAGTTGGGCACTGCTGCACCGATTAAACAGCAAGCAAGATGGTTTAGACCGCCATCCACCCAAGTGCAGCTGGATAGAGCAAAACCCCAAACACGGTATGGAAAGGTTGATGGGATTTGCTGTTAGATGCAATCACCATTTCTGTCATCATCTCGTAAACTGAGTGATGTAAGCGTAAGTGCGGGAAGAGGAAGTGGGGAGACTGCAATCTGCAGGACATGTTTTGTTTGTTTATTTTTTTTGGTTTTGCCCAGAGACAAGTCATAACATAGAGATAGCCTTCTGACTTGCAAACAGAGGTCTGGTGTGACTTCAGTGCAGTTTAAATGCTCTGGTTTAATCCAGGTACTGAAATAAATAGACTGGTAGCAGAAATAATCAGGGCATCTTTACACCAAAAAGGACCATGATCTACCTGATTCCCCCCCCCCCATCCCTTTAACTAAAGTGCAATATCATCTACCAGCAAGTACAAATTTGCATAGGAATGCCCTAGATAAAACGTACAGGTGACAAGAGCTAGCTGTAACAGTGGCACCTTGGAGCAAGGGTTTTTGGATCAGTTTGACATCGTATTTCCTGCAGTAGTCAACATTGTTTTTTGGAAAGCCCACAAGCCAAGCGTGAATACAATCTTCTCTCCACCCTAACAGTCACCATACAGCAAGTAGTATTCGTCTGAACACAGTCATCCTATTTTGCCATCTTGTCTAGCGGCATATGATAGAACCTTTCTTCTTGAATGTCTAGTGAATTCCACATTACTGTATTTGGCCCCTTTCCCATCATGTTTCCTTTTTATCTCCTTTGGCATGGAAAGCCGCTAAGGCAGTTCTGTAGTCTGTCCTCTATGAACAGTGCTTGCTGATGGCACCTCGATTTGGGAAAGTCTGAAGAGCTCGCTTTGGAACCCTCAACCCCAATTGCAGCTTATTCCACCTCTTCTTGCTTTCTTGCGCTCTCAGCTCCACCTTGGTTCCTTCTCTTTATCCCGAGCACGTTAAATCCCTGGCCCCAGAGAAACCAAGCAAGCGCTGCTGTCTAAATGCTTGCAAAGCCAGAAGCTCTTTATGAGTTCCGACATGTAACCCAGCGGTATTGCATGGCCAGAAGCGGGATTCTTCTGTTTTCTGTTTCAGTGTATTAGGCTCCTGAATGGCAGTCTGTTGAGGTAGCAGGCCAGGCCAACTGTCAGTACAGTACACAGAAAAGCTGGTTTCACGTGCTTTCCTTCTGCTGAATGCTTTGGTGGGGGGAATCATTGCCTCAAGTTTCCAGCTTTGTCAGTACAACTCCACTTGAGTCTCCTTAACACACTTCTAGTCGAAAGTGTGAGAGGCTCTTGTCACAGCAAGGAAACATCTTCTTTTTCTTCCCTTTCCTGGAAAATCCAGAGTCCTTTGAACAGTGGTGCTTGAGCAGACCATGCAAATTGTGGAAAGGAGGCTACTGTTAAAACAGTGGCCTCGAAAGAGGGTAGTGTCAGTCACTCGGCCAGAAATGTGAAGCAAGTGGGAAGTCTTGCGAGCAGTAGTGGTGTCTGCAGGCATTACCATATGGCACTGTTCCCCCAGGGTGTTTGGGAACTGACTTTGCAACTGCTTCATGGGAGCCAGAATGCACTGTGGCATGAAGTCTGTGCCACAGTGGGGGAGGCAGATGGCATGCCAATGTGATACCTGCAGTCCCACACAATGTCATACTGTTCCTCTTTGGATGCATTTTCCTTATGCTCACGGTATGATAGAGTGCTGCATTTTCAGGAAGGGGGAGGGATTTCTTCCTCAGGCCTGATTCTGGATGTGTACGTTGTTTGTGTCAACATCTTCCCTCCATGGATTTGTGGACCATATATAATTAGCTGCAGGAGTTTGGTTTCTTTGCAATGGTATTTCTGAATTATATAAATTCACCTACCCGTGTTAACTTACCTGGGGGCCAGAAGCTTTGATGTACCAGAGTGGACTGTCAAGCAGATTTTACCATCACAAAGGTCTTCCTGGGGTTTATTCGGAATATCCTTTCTTGCAACTTGAAGCCATTTGTTTGGGTCCTACCCGCCAGAGCAGGAGAAAACTAGCTTGCTTCATCATCCATGTGACAACCCTTTAGATATTTGAAGATGGCTATCATATCTCTTCTCAGTCGCTTTTATCCAGGCTAAACACAGGGGCAGACTTCAGTAATCTTTCATAAGGCAATCTGTGCAAGGTCAATATTTGGTGCCTCAAAATGGATTTTCTCAGTTGTGCTCCCCCTCAACTCAGGGCCCTGTGTGGGGGAAACACCCGCAATGCCCTAAACCTGGTGCTGCTAAACATACCCAATTCCCTCATTTAATTGCAACTCTCACTGGACCTTGGGAATACACAACCTTGGTTGGGTTTCAACAATCCTTCTATAAAGGAATTTCTGCAACTCCTGTGACTAATCATTTACATGCAGGCATCTCTTATGTCAACTCGCAGTATGAAGATGATCAAGGTTGACTGATCCAGCAGGTCTGTATAAGAAAATCAAAACCCTTTTCAACCAGGAAAAATGGGTAACAACAGTTGGGGGCATGGAGGATACATGCACAGATTTTTGCAGCGGAAGGAATTGAGCTGTTTGCCTCTGTCTCAACTAGTAAATTTTAAGCACAATATCACAGGGTTTACACAGGTTGTTACACTGGCCCTTGTTTCATGCCTCATTTCAGCACTGATGCAGTTAATGTAAACTTAAAAGCAGTTAACCTCTAATCTGTGTGGGCACGGCCAGTGTTGTTTCTAATATGTGTACACTGCCTAGCAAATGTTGCAATAATAATAATAATAATAATAATAATAATAATAATAATAATAATATAATGAAAAATTCTGTCAGATGGCAAACTCAAATGACTGAGTGCCAACAGAACTGGAGCCAAAGCATGACAACTGCGAAACAAGACAAAGTTATAACCAGGCATGGAGGTGTGCCGAAGTACAAAACATTTTTAAATCCAACCCCCGCCACACAGAGAAGGGAAGTACTAAGCACACTGCTACTGTTTTCAGTGGTGGCTACATATACAATACAACATTTCATCTATGACTTCTACTACATTCATTTGTGGTAAATAATTCAGTGGTGTTATGATAAAGGTACTTCCCCCGCCAGAGGAAATTAAAGATCCCGTTGATCCAGTGGGTATTACTCTGGTGATTTCTTGCCAATGGCATTTTGTATAAGAATGCAATGACATGTGTTGCATAAATGCAAACTGTTTATGCTCATGTACTTGCTACTGGGAAATAATCTGGTAAAATAGCAAAATGCTTCCTGTCTGGGTTGTCAACATTACAAAACACACAAGACATATGAAATAACATTTAATAACATATCCCAGGATAAAGCTTCAATTGATTTGCTTGTTGTGCTAACCATCAAGAAATTCCAGCCCCTGATGTCCCAAACCAGAACAAATTTTCTCCACCCTTTACCAAGCAGGACAAAGTCTCTTTGAAGTGCTCCTTTTCCTGTTTCCAGATAGCTATACCCCTTTCTGGGATACTTCCCTCCATTGCAAACCCCACCCCTTGCCCTAATTCTCAGTGTTCTGTGGTTGATTAAATAATCTATGGCCTTGTGAAAACATTTGTGGGAGGGAGCTATTGGTTCTTACTTGCTGTTTTTATGATATGCATTTTGTGTTTTCAGTTTGTATTTTTATGCTGTAAACTGCCCTGTGATATTCTGATAAAGAGGGTATATAGAAATGGGTACCTTTGGCTCTCCAGATGTTCCCGGACACCACCTACCATTAGCCCCAAGCTAGCATTTCTAATGGTCAGGGATAATGGGAGCTGTAATCTAACAAACAAATGGAGGTGTACAGGTTCCCCACCCCTATATTTCACTATTAACACATTCATTGAACCTCCAACCACATGAACAGTAGTTGGAGACCCTTTAATGCAGAGGTACTGTTTCAGAAATAATTCAGTACAGTATTCTAAGTTCCAACCCAATTATTAAATAAGTGCAAAGATCAGCCTTTCTAATGCTAAGTTAAGAAGTACCAAATATTGGATATGTTATATTAATATAACTTAAAACAGACTAATATGAATGTCACCACTGCCCCCTCATTTCCCTAGATACCTTGGAGCCCTTGAGGCGACATTTAGCACTCCCTGGGAATAACCTTAGGGCATGTGCAAACCACTAGAACTCTTGCTGCTGGTGCAGACAGACACTCACGTAAGTACATCAGGTATGAGGCCAGTGTAATTATGATGGTGCTGCTGCCAATGTCTGCTACAGACCTGCAGTTCCACTCAAAAGCACTGCTGACGCAAGTGGCCAGCATGCCATCTAGAAAACCACAGAAGTCAGCAGAAAGGGCACCAGCAAGGGAAGCCACTCAAGGCAGCTTGCCCATGGCTCCCCAGAAACCTAGAGTATGGTCTAGGAAGAACAGTGAGAATGACTTGCCTGATTCATAATATGAGATGCATTTTTTTGTCCTCTACCAAAAGTAATTGCCACAAAACCAATTCAGAGTAAGCACAGGAAGCACTGTGCTCACCTGGAATTGACATTATGAAATTGGCATCACATCATTGCGTAAGTGACCAATAACCAACTGGAATCAGGAAGTGAAGGAGAAAATGGGGCTAAACAAATTAACAGATAAGGGTGTGTGTGTGCCATTTTATGTTCTTATTAATAGCCATTCAGTGGATCAATATAAGAAAATTCATTTTTGTATTACAAGTGAGAAAACATTTGGTCCAATTGTAATTAGATTTTTAATTGGAAGGAAATTCTGCACATCGTGCACCCTGGAGAGGGTGGGGTGGCATTACTGTCTAGACTCTGTAGATAACTGTATATAGAAGATGGTTTGATCCAGTAGCTTTTTAAAAACAGGAACAACAACCACAACCCCTAGTTATGTTGTTGTCACTGAGTTGGTTATATCCCAGATCTAAGCTAAAGACTTGGGGGGGGGGGGGAACCTAACCTTCAAAATGTTCTTGATCATTTGCCTCTGACATCCAGTTACTGGAATCAAAGTGAAAGGGGATATTGTTCCCTCATAAAATAATAACCAAGTTGGCATATTTAAATAGGCACCATGGCATGTGAAAAACATGAGCTAAGAACTACATATATTTCAAAGAATGAGGAGGAATGCCAAAATGGCTCTAATAAGACTTCTGAATGAAGTTATTATTCATTGCATTCCCAAAAAGAATCAAGTCATGAAAGAATAGGTTGGAATGGAATCTATTAGTGAATCAGTGTTCTGTGACTACTGAGCATGCTCAGTCCTCACTGAGTTTCTTTGTTCTTCCAAAATTTGTTGCAGTTCTGCAAGTCTCAGGGGTTCCCCCTCCCCAAGCATGTTGATATCTCCCCTCTTGCTTTCTCAGTGGGTCTGCTGGCATTCAGCAGTTGAGCTCATTATTAGAAGATTGAAACGCCACTAGAAGATTGGTCGCCACTAAAACACCAATTCAGAGGTCCACTGCAGAGGATGGCAAGTGGTGGCCAGTTAAGTCAACATATTAAGAAACTTTTGAGCCCCTACGGCCCTCAGCCAGTGCCCAACTTTGCCCACCATTGGCACTTTAACATGCATATGCTATTTAACATGCAAATATGTGGAACCACCATCCTTCCCATTGGTTCCATATGCATGTTAAACGAACTGAAGCAGACCAAAGATTAAAGGCCATAGTGTGAAGAAAATATCATACACACACCCATGCCCCTCTCTAGGACCAATCTTCCAGGAAGGACTGAGGCCACCATATCACTGTACCTCCCAAGCACAGATAACCGACTTCACATACTGTTGTATCGACTCCATAACAAATATTAGACTGCAGCCTGCTTTGGTTTGGCCCATTACAGAAGCTAAATTTGGACCGAGACTTCTACAACATTTGAAGCAGAAGTTTAAAGGCCTCCTCATTGCTAAGCTATTTCATTCTCTCCCTGCCCCAGTCCTGCACCTTGCATTCTCTCTGGCACCTCTTCTCAGGCAGAAAAAGGCCATCATGTTACCAGCATAATTAAAAATGGCATGTGAGGCAGCTTGGGTGAAAATCTCCCCCATTAATTTTTCATCTTTCCTCAGGCAACTCTGCCTATGGATCTGCACTAGGCATTAAGGAAGACTTGTCGACTAAAAACCATTAACATCTTCCTCCTGGGCCTTGTGTCCTGTGTGCACACTCAGCATCGTTTCTGCCATGTTGCTCTACTAGAGTGACCTCTGTGGGAAGCAGCTTCACCAGAACACCATGCAGCAGCTCAAAGCAAATTGCTTTGCTCCCATGTGGGGCGCTCTCCCAGAGGAGCCATGCATGACGTAGGAGCAAGTCCCTTGGAGCGCAGCCATTAAGTGCAGCACAGTGGCTGCTTTAAACGACTCAGGAGTTTAGGGAAAGAGTTCATCCGAACTAACTTCCTCTTCCATCCCGCAAAGCAATCAATTTAATCAAAGGCGCCAAAGCTGCATGTGACAGCACCATGCTGTGTATTCCAATCCTGCTTAATGGAGTGCACAGAGTTCAGATTAGGAATCCAATCCCTTCTAATGGGTATCTCAAGAAGTTATCCAACCACTAGGCTTTAATTTTTCCTGACCATGCTCTTCCTTCTTATTCAAGGCCATATTATCAAGATGATTAATCCTCCTCACTTCCTCTCTGCACCCAAATCCTTCCTGCTCTCATCTTCTAATCTTTAACACTGTCATATCACATCTTTGCTCAAACATTGAGGGGGGAGAGAGATACAACACTTTCCAAAGGAGATTTCATTCTGAATAAGAAATTCAGAAACATACACACAAAGAAGCTTGATGCCACTGCTATTCCACTCACATTCATAACTCAAAACACCGAAATACTAAATCCTTCCATGGCACTTACATGCTGCAGTTTTAGGCATACTTGTTTACAGATATTTTCTATTAAAAACAGTGGTACCTTGGTTATCAAATGACTCACTGAGTGCAGGAAGCTCCAGAAGCCAATCAGAAGCCGTGCCTTCGTTTTCGAACCGTTCTGGGAATCAAACGGACTCCCGGAATGGATTAAGTTTGACAACCAAGGTACCACTGTAGCTCAAACTGTAGGCTGAGCTAAAAGGTTCAGATAAAGCCCCTAGCTTAGGTTTCCGAGAACTTCAGAGGTGGCAGCAGTATAATCAAATGCTTGTTCATATGCACACTAAAGTTTTAGATAAAATCATGTCAGGTGAAAGATCTGTGTAAAGAGCTGGAGAAATCAAGTGAAAAGTAGAGAACATTGGACTAGGGAGGTGCAGTCCATTAGGATCTCATTCCCTTGAGTCAGTGATCCCCAGCTCCTCATATATGAAATGAATTTTATAACATAAATAAATAATGAAAGTAATATAGTAATATAGAAAGTAATATAGCCCCATTTCTCCAATGGACACCATTGGGACACACATGACACCTCAACATTGCAAAAGACAAACATGTCTAAGCGTGGTCAGTCTCTGGACAAGTGACCATTTGGGAACCACATGGGTTCCATGACAAAAGACAGGCAGAACACAAATATGAAAAAATAAGCAACACATAGTATCTTGACACAGTTCAGAGGGACAATGAGCCCTATTTAAAGGACTGCTGAGAAGGTACAATAATTACTGGAAGGCATTCTGCCAGTGTTATAAAATTATAAATAGCAGTACGTGGGCAAGATTGTGAACGAGTTTCTATGTCTTTGCGCACACATTTAAATACTGTGTTCCTGTACATTTCGAAGATGTGAGTGTCACCTCCAAGATTGTGCATCTGGTTGTTGAAAGGAGCATGAGAAATGATCTTGTCTCAGAAACAGTGCCTGTGTGTATATGGCTTAGTCACTAAGTGGCACTAGTCTGGGGCCATTTTCATACTTAAAACACTTTTATACCATTTAAAGTGTCACAGCTCCCCCAAAGAATCCTGGAAACTGTAGTTTGCTAAGGTTGCTGAGGGTTGTTAAGAGATCCCCTATTTCCCTCACAAAGCTACAATTCCCTGAGTGGTTTAACAGTCAAGCCTTCTTCCCAAGGAACTATGGGAATTGTAACTCTGTGAGGATAATAGAGGTATCTGGATACATACATTTGTTCTCATTATTGATTTCTCTTCTTTCCATAAAATAAAAAAGTTTGCCTTCTATGGTGTATATTTCTAGCTTATCAAACTGTTCCAGACTTTTTGAACAGTCCAATATTGTATTTCTTAGCAGATGCCAACCACTCTACTCTCATATATGCAATGGAGACCTATATTAACTCAATAAATATTCAAATAATAGAACAGAAATATGCATGAGTGCTCAGGCTGCAGTGCACTTTGCAAATAATGATGAACCAAAGGTGTGGCTTGCCAAAAAAAGGATGGGAAAAGGTATCATTAAATAACCTTATGAGCTGTTTAATAGTCTGTAATGTATTGGGGTTATATTCGTACCGCAATAAAAGTTCCCATTAGCACCAAGTAGTATAGTAAAATATTAATGTAGATGGGAGAAATAGATAACCTTGTTCTCCAGCTGTAGCTTCATGAATAGTCCTGCTTTACTCTTTCTTTGCAATATGAATTAATCCCAAAGAAAGGCATTATATTGAAAGTGTGACAGTTACATTTTTGATGCTAGGCACATCTGTGTTACAATTACTTCCCATTAATTGCAATCAAATCTACTATGCAATTTGTTTGCCCTCTCATTGTCTTTATCTCTTGACATACATTTTAATCAGATCATTTTCTTCGTGACTAACATGATGCCTTTGTTTGTAAGGCATCAACTTATCTTCCCTCCTTGCAAATACCCACTCAACTACTTTGTAAGCAACATCAAATTTATTTGACACAATAACCTTGCTATGACCAGCTTAAGAGCTCAGCCACACATGACACAACCTCCTCCAGCACTGTAACTACTGCATATGTCAGTGCCACCTGCTGAAGCGGTTGTGCGAGTGTCGATCATACATGCTCTATATGGATCGGCTTTCTGCATGCCACTGTGATCAATGAGTCCATGCAGCAATATACAGAAAGCTGGATCCATTCAGAAGTCATGCAGGCGGAATCAACAGTCACATCTGTCTCAGTGGCCGATACCGGCAGGCAAGTCTTAGTTGGGTGCCTTGTATTCCAAATTCCATTCAGCACTGTAAAAGTAATAGAATGGAAAATGGCTCTCTCTGGTAGTCAGTTTCTTTCCACAGGTGGGCATATTTTGCAAAGCCTAATATTGTAGTCTTCCCTGGATATGCTCTAGAATCGAATTTTTGAGGGCTTCATTCTCACAGGTACAAATTGTAACTGTGTGTGACCTCCCTGTTAGAAGACACGTGTGCAATGTTGGAGGGGCAAAAATAGTAAATTGAGCGCCAATATCATTTACCTTTTAAAATTTATTTGAACTTCAGTGCTTGGGCCCAATATTCCTCTTGCCTCCACTGTCTGGGTATCCAAAGTCTATTTTAGTTCTCCTTCTCAAGTGTTTGCTAAGCAATACATTTCGATTCGGAAGAACATCTTGGATACAGGGCACTTCAATAAAGCTATGATAAATTACAAAGGAAAGGAACAGTGCCTCGGTAACTAGAATGAAAATGGATCTGCTGACTGCTAGCCTAGTACCAAGGAAAAATGAACAGAGGGAAAGGCCAATTAACTGGTTTGCTGAAATGCAAGCTGAACGCTTCAGATAGCTCTTGTGCATTTAAGTTCAGTTAATTGATTTCTGATTACCTTCCAAGACGATAGGCTGGAGAGGAAAGGATGGTCCTATAAATTAAAGCGTAGTATTGGAAATAAAGCACAGTGGTAGAAAATAAGCATCCCTGTATTTTATCTGAGATTCTGCCCCAGCCATCTACAGAATGGATACCTCAACCATGTGTAAAGCTGCCAAAACCTGACCAGGCACATCTGCGCCTTTAATAATCACTTTAGGCCAGAGAGTTCAGCAGGTTGTCTTTGAAGCGTTTGAAATTTATTCCAAGTTTCACGATTGCAGTAAAAGATTGCAGCATGTCACTTGGGAAACATGGGCATTGATTTAGGGAAGGAATTTATCACTTCTGGGATTCAAGCGGCTATTTGTTACTGGTTAACTTATTTACTGTTTCTGATTCTAACACAGCCCATCACGAAAGTTCAGTGTGGAATTCAGAATATTTAAGGATATACCACAGCTCATACTTAATTAAAGTAAGTTATAACTTGGGATGGAGGGGGGGAAATGCATCCTTTAGCATTTTCAAAGGTGGCTTGTACAGTTTAGAGAATATGTCCCTAGGTCACTGGCAGAGCATTTCTTTTGCATGCTGAAGACACCAGGCTGATTATCCAGGCAGGGCTGGGAAAGACTAGGAACAGAAACTCTAGAAAGCCAAAGCAAGTCAATATAAACAATACCAAGCAAGAAGTACAATGGTTTGATTCAGTATAAGACAGCTTCCTATGTCCCCATGTAGTTGAGAGAGAGAGAGTTTTCTGATTCCAGAAGTAACAAGGAAAGCCTATATATCAATGGAAGCAAGTGTGTCATAAGTCTGCCAGACTTTGAGACAATGCACTCTAGTGCATGCTGCAGTACATGTGCAGTACACACAATGTGGTTGCCATGGTTTGGGCTCTTGTAAACCAAGGAGCCTTCCTTGCTGTACTGTATTTTGCTGGTATTCCCTTTGGTACTGACTTTTGACGGTTGCCTGAACTTGCCTCTGGATTGTGTTAAGGACTTGGACTAATCCTCAGTGCTCTGCCTTGGTTTGTTTTGGACACCGATGCACCATCATCCCAACTCTCATTGGCGACTTGTTCTGTGTTCGAGGCTTATACCTCCCTGGACTGGAATCCTAGTCCCTGAGAGGATCCACTGGAGCATGGCATCTACGTTATGTAATCGCATCACATCTAGTTTGGTCCTGAGTTTGGAAAGAGCAGTACTGGACATGAAGGAAGAACTGAGGCCTAACCTTAAACCTCAGCCAGACCTAAAAGCCTCTTTGTGAGTCTTATTCAGGTATGCCACAAACTCATCCTGCCCATTCCAATTGTGATAAAGGATGGCCACATACAGTGGTACCTCGGGTTAAGAACTTAATTCGTTCTGGAGGTGGGTTCTTAACCTAAAAGTGTTCTTAACTTGAGGTACCACTTTGTTCTTAACCTGAGGTGCTGCCAGAGCATGATTTCTGTTCTCATCCTGAAGCAAAGTTCTTAACCCGAAGTACTATTTCTGGGTTAGTGGAGTCTGTAACCTGAAGCGTCTGTAACCCGAGGTACCACTGTATAGGCCACATCTGCTGAATGGTACTGCAGATAATGTTTCAAATTTACCTTAAGACTCGCACCTGTAAATATTTAATGCAAATTTAACAGTGTTTCCAACTTGGCTCCCCATTTTTATTTCCATTGAGGGAAAAAGGCTCTCAAAACCTAATGTCTGGAGACAAAAACTGAACTATAAGAACAGTGTTTCTCAAACTGAGGTTTCCAGTTGTTGTTATACCACAACTCCCATCATCCCTAGCTAGCAGGACCAGTGGCCAGAGATGATGGGGGTTGTAGTCCAACAACAGCTGGCGATTCAAGTTTGAGAAACACTGCATAAGAATCCTAACATTCATTTAAAAAATGACACTTCTCCCATGTGTCGAGGGGGGTGGGAGAGGGAATGAAAATGGAACTCAAGTTCACCCTGATTATTCATAAACTGGAAAGCAAGCAAGCAAGAAGGGACTTTAAAATGTTTCCATTTATGCTTATCTTAAAGTATGCTTTTAATTTTTGAAGCTGTGGGATTATCGTCCACCGTGAATCAAGCACATGGCAATGTGGAATGCAGAAAGGGCTCTTGGGTACCAATCCTCTCATCTTTGCAAACACTTTTGAAATTAAAGTGCCACCCTGAGGCATAATATTTTCCACTCTCCAGGCATTAGCCACATATTTTATGCACGGAAAATATGTTAAAAGAACTGTACTTTGCTTTTCTTAATTTTTTCTTGGTTTTCCCCCTCAACAGCTTTGTAAAACAATTAAACCTACAGTCTATGGAGATGCATGGAGAAACATATCATGAGCACAGCAGCACTATCAGGATTGGGTTTGGAAAGGCAAGCACCAAGGGAGGCGGCAGAAGAAACAGATGCATAAATATAGGATGGGGGATATCTGGCTTACTATCAGTACCTGTGAAAAGGATCTAGGGGTCTTGGTGGACCACAAGCTTAACATGAGTCAGCAGTGTGATGCAACAGGGGGGAAAAGGGAATGATATTCTAGGTTGCATCAACAGAAGTATAGTGTCACAACCAAGGGAAGTAATAGTAGCACTCTCTTCTGCCTTGCTCAGACCACACCTGGAATACTGTTCTGAGTGCCACAATTTAAGAAGGATGTTAAGAAGCTGGAATGTATGCAGAGGTGGGCAACTAGGATCATCAAGGGTCTATAAGCCAAGCCTTATGAGGGACAGTTGATTGGAAAAGAGGAGACTGAGAGGAGATATGATAGCCATCTTCAAATATCTAAAGGGCTGTCACTTGGAAGATGATGCAGGCTTGTTTTCTCCTGCTCTAGAAGGTATGACTTGAACCAATGGTTTCAAGTTACAAAATAGGAGATTCCGACTGAACATATGGAAAAACTTTCTGATAGTAAGAGCTGTTCAACAATGGAACAGTCTCCCTCAGGAGGCTGTGGACTCTTCTTCCCTGGAGGTTTATAAGCAGAGGTTGGATGGCCATCTGTCATGGAAGTTTTAGCTGAGATTCCAGCATTGCATGGGGGGTTTGGACTAGATAACCATTGGGTCCCTTCCAACTCTAAGATTCTATGATCAGTTAGCAATGAAACCAAAAGCAGGGAATGCACCTCTTCTTAATTTAAACCTAGGTGGTGCCCAATTTCTGGTGCAAGACTTCGCTACAGTGTATTTATATGAGGTGCTGTAGAAAACAACGTGATGCTGTTTACATTCAGTGATGGGCACGTGTCATTAAGTCTATTGTGGCATATTTATGCATACACATTTAACTGGAGCATTTCAAAGACTGAACTTGTTTGTTTAAATAGCTTTTATGGAAGAAAATACTGCAGACAGACACATGAACCAAAGTGAGAGAACAATTATTCTGAATTGCTATATATGCAAAGCAAACTGACAAATTTTAAAGTATTATGATGATTATTTATTATTAATTAATTTGGTATGGTGCCATTTATCTGATTTCAGGGTGGCTCACAATATAAAAATACAAGTATCAAGTCAGCAAAATCCACAGTGCAAGAACAACAAAAAAGGAATTTACCAGTAAAATTGGACTAGAGCATTAATCTAGGAAGCAGTATAGGACCCCTGTTAGTTAAGGGCATACATTGCTGCACTGTGGCACACCTTTAGAGTACCTTGGTACAAATTCTCTGCTAAGTCTGTCCTTCTTGTCCCTCTGAAATGCAGTGAAGGCTAAAATTCCATGGTTGTTAATTGGGAGCAAGAAGCATTGATTTCAGCAGAACTTGCTTCTAAGCAAATATGGATAAGGTCAAATTGTAATTGCAAGAGTCGAGCAAACATCTAGGATAGAATCTACTCAAGATTTGGCTTTATGGTTTCTTCAAAAGCTCACATATTTTTCTCATTTTTATCTGAATCAGGTATGAGCTTGGTGATTGACATTCTCAGTGAAAAATATATGTGAGCTTACCCCAACTAAGTCCACTGTTAGAATTGTTTGAAGGAGCACAGATGTATGCTGCCACACATTAGAGGGTAAGATGCTAAGTCCATACAACTTACAGGGAAAGGTGGGATATATAAAAGGTGTAAACCAAAAAATAACACAGCGAGATGAAAGCATGTCCAGATGCATGCTGGCACAGATTGAACCATTATCTCATTATGCCCTTATGGTTGCAAAGAGACTAGTGATACAAGGTTGGAAGGATAAACACCCACCATCTATTACTCAATGGTATGAAGATCTAAGTGTCCTTTCAACAGTGTAGCTTATATCCTTCTAGCAGTGCAGCAATAGAACTGCTAACACATTTGCAAAGCTAAGCAGGGTTCAGTGTGGTTTCAAATTGTATGGGGGACCATGTGTTGAGATTCCTGCATTACAAGGGGGTTGAACCAGATGACTCTTGGGGTCCCTTCCAACTCTATAATTCTATGATCTACACTTATTATCATCTATTAACAGCTTAGATAACTGTTTGGCCATATGAAGTGTTTATATTGAGATGTGTGTGTTTACATTAGGGTTTGATGGATTATTCTTAATGTTAATGCGTGTTAATATTATTTCTTTCTTCTTATAGTTGCAATAAAAAGACATAATAAATTTTTAAAAATCTAATTTCTCCCAGAGAAAACTCACATAGCATGGTGTTTCCCTTGGCTAGCAACACCATTTTCCATCTATGCAAGACTATTTTACATGCTCAGCAATAGTCCAAGTTCTGCAGTATTCCTTCCTTTCCAAAAAGGAAAAAAAAGAAAAAGAAAGAAAAGAAGCATCACTGCATCACAGCCTCTGATCTGGCCTCAGGGTATCTTGCGATGAGTCTTCACTCTCTGGTACATTTCCAAGAGTTTCAGTTTCAATGCTGTCACTTTCTTCTTGCCATGTTTGAAGCACACTAGTAGCACTGCTGACAATCAAATAAATAAAAAATGACGAAAGGCTGGGAATAGCTAAGCCAATATTTGCAACAGTTGCTTTTTTTCCTTTCTTTCAGTCTCCTGTGGGTTTGGTTATAGCCGGTCTGTATCAACAGACATAGCTACAAATTACATTCCGTATTCCTAACAGATTCCAAAATTATTTGGAATAGGGAGGATGGAGGGAGAGGGGGATAAATTGGGAGCACAAGTGAAAGAGGAGGGGAACCAATTGCAAGTCATATAATAAAGATACAAGTTGCAGATAAAGGCAAAACTTGAGTAGCATTTGTCCCATTTACCTGCAACTATAGACTGATCTTACGCATATTTGCTTGGAAGAAAATATCACTGAAACCATTAGGACCTTATTCCCAAGCAAGCAGCTTCCACTGCTTTTCAGAGGGTCTGAATAACACACATTGCATGACATGTCATATGCGTACACATGATTCTCCACGAAGGGCAAAGTGAACCCTTTTCCTATTCCTGGATTATTTAGCTTGAGATTCTATGAAGGTTCATAGCCACACCAAGGAAGAGAAAAACCATTGGTCTTTAAACAGCCACACAAAGGGTTTAGTAGTGTATACTATAATGCATAGCAGTATATACCAAAGTAGTGGTGTAGCATTCATTTTCAGGGTGTCTCCATCTTTAACAGGATTCAAGCTCACTTTACTGGCCCTCAACTAGGCTATCACTGCCTTCATCCACTGATCCACACTTGCACGGCATCTCCTGATTTAGACAGAATGCAAAGATATAGCTTGAAGTTATCTGCATTGTGACACCACAGTCCAAAACCCCAGATGACTGCACTCAGCGGTTTCATGTGGATATTAAATATTGTGGGAGATATGAGGGAGGCTAATAGGACGCCACAGCACAGCTGCTATGGGGCTGAGCCAATGTCTCTCACTACAGCTCTCTGGAAGACAACCTATACATTGGAGTGGAACCATTGCAATACAGCGTCTCCCATTCCACAGGCCTGCTCCAAGAGGATATCATAGTCAATGGTATTGAACATCACTGAGAGGTCAAGGAGAATCAATAAGGTAGAGCTCCCATTAAAGGTCATAAGTCAGGACGGCCAAGGTTGTTTCAGTACCATCCCCAGGCAGGAAGCAAGACAAAAATAGGTCTACATAATTTGCTTCATCCAGGAATGTCTGCAGCTGGTTGGCCAACCCCCCTCTCAACCATCTAGGCCAGGAAAAAGGATATACATAACTGGCCAGTAGCTATAGAAAACCTCAGTCAAGGGGACCTTACCTGCATGATCCCTTCCTTTCAGTAAGGTATTCTCAGCTCCCTGGACTCACTCAGCCAATCCCACCCTACAAGATTCCACAACCCAAGACAGGCAATGATACAGAGGGTAGGTGGTCACCCTAATTTCTGCCAAGTGCACTACCCAATAATAATAATAATAATAATAATAATAATAATAATTTATTATTTATACCCCGCCCATCTGGCTGGGCCTCCCCAGCCACTCTGGGCGGCTTCCATAAAAACCAAAAATACAATAAAATATCACACATTAAAAACTTCCCTGAACAGGGCTGCCTTAAGATGTCTTCTGAATGTCAGGTAGTTGTTTATCGCTTTGACATCTGCTGGAAGGGCGTTCCACAGGGTGGGCGCCACTACCGAGAAGGCCCTCTGCCTGGTTCCCTGTAGCTTTGCTTCTTGCAATGAGGGAACCGCCAGAAGGCCCTCGGCGCTGGACCTCAGCGTCCAGGCAGAATGATGGGGGTGGAGACGCTCCTTCAGGTATACTGGACCGAGGCCGTTTAGGGCTTTAAAGGTCAGCACCAACACTTTGAATTGTGCTCGGAAACATACTGGGAGCCAATGTAGGTCTTTCAAGACCGGTGTTATATGGTCTCGGCGGCCGCTCCCAGTGACCAGTCTAGCTGCCGCATTCTGGATTAGTTGTAGTTTCTGAGTCACCTTCAAAGGTAGCCCCACGTAGAGTGCATTGCAGTAGTCCAAGCGGGAGATAACCAGAGCATGCACCACTCTGGCGAGACAGTCCGCAGGCAGATAGGGTCTCAGCCTACGTACCAGATGGAGCTGGTAGACAGCTGCCCTGGACACAGATTTGACCTGTGCCTCTATGGACAGCTGTGAGTCCAAAATGACTCCCAGGCTGCGCACCTGGTCCTTCAGGGGCACAGTTATCCCATTCAGGACCAGGGAATCCTCCACACCTGCCCGCCTCCTGTCCCCCAGAAACAGTACTTCTGTCTTGTCAGGATTCAACCTCAATCTGTTAGCCGCCATCCATCCTCCAACCACCTCCAGACACTCACACAGGACCTTCACTGCCCTCACTGGTTCTGATTTAAAAGAGAGGTAGAGCTGGGTATCATCTGCATACTGATGAACACCCAGCCCAAACCTCCTGATGATCTCTCCCAGCGGCTGCATGTAAATGTTGAAAAGCATGGGGGAGAGGACAGAACCCTGAGGCACCCCACAAGTGAGAGCCCAGGGGTCTGAACACTCATCCCCCACCACCACTTTCTGAACACGGCCCAGGAGGAAGGAGCGGAACCACTGTAGGACAGTGCCCCCAGCTCCCAGCCCCTCAAGACGGTCCAGAAGGATGTTATGGTCGATGGTATCAAACGCCGCTGAGAGATCCAGCAGAACTAGGAAACAGCTCTCACCTTTGTCCCTAGCCCGCCGGAGATCATCAACCAGTGCGACCAAGGCAGTTTCAGTCCCATGATGAGGCCTGAATCCCGACTGGAAGGGATCCAAATGGTCCGCTTCTTCCAGGCGTGCCTGGAGTTGTTCGGCAACCGCTCGCTCTATCACCTTGCCCAAGAATGGAAGATTTGAGACTGGGCGATAGTTGGCCATTGTGGCCGCATCTAAAGATGGTTTTTTAAGAAGCGGTTTAATAACCGCCTCTTTCAGTGGGTCTGGGAAGGCTCCCTCACGGAGGGAAGCATTCACCACCCCACGAAGCCCATCGCCCAGTCCTTCCCAGCTAGCTTTTATAAACCAGGATGGGCAAGGATCCAGGAGACAGGTGGTTGGTTTCACTCGTCCAAGCAGCCTGTCCACATCCTCGGAGGTAACAGATTGGAATTGATCCCACACAATTTGACTAGACAGAACTCTAGCACTCTCCCGCCCCAGCCCTGCTCCCACGGTGGAGTCTACTTCTTCCCGAATCTGAGCGATTTTATCTGCAAAAAACTTTGCAAAATCATTGCAGGAGAATACCCTAATCCTCACGCCACAATGACTGAAACCGCAGACTAGGGGAGAAAGGTTTTTTACTGGCAACCAGGAATCCAGGCTGCCCTAGACTTGCATATACTAATAATGAAAGTTTAAAATACATTGAGAGATTTTTTTAAAACCTAAAGGGAGGGGGTGACCCCCAGTGAGCTCAGTGAGCATGGAAAGCATTCAGACTGGCAGGGTGGATGGAGGAAATAGAGGATAAAGATAAGCACTGCAACATTTTATTGCAGCTTCCACTTGTCTTCTGTAAAGTTCAAACATAACACAATTCTTCAGAGGCAATCCAATGCATTTTATCAGTCATTATAATTATAACTTATGTACTTCTAGACTATTAAGTACACATCTCCATATTCTATTAATAACAACAAATAAGACACTTTCTATTATATGAAAACAGCAAATATATTGTATCTCTAGAATCCCCCCCCCCCAAATAATAAATTTCTAATCTTTTGGTCAAACTAGATAAACTGTTAAGCACAGGGTTGATAATTTTATAAGCAAAAAGCAAGATGTAAGAGCCAACCACATGCTTAAGGCCACAGATTGATGTTTTTCACCTCCATGATTGATATTTTATTTGATGTTATTAGACTTTGATTTTATGCTGTATTTTTACTTATTCTACTACTTTGTTTTTAAGTGAGCTGCCTTGAATTCATGTTGGGAAAGAGGAACCAATAAATCAATAATAAAAAGGGGGGAAGGTTTCAATTTAGGATTAACAATTCTAGCACACTGAAATATAATTCCTATTATTAACTACATTTATTTAATATTCTACACCAGTGTTATTTTCTTACATAGTATACCAAATGTGCTGTATACTTTATAGAGTAACAAAGACAGGTTTCGAGACTGAGACATAACAGACTTCGAGCAATGAAGTAGGTCAATATAACGGGAATCCTAATAAAAGACCTAGGAGACCCACAATAGATTTGTCCTATATGGATTGAATATATTGGATGCAGCAGCTAATTTTGGCTAGAAAGCTTTGTGTAGTTTGGCCAAGTTGTCTTAATGGGCCCAGAAATATCCTAGCATACTAGAATCACCATATGGTTTGAAACATTTAGTGTCTTTGGGGGGAAACATTTATTTGGAGTTTATTTACATCCCATTCCCTGTCAAAAATAAACTCCATAAAGACATTTTGGGGCAAAAAAAAATGGCAATGTGAATCTGTTAGCTGCAAGCACCTCCAATTTATAATAAGGTAAAATTACTGCAGGGGCATGAAAGCAGAGTCACTTCATGTTACTCTAATGGAAACAGCAATTGCTGCCCCAGGTAAGAGAATGCGCAAAATGTAGCCACCATGTCACAGTTATACCATTATGACACGTTACACCAAGGCCTTCAGACATCCAAAGGATAAAAGTGGAATCTATCACTCCATCAGAACAGAGAGAGAGAGAGCACCCATGTGGGCAAAATCAAAGGAAAACATATATAGAGGGAAGGGGCAGAGGCGACAATGAAATATATAAATTACACACACTGTTCCAACTCCCAAGGGCTTATTTCAACATAGGAAATGCATTAAATTCCAAGTATTAATGAGAAAAGATTTTACAACAGTAACTCTCTTGCAGCAAACAGTGTTTTCTACTAGTCAGAAAAGTCTGCCAGCTGTCCAACTACAGTGAAATGAGAAAGAGAAGGGCATTGGGTTTAAAGGGCAATAGGAAACACAATAGGAAACCCTCTTACAAAACATCAGTTATCCCAAATTCCTTATAAAGTTCTCAAACAGTGGTTTATATTCCAGCATTTAAATCATCCCGCCTACTTAGTCATTCTCATGTTTATGTGAATAATTTGGATGTCATCACAAGACACTCAGCTTGCAGGGTTTCACTGAACTAAGAGAAAGTTTTTGGCAGGGGATACACAAACTGTCATTTGACAACAGAAGGTTAAAACAGAAATGAGGCTGCCCATTCAAGATTCAAGGCCTGGCAGGACAGCAAAACCCATCTTGGCAGACACCAATAGCAGCAATAACCCTGTAACAAACATCCAGCAACCTTAAACTTTCACTGTTGTCAACATACCACACATAGTGGCCTAAAAATGTCTCCGGATAAACACCCAGAATAAAACAAAAGGTGGGGGGAACTTTATTCAAATTATATAAAGGTCCCCTGAAACAGTCTGCTCAGATTCTTGCCAACACCTGGGTGCTCACTAAGTGCCACATAGTCTCTAATTTAAATTAGAAAGGGAACTGTGAGGCATTTTTTATCTCATATTTGTCCCATCAATCTAACTGAATTAAATTTTGGTATTTTGTCTTCAAGTTTCCCACTGCATAAGTCATTATCATTTGTAAATCTATCTATCATCTATCTATCTATCTATCTATCTATCTATCTATCTATCTATCTATCTATCATCTATCTATATCTATCTATCATCTATCTATCTATCTATCTATCTATCTATCATCTATTCCAAAATTACACAGCTTAACTGCTGAGTAAAAGGATAATCTCTCTCAGCTGTTAGAAGCATTGCTTTGGAGCCAAGATGTGTAGTCTCTAAAGACCACAAGTGGCAAGGGGTATGGGTGAATGTCCCACACTGAAGTGGACACCTGCTGCAGTTCAAAACCAGCTCTGGAAGAAGATCAACTTATGACAGTGTAGACTATCCACTCCCTGCATGAAACTTCAGAGAGCTTGTATGATCCTACCAACCAACACTCAAGGTGGCAAATCTGCAGCCAGACTGTAATAAAACTGCTACAGTATGATAATGTAAAATCAGATTAAATTAACAGAGCTATTCCAGGGTCAGAAAGTTATCCATTACCGAAGCATTATTTAATGTTCACTAAATTTCTTCCAACACAAATGTACTGCTTTCACAATCCATTCTGCTGATCAAGACAACCTGTCTCTCTGCTAAAATAACATTAGAGATATATTTTTATTATTATTTTAAAAATGTAAATTCTATTGGCCTTAAGAGAGGATCTAAGGGCAGGTAGAGATTTTGGGTGACGCAGCTGAACTGAATCAGTGCATCCAAATCACAGAGAATCAAAGCACATCCCACAATGATCCCCTTTAGATCTGCACAGCATAGATGCCTTTTCACCTTTTGGTGTGGGAGGTGGATTTAGGGAAGCGTAGCCAGTTGGGTTACACTGGGCATGGAGCCTCAGGGACACCCGAACTAGGAATTTAGATGAGCAATGTATCCTTCTCAGTGCCTGCTTAATACATGTGCCTGCTTAATACATTTCTTTTTAGCTACTGGTCAGCTTTTGAATATTTGTTAACATCTACTTGTTATCAATAATTTAAATGATTTCTTTTGTATTTTTGTAAACCACTAAAAGGCTTGGCTTTCTTTTACAATGAAGTACTATATATGTTTTCTTAAATAAATAAAAAATATTTCAGATTTTTATTGCTATAAAGGACTGTGTTTTAAAAGCATTTGCTGTTGTTGCTGTTTTATACCTTGCAACAATGTCAACATGGTTAACATGTTTTTGGAGAAAGGGGTTTCCTTCACAGGGCACAGGCACATTTAACTAGTTACAACAAAAATCACCCAGTGTGCAGAACTGGCAAGCTCACTGAAAAAAACAGAAGAGCCACAAATGGTCTAAAACATAAGACAACCCCTATGTCCAAATCTTTAGCAAAGAATTTTAAATATATGTATTAATAAATTGCCAATCAATAGCTAGCTTTCTGTGATCTCTTGGCATATGATGTTTGCATATATCAGGGCTTTTCTGTTATAGGGGGAGCACCTTATAGGAAATAATGTACAACCCTCAGATGAGCCATAGCTTGCTACAATGGTAAACACATCTATTTTTGTTTCATGCACACACTTACGGTTCTAAAGTTAACTGCGGAGGTGATAATTACATATGATGAACTACAAAAAGGTAGCATACTACTTCCTAATTTTTAGAAAGATCCTTTTTATGCAGGAATTTCAGCATCACTTGCCCTTAAGTGGTCATATTAAGCAAAATTCCTAATAAGAGTTCTCTTTTATTTTAATCCTGAACTGCATAAAAAAAGTTTTTATTCTCACCAATTATCCTCTGACATTATTGACTGCACACTTCAGATCATATGCACACACTTACGTTCTCTCTTTAAACAACACTAAGCTAACAATACAAACCCAATGATTTATTTTTGTCTTAAAACTTAACTTGGTCTCCTTTGTCCCTTTTAATAATTGATTTTGTTCACTGAATCTTTTCCAACATGTCAATCATTTGGAATTAAATGCTGCCAGGATATGAATGTAACTAAATTGCCCACACTACACTAATTTCAGGATTAGATTTGTTTGACAAAAAGCCATGATTTGTTAACCTAAGCTGATCCATTTTTAAAATTTATTTTTACAGGAATGCCAATTCTCTCACTCGAACATCCAGCAGACAGTTTGTTTGTTTTTCTTTGATAACGGAATGAAGCTGATTAAGTCTCCTATGCAAATAAATTCCTTAGGATCATTATCTGAAAAATGTTTCTATGCAATAAATGTGGGGCATTTTTAATATACGGGATGAATTATTATATAATTAATAAATATTATTTATTAGTTTATATGCAGTTTAATATACACTGCTAAGTGATTTACAAAGTATAAATATCCATAATTAAGATACACAATGAAACAAAATATAAACAAATGTGAAACAAGGCTGCCATTTAAAAAAGCTTCCAGGTTTGAGAGATCTTACTATACCCAGACAGAACTAAATTTACGTCAAAGAACAGAGAGGCAGTTGGGTGGTTACAAGCACAGTTCTTGAAACTACTTTCATTTGTAAATATAACAAGGAACAGAAGAAGAGAAGTTGAGAGAGAGAGAAATAATAACAATAAACTGAAATATATCAATCTGATAATAATAGACCACCTTTAGTTCACAGTGTAGGTGCAATAACTATCAGTACATGAATCTTAAATTAAAAAAATATGAGTTAATATAAGCCCTCCAGGTGTCTTAATAGGTATGCACATGAAACTGATGCCTATAAGAAATATGCTGGAATGCAGCCAGGGCAGTGAGATCCTTAGACCATTGTGCAATAGATGATGGAGATTTCCTTTTCCAGGCTCAAAGTATAAGTCTGTTAGCTACCATAAGGGCTCACAAAATCCACTTTTGTTGTCATAACTACACTTGATCCCCCTTGCATGTGCACACATACACACTAATGGAACCTCTCAGTTATATATAAGGATGTAAAAAGGGAATGATTTCATTTCTGACCTGCTTGCATCACCATCTGTTTCTGTTCCACTGCAATTCAGTTGCCACCAAACACTAGATTATTCATCTCATTGTCCACTATTTAACGTAACTTACATAACCAGTTGTTGTTGTTGTTTACATTTATATACCGCCCTTCATCCAAAGATCAGAGAATAGGCAAGGACATAATTTAAGTAACTTGCATTCCTTTCATTTCAATGTAAAGGAAATGTAAAAACAAAGTAAATAAAATCAATATGTGTATATGGTTTGTGGCCTTAAAAACAGTAACAACGTGAACACTGGTCATATTTGACTGATTTCGGTCCTGACCACAAATACATGAACTGCAGCAATTCCACTTCTTTCCCTGCTTTTGTCAGATTTCTAAATATCCCTAGTTGCATATGAACACCTAAAAATGTCAGAATAATGGCTGAACAAAATAAGCCTTCTTTGCAGCCGTATCCAACACTACCTCATCTCTTCCCCAGCAACTTTCTCAAACTATCCTGTATTATGAATGACCTTGGTATTGCCTTCACCAAGGTCCATAAAAGAGGAGGGGGATATAAGAACTGCTTTTGGAAATAAATAATAGTGTTTTGTCTCTGGGTTTGAATAGAGACAGTTTATTAGGAGTCACTACAACAGAAAAATATGAAGCAGCCTTGCCCTGACTCAAACTATGTTTGCCTGCTTATTATTTCACTTTCTAGCTTGCCCTTCATCAAATTAATGATCCCAGGGCAACTTACAATATAGAACACAGTAAGAATAAAATGCAGCACACATTTTTTTTTAAAAAAAGACCACAATTAAAACAGCACAAACTTATTAACAAAGCAAAAAAGACAGCTTAATTTGTAGCTGGTCTATGGGACCATCTAGTCCAATGCTGCATCCTCAAGACTGGCAAATGGCTTTCTGGGGTGTCAGTTTAAGGTTTTTCCCAGGTCAGCCACCTGAGATCCTTTTATAAATGAAGATATGAAGACAAGAGTACAGCCACTAGAATGATGTGGTATCTGGAAATCAGGTTGTGGTTGTGGTAACATCCTGCACTATACATCCTGCACTGAGTAGGGGGTTGATCTAGATGGCCAACAACAATCTACATAAGAAACATCACTGCTACCCTTGAGCCCTTTTCACATATATTCACACAGAACGCAGAAGCAGGCACTAGTTGGGCTGCAGGCCAACAGATGTTTTTCCTATTACTCCTCATCCCATGACAACTATACAAAGGCAGAGGAAGAATAACATGAAATCATAAGCAACATATAGGCCTGCCCATTAGATGAAAAGTAAAGAAGCATACAAACACATAAAAGGAATAGACATCAGGGAGTAAGGCTCTCCATTACATTTTGCACACCACATGTACAGTAGATGAGATTCCTTTACATCACTAAAAGGGGAGGATATGCAGACAGAATAAATTTTATACAAGCACACAAGAATGTGTTCCAAGGAACCTGCAGGAGAGGTTATGATGCCAGGGTAATTGGCAGGATTCGGAGAGGCAGACAGGCAGAATGACCTTGCACAAAAAGCATGTAAGGAGGAGGAGGAGGAGTTATGACTCCTTGATTTTATTCCCAATTTGGCTATGAAATCATGCCTGGAAAGCCAGGCGTGGCTTGTTAGAATTCCAAGATCTTTTATTTTAAAGTCAAAGTCATTTCCTAACTCTCAAGACTACAAAACTATAGGAAGGAAGGAAGGAAGGAAGGAAGGAAGGAAGGAAGGAAGGAAGGAAGGAAGGAAGGAAGGAAGGAAACCGGATTTGAATCTGTGCTCAGCCTTGTCAGGGTGTTTTGAGACTAAGGTGGGATAATACCCCCTTGTATATGCTGAAGAAAGGGTAAGATACAAATGTGCTAAGTTCGGCATAGACTAGTCAGCCGGGACGCGGGTGGTGCTGTGGGTAAAACCTCAGCGCCTAGGACTTGCCGATTGCATGGTCGGCGGTTCGAATCCCCGTGGCGGGGTGAGATCCCGTCGTTCGGTCCCAGCTCCTGCCCACCTCGAAAGCACCCTTAAGTGCAAGTAGATAAATAGGTACCGCTTTATAGTGGGAAAGTAAACGGCGTTTCCCTGTGCTGCACTGGTGACGGTTCGCCAGAGTAGCTTCGTCACGCTGGCCATGTGACCCAGAAGCGTCTGCGGACACCGCTGGCTCCCGGCCTCTAGAGTGAGATGAGCGCACAACCCTAGAGTCTGTCAAGGCTGGCCCGTACGGGCAGGGGTACCTTTACCTTTACCTAGTCAGGGGCATACCTAGGGGTTTGCCAGGTTGGCCCCCACCTGGCCTGGAGGGGCAAAAAAATCACTCCACTCTGGCTCGGAATGGCTAGAAGCTCATCTGTCCAACTGATGGACTGATGGGGGAGGAGGGGAGGAGGGGAGGAGGAGCAGAGCAGAGCAGACCTGACCCCAATGGCCAAGCTTAAAGCCACTGGTGGAGTGTGAAAGGTGATGACAAGCAAGCTTTTTGAGTTTCTGGTCCATGGTTACCACCAGCTTCGGAGGTGGCAATACAGCTCCCTGCCAAGGACACAAGGGAGCCCAGTTACACCTCTGAGACTACTAGTATACCCCTCCCTGGAGACTTGACCATACTTGAGCGATCAGAAATTCACCTCAGAAATGAAGTGATCAGGAAAACTTTGGGTGACCATTTCTACAAACAGGTGTGTATACAAACACATGGATGGGAAACTATGTGTGCACTATTAGGGCTGTTACTCTGGTTGGGATTTGAACTCTCATCTACCCAGTCCTAGCCCAACACTGAACAACTCCCTCACATTGGTTCAGAGACATAGTACCTGCCTCTAAAACTTCAAGAAGCATCCTCACTTTTTCCCCAGTTGGTAAAAGGAGTTTCACTTAAAGCCCTGGATCTAGACACTGTAGGATCTACAAGAGTCTGATGTTTTCTGCTGTTGTGTTTTTTAAAACACCACCACCACACATTTAAATGTCAAACATATTTTGAAAGAAAAGCTTGGGTGTATGATGTCATATGAGTGAGAAATGCTCAAATAAAGACACAAGTTAAGGATCAACTTGGAAAGTCCTTTGTGTGCAAACAGTATTTAAATGATTCCAAGAAGAAAATGAACTCATCCTATTCCTATCTGGCAATATAAGCTGTGCTTGTGAGCTGCAACCCCTCTAGAGTAAATTGAACTGCCAAGGATGGTAAGAAGGCTTTCTATTCAGAAGATAAGATGTGCATATCCACAGCAGTTTATTGGATAAAATAAAAGTTTCACTACTTCTTCCTTGTATCATCGAAGCTATAAAGCAGCAAGCAGGACTGCATATGGTGCTCACACAGAAGTGTGGCTGCACACAACCAAATTAAATTAATATCCCATAAAGGAGAATCCATGGGAGAAAATTAAAAGTTCTACAATTCAGACCAAAATGATACTTCCCAGCAACACAGTTGGCTCTTAATTCTACTAAATTGTGGAACAGATTCAATATCTGCAATCAAGTAAGCTCTGTAGAGCTGACAGCCAGGAAAATGAAAGAGATGGAAAACAAAATGTAGTTTAAAAACTTGCATCAGATGTCTCACATTCCAGGGGCAACCAAAAGGAATGCACACCTCACTTTATCAACAAAAAAGGACACAAGAAGATGATGTGAAGAGGGGTGAAAAACACACACACACTGTCACTGCAGGAAGGAAAATCCCAGTTGTCCACACTGTTTAGTGCTGCAAGAGTTCAACTTAAGGTACTAAGGGAAAAGTGGGGGATGGGGTGATGGATTCAGGAGAGCCACAGAAACCAGACCTGACCTGGATTCAATCCAGCCCCTTCCAGTGACAATTTCTAATCCATCAAATGAAGGATTATGGAAGTTAGAGGAGACAGATGGTGTTGTAAAAACAGGGGTGTCTTATTGCTTGGCTGTTTCTAGTTTTCCTGGGGTTATAACCAGGATTTCCGAAAGCTCCTCCATTTTAAGCCCATGCTCATCAAAGATGGGAAAGGGGGCTGAAGCAATTCCTATGGTTCAATGACAAGGAAGCTTAGCACTTTTATAAGTTTGGGGGAAGGGAAAGTAGGCTGTAGGCCGAGACCCTTCTAAACCCTAGATCCAGCAAGTGTTACAATATAACACTAGCTTCCTGGTGAAGTGACTGCCTGGGTGATGGGCCATTAGGGGAAATAAATGGCTCTGTGTGAGATGGCAAATGGGTACAGCCCCTCCCACAGCTTGCAAATAGTTAGAAGGATAAAGCCAGAATTGAGAGTTTTGACAGTGATTTGAGCTAGAGGAAAAAGCAGCAACTGGAGAAAGAGTCAGAGTAATGTTTGATTTCTGCTTCAATCCAAGACTACAGCTCTGGGAGAAACAAGGCCCTCTTGGGGTGTCAATGCTGAGAACTCTTCCATTGTAGGCTCAGGTTGTATATATGTGTAAATAAACCACATATCATAAAGATACCACAAACTTCGCTGTGCCTCATTCCCAAAAAGAACGACAAACCCTGGGTAAGCGACTGGAACCCCTGGAATCTTGCACCACTCAGAGATTGGGGTGGCATGCAACAGTACTGACCGTAGAATTTGTGCAGAAAAAGCTTGACAGGTGGGAATTTTGTCATGGGGATCAGAATGGTATGGAGGAAAATGAAATGTGGAAAACATACAGGCACCCATGAAGTCTTCCAAGTTGCCAACAGCCTTTTTGAACTGTAATGTGTCCAGCTTTCCAAATGGTACCTTAATCACTGCTGAGTAAAGGAATTCCACTCACATCATGAACAGTATAAACAAATTGTAGTCACCAAATGACCTGAGATGCAAAGTCGGGTCAGCAGGGATCTGAGATGAAAAGGCAGGTTGGGGTGGTCGGGAGGGGGGGGGGGAGGAATGTAATGAAGAGTATTCAAGAGAAGGGCCAGTTCACATAACCTGCGGGCATATGGTGAATGGCAACTTTGAGGCAAATTACAAATGCTCAGTGTGCAGTAAAACAGTTGCCTGACTGCTTCAGTGCACAACCAGGCTCCCAATAATTGCTCGCGGTCAGATGGCCACTCTGCCATTCATTGGAAGCTCATCTAGAAAAATCTGTTGTTGCCATATGCCTGGGGTCATGTGAATGGGCTCTACAACAGAGACAGAACATTCCATGCAGGGGAAATGCTACCAAGTCCCCTCCATGGGGTTTCTACCATAGAAGTACACAATGCTTTCAGATTTTAAAAGTGTTGCAAATGTATTTAGGGAAAGCGGGGGGGGGGGGACTAGTGATTTGTATCAAAATTCCACCAGCGACAAAAAATACTAATACCTTTTGGAATGTATTTGCTATTTAAAAATAGAAAGCAAGTCTAATACTTTTTTTAAAAAGTCACTAAATGTGTCTCAGCTCAAAGGTTTTGTGTGTGTGTGTTTGTGTGTCTTTTAGAAACTATAAACATTCCCTCAAAGATGTTTACAGGCATCACTAACCAAAGATTTGTCATCTGTATCCATCAGTCTCACCTATTGTGGAGACAACTCTTTTAGCCCAATGCTTTGCAACTTTAGATATGAACTTTCTTTAGAAAGCATTATTCACATGCGAGACTTACTATCAAAGAGAATGAAAGAGTCACTGAAGCAGCAGAGGTTTAAGCATCTGCCCTTTGCTTCCTAAGAATATGCCACAATCACAATTTATAAAAAGCAGCATTATTGAAATCATTATTCTATCTGTATAAATCATGGATTAGAAAATTATTTTGATTATCCACAAGGGCAGTGGGTGGGAACAATGCATTATGCTGTCTAATTCTCAGTTCTGTCTGGAAGTAAATACCAACTTTGGGTTTCCTAAGGGTCTTTTGTTGTGTTGATGCCTTGGCATGGCACGAATAAACATAGATAAAAGACAAAAGATGGTAGGATTTCAATGGTTTTAAAAGCAGCTTCCTTGACCCACAGAGAATTTCAGCTCATGTGGAGTAAAAGATGGGGAAAGGGATGATAGCCCACCATTATGACATACTCACACAAGAACCACCAGCAAAAAAACTGATTACAGTTTCAGTGATAGATGCTAATCCACAAGCCTGTCAACTTCCGAACAGCAAACATCTTTCTGCATTACCCACTGAGACCTGAACACCAGCCAAAGACATTAGTCATGCCAGTTCATCTTTAAGGAGCAGTTTCTGGTAGTGAATTCAATTGAGAGAAAAATAAAAAGCTTGGCTTTCAACCTATCAGTCTCCTCGTTGTCCTATTTTGTTACACTTCTTTAGCACCCGTGTCCTTCTGAAATCCAAGACCTGAAATTTACCCTACAGAATGCTTGCAGTGTAGTGAGTAGAGTCCTAGACTATTATAGACAGCAAAGAATCAGTATTTAGCTATAAAGCATACCGGATATCTTTGAACTAGTCGTTGGCTCATCCTAACTTACCTTACAGGGCAGTAGGGAAGATAAAATGTGCAATGTCATGAGATTCATGGAGGGAAACAACTGTGACAGATAATATTTTGTTAACTAAAATTATGAGACAGCCTACCTAGGGCTGCAAAATATGCAATGCAATCTTAGCATGTTTACTCCATAAATTAAAATGGGTTCAGCCAGTGTTGTTAAGGCTACAGCCTTACAGTGCAATCTTGGGCACTAGTAGTGGCTCCCACTGAGTTCAATGGGGCATTGCAGCTTTGGTCAAAATTGTAATAATTTAGAAAACTTTGATTAGGTAAGAAGATACCCATTTAAAGGCAGAGGTTCTTGCTGTGTGTGTGTGTGTGTGTGTGTGTGTGTGCGTGTGTGCTCACAGAAGTACTAACGAAAGCTATTGATAACAGATACTATTTTAGGGGACGCTTTCTCCCCTCCCTCCCACTCAGGAAGGAATGATGTTGCCTGCTGCAGAATATGTATGTGCATCACTTAAAGACAAATTCGTAGTTATTTTCCTTCAGACCATTGTTTTATTCTTATGCTAACCCTAAGCCAGGCATCCCCAAACTCATCCCTCCAGCTGTTTTGGGACCACTGGTCATGTTAGCTAGGGATTATGGGAGTTGTAGTCCCAAAACATCTGGATGGTCGAGTTTGGGGATGCCTGCCCTAAGCAGTCAAAATCCAGTGAGTAATGTTGCTGGTACCATCTTCACCATCATCAAATACAACACAGTTATTTTGTTCTTGCCTTGTCAGCCTTGAGCCTGCATTTCAAAGCTTCTGCACAATGCAAAGAAAAGAGAATCTCAAAAAGTTGACCCCACAATTCCACTGCCCAAAAATGCTGAAGCCATGTATCCATGGCACAAGAGGTGGGGAATCCAACAGAAGGAACTGTATACCATTTCTGTTAGGACCAATTAAAACTCACAAATCAGTAAGCAATATGCAACCATCTGAAGATGGTGAGTGAAGATGGTGATTGAGAAAGCTGTTTGTAGACTAATTAAATTAGCCTCTGTGTGCCAAGTGCAAAACCCTAAGGTTGTACCAAAGCAGAAGGGAACGAAAAGCAATGACCATTATCACTTTGCATCATTTAAATTAATCTCCAGCTGTGGTAATGCAAGGAATACCATGTTGATGTTCTTTTAAACTTCTGTCCTTTACCTTACAAGGACTTGTGTGTTCTTATCAGTTTCAGAGACAGATCAGAATACATACTGGCTTGTGTTTTCAAAGGAAGAGCCACCATCACTTCTTTGCCACAGAATACTTTGGTTACAACCTGGAATTATTTGCAATTTGCACAAAACAATATGTGGTAAAATCCTAAACCTGCCTACTCAGAAATAAGTCCCATTGAGCTCAAGAGAGCTTTCTCCCTTGCAAGTGTCCTTAGGATTACAACCTTAACTGGTGGTGTGCAAAGAATCACCATCTTAACTCTGACACATATTGGCACCCTGCCCTTTATCAGCCATTTTTAAATCTATTCTGCTCTCTGCCCCTTTTGATATCCAGCATAAGGATAAATTTTGTAAAATTCTAAAGCTAAAATTTCTCAATAAAATGCACTATTGCACTGCTGCCATATGCATCCTTTAAAAAAAAATACAAGTTTAAGATTTTTATGCCTTAAAAAGGACGTTGAGATTAATGACACACTCATGTGACTTGGCATCCCTGCAAAACGCCTTGCTGGGAGGGATTCTGCGTATCCCCAAGCAAGCTGCTCTAATTGGACAAGGAGTGAAGCAATATGTAGACAGCAGATGGGCTACGGTTAAATCTGATTGAGAGGAGACTATTTGCTCTAACCCTACTAGATTTGAGACTTATTCCTGGCAACAAGAAGGATAAAAAAAATCCCACACATTTAAATTTCAGTGTTCCATATTAATTCACCCAAGATTTTCTTCTCTGTGCTCTTCATTAGAGGGTAGCTCCCAGAGCCCCAAAGGTTGCACTCATTAAGGATAACGCTTTGCATACCCAGTTGTAGGAGATCCAAAAACTGAAGTTATTCCCCTTTGGTGACAAATTGTCACAGTGATCACTTGGCTTTTAAATGTAAACTTCAGACTGGCAAGCATTTTCCTTGGAATCTGCAAATTGTATTCACACCTTGGAAGGCCAGGGCTGCAGGTAAGGAATTTCGCAGCTTCTGAGAGTGTTAATTAGAGCCAATTATAACCCAACTGACCCGCCCTGGAACAGAAATGTCTTGCCTCTTTGCTGTTCTTATAAGACATAAATTTTATTTTCATTTTTTACGAACGATAGGAGAAATGCACACTATGGATGTAATAATAATAAGAGCCACCCTTTTCCTCAAGAATTCCCACACTACAATTTCAAGCAAAACTGAGGAAAGCATAGGTTTTCCCAATTACAAAATTGATTTGGGAAATAAAACAGAAATGGGATCGCTAGGAACATTTAACTGAGCTGTACTTCAGTTTTAAATTATCAGGCTTTCAACTTTCAATTGCCATTATAAACTGTATTTTGCATTAGCAATTTGTAAGAACATAAAAGAGCCTATGGGATCAAGCCAATTGCCCATCTAGTCCAGCGTCCTGTTCTCATAGTAGCAAACCAGATGCAATGTGGCAAACCCGCCAGCAGGATCCGAGCAACTCCCAAGCATTTTGGAGTGCTTTGACCCTCTTAACTTTGCTTTTCAACTTGCTTTTTACCAATCTGCTAACTGCTTAGGCACCCAAGCCTCAAGCCTATCTCAAAATAGTTCATAACAGGATCTTTGTTATCCTCTAGCTTACATGTTTACAGACATTATTATTTGGAATAAAAGTATCCATTTAACTGGATTTCACACATGGAGCTCATCCCGTCTCGGTTCAATCAACTACAGCCAATTTTTTGTGCAGCAGAAGTAGGTCTACTCTCAAAGGCATCTACAACACTGAAATCTATCACTGATCCTGGAACCATTCAAGTTACCGGTAGCTTGTTCACGGAGAATAGCTGATATGGTAACATGGAGCATGAGCTATGTCAACAAATTGGTTTGAGGTTGAAGGGCTGCCAAACAGCGGCCGGAAGGACACACTAAATCCCCACCCTGACTTTCCTTGACCACCAGCACCACATTCTCCCAATGTCAGACTGGGAGCATATGGTTCTGCACCATTTTTACCTGGAATATGTTCTTCTCATAACCTTAATCAGGCAGGGCAACCAGTAGAGCCAGTGTGGTGTAGTGGTTAAGAGTGGTAGTCTCGTAATCTGGGGATCTGGGTTCGCGTCTCCACTCCTCCACATGCAGCTGCTGGGTGACCTTGGGCCAGTCACACTTCTCTGAAGTCTCTCAGCCCCACTCACCTCACAGAGTGTTTGTTGTGGGGGAGGAAGGGAAAGGAGAATGTTAGCCGCTTTGAGACTCCGTAAAAGGAGTGAAAGGCAGGATATCAAATCCAAACTCTTCTTCTTCTTCTACACCACACCATGCCAATCCAGCAAGGGAAGGAATGGCAGCATATGTGGCACAGCTTGACATACAGCAGGGGTAGGGAACCTTGAGGGTGGTAACCAAATGCAACCCTCCAAATTTCTTTATCAGGTCCTCAGAACTCTCTCCACACCCCTCACTGGCCCTACTTTGCACACCAAGTGCTTTTGCTTGGCTGGAATGTGTTATTAAACTCCAGTAATGCCTCTTGCTTTAGAGGAAATTGAGGACTATGCAACTGTGTGAGGAAACTAGCTTACTGAACAAAAGTAAAATTTGCATTTGTTACTCTGCTCACTACTAGCTTGTGACCCCAATTAGGAATGCAACCCTCCATATGAAAAAGTTATCCCACCCCTGCCTTACAGATACTTCTTCCTTGGGAAAATAGAGTCACCTCAGAGACCCTTGCCATGTTACAGGCAGGCCGCTTGGGTAATCTAAGGCACCTGCCAGGCGGAATCAGCATTTAATGTCCTCTTGTGGGCATTTGCTCTGAGACCAGAATCAATTTTGTTAAAAAGCAAAACAAAATCTGTTTTCAGTCTCACAGGTGCACCTCTCCTTGGAAAACGAGAAGAAACCCTGGGAAATTCCAGGATGACCTCTCATTTTCCAAACAAGGGGTACCTACAATTGCTGCAAGTCTGAGCCTATCCTATCACCCAACATCTGGAGATGGTTAAGAGAGGCAGATTATCCTAGACTCCTGGAAGTGACAATTCAAATCAACAGAGACACTCAATTCCACTCAAAGTTCCTTATTGCAATCAAAGCTAAAGTTTAAAAAATAAAAATAAAAGAAGTTCTAGCTAAACTGAAGATGGCAGCAGCAAGATGCTATCAATAGTATTCAGGAGTATCTAAAAAGCCTTTCTCCTTGTGGCCGGAGTTAGAGTCTTATGTTACCTCTTAAAGAATAGCTAATCTCTGTCTCCCACAGGGACTACCCCGGGGATTAACCAACACTTGCTTGCTAATGACATAAGGCTGTGTAATGCAGGCAGGCACTGACCCAGTACACAGGATGCCAGTGAAGTTATTACTTCAGGGAGAGAAGAGGCTATGAATAACAGGCTGAAGGCACTGTATAGTGTTTGTGCATCGACTCATTTATCTACACCTGACTTCAAGGCTAGCAAGCCAGCCCAGTGTTTAACACCTCTGTTGAAGAAATAAAACCTACACATGTGATTGGAAGTTTCACATCACATTTGGCCCACAGGGAGCACATTACCTGGACAACCATACAAAGGCATTTGGCAGAGCCAAAAACACAGTTTCTTGAAATCATGTGTGCTCTTCCTCCATCTCTAGTTAATGCAATAGCTGCCAACCACCATACTCGGATATTCAGTTAGAAGCTCTACAACGCAATGTTGCCACCTATAACTGAAGCTCCTTATGATAACCAATGTGCACAGAAATAGAACTTTTTTATGGTTTCACATGCAACAACCTGCAGTGCAATGACAGAATGAATTTAAAACAGCAAATTCTGCAATGATCTATACAGAGGCAGAAAACCTAGCAATCAGTATTTGCATCATTCACACTCAGGACACTCCTAAATCTACATAAACATATGCACTAACTGGCCAGGAGAGTAGCAGCACAAGCTACTTTAGGTTACATGGCCCTGTCTGAGCCAAATTGGATTCATCAACACAACACAATCCAATTGGCTCAGAGGGGGTGATGTTGCTGGAAATAGTTTTGTCCTATTGCCCTCTTAGCTGATAAAAGGCTTTTAGCAAGCCCATCCCACAGAGCTGTTTCCACATGTTGAATAAGGCTGCAGAGCTCTCAGACCTGGAGCCCTTCAGATAATTCTTACCTCCCCACTTAACCTGGCACTTCAGGAGGGTAAATCTGTAAACCTCAGTTTCTCATTTTCCCCAGTCTTAAAATCAGTTCTCCACATTTCCACATTTCCATAAAATCATCATGAAAATTCTCAATTTTAGTTCACTTTTTCCTAATATACACATTTGTGTGCAATTCTGCACAATGCACACAATTTAGCAAGGCCATTTTCCCTGATATGATGCATTTGTGCATTTTAGTCTCACAAAAATGCTTATTTTTATGTGGCCTTTACCCTAGTATATGCATTTCTGTACACATTTGGTTGGAGGATTGCATCTCAAAATTCAGGGAAGTCCAAATTTTGAAGGATGGCTCCTTTTGCTTTGTGCAAAAAGGAAAGTGTGAATCAGGTAGGTTAACTTTAATTACAAACGCCATCAAAACTCTCTTCCATCTCTACTGGCACCTCAGGGAGTCACTAGGTACCCCAACACAACAGTGTCCTGTCCTCTTTTGCATCCAGCCACCCTAGATGTAGCCAACTCACCAATTCTTCTCTCCTTCCCTCCTCTTTGCTGCTTTCCCTTGGCTTCACCTAAATATCTCAGGTTTGCAGTACATTTACCAACTTCTTTCTTTTCTTCTGTTTTCATCAGAACTGTGCTCAACAGGTCACTCTTGGAAGTTACAGGAGTGATACTAGACTTCTACAAACCAGCATCTCAGCTGAGGATACAGCAGGGGCTTTTAAAGTGCAGTGAAACTATGCAAGCTTCCACCACATTTATCAAAGTGCCTCCAGATCTCATGTCAAAACAGCAGGAACACTTATAAATAATGAGCAACGTCCCTCTGAATCTCCCCACATTTTAATAAATAAATACAGTGCATAGTCTTTTTTTAAAAAAAAATCTTAACTACTGCAAGCATTTTTTGTTTCCATTTTCTGAAACAGAAAAACAAAAAGCAATTCTTACATCTCCTATTCTGAGGCTTTCAAAATTAGGATGAGCACCCTGCCAGGCTTCCTAAAGTGCAGAAGCATCTAGAATGGAAGCCAGAATTTTGCACAGGCATCATGTGCAGTCAATCCAATGCTTGTAATTATAAGTTTGCACATTTGCCCTCCTGCAGTCACCGTGTAGTTGATTTTCTCTTTTAGGATAGTTATTTTCAAATTCTTTTTCTGCTTCCAGTTTTGAACTGAGATTCACCTAACAGGCTCAACAACAATTAGCCTGTCACATTTAATCTTTTATTCTTTTCTGACATGTACCTCTTGTAGGTGATGAAAAGGCTCTATTGCTAGCATATGTCAAAGCTTCTAACAACCAGACAACTCTAATAAACTACCTATAACATTTGTATTTAGAGTGTAATTGTATTTTAGGGTGGCATACTTGGGCTTTTCCATTTTAATATTCACAATCACGCTGTGAAATAGGTTAGACTGAAAGAGAGTGAGGCTGTACACTTACCTGGGGTGAATCTCATTGATATGCATAGGATTATGGTATGAATTTACACAAACCTATGCAATGATCTTCACAGATCAGGAACTGGTCTACCTCGTTCTAGTGTTCTACCTCATTCTTTGTGTTTGCAAAGTACACAACTTGGTTGTGCTGAAGATAGACAAGGTAGATCTAAAATTATATATTTCATGGTACATTTTTAGGGGGGCCAATTGAGGAAGAGTTCTGCAAAATCCCAAATACTCAGGAGACTGGTGGAGTTTCATCCAGAAATGGCCAACACTGGTGGAAAAAATTGTCCTTTTACTACCATCCATGTCCAATATTGATAGAATTGTATTCCTGGTTGCTGTTCCACAATCCATACAACTCCCCTCCCTTTTTGGAAATCCATTTCAGCTTGAACATTTTCCTCCCTGAGGTTGTATGTCCTTCTGTTTAAGAGTATCTATGGGTGTATATTCTTTTATATATTCTACATAGAATATTTTTACTACAGGTCCCAGAAGTACCTGCACAAGCTCACTATCAATATATGAGTGACAGTACGCAATGGCACAATTTTACCATCTATTTATCATGCCACAAATTCTGCCACGATTATGAGCTGCTCCCAAGAAAGTCTGATCTGTTTTAGTACTTTCCAGGTATTTTATCCAATTAATAATTTGTGTAAACACAGTTTTCTGTAGCATCTTGAAATCTGGTTTGAACTAAATGTCTGCAGACATTTGTAGCATATAGCCACAAACAGTTCAGTCATAAATCCAATCTCTGCAATGTTTTAAAGAGAATTTTCTGAATATTCAAGTTTAAAATTGATAAGTCATTCACATATTTAATTCTCTGCTCTCCAATAAATAAATAAATTCAAAGTCAGATTCAATTTTAGATAAAAACAGACTATAACAACAACATTACCAAATAAAATCGAAATTAAGAACAAAAAATCTAAAACAGCCTGTGAAGATGAAGAGGGGTTTAATCTGACACCAAGGTGGAATTGATACACATATTAAAAAATGCTGTGAAAATGCTTTTTTAAAAAATGTTTTGAAAAACACATTGAATTTTGCATAGCTCATTGTCGTCATCTAGTGTCACATTTGTATATTGCACTTTACAACACATTTAAACCATTTTATTTACAGCTGTGTAGCTGAGTCCCAAAAGAAGGAAAACAAAAGAAGGAACAATTTTTTCTGGACTTGAAAGGCCAGTGCACCACTAGAGAAAAGGCTCTCTCACTCTCTTCACCACCATCTAGTTCATCTCCAATGGCATTGGAACAGAAAAGGTTGTTTGTGATACGATTTTAAGGCACAAGTATGTCCATGCAGAAGAAGGCAATCCCTGAGGAACCCAGCTCCTAACTTGTTTTGTTACTGTTGGGATTTCATTCTCTCTACTGCTGATGTGATTGTTTTCATCACATGTCTGTGCCGACATTCCATACTATTAGAGTCCTGAGAACGGAAGTTCAGCTACACTGTTCTGTTACTGTTGTACTTTTGCTTTTTCTGCTCTCTCTCGGAGAAGAAGGAGAGAGCAGCCATGTTTCCTTTGTTCTGTAACACTTGAGCTTGTACATAATAAATTAGCTTAGGATTCCACACCTCTATGCCTAATTTCTGCTTGGACTCTGCTACAGTATTGTGTGCACATACTTTCAGATATGTGTCGCAGAAGCGCATCAGCACAGAGAAGTGATGGATCATCCCGAGGGGCGATTGAGGCGGAAGAACACAGCTGCCTGGTGTTTCCCAAGTTGGTTACAAAGCCCAGTGCGATACACCAACTGTTACAAAGACCACTGTGCAGGAACACAAACTTCTGTAAAGTGTTGCATTTTATATTGGATCTTTGCCTTTGTTTGCCTGCCAGCTGAACCTCTGGACTGAGATCTGGCATCAAATGCCCTAGAAAAGTAGTTCTCTAAAGCATCATCTACAAGATGAAGGCCAGCTATATGTAAGCAGTTTGCACACAAACACATGAATTTGTATTTTCTGGTGTTTAAACAAATGTAATAATCTTGTGCATTTTGTACCCTGATCCCGTATCCATTGGGATGAATGGAGGGCTATGAGTAACCATCATTTTTCTTCTGAACACAATATCAAAAACCATTTTTGATATTTTGTTGGGAGCCATCCAAAGTGGCTGGAGCAAGCCTGTTCGATGGGTGGCATATAAATAATAAAATTATCATCATCATCATCATCATCATCATCATCATCATCGTCATCATTAAGGTACTGGATGTTACTTTTAACCTTCAAAAAACTAAAGCAGGGATAGTCAGCACTATGTCCTCCAGATGAAGCTGGACTATAGCTCCTTTCATTCCTGACCATGCTAGCTGTGGCTGATAAGATCAGCTGAAGCTATCAATATGTGTTGGAAGCTTCAGGTTGGCTACTCCTGACCAAAACAGGTCTCAAGATACTGTCATGAGTTGGGGGTAGAGATGAGAAGGCCTGGAAAAAACCATGAAAAATTGGGGGGGGGGGCGACCCAGGTATTTTGTTTTTTTTCCCCAAAACCGTTTGGCACGGGAGGTGCTGATATAGTTTGAATATTCCACACACTTTTTTCCAATTTTTCCAGAAAAACAGCTTGGGGGGATGGGGGGACCTAGCCCCCCCCAATTTTCCCAGTTTTTTTCAAGGTCTTCCCATCTCTACTTGGGGAGTGGGGGAGTAGGCTGTGTGCAGAGACCCTTCTAACCTCTGGATCCAGGAAGCATTAAAATATAATCCAGGCTAGTTTCCTGGTGAGGTGATTGCCTCAGTGATGGGCCATTAAGGGAAACAAAGGAAAGGGGCTCTGTGTGAGACTGCAAATGGGTGGGTCCTTTCCCCCAACTCACAAATAGTTAAAAGGAAAAAGCCAGAGTTGAGAGTTGCAGTGATGTGATCTAGAGGAAGAAGCAGCAAGCTGGAGAGAGCGTCAGAACAATGTCTGATTTCTATTTGAATCCAAGGATGCGGCTATTAGAGAAACAAGACCCTTTGGGGGTATTACTGCTGTTAACCCCTCCACTGTAGGCTCAAGTTGTATATAGGTGTAAATAAAACATACATAATAAAGACACCTCAGTCTCCACTATGCCTCATTTCAAAAGAAAACATGAAGCCTGGAACCCCTGGAGTCTCACACTGCCAGGAGATTGGAGTGGCATGCAATAATATATTAGGACCGCATCTTCCATACACCCTATTGTGATCACTGGGATCAACCAAAAATACCCTCTTAATGGTACCAACTCTGTGGCCTTCCTGTTTGAACATGTGAATGCAGCTGTACACTGCCTTAGTTACAGTGTTTCTCCACTCTAAAACTCAACAAAATTCAACCTTTCATCAATCCTTTTTTATGGTGAATATGTGGCATATCCTTGACCCTTCACTTGAAAATAATGTCACAGATTTACTATACTCTAGAAATTGTATTTGTGCAATTCTTCTCCATACCTCAAAAAATTGAGCAAAGATTGTACAAAATCACCATAAGCATGGAGTGCCAACAACATGGAAACATTCTGTGATTGGGAGGAGAAAGTCACACCTATTATTCAGCATGTAAATGGCAGAATGTATAAACGAGGCTAAGTCTTAAAATTCTTTAAAAACACTGTAATGTCTATATGCCTCGAAAAGGGTGGGGGATAAGGGTTAAGCCAGCAGAAAGGCAAATATGTCTAATGGCATTCTTATGCAATTGAATTTTATTTCATTTAATGAGATTTTGAGCTGCGTTTGTGGTCAATTTGTAAATGGATTGCATACTGAGAAGCATCCTTTCACCTTCTGCAATACCTAAAAACTTGCCAGTCATCCCTACAGGCAGAACTATGGGTAGACTGATCTACATATATTTACAGAAATAAGAAAATTATTATTGATGATACCAAGTGAACTCGTGTGTGTGTGTGTGTTTTCTGTTTCTCAAAAAACCCCACGTCTAATAAACTCACATCATAGTAAAGATAAGGGTTGTATCCAGCTAAGTTGTTCTGTTAGTACAAGAACTTCCATTTGTGCAGCAAGACTTCCTCTCCCTCTCATCTCCCTGCGCACACCCTATAAATGTGTTCTGGGTTTTCCCCAACCCTCCACAGCAGATTTGTGAAGGGGAGGTGCAGGGAGAGAAGAGGGAAAGAAATCTCATTTTACAGGAAGACGTCCTTGCACTATCAGAATGATTTAGGTGGACACAACCCAAAATGTTTTAATTTCTGGTTCCAGTGAGTTCCCTTCCTCTTTCACATTTTTATTTCCAGAACTACATTCCTTAAACTCAGTTCAAACTTCCAGTTGTGAAGAAAGTAAGCAAGTTTTCTGGTGTCAACAAAATGATATTATAACGCAGAAAACAAACAGCACAACACTCAAGACAACCTGTTCCAAACAGCAAATACCCAGAAATTACTAGAGGGTCTGTCAACCCATATTCATAGTTGGCTGCAGTAAGGCCATTTCTTCTCTATGATCCAAGTCAGGAAACTCACAAGTCTTACATTCAGAAATGGCTAGCAGGTTACAACATGGTCAGGGGTTAAATCCCAAGTCTTTGCCTCACATGGGCTCAGTGGTAAAAGACTGACGCATACCTTAGAGCGCAGTGAGGGTGGTGACATTGTGGACAATCTGCTGCTGAAATTGCAGAGAAAGACACAGTTGTATGCCTGACAACAAAAGCTAATAGAAAAAGCTGCTTTCAGTACAGATGCTGGGAGACAGGCAGTACGAATGCATTTTTCTCCCTCTTGTTAAGAAGGGGCGGGGAGGGGACATAATGAATTATCTGCAGTTTTGTATACAACCTGAGGCCTCACTGCAGTTTCGGAGGAAGAGTCTTAGATGTGCTGAATGCTCTAGTCATTAAACACTTTAGCTGTATGCTCACATTTCATTCAAACTTGTAGCTAATGACCCCTTAAGCACTTTTCAAAATGACCCCTCTTTCCTATTTTATTGGCTCAATGATGATAAGTTGCTAGGGCAATCCTCTGCGGTATGTAGGTCGTGTGTTTGTGAATGTGTGTGTGAGAGAGAAAGAGAGAGAATGGTGCATAGTGCATATAATGATATGTACATGAAAAGATATGCAGAAAAGGCGCAAATCCAAAATGATGGAAATGAGACATAAAAACAGCACAACGTGAAAAGGGAGAAGAAAGCACTAACTAATCGAAGTACGTATCACACACATTGCAGCACATAAAGACACTGGTAAAACCAGAGAGCAAAGCTATGAAGATCCAAAAGGACCACATGAAAAGCCAGCTGCAAGCCTGTAAAAGGCCCTGTGACAAGCCGCAAGGCTGTAAAGCTGACACTGTTTGGGGGCGAGTGCTAAAACAGTGCAATGGGGTATGTTTAACAGAAGCAAACTTTCCCCTCCCCTTGAAAACCACACACCCTTGCCCACACCATGTGTACAGAAAAGCACTGAATAAAATGCACTGATAAAAGACTGCTACGTCAGAGCTGGCTGAACATTTAGTCCGTGAACAGTGGGCTCCTTGTCCGCTGGCCTGGACTGCAGGGGAAGTGTTAGCAAAAAAAAAAAAGTCTGCTATTGAAATGGAAATCAAAGTCTTATGAAGAGAAAAGGACAAACACCATTTTCTTAGATGTTTTGCTAGAAGATCAGGACAATCTTAAATGAGGGCATGAGAGAAATTTGAAATGGGCAGAGCAGAGTTAAGTGGGAGGATGGAGGCATGCTTATTTCTTTCTGCCACGTTTTTAGCCAGTACTGGTTCATGAATCCTTCACAAACAAGCATTATTTAAATTATTTCTGCCCTGCCTTCAAATAAACTCCCCCAAGTAGTTTACATTCCCACAGTGTAACATTTTAAGGATACAGGATCATGTTGCTTGTTTTATTCCATTGCTAGCAACCCCATCCTAAGCACCTTTGCCCAGTAGTGGCTTGTGTGCTGGGATACAGCCACCCTCCCAGCACTGGTGGTACTGTACGTAATTTACCTGGGTGGTGCTTCAGTTGGGAAGGCACACTGGCAGGGGCACTTGATCGGCTCACTGGTGTGCCCCCCCCCCCAGCGCAGTCCAGCCCCATTCACGTAAGCTTTCAGGTAAGCTGTCATAGTATAAGAGTATCTATACTGCTGTCTCTGCACACCTATAAGGATTATATGCAAATAACATAATTTGTCTAAGAGGCCAGCAAGGTGTGGGCACATTTAGTATAACTTGGCTGAGGACCGATCTGCATGCATATTTATGATGTACTGGGAATCCAAACAAGTTGACTTCTTGAACTGCATTCATTAAATATGAACATTCCAGAAGTTGTTTACACACAGTGGCTTAATTCACATATTAAGCAAAACTAAGCTTTCTGCCAAACATACTTAGAACCCAAACTATAATATAAGCATCTATGGAACAACAGGCAAAGCAAGGCTTAATAGCCAATTGTCTGCTTTCATTTCCACTGTGTTCTCAGCTTCATGTTCATACATTTACTGTCTCATCTCCACAGTGCAACCATTTATAAAGGTTGAGATAAAGCTACAACTATCAATTCAGACACATACCAAACCAAAGTTTATGCAGACCTATTGCAAACCATTGTTTCCCATTCTGATTTGCTAGTCAAGTACAAACCATGGCTTATCTATTTACACATCATATCCAACCACAGTAAAGGTCCTTAGCCCTTATTTGGCACAATGCCTGAATTGAGCCAATCACTCACTACAGCCAAAATATTGTCAATTTCTGTATAAGGTTCAAGATGCTGATTTAAAGCACCCAAGGGAGCACTTGCTCATGTGTGTACCTTCCCATATCTTGTGGCCCTTGAAATGTTGTGAGACCCCATTTCCCATTACCCTTGGACAGAATGGCCAGTGGTCGACAATGATAGGAATTTCCAACAACATCTGGAGGGTCACAGGTTCACCATGCCTGATCCTGCAGGACCGTTTTTGTGATGGTGCATTCTCTGCAGAACACTATCCCAGCAAAAGCTTACCAAGGTAATTCTACTGGTGCCTTTACAAGTACAGTGAACAATTCTATGAGGCAAATGGAAATGAGAAACTGCAGAGTTATTCCTGTCTGATGCTACCATTCTATTAAAACACAGCTAACATTTTTTTTAACAAGGTTGAACGGTTTTTGCATCCGTCTGCTAGATTTAGACATAAGATGTGTGCTTTATTATGATATGGGTCTAAAATCCAATCTAGTAACCTAAGCCACCATGAGGGCTCTGAAGCCAATTTGAAAAATAAATTTTTCAAATAAATAAATGAAATGCTCAGGACTGAGTGAAAGCAGGATGTGCTTAGTCACAACTGGGAGATGTGTTGAAGCATTAACAAGGCCAGAATTCAAAAACTGTGCACAGCAAAGGACTGTATGTTAGGGCATCTGCTCTGCATTCAGAAGGGTCCAGGTTCTACCCCCAAGGCTGAGAAGGAAGGCACCTGCTTAAAACCCTGGAGTGGAGACATGCCGCTAGTCAGTGTTGACAATACTAGATGAACCAATGGTCTGAATCTATGTAAGACAGTGTCCTATGTTTGCGAGGGGAATAAATAAACTGTATTGATTTTACTAGGTAAGGAAGAGATTTGAGTGGTCTTTATTGAAGAAGAAGATTCTAGTGTTAACCAAAACTAATCTCAGCTCAATTTGGATCTGTCTCTAATTACAGCAGGAGCTTTCTTAAGAAAAAAATCTGCTGTCCTGGCTTGTAATGTTAAGCATGCATGCTGATGGTGCCAAGCACATGTGCCTTTTTCACACTGCCCACAGGGATTTATACTTTCAGCCATGGCAGAAAACCACTTCGAAATTCACCACCACAACTGAGAAGACAGGATTTTAGATCTAGACAGCCACCTCTTAAACCTCTTAAGAAACAACAGAAAGAACTAAATTGAGACACTTACTGACTCTAGGTAAATGAACAGGCTGAATGATAAATCTGGACTTCCTTAAAATTTTCTTTGTTTTCAAAACCTTTAGGTACTGCTAGGAAATGGAATTATCAGTGGAACAGAAATCTCCATAACAGAGTATAAGACTGAAGCTCATATGCTACCTGAGCATAATGTAGAGCAGGAGTGTGGAAGGTTCAACCTTCCAGATGGTGTTGGTCTCCAACCTGTGGAGGCTACAGAGGAACAAAGGTTCCTCATCCCTGATGAAGGGTAACAGTGGGTCCCCCTGTTCAAATGAAGAAGGGATAAGAGAAAGGAACAAACCTGTGCCGTAAGTTTACTGTAGAGCTTCCTTTTATTTAGCACAATGAGTAAACCAAGTCTGAAAATCATATTGGAGCTCAGATGACATTCTCAGACTTGGGTTAAAAGAGGAAAGTTAAATGGGAGTAGCTTTCTGAAAATAATTTAGGGTGTTTCTTCCTGTTGTTGTCGTGGCACAGACACAAGTCATAAAGGTCTTGAGGAACAAAATACAATACAACAAACATTGCTCCTTCAAGTAGAATTTCCCATTGCCATATTGCTTTGCATTGCAGCAAACAAAAAAGTTCTCTTGGCAGAATGAAAACTTCGTCACCTCACTTTGATCTTCATTACTGAAAAAAGGATTTCCCTGACATTTATATTTGGCTCTCTCACATGCCTGTACTAATAGGCTGAACAAAAGACAATGGCAAGCATCTTGTGTGTGAGAGAGAGGGAGAGAGAGAAGCCTTCTGGGCTAGGAATCTGGCAGCTGCTCATTCAGCTCCCTGTTCTAGGTGACAAAGTACGGTATCTTTGAGTCCTTGTGATAAAGGGAAACAGCCAGATGTCAAATATTTTCCAAGGTTAGAAGAACTAGAGGCATCAAGTACAGTGGTACCTCTGGTTACAGATGCTTTAGGTTACACACGCCACTAACCAAGAAATAGTACTAGTAGTACTAATAGTTAAGAACTTTGCTTCAGGATGAGAACAGAAATTGGATGGCGGTGGTGCAGCAGCAGCAGGAGGCCCCATTAGCTAAAGTGGTACCTCAGGTTAAGAACAGTTTTCAGGTTAAGAATAGACCTCCGGAATGAATTAAGTTCTTAACCCGAGGTACCACTGTATGTTTGTTCCTAGAAGAAAGTTTCCAAGTTACATGTTCAGACCTAGAAGGAAATGCAAACCAATTTCAGCTGTACTCAAGACCACAAGCTAGTTTTATATTACACAAAATATTCAAAGTAGGATTAGGCAAATTTATTTAACCTAAAGTTCCATTCCATTATTTTGCAAATTTAGTTATTTATTTTAAATTCTGCTCAAAGTACATATTTAAAATGTGTGTTGCCTCTCAAAACAAATGTTCACATGTGTATTCTGGTACATTTATTGCCGAGAAATGTGCCATGATATTCAAAAAGGGCAAAAATCTGGTGAATTTAACTAAGTTTGAATATGCACTCTAGTCTGACGGTGCAAATGAAGCTATTTTGTACAGGAAGTAGCAACAAGTTGCTCAAGTAACACTTGCTCAAAGCACACGTTCCCCCAAACCCACTCCTTGGCAATAAACCCTTAACTAAAGATCTCAGAAATGTAGACCAATATTTTAATTCTCACATGGCAGATGGGCTCTGGGGCATTGAGGACCATAGAACTGTAGAGATGGAAGAGATTCCAAGGGTCATCTAGTCCAACCCCCTGCAATGCAGGAATCTCAACTAAAGCATCAATGACAGATGGCCTTCCAACCTCTGCATAAAAACCTCCAAGGAAGGAAAACCTCTCATGGGAGTCCATTCCACTGTCCAACAGTTTTTAGTGTCAGAAAGTTATTTCTGCTATTTAGTCGGACTTTCCTTTCTTGTAATTTGAAGTCACTGGTTCAGGTCCTACCCTCTGGTGAAGGAGACAACAAGCTTGTGCCGGCTTCCATGCGATATTCCCTTAGATATTTGAAGATGGCTATCATATAACCTCTCAGTCTCTTCATACCCAACTCCCTCAACCTTGGTTTCCAGACCCTTGATCATCCTGCTCACCCTCTTCTGCACACATTCCACCTTCTTATACTGTGGTGCCCAGAACTGGATAAAGTATTCCAGGTGTAGTCTGACCAAAACAGAAACCTCCTTGATTTTAAGCCTGATTTGAGTACTGATTTCCACTGGCTTCCTCTCGAAGGTCATATATGTGATCTCCTCTTGTAGTCAGGGATAAAGCAGAATCTATTAAGTCTCACCAATGCTCTGTATTAATTCAGAGTATGAACTAGAACACCCCCCAAATCTCTTTAGCAGCTACGCTCCCAAAATGCAGGGATGATGGGTATTGGTGGGCAAGCTGTCTTCCAGGGAAGAATATACATAGCATGGCGATTTTTGCATTCAGGAACTGCTGTCAAGCTTCTGAGGGACCTCAAAGCTACCTGAACACAATCTGAAAACTGCTGATCATAGAGAACACGGTAGAGTTCTTAGTTGCAACCATTTTATTTTCAGAGAATTTAGACTTTTCTTATGATTTTTACACGTACTCATAGCTGGAATAAGCTGAACTGCATGTGCACAAGGCAAATACTAGTTGCATGCCAAAGCCCCACGCCCCACAGTTCCCTATTGATTAATATACACACAGACACAAGTATTCAGGTTTATGGGCTAAAACAGGCCACAACTTCATTGGTGACAGATGTGAGCGGTTTGGCTTAAGCATTGAGTGAAGCCAGGCTATACCTTGGCTCCCGCCCGCGGCCATGCCCCCCCCCCCGGCTTTGACTGGCCAGATATGACACGGCTGGGAGTTGGCACAAGGGGGGCGTCAATCCCCCACCCATGAGCCACATCACCACAAGGGCCCGGATGCCTGGTCACAATGCTGGCCACTGCAAAAGGTGAGTGGTTTTTCTAATAGAACTAGAAATCAAACATTGGATAGGTGTATTGTTTGCTGTTGCATTTGGGTTAGAATTAAGGTTCTTTTGGTTCTATTAATGTCAAGAGTACATAATGGCAAAAGCTGTCAGGAACTCCAATTGGTCTATTTATATTTGGTTTCTCCTACAGAAACACATTTTCATTTTTTGCTTTCAACAGCTCTCTTAAATTGTTTTCCATTTTCATTCAAGACCTGGATTAAGACAAATACCACTCAGAGGGCAGGCACACCCAGGCTGAGTTCTGCTCCCACCGTGTACAGGGTAATCCTTTAGTGATGGTGGCTGTGTTAAATGATGTCTCTGTTGCATTAGATAACTTCCATAGTATTACACAGTTCTACAAAGGGGCAGGGTGGGGGGGGGACTCTAAATGTAAAATTATTTTCAAGGAAAGTACAACAGTGGGCCTCTGTTCATTGCATCTTATGATTGCTTACTCATCCAGAAAGAACTGACAGTGGGTTAAACTGCACTGCGCTGAAAATCCCCAGTAAAAAGACCTTTGTCTGTTTTCATGCTCCCGTAAATTAGCAATTTTTCCCATCTTAAGTTCAGAAAAGTGGGTGATCATCTCCTAGTAGAGGTCTTTCAACATTTCTAACAGCTTTTAAATTTTGAGGCTTTAAAAAGTAACTAAATCAAAGAAGACTAAGGAAGTAAATTGATCTATTTCCTACTTAATTATATTTGTTTCTATTTATATAACAAAATTTATATACAAAAACCTGTGAAGAGTTTACAGAAAATATTTTAAAATCAAACGTTAGAAACAAGTCAACATACAATTTATCTGAATATATATAAAATCATGTGCTAAAATTACTATTAAATAGCTTGTCTGGAAAGGAAAACTTTGGCAAATGTTACCTAGTTTCTTAGATTATCTAGCACAGACAATGTAATAGCCTCCAGATGTTGTTTGCCTACATCTTCCATCATTCCTGATAATTGGCTATGCTGGCCAGTTATGGCAGAGGTTGTGGACCAACAACATCCGGAGGGCATCACATTGATTACTCGATCTAGTTAAATTAAAACCCAATTCAACCAACCTTTACTTGAAGGATTCCACAGACATATCCACTCATTTCTGAACTCTCAAGAGGTCCCATACTATCTTATTTCCTAGCTTACCTAAAAAAAACCCCCATAAACTATTACAGGCAGAGGTGAGGAGAATAGTAATTACAGAAACCTCCCCCAAAAAGAAAGAAAGCTCTCTTCCTACTACTGCCTTAGATGCCTTGTTTTATTAGGATTCAAAAAACCCACAAAATTTAGGTCCAATAAGAAATACATAAAACGATCTATTAAAAACTTAAGCCACGTCTCAAGGCTGTATGGCCAACATGAGACAGGGGAAGAGAATCACCGTACTCCAGCAATGGCGTAGTTAGCTGCTTGGGTTCCTGGAGCAGTGCACCGTGCATGGGGATGGAGTGAGCCACCCGCGGGGCAGAGCAGGGTGTGCTGCCGGAATCCCAGTGCCCGAGCCGCCATGTTCCGCTTGGGTGCCCTGCAGGCCCACTTCCTTTTTTGAGCAGTGCGGAGCCTGCAGGGAGTCTGCCTGCTGCCTCTCCCTCAGCTGGAGGGCAGAGAGACACTGTGACCTCAGCCATGCTGCTGACCCAGCACCGCTCATGGGCCCAGGACATGCCACCCTCTGGTGGCAGGCGGACACACAGCAGCTTGGCACCCTGCAAGCACAGCCTTGGGCTGCGCTGCTTTGGGGAGTGACACACCATGCTCTGGGGCGCCTGGACTTAGGCATCATTTTGGGCTCCAGCATGCCACCCCCAAGGTAAGTGCCGCCTAGTGCAACCCACCCTCCCTGCTCCCCCAGCTACGCGACTGTACTCGGGTATATCTTTTTTTACTTCTTTTGTGTATAATGCTGCTGTTTTACTCTTAAGGGGTGACTGTCATTGTAAGAAATGGATAAGCTATAATATAATTTTACTTAAGGATTAATAAGAGCAATGAGTTGCTTACTTTTCATAGACGTTACCCAGCCATTGGTAAGTGGAGCTCAGCTTTCGTTTATTTTTCCAGCTTATTAGTCAGAATATAAAAGGAGGAGTTACATCATTGGAAATCTCACACTTTGACAAGTTAGGATATAATAAGAAACAACAAAGGGATTTTGCTTCTATCAGGTGACAAAGAGGAAGACTGAATTTTTAAAATGTGTTAGAACAGCTGGGGTATCCCAATTCCACCAGAAATGTGGGACTCAATTTCTACAAAACACTCTTGTTCTGAAGCAATGGTTTTAAGTTAAAAGAAAGGAGATTCCAACTGAACATCAGGAATAACTTTCAGACAGTAGGAGCTGTTCAATAGTGGAACAGACTCCCACAAGAGGTGGCGGACTCGGCTTTCTTGGAGATTTTCATGCAGAGGTTGGCATGAAATAGTTTTTAACTATTGTGTGATCCATTTATTATATTCATTATAACCTGCATACTGTTACTTAGGAATTTGTTAGATGTACTTTGCAATGTTTACAATACTTTTAAAAAAAGCTAGGCCCTTTTGGTGCTTTTCTCCTCATGTGTAACTATCCTGTTAACAGACTAGGACAGTAACTAGCAGGGAACCACCAACTAGGTGTCATATAAAGAAAAGGTGCAACAATCTCTCAGTAAGGCATCTTAGACTTAACTGTGTGGTGGAGGCTTTTGTGGTTGAGGCAAAACAGGATGGACAAGGCAGGGAAGGAAAAACACTGCTTTAGAGGCAATGAACAGTAACAGCCAACTACACAATGCAAAAACAACACTCTTATTACTTGTAAGTACATGCACCAGCTAGAAACCCAAAGAGAATGAAGAAGTATCTTATGTGTGCTGCTGGTGAAATAAACTCTAGATCCCTTTTCTGTAAAAAGGCTTTGCCACAAAATGTGTATCTATGAGCTAAACTGGGAGCTATCAAAAGATAAATAGGCATCAACAATGCAGCCGCAGAACAACTTCGGCCCCAAAAATTAATCCTTCCAATCCCTTTGGAAGGCAAGTAACTAATTATCTCCATTTTACAGATGAGAAAACTAAAGCAGGGGGCTGAATAGCATGTCACTGAGGGAAAAATTAAGTAGTAGAGGGAGGATAATAACTTACGCTCCTCAGACATGGCTCCATATACTAGGCTGCGCCTCTCTTAGTCTTCCATTGACACCCAGCTCATCTTTTTTTCTACCCTCCTAGTTTTGTGCATGAACGAACATACACCTGGAAATATTTATTAAGGCCAGTCTCAAAGCAAGTAAGCTTTGAGAAATCCACAGCAAAATAGACTGAAAATAAACCAACACATCCTCCAACTGAGAGGATTCTATATCCCCATTCAATGTCACGCACCCCTCTGGCAAAAGGAAAAAGGGGAGATCCAAAATTTACCCAAGCTTGCATACTGTGCAACTTCTTTCGCTGCCTTGCAACTAGGGATGGGCAAATCTGTCAATTTCAGTTTCTTTCGATTTCTCCTTTACCCAATCTTAAATTCAGTTCTCCGCATTCCACATCAGTGGGGGGGGGGGGACGAAGTCCTAAGGGAAGTCATCAGCATTTTAGTGTGAATTTTTCCTAATATACACATTTTTGGAAAGTCATTTTCACTGATATATTTTTGATGTTACTGTATACACATTTTTAAACATATTGCTTGGCTGCACTGCAAAATTCCATAGGTTGGCTGTGTTTCATTTTGTGTGTTGTTTCGGATAAGGTGATTTAAGTATGGTAAGTTTGCCTTTTGATGCAAACTGAATCAAATTCCTCCCCCATCCCAAGTTGCGACACACTGAAGGAAGGATGAAGAAACAAAAGTTAATGCGAACAGCTCTACAGAAGTCATCCACCCACCAGTAGAACCTAAAAAATAAACAATAAACTGCTTTGAAGCAGTATATTATCTGCAATACACATAAAATTGAGAGAGGAGGGAAATTGGGCAGGCCCAAATGCTAACAGCTGGTGGGTTCAGAGCTGGCAGTGGGCAGGGCCAAAGCAGCAGGACACCCCTTTTTTATACCACCCGCTTTTCTCTGCCTCCCCTTCATCATCTGTTTTACTGCCTCACACACTCAAACCCTCATGCTGCCATCCATTCACACAAGCATGCACCCCATGAATCCATTAATTTCCTCTTTCCATTCATCACCCATCACACACCCATTCTCTTTCATAGATATACACACGCACCATTCATCCACCTTGCATTCATTCTTTTTCATACACACCACCAATCCATATATTTTTAATTTCATGGAACAATGTTCCCACAGTGCAATCTGGTAGGAAATACTGTGTGTGTGTATTATGTGTGTGTGTGTGTGTGTTAATTTCGTATCTCACCCTCCCAAAGCAATCCCAGGGTACCTAACAATAAAGGATAATACAAATGATGCAATGAATGAGGAAAAAGCATTGATTAAAATTAGCCTCCTCCTGGGCAATACTATGACTGGAAAAGGTATGAAAGAGGGTTTTTCCCATCCATTCTGTGTTCCCTTCTTCCTGGGAGACTCTACTCTAAAAAGTAGAAGAGACTGTTTTGACTGTTATTACCTTTACTGCTTATTTACTGTGCCGTGTATGCATGAGTATGTATGTGAAATGGTTATCATGATTTAAAATGATAGCTTTTTCTTTCTTTCTGTTTTGCACACACGCAGACACACACAGTCAAGAAAAGCCCCATCTGGAGAGAAGCAGCCTTTATCCTCTGCTTGACATAAGCTTTATAATGAAGAGAGAGCACAAGACTAAGGGAGAGGGAGCATGCAAGAGATGGACAGACAGACATCAGTCTGAGCTACAGATTAGATGCTTGTCAGCAGCCGACTTCTATTTGCTCTCGTTAGCACTGTCCTAGCATGCGCTAACACCACCCCCTCGGGTAATTTAAATTTATTTTAAAAAGGCACGTATTTCTATATTTAGGAGGTTAGGATAATCGGGGTGGAAGAGCCCATCTGTTTGACGTTCGCTCCAGCTGCTGTGGATGCGGAAATTTGTGTATTATTTCTTCCCCTTGCTTGTTTTGTCTTGTCCTGTTTGACTGTGGCAGAAGCAAGGCAAGCTCAACCTACAGCAAAACCAATACATAAGAAACAGGTTTTGAAAGAGCCTAGGTTCCCACAGGACTTCTGGCCGAACTCATTTGCTCAGGTCACGAATGGGATTTTAAAAACACAATAGCATACAAAGACAGCTGTGCTTACAGTCCTGGGCTGCTGGAGGCAACTGAGGAAGCAGGCCAATATCATTAACCTGCTCCACGGTGCCATATTCTGATGCTAACAGAAAGACAACAGACACCCATGCCTCTTTTTAGGAATGACTCCTCTTTAGCAGGGGACCGACCAGTGTTAAAGGTATTGCTCTCCTTGCTTGTTTCCTCAGAGGACACCCAAAACTATTCTTTTTTTAAAAAAAATGAGATTTAAAATGTCACCTCTCTTGTCATGCAGACCATTCCCATTGTCCATCCTCAGAGCTAGCATACAGTCACCTTGTCCTTAACCTTTAGTTAGTTCTATACTGGCCAACTACAATACCCTTTGCATAGAGCTGCCACTGAAGATGGCTTGCAAACATCAACCAATGTAACATGTTTCATCACTTTTGTGCCAGTTGCACTTCTGAGCCCAACTGAAATTACTGTTTTCAGCATTTAAGGTCCTGAATGATTTAGGACCAGGTTACCTTAAGGACCATCTGCACACTGCTCATAATCTATTATCTTCATCTGATATTATCCTTGTGTGCCTGCTGCTGAAATTGGTCAGGTCAGCAAGCCCTTATCAGTGGTGGCACCTGAATTGCAGAACTCTCACCCAGTTAACATTGGCCCCTTCAGTTCTGGCATTCAAGATAGCCTTAGAAGCACCCATTTTTACAATTGCCTTCAACTTAAGAGAATTGTTGTGTTCTAATTCAGTATCTCCCATAAGTTTTACTTTAAATTCAGATTTCTCAACATTTGGAAATGAAGTTCTTCAGCCTAGTATTGTACACCATATTCTTAAACTATAATCCCACTTCAAAATTACCAGTGTAATCCAGCTGGCTGACAATTTAAGCATATCCCTGCTACATAATATAATACCAAAGGCCTTTCTAGTCCAGCATTCTGTTTTGTACTAAGGAAAACCAGGCATCTCCCAAAATCCAACATTCAGGTTGTGAGCCAATATGTTAGGTGGCTCATAAGCTAAGGGTTGGGAGTAAAGGGAGGGGGCATGACCAAAATTCTGAGAAACACAATTAAAAACTGAAAAGCAGAACTATTTACAATCAGCTGCTAAAGCCTACTCTGATAGATCCTTACTTTTCTAACAACACAACAATAATACCCTGGTAATTCCCTAACTGGGACGTGGGTGGTGCTGTTGATTAAACCACAAAGCCTAGGGCTTGCAGATTGATCAAAAGGTTGGCAGTTTGAATCCCCGCAACGGGGTGAGCTCCCGTTGCTCGGTCCCAGCTCCTGCCCACCTAGCAGTTCGAAAGCACGTCAAAGTGCAAGTAGCATAGGTACCGCTCCGGCAAGAAGGTAAACGGTGTTTCCATGCGCTGCTCTGGTTCGCCAGAAGTGGCTTAGTCATGCTGGCCACATGACCCAGAAGCTGTAAGCCGGCTCCCTCGGCCAATAAAGCAAGATGAGCGCCGCAACCCCAGAGTCGGTCACGAATGGACCTAATGGTCAGGGATCCCTTTACCCTTACCTTTAATTCCCTAACTAGGTACATTTCTAGTGTCACTATGTCTGGGGCTGACACTGTTCTGGTAAGTTCCTTCTTACTGCAGTGAGTTCCCAAATGGGACCCAAGTTCCCCATTTCTGCAACCAAACCAATCTAGGTTTATTTTAGTACATCAGTCTGCCTCTCCAAGCTACCATACATTCTTGCCAATAACAGAAACTGTGATACCTTACAAAAAGAGCTGTGTATCTCTAGGGTTATGAGGTCTGCAAAACTGCTATTCTTGTAACAATACAGACAGTTAAATGAACAGGAACACACAACCTACCTGATGCACCAAAAACACTAGAGTGATCATATTTATCTTATAATCAGACCTGCAAAATTAAGCCATCTGCTGGGGAATGATTCCACAGGCAGGACGTTCATGCACAGTATGCATTGCAACAGGAGCCTATTAATCTGATTACGGAATGCATTTATTACCCAATTAAATAATGCCAATGCAGCATACAATGAAGTTAATGGTCAAATTGCTGTCAGACTCATCAGTGGAAAATCAGGCCATCGCTCTATTAACAATAAACTAGCAGTTCGGCATAGCACCTTCTTGTGCCAGTGCTTGAAGCAAAACCTAATAAAGTTAAACATTATGGCAATAAGGCACTGAGGTGTCCACAAATGAAGCTCAACACCTTATCAGTTTCAGCTAATAGGTTATTCTGCCACAAACCCCACATTAAAGCAAGCATGGGGAACTGCTGACCTCCATATTTTTCAATCTGGCTGTGGCCTCACCTCTATCAACTCTGGTCCCACCGCAGTTCCAGCACTCTGCCAAGGAGTTACAGCAGTTGTGCAAACCTCCCCTCTGATTCCCTTCCTCAGCAACTCTATTTTTCTCGTTCCACAATCCAGCTACTATTGCAAAGATAGTAAGAAAGATCTGGGGCTTTTGCTGGGAGCAGGGGGGAAGAGAATCAAGCAAGGCTTCTATTGGGGCTATGTGTTTTGCCTCATTGAAGAGAACTTGTCGATTCTGTTCAGTGTTGATATAACCCCTCCCCTATTTTCATTCTTGCACATTCAAAATTCACAGCAACAAGGGTTTTATCCAGGTCTTTATGGGTTGGGCATATATGGATTCTATCTATAGCGTTCTATCTGTGCCAGGCACACTATGTGGAGATGCTGCAACACTCCACCTACTTTTGGATTTCAGTCTCACCACTTCTGACTCCACTGCCACCCACCATCAGTACCAGCTTCCCTGATAGAAAAGAGCTCTCGACAGAAGAGCTCACAATCCAGAACTTTCTCCTCAGCAGATAAATGCTCCAGTACGTTTTCTCAAATTCAGCTACACACAGCCATTAGAGATCCCATGGTGCACCCACCAGAACTCGGAAGCTGATATGGGAACAAATAATGTTCATGGTACCAGGACTAGCCTAATAAGTTACAACACAATACTGACCATGTCTGCTCAGAAGTCCAACGGAATTCAAAAGTAAATGCTCCCAGGTAAGTAGAGTTAGAATTGCATCAACTCTCTTCTCTCCAAGTAATGCTCAGAAATTGAGTCAACTTTAGTTACAGATCCAAAGGAAGTGGAATATCAAACAGTCTTTAATCCGAGGGTAGTCTACTTATTCTTAACATCGAGGGAGGTATCCAAAACCAGAAGTTTTGCACTGCGAGTACTTTTGTGGCCACATAATTTGAGCCTTCTGCAACTGCTCTCACATCACTCCTTTATTAATCCATAGTCAAGCTTGTAACCAGGCAGCACCAGCACTCTGGAACTGCCTAGCTATTGACATTAGGCAGGCGCCTTCATCATACCTATAATGAACATAAACTTATAAACATAAACAGACACATGTTTTGGTTACATTTGTTATAAAATCTGTTTTGATAACTGCTAAATGCATGATGTGCTTGTTTTTAAATATTTTCTACAGCTTTTCATTTTCATTTTTAATTGTATCAATGATGTGTTTGATATCCTGGGCTCCTTTGAGAGGAAGAGTGAGCCATAAACCTACACAGAACCCTGAAATAATCATCTGACAGTCTTCTTTGTGTGCTTCCCCCATGAGAGGTCCAGAGGATGGCAACATGAGAACAGGTCTTTTCTGGACTGGTTCTGCATTTGTGGAATGCTCTCCCAAGGGAGGTTCAGCAGGCGCCTTCATTATACACCTTTGGATGCCATACAGGAACGTTTCTGTTCAACAGGCCTTTGGCTAATTAACATCTTATACCCCCTTTAAATATGTTTGTATTAAATAAATAAATAAATAAATAAATAAATTTTAATTTTAAAAAACAAGGATAAAAGACAACTTAGAACCATCCAGGCAAACTATCATGATCAGTTGTACTATAGCTAAAGAACAAGAGTAAGGCATAAAAACAAGGAGAATGGAAATGCTTTTTCAATTTTTAATGTATTTAATGCATTTCTATACCATCTTTCAAGAATAAAATTCTTCCCAATGCAGTTCACATAAAGTACAATAAAATACAATATTACCATTTAAAACTTCTCAATAAAACAAACCCATATTATTAAAACCAACAATCCAATATAAAAAAGACAGCAAAATACAACTAGTTTGGTAATGTAAAAGTGTTTTTAAAGGGCTTATGGGGAAATATCCAGGGATACACTAAACATTGAAGTTAATAATACACAAATATATTTTCAGAATGTTAAACACACACGTCTATCTAGGAAGTGCTTTCAACATCCAATGTTCTCCCTGTGCTTTTAAAATGAGCCTTTATCTGATCCAAACAAGTGCTAGCTTTATTGCCGCAATGAAAAGAAACAGGGAAGAGCAAAGCAGTGGAAGGTGATGTGACTAAACAGAAGCAACAGAAGAGCAAGAAAGAACAATTGCACCAATGATGGTGCAACACGCTGCCCCACCATTCTAGCCCTTGGGGACAAAGGGGATTGGAGCATAGGTGTGTGAGCACAGTATATTTTAGGTGCAGCCAACATGGCAACCTTCAAAAGTTGTTAGAATACTCCTACCATAATGCAAACAAGCCCGTGAGACAGACAGACACATAGACATATGTTGAATGGATAAAGGCAGTTCCAACTGATCTTAATTTATCATTCACTGCAACATTTCTCTTTAAATTCCCTTCACTTCAAAAACACAATCAACAGGAACAGGAAAAAGATTCTAACTTTCCAAATCCCTGACCAGTGAGCTATACTCACAGGAGCTGATGGCAGCTGAAATCCAGCAATATCTGAAGGACACCACACTGACTACCCCTGGTGTACTGGAAACTTTGAATCTTTCAATAAAAGTCAGTTAGTTGAAGGGAGGAAAAAATGCCCCTTGCCCAAAACATGCTGACCCCAAGGTTCAGAGCTGGGGGAAGCATGCCTTCATCAACAGGATTACAAACCTCCAATTTTATATACGGTACATAAAATCTCAATAAATTAAAGGGGGTATCTGTATTTAAAGAGCAATTCAACAAACTTGAATACATATTTTTATTTTTAAGTTCTTGCAAGCCGAATTATGGAAATCTAAAAGTTACTGCACACCTATATAATAGAAAAACTTCCAACAAGAGACCAGAATTGTTTCAAACTGTTTTAAGAGTTGAATTTGTCCTGTTCTTTTTTTGTTCAATATCAAGGCACAGAGAAAAAGAATGGGAATGCACAGAAACGTAATTCAGTGTATAGCAGCAATACAGTAAATGACACTTTAGGACACACCATTAAACTTGCGGAGGCTCCCATACGCTTACAGCAAGCATCAGCAATTGCTTTTCAGACGCCTGCTGCCTGCAGCCACCAATAAGCTATTATTAAATCTGCAGGATTTTTTTTAAAAAAAATGTTATGAAATGGCCAGCCACCTAATGTGTAGTATCTATTCTGGAATATCAGTAAACTTGATTGATCTACTATTCGCTCTAGCAGTAACATTGCTTGCAAGATACCACAAGCAGTACATTAAAAAACAAACACCAGTAACACATTCACATCAAGACAGCCAAAGGAAGGAATAGGCAAGATGCTTAAAGACACAACTCATGCAATTGGTTGGGATCAGAAACATTAAGGAACATACAATGCATTTTTTCTATAAATGTTATTCACAACCAGCATTACAGTTGTGACAGATGCATATTGACATATACAGCAAGAAAGAGGATTCTGACTAAACATTAAGAAGAAATCCAGGATAATACAAGCTGTTCAACAATGGAATCTACTGTCTCGGGAGATGGTGCTCTCACCTTCATTGGAACAATTTTGAGCAGAGGATTCCCTGCAACAACCAGAATGCACAAACAAATGATAAATCAAAACCAGGCCCAACACCTTCAAAATAGCAGAGAACAACCTCACTAGATTCATGGAACCAGAGCACAGGAAAATCCAAAAGAACAGTCCGTGCAATTCCTTACATTGCTTTTAGCAGGGCATATTTAGCAGGGCATATTTAGCAGGGCAAACTTTTAACAAACAAAAATTTAACAGAAAGTATTGAAGTTCTCTAGGCTACAACACAGAACATTAGAAGAAACTAGAGAAAACACAACAGTTCATACTTCCAGCATTATCCCACAATCTATCACTAACCATGAAAATGTAAGGCAGATGGAGTATCCCTCCATACCTGTGCATCTATGATGCAAGATATATTTGCCTAGTATGGCCAATCTGAGTAACAACACATCCAACTTGATACTAGAAGTGCAAGCCAGGGCTGCATTTGGACTGGGATCTATTTGGCTACAAAAGATTAAAGTTGTCCACACCACAAAGCCACTTTCTGTAAAGAAATCTAGCCCATCCCCATTTTGTTAATAAAACAAACTTTCAGTAACTGCACAGTCCTTTTATGGTTTTATGAAGGAAGCATTCACAGGAAGCAGAAAAGGTCCCTTTCACAGGAAGCAGAAAAGGTTTGTAATTTAATTCAGAGGCACTCTCAGAAAATTATAGTATTGATGGGGCTTCATGCTATGCTTAAACCTGTCCTGTGCATCTATAAAATGTACATATCTTTAATTACACAGAATTATGGGGCTGGAAGAGGCACTAAAATAATCTAATCTAATCCTTGGCAGATTTAGCACACCCAAACTAACGCTAGCAAATTAATCCACTCAGTAGAAGACTGCACCAATGACTAAACTGTATTAAAGTGACCCATAAAAACAGAACATAAATTGAAAGGCAATGAGAGATGGAAATTTGCTACCTTAGGAGCCGTGCAACAGTAGATGGCTTGTCCCACCAACCCCAAAACAATCCAGCTCAAAATTACCATTGCAGTGTTACCTCCCAGTTAGTAATATTTATCCTTTGCCCTGTTATAAAGTTCTATTTCTTTAAATATGTATAAAAGTAACATAGAATCAACTAAACATTAATTTGCTTGATATGTATATTTGTAATCAATGGGTTTTCCTAGTAGTTTGGACTAGAAACTAGATGTGGGTCTGCATGATTTGGGTTCAGAATTTCACCTTAGCCATGGAGTAATTTGACAGTCTTACAGTGAAACCTATTTATGAACAGTATACTCAAAGTTGGCTAACCAGAGTGGAGCAAGATAGTGATCAAGCTGATGAGCAGGGAGTTCAATCCTATGTTCTGCAGTGTTTGGTTGCACCAGTTGAGTTCCCTGTGGTTAACTCACTTGGAACACAAACTGAGCTGGACTGAACACCCTGTCCATCAGCTGATGCACAGGAAGTTTAACCTTCATTTCTAGCCACAGGATTCAGCTGTGTCTCTACTAGGCCCCACTTGACATGACATATAACAGCAGGTGTGGGACAAGTAGGCATGATTTTGGGAAAACAGGCTTGATGGCCAAATGGAAAGGCCCATGGGGCCAAATCTGCAACCCCTAGAACTTCAAGCCTGGGAGGTAAAGCCAAGATACAAGTGGCTTTGGCACGTTCAAGGTGGGTGAGTATGTATTATGTGCCTTTCATCAGACCACTGGAAAGATGTCAACCACTTAACATCCTGAAGCACATCTAATCCCAACGTATTCCCAAAGACAACAAAAAACTTCCATAGGAATCTACACTTCTACCTGGTAGTATGTTCATCAAGGAGCTTAATGGCAAGAATAGAGGAACCTGTTGCCTTATACAGGTTTCTACACTTAGTTTCAGGCAACTTCATACAACACTGCCCATATATTTCAGGATATCTCCAACCTTCTGAAGAGACCTTTGAGAAGATAGAAGGGCACAGGAAAATTGGTTGCACAAGCTGCCTTCCACTTACCACAAGCATTTGATACAACCTATAAGCCATACCAGAATGCACACCTAGCCCACTATCAAGAGACCCATAGGACTTAGCTATGCCTGCAATGGTGAGCATTTGGATGTGTCCAAGCAGCTGCCCCTCTGCCACATATAAGAGATTTACAAAAGCAACTTCTGATAAGGCCTGAGGGTCTGCTGTTCCAAGTTTAAAAACCCAGTGAGCATATAGTGCCTTTGGGAAATGCCAAAAGCAGCTCTCAAGAATTATGAAAAGGACAAAATACCTCTCCTATTTCTAAATAAGCTTTGATTAATAAGTTCTTCCCTTGAAAGATATTTTAAACAGCAAATAGGAAGCATATTAACATCTGGAGTCTTGTGCCTGAAGAAAAATAGATGAAACAAACATCTATTTATTCACTGGATAATTTTGCAGAACTATTCTAATATTGGTCCAACTCTGCTCTTCTTAAAATAAAATATGCAAGTTCATTGCTATTTCCAAGAACTTGTACATCACCTACAAAAGACATTCACTGTTGCGGTCAAGAAAAAGTATTTTACATATGATCGAAAGTCGAGCAAGCTCAACCCAAACAAGGCACTACTGTTTTATTTCTCTAAATTAAGTGTAATTAATAAAGTGTAATAAGTGTCTATCACAAAGGCTGACAGTTGTAATCCTAAGGCTAGTAAAGTAAAGGTAAAGGTACCCCTGCCCGTACGGGCCAGTCTTGACAGACTCTGGGGTTGTGCGCCCATCTCACTTAAGAGGCCAGGGGCCAGCGCTGTCCGGAGACACTTCCGGGTCACATGGCCAGTGTGACATCGCTGCTCTGGCGAGCCAGAGCTGCACACGGAAACGCCGTTTACCTTCCCGCTGGTAAGCGGTCCCTATTTATCTACTTGCACCCGGAGGTGCTTTCGAACTGCTAGGTTGGCAGGCGCTGGGACCAAGCAGCGGGAGCGCACCCCGCAGCAGGGATTCGAACCGCCGACCTTTCGATCAGCAAGTCCTAGGCGCTGAGGCTTTAACCCACAGCGCCACCTGTGTCCCTCCTAAGGCTAGTAGGTATCAGCTAAATTGCCAAGTCCTGGCACTTCTGTTAAGAGTGACTTGGCATTGTAATAGTACACACTTGTTGGTTGTTTTACATATATATCCTGCACTGCCAGTAACCTGAAGAGCTTACAGTCTAAATTAGATTTAATACAGCAAGGAATTACCTTAAAACTCAAGGCGTGGTGGTGAAGAGGAAGGGGAGAGTAAGAGAAAGTATATACCGGTACTTCACGCAGTCAATTTATTCTGTTGGCTCATTTTCAGATCCCTGTACCACAGACTTAAATTATCAAAATGGGTTAGACAGCCAGGTCCTCCTAATATTATTGGACTCCAACTCTCATAATCCCTTAGTCACAACTAAAAATTTAGCTAGACCTGGGCCAGGATCCACAACAAATGCTTGTCTCCCGCCTTTCCATGAGCAGTAAAAGGAGCAACTGCAAGACTAGCACAAGCAGTACAGTGGTACCTCGGGTTACGAAGTTGATTCGTTCTGGAGGTCCATTCTTAACCCAAAACCGTTCTTAACCTGAGGCGCGCTTTCACTAATGGGGCCTCCTGCTGCCGCCATGCCACCACTGCGCGCTTTTCGTTCTCATCCTGGGGCAAAGTTCTCAACCCGAGATACTACTTCCGTGTTAGCAGAGTTTATAACCCAAAGCGTTTGTAACCCGAGGTACCACTGTACAGTCCACAAAACCAGAGGCTTTCCGACACCCATCTGCAGGGAGTCCCAGGGTGCAATTCATCCACTTTTCATTAGAATGCTTCCCATATAACAGTATTTGTAAGAACTACATTGCATCATTTAGCAACTCTTCAAAAAATATGCATTTGGGAGGGAAAAATCAATAATAATCCAGTAAATACTACCTTTACAATCAGAAGAGGAATGATTTATTATTTATTTACTATTAATTTATTAAACTTTCACTCCAAAGCCACAGTTCTCTTAAGTTTGCAGGAAATTTTTTTAGGAACAAGTCAATAAAAACAATAAACAATAAAAATCAATAGTAAAAACCAAAAATAAATATGACAAGGATTTAAAACAGCAGTTCTTCAGTTTAAAGCCAACTGTAATGGTTGTGAGGGGTTACTTGTGCGTAAGTTGCCTTCAGTTTAGTTAGTTTGCTTGCCCAACCATGCTTAGGGTCAGAGCTCGCCCTCCGTGACCTGTTAGTCACTTGCAGAATCCGAGAGTGGGCGTCTCTTGAACCTCTTCCAGCATAAAAGCTGTTTGACCCCGAGTCTCCTCCTATGTTCCCTGCGCGGAACGCGTCTGCGCAAGTAAGGGGAAGGCAGGGGCGTCCCAGCGCTCTCTCCACTAGTTTTGGGTGAAGGGTCTTGGAGCCCTGTCACCAATTCCTCCATCTCCCTCTCTTCTCTATGGATGTTACGCTGAAATCCTTCCCCCCTGCTAGTCCCCTCTCCGGCATCGCTCGGGAGCCCTGCCTCCGTTTCTTGCTCTGATGGCAGTTCCCTGACACCAACTCAGTTAAAATCTTCTTGAAATAAGGCCTATTTATCAACCTGCTTCTCAAAGGCTAGAAGAGGGGATGCCCTGAGAGGATCTTTGGGCAGTGTTTTCCATAACTGCTGTGCCATGACAAAAAAGTTACAAGTCTTTTTAGCAGGATTAGCAAATGTGGTGCTACAACTCCCATCATCCCTGACCATTGGTCATGCCAGCTGGGACTGATGAGAATTGTTGTCCGACATCATCTGGCAGGCACCACAGTGGCTACCCAAGTCTGAGAACCACCCACTGTACTTAAGCAGTTATAGAAGAACTTATTTGGATTATCTCAAGGTACAGTGGGGGAACAAAGTGAGGACACATTATTTCAGAACAGGATCTAAACTACATATGACTTTAAGCCTCAAGATGAAAACCCTGCATTTAGCCCAGAAACTGGCATTGGACCCCAGTAAAACTTCTCTTTTTCAATGGTGTGTTCGAATGGGATGTGGGGAGAATGGATCCCTTTTGCATTTGTGGAGGGAATGTACCCATATAAAGAGATATTCAGATCAGATCTTCTCCACGGGTTTTAATATCACAGGACAGCTTCTCATTCCAGACCTGGGGGACACCCTCCTGTTACCTGAAAGTAATTTAAATCCCTCAGTGTGTTTTAGAGAGGTAATGACACTGATACTAGCAGTGAGGATATGGAGGTCATGCCTCACTGGAAAGAGTAGGGAGAGCAACTCACAAAAAGTTGGATGGACTGGGTATAGTCTATTGTGCTTTTAAAATGCAAGAGAAGTCAGGGGCACTTCAAAGGAGGAGGATTATGAAAAAGTGTGGTTTCCCATTTCCATCAGCTGATGCACAGGAAGCTTAACCTTCATTTCTAGCCACAGGATTCAGCTGTGTCTCTACTAGGCCCCACTTGACATGACATATAACAGCAGGTGTGGGACAAGTAGGCATGATTTTGGGAAAACAGGCTTGATGGCCAAATGGAAAGGCCCATGGGGCCAAATCTGCAACCCCTAGAACTTCAAGCCTGGGAGGTAAAGCCAAGATACAAGTGGCTTTGGCACGTTCAAGGTGGGTGAGTATGTATTATGTGCCTTTCATCAGACCACTGGAAAGATGTCAACCACTTAACATCCTGAAGCACATCTAATCCCAACGTATTCCCAAAGACAACAAAAAACTTCCATAGGAATCTACACTTCTACCTGGTAGTATGTTCATCAAGGAGCTTAATGGCAAGAATAGAGGAACCTGTTGCCTTATACAGGTTTCTACACTTAGTTTCAGGCAACTTCATACAACACTGCCCATATATTTCAGGATATCTCCAACCTTCTGAAGAGACCTTTGAGAAGATAGAAGGGCACAGGAAAATTGGTTGCACAAGCTGCCTTCCACTTACCACAAGCATTTGATACAACCTATAAGCCATACCAGAATGCACACCTAGCCCACTATCAAGAGACCCATAGGACTTAGCTATGCCTGCAATGGTGAGCATTTGGATGTGTCCAAGCAGCTGCCCCTCTGCCACATATAAGAGATTTACAAAAGCAACTTCTGATAAGGCCTGAGGGTCTGCTGTTCCAAGTTTAAAAACCCAGTGAGCATATAGTGCCTTTGGGAAATGCCAAAAGCAGCTCTCAAGAATTATGAAAAGGACAAAATACCTCTCCTATTTCTAAATAAGCTTTGATTAATAAGTTCTTCCCTTGAAAGATATTTTAAACAGCAAATAGGAAGCATATTAACATCTGGAGTCTTGTGCCTGAAGAAAAATAGATGAAACAAACATCTATTTATTCACTGGATAATTTTGCAGAACTATTCTAATATTGGTCCAACTCTGCTCTTCTTAAAATAAAATATGCAAGTTCATTGCTATTTCCAAGAACTTGTACATCACCTACAAAAGACATTCACTGTTGCGGTCAAGAAAAAGTATTTTACATATGATCGAAAGTCGAGCAAGCTCAACCCAAACAAGGCACTACTGTTTTATTTCTCTAAATTAAGTGTAATTAATAAAGTGTAATAAGTGTCTATCACAAAGGCTGACAGTTGTAATCCTAAGGCTAGTAAAGTAAAGGTAAAGGTACCCCTGCCCGTACGGGCCAGTCTTGACAGACTCTGGGGTTGTGCGCCCATCTCACTTAAGAGGCCAGGGGCCAGGGCTGTCCGGAGACACTTCCGGGTCACATGGCCAGTGTGACATCGCTGCTCTGGCGAGCCAGAGCTGCACACGGAAACGCCGTTTACCTTCCCGCTGGTAAGCGGTCCCTATTTATCTACTTGCACCCGGAGGTGCTTTCGAACTGCTAGGTTGGCAGGCGCTGGGACCAAGCAGCGGGAGCGCACCCCGCAGCAGGGATTCGAACCGCCGACCTTTCGATCAGCAAGTCCTAGGCGCTGAGGCTTTAACCCACAGCGCCACCTGTGTCCCTCCTAAGGCTAGTAGGTATCAGCTAAATTGCCAAGTCCTGGCACTTCTGTTAAGAGTGACTTGGCATTGTAATAGTACACACTTGTTGGTTGTTTTACATATATATCCTGCACTGCCAGTAACCTGAAGAGCTTACAGTCTAAATTAGATTTAATACAGCAAGGAATTACCTTAAAACTCAAGGCGTGGTGGTGAAGAGGAAGGGGAGAGTAAGAGAAAGTATATACCGGTACTTCACGCAGTCAATTTATTCTGTTGGCTCATTTTCAGATCCCTGTACCACAGACTTAAATTATCAAAATGGGTTAGACAGCCAGGTCCTCCTAATATTATTGGACTCCAACTCTCATAATCCCTTAGTCACAACTAAAAATTTAGCTAGACCTGGGCCAGGATCCACAACAAATGCTTGTCTCCCGCCTTTCCATGAGCAGTAAAAGGAGCAACTGCAAGACTAGCACAAGCAGTACAGTGGTACCTCGGGTTACGAAGTTAATTCGTTCTGGAGGTCCATTCTTAACCCAAAACCGTTCTTAACCTGAGGCGCGCTTTCACTAATGGGGCCTCCTGCTGCCGCCATGCCACCACTGCGCGCTTTTCGTTCTCATCCTGGGGCAAAGTTCTCAACCCGAGATACTACTTCCGTGTTAGCAGAGTTTATAACCCAAAGCGTTTGTAACCCGAGGTACCACTGTACAGTCCACAAAACCAGAGGCTTTCCGACACCCATCTGCAGGGAGTCCCAGGGTGCAATTCATCCACTTTTCATTAGAATGCTTCCCATATAACAGTATTTGTAAGAACTACATTGCATCATTTAGCAACTCTTCAAAAAATATGCATTTGGGAGGGAAAAATCAATAATAATCCAGTAAATACTACCTTTACAATCAGAAGAGGAATGATTTATTATTTATTTACTATTAATTTATTAAACTTTCACTCCAAAGCCACAGTTCTCTTAAGTTTGCAGGAAATTTTTTTAGGAACAAGTCAATAAAAACAATAAACAATAAAAATCAATAGTAAAAACCAAAAATAAATATGACAAGGATTTAAAACAGCAGTTCTTCAGTTTAAAGCCAACTGTAATGGTTGTGAGGGGTTACTTGTGCGTAAGTTGCCTTCAGTTTAGTTAGTTTGCTTGCCCAACCATGCTTAGGGTCAGAGCTCGCCCTCCGTGACCTGTTAGTCACTTGCAGAATCCGAGAGTGGGCGTCTCTTGAACCTCTTCCAGCATAAAAGCTGTTTGACCCCGAGTCTCCTCCTATGTTCCCTGCGCGGAACGCGTCTGCGCAAGTAAGGGGAAGGCAGGGGCGTCCCAGCGCTCTCTCCACTAGTTTTGGGTGAAGGGTCTTGGAGCCCTGTCACCAATTCCTCCATCTCCCTCTCTTCTCTATGGATGTTACGCTGAAATCCTTCCCCCCTGCTAGTCCCCTCTCCGGCATCGCTCGGGAGCCCTGCCTCCGTTTCTTGCTCTGATGGCAGTTCCCTGACACCAACTCAGTTAAAATCTTCTTGAAATAAGGCCTATTTATCAACCTGCTTCTCAAAGGCTAGAAGAGGGGATGCCCTGAGAGGATCTTTGGGCAGTGTTTTCCATAACTGCTGTGCCATGACAAAAAAGTTACAAGTCTTTTTAGCAGGATTAGCAAATGTGGTGCTACAACTCCCATCATCCCTGACCATTGGTCATGCCAGCTGGGACTGATGAGAATTGTTGTCCGACATCATCTGGCAGGCACCACAGTGGCTACCCAAGTCTGAGAACCACCCACTGTACTTAAGCAGTTATAGAAGAACTTATTTGGATTATCTCAAGGTACAGTGGGGGAACAAAGTGAGGACACATTATTTCAGAACAGGATCTAAACTACATATGACTTTAAGCCTCAAGATGAAAACCCTGCATTTAGCCCAGAAACTGGCATTGGACCCCAGTAAAACTTCTCTTTTTCAATGGTGTGTTCGAATGGGATGTGGGGAGAATGGATCCCTTTTGCATTTGTGGAGGGAATGTACCCATATAAAGAGATATTCAGATCAGATCTTCTCCACGGGTTTTAATATCACAGGACAGCTTCTCATTCCAGACCTGGGGGACACCCTCCTGTTACCTGAAAGTAATTTAAATCCCTCAGTGTGTTTTAGAGAGGTAATGACACTGATACTAGCAGTGAGGATATGGAGGTCATGCCTCACTGGAAAGAGTAGGGAGAGCAACTCACAAAAAGTTGGATGGACTGGGTATAGTCTATTGTGCTTTTAAAATGCAAGAGAAGTCAGGGGCACTTCAAAGGAGGAGGATTATGAAAAAGTGTGGTTTCCCATTTCAGGTTATGTTAACAGAAACTTGCATGTCAGCCCCTAGTCTCTAATTTTCGCTATGGAGAGGGAAGCAACATCACAGAGTGTTAATTGGATGGCATGCTTTGACTTCTCTCATGTCATTATTCCTACTTTACATCAAAGAATGTAGTCTACAACAGCTTGTATGTTTCTTGGTTTTACTCTGTTCTGTAATTTTGTATTTGTCATATTTAAAACAATAAAAACTAATTGTGAAAAAAACACCGTTTGTGTCTTCAAAAAAATTTAGGGGTGGGTGTACTGCCACTGCATATCCCACAACTTCATGCTGAAATAGTTTAACTAAAATATTCTGCTTTAGTTTTTTGTCTTGCTTCTGTTGCGCTATACAGTGGTACCTCTAGTTACGAACTTAATTCGTTCCGGAGGTCCGTTCTTAACCTGAAACTGTTCTTAACTAGAGGCATGCTTTCGCTAATGGGGCCTCTTGCTGCCGCTGCGCCGCCAGCACACGATTTCCGTTCTCATCCTGGGGCAAAGTTCTCAACTCAAGGTAACTCTTCCAGGTTAGCAGAGTTTGTAACCTGAGGCGTTTGTAACTCGAAGTACCACTGTAGTGCAAGAGTTCCCCTCTAGGCAGCAATAATGTGGTAACACTGCAGAAGTATCTCAGAGCAACAAATAAAGTGAAATGAAGTTCGGATTGTATGCTAATGCACTATTTTTGCTAATGCACTACTGTTGCACCAGTGGGGTGTTCCAGGCTACATCACACACACTCAGTTGGGAGGGGGCCTTCAGATTTTACCAGATGCTTGTGTTCCAGATTCTGCAAGGTTCTTGGAGCTATCCAAGGTCCTGCAATTCCCGATGCTACATCCTACCTGCTTTCTTGGGCATCCATTACACACCATGGGCTTTAATTCAGACACAGTAGAGCCATAGCACTACATAGCATCCAGGCACTATGCTAGGTAAAGCCTCTACCTTATGTATCAACCTCAGAGAGCAGGTGGTCAGGGTTCCTTCCTCTAATGTTGATCTAAGTATTCAGATAAATTCATATAAGAAGGCAGTCCCTAAGGCTATTCCCATTTTGCAGATGGGAATTGAGGCTGATCACTGCTTTGAAATAAATATCTTAAGTATGGTTGTCCCTAATAGCAACACTTATAATTAACACATCTAGTTTTGGCTTCTTAAAAGTTAACACCTATCTCTGAGTATATCAGAGCCTGCTGGGACCAAATGGACAGAACCGGCTGTTACAGTACCATCCACTTTCAAGCCAGGAGGATACCAACTTCCCCACGAAGTGTGAAATGCCTGGGAGCACCAGTCTGCATGCTTAGAGAGCCATTAACACTGCAACAATTGCCCTGTATTTACAGAAATTACTCAGCTAGGAAGTGGTGCCTAGCACAGTAGGTAGAAAATGCAGGCCCCATTTAATGTATAGCTTTTAAAAGACAGTTAAGTGTAGGGTAGAGATAAGATACCACTGTTTTAAGAAACAACCACAGTGTTTTCATCCATGTTGCTCATCTTTTATCAGCCAGATACACAATTTGTTATCAGAAGTAATAGGTAAAAGACTATGAGAAACTCAGCTTCGCTATTTGTTTGTGAATGCTGCTTTGTCTGTAATGAGAACACCTGGGGATGTGTGTAAGCATGTGTAATGTAGTGTTATCATGCTGAAAACTGACCCAGTTTGAAGATGGACAAAATTTCACCAGAGGTGGAACAAGACATTTTTGAGCCTGAGGCAGACAATACAAATTGTGTTCCTTTGAGGGGCAAAATAAAAACATGACTGACAATTTACTGCCTATTAACAGTGCCCCCAAAATCTGGCACCGAGGCTAATTTACTAGAAAATACAAAAAAAGCAGACTAATTCATAAATAATGCTTAGCTGCAGATGTCCAATTCTTACCAACAGAAGGTTGTTGTTTTTCTTAAGAAAAGGGAGGAGTGCGGCAGAGGGACGGGGAGACAGAATTCAGATACAGTAACTCACATAACCGGTTAGAAGAGCCAACTGTCCAGCTTCTCATACATAGAGTGCAGGGAGGTGCAGGCAACAAAATGCAAGATATGCTATTAACAACATAAACCAAAGAGTGCAGCAAAAAGAAGACAACTCACAGGGTGGGCATGGCCTGAATACTAGACAAACAGAAATTTTTAAATATACGTGCATTTAGACCTGGAACAACACACATTATATTTTGAAAACACCTCTCTCTTGAACCTACATTAGAGGTGGGAGGAGACATGACTAGAGGGACAAATTAAAGCTGAAATCAAACAAGCCTAGTTTAAGTGACTTAATTTCTGTTGAAAACCGCAGGTCAAGTTTTTCAGTGACATGCAAAACTAATTACAATCATTAGTTAACAGAGAACCATCTGTATACCCAACAATGCTAATTTGGTACCTGCTATGGGAGTCCACTCCATCTTACAAGGAGTGAATCAAAATCTGGACCAAGTTGTAACAGGAAGGTATATTTTGTCCTGCCTACACTGAAAATGTCTCCAGCTCAGTTCACTCTACATCACCCATTTCAGAGCAAAGGCCGTGATTCTCATCCTCACTCAGAATAGACAAGGGGAAGGAAGCAATGCTGTGAATTTTCTGCCCTGTTTGCAAACACATCTCCACCCCACAAAAAGTCAAAAGAGAAAATAATTTGCCAAACCAACCACAGAAGCAGGGAGGGATAGGAGCTGGTACAAAACAGCCAACATGTAAAGATGTACAGTAAAGGAGTTTCAGGAAATAATGAAGTCCCTGGACCCACTCCCCCTGTTTACCCTGAAAATTTTCACAGACAAAAAAAGTCAGCACAGATCTGTCTGGAATTAATCTAAGTGAATGAGGTTCATAATAGCATGAAATTTATTGTTTGCTCCCAGAAGGACAACTTGCATTATAAAGAGAAATCTCACATCAAGACATATGCTACCTTGAGCTACATAATATTAAAAAGAGAGCTGTAGCTAAAACAAGGCATTTGATAACCATGCAACAAAATGTACAAGGAAAAAGATGCACATTTTACACCTCAAAACCTGAATTCAAGTTTGGCACACCAACTCAGTGTGTTGTTGTTAGAAGAGTCATTGCTTTTATGAATTGGTTTGGTTGTAAGTACATCATCATTCCTCATGCCACAGAATTCAGCCCAAGTTCAGGTAGTAGGAGAGAGAATGATTTAGTTTACCACGATAGCAAAACCAAGAACCAAGGCCTCATTATTTATTGTCCTTCCACCGTCTCTCTCTCTTGCTCCACACTCAAATGTTAATATTGCCAATCCTTATATCATGGTAGAAAGGAGAGACCAAAGTTAAGATGGCACATAAAAAACGAGACAACTTTGCTCCATCGGAGGCAAGCAAAAGCCTCCATTCTGCTGCAGTCACTTGGCAAGCACACACCTCACTGACTCAGCAAGCATCCAGCACCTCTTGTCAATTACATCAAGACACTGCTGATGCTATAAGGGCTGTTTCAACTAAGATGCAGCAAGGGAACATGGATACAGGGAGCCTGAACCCCCCACTCTTGCCCAGAGAGGTCAGCATTCCAAATCAGGTTTCTTGTACACTGCAGGAGCTGTTTGCATCTATCACAGGTTGCATGACATATATTTGCATTTAAATATAAAAGACGAAACTTCAGACTGATTGGTGAAAATCAGGTACTATAAATACCAGGGTAATTTTTGTTGGTGGTGGTATTGTTTAAATATGATTACATAGAGAGTAGAATATAAAGTGAACAACAGAATTCACAAGAAAATAGACGCACCATGTATCCAAAAAGCACACAAGCAATATTGCTGCTAATATGGCATGTAAGTTAGCATCATCCAACTAAACAAGAGGAAAATCATTTGCATCATGGGCAAACAGCATGGTGATGGGAGATCCTGATTATGGATGAGTCCTGTAAGAAAGGCCAGAGGCATACCAGCTGTTTCAAGGGCAGAGCAAGGGACTGCCCTTGACAAACCAATAGACAAAGACTTGGGCTATTTTGTTCCTCTTGACAGTGAGCCAAGGTCTCCTTGGTCTATTCTGGTCATGAGATTCTGACAGCAGCCCCACAAATCATCTGTACACTTCTGATACATCCTCCCTCTAATCCAGAACCAGCAGAAATTTAACCCTTATGTTACCAAGGCAGAAGATGACTAAAGTATCATCCAAAGAGCTAATAAAAGTGATTGTTCACACTGCAGAACAACCCATTTCACTGATCGGTAATGGTTTGGGTACCAAGGGAACCAATACATCTGAAGAAGTGGGCAGAGGTGGGGCAAGAAGCTCCGTATTTCATGGCACTTTTGGATGAGCATTCCAAGTGCAAGAGGGAAATGAGAATAAGATGGAAGAAAACCTTAACTCAGAAGAAATGCGGAGGGGGATTCCAAGCTCAGCACATGCCAGCATTATTAAAGTCATTTCTATAAATATATTACAGCACAATCCTAGAGATGGGGGCAAAATTTGGTTTAGTCCACATTTAAAGGTAAGCCTATCCAATTTACACTTTCTGAAACAATACACAAACAAAAACACAGATATACTTCAAAATGTCATGCTTCTCTGAATTTTTCAATTCAATTCTCCAGCTAAGTAATGTGGTACTATAGGGTAAAGTATACATGAAAGTGCATATATTAATGAGGGACAATTGCTTCCAAGAATGTATATATTCGAATAAATTCACACAAAAATGTTGACGAAACTTTCGTGAGGCGTTTTTTTAAAAAGCATTCACAAATTGATATGGAAATCTGGAGAACTTAACATAAGATTGGCAAAATGATGAATCAAGAAAAAGCAAAATTGACAGATTCCCCCATCCCTAATCCTAACCCTATCTACTCAGAAATACATCCTACTGAATGCAATGGATCTTACTCCCAGGTAAGCAGGGTTAGGGTTATAGCCTAAATCATTCTTCCTATGAGAGGCTTGCATTAATATTCCAAGCTCCTGGGTGGTAAGAGTGGGGCCTGTCCAAAGCTTTACTCAAAGACAGATTTCAAGACCAAGCTCAAGAATCTGATCCATTAAGGCCACAATACTTTTCAGCTGTTCCCCTTCCTCTGCTTTGTCACAGGCCATAATAACCACAAAACAGTGTTAGAAACTGAGATATGAAAGCTAGGAGCTAAATGGCACTTTAAACCTAGGATTATGGGTGCAACAACAGAATGTCTAGGTATGCTTTTTTATAACAAGAAGACAAAGCTGAAAATGAATGAACTGCAACTAAAATATTATGTTCATTTTTCACATGGTCTACTCCTTCCCCTTTCTACCCACCCCCCTAATATTCTTAAGAGGATCTCTTCTCCAGTCTTCAGAGAGTAGCTGGAAGTGGGGAGGCAGAAAAAATTCCTCCGTTCCTTCCACTCTGTAGTTTTAATATGAAATCTTAGGCACAGTACTGCACCCAGAGCTCAGAAACTGCTTGCGCTAATGAAATTATGCGCCTAGAACAACGGGAGTTTCGAACACTGCCACAAACAAGCTTTATTTCCACATCAGCGAAGTTAGTTACACGAACTGTTATGAACAACCATAAACATTACACTGAACAAGACGCAAGGATATTGCAGTAAACACATAAAGTAGCTAAGATAAACACCACCTCCTGGGCAACAAGCAGTGTGTAAACTCACCAACTGCAGTTCTTTACTGAATACACTTGATAGATTCCCTTTCCCTAACAAGCAGTTTCAACGTTTACACTAAGCTTTACCAAAGCCATAAAAAACCCTCACACAAACATTTACATCTCTACAGAGGTTTGGTTTTTTTTTTCATCCTAAAGGATCCCTAAATGCCTGGTAAACCATATCCAGAAATGCAGCTTTGTTTTACAGAACCTGGCACATAACACTGTATTAAACAATTCTGTATACTGTATAAGAATCAGGATCCAGCCTTAATGAATAGAATTCAAGTTCTTTTTTTCACGTGCTGAACTTGCCAATAAAAATCAATGGGGCTTATGCCACAAAGTGTTTTATAGTCATTTATATTCCATGGTTCCAGATAACCAAGAAAAAAATCCTCAAGATTTTTTTCCTCAAAAAAACCACACCATGCACATTTCTTGGTTGCACATAGCTTTCTTTCTCGACTTCTGTTAAAACGTATAATGGATTCAAAGCTACAGCTGAAATGCAGTAAAGGGAGACTAGTGGGACTGAAGGGACCTTCTCTATCTTTTATTCCTGTTGGTTTTCCCACTAATATTATCCCTAAGCGTTTTCCTCTTCCAGTGAAGAAAAAGACAGACACACCCAGTATTTAAACCCACAGGTGAAAAAGCAGCTGAGGAAGCAATTTTCAGCAGAATTAGGTGAGGTGAAGCCATTTGCTTCAGGCAGAATATCTTACCCTGTCCTGACACCAAAACAGCCTCATTGCCCTCACCACTGCACCCTCAATGTTGCAGCCTTTCTGCTGCTGTTGCATTACTGCGGCAGCACAGGAGTAGCTGCAGATGAGAGTATAGTTGCAATGACAGGGTTGGCAGTAGCGGGGGCACAACAGTGGGGGCAAGGAGTGGTGGGGTCCCGGATCTGTGGTGTGGATGGTCAGGGCCTTTTGCGCACAGCACCAAAATGTCTCTGGCTGGCACTGCTGGAGCAGAAAAGATTAACTCACCCCCCCCAAAAGCCACATCTTCTACAGTAGGCAACAATCTCCAGTTGCATCTTCTAAGTATGTGGGTCAAACTATGTGCAACTTAACACTACGTTTAAATCAACTTTGAGTGAGCTAGGCATGCCAGAACTCCTAACCAAGATCTTAAGCACTTTAGAGTACCAATGAAACAAGCAAGAGTAGCCTTTGCCAGCCTGGTGCCATCCAAATGCTTTGGACTATAATTCCCATTTGCTATGCTTGTTGGAAGTGATGGGAGCTGTAGACCAAAAAAAATTGGATGGTACCAGGTTGAAATGCAGCTGAAAGGTTTTGGGTGCTCTTTTCAAGAAACACAGCCTAAACCCAAAATAAGTGAACTTCAGAAATATGGCCCAAGAGAATGTGGGGGCACTATGAATCTTTGGGGGGGGGGGTCCTTCCATAAATAGTATTTGGCAGCATCTATGAATTTGGTTTTCCCCAAATTCTTATTACTCCAAGAAGAACAAAAGTCCTGAAGTAATATAGCCTGGTGTAATACCTTTTCTTTCAGTGGGTATACTCTAATATAAATGGTTTGAAGATCATGAAATCAACTACTGTACACATTACATTCATTTAAAAAAAAACCAGAAAGAGAATAATTAATGATGTGATCATCAATACTCCCTGGAAGTTAGAGAAATAAAAGATGCAATTATGAACCAGGACAGTGCAGGAAAGCAAAATGATCTTCCCACATTTGTCTGTACACAGAGCATTCTGGGAAAGCATTACACTCCAGATCTATTACTTCTTTCAGTTAATAAAACAGTACCAGAGGATTAAGGTGTCACAGGAAGAAGGGATGATGCAAACTTATGATCTGAGACTACAACTTGCAAAGATTTACTCAAATGTGCACTGTAATGCACCACTGCTCCATAAGACTGCTGTGAAAATTGCTCTCGGTGTACAAAATAAAATTAAGTTCCAACGTATGTTTTGTAGGCTTAATAAATGTTTGACCATACAGGCACCAGAGCAGGATGCTGCTGCTTGTGGGAATGTGAACAACTACAAACAAAGTGTTAACAACAACAAAACCACTCTCTCACTTATAGCAGATACTAAATCAGAGTACTGAATGTTAGCAGATATTTCAAAAGGTTGCTGGAACTTACAGTTCATTAAGCCCTATTTGGTTAAAACATAAAGTGCTTGAAATAGTAATCTAAGCTATAGTTTTAGATGTATTCAAAAATAAATTACATGGACAAACCAGCATTAAAACGTGGATGTTCATAACACATTGTACAGGAATGCAGCTTGGCCTCTTGGTTTTATATCCTTTCAAGCTCTGATTGAAAGGAGTTTCTATATCTTGTGGATGTGAGGGAATGGGGTGAATCCAAAAATGTGACAACTCTTTGTTATCTAAAGACTAGGAATAACCAAAAATATTATCAGATTTTGCCAAATGAAGGGTTTTTAGGTATTTGAGTGGAGGTTGGAAGTCCCAAGGTTCTTGGTCCCACCAGCTCTCAGCTACTGATTTCACCCTTGCAGTGCAATATAACAACAGCAGCCTAAAGAGATGACCACCAATTTGGGTTGGAGGTACAGTGGAACCTCGGGTTAAGAACTTAATTCGTTCTGGAGGTCCGTTCTTAACCTGAAACTGTTCTTAACCTGAGGTACCACTTTAGCTAATAGGGCCTCCCGCTGCCGCTGCGCCGCCAGAGCACACTTTCTGTTCACATCCTGAAGCAAAGTTCTTAACCCCAGGTACTATTTCTGGGTTAGCTGAATCTGTAACCTGAAGTGTCTGTAACCCGAGGTACCACTGTATTGGACGAAGGAGGGGGCTATCAATGGCTTCTGGCCATGATGGCTATGCTCTACCTCCACAGTTGGAGGCAGCAATGCTTCCAAAAACCAGTTGCTGGACGACATGGGAGGGGAGAGTACTCATGTGTTCATGTTTCACTCGCTGGTTTCCCACAGGCATCTGGGTGGCCACTGTGAGAACAGGAAGCTGGACTAGATGGGCCACTGGTGTGATCCAGCAGGCTATTCTTGTGTTCTTATAAGATAACAGTTTAGGCATATCATGAACCCATCATTAAAGTGTAAGAGTAGAAAGAAGCTGCATCTTAGAAAGGGTGCAAAACTACTGTCCTATAGCATGTTCCTAAGCATCTTTGCTCAAAAGTAAACCCCTCTTAGTTCCAAGGGACTTACTCCTTGTAAGTCTGTTTAGAGCTGCAACAGCTCTAGTCTGCAAAGTTATAAAACAAGTTATGGATAAACGAGGCTGGGACCTTTGTTCTACAACACATTTACTTGCAAGCGAATCCCATTGATTTCTCTGAAATTTACTTTGAAATAAGTACATTTAGGATTGCAGCCAAAGACTCTTGGATAAAAATAGCAAGGAGGCTGCACTCATACCAGTGCAAAAATAAAGAGTTCTACCAGCAACGTGCCAAAACAGAAGTGTATGGTTAAATATTACATATTCAGCACACAATAAAAAATTAATGAGCACAGGGGTATATACAAATGTTTTCTGCATTAGGATTTGGAGTAAGCTAATTTTATTTTATTGATCTGAAGAGGCAGGAAGCAATAGAGTCATAAAATAAAATGCCAATAATTATATCTAGAATAATTCTATATGTTTTCCTTAAAGGGATGTTCCCAGTTTGAAAACACTGACATGGAGTATTTCTCCACATCTGCCTGAACCACTTGGGTGTCACCAGTTCAAGTACCTCTAAGATCTACACCAAATAACAACTTTAAACTGCAGCAGGGGATCCAGATAGCACTACTGACCAAGTGCACAACCAGAATGTTGTATTTATAGCATCCACTTTGGACTCCACAACTCAATTTGTGCTTCATGAGGTACAAGGTATCCTGCAGCGCCTCTTCTTATCCAACACGTTAAAGCTGTTGCAGTAGGAAAATACAGATTATTCCAGAGCATAGAAGGTCAAAGGACTAAAACGTCAATTCCTATAAACACAGTAATCCCACAACGTCTCCCTTTATGGAAATGTTGATTTAACAAAGCAAGGGATCCAGGCAACACGAAGGCAGATTAAATCAAATGTGTATGGTAATGACAATTTGAAGAAGTTTAACACACACAAAGGATCTGATGTTGCAAAGATTTTGGCACATGTTTATCTTTCTGCTCCTATGCAATCTCACTGAAATATTACAGGAAGAAAGTCAAAGTCAAAAGTATGCAAAAGCTAGAAATGAAAGATACAAACTTCACTGCTTTTGAGCCACTCAAGGCAAGTCTTTACCTTATCATGGACTATTTACTACCAAATCTGTGCAGTGCCATAGCAGCAAGAGTAGAAAAAATAATATATTGTCAGAAATATGAACATAAAAGCAAAAGCAACAGGAAAAAAATCAGAAGTAATGGGGGTGGGGCAGAGACGTTTTCTCCCGATATAGGATGCAATCCTACCTAGGAGTGAGCACCACCGAATTCAATGTGGCTTGCTTCTGTGTATGTATGTCCAGTATTGCACTGCTTCATATTTAGATGGGCTCAGAATATCTCTTCATTTTGTCCATTATTTTAAAAGGATTTAAATTCCTCTCAACACTGAAAAGTCAATGACCAATGAAAATGAATGCTTAAAGCAAGAACCTAAGTATTTATTTATTTTTAGGATACATATTACACTACTCTGTGTCCAGGGCAGCTGTCTACCAGCTCCATCTGGTATGCAGGCTGAGATCCTACCTGCCCACGGACTGTCTCACCAGAGTGGTGCAAGCTCCTGCTATTTCCCGCTTAGTCTACTGCAATGCACTCTATGTGGTAACTCAGAAACTACAACTAATCCAGAATGCGGCAGCTAGAATGGTGACTGGCAATGGCCACCAAGACCATATAACACTGGTCCTAAGAGACCTACATTGGCTCTCAGTACGTTTCTGAGCACAACTCAAGGAATTGGTGCTGACCTTTAAAGTCCTAAACAACCTCGGCCCGGTATACATGAAGGAGCGTCTCCATCCCCATTTTCAATCCGGACACTGAGATCCAGCTCCGATGGCCTTCTGGTGGTTCCCTCACTGAAGAAATGAGGTTACAGGGAACCAAACAGAGTGCCTTCTCGGTAGTATCACCTGCCCTGTGGAACGCCCTCCCATCGGATGTCTAGGAAATAAACAACTATCGCCCTCCCATCAGATATCAAGGAAATAAACAACTTTCTGACTTTTAGAAGACACCTGAAGTCAGCTCTATATCGAGAAATAGTTAATGTCTGGTGTTTTACCATTTTTTCTATATGCTGTAAGCCACCCAGAATGGGTGGGGTATAAATAATAAAATATATTAAAGAAATAGCAGTGTTCAAGAGTTCCCGGAACAAACACATAGCACACGCACCCACGTCTTCAAAGCACCCATGTCTTCAATTCTAGCCCAAAATTCCTTTCAACATGTACACACACCACACACACACACACACACACACTTTAATACCTATATTTTATTTTATTTTTTAATTACAGTTTTATGTATATTCTTTTTAGTTGATTTATAGGTATTAGTTGTGTTTTATCTATAATTTTATTTGAACACTGCTTGGGGAGCCTTTTTAATCAAGTCGTATTGGGTAGTTCCATAGAAATGTCAACCTATAGACTCAATTTTCATTTTCATATGTAGTTAACATGTTCTATATAATTTCAAAGATAATTTCTCCACGTTTCATTAATTGGCAACTGTTTTTCAAAATGGCATTTTACAAGTGAGTAAAACAACCACATGCAAGAAGCGTCACATACAAGATGACCCAGAATTTCTCTGATTTTTCCCCCTAAAGTGCAGTTAAAGACCTCTCCAAGAAAACAGAGAACAAGCTAATGAGCCTTTAGTGTACTTATAGTTTTGCTGACAATAAATTTTATAGAATCATAGAATTGTGGAGTTGGAAGGAACCACAAGGGTCATCTAGTCCATTCCCTTGCAATGCAGGAATATGCAGGTGGCCTGTATGGGGATCAAACCCACTAAATCAGATTCAGACAGTAAAACCTATGCTGCTTGAGTGTGTTACATTTGTTACAAAAGCACATGCTTTTCCCCGCTCAACAAAATCCAAGAAAAGTTATTGAGGTTGCAAGAATGTTACATTAGTTACATATTTCAATACACAATAAAAAGGAAGTATTTAAACTACTACTTGATAATTTTTGTAGGAAAGATCAAGGCAGCTAACCAACTGTTTAATGGTAATTGATGCTCAATACTATTAGCTGAAACACAAAATATTATGTAAAGAAGCTTATAAATGTTACATTGGTCACCACAGAATGGTCAGCTTGCTTGTACTATCACATTTTCATGGGGGGAATATATAAAGCTAAAGTAGATACGAGAGATCACCAGCAGCTCTGAGGTATTTAACATAAATTGTGTTTAATAGCACAGTAAACAACTCTTCTCTACTGACTGAAAGTAAAACATATCATGAAAAAACAATAGTCCTTTGCACAGAACTAAGAAACTGTATTTCTCAGAAAGGAAGAACATGATGTTCCCATTTTCAGATTGCCACAATGATGAGCACCAGTGGTGATGCCCACACTGAACCACACCAGCTATGTTCATTCACTCATATATAGTTCTTACCTATAAACGAGCTCTCAAGAAAACATTTACCACTTTCCAATTTACAAAAGCAAATTACTACAGTAGAACCTCGACTTATGTACAGCTCTACTTACGTACGATTCCAGTAGTTGGTTACGTACCTTCAGTAGATGCTTTGACTTATGAACTTTCCGCTAGATACGAACACCCGGCCGGCTGCAGAGCAGCGCTGAGGCCTCTGCTGCCAGGGAGAGGGCCCCCATCCCACCTTCAAAGCTGTGGAAGAGGTGCCGCCTGCAAGAGGCACAGCAGGGCGCACTGCAGCCCCAAACCCCGCCAAGGAACTAACCCGAGAAAGTCCAGAGAAGAACCTGGCCTGGCAAGAAAAAAAAAGTGACCCTGGCCAAACTGAATCAGCTCTTTACTGACCCTTGCCCCACCCCCAGCTTGTAGCCAGGTAAGCCCACCCACCCTCAGTGCACGTAAGAAAAAAAATGTTAATTTTTTTCATCTACAATACTGTCTTATTTATTTTATAGTACAGTACATTGATTATTGCCTTTGTTTTATGGATCTATGGTCTCGTTAGTAAAATTTAGGGGGTGTTTTTCATTGTCAATTCACTTTTCCATTACTTTCTATGGAAAAGTGTACCTCTACTTATGTACATTTCTAGTAATGACCGGACCTCCGGAACAGATTATGCTTGTAAGTAGAGGTTCCACTGTACGTAAATACTTTGGAGCAACAATGCCAACAGAAATGTCAAACGCAACAACCTTATTGCTCTTCAAAGGCATGAGCAGGCATTTAAAAGCAAAGAAAGCTAGCTTATCACTCCGATGAACTCCAAATATGTTGTGTGTGCAATTCTCCTTGAAAGAAACTGTTTACAAGCACTCTTGAATACTGTATTTTAACAAGTATAATAGTAGGATCCTGAGAAATAGATGAGTCACCAGAAAAAGTCGCTAAATATCCCCTAAGGGGTACCAGGGGGAATATTGCTTATTTGCCATAAGATGTAAAATGTTCCCTAGTGGTTAAGACTTGGACCATGGAGCCAAGAATATGCCATCTACTCATTCTACTGCAAGCCCAAACTGCTGAGTACCCCTACTTCTGTTGCATAATATGGATGCAAGCTATTTTACCTCTCCTCCAAGAGACCTTGCAAACAGTACCCTGTGTTACAAAGATTTGAACATTTGTACTCTATACCACTAAAGGGACTGGGGCACAATGTAATCACCTTTTCTGCCAATCAGTGAGGAAAAGGCAATGCAAAGGAGATGGAATACTCTATAGCTCAGACAATGCATAGTACGTTTTGGCTGGCCTCATGTATCAGCCAATACATAAAATAAATTAAAGGCTGTCATTCCTACATAGCAGCTTTCAATGTAGACATTGCTGATCACCTGACAAGTCTAGTCAATTGCAACTCAACACTAGCCCAGATTAAAGTCACAATGTTGAACAAGTTCTCACATATGGATCATTCCACATCAAATCTCCTGGTGTCATGTGCTCTCACGACTCAGATTTTCTTCAAAAAAAAGTTTATGAGATAACCTCAAATTATTTTTTAAAGATTTTTTTTGGTCCAAAATTTGGCTCAGGAGAATTTTTTTTAAATTTTGATTTTCACATGATTTAGGCTAATGCAATTTCTGCGTCAGTTTTGAAAAAACCTCCTGTTTCACTTATTTTTCAACCAATTGGGTTTGTTTTCATATCAAAACAAAGCTAATTGTGGTCCCTTTCAAAATAAGGTATAAAAATGATATTAAGTGCCACAGAAAAGGGTCATCGACCATTCAAAGTCAGTTTTTGTCATTTTATTCCCAGTAGGTTCAATAAGCCATAGCACGCGAACCACAACTAGCAAGTTTCATACTTTTTTTGTAGAATGGGAACAACCTTGGTGGGATATTCACAGCAGAAAGAACCACAGGTGAACAGAGAAAATAAAGATCACTGGGAGGCCTGCTCAGAAACATTTCACGTAGACTGTACTGTATATCTTTTGAAAGCATATGTCACTGCTATGTATATCAAGCATATACTATGAGTAAATAAATAAAGTTTGTTTCAAAAATAAGTTTATTACAAAACAGCTGATATGGTATTTGAATGGAGTTTGTTTTTTTTATGACTGCTTCCCACATCCACCCCTCTGGAAGAGGCAAAGGAGATTTTTTTTTTAAAAAAAGTCCATACATTAACTACTCAGTACATACATTTGTTAAAAGCTAGATGGTGTCATACTCTCCAAGCAGTTGTGTCCTTTTGTCCAAACTGTCATTGCTTAACAGAGAACAGATCTAGACAGTCTCTACAGATGCACCAGAAGCCTAGATCTAGCATGCTGATTCTGCCGTCATTCTGAATGCATTGGTTTATAATTAGAAAATCTTGGACAAAAAAAACTGAGAACATGTAATTATTTTTGCTACTGATATAGGCATTGAGAGAGTGGCTTACACAGACAAAAGGAAGTATAAATCTGTTTTGCTGCACTGTGATGAATAACTGTTGAAAAGGCTTTGATACAAGTGAAGAGGGAAATGCTGCTTCCTTTTAAAATAGATGGTACAAATACCAACCAATGGACAATGCAATCCTGAAATCAATGCCAAGTCCCATCTATTTGAGTAAGACCTGCAGCACTTCGAGGCTCTGGTACACCATGTAAGCCTTCCAATGTCAAGATGAAAACTGTTCTGATTCTCACCATATTTAACAGTGCTTCCCTTCTGTCATTCAGCCTTTGCTGTTCTCTAGTTCAGAAATAGATCCATGACAGTCTACAGCTCTTGTCAGGAAGCTTTGGGTAACTTCCCTTCCTACAAGAAACAATAAAATTCTGTTCCATGGTGTCATGGGAGCGGTACAGTACTTCCCTCCCTGCTGTTGCTCCTTCTGTACAATATACTTTTAGTACAACAGTTTAGTACACAGTTGTTGTCCATTTACTGCCCTGCGTCCAGCAGCCTTCTTTAAAGGATGCCCTTCTGGGCACACTGAATTTCCCACCAGCGAATGAACTGTGCTTCGTACCTAGGGAAACTGTTGCATGTTCCGCTGCTCAAATAGCTGAGTCACTGGTACTGTAGTTGTCCTGTGCAATGCCTTCAAACAAGTTATTACTGATTGTCACCAAACTTGGATGGCCTTAAATTATGAATTTTAGACAAATTCATAAGGAAATGGCTACCAATGGCTACCAGTCATGATGATTACCCTTGAGGTTAGTCAAGAGGCTGCAACTAATGCAGAATGTGGTGGCTAGGCTGCTGCTGGCAGCAAACTACCTTCACTATATAGCACCTTGTTTGCATGATTTGCACTGGCTGCCAATCCATCACTGGGCTAAGTTTAAGGTTTTGGTACAAACATATAAAGTTCAGGGCTAGGTTACTTGAAATATCACCTTATCCCTTATATATCCAGTAGATAACTGCATTCTGAACCAGAGTTTTGCTCCAGCTTCCAAAAATATCAGAAGCCTGTTCCACAGTAACTTGGAGCAGGGCTTTCAGGGTGGCTGCCCCTTTGGAGGAACAGCATTCCTGTTTAAATACAACACATGTCCACTGTCTGTTCTTTTCTGGAGACGATTGAAGAATTTTTTTGTTTCAACAAGCTCATCTAGCAGGATGAAAAGATCTCTTTGCCTTGGGTCGTTTAATAATAATAATAATAATAATGAATTTTATTTATACAATACAAAATGAACACCCTTTTTTGTTTGGGATACTGTTTTAAAACTATGATCAGCTGCTTTTATGTTATATCTATAAAACACCTTGAGACACATGCAAAAGGTGATTAACAAATTCATAAATAATTATAATTATATTTACCAGCTTAAGTATCAGAGGCAATATGCCTCTGAATACAAGCTGCTGGGGATCATGAGTGGGAGATGAATACTGCCTTCATGCCTATGGAAACCCCTACTTGGTTGTGAGAAGAGGATGCTGGACTGGATCTTATGCTGGACTTATCCCACAGGGTCTGGGATGAGTGACACATCTGTCCTCCCTTACAAGTAATTCTTGGCTTTGAAGAACAATGTGTACTGAAGGTAGCTGTGCATATTCTGTGCAACCCCAGTGTTAAAACTCCACTTCCAGTGCCGATATTTAAAAAGTCTAAAGAACACATAACCTTACACGTTCTTTCCACTGGTCTCACTGCTCCATCATTTCAGGATTATTATTTTTATGCCATTATGGGAAAGTGTCCTTCTACAGTACAAAGCCAAATTAGAGTGCTCCCTACCCCATTTAATAATAATAATAATAATAATAATAATAATAATTTTTATTTATATCCCACCCTCCCCAGCCGAAGTCGGGCTCAGGGCGGCTAACAACAATAAAATAATGCAACATTCTAAAAACATTTCATTATAAAAATTAATTAAAATCAAATTGATGGCCACCATTAAGCAAAATTTACCCAAAAAAATGAAAACAAGAGAATGGCCATCCCCTTCACATCACCACCCATTATATGAGAACTGGATAAAAAATTCCAGGTCCTAGACTGGGACTTATGAGGACGTCACACTAATCATGCATGGTAGTTTGAGCACAATGCTTCTGTTTCTACAGAAATGCCTACCTTTCACTGGTCTACAGAGAGAGAAATCCTGTGACGACAGAAGAATTGTTTCTAATGCTTGGAAAGTTAGGAAAGAGCATGCAGTTCTGCAGGCAACCACCCACGCATTTCCTAAGAGTCAGGGGTAGCCAACATGGTGCACTTCAACTGGTGTTGGGACTACAACTCTAATCATAAATGACCACTTGGCTATGCTAACTGGAGTTGAAGGCAGTGGCAGTCCAACAAATTAAGGGTGTCTCTGGAGCTACCCTTGGCTCTCCTAAAACCATTTTTCAACGGATTCAACTGATGCTGAAGAGTCAAAGGCCAACCAGCGAAATAAATAAGTCTATGAAAGCTACTAGCCTCCTTACAAACTGAACATAATTGCAAATTGAAATCTCACTTTATTCACTAAGGCTAATCTGTGTAATGAGGAGGGGCACTTCCAACCCTAACACTGCCAGCCACATCACAAACATAGTTGGGCACCAGGAAGGAAGTGAACTAATGGAAGTGAAGCAGCCAATCCAATTCTGACAGTGGCATTTCATGTCTCATCACCTATGGCTCCCAGGCAAGTGCTTAAATACAAGGCTGTCGTGGACCAACTCACTTATCATTCTGTCCAATTTCAGAACAAGCCTTGGGCTGACAAATACATGCAGCACTTGCAAGGAGTGAACAGCTAAGGGTGCTCAAATAGCAAGGGGGACAAAATGGGATGAAATGGGTGGAAATGAAGCATTATACACACTGTGTACACACTATATACATTTAAAGCACATTTAAAACACATTCAATCCCACAAATAATTCTGGACAATGTAGTCTACTGCAAGCAGGATTACAATCCCGGTAATGCTTAACCAACTACAGGGCCCAGAATTATTTGAGGGAAATAATGTGTTTAGAATATGTTTTAAATGTATAGTGCGTGTACAGCCAGGAAAGCTCAGCAGAGGTTCAACATTAGACACACTTTTTCCAAGGCTGTAAAACCAAGCACAACTGTTTAAGGAAATCCCAAAACTGATAACAAGCACAAGGGAGTGCTGCAGACCCGAATTAAGGGAGCATTGGCAAAGGCACAAAACCAATTGCAGTGCAGCTGGTGGAGTTCTGCATCTGGATCATAGCAGCAGGGGTCTCAGTCCTTCACTCTCAAGCTTCAGCAGCACAACGGTCCCCTGCCAACGCACCACATGCTGTGGTAACCAAATCACATAATCCAAGAAGAAGAGGAGAAACTAGAGTCACAAATACCTTGCTTACTAAAATACCCACAATGTGATTTGAAAAACTACACCACAGTAAGATGCGTCTCTTCCTTTTAAATCACTAAAAGTATCAAGGAGTTGTAAAAGTTCAGCACTTCACACATAACTATGAGCATGGCGACTCTTACTTAATAGTTGCATGTAGTCAAACCAGCACAATAGCAAAACTGATCCCTGCATTCCTGTAAAGTTCTAAAAAGAAAAACAAACAATTCTTAACTCCCATCAGTAAACAGTTGGCATGAGATAGTGTTGAAATGTAGGTAACTCTGTGACTCCCAGTTCTTCCCTGCATTTGTAAACTGCACAACAGTAAGTATTACACTCTGATCCTAAGCATGATCACCTGCAAGAAACTCCCATTCGAATCATTTAGTTGCTTCCAAGAATGTTTAGAGTTCAATCCATGCACAGTTCAACTCTATGGAAATGATACTTCCTATCCAAAGTGAAACGCATCGTTTTGTCACACACAAATGTTAATATTGCTAAAACAAATCTGTTAGCACATCTTAGTGAGGTATTCATGATTCACATTTCTGACCCCAATGACTTCAACTGTGTTAAAAAAAAATAGAACAAACGGTCAGAGACACTTAATCTTTTCTATCTCATCAGAGTACAAGAATTGCTACCCATAATTAACAGACCAAAACTTATTTTTTTAAGTTTTAAGACACTAGGATTAGAATATCCAAGTACTTACAGTTGAAACAGATTACACAGAAATAGTTACTCTACTATCGTATAAAAACTGTTTTTGAATGTGTGTTTCAAAGACTATTTTGTTGTACTAAAACAGAAACAATTAGCATAAAAGCAGTAAATAATCTGGATAAACTATCAAATCAGATCAAATGCAGGTATCCTGGGCTGCAGTCTTATTTGAGAATAACCCCAAGTGAACTTAAATTCTATAGCATGTTGGTTTGGGCTGCCTGAGAGGGCTTTATACACTTTTCAGTGCTCCTGTCCTTCTGAACAAGAAAGTTCTCCTAAAACAAACTTCCCCGCATGCTTTCAGAAGAACCAGTGTTCAAGTCAATACCTTGGAAATTAAAGGAACTTCACCACAGTGAAGTCCAGCATTAAGAAGGTAGCACTAAAAATGAAGTATCTGAACTGTAGAATAATGAAGTGACTAAGGCTGTGGGGAGCATTGCTTGGTTTTTAAAGATTACTGCATGTTCTATACAACTGGGAAAGTGGACCTCTGGATCATAACCCCCCTTTTAAAAAAAGAGACACAGTAAAACTACGCTTTAATATTAAATACTGTTATTTTGACTGTGTGTGTTTCACAAAGAACACTATTTTGTACATAAACAACCAGCCCAACACGCTTCTTAAAACGAAACAGAAAACACACCCTATCCACGCCGGGTGGAAATAAGCTCTCAGCCAACCTTTATACCTCTGCATCACAAAAAGAGGAGAAGAAGAGAAACATTACAGGAGAAAGTAACGGCTTTCCCAGCTCCTTATAATAAAACCACTTCTACAGCTACAGTCCCTTGAAAGGTCGCTGGATCAGAGCGGACTTTCTCTCTCTCTCTCACACACACACACACACACTCACTCACATAAAACCCCTTTTAAAATCCGTATACATTATTCTCCCTTTCAACGCTCTGCAGAGGAGAAACAGGCGAGGCAAGGGGAGCGGTTCTGATTATTCTGCAAAAGCACCGAGGCGCTTAAGGCGGCACTGCTAAGGAGGACGAAACCCTCCTCGCACACTTACTCCTCACTCTCCGGGACTTTACAGCAACTTGCTTGGTTCAGCAAAATAAAAAAGCCGCCTTCCCCGAGAAGCGCCCGGCTCCTGGGCTGGGGCTCCTGACGCCGCCGCTCCGCCCGACCCCCGCAGCACCGAAGTTGCGAGTTCGAATCCGGCGCAGGGAAGGGAGGAAGGAGGCTGCACGCTTTTCTTCAACCCCCGCCCCGTCCAGGCACCCCCGCTTACCTCTCAGAGACAGCAGCGCCGCCAAAGGGGCCACCCAAAGCCCCCAGCCCGACGAGCCCTTGCAAGTCATGCCGGGCGCGGGGAGAGCAGCTGGCGAGGGCACCTCGGTCAGCGGCCGACGGCGCTTCCTCGGCTGGCAGGCAGCTCGCCTAGCGGGCGCCCCCCGAGGGGCTCCAGGTGCCTCGCCGCTCCGCAGCCCGGCCAAGCGGAGCTCCGAGCCGGGGCGGCTCCCGCTGCAGCAGCGAGCCGCTCCGGCTCCTCCCGCTGCAGCAGCTGCCGCCGCTGTCCCGGGACCGCCCGCCCGCCCGCCCGCTCTCGCACCACCGCCTGCTCCCCGGGAGGCTCTGGCGCTCCGGAGCCCCGGCAGCCCGGGGACGCAGCCAGGCTCGCAGCCGGCCCGAGAGCGCAGCCTGGCGGCCCCGCCGAGCTCCTGCGGCGCCGGAGGACGACGACGAGGAGGCGACGGTGGTGGAGGAGGAGGAGGAGGAGAAACGGCAGCGGCGGCGGCGGCAGCTTGCCTTTGGCCGCGCCACACGCACTCGCCGCCGCCCCCGCCAGCCTGGCTCGGGCTGCCCCGGGTGGGGCGGCGGGAAGGTGGGGAGGAGGAGGAGGAGGGGAAGCGCCCGGCCCGCTCGGCCTCAGGCGCCTGAGGGGGAACCGGCGAGCGACGCTCGTTTTCGCGCGCGCCAAAAAAAAAAGGCGGGCTTCTGGAGCCGCGCGCGGGCCGGAAAGTTTGGGGCCATCAACGTTCCTGGGGAGACTTACCAGCGGCTCAGGAAACGGGCTGAGGTGGGTTGGCGGAGCGGGGGGGGGGGCGGACGCGCCACCTAAAATGGAAGAGGGCGGGTTTTTCTTTTGACTCGCCTCCCTCTCCGGGGAACGGCCTCGCACGTGCGAGGGAAAACTGCTGAAGTTGGGGAACGAGGCTGCTTCGGCCGACGGGGTGTTTTAGGGAGAAAGGAAAGGTGGTGGTTGGAACTGCGCCCCCCCCCCACACACACACGGGACCCTCGGCGACGGCGGAGCGCCGCTCGGGGATCACGTGCAGCGGTTGCCCGGAGTTGCACCTGCATTCTCCTCCCGGTGACATTGCAAAAAAAGAGCCCGCCGGGGCATTGCTGGGGGGGGGGGGAGATGTGTGCGGAGCTCCTCTTGAGGGAGCTTTGGACGTACCGAAAGCAGTTTTAAATGTAAGGGGGGGGAGTTCCGAGAGAGATCAAAGTATGCATTTTAAAATAATAATAACTAAAAAAAAATCACCCAAATCAGCCATTCGCATCTCTGCAGAGCGTTGCCTGAGCTGCACGGAACCCGGGCAGAAGAAATGCATTCATTCTCACTTCAGAGACATTCTTGCAGAAGGGCTTGGAGCCACTCGTGCTTCCACTACTCACAGCTCTGGGTAGTAGCCAAAGCCTCAGAATGGAGATTGCAAGGTTACAAGTCTGATTCCCGTATGGGACAGCTGCATATTTCTGCATTGCAGGGGGGTTGGACTAGAGTCACTGAGGGTTCCTTCAAACTCTACAATTCTATGGTTCTAGGTTCTCTGGAGCTGAGTGCAAGCAAGACAGAAGTAAGGAAAGGTGGGGAAGGTGACAGTTTGCACATGTGATTTTGAAGGAGGAAAGTTTCTCCCTGCCACTCAACCTCATAGCAGAGCACTCCTAAGCATAGGAAACTGTCTATCTAGCTCAGTACTGTCAACACAGACTGGCAGCATCTCACTAGGGTTTCAGACAGGGAGTTTGTCTCAGCACATCCTGCAAATGCCAGGGATTAAACCTAAGACCTTTCCCTTTACTGAGCTGTAGCTCTTCCCCTGGAATTCCAGGTTCCAGCACAGGGCAGGAGCACTTTTCTCCCATGAGAAAGATGAAAAAAATGCATGTTTGTTGTTTTATTTGTCCCACGTGGGACACCTTGTGGTGATGTCCTCCACTCATCGCCTGGAGGCCACTATCAGGCTGCTCTTGAAGGTCCTTGGAAGCTTCAGCTTGGATCGTATTACATCATTGCTCCAGCTTCTGCATTGGCTTCCCATATACATTTTGAGCACAATTCAAAGTGCAGATTTAGATTTATAAAGCTTTATGCGGCTGAGACACAATATACTTTGACTCATCTCCCGTGTTCTTTCTCAGCCCTGAAGATGAATCCAGGGTGTCTTCAGTTGACAACCTCCAATGCATCGGGTGCAGGCAGCAATGGAATGAAGACATGTGCTCTTTCTAGGTGACTACACCATAATCTTAGGGATGCATAAGTGTTGGTGCATCCTTGAGAAGCAATAGTCCATCTTATACATCACAAATCCTAATGCATCTGGGCTAATGGTGATGTCAAAAACCCACCAGAATAAAACAAGCACTGATACTATCGCTGTAAGACTGAAGGAAAGTTGTGCAGGAGAAAATCAGTGGAGCTGGAAACTGCTTTAGTAGGCCTTTAGTTGTTGTGTATCTTCACGAAGATGTGCTGATTGCTATCAATCGCTGGCTTTCTTCATGACTTGCTCTGTTACCTAGTGCAACAATTCCACTTTTAAAAGGAAATTGACTTTTTGTGAAAACAAAAAAAAAAAATTCCTTCCAGTAGCACCTTAAAGACCAACTAAGTTAGTTCTTGGTATGAGCTTTCGTGTGCATGCACACGAAAGCTGATACCAAGAACTAACTTAGTTGGTCTTTAAGGTGCTACTGGAAGGATTTTTTTTTTGTTTTGACTATGGCAGACCAACACGGCTACCTATCTGTGACTTTTTGTGGTTAGGAAATGCATTGAAAAGTGTGGAATGAACAAATGGTTAAAGGGAAGATGTGTAAACACCCCACAAGCAAATCGGAACAAATGCAGGATGAATGTTACCTAATCCTCTTTGAAAGCCTTCTAGGTTGGTGGCCATCAGTGCCTCTTTTGGGAGCAAATTCCAAGTTTAACTAGGCGCTTCATGAATAAGTATTTTCTTTTGCCTGTGCTGAACCTTCCAACATTCAGCTTCACTGGATATCCACAAGGGAGAAAAACTTTATCTACTTTCTCCAAACCATGTATAATTTTATACCCTTTTTAATGTTGCCTCTGATTCATCTTTTCCCTAAACTGAAAAGCCTTTCCACAATGCTGTGGCCACTTTTCCTCAAAGGTGAGTTTCTCCATTACCTCGATCATTCTGGTTGCCCTTTTCTGAACCTTTTCCAACTCTACAATATCCTTTTAGAGATGAGGCAACCAGAACTGGATGCAGTATTCCAGACGTGGTTGCACCATAGTTTTGTATGAGAGCATTATGTTATCGGCCATTTCAATTTCAGTTTCCTAATGATCCCTAGCATGGCATTTGCCTTCTTCACAGCTGCAGTACACTGAGTCGACATTTTCATGGAGCTATCTACTACCACCCCATGGGATTGCTCACCACCAGTTCACGGCTCATGAGTGTATATGTGAAATGAAGATGATTAAATTTTTTTGTCCCAGTTTGCGTCACTTTACACTTGTCTAAACTGAATTGCATTTGTTATTTTACTGCCCACTCAGGTTTGGATAGGTTCTTTTGCAGCTCTTCGCAATCTCTCTTAACTTTACCAACCCCAAACAGTTTAGTGTCATCAGCAAACTTGGCCACCTCACCTCCCTTAACTCTAAAAGAGATCATCAGGGGGTTTGGGTTGGGTGTCCATCAATATGCGGATGATACCCAGCTCTACCTCTCTTTTAAATCAGAACCGGTGAAGGTCCTATGTGAGTGTCTGGAGGCGGTTGGAGGATGGATGGTGGCTAACAGATTGAGGTTGAATCCTGACAAGACAGAAGTACTGTTTTGGGGGGACAGGAGGCAGGCAGATGTGGAGGACTCCCTGGTTCTGAATGAGTAAATGCGCCCCTGAAGGACCAGGTGCGCGGCCTGGGAGTCATTTTGGACTCACAGCTATCATGGAGGTGCAGGTCAATTCTGTGTCCAGGGCAGCTCCATCTGGTACGCAGGCTGAGACCCTACTTGCCCGCAGACTGTCTCGCCAGAGTGGTGCATGCTCTAGTTATCTCCCGCTTGGACTACTGCAATGCACTCTAGGTGGGGCTACCTTTGAAAGTCACCCGGAAACTACAACTAATCCAGAATGCAGCAGCTAGACTGGTGACTGGGAGTGGCCACCGAGACCGGTCTTGAAAGACCTACATTGGCTCCCAGTATGTTTCCGGGCACAATTCAAAGTGTTGGTGCTGACCTTTAAAGCCCTAAAAGTCCTCAGTCCAGTATACCTGAAGGAGCGTCTCCACCCCCATCGTTCTGCCTGGACACTGATGTCCAGTGCCGAGGGCCTTCTGGCGGTTCCCTCACTGTGAGAAACCAAGTTACAGGGAACCAGGCAGAGGGCTTTCTCGGTAGTGCCACCCGCCCTGTGGAACGCCCTCCCACCAGATGTGAAAGAGAAAAATAACTACCAAACTTTTAGAAGACATCTGAAGGCAACCCTGTTTAGGGAAGCTTTTAATGTTTGACAGACTACAGTACTGTATTTTAATATTTTGTTGGAAGCCGCCCAGAGTGGCTGGGGAAACCCAGCCAGATGGGTGGGGTATAAAAAAGTTGTTGTTCTTGTTGTTATACCAAATTGGTAGCAGAGTTCTCGACCAAAAGGAGCAGTGTATTAAGACTACCTAGCACAAATGCTTCCCCCATACTTTCTCCCAATTTAGTGATCATTATATGTAAATATCATAATACATAGAACATTGACAAATTGGTTGTGGGGGAGGAATTGCCAATTGATTGCTTTTATTTTAGCCGTCTGCAGGTAAATATTACAATGCATAGCAAGTTCAGGCAACATGAATTAAGTGCCCAGGAAACGTTATGCATCAAACGTTTCATTTCTCCAGAAGGACAAGATAGCTTCTGGGTCTGTGTAGATAAGAGCACCATACATTTCAGCAGAATGCATGCAGCTTCATCATTCAAATAACACTTTGTCTCTATGCTCTTGGTCTGCAGGATAAAGCTCTTGCGCCCAAATAGTTGGGTACTGGATGCATACTCCTCACACTGCCAGAATTTTTTTTTATCAACTTTCCAGTATATAAGGTCAGTTTGGATGAAAAATAAGCTATGAGGACTTCTTCCATTTTGCTAGCCAGGTAATTTCATGGTGGGATTCTGCCTTACAGGTAAATCCTATGCATTTTGATTTGGAGCTTATTACAAGTGTGCATGATACTGCAACCTCAGAAGGGAAAACCATGCTCTTGAGAACTGTTTGTGTGTAGAAAACAGGGGGTGTTCAAACATAACTAGTCCCCAGTCCACTTCCAAATTTATTTCTGTGCCAATCTGTTAATTTCCATGTACCCTGAATATTACGATTTATTACCATTTCTGTGCAATCAGTGTTTTCTATAACCACACAATGCTTGGAGACTTTCCTTGTAATTACAGTTTAAGCTTTCCTCCTCTTATTTCAGTTTACTGCCCTACTTGCCTCCTACCTTCCGGATTGTGGTCTTTTCCAGCCCCTTACTCTCTAGTCATAGTTCTCTAAGCTTTGTACTCGGAAGGTCTGAGGCAACTGGGGATCTGATTCATCTTGCATATTGGTGGGTCTTTCTTTCCACTCTACCTCTTAATCTCGGAACTGCATATTTATCTCTTTCTGGACTGAATATATTCCAAGAGTTTTCTAAGAGGTGGATGTGTGTTGACTGGATCACTATCTTAAGCCATCTTATTTTTTATTTGATTTTTTTCTGAGCTACGTTCTCTCCACCTCTGTTTCAACTTGGTGTCTCTCTGTCAGTTTTGTTTATTCTTCTCTGCCCAGAGTCCTACACTTTTAGCAGCTGAATAGCAGCCACGTAATACAAAGTCTGCACATGTCCATTTTTATGTAAGAAAAAGCTTCACTTTTTAAATTTGTTGTTCAGGAAAGTTTTTAATGTCATATTGTGCTTTAATTTGTTGGAAGCCACCCAGAGTGGCTGGGGGAACCCAGTCAGATGGGTGGCATATAAATAAAAAATTATTGTTATTTAGTATTTCCATTATGATGCTGCTAAAGTCACATCTTTCTACTTGCACAATATCTAGTTGAACAATTCTGATCAAAATGGCTTCCCATTATTGTTCAGTATTCCGATTTTTAAAAAAATCAAAAATAATATAATAAAATGTAAAATTAAATAAATATAATAAAGAAATAAGTAAGTAGAAGGTGTATTAATTCCTCTCTCCCAACACAGGTCTCTGGGTAATGAGCAGATTATTTAAAACAAGGTTTAAAATGCATATCTCTCTCTGTTGCTTCAAGCACAAACTTTATGCACACTTAATTGAATGTCCCTCATATTTCTTCTTTTTATTGTGTTTTTATGTATCATTGTATATATTGTTGGACACATTGTTATTTTCTATGAGTTTTCAACATAAACACATTCTTTAAAATATAAATAAATAAAGGGATTGGTGTAGCTTCAAGTAAACATTTCAGGATAAGAGGAAAGGACTGTAGCTTTGTTTAGAGAAAAAATCACATGTTGTATCTATCTGCAGGCCACAAAAGTAAAATGAATTTTCTTCTCTCTTGCCCACCTTCAGTAAATTATTGTGAATGACTTAACTATGCTCTATGTATTATTATAACAAAGTGAGTGAAGTATTTGTGCTAGGTACTGTAAAATAAAATTTCTTGCATAGCAGGCAAAGACTGTGGATTCTTGATTGTTACTATTGGTTGTTACTATTGTTACTATAGGCATCTAGTAAGTCAAATACTATTTATTTGACTTACTAGATGCCTGCCATAAAAGTCTCCAAGCGACTTACAAAAAGGCTACAAGCCCAAAGGGCAAACATTTCAGTAAAACCCTTTTCAGTCAAACCATTTGAAAAACTCCACCCAGAAAAACACAAAAATAACAAAAGAAAACAAAAGCAGCAAGATCATTTCACCATATCTGATGGGGGGGTTTACCCCCTTTTTTAAATTAGATTGTGCAAATCATTTTTCATCCCACTCTGCAGCCCTTTAAAGGCTCTGAGACTGTGTCACAAATATCATTAATAAGGCACTCCCTGAACTTAGGTTTACAATCTTAGTTGCAATGACCAACTGGAACAGAGTGATATTCATAGTTTAGAATGAATACCAAACATTGGCCAAGGAAGCTTAGCATTGCGGGTGTCTTTTGTGGCTCCTTTTTTTTAACAGAGTCACTGGATTTGAAAAGCCCACCTTCATCATTTTGTAGCCCTGTCTCTTTTTCTGCTCCTTTGGATGTGGCAGCCATTTTGTGTAATTCTGTACCCCCATTGGAGCCATTTTGTGACCATCACCTATAGCACTTTATCAAAATTCCAAATGTGCCCAGTGGCCCCAAAAGGCTGGCAGCCCCTGGTCTAACCTCTGCATTGGGTTTGTGGAGGGAAATCAGGATGAGTGCTCAGTATAGCAGATCCTCTAGCGAAGCCCTAAACCCAAGAGAAATGATGGTGAGTAACTCTGGCATAGTCTTCTTTCTGTGGGCCCAGTTTCCCTACAATGCCTGATGATGATAGCTTCTTACTGAAATGGAGGATGTAAATCCTTGTATATAAAGAAAAGGAGATAGGTGATAAAACCCAAAGCAGAGAGTTGGCAGCTGTAAATCTCTCTTTCATGTTTTTAATGAGAACGGGTGTGAGATAATGAAGCCTAGTGACTAATCGTGCTGGTGAGATTGTGCATCCATTCTATATTTAGCAAACACACAAGGTGAAAGATTCCATAATTATCACTTGCATTAGCCTTTCTAAGTATCTTGGTAAGTAAGAGTGTTTTAATGCCTGAGGGATTTTTTTGTTATTGTTCTTTCTTGTTTTGAGGTTTGTTTGTTTGCTGTATTGGTTGAAGGAAGACCCTTTCCAGGATCAGTGGCACCTTTTTCTGAAATGTTGTATAAAAACAAGCTAGAGATCCATCTGTTCCAGGAACTTTTACTTTATCAGGTGCCAAGCCCAGAATTGCCTTTTCTTCTATCTCCTAAACCAATATTGGGTTACCCACTGTCAGATCACAATTTATTAAAGGTGGCAGTATTTGTGGTTTGATCAAAATCAGTTTCATCCTAGTGTCCTCCTGAGGTATAAAGTAAATGATAAAATTTACTGAACTGATCATTAATAACCTCAGTCTGCTGAAACCAAGTTATCTCACAGTGCTATTGAAGAAATGAAGTTGGCAGCCTGCTTTGCTTTAATTCTATTTAGGGAGCATTATGGCAGAACATCAGAAATACATCCATTTAATTACCTCTGCATTTCCCCCCCAGAACAAAATCTTTAGAAGACTTCACTGTGCTTAGCTGAGTCTGCTGTATGCAAGATGTGCTTGTCCAGTAAACTGTGGAAGTCCCATCAATTATCATCCCAGGCACTTTATATCATGTTTATCTTGCCATAATTTACTGAAAAGGAGAGGTCTGCAGCCAAAGATGTGGCTGATTATTTCAAATCGCTGTGTGAGTTTCACCATCTTCGCCCCTCCTGTTATTGGCCATTTTCATGCTTTCAGACTTCCCTTTGCCTCTAAAGGCTGAATATTTACAGTGATGTTTACTGTGTGAATACAGTTGAGGTGCATGCTCATTGTTATGTAAAGACCAGCCATAGGGAAGCCTTATCAGCCTCAGGACATCGTACATTGTATTGAGCGAGGGCTTTGGTCCATCTCAGTCAGTATTGTTTACACCAGTGGTGGCCAAACTTGGCCCTCCAGCTGTTCTGGGACTACAGTTCCTATCATCCCTGACCACTGTTCCCAAAACATCTGGAGGGCCAAGTGTGGCCACCAGTGGTCTACACTAACTGGCTGTGGCTCTCCCAAGGTTTCAGACAAGGTTCTCCTCCTGTCCTATCTGGAGTTGCCAAGAACCAGCGGCGTAGTTAGCCGCTTGGGAACCTGCGGTGGTGCATGTACCCTGAGCCCATGCCTGGGGGGCAAGGCGCTGTGGGATGGGACAGGGTGCGGCAGAATCCCAGTGCCCAAGCCACATTCCACTCTGGGCATTGCTTTTCCAAGCAGCACAGAGCCTTCAGGGAGTCTGTTTCAGGCAGCAAGGAGTTTGCAACCGCCACCGCGTCACTCCCAGGAAAGGCTCAGGCGCACAGCAGGTCCTGTGGTAAGTGCCACACACACACAGTGCAGTGCGCACACACACCAGCTATGCCTCTGCCAAGGACTGAACCATAGAATCAGAGACTTATAGAGTTGGAAGTGACCACGAGGGTCATTTACTCCAAGCCCCTGCAATGCAGAAATCCTTTTGCCCAAGGTGGGACTCAAGCTCACAGCCCTGACATCAAGAGTCTCATGCTCTACCAACTGAGCTACCTGTGGGAACTGGGAGCCTTCTGCATGCAAAGCAAATTTTCTACCACCAGGGATGCCCCACCCATGATGTGTGTTGAGGCTCTCACCTCAGGGCAACAGATCAGGCCTCTGAACAGCTTGACACCTCCTGTGGTTGTTAGCTGCCGCTGCCACAGTGTGCCCTCCCCCCCCCCCTGCTGCCCACTCCTCTCCGGCCTCCTTTTACTCCCCAGGCCACCTCCAGTCACTTCAGGCTGTGGCGACAGCAGAGGAAAAGACATTTTCAGTTTTGTCTCCAGTAGCAAAACATCCTGGGCTGGTCCTGTCTGCCACTCAACTACAGCCCTTAAGGAGTGGGAATTTTTCTGTCCTTTCAACACATGCCAGCCCAAGGCATTTTTCTGCTTAAGGGAAAGGTATCATGCTCGTCCTATTCTGTTGGGCTGGAAGTTAATTCTTAATTAATTCTGGTGACAAAACAGCAGCTTCCCGTGCACCTGAGGGCAGCAGCCTAGCTTTGGGGGCTCTGTTCTCCAACACCTCATCACCTGCTGCTACCTGAGGCAGCTGCCTCACTGCCTAATGGTTGGGTCGGCCGTGTTGTGGTCCTTACAATTCACGCTGCTATTTGCCTCTGTTTGTGCTACTTCCAACCTCCCTCTTCTTGGTTACCTCTGCTTCCCTTGCTTCACAATTTTCTCAAGACCTTCCCTCTTCCCTTTATGCATTTGTATTTTATCTCCATCATCCCTGAGGCCCTCTGCTAGTCTTGCACCTTCACAGGATCTAGCTGCCATCTAGAGGCCTGTCTCCTTGCTCTGCCTCCACTGTGGCAGTAGGGCAGCTCAGCCCAATCACTGTCAGAGGTTTCATTTTCATCACCACCTTCACACATCTCAAACTCTTGCCACCATTCAGAGTGCAAGAAGTGTTCCTTTCCGCCATGTCTGCAGGGACTAGGGGAGATCAACTGAAGCTTGCCAGGAGATAACTCTGAAACAAGGAACAGGGAAGTTTTTAAGAGCAAAAGTGACACTATTCAGAAAGCGGACCTCAATTTTGCACCTCTGTTGTTCTGAGAAGGGCTGAGATAGTTGTTTTGCTCATAAATCTGAATGAGAATATAAAGTTATATTGAGGAAAGCAAAGGATGTACACTTGCGTTTGGCGTCACAAGGGTATGCAGAGCGTTATTTTGTCTCTATGATAAGGCACCTTTTTAGACAGTATTGCTAACCAGGGTGTACTGATCTTGCCTCCCCCTTTCCCTTACACTTTAAAATGCCGAGAAGCGAATGCCAGCACATAAAGCAATGGATTTATGTTTGCATTCCTTTATACTGCAAGTAATAATGGCTGTGCTGCTAGAAATATCTTGCTGATGGCAGGATTCAATCATTTCAGAGCCAGCAGGTGGAGATGCCTTGGCGCAAGACATGCACCATGCTTTTTTTGTTAGGGTACGTGAGATGCACCAGAGGCAAAGCGAATGTGGAAGATGCACGTCTGCCGAAGCTGAGAGCACAAGGACTTGGCAGAGGAATGAAGTAGGGATGAGGAAGAAGGCAAAGCAAAGCACCTCCCCCCCCCCAATAGAGGGAAAGAAAACACTGGTGATGCCAACTCACAATTACTTGGGCTTTGGGTTAACATTCCAGTAACCAAACACATATATACGGACCACCCCAGGCACAATAGCACCAGATGGAAAAGTGCCTGGTGCAAAAAAGGGCAACCTTACAGAGCAGGAAGAAATGAAGGCGGCTTTCAGATTAGTAGGGTGGTTGCCCTCATTGTAGATCCCCACTGACATTTGAGGTCCCAACAGAGGTCCCAACTCCTCTCAGAGGGGGAGTTCCTGCCCCATTTAATATCATTTCATCCCTGCAGGAGAATTAGGAAGTTGCCTTAGACAGAAGAAGTGAGTGGCCACAGTATTGCCTCTGAATGCCAATTACAGTACAGTGGACGTTCAGGTTGCAAACGTGATCCGTGCGGGATGCATGTTCGCAACCTACAGCGGCGCATCTGCGCATGCACAGGTTGCGATTTGGCGCTTCTGCACATGCGTGACCGCCGAAACCCGAAAGTAACCTGTTCTGGTACTTCCGGGTTTCGGCGGTCCGTAACCCAAAAAAATGCAACCTGAAGTGTCTGTAACCCAAGGTATGACTGTACTGGGAATTACAAGTGGGGAGAGCACTATTTTGCTCAGGTCCTGCTTGCAGGCTTCCTATGGGCATTTGTTTGGCCACTGTGAGAACAGGATGCTGGAGCAGATGAGACTTTGGTCTGGCCTACAGAAGCCCTCTATATGTTGTTACGGCCACTGACCCATCTAATGCAGCATTGCATACAGTGAACCAGAGTTGGCTTCCAGAAGCTGTGCATTCAGAAACACTATTACCTCCTCCCCACTCTCTTCCCTCAACCTTATAGTGAATACGACATGAATGTCTCTTATCAAATGTAACTGATCTGTAGAAAAGACTTTACAACCTGAAAAAGAGAGACAACACACATGTACCTTTGTAAACCATGAAAACCTTTAATAAAAAATATTTTTTTAAAAAAAAGAACAAGAAGCATTATCACCTCTGCCCATGGAGGCACAACATAGCCATCATCATGGCAATCAGCCCTTGAAAGCCTTGTCCTTCATGAGTTTATCCAGACCTCTTTTAAAGCCACCCAAGTTTGTGGCTATCAGTGTGCCCTGTGGGAGCCAGTTCCATTCATTCATTCATTCATTCATTCATTCATTCAGTGTACCACCCTTCATCCATAGATCTTAGGACAGCTCACAATGCAAAAATACAAAATAAAAATACAAAATACCTAATAAAAACAAGAACAAATTCCCAATAAATAAATAAACACAAACCAATAAATCCCATTCCCACCACCCGCTCCCACAAATGCTCTGTACGAAGAAGTAGTTTTGTTCATCTGTCATGAATCCTCCATACCCTGAAATGATATGTGAAACAGGCTTTGGAAGTTTGAGACTGTAGCAGTGTTTTCACCTACCCTGCCAAATCTGTATGAAAGTTCCCCAAAGGCCAAACTTGTCTCTGATGTAACTCCACTGAAATACTTGCATTTTATATACTGAACTCAGACTTAATTCAAAAGACTTAATGGAAGATAAACATTTCTGGCTGTGTTCAAAATCTTCCCAGAGGACTCCCTAAGCAGAATTGCCAGTGTTGGCTGTGAGATGGGAGAAGCTGTCCCTGAGATTGTGGTGAGTCTTCTTCCTCGTCTGAATTTATTACAATCCATCATGTAAATCGAAATGAACAAGGACCATTAATCCTGAGGTTATTTCTGACACTGTGTGGCCTGTTTTTTGTTTATTGACACCACCAGCCACATGCATTCTGTCCGAGACAATATAGTTCACTGTGTCTGCGCATTTGCTTATTCAATGTGATGGAAGATCCACTTTTTACATTTATATTTCATAGCCACAGGGCATATTTTTTTTGAGTGCTGTCATTCCTCACTGACATAAGAGAACATTTATGGAAAATTTAAGCAGAAATAATGACTTTGGTGCTATAACCTCATTTTTGACACCAGGATTAGCTCCCAAAGTGGCTAACAATAAAAACCCACACAAAGATGGAACAGAATTGCAATATCCTGGGTGGGGTGCAGGGGGAGTCTCGACTGGCCCCTTGCCATTGATGATGCAGACTGAATTCTGTGTTCTTTCCTCTTGGAGGAGGAGGCAGAAGGAGCTGCTGATAGCAAAATAGCCTTTAACAGCAGTATGCAAGGCAGAAATTCAGCAGGTAATGCTTCCAGCATTGATGCATCAAAAAGGCTGAGAGATTACACTCTGGTGAATTTCTGTCACTCATAGAGCTATTGAAAGCACAAAAACCATGGGCAGGTAAGGTGCAGCTAAGTAAAGAAGCCACCTTTTCTTCCTGACAGGGTTCTTAGAATTGTAGAGGGGACCCCAAAGGTCATCTAATCCAATCTCCTGCAATACAAAGGTGTGCACAGATGTGCACTGCGTCTTAAACAGATGCGCGAAAGGGATAAATGTAACAAGCATGACCTTTCCCAGTATGGGAATGTAACAAGCATGTAACAATAAATGTAACAAGCATGACCTTTCCCAGTATGGAAATGCAATGACAGTTCCACTGGTTGAATTTCAGCCTGCGTAAGTGAGAAGCAGCCCATAGGGCCCTTATTATAAGGGTGTGTAAAAAGTTGATGGGGATGACATGATGGAGATCTATTTAAAAAAATACAGTGGTACCTCGGGTTACATACGCTTCAGGTTACAGACTCCACTAACCCAGAAATAGTACCGTGGGTTAAGAACTTTGCTTCAGGATGAGAACAGAAATTGCACGCCGGTGGCACAGCAGCAGGAGGAGGCCCCATTAGCTAAAGTGGTGCTTCAGGTTAAGAACAGTTTCAGGTTAAGAACGGAGCTGCGGAATTAATTAAGTTCTTAACCCGAGGTACCACTGTATATACACAGCATGGACAGAGAGCACTGAGGAAATGTGTTTCTTCTTCTATGGTAATACTAAGACCCAAGGAATGCCCAATGAATAAATAAATAAAATTAATGTATTACATTTATATCCCACCCATTTCTCCAAAGAGTTCTCCCACTCCTCACATCAGCCCTGCAACTTGCTTTTAACTTTTCATGATTATACTGTGTGTTTGTTTGTTTCTGTGTTGTATACAGTAGTATATGAATATTGTTTATAAAGAAATAAGTGCATGCTCAATAAACAGCTTTTTTGTCTGAAGGAGCCCCTATAGTTTAGAGAGCCAGATCTAAATGTAGCATTACATTTTAAGGGAAGATAAGAATGTGTTTAGGTTATGAAATTTTACTAACTCAAGCCATGGTTAAATCATCCATTGATCTGCTTTTTTATTATTTTCCCTAAAATCTGTGATCCTTTAAAGTCAGGGATGGCAAACCTATAACCATCCCATCCAGTTGTTGAGACTGCAATTCCTATCACCCACAGCCAGCATGACGAATGGCCAGGAATGATGGGAGTTGCAGTCTAACAACATCTTGAAGATAAACAGGTTAGCCACCCCTGTTTCAGTTGAATTTCTAGTGGTGAAAGCTAGAACCTTACATTGAGCCTTGCCCTCTTCCTTGTGTGGCTCCAGTACACAGCTGCTCAAAGTGCCTGAATGTGGCTTTTGAACACCTCCTTCCAGGGTCCCTTGTGGTATATTTTTTGGTCTAACTGCACTGAGAATATTTGGAAAAATCTCCAAATGCTCATTTGAATTTATCTCAGTTTAATTCATGAACTTCCCAAGGCTAGAGTCAGCCCCAGGGATTATCTTGGAGATCACATTCTGGACCATAGTAATTTGTTGCAGACATAAGGAGCAGAGGGATAAGATGCACTTTAGAGACACAGAATAGATACCAATAGGATGGACAGATGTGATAAAGGGCAAGGCTGCAGTTAAAAAAAGAAAGTTGAGTAGAAGAAGGAATTTTCAGCGGTGGGTGCTGAACTGCTGTAATGGAACCATCTTCCCTGAGACAGCACCCTGTTTTTGACTATAACTCCAACAATTGTGCTGGCTGGTGGGAATTGTAGTCTGACACATCTGGAGGGCACTGGGGTTGGGGAAGAAAATAACATCATGGGAGTCAGAAAGGATGACAGGAAGGTAAGACCAAACAAACCCTATTAATATCTGCAGGTGTTTAATCGTTGTCCTTGTGGTGCAACATGCCTCTAATAATAATATTGGGAGTGACATAGTAGCATAGGCTTTTTAATCTTTGTACACAGCTTAGAAAATTGTGGAATTGTGGGAAACCCGCATGTTTACCATTGGTTTAGCTCCAAGTGTATCCAAAGTAGAGGGAGAGGATAAGTGTCCCATTTTTAGACCCAAAGGGGTGTACATGGATAACTCTCCCATACTCATCCAGGCCCAGCTTATCCCTTATTGATCCATAAGGCCATCAGATTCTCCACCACCACCAATAGCCAGGGAATTGCTGGCTCTTCACTAACTGTTCTGAATGGGAGAAACTGTTGGAGTAGGTGGCATAGCTTCACCTGCCCCATTCATAGATGATGCAATCAAGCTCTGTGTGCAAAGAGCATTGCTGTGCCATCTGTCTCCACCTATGCTCAGCTTGTATTTGAAAATACGCTCAAATATCACAGAAATGCCATAAGCTTCCCCTGATTTCTCCTCCCAAAGGAAAACAAATAAAGGTAAGTGTTGCTGCTGGTTTTTGCAGCGGGATTTGCAGCATAATCCTGAAAGAACAAAACGCCGCAGCAGGGAGGCTAGTATCTACAACTAGTTCCAGCTTGATTGCAATATATTTCTGTGACTATAGTACGTTCATGACCTGCATCGTGATATCTGTTTGTCACCCACAGTCTTGTAGGCAGGATACTTTTTTAAGAAAAGCTTGTCTCATATTTCATTCCCAGCTGCCCTCCAAATAGCCAGTACCGTAAGTTGTCCTTTGTTTAAGCTCAGAAAAGGACACTGACACCAGAGGGATCCATTCTTGAATGCCACACTGATGGCTTCTCCTTGACACAGACAACCCAGTGTTGTCATTCTCAGCAGCACAATTGTCTGTGAGGTGGCCTACCCCAGATATTCTCACCCAATGACAGGAGGAGCAAAGGAAGAAACCAATCTTTAGCTTCACTACCTTAAAGTAGTGAATTATTATGCAAAGATGGCATAACAAGCATTGTAATAACTTAGGTTATTATTGAGGAAATTGTTTTAGGGCTTATCCACACTTACCTTTTGCCCTGCTCTTTCCAGGAAGAGGTCCACATCTGAGCGTGTTTTGTCCAAGCATGTTTTGTTGCTGCTGTTGTTTTGTCCCCCGTCCCCTCCAACTTTCCTTGTGGAACCTGCTCTGCAAAGCTGAATTGGAGCAAACATTCATTTGAGCTTTCTGGGGATTGACGTTTCCTCCTATTGAGCTTTAAAGAGCGGGTTTTTGCAGGGCAAGTTCCAGGGCAAAAAAAGGAGACTCTCAGACATGATACTTTAAATCACAACCTATGCCTGGAAAGAGCGGAGCTCACTCAGGGTGCCATATTAAAAACATCCACCCCTGTGTACTAGCATCAGTCAAAACACTCCACATAAGAAATTGCTGCTTTCAAGCACTAGCTTAAGGTTGATTTCTTTGCTCTGCTACCATTTTTAGTGGTGCCCACATTCTCTCCTGCCCCATGATTAGGGAATAAATAAATCCATCAATTTAGGTGTTTCTTATCTCTCCCCAGTCTTAAATTCAGTTTACTTTGGTTCTGCTTGTGTTTGTGATGTTATTTTTTATTTTTAAAAAAGGTCCTCATAAGAATTCATCAGCATACTATCACACATTTCTCCCAATAAACCCATTTTTACATGCAATTTGCCATAATACACACAATTTTGCAAGCCATTTCCTTTAGCATCTTCCCCATTTTTGTATTAGGGCAGCTAGGTGAACAGCAACAGAAGAACACAATAATGATGGGAGTGAAAAGGTCCTTAACACTTTCCCTTCTGGCCATTTAACACTTCAAAAATCATTGCACTTCCCACCAGCAGCCTGAAATGGTTTAGGTTTATAGCCAAACCTGCATGTGGAGTTCCATCATGCAACAGGACTTTCCTCTCCTCTCCTCTCCTTTTATGCCCTCAAAAACTGCTCTGAAGTGCCCTCTAACCTCAGGAAAAGATTTCAATGCAAGGGGGACTGCAGAGAAGAGGAGGGGGGAGTTCTACTGCACAAGCAGAAGTCTGCTGCACTAGCAGAATAACAGCCTTGGATACGACTCCTGGGGGTCCCCATCTATTTGTCCCCACATGTAGAAAAGCAGCTTGGGAAAGATAACTGGGCTGAGATATGTCTGGGCAGAGAAGGGTTAAGTAGCCTTCCTCTGCCACTCAATTCTTTGATCCGACTGGCAGGCTGCTGAGATGACTTTTGATATGTTAAAGAATAAAAAGCAGAGAAAAGTAACACAGAACTTTGTGTAATACCTAATTCGGCCCTATCTGGAGTTCTTTTCTATCACTTCCAGAATTGCAGCCACTAAAGCATTTTACTTAATGAGCACACAAATCTAAATAACTTTTATTTATTTTCTTTTAAAAGTCGTTATCTAATATTAATTGCTTCTGAAATGGTTTTCTTTTTTTACTTTGCTTGCAGAATGCTTAGAGTACATAGGGGAAAGCTACCAATAAAGCAGACACAGATATAAAGTAAAACAGGAAGATATGGAAGAATTGGAGCAAGAGTAAAAGACATGAAGTACAAGGACAAATCCTGCTCTGACCATATCAGTGATGGGGATAAAGGACTCAACTTCTGCTACTTCAGGGAACATAACATTTGAATTAATAGAGGATATTAAAGGTAAAGGTAAAGGGACCCCTGACCATTAGGTCCAGTCGTGACCGATTCTGGGGTTGCAGCGCTCATCTCGCGTTATTGGCCGAGGGAGCCGGTGTACAGCTTCCGGGTCATGTGGCCAGCATGACTAAGCCGCTTCTGGCGAACCAGAGCAGTGCACAGAAATGCCGTTTACCTTCCCGCTGGAGCGGTACCGATTTATCTACTTACACTTTGAGGTGCTTTCGAACTGCTAGGTTGGCAGGAGCAGGGACCGAGCAACGGGAGCTCACCCAGTCGTGGGGATTCGAACCGCCGACCATCTGATCAGCAAGTCCTAGGCTCTGTGGTTTAACCCACAGCACCACCCGCGTCCCTTATAGAGAATATTACTATTTATTAAATTTATTGGTCACTTTTTTATACCAAGGTAACTGAAAGCAACTTGCAGTATATAAACAAAGGCACGCACTGAGACCAGCATAAAAGAAGAAAACCAAAGGACAATCCTATTTTTAAAGGCAGGATTAAAACGGTCCACCCATTCGAGTCTACAGATAACGAGGAGCCAAAGTCCTGGTGAAAAAAAAATTATATTTTTTGCATGGCGCTGTCAGAGCTGCCTCCAGGTCCCAGCTCACAGAGGACCAACGCTAGCCGGTAGTAATGTGCAAAAGTCTTTATTGAGGTTCAGTTTCCATTTACAAGCCGCAGCGTGCAGCCCTACGTCTAGACGCTAGATCGGCGAAGCCCCGTCTGAGTCTCCACCCCCTGTACACCAGTTAAAGACCCTAGCCTTACTCCACCTTTTCCGTTGCTCCTTTCTCCTCTGGGTCCTTCTGCCCCCCGGTGTCTCCTCCTTCCTGGACTCTTCTGACGCTGATCCCCCTGACTCCTGCCCCTCCTTTCGGCGGGCTTTAGGACCTGGCTCCCTTCCAACTCTACAATTCTATGATAAATTTGCCCATCCCTACCCATCAGCCCTAGCCAGCACGGTCAATGGTCAAGGATGACAGGAGTTACAGTCCATCAATATCTAGAACCCACTATGCTGGGTACCCCTGGGCTAAGCCTTAATCTCCAAATATTGGCAGTGAGGTAGAAGTCTTCAAAGCCAGTGGACAGCCTTTAACATAGAGAGCATAAACTGTAATAGGAAGACTGGAGATGCTTGGCACAAAAATGGAAGCAAGAAAAATTACCGACGAAAGAAAAATGGCGGATGAAACTGATGGACTATGCAGAACTGGATAAATTAACAGGAAGGATTGGAAACCTGCAAGGCCAGAGATTCTTAGAAGACTGGAGTAAATATACGAATTATTTTAAAACAATTGTAATGAACAGATTACGCTAGTAGGACTGCAAGAAGTTTTGTAAGGAAAATTATCTGAAATATTGCAAGAAAGACTATGAGGAGAATTATTAGTTAATGATAATTAAGAGTAATAGAGAAATTAAGAAATGCAAAATAAGTGGTAAAGAATGGAAAATCATCAGAGGTGTTGACAGAAGTCTAAAATATTGTATAAGATAATAAGTTATGTTATATTATTGTTGGAAATGATATGTTAAAAAACCTAATAAAAGTGTGTGTGTGTGTGTGTGTGTGTGTGTGTGTGTGTGTGTGTGTGTGTGGAATACTAGATATGCACCAGTTTCCCCACATGGCATACTCTTCATACTCAGAAGACAAATGCATTCTAACAGGACCTCCTCCAATGTGCTGCATCATAGCACAGACACAGCATCTGTGAGTAATATTGCGACCTCACATTAATCAAACATTCACTCCACGCCTGTTTAGAGATGGAAACATAAAACACCAAATATGTTTGCCTGCACACCAACATTTTAACATGAAGGGAAAACACCACAGTTGTGCTGGAGTATATTTAGTCATTTTAACAAGTAGGGGAAGTGTCTAAATGATTTTCCCCCCCCCCAACTGCCTTCAGTTTCTCTGCTCTTCTTTAGAGGTTTTGTTGTTGCTGAATTTCCCCTGGATGATTCCACACGCACATCCACCAAACACACACTCTCTCTCACACACTCACCTATCTCTGGCAATGAAGAATATTCTATCCTACTGAAACTGCAGGGGGAAGCAGAATATAATTACCCAAGTGGGAATTAAGCCAGGATCTCAGCACGAATACCTCCATGCTTTCAAAGAGGGGGAATGTTATAAATCAGGATGCCTGATTTATGCTTCTTTGAAAAGATGTCAGGTCCTGTTGCATAGTACAGGCTCACAGCATGCAGGGGAAGCAGCCCAGCCCAGCTACGGAAGGAAATGCATATTGCTTTGCTTGCTCCCCTATGTGTGAAGGCAAAACTGGCTCCAGGTTTGAGAAGCCCCCTTGGACATTGATGCCCCTCCTTGACATCAGTGGGCCCTTTCCAGCAAGTGCAGCAACTGGAGCAATGCTTTGTCCAGCAGCTGACCACTAGGCACTTTTAAACTTCCCACAATGCACTATGGGAAATGCAAAAGGGTTAGAATTTTCCTGGACCAAATTGCTGCTGTCAGCAATTTAGGAGATGACAGACAGGGGGGTCTCAGCATCAGTGCACTTAGGTCTTGCCAAGGCACTGGGGCCTCAGCAGCTGCCTGTGCATGTTGGGTACCACTGCTAGGAAAGCATCTTGGGAGGAGAAGGTATGTGGGAGAAGGCGCACAGAACAGGTGTCAAGGTGCATACAACATTGATGGTCACGGGGAATAACGTGGAAGATTACGTGTTGCAGTGGACAAAAAGGCCAAGTGCATAACAGCTTGGCCAGGTCTATGAGCAGCTCTGCATAAACCTTGACTTCAGACAAGTTCTGCAGGTGAGGATCCATGGATCTAGAAGCTTGAACTGGAGCTTCATGTGCAGTAAGCAGAAGAGGCTGCTCTGTTGACCAGGCACGAGCAAAAGGCCAAGCCTGGATGGTCCAAAGACTTCATGATGCAAGGGTTGCCTGCGGCTATTCTAGCAAGGGGAACCACTTTCAGCCCAAGGGCCACATTCAGTGCGAGGCAACATTCCAGGGGCCACATGCCAATGGTGGGCAGGGCCAGAGAAAAAAGTGATCATAGGAATGAATTCACAGTTTACCTTTGTAACAATAGGCTACTTTCCACATGCTGCTGTCTCTACCTTCCATCCAGTCAAGCACATATCTTTAACAGAGTTCAAAGGCACATTGCAACCAGGCAAAAGCACCCAGAGGGCCTGAGGGGTGTGGCCTGGGGAGAGGAGGGTCCCCAGGCCCAGAGAGAGCAGCCCAGAGAGTAACATTTGCTCCCACTCCTGCTACACAACAGTTTATATAACACAGAGGAGGGCAGGGAAAGCAACACACCTTTGCCAGCAGCACCAAGCAGCAAATCTGAAGACCCATGCATAGAGAAAGTTGGCAAATGCATACAGTGTTGTGGAGACCACCCAGTATATCACTGAATATCATCTAAAGCCTTACAGGTTGCTGTGCTCTTCCTTTTTTCTTGGCTAGGACTCCAGTTCAGTCAAACACTTTGAAGGATGTGCTTAAATAACTAGCTGGATCAGTGTTTAAATGCTGCATATGTAATAACTTTACAGAAGAGCTGTAAACATTTATTTCCTAGCTTTGCTCTGTCACTGCCTCTATTAGTAGCATTTCTCCATTTAGCTCCCCGCAAGTTTCCTAGCAACATCCTTACATCCACATTAACACCTATTAGATCCATAACGGATACCTTTAAAATAATCAGCCAGTGTGAAATGCTGCAAAGGCTTGGCTCCTGTGCTAGATTTTCAGGTGATCTCCTAGCTGAAGACAATAAAATGTTTCTCATGTGGCAAGGGAATACAGCTGCCATCTCATGACTCCCCCCTTCTATTGTCATTCTCTTGATAACATGGGAATAATGAAATATTGTATTTTCTGTCTGTGTGTGAAAGCGAGTTACACTCTGCACTTGGAAAGAAATCAAAATGTTTTATTATAAATGACAAATGGATCATATCATTCCAAAAGCTATAACAATAGCTGGTGCTGGTGACAGTCACTCGACAGAGGCCACTTTCATACACAGAGATATCAGCACAAAGTGAGACACTGGTATGCACCAGCTGATCATGCTGATCAAATTGTTTTCTCCACACCACCAGGTGGCAACAGTTATCTGATCTGCTTGTTAAGAAAACGCAGCACAACCACTGTACACGGACAGCAACCTTAGGAAATGTCCAAAAGCGGGTATCCATGTGGCAGTCATACTCTATGGCAGCGGTTCTCAACCTGTGGGTCCCCAGATGTTGTTGGACTACAACTCCCATCATCCCTGAGCTCTGGCCTTGCTAGCTAGGGGTGATGGGAGTTGTAGTTCAACAACATCTGGGAACCCACAGGTTGAGAAAGGCTGCCCTATGGAGTGGGTTATTATACTAAGCATAAGTTCCAATGTAATGATCATACTACGGCTTGGCAGTTGGTTCTTCCTGAACTCTGACTCATGTGCTCTTTCCTCCCTTGCTTCCTGATTCCCAGCAAATTATTTGTTATTACCCTGAAACTGAACAAACTACACCCAAATGGAATAACTGCATTTAGAAACCCATTTCAGCTCAATGAATGAAGAGACCAGGAGGTTTGTGGGGAGGGCTTCAGCAACCCACACCTCAACCTCACCCTCTTCCTGACACCAGTGTAATGTGTTACTGAATGCCAAAGCCACTTGTCCTGACAAATGTCACTCACCATGGCAGCTTCCTTGGGTGCAGCAGGCACAAGAGTTGTAGGCATCGGGAGATGGCACAAGTTGGTATGTGCAATGCTAAGGTGGGAGCAGTCAGTGCAGCAATGCTCCTTGCTCATGCATTGGTTTGATGCATGAACATTTCTTCTAAATAAGGTTAACATGGTCTCCAAATATAGTTTAAGGACTGCTCCTGAAATATCATGGTACCAGGCAAAAAGTTCAGCAACGAGTCCCAAAGCCCTTTAAAACAAACTGTTTACTAGAAAAACTTAACTCTCATGAGGAATCCTCAGATTCAGAGGCTCCCTACAACAGTACTGGAGCCTGTATCTCACCCCCTGAAAAACATATTCCCTTGGTCTCCAATGATAGTATGGCAGAGTCTTCAGAGGATGACAAAAGATCTGAGGAGTTTTCCCCAAAGGAGCCCCTACAATTTGAAACCCCGCTGCAACTTGAAAGACAAGAGTTGCAAGAAATGGCGCTGCCTGTTTAACTGGCCGTGGTGGGGAAGGAGCCATTTTGACTTCCTAGCCCAGACTACAAACTTCCGCCAGCTGCTTCAAGACCCTGCTGAGACAACTTTCCTTCCTCAGTTGCAGGTTGCTATCCATGGTCCTGAACCACCACCTTTGTCCAAGGTCCTGATTTTGCTTTCCCTTTGCTTCCATTCTACTCCAGAACAATGAGCCTATTGATCTCCATCTTGCTTGGGTCATCACATTCCTTTGGTGGTGAGCATCACAATGGATCAGCAATCCTGAAAACTATGCCAGGGGTGGGGTCCTCCTTTACTTCCTGGTTCACAGAAAACCAGGATCCCAAGCTTCCCCATGCACCTCAAGCCACTTTGACAGGTAGGTCCACCTGTCAATCACTGGTTGCCACCATAATATCCATTCACTAATTTTCCCTTTGCAGCATAGCTTGAGTTCAACCTGGGCTTCAAAAGAAAGATCACTGCTGAAACAAGGTTTGCAGCCACTTCCCATCAGTTTACCTGTGGTGACTTCAAGTGCAATTGAAAAACTTCAGAGTGAATCTGATCTGAGTGCAAGGAACAATTAGGAGCATATTTCAAGGCTTCCCATCATTCCTTCATAGCCACACACCTCCCCATCATATATGTGAGGCAAGCTGGAATAGCTGGGGGGGAATGGCTGGTGGGCCAAATTAGGGCCTGGTTGGGCCTACTTGAGCCTGTGGGGTAATTAAGCCTGTGAACCAGAGGTCCCCCACCACTGCTCCATGTTCATATACATGCTTTTTTCTGTGACGGAAGATAATGACTACCAGCAATATGCTCAGTGAAAAGGAAGCAAGAGAGCAGCTTTTTGAGCTTTGAAATGTTTGTCTCCAATTGCTGCTTCTACCTACCCATAAACACAGATACCAAGAGGCCTCATAATTGCCGAAACCTATTATCATCCTACTCATTAAGAATCCCCAAGCAAGTAATACTGTAAATAAGTTAAAACCCAGAAATGAGCAGGCAATGCTCACTTAAGTTAACTCAATAAATCAATATTATTTCAGCAAGTATTTGAAATGGTGGGGGTTTTTTTTGTGACAGGACAGAGAAGCAAGTCAAAGGAGCCCAATGGGATATTTTACGTCTCTCTCTCTCTCTCTCTCTCTCTCTCTCTCTCTCTCTCTCTCTCTCTCTCTCTGTGTGTGTGTGTGTGTGTGTGTGTGTGTTTCTCACTTTTCCATTGATTAAAAAACACACAAATAGCAAATGGAAGAGAGTTTTGAGAGGCAGATAGAGAAGCCTGGAGGGCCACATTTAGCCCCCAGGCCAGGTTCTGCACCGCTGTCCAAAATAAACTCAATTGAAAACTGGGCCCCATTCTGAATTCCCGGTGATCTAACCAGGAGCATGACGGGTTCTGTTTGACTGATAATATTTTTATGCCGCTTTTCATTCAAGTGAATCCCAAAGCATCTTACAAACAATAAATAGTAATAATATGATAGAACATAATAGAACATCACAAACATAGCATAAATCATAGAAAATAATTAAAAAATCATTGGTGAAACAATACATCCTATAAAACATGGTTAACAAAGAAAAAGGTTTAAAAAAGCTACAAATCACAATTAAAGCAAAAGTCATATTAAATTATTAACAAATCAATTCATAATCTATAAAACAATATCAACAAAATAGCAAGCAGAAATAACTAGTCACTGTTAATATCACACACACTCTCCATACTCCCATGACTCATAATATTTCATTAAATTCTGCTCACTAACATACATATATCACATACTGCCTGTGGCAGCAACTTCTAGCATCCTCTGTGATGCTCCCAGGCCTTGCCTTGGTGGCAAGGAGGGCTTTCAGCACTGTAAGATTCCATTCCCTCATTGGGAACGAAGGGATATGCAGTTCTCACAAGCCCCAGTGTCCTGGGTGCAGTTAAATCTTCAGGCCCCACCACTACTATAACCACCTGCAGCCCCTGAACAAGAGAGACTGAGCTCCAGAGACTGAGCTCTCCATGAGCAACAGCACAAAGGAGTCAGACTTGCTCCATGATAATTCCCAAGTTGGGCACACCACCTGGATTCTGCACCCTATGTACAAAACATGAGGATGCACCGCTGTCTTCAGACTCTTCTAGAGTGCTGAAAAACCCCGAGGGGGCATTTCCCAACCAGCTCATCTATACTACTGTCTTCATCTCCAAGAAGGAGCCAGCAACTGGAGAAAAAAATGCAGGCTCTTTAAGACAGCCAGATACAGCATTTGGGAGTGGGATGGACTCTCCTGGCGAGGCTAACAAAAATCCTGGCAGTTACTGTAGACTAGTGATGGGATAATGTGTATCCTACCTTGGCCATATGATTGTTATCCATGGTCCTGAATGTATACCAGGAAACTGGATCAGTACTTGCAGAATTGTCCATGGTGCTGAACCTTCCCCACTTCAAATTAGCTGTGGCTCCCTGTGTTATCTCTAACCCTCTCACCTGAGCTGTTGCCTCCTTGGGATGATGTATTCTGCTGCTATCCCTTGCTTCTGGCATATTGCAAGTGGGGACGGATGGCAAAGAGTGGAGAGCCACAGGCCAAAAATATCCATTAAGGACCACCTCCACCCAGCTATGAAATCTGTGTCTGATTTCAAATAGATCTAGAACCAGAGCCATGAAATGCAAGCTCAACCCCCCATCCATGCATTTCAGATTCTTTCCCATCACTGATTACTTTTTCATCTCTGGGGGTGTTCTTAAAAGGAAATGTGAGACAACTTACAATTTATTGATTTATTTTAAAAGTTACTGTACAGTGTCCTTTTTAAGGTTATCTTTGCCTTAGCAGACTATGATGAGCACACCAGAACCTAGACTGCCTTAAAAAAATTAAAAATACAACCTTAGCTCGCAGCCCCATCCATTTAATTTGTTGGCATTGATTAAAATGGTCTGCAATGATTAATCAACCCGGGCTTTCAGTGACTGACCTGCTGATTAAACTTATTAAAACCTGCTGTTCTAACGTTACCAGCCACTAAAATTATCAATGAGCCATTTTCATGCATCGTCAGTGTAGCTTCCATCCACTTCCTTCACAGAACCTGATCCCTGGTCAATCTTCTTAACTTTCTATACCTGGTTCATCACAAGAAGCAGAGCTCCTTTCAGCAGAGGTCAGGCATGTCCCCGCCCAGTTGAACTGCTGGCCCCTAGTGAAAACTCTCCCCCCCCCCAGCAGGCATCATTTCTAATTTTCTAGTTAATTTTTAACTGATTTCATCTCTATTGCATTTCTTAAGCTTAGGGATAATTGTAATTCAGTGCTATATAAATTGTAGAAATAATTAATTAAACGGAAAATAATTGTTTTCCCAGAAATGCCTTTGCAGTTTGTAAAATTATGCCAAAGCTTAAAAACTGAAGAAGGGAAATACTATGGGGTTAAGTTTACTAAAGAGTAGATTATGGTTGAACTTTTAGGGACACACTTTTTTTTCAAAAAATGAATAGATTACATTCCACTTATTATATGAGGTCCATTCAAAACAGCCTACAACAATAGTGTGTGTATGTGTGTGTGTGTGTGTTTACTAAACCTGAGAACAAAGCATATTCACAAGAATAAAACAGATTCCCTTATGGGATGGTGAAAGCAGCTCAACAACGGAACCAATTACTTAAATGGGTGGTGGGCTTTTCATTGCCCGTGGCCTTCAAGCAGAGGCTTGCCTACCCTCTGGTGGGGATGATCTGACCTCCAGATTGCTGGCATTGGGCAGTGGCTGGGACTAGCTGACCTACAAGGCCCCCGTCAACATTGATTCCATGATTCTAGAAATCTCACATCATCATTCATTGCCATTTCATTCTATAGCAGTTTTCGGTATACAGAAAGCCTTACTATGACTGACTCATCTGTTCTCGCAACATGAGGCAAGGTGGCTAGACTTGCAGCTACTGCATTGTGCAAAGATACCGAGAGAGCTTCCTTGCCGAGCAGGAATTTGAAAAGGGGTCACCAAGCCCGCCCACCCCTCCTGTCCACTTCTGCTGGCCTTATGGCAGCAGCTCAACTAGGATTATTACCTGCAGCCTCCCTCTGACGTTGAAGAGCTTTGACTTTCCTGCATGGGAACTAATAGCATCTATTTAATCTGATTTCCAGGGTGAGTCAGCAGCACGACACTGCATCCCAGCAGACAGCGTTAGCATCTGACCCCTATGTCACAAACACTTAAGACCCATAACATATCCTTGCTTGTGCTCCAATCTGACAAGCAGCTGTCTGGCCTTGTGCACTCTTGCATGAAGATTCAGATTTCTGTTCCTTTCAATACTCCACCATTTAGGTGTCTTACCGTTATACACAAGATCACTATTTAATTATTGTTACAAAGAAATTCATATGGAATCACGTTTGCTCTCAAGTCCTAGACTCACAATGATAAAGATGGATACACCCAGTGCTTTTTTTTAAGGAAAAACTGTGGCAGTACTCAGAATGAAGTTGTTTCAGTAAGTGCCACATTTTTCACATGGGGGGGGGGGAGGAAAAGGAAGCTGGTACTGCGTACCCTGGAGTAGCCCCAGAAAAAAAGCACTGGATACTGTCATGGAATTCTACTCAATATTGATCCAGAGCAGAACTCCAACATATACTTAGCAGAGTAACAACTTAAACACATTGCAGGTTTCCCCCAAAAATAGACCAGAGGCAATTGTATGCTTTACTGCTACTGAAGGCAAATGAGAATAATGGTCACAAATCCAATATATTCAGGATTGGCACTGTCCATAAGAAATCCAGTTGCAGCAGATCTAACTTAAACTTACAATAACTTATACAGTAGTACCTCGGGTTACAGACGCTTCAGGTTACAGTCTCTGCTAACCCAGAAAGAGTACCTCAGGTTAAGAACTTTGCTTCAGGGTGAGAACAGAAATTGCACAGAGGCAGCGGGAGGTCCCATTAGCTAAAGTGGTACCTCAGGTTAAGAACAGTTTCAGGTTAAGAAAGGACCTCCAGAATGAATTAAGTTCTTAACCCGAGGTACCACTGTAATAAGTCTAAACCTTAACACTATATACAGAACACCACACCAGAAGAAAAAGAGATAGAGAAAGTGAAATCCAGGCTCCTTCTGGCCCTGCTTTTATAGTCAGCATGACCTTAACAGAAAGAGATAAGATAACCAGTTAAAACCAGCTGTACTCAGCTCCTCTGAAGGAATAACCCAAACATCATGAACCTTCTGCTTGTTTCACACAGAGAAGCTTCCAGAAGCTTCTAGAACCCTCTTGAATTAATTTGGAATAGGAAAGATCTCTAAACATCAGATCAATACTTTCTGCACTAAGAAATGCAAACTGACAGATACATCTCCATATCCCTCTGCACACCCGTCTACATTGCGAATACATGCATGAGGGAAGACACCACCTTTGCCTTCCAAGGAGCTCAAGGTGGTGTACATGGTTATCCCCCATTTCATCCTCACAACATCCTTGCAAGGCAAGTTAGGCTATGAGATGGTGACTGGCCCAAAGTCGCCCAGTGAGCTTCATGGCTGGGTGGGGATTCAAACCCTGGTCTCCCAGGTCATAGTCCAACATTCTAACCATTATGCCACACTGGTACTTACTGCTTTCTAGCCATCTAGATTGGATGTATACTCATTCAGGATCCTGAATGCATGTGAAGTGTAAATTATTAATTTTCATGAAGTGATCCTTGAGTGTGTAGCTTTTGTTAACACTCAGTTCACATTTCTTTAAGGAAGAAACTGAATCTGAAAAGATAGGGCTTGCCTGAGGGCTAAACTACAATATTAAAATTCCCATCCCTCCTCATGCCAAATTCTATGGTTGCATTTCATGTAGCACTAAGGAGATGGTTCCAGTCTTCTCTCTACTCTCCCTGCACACTGTTCTGGGTGTTCTTCTGACCCTCTAGAACAGATATGAGGAGGATGTGGGGGGCATGTGGAGGAGAAGAGGGAGGGAAGGCATGTTGCACTAGTTGGAATTGTGCTATCTTCCACTACTACAATGATTTAATGGGATACTCCTCTAAAACTCCTGTATCTACCAGCCCATTATTATTACTCATACCTAACTGTTCTAGCTTTAGAGTATATTGGGCTCAAATGGGTCCCTCTTCATGTGCCCCTTTGCTAAGCCAGAGATGGGAAACATCTCAGAGAGTGACAGTTTACCATCGCTGTTGCAAAGATTTGCTGCCAATGAGCCTCAAGCCTTTTTGGACCTTGAATTTATCTTTGTTCCTTGAGCCACAGTATCAAAATGCATCCAAATCTTTAACCTTCATTTTTTTAGTTAGGTGGAATGTAAATATTAGAGGTGTGCACCCCCCCCACAAGAGTCGCCTAAAAAAGGAGAAAATGTTCTGTTTCTGCATTGTTCTGTGCTCTCTCTGCTTTGCTCTGTAATTTAGGTTCCAAACTACTTGGAATTAAACAAAGTTCTGTGTTCTGCTACAATGGGCAATCTAAAATGACCATGACTTCCCCCACTTTTGGCCAAAGAAGATGAAATTTTCAGGCACAATACCCCCTCCAGAATGAATGACGTATGCCATATTGTAGACAAACAGGTCCAGGTATTTTTGTGGGGGAAGTAAAAGGGATTCACTTTCCTCCATAAACCATAATAGGGCGAGACCTTTATGAAGCCAGTCAACTCCAAAATCCATATTAGTTCCCTATTTTTGGTGTGGAAAAGGAGAAGGGTGTTGTCTCTTTCTTACCTTAAAATAATTAAGAGGTGGCCAAGTGGTACGTATTCTTGTTTTGTTTACAAGTTCCCAAAGGCATCATAATGCGATGCCATCTAGAAACCCAGCCAGATGGGCGGGGTATAAATAATAAATTATTATTATTATTATTATTATTATTATTATTATTATTATTATTACTATAGAGTTCTGAAAAGCTCGGGGTTTTGTTTGTTTAAAAAATAAAATAAAATAATCCCTCAATCTTGCACTTGAATAAGTAGATAAATAAGTAGATAAACTTCCAGAGTTCTTCAATAGTCTGCAGGCAACATTTTGAACAGCCTCTCTTCTTGCAAAGCCCATGTACCCAGAGAATCACAGTGATACAGGAAAACACAGATCTCTAAGTGCGGAAACAATAGCCTTTGTGGAAGCCCTTAACTGATGGGTGGGAGGAATTGATGGTGCATTTGAACTCAGGGAATGGAGGAAAGTACAGTGGTACCTCAGGTTAAGTACTTAATTCGTTCCAGAGGTCAGTACTTAACCTGAAACTGTTCTTAACCTGAAGCATCACTTTAGCTAATGGGGCCTCCTGCTGCTGCCGCACCGCTGGAGCACGATTTCTGTTCTCATCCTGAAGCAATGTACTTAACCCGAGGTAATATTTCTGGGTTAGCGGAGTCTGTAACCTGAAGCGTATGTAACCTGAAGTGTATGTAAGCTGAGGTACCACTGTATCCCAAATCATTCTGCTTCACCTATTTCTCCTCCCATATATTCCTAGTAAATATATCAAATCAATCATTTGCACTTGATCAGAGTATAGTAGGGCTTCTTCTGCCAAGAAAAAAAAAAATGAATAGCCCTTATATCACACAATTAATTTGAAATAACATTGTAAGAATATTCTGCCCATTTAACATCGAAGCCTTGACTGATTCAGCATATCTGCTTCTGCACTGAGCAGCAGCAGCAGCGAAATATTATGAGACAACAATTTGAAACTGAAATACCTGATGTTACTAGGAAATGAGCACATTTATCTGCATGGCAGATTTGAAAGAAATTCTCCCGCAGTGGCGTTCAAGCCATATGTGTAGTAATTAGGCATACGCTAAAGCAAAAATTCAAGGCTGTTTTCAAAATTAACTGTAAGAACAATATTGATGCATCTTATACAGTTCTTGTATGTTCTCCTTATGTTCTGTGGCACTGGCGTCCTTGAAACAAAGAGCTTCCTTGCAGAAAGGATCTACTGATGCCATGCTTAAGAATATAAAAGCCCTGCTAGATCAGACCAGTGGTCCATCAAGTCCAGCATTCTTCTTATCACAATGGTGAACCTGCTGCTTCTAGGAACCAACAGAGCTTCAATACAGCATCCCCTTTCCCCACTGTTCTTCCCAAAGAACTGGTCTTCAGTGGTATACTGCTAATAGTCCTTGATACAGCCACCCCCCATGAATGTGTCTAATCCCTTCTCATAGCCATCAACGCTAGTGGTCATCACTACACACTGAGGATCTGATTCCATAAGTTAACCATGAGTAGTAGGGGAGAAATATTTTCTGCTGTCTATCCTGAAGTCAGTTTCATTTCAGTTAACAACAATTAAAAACATTTCAAAATAATTAAATTTAACAGTAAAAGAGATGAAAACATATTAATATCTGCATACCTGGGTAGTCTTGCCTAAACAAAATGTTTAAGGCAGGCACTGAAAAAAGTACAGCAGAGGCGTCTGCCTAATGCCAATAGGCAAGGAGTTCCAAAATGTGAGTGGAAAAGCTATTCACGCCATGCATCATTTTAAACACTTGAGCCATGTCCCCCCCCCCAGCCATTTTCTCTCCAAACTAAAATGGGGCAAGATTTTAGCTTTCCCTTGTACAGAAAGAGCTGCACATCCTGATAATTTTGTACCTTCTCCAGCTCTGCAGTATCCTTTTTGAGATGGAGTGACCAAAGCCATCCAAAGTCAGTAGCAACACAGATCCACATAAGGATATTATGATGCTGGCAGTTTTATTTTATCCCCTTTCCTAATAATCCCTAGGATGGAATTTGATTTTTCCACAGCTGCCGCACACTGAGCTTTCAGTGAGATATCCACCAGGACCCCAGAATGTCTTTCCAGCATGCATATTAGTAAAGTTTTATTGCCCTGATGTGTGTCACTTTGCACTTATACTGAACTCCATTTGTCATTTTTAAGCAGTTGGCTGTCTGTGGTTTTTCACATCCTCAATAATCCACAGATTTGGCCATTTCACTATCCTCTAACTCTGGATCCTTTATGAGTTAGTTTGAAAGTATGGATCCCAATACAAAACTCCATATGTTCAGCTCAAACAATCTTTGAACTTAAGATTGTAATGTGTTAGTTCTGAAAACACACTAAGCTTTGAAACCTTACAACACTGTCCTGCACTTGCATCTATTAGTCAGGTCTAGAAGAACCTGGTTCACATCAATTTAGGTCTCTTCCAACTTCCTTTCTCTCCTGGAAAGCCATCAACAGTAAGAGGTAGTGGCACAAACTTCATTGCAGAAAGTGAAACACTGAATTTTCTTCTCTCCCTCTCTCCCCCCTTAGTCTTTGTGATACGAGTTGGTTTAATTTCTCTTGACATTTCTCCCATAGCAGCAACAGCAGCATGTCAAGACTAATTAAACAAAATGGCGGTCGAATCCTAAAGAACATACATCTGCTGAGATCTGCTGCTAACCCCAAAGCTGGGGAGTCTTTCTTAGATCATGGAGGGGAAAGGGCTGGAGAAGTGGCAGCAGTGGGGATGGTGAAATAATTCCCCGGGAAAAAATCACATTTGATTGCTTCATGTATACATAGCATCCACATCAACAGTAGAGTTCTGGCAGTGAAGTAAAACAGCTGGAGTTTTAGTGTTTATCATGCAATCTGTGTAGAGATTGCCAAAGTACCTCTTGGAAGTCCAAAATGGCTGCTTTGGGTGAGCCAGCTATTGAAGTTTCACATAATTTCCAAAATAGTGTTCATTGCAGAAAGCAATGTGTGGGGGAAATCAACAAGACCCCTTGGGGGGGGGGGACGATCTGAGATTCAGGTGTTTTGAAGTTGTTTGTGGTTGCTCTGGCATTTTTAATGTGTTTCATAATCACAGCCTCATTCAGCCTCACAGCTCTGCAAGTGAGGTCAATGCCATTGCTATCTCAAAGATGGAAGGCTGAGGCTTAGAGATTAAATGACTTTGCTGATTGGATTTGAATTGTGGCCTGCCGGAGGCAGCTAAGTCCTATATTCTCTTTCCAGAATCACGGCACCTCAAAGTATATCCTGTATACAGATATCAAACCGTTCCCAGAGGTGTAGAACCTTACATCAGCATGCAAACACATGGAGGAAAACCCCAAGATTTGCAAAAGCACAAAAAATGTGGAGGGTGGGGGGATCTGAAACAGCCAAATGAAAACTGAGCATGCTCAGTGGTCAAGGAAAGCTGACTGGCTGTTGCAGGAGGGAGGGTGAGTCAGAAAGTCAGCAGGGAGAGGAAATGACACACAGTTTCCCTGAAAGAAGATTTGCTTAATTGGCAGGAACACTCCACTCCAACATCTTAATGTAGGTCCCATTTGCAGACAGACCAACAGGCAGATATGCCTGTCTTCAGCTTTGTAGTTAAACATTTGCTCTCACATAGAATCATAGAATCATAGAGTTGGAAGAGACCACAAGGGCCATCGAGTCCAACCCCCTGCCAAGCAGGAAACACTCCTGACATATGGTTGTCAAGCCTCTGCTTAAAGACCTCCAAAGAAGGAGACTCCACCACACTTCTTGGCAGCAAATTCCACTGTCGAACAGCTCTTACTGTCAGGAAGTTCTTCCTAATGTTTAGGTGGAATCTTCTTTCTTGTAGTTTGGAACCATTGCTCCGTGTCCGCTTCTCTGGAGCAGCAGAAAACAACCTTTCTCCCTCCTCTATGTGACATCCTTTTATATATTTGAACATGGCTATCATATCACCCCTTAACCTCCTCTTCTCCAGGCTAAACAAACCCAGCTCCCTTAGCCGTTCCTCATAAGGCATTGTTTCCAGGCCTTTGACCATTTTGGTTGCCCTCCTCTGGACACGTTCCAGTTTGTCAGTGTTTTTCTTGAACTGTGGTGCCCAGAACTGGACACAGTACTCCAGGTGAGGTCTGACCAGAGCAGAATACAGTGGCACTATTACTTCCCTTGATCTAGATGCTATACTCCTATTGATGCAGCCCAGAATTGCATTGGCTTTTTTAGCTGCTGCGTCACACTGTTGGCTCATGTCAAGTTTGTGGTCAACATATAATGCAGAAATTTAAAATTAGGGAAATGTTGAGAAAATGGAATAAATTGCAGTGTGAATGAAACCAAAGACCTGCGAGAGCTCAAGGAATACAGCCATTTTCCATCACTGAAGTAAACAAATCAGTTTTTTTAGCCATGAATACACTGATTCCCTGATCTTTTTTTAAAAAAAGAAAAAAAAATTACTGATACGTTGACTTGCTGAAAAAAACTTTCATGAGCTTTGTGTTGGGAAACACCGAGGCCAATGCCTCTCAACCAACACAGCTCCGCCCAGGATGATTCATCACTCCTGTGTCCCGTCGCACTGATGTGACCCATATCACACAACACTAGCAGAGTCCAAACACTAGCAGAGTCCAAACAGAAGCTGAGCCTTGAGGTGTGACATCTAAGCCTAATTTATTGTGTATAAAATCAAATGTAACAGAACAAAGAAAACATGGCTCCTCTCCTTCTTTTTGCCTGGGGGAGACAAGAACTGCAAAAGCAACACAGAATGGAACTTCCTTTCACAAGACTCCAACAATCACTGCTGGAATGCAAACACAGACATGTGACATGTAACAATCCCACACATCTGCAGTACAGAGGAATGAAATTCCCAACACTTTGTAGCTTCCCAGCAGCCTCTCCTTCAAATTTCACAAAAAGCACACTGTGTGGTTCTGTGATCCAGCTTCTTCCGTTGCTCTTTCACCTGCCTGCCTCCAGACTTGGGATAAGAGGACATTCAGCCAGTGAAGCTACCTGTGATTACTTATGTCCACTTCAGAGGATTTCTTTACTTTGAGAGGTTTATTATGCAGATTATGGCAACGTCTGAAGAGCCCTGGGCTAACTTGTCCACCTTGTCAGCTAGAGCACAGATGAATTAACTGGAGCATCAGTTTCTAATGACAAGACTTCTGTGCCTCATACTAATGGTGGAGTCACTCCCCACAAATGATGTCGAGAAGCAAGCGTCAAACCTATTTTCAAAATATTGATTTCACGTCTGACTTTTAATCGTTTCCATACATTTCCTGTCACAATAAGAACACAGACAACTCTTAAGAGCAGAGGAAACAGACTCCAGCTTTAGGAAATTGTTTGGTCCATTTTGGAAAGATGGAAGGATGGAAGGGAGTAGAATGGCAGATTGATTCCATATCTTTCATGGTCCTCCAGGTTGCAAACATGGGTGTTATTCTGTTTTATCTTGATAACATCCCTCTGAAGTTGTGATTCACCAAAGACCACCTAGAAAACCTCATGGATGAGAAGAGGATTTAAATCCAGGTTTCCCTCACCCCTAGGGTCCAACTCCTTGGCTAGCGACCTATGCATCACCAAAGAAAGAAGAAATGCATCGCCCCCAAAATACATCAAAAAGTGCATAGATTTGCATAAAATCTGCAGATGGCATTCAAAACTGTTGGGAGGGGAGGTGAAAGATAAGAAGCCCCACCATAACCCCGTCACTTAAAACCATATTATGAGGTCAAATCACACCCCCTAAAATGGAAACAAACACCCCTATTTTGTGACCTGGTGACATTTCAATCCCCACAACCATATACCTAAATATTAAAATACAGTTGTACCTCGGAAGTCAAACAGAATCTATTCCGGAAGTCCATTCAACTTCCAAAATGTTTGGAAACAAAGGCACAGCTTCCGATTGGCTGCAGGAAGCTCCTGCAGCCAATCAGAAGCCACGGAAGCCATGTTGGATGTTCTGATTCCAAAGAACGTTCACAAACCAGAACACTCCCTTCCAGGTTTGTGGCTTCTGGGAGCCAAAACGTTCCAGTCTCAAGGCATTCGTCAGCCAAGGTACAACTGTACGCACAGCATTTTAAAGTGGATTAAAGCATTCCATGTGTGTGTGTTCTACACGTGATGCCCACAACTTTCTCCTGATCCAAGTAGTGGCCTGCACGCCCCTGCTTGAATTTGGATTTACCTGACCCACAGCCACGATCCTGAAGCTTGAGGGGTGGAGCCTGGGTGGCAGGCCGGGATGGAGAAGCCTCCGCTCTGGTCCACCGCTTGGAAATAAACACTGACTGTGCCCAACCACAGCAATGCAGTCAGCTAAAGAGCAGCCCACCCAGCCTCCCAGTTTTCTGTGGTTTTACTTGTATACTAATTCTGCTTTGCTTCCTTGTGCCCCCTGTTTATGTGCTACGGTTTAACAATGGTATTTGGAGCCGGGAAGGAATTTTCCTGCAGACAAACTGGGCCCATCTGGAGTTTTTGCCTCCCTCAGACATGTGATAAGGGGGAATAAAACCCAGTAGAAAATTATGTTACCCAATACTGAAGCGCATGGCAAGGGCAGGTCTTTGTTTTTACAAGCGTGGTGACATTTTGCTGAGTGGTGTCTGTCACCACACCCACTACTTCCATGGGTCTGACGCTCCTCTGGGCTACTGATGGGACCAGGTACAACAAACATGTCTTTTAAAAATAAATAAATAAAATCAACCTGTTGCTTTGTGTAAGCTTGGAACACTTGTATCTCAAAAGCAATTTTTAAAAATTGGCTGTCTGAACAGGTAAACAAATACCTGCCTGCATAGGCACAATGGTCCTCAGCTTTCCATAACTCTGGTCCTATTACTGTAAACATAAACCTCCTCTAATTGACATAAACCTCCTCTAATTATATAAGTTTAAATGAAACAGAAAGAAAGATTAATATAAAAGTTCTGCCCTGAATCCAATCAGCAGTGTGTGAAGCTGCTAACACAGCACAACAGCCCTTCTGGATACGACCAAGACACCAACTCGTCCAGTTCTAAATGATATTTATCACAGTGGTCATCCCATGTAAGCAACTTCCCATGTTGTGTTTTATTTCCCCACCCCATTCCAATCATCCGCTTCTATAAGGAAGGGATAGAAACCAATTGCATAGCAGACAAACCCATAAAGGAAAAGCTGTACAGTAAGAAGTGTCACAATCGATTAAAAAAATGTACCTATGCATCTATTCTGCTTTCTTCCCATTGCTCCTGCCATCTTCTAGATACATTATAAAAGCTTATAACCTTTCAACCTGGGGTTATTTTAGGAACTTAATGATGAATTCCCCAGAAACTATGTCTGTTCAGGCCACAGTTATGTCTGAGAATGACCAGTACCAGATGCTTTAGAAGATCTCCTGCAAGCTTCCTACAGCCAGCAGATGGGGAATAAATTGCTCTTACAAGGAGTCAGATCTTAATCTCTAGTAGTTAGAGATTGGATTTAGTCCCGAAGCATCTGTTTTTATATCCTTTTCAACATTTGGTAGCATTAAACTCTAGTTGTCATTATTCATAGAGAGGTCTCATACGTGTCCTTAAATAACAGTAAATTTTTGGCCTCAGCTGCATCCTGTGGCAATGAGTCCCAGAAACCATTTTTCCATGCTTTCTTAAGATGAAACTCCCAAACCTCTTATCTAGGCATGGGAGATAAATTAAATTTAGTGCACCTTCTCACTTTATAAAACAATGCAAGGACTGAAACACAGTCCTCTCTTGAAATTCACAGTTTTCTGAATTTTGCAATGCAGTTTGCTAGCCAAAATGCACATGCAGCTGTACCTTGGTTGTCGAACGGAATCCATTCCGGAAGTCCATTCGACTTCCAAAACATTTGGAAACCAAGGCATGGCTTCTGATTGGCTGATTGGCCTGGAAACAATGCTGACAGTTGAAACGGCTGTTTGGCTTCCAAAAAACATTCGCAAACCAGAACACTTACTTCCGGGTGTGTGCTGTTCAAGAGACAAAACGTCTGAGTACTAAGACATTTGGCAACCAAGGTATGACTGTGCTGGGTTAAAGTGTGCATATAAATGCACATATTAATGAAAATAGCATATACAATGATACATTACGTCAGATAATAAAGATAAAGATACATATTTTTTTTTGCTCTGCAAAAAAATGTGTACACGTGTTACAAACACCGTAGATTACAAAAATTTCAGCTTACAGACTCTGCTAACCTGGAAGTAGTACCTCGGGTTAAAAACTTTGCCCCAGGATGAGAACTGAATTTGTGATGTGGCAGCAGCACGGCAGCAGCAGGAGGCCCCATTAGCTAAAGTGGTACCTCAGGTTAAGAACGGTTTCAGGTTAAGAATGGACCTCCAGAACGAATTAAGTTCGTAACCAGAGGTACCACTGTATATTTAGAGACATCTGCACTAAAAATGATGGCTAATTTTCATGGCAACTTAAAAAAAATCACAAAATTATACTGCAATTTGGAGAACTAAACTTAAGAATGGAAAAATGAGAAATTGATGAAACCTGAACTGGAAGATTTGCCCATCTCTACTCCTCCTCAATCTCTTCTTGCTGTTCCTGGTGCCAAACCTTTTTCCAGACTGTTGCTATTTCCAGGTTTCTAATTGAGGTTTTACATTTTAAGCTGATTTGGCATTCTTGCACAATACCGCCACCCACCCAGACGAAAATCTGGAGGGCATCAGATTGGCAAAAGCTGCACTATGGCTTTTGCAAAACACACTTGACTTCTCATTTGCCCCCTTTCTCATTTTATTGCTTCTTCCTCTACATCAAAACCACCCAGCATGGCCACTGACCACTGTGGAGCGCCATCTTGGTGCCAGATTGATGGGCCAAGGAAGAAGAGCCACCACCCTTGTCAGCTGGTTCAGTGGAAGCTCCTTCCATCTTCCTTTCCTCCATCCTTCCCTCTCCCCTTTCACCCGCTCCCTGTGAGCAGCAGGGAACCTTTCCATTAAGAAAACAAACCCATCACATGTTGAAGACACAACGCCGGAGCAAGGAGGGAGGTGACGGGGGCCGAGACAATGTATTTTTAGTCGTTTTGATAAATTATGGAGACGTGAAGCTGATAATTTATTGAAGAAGGGAAACGGGGGACTCTATGTAAATGTTTTCGGATGAATAATTAATGTGGCTTTCTAACATCAGGGGGTCTTTAATTAAGGCCTCTCCTCTGTTAAACAAGGCAAAGCAGACACACTTGGATATGTACGGCGGCTAATTGCACCTTTCCCATGTAAAGAAATGCGGCATCTTAGAAAGGAGGTGTGGTCTGCATCCAGAAAGCAAGACAGCTCCTACCCAGGGAGGTGGCTGTGATGCTCTTGTTTGGCCTGGTAGGCCCTGGGGTTGGCATTAAGTGTAATCTGCCTAGTGTTGGCAAGAGGCCACAGTGGAAAGCTGGGGAGGGAAGGGTGCTTTTGAGCACTGTTGGAAGTCATGCAGGAGTCTTTGCAACCCAGTATGTTATCTGAGCCTCTGCTGTTCCATCGCTGCTGGTCCCTGTGGATATTTCCCTGGTTTGATGGCTCCTCCTCATATTGACTCTGTCAGCACCTCCCTGTGCAGCTGCAAGGGAGGCAGATCCCATTAGGAGTGGATCACAAGGATAAGACAGGACCCGGCAGTGGTGGCAAGAACTGCAAACACTAGCTGAATACCTTCCGAAGTTCCCTTGCTGAGGAAGTGATACCTAGGACATGGAAGGTGTGGACAATTCTGGTTCCCACCTAACACATGACAGTAGGTGCACCTGCTTGTAAGTGTGAGGTACTTTATTAAAGCAGATTAACAGTATAGACTCAGCAGCATGAAAAGCGTCGAATACAGATCAGGGGCTCTTACAAGGCAAAGGGCTAACATGTGTAAGCCCAGTCTAGGACAAGGGCCAAAGATCAGAAGTCCATGATCAATAACAAGAACAAGAAGGTCTGCACAGGAGCTGCATAGTTGTTCCAATAAGTTTCCCTGCCTACTAGCCAAGCTTTTAAGCAGAAGATGCAGAAATACTAACAACCGTCTGCCTCCTAGCCTGAAGTTGGGGAATGCGCCTCTTTTCTTTTGATGTGCCACCTCTGCCTGGGAGACAACAGCAGCACATAGGGCTGCGCCCCAGAATGCCCATGTCCTCTGATGGAAGAGAGGCGTCCACGGTTTCTGAATGCGCCCTCTCTTCCATGGGCAGGGAAGAAGTCGCCTCAAGGACTCTTGCTTCTACAGCACAGCCAGACATGTCTGGAAGTGGCAGCGGGCCCCATCCACCAGGCTCTGCTCCCTCTTCTTCTTCACCCTCTTCCTCAGGTACCTGTCACTCCTGATCTAAATCCAAGTACTCTGAGGGCATTGTTACAGTGAGGAACTTAAGAACAGCCCTGCCAGGATCCTGTTTTCCACAGCGGTCAACCAGATGTCTATGGTAAACCCACAGGCAGGACATGAGAAGAACTCCCTTCTCCTACTGTTGCTCCCTGACGGCTGGTATTCCAGGAACGTGTTAGATCCCAGAAAGAGCATGCAGCTCTTGTGAGTAGAGGCCATTGATAGCTTATCATCCATGAAATACTCTAGAACCACCCAAGTTGGTGGCCATAGCCACTTATTTTGGCAATGGATTCCATAGTTTATAGCTAGGCGGGTATATACCACCTATTGTGAGTCCCAAATGGCCCAGGGTTTTAGCATTGGGGGGGGGGACCTTGTTCCTATCCAATTTCTTCACACTATAAGGTGAGAAAACACTTCCCTGATTCTTCCAGGCCTGGGCACAATGCTTCCTGCCTATATTGTGGCAGGTGAATCAACAACAACTACTACTACAACAACAACAACATAATGTAGCTGGCAGAGAAGTCATCTACAAACATACAAAACTGCTCTGTACTTGAGCATTTTCACACCTGGCCGGAGGCATATCAACAGCAGGAATAGCCATCCCTGGCACTAGGCACATTTCACCGCATGCTTTCACTTAACTAGATACACCATGAAGCTGCTCTGCAGGAATAATTACATGGAGGAAACTATGATGGACCTTTCTATCAGGAAAGAAGCTGCTTTGGGGTGGGGTGATTTTGAAAGAGTGGTGGGGGAACTTTTCAATAAACGGACATTTTTGCACCCCTGAATATTCTGCATTTCTGTTCTTGTTTGTTGTTTTCTTCAATGTGTGTTTAATGCCTGCATTTTTCATAGGTGTTTTTTTTACACACATACTTCACTCACACACACACACAGACACACACACACACACACACAGAGTGTAGCTGTCAAGAATACTGTAGGTGGAAATGGGGTATAGAAAGGTGAGATTTTTGGAGTGTTTGAAGATAGGTGTTTTTTTTTAAAGGGGGGGGACCAGAATGGCAAGTAGCTTTTAAGACACTACCCTGTGTCGAGCACATTTTTTTACTACTGAAACATTTTTTAAAAATCAAGACGGGAAGCTACAGGAACATGGCTCCTGTCAGTTTCAGTTTATTTCAAGCACAGCTCTTGGAAATAGTTCTGGCTAGAATAATGAACATCTGCTGCTCTCTACCGGTGAGCTGGAATGATACATCAAATGAAGTTACTATGAAAAAAGGTATGTTCAAACTCAGGCAATACTTAGTCAAGTAACAGGTCAAATATTTTTGTTGCTTTCCAAACATTGATGGGTTACAGTTGCCCCCGCCTCTGCTGGCTGGAGCTAATGGGAGTTGGAATCAAACAGCTTCTGGAGGGCTGCAGGTTAACCACCTCTGCTGTAGAACACCCCAACAGAGACAAATGACTCACCAGGTGAGGAAGATCTAACACCAAGTTGTGATCTGGTTATGTGAAATGCCAAGCACCTTCAAATCTTTGTGATGCTTCAGCATGACTTCGCTCTATGACAGCATTGTGCCTCACCTGTCTTTCCCCTTTGTTCTAGCACAGTGTTGTAACCTTTCAAAATCTGAAAGGTACAGTACAGCCTGAGAGTCGGTGTAGCTGCTGAAGCGCTGTACAATAATAGTTAGTGAAACTGTTGGGAATTTGGGTAAGGTAAATGATGACTCTCTCTTTCTCCTCTGCCCTCCCCCCCCCCCCCCCCGGTTTGCTTTTGTTTTACAGTGGTATCTCAGGTTAAGAACTTAATTCATTCTGGAGGTCTGTTCTTAACCTGAAACTGTTCTTAACCTGACACACCACTTTAGCTAATGGGGCCTCCTGCTGCTGCCATGCCGCAGGAGCACGATTTCTGTTCTCATCCTGAAGCAAAGTTTTTACCCCAAGGTACTATTTCTGGGTTAGCGGAGTCTGTAACTTGAAGCGTATGTAACCCGAGGTACCACTGTAGTTTCTTGGGGGGGGGTCCCTTTGTGCTTTTTGTCCCATCCTCTCCATCTAAAAATCTGTCCTCAACATTGGTGTTTCCCACATGTGTATAAATGTTGTACTTTACCCCCCCCCCCGAGACATCACACAACTCTCGCCCACAACGCAATACTACTGAAGTGGGTGTCACACAGTGGGGGGGGGGTTGATCTCTGTGATGGCACATGAGCTTTTCACAGATATTCCCCTCTCTCTCTCTCCCTGGTTGCTACATGCACACCTACAACTGATATTTCATACAGAGACATACTTGCTCCCCCCCCCATGCAGAATCCTCTCTCTTTTTTTCAAACTGTGCCACATTCTCTACCATTCAGAGATCAAAATATATTTTTTACAAAAAAATCCCATCTAACCTATATAGTTCCCGAAAATCAACAGAAGATAGTGGTTGCAAGTAAGGCTACAATTCTAAACACTTTAAAAACAACAAAGCCCTTTTCACAAAATACGCTGGAACAATTTAAAATATTATAATGAAACAATGTTCCACTAAAACCTGACACTCCCTCACCCACAAAACCAACTTGCTGGGGACTAAGCTCCACCACATGCAATCATATGCATGTTTACTCAAAAGAAAGCACCACTGAATTCAGTGAGGCTTACTCCTAGGTAAGTGCATTTAGCCTAAGTTCGCTGAGCTTTGTTCTTACAGAAATCAGTGTGGCTTTAGTAATGACTAGCTTGACATCAGTGGGACCTCAGCTCAATGATGGCCTCATTTGCACTTTACATTTAAGGCACTATGATACCACTGTAAACAGTCATGGTTTTCAGTCAAAGCATATTGGGAATAGCATCTTGTTTAAGGTGCTTACAGCTGTTGTTAGGAGACCCCCTGTTTTCCTTCACAGGGCTACAATTCCCCCAGTTCCCTGGGGAAAGGGATTGTTTTTAAACCACTCTTCCCTGGGAACTGGTTTGTTAAATCATTCTGAGAATTGCAGTTCTGTGAGGGGAATGGGGGGGGGGGTTCCTAACAACTCTCAGCACCCTTAACAAACTACAGTTCCCAGGATTCTTGGGGGGAGGGAGGCATGGCTGTTTAAAGTGGTATCATAGTGTTTTAAATGTACAGTTGTACGTTGGATCCTGAATGCCTTGCGAGTCAAATGTTTTGGCTCCAGAATGCCGCAAACCAGGAAGTCAGTGTTCCGGTTTGCAAATGTTCTTTGGAACCCAAATGTCCAACGCAGATTCTGCGGATTCCAACTGAGTGCAGGAAACTGCTGCAGCCAATCGGAAGCCACACCTTGGTTTTGGAAGCCAAATAGACTTCCGGAACGAATTCCATTTTACTTCCAAGGTACCACTGTATAGTGCAGATTGGGTCTAACAGAGTCTAGATTCAGTGGCAACCTCTCTTATTTTCATATTAGACACAGTTAAACCTCACACTGTAGTATGGAGATGAACAAGGTCCCCCCCCCCCCGGGTGTCCCAATTCATTAAAGTCATGGATTCATTTCATAGCCCTTTGCACCTCAGTATCTTTTCCATGCAAGTATAACACACACACACCTTTGCATATTTGTAAGAGCTGAGGAAGAATGCCAAACCTCTGCATGCAGCAGTATATAATAAAGCATACATTCAAACTCTGAACTCTGCTAGTCCCACAAGCACAGAAGAGGGTTGGGACCCTGTACACAGTTAAAGCACATTTCTAGATATGAAGAAACTTACATGGCGACCACATGATGGGGCACAGAAACCTGGCATGGAAGATCTTGATTCTCCATAAATATTTTATTTTATCTATTTATTTTTTTAAATCACATTTCTATCCCACTTTTCCTCGAAGGAGCTCAGAGGGGTATATATGGTTCTCTTCTACCACATTTTATCATGACAAATCTGTGAGATAGTTTAGGCTGAGACACAGTGACTGACCAGCATGCTTCATGGCGGTTTGGGGATTGGAACCCTGGTCTAAAAGTCCTGGCCCATCACTCTAACTGCTAACTGTTCACAATGTGGTATGGAGATGAACTTACAGGTGGCAAAGCATGGCTGCTACATCAAAAGTGTAAACTGAGTGTTCCAGTACGTGCCTACGCAGAAGTAGATAGGTCCGAGTTCAGTGGGGCTTACTCCCAAGCAACTGGATATTATAGTGATAGGACTGCAGGGTTAGACATGGGCTCCTCAATTCCTTCACTAGGAACAAGTACAGAAAGTCAGTTAATTCTAGGGTGAAATAGTGTAGCTAGAGTCCAGGCATATAGTTATGCAGGAGTGGTATTCTTAAAGAGAACCTCAAAAAAAGGTAAAGGACCCGTGGACAATTAAGTCCAGTCAAAGGCGACTATGGGGTTGCAGAGCTCATCTCGCTTTCAGGCCAAGGGAGCCAGCGTTTGTCTGCAGACAGCTTTCCACGTCATGTGGCCAGCATGACTAAACCGCTTCTGGCACAACAGGACACCATGACAGAAGACAGAGCACACGGAAATGTGGTTTACCTTCCCGCCGCAGTGGTACCTATTTATCTACTTGCACAGGCATGCTTTTGAACTGCTAGGTTGGCAGGAGCTGGGACAGAGCAATGGGAGCTCATGCAGATTCGAACCGCCAGTCTTCCAATCAGCAAGCCCAAGAGGTTCAGTGGTTTAGACCACAGCGCCACCCTGTAAGCAGGGATGGGATGATACACTTTCAGTAAGCAAGTAGGAGGCAGTGTTTCACATGAGACATTTCTTCTGAAATTCCCCCTCTCTCTCACTTTCTCTGCACTTTACAGGGCGCAAACCTACTTTCACTGCCTTTCATATTTAGAATGCTATACCTTTTAGCTTTCATCAAAATAACACTCCATTCTTTTGTGTTCTGCCCCTAGATTTCTTCTCTCTGTAGGAGTATGAACACTATGACTTCAGACAGTTGGTTTTTATAATAACAAAGCAGCGCTTTTATCTCTGATCCTTTCATCTCTCTCTCTTCCTTTCAAAATGAAATTGGCAATCTGTTTACTCATGCCTTGTGAAGTAAACTGTCAGGGAGACAACTATCATCTTATCCCCCACCCAGACAAAGAAATATATTAGTTTAATAAATAAAATAGCTCAAGTATGGGTTTCTTCTCAGGCTTTAGCTACCAAAAAGGCTTGTAGCATAACACTACTAACAAATTTACTGCAGCATAAAATTCAAGCAAGGGACAACTGCATGTTACCCACCCAGACATTTTGAGATTGATTGAGATTATATGTAAGGAGTAGGTTTAGGAAATGTGCAACTAGAAAAACTAATTTGTGTTTCCTTTCTGATACCCCCAGCCTTTCCCCCTTTTTAATTTAGAAATCATTTTGTTACAGAATGGAGGGGGGGCACATGAATGAATTCCATAATAATTTGATTAACTTGGTCTTTTCTGAAGCCTACACTCTTTTCACAGGTTCCAGCTATTGACATTTCCTATCAGCCTTGTCTTAATGTTGGCTAAATTTTATAGAATTAACAAGAGTTCTGCTGAATCAGGACAAAGACTTTGTCTCCAGCACTGTGTTTTCCACAGCAACCAACCAGATGTTCACAAGCAAGACAACAGGGGAATAACCCTTTCCCACTCTTGTTCTCCACAGACTGGGATTGAATTGTAAGGGGATTGAACAACTAGAACTTGCCATTCAGTAGCCTGCAACAAAACCCTTGACTCTGGGGCTGTTGCTAAAACCCTGAATTACTGTGCATTGTAACTACTCTATTCCTGTAGCTATGTATATTTTTTTTAAAAAGAGAGTTGAAAATTGTGCCTTCCAACTTAAATTTCACTCTCTCCTGGTACCAGCAGTGAGATTTTACTGTTGGGAGAGTAACAATAGGACACCATTTAATAGTTATACAGACCTGTTGCAGGTTACCCCATTCCCATAGGTAAACATGATATCATCCTGAGCGCTACTACTTCGTCCCCTATATGCTGTGCTGGATTGCCAGCTGCTCGATATACCAACTTTTTGGTATTTTGTCCTCTATTTTGTGTCTTCGGTTCATAGTAATTGCAAAATAATCTTTTAGAACACAGCATTCATGAACCTGGTGCCGCTCCCCCCCACTGATGTTTGGGTCTCAAGACAGCTGTCGGGAAGGGCACCAGGCTGGGGAAAGGCGTTTTGTAGGCATCACTGCATCACACAGTCCGATCTGGCATGACACAGCTTCTCATGTTCCCTATGTAGCTGCAAAGCATATGCCCACATCATTTTTTTGCAGAAAACCTTCAACCAAAATTATATTTCTTAAAATGGCCACTACCATAAGCAGTAATTTAGAAGATGGGTTTAGGTTTTTGGTGACTGGGGCTGACGATGGGAGTTTCAGTCCAAAATATTTGGCAGGCACCAGGTTGGCGAAGATGCTTTTAGAACATTAGCATAAACTGATCTACTGTTTTTACTTGGCTAACAGACAAATATTAAAAAGTTAATAGCAAGTGCTCAAATTACAGGGGAGCGTGGGGGGGACCCCTTTCTATTTTGCTCTGTCCTCCCTAGCTATTTATTTTTTTTAGCACTCCTATACTGCAGAGGGTTGGACTAGGTCTCTTCCAATTCTACAATTCTAGGATGAAGCGGGAGGGCAGTGCTTGGAGGATGGTCGAAAATGGGTAAGGTTTCAGGGACGAACTAACTCCCAGTCTACCAGGGCAGCGAGCGCACTTCCACCCTCAAAAAATATGGCCACCCTGGGTACCAACTGCCCGGTCCCCAATCAGCTGGCCCGCTCGGAATGCCCGCGCCTCCCTTCCGCGCTCGCGCGCTCTCCCATTGGCCGGCACGAGCGCGCAACCGAAAGGCCGAGGGGAGGGGAGGGGCGTGAGCAGCGCTTGGGGCGGTTGCCATGGTAGCTACGGCGCTCCCTCCGCTGCCCGTAGGGGACAGAACGCGTAAGGAGCGCACGGAGCACGCCGAGCAGCAAAGGATGCGACGCGCCTTGGCTCCAAGATGGCAGAGCGAGGGCCGGAGCAGGAGCAGGGCTCGCCGGAGGGGCAGGTGAGGGCGGCAGCCGGAAGCGCGGGAGGAAGGGAAACAGGAGCAGCCTGGAGAGGCCCCCTCCCCAAATGTGACCGGTGGATGGATTGACGTGCTCCGTTTACAAAATTCCCTGGGCTGCTTTGCTTACAAGGAGCGTAACATTGGCAAAGCTGCCTTTCTCCGCTGTCCAATATTCAGACACACTCGCCTCCTGGGTGGCCCCCATCCACACCTGCTCCGTGGTAGCTCAAGGGTCTGCAGTAGCCTCCTCACCCCAATAACTTATCAGTATTTCACAGGTGAAATGTTGGGGAAGGGGTCACTTTCCACCCCCTCCTTCCGTCTCCAAGGCTGGTCCTCCCTCCAGATGTTGAGGGACTACAGAACCCATCATCCCTGAGCGCTTGTCATTCTGACAGGGGCTGATAGGAATTGTAGTCCCAACAACTTTTGGAGAGGGCGCAGAGTCCCCTTCTTCCCCCATGGCCTCTTTTTTGCCCACTGGCGGTTGTATGCTAGATTGATGCTCTTAACAGCCCTTTACTGTTTTGGACCTCATGTGTTGGCTAACTTTCTGTTAACAGTGTGGCTCTCTCCAGCCACTAAATCTTACAGAGCAAGTTGCATTTACTCAGAAGTAAGCCCACAGAGCTAGCTCCTGGGGCAAATGCACATAGGACTGCAGCGTTAAAAAGGCAGGAAATGTTAGACTGAAAAGACGACCGCTGTGCATGATTTAAAGCACGCTGTTAATAGAATGCTTAATCTCACAGTAGCTTCGGTTGCCCAGTGTTTGTTTCTTTAATTCATTTTACCCTGCCTTTGCTGGAGCTTGGGAAGCATGCATGTCACCCTTTCCCCCAGCTGTGGAGAGGACAAGAGGTTTGTTGAGAAAATGTGTGAAGTGGGTTAGGCTAAGAGAGAACTGCTCACCCGCAGTGATCCAGCGAGCTTCAGCACTGAATAAGGTATTAACTGGAGCAGCTGGGATGAGGATGGATATAATTCAGTGCAATGTTAATGTTTTGAGCAGGTATCTGTATATTTACATGGATGTGCACTTGAGTTAAGATGCATTTATGTACTTCTCTCCCTTGTTTTGTCTTTGTTGTTCATGTGTGAACACACTATAAGCGTTATGAGTTATTTCCATTGAAGTCTGGGAGACTGCGCAGAGTAGTAAGTAACTCCTCCAGCCAAGCCACACCTCTGAGTCAGCTCTGTAAGAGCTGGCTTCCTGCATCATAGCATTTTCTCTTAAAAGGGCCACATGTCAGATATTTAACTGATAATAGAAGAGGAAGTGTTGTCATTTGATGCTGTCATTTAGGGCTTTGAAATGTCCCCCCCCCCGGTCTGTGCAGGGTTAGCTCCTGTGCATTTGGGCTGCAATCTTATGCACATTGGCCCAATTGAAATTACAGAGGGAATTACTTCTGAATAGACATGCATAGGATTGCTCCGTAAACATATTTTTCCAGGGCCATTGAATGACTGATAAAGGGTCTCCAGTATTTCTTACCTTGGGTATTTGGATCCAGCATGCCTCTTTCCAAACTGATGAAAGTCGATTGCCGTACTCTATGCTTGACAGCCAACAAGGATCTTCTGTCTTTCATCCTTTAGCTTTACTGTCTCTGCCTTTTTTATTGTGCTCTGTGACAGGTTCTTAGTGATAATATACCAAAAACTAATAAACTGGGAGACAGGTTTGTGCTATTCCAAAATGAACACACAAACCTACAGTTTTGTCTCTCAGCCTGTTCCAGCCTTTCACACCTCACCTGCTCCTATCAGCTTGCTCCAACTCTGTAGTTCCCCAGTATCAAGCTTCCCGTATTGCGAACCCCTGACACTAAAATGGCACATACACACCCCTTTCTGCTAGCAGAGACCACCTTTGTCTTCCAATGTTTAAAGCAACAGGTACCTATCTGGGTGTGTTGGAAATAACCCTTGAATATGTTGCATTGAACATAGCAACACAAAATCTTAAGAGATACAGATTCAGGTAGGTAGCCGTGTTGGTCTGACGCAGTTGAAATATATATATATATATATAAAGAAAAAAATCCAGTAGCACCTTAGAGACCAACTTTGTTCTTGGTATAAGCTTTCATGTGCATGCACACTTCTTCAGATACACTGAAACAGAAGTCACCAGACCCTTATATATCGTGGGAGGGTGGGGTGGGGTTTTTCTCAGGAGGGTAGTAGGAGATGGGTAATTGACTCAATGGGTGTGGAAAACCTGTTGACGACTGTTGTTGTTGTTGTTTAGTCATTTAGTCGTGTCCGACTCTTCGTGATCCAGTGGACCAGAGCATGCCAGGCACTCCTGTCTTCCACTGCCATTGGTCAAACTCATGCTGGTAGTTGACGACTGTTAACGACTGCAATTAGTCCTACAGGAAAAAGCAAGGGATAGCATGCAGATGATTAGCATATGTAATGAGACAGGAATCCAATATCTCTATTAAGACCAGGTCTCTCCGTAGTTTTCAGTTTAGTGATAAGTTGTAATTCAGCAACTTCTCTTTCAAGTCTATTTCTGAAATTCTTTTGTAGTAAGACAGCTGCTTTGAGATCCTGTATTGAATGTCTTGGGAGACTGAAGTGTTCTCCTACTGGCTTCTCTGTCTTATGATTCCTGATGTCAGATTTATGTCCTTTTATCCTTTGATAGGGTTTGGCCTGTTTGTCCAATATAGAGTCTTGAAGGGCACTGCTGGCATCATCAGTGCTGGCCTTTCTCCTTCACCTGTGCATATATTTGGCTTTCATGTAAAGGGACTTTATGTGTGTACAGCAGTTCATGTGTGGAGCCCCTTCACACACTGGCCAAATGAAGTGTGTGGCAGTTTGGCAGCTGTGCTTATTGGCAAGGGAAAGGATTAACCTTCTCAGTCCCACAACTCTTCACATGTTTTTTTTTGCCCAAGGGTAGGATTACGTCTAAGGCCTACAGAGTGCAAGAACTATGCATGTGCCTCTTTTCTGCATGGTAACTTCTTGCTTGTTATGTATTGTAGCTACAGCCAGAAAGAGTTCTGATTACTGAGGGGCAGGAGCACCCTGAATCACCAGAATCTATTGCTGAACCACAAAAGAGAAAACCCCAAATTCTTGAAGTGGTATTGTCCATGGATGAGACTCAGGAACCTATCATGGAGGAAACACCAAAACCTATCGTAGAGGAAGCACCTGAGCCTATCGCGGAGATAGCAGCAGAATCTGACATGAGCAAGGCACCAGAAATTGCCACGGTGGAGACACCAGAACCAACCCGCCCAGCATTTCATCCTGTTTCCTCTTTGGAAGGTCTTGGCTCTATACTCACTCAGCAACATAAGAGAGGAATTGTGTTTCCACATGGTTTGGTCAGATCGGCAGAAGGCATCGTGATCTCTGAAGAATTGGTGCCCCAACAAGTACCGTCTCAGGAAATGGTGCCTCAACAAGTAGAACCTCCAATAATAGAAGAGCAGCCTCACCCAACAATTGTTCCTTCTGTGGACTTCTCCGAGGAGATGCCTGTTGTGTATCAAGATCCCTTTGAAGTTTCACTTAGGTACATGGAGAAGCATAATATTCTGCAGATATTTCAGGTGAACCATTCCCTTTTTGCCTTTTCTGTCAAAGCTGCCTTCACTTAGGCAAAAGCGTGTACAGTGGCTGTTCTGAACCAACCCAGCCAGTGCCTTTATACACAGTGGTTTGAGGGAATCTCTTAGCATTTGGGGGACATTACTAGCCCTGGGATGCGGGTGGCACTGTGGGTTAAACCACAGAGCCTAGGACTTGCTGATCAGAAGGTCAGCAGTTCGAATCTCCACAACGGGGTGAGTTCCTGTTGTTCGGTCCCTGCTCCTGCCAACCTAGCAGTTTGAAAGCACATCAAAGTGCAAGTAGATAAATAGGTACTGCTCCGGCGGGAAGGTAAACAGCGTTTCTGTGTGCTGCTCTGGTTCGCCATGACCCGGAAGCTATACGCCGGCTCCCTCGGCCAATAAAGCGAGATGAGCGCCCCAACTCCAGAGTCGGTCACGACTGGACCTAATGGTCAGGGGTCCCTTTAGCTTTACCTTACTAGCCCATATCCTATTTTGAGAGTACTCTGCATTATATTCCAGCCACAAGAATGATTGTGGAAGGCTTTTGTCCCATAGATGCCTAACTGGGCTTTCTCAAGAGAATAAAGCTTCACATAGTGTCCCCTTCACATAGTGTCCCTCTCAAGATCTCTGAGATCTATTCCTTGTCTTTAGGACATCTGAGATCTAGTCTCTGCCTTTAGGAATATAGTGATGGAGCATCTAGCTCAATGTTTCCCAAACTTGGGTATCCAGCTGTTTTTGGACTACAACTCCCATCATCCCTACATAACAAGACCAGTGGTCAGAGATGATGGGAATTGTAGTCTGAAAGCAGCTGGAGACCAGTGTTAGGGAAACACTGATCTAGCCCTTCAGCTGTTGTTGGACTTCAGCCACGATCAGCTCCAGCCAGCATGGCTAATGGTCAGGGATGATGGGAGTAGTAGCCCAGCAACCTCTTGGCTGTTCTTGACCTTGCCATTTGTGGTTTCCTTCCAGTGGGACCCGGAATATTGGTGGTGTTACATTCCTAGTTGCAGTACCACATTCTGCTGCAGGGGTGGGGAAACTATGGCCCTCAGGATGTTGCTTGGTTACAGCTCTTATCATCCTGGACCTTTGGCCATGCTAGCCAGGGCTGATGGGACTTGGAGATGAGCAGCATCTGGAGGGCCATGAGTTCTTAGCCTGCTATACTGCAACACACACACACACACAGTGAATCTTACAAATTTGTCCCTGTGAATTCACATAGGAAGATACTTTTAAAATTTATAGGAATGGAACACATTCCAGTGGTGAGACGGGGGTTGCTGCCTCTCAGAAAAGAATATAAAGTCTACCTTGTTGCATGAGTGCACATTTTTCCTTACACTTCTCTGTATAGGGGCATCTCTCTGTGTCTCTTTTCCTTCCTATTTTGGTGGTTTAGTAGTCCTGGTGCTGTTGCTTTTAAATGCAGTTGTGGTTGTTTTTTTTTTAATTTAAAAAGAAAAATGAAGAGATTGACCTAGAAACCATTCTGTACATCAGTTCAAAACAGTATGCCAAGTACAATAATTGGATTAGTTGCATCACAAAGAAATACAACGGTATCAATTGTACTAAATCTAATTCAACGTTTCTTTATTTTTAAATTCTTGGTTGACTTTCCTGAGAGCAACCCAAAGGTAACATACAGTGATACAAGACATAGAAGACCCACATTACAACATACAATAATACAAATGATAAAACACAGAGAAAAATAATCCAAACAGCAAAAAAAGCCCCAAATACAACTATGCCAGGCATTGCAATAATCCTAGATGGCAGCAAACCAAAACCCAAACAAGCCTTTTCAGAATAAAACGCCTGAAGTGTTGGCCTGCAATGAAAAGAACCAAATGGGAAAAGAGGAGTAATGCAAGTTAAAGATGCTCTGTTCTCAAAAGCAAAGCATGCACATTTGTGAAAACTGAAATATATTTTTGAAATGTAGTTGTTCCCAGCCTAGTTTTCTTTGCAGAAATTCATATTCCTGTTCTCCAACTTTCCCTTTCAAAACAAAACAGCATTATCAATTTTTAATGTCATCAAATGGTTTAGAAAATCCAACAACCGTATTTGGTAAGTTGGTAATTTATGGTCCAAAGCATTGTCCATAACCCCCTTTTTAGAACACTATCCTTGAATATCAATTTTAAATACAAAAAAAAAAAAATGAGAAAGATGCCCAGTTGCACTTCAGCTGTGGTATCTGCACCATTGGACACAAATCAGTCAAAAGTGTCCAGATATCATTGCGCCTGCCAAGAATGGCATCTTTCCACCCATTCCTGTTGCATTGAATGTAGCATATGGGCTCCTTGATGAATCATTTTGAAAGGCTCAGAGTTTGCATACACCGGATTTATTTTTGCTTATGGGCCTGTGATCTTGGTTAGTTCACTCAGTATAAACCCAAGTTCAGACATAACAGGGGACTCTGGTTTAATATAAGCCACCAGTGAAGCACTAACAGAGGAGGAATGTGCGAGCCTAGCACTTTGGAAAACAGTGACAAGAGCAGGGAAAGGAAAGGAGGAAGAAACCACAGGGCAGTGCCATTAATAATCACTGAACTGGTCTAGGACATATTTTCCCAGATTCATAAACCATGTCAGAAAAGATGATCCAAACCAGCTCAGTGACTGTGTACTGTATCCAGATAAGCTCTATTTGGAGTAGACCCACTGAAATGAAGGCACTTAAGTTAGTCATGCCCATTAATTTCAGTAGGTCTACTATGAGTATAACTGATATTGGATACAACCCATAGCACTGGGTTTGGTTTTTTTTGGCCCTTGCAACTTTGGATTGTTGTTGTTTTTATGCTATTGCTATGATGGTTATATCTGGTCTGTTTGTTTGTTTGATTGATAGTTGTTTTTCTAAAGTTGTAAGTCACTCTGGGGACCCTTGGAGTTGAAGATGCAGGATAAAAATAACTTAATAGATAATTACAGGCAGTTAGTTATATATTAATATATTTCAACTTCCAAGTGCAATGTGCTTATCATTATTGCTTGATATATTGCTTTTCTAAATATTCATCTACTTAAACAATTGTGCAATTGAGGAAAGCAGTTGAAATTTGAAATAATCTGAAATGAATCGTGTAGATTTCTAAATACTGTGTTATTTTATCTATCTTTCTAAATAAATAAATTGCTCAATAAACAAATCTTATATTGGGCCTGTAATAGATGCACTTTGTAACTTGCAGCTTGCAGTTTTCATAGAATCATAGAACTGTAGAGTTGGAAGGGACCTCCAGGGCCATCTAGTCCAACCCCCTGCAATGCAGGAATCTCAACTAAGGCATCCATGACAGATGGCCATTCAACCTTTGCTTAAAAACCTCCAAGGAAGGAGAGTCCTCAACTTCCAAAGGGAGTTTTGTTCCACTGTGAAACAGCTCTTACTGTCAGAAAGTTTTTCTGATGTTTAGTTGGAATCTCCTTTCTTACAACTTGAATCCATTGGTTCGAGTCCTACCCTCTGGAGCAGAAAACAAGTTTACTCCATCTTCCATGTGGCAGCCCTTTAGATAGCTGAAGATGCCTATTATATCTCCTCTCAGTCTCCTCTTTACCAGAAGAGGAGCCCAGAACTGTGGCGCCCAGAACTGGACACTGTACTCCAGGTGTAGTCTGACCAAGGCAGAATAGAGTGGGACTATTAGTTCCCTTGATCTGGGCACTATACTTCTGTTGGTACAGGCTAGAATAGTATTAGCTTATTATTATTATTATTATTATTATTATTATTATTATTATTATTATTATTATTTTGCAGCTGCATCATACTGCTGACTCATGTTAAGCTTGTGGTCCACTAAGACCCCTAGATCTTTTTTTACATGTACTACTGGCAAGCCATGTGTCCCCCATCTTATATTGGTGCAGCTGGTTCTTCTTGCCTAAGTGCAGAACCTTAACATTTGTCCCAGCTGAGTTTCATTTTGTTGGTTTGAGCTTAGTTCTCCAATCTGTTAATGTGGGAGTGTGTGAACATTTCAGGTTATCAAGCATATGTGTTAGAGCACCCGGGATTTTGCTGTACAGTAGACATTTTTCAGGAAAGGTAAAATGACACATCATGTCTGTATTTGTAAATAATACATATTATGTATATCCCATACCTTTCCCATCCTGAAAAGAAGACAAGCCATTCTTGCCTCTGGCAATATAATTTTGTATCTTTCTATTGTTTGCCTTCGGGAAAGGAGTATAATGACTTCTGTCTTTCTCACTCAGGAGATCACTGAAAATCTGGTGTATGAGAAGCCTGAGAGGCCATTAGAATTCATGTTGAGACAGGTATGTCGTCCCTGCAAGGCACACACTGCTTGACTGTTATGCTTCTCTGAAGAAGCAGAAAAGGGGCATTGGAGCTGAGAAATATATTTTTCTTGCTTTAGGCGGGGAAAAGAGAGCGGGCAGTTACAGAAAATGAGAGCCATAACACCCTAGTGCTTATAAGTACAGAATTATGTTCTGGAAGGAAAAGGCACTGGGGGATGGAAGATGCTATAGAAGACTTACCAGATGCCCCTCAGTTTAAAGAAGAGATGACTTCCTCTTTTAGTAAGATGGGCAGCTCAGTAGCAGAGCATCTACTTTGCATGCAGATGGTCTCGGGTTCAATCCCCAGCATCTCCTGGTAGGGCTGGGAGAAATCCCTGCCTCAGTCCCTGCAGAGCTGCCACCATTCAGGGTAGACAACACACAGGTGATCCTGCAAGCTTGGTGAAACTTCCACGGAAGATGGCAGTATCTAAATATACTATGCAAAACCACCTCCGCCACCAGCTCCCCTCGCGTTGTGCTTAGGTTTGGAGAGGTGAATCTTGCCTGGACTGCGACAGAGAGAAAGAGCGAGTTAAATTTCCCAGAGATTTAAATGGCCAAGGCTCCCCCCAGCAGTTATTATGCGCATAACAAACATGGGCATTTGTTTTCATTCACATCTGATTTGGCCGTCAGTTGAGGATTGGGGTTAAAGATGTATATTTTTAATTTAAAAATAATTAACATGCAGCAAGTCGCTAATACACTGACTGATGCTCTCTGGATTCGTTTTTGCTTTTCGCTGCTTCCTTAGGTTCAGAATATGATAAGGAAGCAGGCGTCTGAGAGACATAAAAATGACGACGAGCCGGTGTAAAAGATGAAGACCCAAAGGTCAATGAGCTGTTCTTGGACGCTGCCCTAGGTGGAACAAGTTCCAGTGCTGCCCTCCCACATGCTCTGTCTATGCAAATTCTATAGATTTGAATGCTGTCAGTGGTAGCTGATTTCTTCCAGTGTGGGTACTGTGCTGGGTGATCTAGGACGATAGGAAGTACATAGTTGCACTGGAGCGCAGAATGTCACATGCCTTTTAGGAAGCCACCAAGGTACTTGCCATCCAGTAATAAGGCAGTAATCCTAAAACACACTGACTGTCAAAGTAAGAGCTGATCTACATATCCTGCAGAATTAGATCATGCTGTCTTTGCTGGATTGGTCCATCTCAGATTGCAAGGGGGGGGTACATTTTGAATGTGTTCCCATGGTGGGAACTTTCTGCACATAGCTAAGGTTTGAAGAAGAATTCTGCTTTGGTAGTCTTTGCCCTGTGAGACCAGTTCCATATGTACAAATACAATTTTTTACCACCGTACAGGAGCTTTCAGGTACATGATCCATCACTTGCAGACCAAAGTAGTACACTCTGGGGAAAATTGTATCACGTGATGCAGCCGCATGTGTCAATCAACTGGAATATTTGTGAGTAAATAGTCTTAGGGTCAGTATGCAAGTCTCTCAACTGTCAAGCAACGTGGTTTCCTCATATTTAACTTAGTTAGATAACAGTAATAAAAATTTTTTTGGGGGGGAATATCTAGTAATGATGGTGATGAGACTACACTTAACTGAATTGTGAATTGTGATAACTTGGGGTGAAGCATTAATAATTTTAAACCAGCCTTAACTAAATATGAATTAATGTATAGGTGTTAGAACGTATCTAGAATTCTGCTTGTTAGAAAAACAATTTAATGCTGGCGCCCCCCCCCCCAATTACCTTGGGCACCTATGCAACTAACCAAGCTTACAATGCTTTTTCTGATGTCAGTTGTTGAAAAAAACTGAATTTAAAACTGATGGATTCTTATAGTTGCCTAATTTGTAATATGTCCCCCATTCTGGAGATTAAAGAGAGGGCAGTGTCTGTTGGTTCTTTGCAGTAATTGGACTCAGAATTGGTGGCGTGTTGCTATAGTAGCCAAGATAACTGTTTTTCTGAAGTGGTCTCTTCGAATTACATAATTCTCTCTCAGTTCTGTAATTAGCAAGAGCCTATTGCCCTCCAACCATTGTTGGCCTCCATCTCCCATCAGCCCCAGCCAGCATGACAAAGGATGGATGGGAGCTGCATCTGAATGGCCACAGGATCCCCACTTCTGCCTAGCTTAATGTTTGCATATTCTGAATCCATAGGAATTCAGTTTAATCCAAGGTACTCCATTTCCTGCTTCTGCTGATGGGATTCATGCTTCAGAGAGACCTGTTTAGTTATTTGCTGATGGGGGGGGGAGAGAGATTATTTCCCTATGTTCTCACAATGTACAGGAACCAAACAACATATTCAGATTTATTTGTTGTTAGCTTTTAGGTCAAGAATTGATGGGTGGTCTTTGCTATAAAAAAAATAAAGATTTCTAAGCAATTTTCATCTATGTGCAACTACTGATCATGTGCAAGGCAAAGGCTCTGATTCCATTTAATAAATTTATTTTGCTCAGTTACCTTCTGTGTTTTATGCATTCGGTTCAATGTCCGATGCTTGTAAGATTCCCAGGTCCAAATCTTGAAAGCTCTTTTATACCTAACAGGTTGCAACCCACAGAACATCCATATACCTTTTTAATCCCCCAGTGCAGTGAGAGACAAGGCTGCTATGGCTTCTTCTGGCCACTGTAACCCTGGTCCTACTGTCTGTCCCTGTCTTTGCATGGCACGTGCAAGTGTGTCTGAGAGAAAGTCAGGTGTGGGCAGCCACTATATATTGTCTCCTGATGGATTGGAAGCTACCCAAGGTCCATATGTGTTTCCCGGATTGCATCCTGGCTACCAAAGTAGTTCTGGAACATTAAGACAATATACAGCATGGTTGTATCCATGGGCAGAGCTCAAACACTCACTGCCCTTCACCCCCAGTACAGAGAGATGCAGTAAATGTCCTGCTTGCTGCAACAGACAGCAGAATAAGATGGCAAATGGACCATTTAAGTACTATTATCATTATAATTACATTAATATCCTGCCTTTCTTCCAAGGAGCTCAAGTTGGGTTCTCCCCTCTCCTCATTATTTTCTTACAAGAATCCAAGGTAGATCAGGCTGAGAGACAGTGACTGTCCAAAGATCAGAAGATTTGCTTCATGGCTGAGTGAGGGGGCACTGCTCCTGCCTGCTATCTCACTCATCAAAAACCCTTGAAGTTGCAGGCAGAATCTCTTGTGTATGGACCAGACAATGCTTAGCATCACTGCAAACACTAATAGCAACCTCATTTCCCCAAGAATTAAGTTTGCTTAAGTAGCCAAAATGGCACCACCTTTGTCCAAGAACGAGGTAACACCAGACTTGAGGAGGCCTGAGATTTGCGAAGTTTCAAAAAATAAAATTTTCAGGGGGCTGAGGAGAAAACATTGTCGGTTAACCCCAGCCCTCCCCCTAAAACAAGCACAGCTCAACAAGGACTAAGCATTCTTAGTGACAACAGAATGCTGACTGACTTGGGAAGGAATAGGAATGGATGGTGGTAAAGAAAGCAATGGAATGAGATAGCTGGGATCCTGAACGAGTTGTAGATCCCGTGCATATTCAACACTTAAGAAACAAAGGTGTAATGTTAGCATTTTTATTTGTGACCACTAGGTAGCAGCAAGAGGTTGCAGAGTCCTCTTACTAATTGGTAGTGTGACTATAAGGTACATAAACTAATGTGGCAGTTAACAAGGTCACACATGCTGAAAAGCTGGCATGCCATAGGGAAACACCTTCCTGGAAATGTGGTTACTTCCTTTCAGTCTAAAATACAGGCATCCTCCAAGGCTTAGGAACCGTACAGCTGCAAAAACATAGTGTTGATGTCCCCGCTTTTTTAAAAATAATATTTTTATTAGGTTTTTCATTTTATACTTTGTCACATGTCAACGAAATCAAAACATCACTTACATCTTTGCTCACCCTGAGCCTCGACTTCCCCCCTCCCACTCCCTGGCTTTCTTAGGTATACACTTTTGTCTTAGCATTCCTATCTCACCCGACTTACCTTGTTTTTATCCTTAAAGAAATTTACCGTACTTCTGTGTTTGTAAACCAGTTCCACATATCAACATTACATAAGTAAAACCTGCAAATCCTCAAATTCAAGGAACTGGATTTCATAGTAGCATTTTCTCTTCTGTCAGTTTCAAAAGCTTTGAATTGCCATTTCTCCTCTGGCCATCCTTCTGAGACTGAAAAAGCTCTAGGCACCAGCAGAAGGAACCCCAAACTATTATAAAGTTACTTATTCAAGGTATAGATATTATACACACCATGTTATTTTTCTAGGAAAAGCGATGCCAGAACTCACCATGAACACCTCCCTTATTCTCTTAGAATGGCAATGGCAGCTGCCTGAGAGGTGTTGGAACTGAGTTCAGGTGAGTTCTGACTGAAAGAAAAGCCCTGTACATATGATAGATTTATAATTACAGTACAGTGGTAACTCGGGTTACATACGCTTCGGGTTACATACGCTTCAGGTTACAGACTCCGCTAACCCAGAAATAGTACCCCCCCGGGTTAAGAACTTTGCTTCAGGGTGAGAACAGAAATTGCACAGCGGCAGTGCAGCAGCAGTGGGAGGCCCCATTAGCTAAAGTGGTACCTCAGGTTAAGAACAGTTTCAGGTTAAGAATGGACCTCCGGAACGAATTAAGTACTTAACCCGAGGTATCACTGTATAGATCAGGAGTCATGCAACATGGTGCCCTCTAGATGTTGTTGGACTACAACTCCCATCAGCCGCAGCCAATGGTAAGGAAAAGATGGGGGTTGGGTATTTATAATAATCCATGAAGGGTTTTTTAGTTTGATGCCTAGTTGTGTCTATCCACTTGTGAAATGGGACCTGACCTTCCTCCCCTGCCCTCTGAACTCTCATCTACCAAATCTGTTAGAGAGGTTTGGGGAATAACATTGGATACCACTCCTTGTTTTTATATGTGGTTTGGTGCAGGTATGTTTAAGACATTTTTAATTAAAAAGGAAACCAGCACTTGGAATTTAGCTCCAAAACACTCTGGCAATATACAGAGCTCATTCATCTAGAACTCATGTTACATGATACCCCGCTGCCAATGTCCATTTCAGGTAATCATCACTGAATGTCCCTGGGTCCATAGGTTCCACATTCCACCCCTCTGGACAAGTACAAAAATAGGGGTGGGCTTGGCCAGTTCTCACCATTTATGAAAATCACCTGATCAGCTTCGATTTTTAAAATTGTCTTGAGGTGTGTGCCCAATGTGAAGTCATCACAAAACACTCTATTTTAATTAGCTTTAGTTAATTTTAACAGGATCATGCCCAGCTTTTTTGGGGGGGGGGAGTTGCCAGTATGTTGTTCTTGAAAGTTTATTTTTTAAATATTTTGTATATATTATTTGCCACATGAAGAATGCAAAAAGTCAAGGTGAAACAAACTGCAAATAATATGCAGGTTTTGCTTTGAAGTAAACTGGATAGGATTGACTTCTGAGTAAACATGAATTGGATCAGGTTCAAAGTAATTTCTTCTTCTTCTTCTTCTTCTTCTTCTTCTTCTTCTTCTTCTTCTTCTTCTCTCTCTCCTTCCTTTCCCCTCCCTCCCTTCTCTTTGCTACCCTTCCCACTTTACTCAGAAGCCACCCTGCTGCAGTGTTCCCTTGGGTTTACTCCTAAGTAGATATGTCATAGCTCCCCTAATCATCTGCCTCTCTAAATATGTTTTTAATAGCCCCACTCCAGCTAACCAAGCTGCAATCCATAGCACCATTTACTTAGGAGTAAGTCCCACTGAATACAGTAGGGCCTTACTTCTGAGCAGGAACAAGTTACAATTTGTCCTGTCAATAACTGCCTTGCAAGACAAGCCTTAAAGCAAATTGCCTTTTGTACATTGTATGCTTTGAAACTGAAGTCTGATACTTCAGCCCGATAATTTTGTACCTTTGGCATATTCCCTCCTTTTCTGATTCCAGGCCTGGCCTACACACACACATACACACACGTAAAAACTAGGGCATGCAAGTTTGGGTTTATGATTTCTTCTTGAGCATCAAAGTGGGTGGTGCTGTAGTTAAGACTGCTTGACTGGGCCTTAGGAGAACAGGGTTCAAATCCCAACTCAGCCATACAATGCACACCTCTGGGTGTGTCTTACCATGCCCACTGACACCAATGTTCATGTAAGGCTGTCATGCTTTGCCTATTGACTCCTATATTCCTTTGGGTGTGTCGTGTCATGTCCCTTGGCTCCTATGCCATATTTAGGGGATTCCAATTTCTCTCACAGATCTACAATTCCCAGAGTGGTTTAACCATCTCCCTTGCCAGAGAACTTTGGGAATTGTAGTTCTGAGATGAATAAGGACCTCTTAACCACTCTCAGCACTCTTAACAAACAATAGTTCCCAGGATTCTTTGAGGCAAAACAACAGCTGCCTAAAGTAGTGTGATATCTTGCCCTGGTATCTACTGATGAAGGCAGGTAATAAACACTATCATCATCATCATCATCATCATCATCATCATCAATATTAAAGCCCTCTCCTTGTCCTCTTGAGGTTTGCCAGCTTCCGTGTAGGAAAGCTCCATGCTACTTACGTATCCTTCCGTGCTCTGTGGCATCCTGGTCCAGCTTTGGCATGGCTAGGTCTTGGCAAGACTGATCATGGCCATTTTAAAGAAGCAGGTATCATAACAACCACCTGGCCTGGAAATACATGAATCCCAGTGGTCCCCCACATCCAGAAAGCCATCTGCTTGCTACACTTTAGGCAAAAGTTTCTGAACTGCCTTCAAGGGTAGCCCCATGTACAGCAGACAAGAGTAGTCAAGTTGAAGTGCTGCATCACAGGATCAGCCAGTGCAGATAACATGTGCCTATAGCCACCAGTCTTAATCTGGCCAACCAGGAGGATGTCCAGATCCAGGAGCACTCCTAAGCTACAAATGCCACAATAATGCCACAATAAATCCTTAAGATGGCACATGATTCTTCATTCCTTTTCTTAACAGTCTTCTGCATAATTTCTCTTGAGAGAAGGTTGTTATTTGGCAGGGTCCACATCTAGCTAGCGCCAGTAAAACATGGCCCTGCAGCAGCAGCAGCTGCTTAAAATGCGTCGGCGTATTATGCAGGCATTGAAAAAAAATGATTAATTATAATGACTATCATTTCAAAGTCACTGAAAATGGGTGATGCTATCTCCTGTTTCTCCTATTGTAGGAATACCAACTAGCAACCCATCCTTAGTTGTCTCTCAGACTGAGAGAAGCAATTCAGGGGAAGAACACTGCCAAGTTCACTCACCCGATGTGGGGAAGTGTAGTATTCAAATTGACTGCAGGATAAATTTCTAGTCTCCTCTGTTGCTTTTCTCCTTTTCTCTTACCCTCATCTACCTTACTATCTTCTGCCTCATCTGTGCCACATCTTCCACACAACCAGTCAAATCTGTTTTGACCTATGCCCTGCATCACATCATGTATTATCTGTATCATTATCATGGTCTCTATCGGTAGGTTTAGCTAGATAAATGGAAACGTGAAACAAGGGTAGAAGAGTGTGCTGATCTGTTTGTTGTTCAGGGGATCCTGAAAGGTAAGTTTCCTACTTTGGTGTAACTCGTGTCAAGTTATTCTGTAACCAACCTGCCAATCACTCTGGATGGTATTGCTTGAAGCTGAAGTTCCACACATAGTTTTTTTTAGCTGCAAATTGTGTATGTTACTCAGATAGCCATGTGAGTGGGCTGGGCAGGCATAGATCTACATGTCTGGCAATCAACCACCTTTGTGGATGGATACATTACTTTTTGACACTCATTGAAAGTTATTTTTGAGAGTGTCATGACTAAGTTGGCACAGCACACCAGCATCAAGCATGCTGTGCTCAGATCACTGGTTCATAGGGCGAGGCCTACCCTATGAAACCAATGTGCTGCGCATGCCAGAAAAACCACTTTCTCCCTCTCTGCTTGTGCCTAATTGTCTGTAATCCTAAAACCCTTTCAAATCCACTGTCATTCATAGTAAGAGGTGATCTACACATACAGCAGAATGAAATCATGCTGTCTTTTTTGGATTAGCCCAGTTCAGAGTACAAGCAGAGGCATACATTTTGAAAGCCCTCCCTGTACATAGATTGGATTGCCCCATTTCAGCTTGCATAATTGCCTGCCTACTTTTCTGTGTTTTCATAGCACCTGACAGAAAAGTGGGGGCAGGGGGAATGGGAAAGAAATGCAGCCTATGAGGTTGGAGTCAACTGATTGACAGTCAAAAGCCTTTGTCAAGATGAAGGGCCTTTTACCACACCTTTCATTCATCTTCATAAAACAGGACTGTTGTCTCTGATGTAGGCAGTATGCCTCCAAAGGCATCACAACTGGGGAGTGTGCTCTTTCAGGCTCCCCAGAGGCAATTGGCCTCTACACATACAGTTGCACACATGAAGGCCCATCTCTGTAGATGTTTACACTATAGAGAGGGCCAGCATCTTGGACGGACTTAAAAGATGAATAGACAAAGCATTTGATTCGATGACTTCTGTGGCCCTGAAGGTCCTTGCTTATAGGGCCTGAAACTTATGGATGTCTACTGTTTTCCTAGTTTACTGCAGAGACAGGTTTAGGGCAGTGCAACTGGTTTTCCCGCACTGGTGCCAAGCTGAAATTTGAAAGACCAGAGTCTGTTTACCATATGGGTGTGAAGATTACTTAAAAAAAGGGAAAAATTCCTTCCAGTAGCACCTTAAAGACCAACTAAGTTAGTTCTTGGTATGAGCTTTCGTGTGCATGCACACTTCTTCAGATACACTGAAACAGAAGTTACCAGAACTTCTGTTTCAGTGTATCTGAAGAAGTGTGCATGCACATGAAAGCTCATACCAAGAACTAACTTAGTTGGTCTTTAAGGTGCTACTGGAAGGAATTTTTTTTGTTTTGACTATGGCAGACCAACACGGCTACCTATCTGTAACTTAAAAAAAGGAAATTGACTCAGAATTCACCCAACCAAATTATGGACGAATTTTCTAAAGGGACTTCACTCCTCATTTCTAGCTTTGTGCTCAGGCACGGAATGCTTCAGCAGGTCCATGGCCTAATCATACACAGTATGAGGGGAGAGAGAGTGTCACGACTAAGTTCGTGCAGCACGCAAACCTCAGGTGTGTTCTGCTCAAGTCATTGGCTCATAGGGCGACGCCTGCCCCATGAAACCAATGAGCCCTGGGCAAAATATGTCACTCTCTTTCTCTCCATATGTCTAACTGCTTGACTACTTGTGTGTTTTCATAGCACCTGACAGAAAAGAACAGGCGTGGAAAAGGGAGGGGAGGGAATGCAGAAATAGACCTGTGAGGGACATACTAGCCAAGCTTGAGAAATTGCCTCCAGGCATGATTAGCGTTATGATTATCTAAAGCTAAGTTTTGAGGTTGGGCAGCATCAAGAGCCGCCACAAGCTCTATGAATAAAACGGTCATCTTTCACAGCCGGTTTTAGAAATCTCAGACAACCCTTTCACAATCTCTATCAGGGTAGGAGGAGCACAGGGACATAGGAACTGCTTCATATATCCAAGTGAGGTCATGGGCCCATCTAATTTAGTATTGCCAACAACACTGACTGGCCTCCTCAAGGTTTCAGGCAAGGGCCTCTTTCAGCCCTCCTAGAGATGCCAGGAGCTGCAGCTTAGCACAGGGGACCTGTATTTTTATGGTCCTCATAAGGTCTTGTGATGCCAACATGGTCCTCCTATTTGGGTGTTCGTCCTTTTGTAAAACAATATTTTCCTTTAGAACTGGGTGTGCAGAGCTGAAGTCACCCTCTACTCTCTGGGTAGCTTCATTTTGCTGCCACCCGTTTCCTTATTGCAGGGAATAATTGTACATCTGTTCATATTGTTGCATGCACACACACCATTCTCAGAGGACTGAGAGACTCCAGGGATTCCAGCGCATCCCCTAGGTCTGGTTTCCTTGGAATGAAGGTCAATAAAGACTGTGGTGTTGTAAATATATGAACTATTTGAAAAGCAATTGTAATGAACAGATTACGCTAGTAGGGCTTCAAGAAGTTCTGTAAGGAGGACTATTTGAAATATTACAAAAAAGACTATGAAGAGAACTATTAGTTAATGATAATGAAGAGTAATAGAGAAATTAAGAAATGCAGAATAAGTGATAAAGAACAGAAAATCATCAGAGGTGGTTGATGGAAGTCTAAAACATTGCATTGTATAAGATAAGAAGTTATGTTAAATGATTGTTGGAAAAGATATGTTAAAAAACCAATAAAATGTGTGTGTGTGTGTGTGTGTGTGTGTGTGTGTGTACATACTGTGGTGTCTTTAGGATATATGGTTTTATTTACACATATATACAACGTGAGAGTAGGGTGGAAGGGCTCACAGCATGAATACTGCAGCAGACCTGTCTCAGAGATGGAAAGAAAATACAGTTCCTACCAAGGAAGAATGGCAGATAAAACTGATGGACTATGCTGAAATGGCAAAACTGACCGGAAGAATTAGGAACCAGGAAGAATCAAATTTTAATAAGGAATGGAGAATGTGTATAATGTATCTGGAAAAATATTGTAAACAATTAAAATCATTAGTAGGATTGATATGATACTTGTAGTTAAAAAGCTGAATTATGGATTATTTTAAAGATTTGACAAAATTGGAGTAATAGAGGAGATGCAGGAGAAAATTTTTGGCATAAGGATCCACAAAAGGTGAGGAGGGAAGTCAAAGGTGATTTATAGATTATACTTTAATTGGTTTCAGCACAGAGCAAGCCAAACCTCTGTGTCTCAAGCTTTCAGCACCAGCCAAAACACTCTCTCTCTCTCTCTCTCTCTCTCTCTCTCTCTCTCTCTCTCTCTCTCTCTCTCTCTCTCACACACACACACACACACACACACACACAGTCCCTCTTGGCATATTGTTCTCTATTCTAGGATGAGGTGGCATCCAGCCAGGTGAGATGGGGGAAGTCCTACCCATTTGTCTCTATGGCAACCTCTTTGGACATGTAAATGGCAGCACTTAAGTGGGCAGCTAAGGCCGTTATCTTACAAATAAATGATCCAGCAGGTTCAGCAGGTTTCCTCTTACAGATTCTAACCTCACAGTTACAAGTCACAGGTTTGGAAGGAAGCCACGGCTATCACCCAGGCTGATACCCCTATAATGCAGTTGCTGTGTGCACAGGCCTGTTGGAGATACATCTAGCCACTCTAGTGCTTTGAGACTGTTCATACAACTTCTTCTCCTGGGACATCATCTACTGTACTCACCTTGATCCTACTATCCAACTATTTGATAGTAGCCCCTTGCAGGAATCATGGCTAAAACCTACATACAAGTAGGTACAATGGGGACGAGCACACAAAGCTCCACCCCATTTCCAACCCATGCTGGATCAGGGTCAGAAATCGTGCATGGATCCTCCAGGAATAGGAGTCAACTGACAGTCATACTCTACGAATTTGGGAGTGATGAGTATGAAGCTCAGTGCACTCTTCCTGCTCACATGTAGATTTTTATGAACAAGACTATTCTATTTTTAATATTGTATCATATATGTATGGACACCTTTGCCACCTGGAATAATTTTATACTTAGATGAAGAAGTGAAATCTATCACAATATCTATTGGCAATAAAACTCTAGATATGGAAGAAGGATCATTGTGATTACACCACTGTAATGTAACCTGAGATGATATGTTGCACTGAAGCTTTTCCTTGATAGCCACTTTGTGACTTTCATTTTCTGCTGCTGAACTAGATTTACCTGTAGGGAAGAGATAACATATGTGTCACCCAGGATATTTTTCAGTTTATCTTTTTACCGGCAGCATCATACCCTGCATTGCTTGGGAATTATGGGGGGGTGGAGGAAATCAGTGCAGTTATGAAAGGTTCGGTCCACCATTCAAAATGGCATCCAAACATATCCAAACATAAGTGGAAACCTTGTGCTTGATATCAGGGGCCATCATGCAAGAATTTGGTTATGAAATCTGAAGAAGTGTTCAAGTGCATTGCTCACAAACATTTCAAAATGCAAAGCAGAATATATTTTATTTTTATTGTTTGATAATTGTTCTATATTGTTATTTTGTTTGCAGAATAAATACAGTGGCACCTTGGGTTAAGTACTTAATTCGTTCCGGAGGTCCGTTCTTAACCTGAAGCACCACTTTAACTAATGGGGCCTCCCGCTGCCGCCGCGTCACCACCGTGTGATTTCTGTTCTCATCCTGAAGCAAAGTTCTTAACCCAAGGTACTATTTCTGGGTTAGCAGAGTCTGTAATCTGAAGAGTATGTAACCTGAAGCGTATGTAACCCGAGGTACCACTGTATATAACAAAATCTGAAATAGGTTGGAGTCAACTGACAGTTAACAGCCTTGATCAAGATCAAGGGTCTTTTACCACACTTTTTATTCATCTCCATAAAACAGGATATTTGTCTCTGATGGAGGGAGGTCACATATTACTTACATCTACACAAAACCCAGTCAGTGAAGTAAGAGTTTCTTTTCTGAAGTGACAGGTGATGCTCAGCTGCAGGAATATGCATACCTGAAGGTGTTCAAAACACAAACTAACAAAACAAGGGGACACAGAAAACTTCCAATTGAAGGAGATGTTTGTTGAAGGTGGGGGAATGATGTCTTTTTTAAAACACAAGGGGCCCGTGGCCCATCTAGTCCAGCATCTTGTTCTCACAGTGGCCAACCAGTTGCCTATGGGAATCCGGAAGCAGCACTCCCCAGTTATAGTTCCCAGCTACTGGCATTCGGAGGCATACTGCCTACAAGACTGAAGATGGAACATAGCCAACCAAGTAACTGGTTCAAGTAAGGAAGCCATTCCACAGATATCCTTGCTCAAAAGTAAATCCTATTGAATTCAATTGGGCTTACTACCAGCCATGTAAGTACTCTTTACAGTCCTGTTTAGGGAAGTTTTTAATGTTTAATGCTGTATTGTGTTTTTAACATTCGGTTGGGAGCCACCCAAATTATTATTATTATTATTATTATTATTATTATTATTATTATTAGTTTGGACTGCAGCCTTAGGGAATGAGTAGTTAAAAAGGGGCCATAGCTCAGTGGTATATCTAAGTGGGTGAATAGTGGGAAGGATAGATGTCATTCACAATGTCCCGGTTTCTATCCTTGACATTTCCAGTTTAAAATGTATTAGGTGAGCAGCAGATGTGAAAACCTCTGCTTGAAATCTGCTGCCAGTAGACAATATGGGGCTTGGTGGACAAGAAATCCGATGCCATATAAGATGGCTCGCGATGAATATGGCTGATTTATTTGGCATATGTTTTCATAGCTAGCAGCCGACAGACTGTATTAGAGACACATAAAATGGGATAGCAAGGCTGCTTCCCTCTCTTAAGCAAAAGTAATTTTTAAAAACCACCGCTTGCTTTGTAAACCTGGGCTTCTCCATTCATCACACTGCCTGCTTGTCAAGCCAGTTTGGCAGAACACGCTCTCTTGCCAAGGAGCACTGGCAGCTGAAGAGCAAATTCCATTCCATCTTCCACACCCTGCTCCGCTCTGCTCATGGAGGGGATTAATTCTGAAAACCATCTAAAACCACTTGAATATTATTAGACCAGCAGCGAATCCTGAGAATTAGCAAGGATTCCTTTTTGTATTGGCAATCAAACCACATAGTCATCATGATTCACTGCCTCAGAATCAATGAAGTGACCAATGACTGGTAGTATCAGCACTGCGGGGCCAAGTTAGTCACATACTTGGACTCTCAACCACTCCCTTCGCCTGGGGTTCAGAAGCCATATTTGTGCATCAGCTGGATCCTTAAAAGTTGGTGATTTCACCTGTTTTGCAGGGGGAAGTTTGCATTCAATCAGATATACTACTTGAGATATTGTTTGTTGAACTGTGGCAACTGAATTCCAAGAGATGAATCCATGGAGAGCTATCAATGGCTACTAGCCATAATGGCTATATTCCACCTCCACTGCCTCTGAATACCAGTTACTGGGAATTGCAGGTGAGAAAAGTGCTATTGCACTCAGGTCCTGCTTTTGGACTTCCTATGGGCATCAAATTGACCACTGTGGGAACAGGATGCTGGGCTAGATGGACTTTGGCCAGACTCAACAAGGTCTTATATGTGCTTCACATAGATGCTGGTAGCTGTACAGCTGAATTTTGCATTAAACCAGGTTTCCTCAACCTCGGCTCTCCAGATGTTTTGAGACTACAATTCCCATCATCCCTGACCACTGGTCCTGCTAGCTAGGGATCATGGGAGTTGTGCGCCAAAAACATCTGGAGGAAGCCTGCATTAAACAAGCCAACAAACCTGAAAGGGGAATTGATGAGCTGAAACATGCGCAATTCAACAGGCAGTTATCACCGGTCCCCCATCTATGCTGATCAGAACGCAATAAAAAGGTTTAACCCCCAAAGAGGATTCTTAAAATTAACATTTCTGGTAAACTTTCTCTGAATGGCATTTAGTACGAGTGAACATTATAAGAGGATCTTAATCTTGTCTGTGCTCCGTTTGCTTTAACTTTTATTTCTTAAAGTCAATATTTTAAGCAAACATTATAGGAGGATCTTAGCCATGGGTAAAGTGCATTGCTGGTTAATTTAGCACTATATTAAGTGTCAAGACTCTGTTTTAATTCTAGTAGAAAAGGACTCTGATCTGGTAGCAACCTTAGTTTAGCCTCTGGTCTAAAATCATCTTACATGGCTGCCACATGTCACATAGCAGCTGCTATTTATATTTCCTCCTTCATCACAATTTCTCTACAATATACATTGCATGGAGAATCAGAGCAGCATTGCCAACTTTCCCCCCCAGCAGAGGTTGTGAGCCTTTAATACCCATGCTTCATATCAAACAGAAATTTAGCAGGTAAAACTTTGCACAGATGGCAAAGAGGGTTCCTGCCAGAAAAAGTTGGCAACCTTCCCTTGCCCCATTTACCTACCTGGCTATCCCTTTCATATAAGGAAACCATATCTGCTTGTAGATTAAGAATTGCATCCAACATAGTGTAATGATTTCTGCCTGTACAACAGGACTGCACCATTCTCCCCAAATCTGTTCCTTAGAGTTCCTCCAACGCTCTGGAGAAAATGGGGGAGTATGGGTGTGGGAAAAGGGAGAGGAGACCCACGGCACAGGTGGAAGTCCTTGGGCCAGCAGGACAACTATGTTAGATATGGCCCTATGTCCTGAGTGTGCAGATGTTCACATAATCTACACAAAGTTTTCTTGCGCAGAAATGATATTATCAGCCTCTGTACCATGGCTTTTAACAGCCAGTGTGGCAGGAGTCAGTGTGATATAGTGGTTTGACTGTCGGACTAGGACCTGGGCGACCAGGGTTCATATCCCCATATAAAGCTCACCCAATGACCTTGGGCCATCAGTCCCTCACTCTCAGCCTAAGCTAGCTCACATGTTTTTGCAAGAATGAAAAGAGGAAGGCAGAGGACTAGTTACACCATCTTGAGCAACTTGGATGAAAGGTGGAATATAAATGTAAGAAGCTAATAAAATAAAATTGATCAGCAGATGTTATTTTATTTTATTTATTTAACTTATTAGTCACTTGTCACCAAGAAGCTGCACAAGTAACTTAAAGAAAAATATACACTACATAATACCATGGCAGGGGAAAGGGAGAATTAGATAATACACAAATATTTCATATAACATAGCATTTATGGAAAAACCAAGCCAACACAATATAAATAGCAGCAAACATAATTAACAATACTCAAATGCTACAGTGATACTTCCAACCACTAACTAGAAAATAAACAAAAACCATTCACATTAAACCAACCATTTCCTCCCTTAATCTCTCCATCCCACCCTCCCACCCAGAAGTGTGGTGTCACAGCCAGCTGTAGCAAATCAGCGGTAGGTAGGTCCAGTGCTATCCAGGGATGGCTCAGTCTCTCTCTTCTCTTGTCAGCAGGGGAGCGGCAGTTAGTAGAACATGCTACTCCCCATGCTGTAAGAAAACATCATATGCCAATTTCTCAGGTGCAGCACCAGACAGCTGGTGCCTCTGAGCAATTGCCAATGGTCTGAGTCTTCAGAAGGGCTCCCCACCAAACTTGCTGCCAATACCAAATGCTACCCAGGTTTCAGTGACCACCCAAGCACCAGAGACCGGGCAGCTGTGAAGAAATTCAGGCCACTGAAACAATCATATGACTCATCTCCAAAATAAAGGCATTTGGAGGGAAGGAATTAAGTTTCCCCATTCTCTTGCTGCTTTTTATGGAGAGTCACCATATTAGTTATTTGACATTTGGGGGGTAGCCCCCCGGCAGGCTCCATTTGCTGCCCAGGTGTCCCTTTTTGGTTCTAGTCCTGTTGGCACTCACAGCCTGAGTTTGCTATTAGAAGAAATGATGTTGGAACATATATTCTTATCTCCTTGCATTGAGGGGTTAAAGGTGGAAAGGGAAGAAGAGATTGATTGGTGGTGATTGGAAATCCCTGCTCCCTATTCATGATTCTGCAGTAGAAGAATATCTCTTCACCATAACTTAGTGGTAATTCTTCCTCTTGACCCTGTAGTAAAATAGTAATTGAAAGGTTATCTCCACTATAAAGTATAGTCCTTTTAATGATGGAAGCAGGAGAAAAAGGTATTCAGGCAATGCTTAACCCAATTGCTCATTAATACAGGAAAGGCTTCAATCCTAAACATAATGACTATGGAACAAGCCCTGCTAGAGACATTGTGGCTTCTAAGAAAACATTGTGCTGGAAGTGACTTTAAACACAGTTCTTTATATTCGGCATTTATTGCATTTATTCCCTGCTTCCTTCAACCACCTCTGCTGAATTTCTGAGTGACTGCCATTCTCATGGCACAGGAGCCTGCCGGGGGGCGGGGGGGCGGGAGGGGGGGTAGACCACATAGCCATTTTCAGGCATCCATTTGAATGATTATTAACAAGTTAACAGACTCTAATGAGAGGTTATGGACTCTCCTTCCTTGGAAGGTTTTTAGGCAGAGGTTGGATGGCCACCTGTCATGTACAATCTAGGTGAGATTCCTGCATTGTAGGGGGCTGAACTACAGTAGATTACCCTCGGGGTACTTTCCAACTTTACAATTCTATGATTCTGAGTTATGATACAGGATTTTATTTCGTTACGACCTGTTCTTTCGGAACCTCGACAGTCTCACCTCTCCCCAATTGGACCTTATTGCTCACACTGCAACTACAAATCCAAGGACTTTGTTTATATAAAGCCTAAACATATCTGAATTGTGTCAGGACAAATAGAACTGGAGAGAGAGAACTTCAGCTGAGATACATGAACATTTTGAAGGAGGTAGGGAGACGAAATCTTAAACACAATTTTTTATAATCATCTTGCCTGTAGGCAAAACGCATTTTTAAAATTCTGCTTTCTTATCTCTTCCACTACGATGTCCACTTTTTTCTTCATGTACGCTTAGTAACAATGTTAACATCCCTTTGCACGTCTTTGTACATTATTTTTATTTGCCTATCCACTTTAAAGATTGCACATGGATGAGTCACCTGGTCACGCTTGACAGAATGAAATAACAGAAACACCACCAGCTTTGGTGAATGGGTTGGTGCACAACATTCCAGTACAATCGGAGAATCTTGGGTCCTCTTGCAATTGAAGAACAGGTCTAGCCAGATCAAGGACAATCTCATGTGATATGTGCGTCCACCAATCATAGGCGATTTTACTTTGTTGCCTTGGGCTCTTTTAAAGACTGATTGAGAGGGGATTTTCCTCAGTACTGTAGGTGTGTTTGGGGATCCAGCAGTGGAATAAGGAGGGTGCAAGGTGAGTTTTCTGTGTCTATGAATCACATTCCTTTTATGTCTTTGAATGCTAAGGTCCTTTATTTTAAAAATATTTATTAAGTCAATAGATGTTCAGACCTGTTGCTTATTATATTAAAACAATTCATCATCTCTTTGCTGCTGTTTGATGCTAAGTTGCAATTCTCTGCATGGCTAGTTTGAATTTCATGGGATTTGAGCAGTTTTTGGGTGGGAGTTTGGAACTTTTCATCTGTTTCCTATAATGATGATATCATTCTGTGTATCGCTGCTTAATGCTGATACCAAGTTAGGCTGCAATCATAACACCACTTACTTGGGAGAAAATACTGCTGAATTTGATAGGACTTACTTCTGAGTAGAGTTGGTTAGGATTGCACTGTTAAGAGGCAGGAGAGCAGTACAGGTGAAGGATTTGCATTTCCCTTCATTTTCTGTGAACAAGCACAAGATAAAAAAGGATGAGTTTCTCCCGGTTCAGTTCAGTTAATGAAAAATTGGTACACACACACACACACACACACACACACTGGCTTTCTGCCTAGTGGATTCTTCATAAAGTTCTTGTAAGGATTGTTTCAGTTTTTCCCTTGTAGTATTTTGAAGGAGGCAGCCAACAAAACAGCTTTCAGGAAGGAGTCTTCAGTGCATTGAGAAGCTTTGAGCTGTTCAATTAGGTTCATTGCAATCTTCTGACCTGTATGTTGAATTTGTGTTGTCTCAAGATGAGCCTCGTGTTTTGCTTGTGATATCTGTGTTGCTGAATCATAAGGGGAAATCCAGAGTGTAAATTTTTCAGATACTCATTATCTTTTTTTGGAAGCCCCCCTGAATATTATGGGGCTTGCTCCAAATAAGTGTGCGTCAGATTGCACCTTAGCAAACTGTGCTATGACACAGCTTTGCTCTGATCATACATCCCACCCCAGATGGTTCATTCCTATTTTTTAAAATGTGTTTGAGCACTGTTATTTCTGCCATATAATCTGCTTGTCTGGCAAGCCTGTTCTTATTTATATAATAGCATTGTGTGGATGGATAGCTGTAATTTTATGTTGTTGTTTTTTTAAAAAAAGATGTTCGAAAGCATGGGGGTGTTTTACAAAGAGTAGAAACATTGAAATTAATGGATCTCACTTAGTCATGTTCTTTCATTTCAGTGTGTCTACTCTGTGCAAAACTTAGCTGAATGCCACCCCCATGACTCCACCTACTTAAAAGGGTTGTATTTAAGGGTGTGTTGTTAACTCTTCCAATTACGTTGCAAATATTCAGATGTGCTCTCTTAAAATCAAGCAAACCCCACCCTTTTCAAGGCAGTGTTGATGGTCTTTGAAGCACCTCAAAATCTTGTTTGGAGTGTATTTGTGTGTCTGTGTGTTGCTGTGTTGGGGTGTGTGTGTATATATATATATATATAATGAGATAATATGTAATTATAGTACAATGGAGAAGTAGTATAATCACTTCCCCAAAACAGAATTGCCAAACCATCAGGCACAGTGTTTGGACATCATTTTCAGTAGATGAGGACAGGATAACCACAGGAAAGCATTCAGCCAAGTGCCCTCTGAAACCCCAAGCATCCTAGCTGATTGAAACTGGTCAGAAGAGGGTGGCAAGGTTGTGAACGCATTTTTGCATTTTTGGTGCTAGCCACCCTCAAGGAGGCAGTGGAGTGCCTGTACCTACTCTTTAAAAAGTGCAACCAGGATCCAACATTGTGCAATGACTACCAGCCAGTCTCCAGTAGGGTTGAGGTAGAGACTTGATTCTACTCTCATTTAAACACCAGCCTACCTAATTTGCACTTTCTGGGGGTGGGGGTGGGGAGTGAGAACAGAAACACAGCTATCCTTTCCAAATCCTCTGAATTCTGCACACAGTTCTTCAGCCAATAAGCATGCACAAAAATTACCTTTACCTATGCTGGTGAAGATAGTATATGAAAATTCATTCTGCTGTGGGATATTGCTCTGTAAAAAAATGTATATAGTAGACAAACTTGCATGCAAATATGTATATTAGGAGAAGTTCGTATGGAAATGCCAGTGAATATTCATGATGACTTTTTAAAATTACAAACTGCTGTGGAAATGTGAAGAACTGAGCTTAACTGTGGAAAAAATGAGAAAGCGAGACAACCCAAAATGTACAAAATCACCCACACCTGGTCATACTTCTTTTGGGAAGAAAGCAGTGGTGCAGCAACTGCCTGTGTTCCTGGAGAACTCTGATTTCTGGACCCACTTCAATCTGGATTTCGGCCTGGTTTCAGGACTGAATCAGCCTTGGTTGCGTTGATGTATGACCTTTAGCAAAAGAGGGAGAGGGGGAGTTGTGTTGATCTATCAGAGGTCTTTGACCACCGTTTCCTCCTAGGTGGGCTGTGTGAAATGAGTTATCAGAGACACAGTATTACACGCCTACCTGTGCAGTTGAGTCCAGATAGAGACACTGGGGGAGTGCTCCTCACCCTGTGGCACTTGTCCTGTGGTGCTCCATGGGACACCACTTTGTCTCCAGTAAATATTTAACGTATTTATGAAATCGTTGGGAGTTTTGGAGTATGGGGACCTCAGCGTGCTGATGACAGCCAGCTCTGTTTCTCTGTAACCTCTAAATCAGTTGAAGCTGTGCAAGCCGTGATTAACTGAATGAAGGACAATAAACTGCGTCTGAATCCTAGGAAGGTGGAGGCTCTGTGGGTAGGTGGTTTCTGTGTCTGGAAGACAGGCCAGTTGCCTGTTCTGGATGTGGGGTAGGAATAAAGCTTGGGGATACTCTTGGATATGTATTTGTCATTGGAAGTGCAAGAGACCTATGTGGCTAGGAATGCCTTTCACCAGCTTCATTGGGCATACCAGCTACAGCCATTTCTGGATCACGACCATTTGACCACTTTAGCCCATGCACTGGTAACCTCAGGACTGGATTACGGCAATGTACAGTATGTGGTGCTGCCCCTTGGGTTCAATATGGAAGCTCCAGTTGGTGCTGAATGCAGTGGCTAGACCGCTGATGTGGACAGGTAGCTGACCACAGGCAACACCTCTGCTAAAACGTCTGCACTGATTGCCTCTGTGCTAACAGGTAGAATCTGCCTGCCCATGAGGCAAGCTGAGGCAGTTGCTCAGGTGGCAGATCCAGCCTCTGAAGAGTATACTACCGCTGCATGTCTGTGCCCACTTGCCACCACCCACTCCTCCTCGACTTACCTTTATTCCACCAGCACCATCAGCATGGGGGATGGGGGAACAGCGGAGGAGAAACTCATAGTGGGGCTGCATTTTGTGTTTTGTCTGAAGCGGCAAAATGTCCTGGGTCAGGTTGGCTAGTGGGCCACGTTCAAGGCTCTTGTGATGATATACAAAGTCATGAACAACTTGAGTCCAGGATACATTAAGGACCGCTTGAACCCTTAGTTCCCAGTTTAGTCACTGAGATCATCTGGAGGAGAGCTGTTAGTCGTTCCCCATGCCACAGAGACCTAACTAGCTTTGACCAGAAGATAGGCATGTTGTGGAACACACTTTCAGCAGGGAATCGGCAGCCATACTCACTTTTAGCATTTATTGAAAACCTTTTTGCAGCTGTTTAAAACATTACAATACTGTTGAGCCAGACTGAAGAACCCTTGTTCTCTTAGAATGGCAATGGCGCCCACCTGAGAGGTGCCAGAATTGAGTTCCAGCGAGTTTTGGCTGGCGGTGGGAAGCCCTGCTGGTGTATAAGGTCTTAGTGAATACCTACACCATTGATACAATTGATAATTTTGATACTACTTTTAGCAGTATGGTATGTAGTGATGTATGGAAGTGAGAGCTGGACCATAAAGAAGGCTGATCACTGAAGAATTGATGCTTTTGAATTATGGTGCTGGAGAAGACTCTTGAGAGTCGCATGAACTGCAAGAAGATCAAACCTATCCATTCTTAAGGAAATCAGCCCAGAGTGCTCAATGGAAGGTCAGATCGTGAAGCTGAGGCTCCAATACTTTGAGAAAAGAAGACTCCCTGGAAAAGACCCTGATGTTGGGAAAGATTGAGGGCACAAGGAGAAGGGGACGACAGAGGACAAGATGGTTGGACAGTGTAGCATGAGTTTGACCAAACTGCGGGAGGCAGTGGAAGACAGGAGTGCCTGGCATGCTCTGGTCCATGGGGTCATGAAGAGTCGGACATGACTAAATAACTAAACAACAACAACATTTTAATGATGCACACTGCCCTGGTGTTTCACAATGTAGCAATATATAAATACTTTTTTATAAATAAAACCATTGCTGGTGCTACTTTTCTAGAAAAAGAGGTACTGGAATTTACCATGAACTCTTAGAGTGACGAACCCTTGTTCTCTTAGAATGGCAATGGCGCCCACCTGAGAGGTGCCGGAACTGAGTTCCAGCGAGTTTTGGCTGGCGGTGGGAAGCCCTGCTGGTGTATAAGGTCTTAGTGAATACCTACACCGTTGATACAATTGACAAAGCCATACTTTGAAGCCTATTTGGGCATTAAGATGCATATATAATCTGAATGATTGACTTTCTCACTACCACATCCCTACTGCTTTTGTAATAAAAGGTCCACAATGACAAATTCAAATCGACGTGGAAATGCTAAATATGACTATGAAACTGATCAATGATGCCATAATTAAAAGTGAAGTGTCTCCCCTTTCCCTAGATATAGATTTGTCATGGAGCCTTGGGGCAAAGCATTCTCTACCATCAGATGAAAAATCGTTAGAAAATTGAATAGGGTTCACTGAAGAAACAGAGGTGTGGTCCTTATGAAATGGCTTGAGGACATGTTACGGCATGGATGCGTCATGTCTTGGGCGAGTGCACAGGGTAGAAGAGCACTTTGCCAATCTTGAAAAATTTTCTATTTCTTTTCTTTTATGCTTCAATTCCTCTCAGTAGGCATATTGTATTATCTGGTGTGCCAATGTCCTGCCCTAAAAATTGGTTAACAGTGAGGTGAAACGGAGAACTTCAGTAAGCGCTGTTCTTGAACCAACAATCCTGTGGCAAAAGCTTTGGCAGACTATCTGAAACAGAGTGCAAAGTATCGATAAAGGTGAAATTCAGCCCCTGACTATGAAACACCTGTATAGGAACACCAATAGCTGAATATTATCTCTAAGGCAGCAATACATACATACTGGGAAGAAAGCACCACTAAATGTAATTGACTTCCTTCTGAGTAAACTTGCACAAGAGCATATAAAAACATTTCCAGGACCTGAAAGGCTGTAGAAAAAAAGCCTTTAAAAATAAAAATAAAAACCTACATTTCTTTTGAATGAACTCTTTGTGTAAAACACATAGAATTTCCCCAGATGCAACAAAACGTGTCTCTTCCAAATTAGTCTCTACAGCCGCACTGTAACCTTCAAGCAATTTTATTTTACTCCCAAAGGCTCACTCCTCCATTGTCTCCAGAGACAGATGGAATATCTTGGACTCCTGTAGATACCGTATAATAATCTCTCATGAAGGAGTGATGTCTGGACCACACATACCATGGCAGCTATTCATTCTTCTGATCTAATATAAACCTGGAACTGTCCTTTAGTGCTATCGCTGTACATGGCAATTAGACTGACATGACACTCAAAAGACAAAGCCCTTCCTATAGGAGCTTACAGTCTCTAAATTGTTAATGGAGAATGACACAGGGTGACCTGAGAAAGGGAGAGGCATGAGTAATGAGGACTTGCCTTTTATTTGGCTGGCAATGCATCTCTCACCTGCTAGTCCAATATGAGCAAGTATAGCTCTGTGAACTTCCACAAGTGGCGCACATACCAGACACCATTTTTTTTTTTAATTATAAACTGCTGGATCAAAAACTTCTCCATTCTCCAGGCTGCCACCTGGTCCACTTGTTTGCATAGGAATTTTAGACTGTGCAGTCCACGAATCCACAGGCAAGCATAAGAGGGTTCGATTTCCCACCTTGCTCATAACAATTCAGGACAGTTGTCAGTATGGAAGCCGCCTAATGCTGCTTTTCCCTAGATGTGGTTTAATGTGCATCAAGATCATGCCATAGAATTCTCTGTCTCCACCCATTATACACACCTACACGCCCAATAAACCTAACTGTCCCTCTTAGAATATACAAAAATGAAATAGGTCAGTCTTCCCAGACCTGATGCCCTCTAAATCTTTCAGACAGACTTACCTCTCTCATGATCTCTGACCATGACCCATGATGATGTGAATTGTAATCCAAAACATCTGGACTGTGGCAGGGGATGTCAACCTTCCTGGGCCAGTGGACTCCTTTGCGATTTTCAGTAATTTCTGTTGGCGCCAGTCACAAAATGGTTGCCATGGAGGCATGTAAGAGAGACTGATCAATCCAAAGAGCTACTGAGCAGAGAGAGAGAGCTGTCTTTCGTGCTTTGTGGATTTTCAAGGGGATGTGACCTTTCATATGACAGGTACATTTGGTGCCCATGGGTGCTGTGTAGGTGACACCTGGGCTTTGGCTACCCTTTTCTTCATCATGGCATCCTGTTGTACTTTTACATTCTACTTTTTATTTCATACCAGCTGCTTCCTTAATACGTGCATGGCTTCATTTCATTATCTGGACTAGACCTGGGCAAATAGCTGAGAGCAAATCAGAACTCCGGTTCTGAGAGCAAGCTTCCTGTGTGTGTGTGTGTGTGTGTGTGTTTGAGGACAATAAATGCATAAACTAACATGATATTAGTTCTGAGAGAAAGATAAAGAAGCCTGTTCAACAGGCTGAGGAACTGGTCTAAGCAGGGGCATTCCGGCCTCTGTGGCACGAAGGAAACTATTATCTGATCTCAATAATTTTAAGGGTAGTGGAGGCAGTGCAGATTTCACTTGCTTAGGGAAGAGTAGGAAGTTAAACATTTTAAAATTAAAGATTACAATCCCATGTATTACTACTACTTGGCAGTAACTGTGTTATTCAGTAGGCCTTTTGTCTGTCTATACATTTGTGGATTTGGAGTGAAACCTATGTTAGCCACCATGTAATGAAAGCATTCATACATAATGGTAAAGCATGGTTTAGCATTTCAAGAAAGAGCCTCAGGTTTGTCTCTCTTCCCTACGCTCTCTTCCTTTAGTATCATAGTGAGGATACTGGAAACTTCCACTTCTGCTTTAGATTCACCACAATGTTGAATTAACTTTTAACTTTAAACCATTGCTGTGTTGAAATAACTTTGAACTATGGTTAATCTTAACTATGGTTTGTGAAAACAAGCTGGCTCCTGAACTGTGGTTTGAAGTTGGCTTGTTTTCACTAATCATGGTTAAGATTAACCAGTTTATGTGGGCTTGGACAATACATCAAGCTGCTCTTCATCCTAAATGGAACCAAAGCTTCTGACTGCCTTGTGGCCAGAAAATAGTTAATGTGGTCAGAAAACTCTGAATATAATCGGAATATTCAAATCATAGCAATTATTTCTAAATTCACACCTGTAAAATAGCATGTGAAAAATTTGTGCAAATCTCAGTCCTCTTCTACCCTCTTTTCATGTGATGAATTTTCTCTGTTTGGCGGTGGGGGGTAGGTGTAATGTGATACTCTACCTATAGGTAGAGAAATGGGGACAAATGCAATTCACTTCTCATTTAAAGGCAAATCTACCAAATCCAAACTTTCCAAAACAATCTGTGAACCCAAACAGAGCCTTCTTTCAAAATCTGCACATCTGCAAATTGTGCAATTGAGTTTTATAGCCAAATATTGTGTATAGAAATGCATATAGTTGAGTAATACATGCATAAATAAGTTTGCAATAGTGAAAATTGTACACAAAACATCATATTAGTGCAAAGATGTGCATTAGACACAGTTATGTAAAATGTGACAATTGGGGGGAAATTGTATTAAAATGCTGGTGAACTTTCATGATAACCTTTTTTTTAATAAAAAGATTACAAAGTGATGTGGAAATGTGGAGAGCTGAACTCAAGACTGGAAACTTGAGAAACCAAGAGAAATGGAAATGGACAGATTTTCCCTTCCCTACCTGTGCAGCAACCTTTTTAGGGCATGCCTACTCTTCTTCATTAAAAGTGAGAACTGAATTGGTAGTGATGAAACAGCCTTCCCCAAATGTCTTCTACACCTTGTCAAAGACTGGCTTGGATGCTCTTACACCAATACCACTTTTCTTGCACTCCCCATCTTGTTCTTCAGTGTCTCCGTTGGCATTAACCCTACTGCAGGGTTTCCCAAACTTGGGTCTCCAGCTGGCCAATGGACCACTGAGCCTCTTAGATATACCCTGCAACATACTTCATTCACAGTATCCCTGCCATTTTAGTAGATCGGGTGATTGAGACCACAGTGGGAGTTGCCAGAAGTGGCATTAGGGCTGTTGGTTTGATTTAATGGAAAAGAGGATCTATATCCAACAGGATCAGCAGAAATTTGACAGGCCCCCCATAATTGTGTGTACTGGAATGGCTTCAGCTATTGATTTCAGCCTGTGGTTCAGTTATTAAAGGTGCAGAACTTCCGTCCATGAAAAAGGTGACTAGCATGATGACACATCATTCCTGCCCATGGCTGAAGGATGTAAGCCCTATTCAGATGTTTAAACCCATGCATTTCCCATTGTACAAGGGTGTGTTGTGCTTGCTGCATCACTGTGACCAACCTCACAAACCCTCCATGCATGGAAGGGTGAACTTCTAAGGCAGGCAGACTGCTGTATCCTGCAGGCTCACAACATGACTTATAACCCTGATCTGAAAGGGAATTGACACGAGTGTGCCAGGTTCGCCACTGCAGATGTTTAAACCCTATACACGAAGGACTGTGGGATCCAGCTGTCCGGAACATGAAGGAGGAGCTTGTCTTGCCCCTGTCTGTAGCATCTCAGAGTTTTGTGTTGAGGGTATTTGAATTCCGTTAAGAATTCCTGGGGTGCCCAGTCGAAATCTCAGAACTTTCAAAAATGCAACTGGAATGTGACTCTCCTGGTCTCTCATGTTCCAGCTACAACTGGCTCTTCACATTATCTTCCCGTGCCTCTTTTGTCACGGATGCTGAGGCATAGTTTTAGTGTCTCACATGGGTGTGACTTTCTCCCTGGGAAGGTTGGGTCAGACTCGCTGCAGGCAATCTGCGTGAAATGGGCAATGACATTTTCAGCTATGCAGCAGAACCCATAGCCCAAGGTAGAAGGTGCCTCCTAGACTGGAAACGGGTGTGACAAGTTTATGAAAACACTTCACGCATGATGCAGCTTTAGACTTCACAGAAGTGGGAAGATGTACAAGCATTGTATTTTATTTTTATTTTTTAGAAGGTGACTGTAAATTCAAGCAGGGCTGCATCGGTCCTCTTGTTTATGATGTTTGGGTATGAGTACCAATGCTTATTTAGTCAAAATTCCACCATTTATTATTTATTATTTATTTATTGACTTTATATACCTCCCTATACCTGGGGGTCTCAGGGCAGTTGTGGGGTACCGGCAGGCTTGGGGAAACTCCAAGTTTTGAAGAAGTACAAAAAAGATATTTAGGAAACAAGCCTAAAGCCACACACATGGGCTTGTTTGGTGGCTACAGAATGCCGACCAGGGTGGAGGAGATGGCAAACCAGATGGAAAGGGCAATGGAATGGAGTGTCCCAATGGAGGGCATGGCCCACTGACTAGAACACTGAACAAGGCTATTCCTCACTGCAACATTTTGTGTATTTGTGTATCCTGTGTATTTGTGTGTGTGTAATCTTCCAAATGTGGTATTGCAAGAAATATAATCAGTCTGAACCTGCATTTATAGATCACTACACATTTACAACATCTGTGCTGCTTACTCTCAAACTTTGGGAATACACACACAAAAAAACAATCAATTTGAGTTGTGCAGCTCAAATTGGTTGTACTAGACCCAACATTTTTAAGCAATGTGGACTAAAGGGGGCCATCTGGGATTAGGACCAGAAGCTTAAACTTCATTAGTTTCCTAGTTGATCGGCCCCTGACCCCACTGAACAGTTCTCCTCAAAGGGCAGCTTGGTGACTGCAGCATCAGGTATAGCCAGATGCATTTTGTCTATTCTCTTCCTTCTGTGCCTGGCCATTTGGATAATTGAGGACACCTGTGGGATTCATGAAACTTTCTTTTCCTAGGTATGGTTTATACCAGGGATGGGGAAGCTATGGCTCTCCAGGTGTTCTTGGGCTCCAATTCCCATCAGTCCCAACCAGCATGTCCAATGGTTTTTAATAATATGGAAGCCCTCTCATTTCCCATCCCTGGTTTACACTGCGATCAGATTCATGTGTGCTCCGTTTCCTCTGCTTGCCCTTCTAGATAACTTTGAACAGCCTTTGGTCCAATAAAAGATATGGCCTCTGTTTGCTCTGTCTTCTACTTTTTTTATCAGTTCTCAAATGATCTCTGAGTTACCTTTTAAATTCCAGAAATGTATGCATACATCATATATATCTGTGATGAAACTTTCCATTTTCCATGGGTAGGTATTGAAAGAATGTACAAACCTGCTTACAGGTACACCAAATAAAAAGTTATGTGGATAGTTTGTTCTGATGTAATTTCCGAGGCTTCTTTCTCAATATATCATCGTAGTTTGCGCGTGCTTGTTCTTGCTTTCAAGGGCAGAGGTGGGAGGGCAGGCAGAAAGCTTTTGGGAGAACCTGCAGTGCTGATAAATCTGTAATTTGCTTCTAGGTTGCACAGCAAACTGAAAATGGCAAAAGGTGACACTGGTGCACGATGTTTCCAAGGCTTGCTCATCATGGGGAATGTCGTCATGGGGGTAAGTGGACTTGAATTGTATAGTGTGGGGGTTGGCTACTTCATGGATGCAGTCCCTCATAGATTAATTAAATGTACTTCTAGAGGGAAGCACTTTTCCAGTGATATGTATGTCTCTTGAAATTATCCCATCAATACATATGCGTAGTAGAAGGTATCACGATTATGGCTGCAAAGACAGATGAAAATATAGATCCACATTTTTGATCCCCAATAGTCTTGTCACATTTGAAGTACCACTGTATTCCCTCCTCTGAGGATTGTAAATGCAATTTTGTGTGTTGTGGTGTTTTTTTTTTAAAAAAAGCAACCTTGTTTATATATATATATATATATTTAATGCATAAATATATTTTTGTTGGCAAGGCAAGAAGGGTTGTCGAAAAAACCTTGAAGGCACATCTCCCATTTCATTCTTCAAAGAAGTAAAAGGAAAAGAATAGCAAGGTGTTTGTGTAGGATAGAGGTCAGCAAAATCTGGTATATGTCAGGTGGGGGGGCGGTGCTGGCACAGGAGGCATCAAGCAGCATTTAACTCAAACACAAGCAATGGACAATGCAAGAAAACTATTGCCATGTTAACTATTGCCTAGCTTCTTTGCAAATAAATCTGAAGATGGAGAATTAGCTGTGACAGGTCATGTGGCAGAAGTGTAGATAGCAATGTGTGGTTCTTGCAATCACAAACGTGTACGAGCATTGGATGATGTGGGGTGCCCTTAGTAGTAGGTGAGTGAGCCAAACTTTTGAATTGTGTATTCAATATGGGCTCAAGTTTTTGTCCTCAGGTCAAGCACACACCCTTGGGTTGACAGTCACATGTCTGTTTGGTTGTGTCTTCTCAGTGTTGTGGCCTTGCACTCATGGCAGAGTGTATATTCTTCGTGTCAGATCAGCCAACACTTTATCCATTGCTGGAAGCTACCGACAATGACGACATCTATGGTGCTGCCTGGATTGGGATCTTCACTGGCTTCTCTTTCTTTTGTATGGCAGTCCTTGGTATTGTTGGTGTCGTGAAGTCAAATAGGACAATGCTATTGGTGGTAAGTTGGATAGTCACCAAGAGTATTCAGCGTTCTCTAAGAGGTTGGTCAGTATATTTCTGACTTTCTGCACACAAAGGAATTTCCTAAACGGTAAAAAGGGTGTTGGAGAGAGTATTTCCTTGGCAACTTAGTTATTACTATGTGTGCAGAGTCTCAGAAAATGGAATAATCATGAGTGTCGGGGACATTGTGCACAAATGAAACTTAATGTTTTGTCTTCCATTCTGTTGCAGTTCTAGCACAGAAGAAGTAGAAACTTATTCAATTATAGATATGTGTGCATAGTTTGCTGTCAATCATTGTGAAAGATACGGCAGAAAAAGTGAGAGACATATTATTCTGAGTAGATACTTTGCATTATCATTCCACAAAGCACAACTGCAAAAAAGATTAGAAAAAAGGATGTCACCGTAGGAATTGTATCCATGAGTTTCTAGTCTGAGAGAAAAAAGGTTCCAGTTCACTATGACTGAAATCTTAGTGTAGTGTAAAGCAGTTTTCTTCAGCCTTGGCCCCCAGATACTGTCTACCTGCAACACCTGTCATCCATGCCCATGGCTAAATTGACTTATGATGATGGAAGTTGTCATCAGACAATATCTGGGGACCCCAAGTTGAAGGCCACTTGTGTAAGGAAACATCTCTTTTTAAAGGGATGATGTAGCTATTATAATCCAAGAATTCATCCTTCTTTAGGAGGAACTGTGTTGTTGTTGTTGTTGTTGTTGTTGTTGTTGTTTTAATACCCAAAACAGATCTTCCTATTGAAGATAGAGTGGGCATGAGGTGGAAATTACTTTGCAGTATAGAATCAAGATCTACAACTTTCTGCTATAGGATCACTGAGGTCTTTGTGGGAGTCACTGTAGGTGGTCTCCTATGACTTGGAGGCATGGCTCATTTGCACCAGGAATCGTGTGCTCAGAATTGGGGTGCCCAATTTTATGAAACTTACTTCCAGCTGAGCTCAAACAGGGTCCCTCCCAACACCTGTTGAAGGCATTTTTTTTTTTTAATTTATTCTAGCAGGTATTTTAATTTTTACCTTTCCTCTAGTGTATTTTCTGTACACTGCTTGGAAGCAGTTGTAGCTAAGCAGTATATAAATTGTTTAAGTAAATAAATAATGTGCGCCTCCACTCTTGGAGGCAGTATGCCACTGAATGCCAGGGGGGATTATGCTGGGATATGGGTGGTGTTCTTTTGCTCCAGTTCTGCTTTGGGGGTTCCTGTAGTCATTTGGTTGGCTGTTGTGATAAAAGGATGCTGGACTACATGAGTCTTTGGCCTGGTCTGGCAGGCTGCTCTTAATCTACCTTTTCAGAAGGAAAAAGTAGAAGCTTAGCAACCTACTCCAATAATCACGTGTTCCTTTTCATCTCAAGGATCTAAACCTGACCGCTAAATGTACATAGCATCCTTTGTTGACATGCTGTTGTGTTTTGGGCTTTTTTTCAGTATATCATCCTGCTGATGATAGTCTTTGCCTTTGAAGTTGCCTCCAGCATCACAGCAGCTGTGCACCGAGACTTTGTAAGTACTCTGTGCTATTGGTTTCTCATTCTTTCAGATCTTCCCAATTTCATCCTTGAGGTGAAAAGGATAAAATATTTGGCGGAGGCCCTTCTGATGGTGCTTTCCTGAGCAAAAGTACATCATGAATGTTGGAAGGGGAGGCCGTTTTCTGTAGTGGGGACCCAACTTTGGAAGGACTTGCGCAAAGAGGTTGAACTGGCACCAGCATTAGAATCTTTTTGGCATGAGGACAAGGCATTTTGATCTGCCCAGACATTTTAAATCAGGCATCCCCAAACCCAGCCCTCTAGATGTTTTGGGACTACAACTCCCACCATCCCTAGCTAACAGGACCAGTGGTCAAGGATGATGGGAATTGTAGTCCCAAAACATCTGGAGGGCCAAGTTTGGCGGTGCTTGTTTTAATGGCTGTGTTTCCTCTCCATTTACAGTTTGTAAGAAGGCGTTATGTACAAAAGTATTTAGTATGGGTGGGTTTTATTTATTTCTGTCTTTTTGTACACTGACCCCAAATCTTGGTTGGTTTAGCAATAAATTAATAAAATTAAAGGGACACAGGTGGCGCTGTGGGTTAAAGCCTCAGCGCCTAGGACTTGCTGATCGAAAGGTCGGCGGTTCGAATCCCTGCTGCGGGGTGCGCTCCCGCTGCTCGGTCCCAGCGCCTGCCAACCTAGCAGTTCGAAAGCACCTCCGGGTGCAAGTAGATAAATAGGGACTGCTTACCAGCAGGAAGGTAAACGGCGTTTCCGTGTGCAGCTCTGGCTCACCAGAGCAGCGATGTCACGCTGGCCATGTGACCCGGAAGTGTCTCCGGACAGCGCTGGCCCCTGGCCTCTTAAGTGAGATGGGCGCACAACCCCAGAGTCTGTCAAGACTGGCCCGTACGGGCAGGGGTACCTTTACCTTTACCTTAATAAAATTAAAATGGCTTGGGACTGGGTTGCATATGGCTCTACAAGAATGAGGCTCTAAGCAGAATGAACATGATGGCTAAGAAGATATATGACTGACGATTTGTTGTTTTTTCTCTACAATTTATTCAATGTTTATGATATTTTATTATGTTCTATCATATTATTTATTGTTTGTAAGCCACTTTGGGATTCATTTGAGTGAAAAGCAGCATAGAAATATTATCAGTCAATCAATATGTGGGAGACTTGCAAGCATTTTTAATGGAAAAGAGAGCTTCCTGCCCACACCTGTGGCCTCAGAAGTATTATTAGGTTTTATTAGATTATATAAATTATTAGATTATCAAGTAATTTGGAGATCCTTAATTTTAGTATTTTGGCCATTTCCTAACAAATGTTTAGGCAGCAATGAATGGCAAACTGTTCATTATTTATTTCCTTGAACTTTCCTCATGATGTAATCCTCTGTCAAAGTCTGGTCAAGGGTATCTCTGCATTTACACAGCAGTTTATTCCATTTTCCTACTAATTCCCACATTATATTTGAGCTTTCATACCACGTAAAAGCCATTCTGGAAATCAAGTGGAAGATAGTGCAAGTTTTGTTCTCATTCCCCTGTTGTTTCTTCCTCCTTCTCCTTCTCCTTCTCCTTCTCCTTCTCCTTCTTCCTCTTTAAAAAAAAATTAAAAAATTGCAAGCCTGTAAACCTGGAAAATCAGGGGAGTTTTGCAAAGAGCTGTTGACTGGATTCAGCCAAGGCCTTACAGGATCATTCCCTCCCCTCAACAGCTGCTGAAAGGAGGTGGCAATCCCAATTTCTAATGTTCCTTTCACACTGTAGTAACCTACTGGTGTGAATAAGATTTAATGTGACATGGTGTGGTATACAGGTTCTGCAGTGTGAATGAAATGTTAGAAATTGGGACAAGAAGTGGTACCATTGTACTTAGTAAAACAAACACAATAAATACCATGTCTGGATGATGATGATGATGATGATGATGATAGGCAGTTTCCAACAGGATATTAAAAATACATTAAAACATTAGTCATTAAAAAACTTCCCCAAACAGGGCTGCCTTCAGATGTCTTCTAAACGCCAGATAGTTGTTTATTCCTTTGACATCTGATGGGAGGGCGTTCCACCAGGAATGTAGCCTCCGTTGGTTATTACTGGGATGGAGGCTTCTGTCCTATTGAGAGTCTTTCTTTCTCCCAAAAGAAATCTGGCTGACATTCATACACCCCTCTCTCATTGTCATGCAGCTCACCCCCAATCTCTTTTTGAAGCAAATGCTGGAGAAATACCAGAATCCAGACCCCATCAACAATGACGACAAATGGAAGAGTGAAGGTATCACCAGGACGTGGGATCGGCTCATGTTGCAGGTAATGATGAGGGGTGCATTTTTGTAAATCTTCACTCCAGCCTTAAGAATACAGCTCTAAATGTTGTCAGACTCTCTAGTCTGGTGCTTCTGTAGGTACATCTTTCCTCTGTCCTGTGAGCAAACAAGTTTTTGCTGGACGGTTCCTACGTTTTGTATGAATATTAATAGTGAAATGCTGCTAAATCCCTTCTAAGGCTTCTGTTGGATTCTTAAGTGTATTTGTTTATTCTTTTATGTTGCTGTGCACACTTCCTTTGGGGAAGGCGAAGGGTTATGTTTTTGAGAGTGGTCAGTGTATTAACAATGACTTTCCACATCTTGCTACTGTCCAGTATTAGAAGCACCACATTTCAACACTTCTTAAACTCATATTATCCAGCTTCCGTATGTCAGCCCAGCTGTACTGATACACATTCAGATTTTCTTCAGATATAAAAATAATGGGTGGAATTCATAGTCGTGCTAAGGTGAGACTTCCACCATCACAGTAATTTCTGCTTACCAGACAGAACAATCTCCCCTCTCCTTCCTTTGCATGCTGCTATTGGGGTTCTCTTGACCCTCCCAAGCAGTTGTGGGAAGCAAAGTCCCATTGTGCCAGCAGGAAACGTTAAGCTGGCTTCTGCTAGCCCAACAACTTAGATGAATCTGGGCCAATGAACATGTGGTATAAAACAATAATAACTTTGTTTAGCACAGTAGTAGCTACACTTGGCTAAAACTGTAATCCTGGGATGATTAACCCAGCTGAACTCAGGTGGATGTTATTGCAAGTATACCCTCCAGGTATAGGGTGATATATAAAATCAATAATTTAATAATAATAATAATAATAATAATAATAATAATAATAATAATAATACATGTATTGGATTTGAACTGGCCTATAAATGGCTTAGAGTAGACAACTCTGTTTAAAACTCCTTGAGATATTTTACTGCTCTCTCTATGTCTCCTGGAACGATGCACCATCTTTCCACGCATGAATGAAATTATCTTGATCCAGGTTTAATTATCCTGATTCAGATTGAATAGTTGGGAATAATATAGGTCAGTTTTATTTTAAGCATGCCTTCCATGCGAATCCCACTCAGCCGAATAGAATTATGAAAAGGATTCATCCAAGACCTGAAGGCTTTTGAATGCAATGTATGGTTAGGCTCCATTTGTTTGCAACTATGTGATTCCGTTATGTTTTAGGTAAGCCATCTTAGGATGGCATCTGTGCCCTGGAAAGGTGGCCTAGAAATATCAAAAATATTTGATATCTACAGGTGAATTTACAGGATTTACTAGTCAGAGCAAGCTGTAATAAACATAGCCCATTGATGTGGTATTCACACTATGTTCTTATAATTTATATAAGAATATAATATAATATAATATAATATAATATAATATAATATAATAATAATATATTAATAAATCATATAACATAGGACAGTCTTTAGGTGACAAAGGCTGCAATCCACCCCCCACCTTCATGCCAGGACTTTATGAAGGTGGCACTGTTGCCAGGTAAGAAAGTTAAGGCTCACTACATCAATTTAGAGCTGGTGCAGCCATATGGTCAAAAGATTTTACTCAATGGCACTGTAGCCAAGTCAGGATCTCAGTGTGGCTCAGCCCTTCCCAGTTCCTGCCTCTGAAACACCCCATTTCAAGGCATTCCACCAGCAGAAGTCTTGCCCACACTCTTGGTAGCCAGGGTAGCTGGGAAAGCTGATTAGAGGGACATATCTGTAAACATCAGCTCCACCCACCACCCTACCCCGTGCCATGGGGGGCTGGATTGCTCAGTTACAATTACGTTTTAAAATCGTTAAAAACAACAACCATGGTGGAGGTGGGAAGGAAAATTTCAACAACCTAATAGATGAAACATAAAACACCAGCTTCCACCTGGGTAAGGGGAATGTTCTGGGACTTTTCAGCAGCCTAGTGCAGCACTAACATAAAGCTTTGTATCAGCTGGATGAAATTCCATGAAATACCCAAAGGGAAGGAGAAAGTCTTAAGCTGCTGCTCAGAGGTATGTCTGTGTTGGAGCCAGGCAGGCCTCACTTGGGAGGGCAGGAGACCACAGCTGAAGATTCCAGTAATATTCTAGTAGTTTCACTATTTGTAGAGCATGGGGTCCCTAACTGAATATCAGCCTATCCTACATTATTTTACATTCCTTTCCTTCTCAGCAAAGTTCTCTCTAGTTTTTGAATGTCGCACGAGGTGCTTAATTGCCTTAACCCTAATGAGCAACTTTCTCTCTCCTTCTTAAACCCAGAATAAGTGCTGCGGTGTGGTTGGCCCATCAGACTGGCAAACATATAGCTCTGTATTCAGAAAAAGGAACCAAGATGCAGATTTTCCTTGGCCACGCCAGTGCTGCGTAATGGATCTTCTAGGAAAATCAATCAACGTGGATGCCTGCAAACTGGGGATGGATGGCTATTACCATAAAGACGTAAGAATACCTTCTTTGTCTTACTTTTTGGGGTGATTGAAATGCTTATCTCAATTATTTACTTCCCAGAATGTTGGTGAAGTGCTGAAAACCAAAAGTGTTATAAAAGGCTGAAGCCCTGCAGCTCTATTTGGGGTGGGGTAATAGAAAGCACAGGGGCAGGGGAATAGGATGCAGATGATACCCAGCTCTACCTCTCTTTTAAATTGGAACCAGGCAGTGAAGGTTCTATGTGACTGCCTGGAGGCAGTTGGAGGATGGATGGCAGCTAATGGATTGAGGTTGAATTCTGACAAGACAGAACTACGTTTTTTGGGGGGACAGGGGGCAGGCGGGTGTGGGGGACTCCCTGGTCCTCAATGGGGCAGCTGTGCTCCTGAAGGAGCAGGTGCGTAGCCTGGGAGTCATTTTGGACTCACAGCTGTCCATGGAGGTGCAGGTCAATTCTGTGTCCAGGGGGAAACCCAGCCAGATGGGCGGGGTATAAGTAATAAATTATTATTGTTGATGTTGTTGTTATTTGTGGCTCATGCACTCTCATGTGCAGTGTGTACAGAAGCTGGGAGACATAGCAGCAAAGCTATGTGTGAGTGCTAATAAGTTTGTTTTCATGTTTTACAAAGTGGGCCCTGAAAGCATGTTTGGACTTCAGGTTAACTGCTGCAGTCCTCATTCCAAGGCTTAATACTGGAAACAGTGAGCTAACCTGAGGCTGTAGAGTTTCTAGACAAGCTCACCAACTCTAAGCTAAAGCCTGTGATGTCTGGAATGATGCCTTGGTTGCCTGAAACTGATTCTCTTGTTGGTTTGTTCTTATTACTTAGGGCTGCTATCCAATCATCTCTGGCCCAATGGACAGACATGCTTGGGGTGTTGCCTGGTTTGGTTTCGCCATTCTGTGCTGGACTGTGAGTATCTAATTGTAATGTCTTACATGTTGGGTAAGATACCTCTTATTTAGAAAAAGCATGAAACTGGTTCTGTATCTGTTGGGGACTCTCTCAGTTCAGAATGGTACATATTCAGGTGCTATGCCTGAGTTTTCAATTTTTAAAATGTGATATCTTAATTGTTTTAGCCTGCCCTGGGACTGTGGGGTGAAGGATGCACAAATCTCAATCACCATCATCTTCCTCTCCCCCACCCACTGGCTTCTAAGAATAAAGTTCCTAGACATTTGGACTTATTAAAATCCACAGTTTTCTTTATTGAAATGACAAAAATTAAGTTGTTGGGGTTTTTTTGCTAATTGAGCTTTTGCCTTTGCTTCCATGTTTTCAATCATACATTCACTTCATTTCCCTAAGAAAGCTTTAACTGCCATGAATGACATATTTGAACTAATACTGACTTCTGATGGTGTCAGAACCTGATGACTTTTGTAATATGTTCAGTGTAGCAGTTTATGAAGATGATGATACACAGTGGTTCTAGAATTATAGCTCCTAGTTTTCTCTATTGGTAGAAATCAGTTGGCAGGATTTTTACCTTGAATGACACAAACACACACCACAAACACACACCACAAAGCACAGTAGGTCCCTGCACAGACACAACAGCTAAGAGGAGGCATGTTAACTCCTTATTACTCATTCCCCTTTGAAACTAGTTCATCCCTTGTTACTCTTGCTGCCCTTCCACCCTCCTGCCATTTTAGAACTTGATTGTAAGCTACTTGAGGCAGAGACCTGTCTCTTCCTTCATATTATTCTGTACACTAGTGCTGTATAGCCAATGCCACTTGGTTATCAACGAATCATAGATAAATAATATGGCTTGATTACCTGAAAAACGTTGCTGGAAGAACTCTTAAAAATTTCTTCCTATTTTGGAACCATGCCTATGGGTTGATCAGTACTAAGCTTTTTGAGCCAGCTAAGGTCAAATAAGCCTTTTGCATCCGGGAAAACTTGTTTCGAGTACCCAGTTTGTTTGGACTATCCTTGCAGGACACTTGCAATACCAACCTATGTTTACATAGTGCCTAAACTGGTGTAACCAGCAGCAGTGTAAATGTGAAATGACCTCTAGGGAGACAGTAAAATGACTATGAATAAACCCGGGAGACAGGTTATTGCCTAATCACAGGCATGTGGACAGCACAGATTGGTCCGCACGTAATACAAAAACATGGAGGAGCCACTGCAAACTTTGGGTTGTGTGCCAGCCCCTTCTTCTCTTTGCATCCAGCACAGCTGAAAGGAAGAGACTGGAAGTTTCTGCTACCAATTTCGAGTAGCTGTTCACTCAAACCCTAAACTGTAGTTCAACTCAACTATGTTTTGTTAACAATAATGGTTTGAAGTTGGGGTTTTTTTAAAAAGCAAACCGTAGTTTAACCCCCGTTTGTTGTATTCAGATGACATGGCAAGACTTGGTTGATCTACAATAGAAGTGGAAGCTTTAGGATTCATCAATGCAGCCATAAAAAAGGGGGAAGTGGGAGTTTGTGAGCCCTTTGGGTGGTTAAGATAGTTCTCATAAGATTAAACTATAGCTTAACAAATATTTGCACCACCCATGGGGTATACAAATCACCTAAATCAGGGATGAAGAACCTTTTTTGGTCAGATCTTTATTAGATCCTATCAGATCATGGGTGCCCACTTGTCAGTCACCTGACATCACTTAAGTGGTCAGATGGGTGTGGTCTGATGAACCCCTTGGTGGGCCACGTTTGGTGCAAGGACCACAGGTTCCCCACCCCACCCTAAATGATAAGCACAGAGAAATAAAATCGTGAATTGACCAATGTGGGATTGGGGGTGGAGAGATCAGGGCTGAGCAGGAATATGGACCCGCAAATTAATTAATAGCTTCAGGCAACTGGAATAGTGTCTGTCTGTCTGTCTGTCTGTCTGTCTGTCTCTCAAATATTGTAGGATAGGAATCTAGCAGGAATTGGGCCAGGGTGTCTGTGTGGTAGAAGGCATCAAGAAAGAAGTATCCTTCTGGCACAATATCTTCTCCCCCCCCCCCCCAGCTCTAAAAGGAATGGGTCAGTGGGAAAGCACCTCAACCTGATTTCCACTCCACTTCCAAACTTTTGTTCCCTCCTTTTTGTCTTATCCAATGGGAAATGTCTTGAATGTTCTGAAAATAGATTGTAGCTATGCTGCAACATGGGACAGATAATTTTTCTGCTTTGGATGGAAACAGTGCTAAAATGTTAACATTATCAGAAGATGAACAGAATTGTAAAAAATAAATAGCCGAGGAGTCTTGGTGGGCCTCCTATGAAAACTTCTTGTTGCTGCTGCTTTTCAGCATATAGGTCTCCTTCTTTTTAATTCCAGTGCATTGGTTTTCATCTGTATTTCTCCATTGTGGTCAAACATCCCACAGAAACTGGGCCTCAGGGTCAAATATAGTAGATGCAGCCCAGAGTTACTTCCATTCCACATAATTATGTTGTTTGTGCAGACTGACTTCAGGCTGTCCCTCTGGCTGGTAGAGTTTTAGGGTGGGAAATCTGGGCAAGCTGCGTAAGTAAGCTGTTGCAATGGCACAAGGTGTGGTCCTTCCTGAGTTGTTGTTTTCTTTTTCCCTTGCAGACTTGGGTCCTTCTTTGTACCATGTTCTACTGGAGCAGAATCGAGTATTAAAGAAGCAGTATCCTACCAACCTGTCCTCCTTGGAGTTGACACTTTCTTTTCTTTAAAATGTGATGTCTATGTAATATATTTCTTTCTATGGAAGTTCTGATCTCTCCTCTTCACCACAATGCTCCCCACCCCCACCCCCATTTCAAACACAGCAGGTCTAATACCTGCAAGATGAAAAACGGGTAGTTGCCTTTTAATTTGCTCTGTATTCCAAAACTTTGGGTACATTAAAACATCATTGGATGGGTATGCTACTCCCAGAAAGAGCAAAAGAGGAAGAAATGGCTCCAAATGCATCAACTGATCTGAAGCCAGTTGTCTGGAACAAGTAGGTTTCAAGATGTAAGGCTCCATCAAGTATTATAATTTCCTCTGCTTTGTGTGTCAGATCTTCTTTCTTTTGTAATGTTTTGAACTATTTTAATGGACCATTGATCTCCTCACATGTTATACAGCAAACAACTTTATCCATGAACTAGTCGAGCTAGTCGGATATCACCCTTTCGCTATAAAAATTGAATTGGGTTAGCCTGCTTTGCTGTGGTGATCAGTAAACTACATGTGTGACGCTGTTTTCATAGCTACCTATTTCAACTGATCACTGATATTCACACCTTTTCCCGTGTTTCTTACCTCAACCAGCCCATGGAATATTTGTTGTCACTTTTGCTTTGGAGAGCTTTATTTTTAAAGCAGCGGAACCTGGCAGTGGAAGAATTTAACATTTTCTTCTCCTCTTGAATTAAATATGTTGTTCATGGAGTTCACTAGAAGGTTAAGCTTACTAACGTGACATGAGGGCAAAACTGGTTTTACAAGGAATATTTTTGAACTGGTCCATTCTGATACTTTGTTCTACATACATCAAGTTTTGCTCCTTTTTTGTGATATTTTGTTCCTTGTACAGAATGTTCTAAGATGAAAACTTCCTCTCTCTCCCCCCCATCCACATGTAAGCTCCAAGAACATACCACCTGCCCTGTTTCATGTATATTTTATTCTTCAAATCTTTAATAATAAAGTGGAGTTAAAAGATAAGAAAGACAGAAATGTTTAGGACAAATGGAGCTTTCTTTCACATGTGATCCAAGTATATTGGTTTTGTGTTCAAAAGCTGAAAAATGAGAACAAATAAAAGTTTATGCTGGAGGGAAACCTTCAAGGACAAAACTGGCTAGTTAATCCCAACAAAACATCTGCGGCTTCGCATTCTTGTGATGAAAATGATAGCATCCTTCCACAGTGGGATTCTCAAGCAACAGGACCTGACTTTGAATATAATTTTAATGTTATTTCAGCACCCAACACTGCCCACACCAGAAAAGTAACCTGCAGATTTAACAGCTAAATTGGTAACTTACAAATGAAATAGCAAGTCTGTAAGGCAGCCCTGATTTACTGCATGAAAACCTAAGCAGCTCTTATTACTGGGGACTTATCTAAGATGAGGTTGCTTTAGACCCTCTGTCTACTGCTGGAAAATAATGGGGAAATGTGCCCTTTTTAATAACATACACATACATACAAACAAACTTCCCATTGTTGTGTGCACGTGGATGTTTGCTTCTCAGTATCCCACCTTCACAATATCTGATCACTTGATCAACAACACAAGCTGTTTCTCTTCATTGCTGAGTAAAAACAGCTATACTGCATTTTTCCCGCAGCTTAAACAAGGTGGTGTGGTATTTGACTAAGCAGCCAAGTATGTGGTTGTCATTCTGCATAACTGGATTTTGTTATAAGTCCTCAATGGTCATGCCACTTCTCTGCCAGCTTAGTTCTTAACGAAGTTCACGATCTAATGCTATGTTGGCATAATAGAACAAGAATGCGTCAGTGCCCAATCGAACCTGTATGGTGTCACATTCTAATGTGTGTCCCAGTAACGCCTGGACTTTCTAGCTGGAATCAGTCTGGAGTGTTTTTCTTCAGCGTTGCAAGTAGGCAAGGAGCGCAAACATTTAGGATTAGATTGCCATTCGTCTTAATGTGAGGCAGGGACAAATGGTTACTTCCTGCCAGAGAATCACTAGGCTTAGTAGTGCTGCTTTTTAACAGTGAAGTTATGTGTACTTTTCCCAAAGAGAGCTGCTGTTTATCACAGAACTGTACTTCCCTTTGATCGCATACCAAAGCACAGTCCATTCTATGGCCGAAGAACGGGCTGGTGGCAGAATGCTGCCAGACAGGCTTACCTGGAGTTTGCACTGCTGGTTCTGGTTTTCTGGCCCCTGGAGTTATCACATTTCAGTCTTTATTGTCGTGTAAGCTGCTTCTACTCCTCTGCTGACTGTGGCTGTTGGAAATTCCAACACAGGGTGGGTAAAGGTCAGAGGAACAGTTGCAGAAAAAGGAAAGGGAGAAGCAATAAGGAGATCAACATGCTCATGCGGGATACATGAAGTTCCTCCTGGAAGGCAAATCTGCCATACCTGTGGTGCTTGTTCTGAGACAAAAGCCAGGTCTGAATCAGTCAACGTGACTTCCAGTATGCAGACAGCAATAGTTTTGAAGCAGAATACTACAGTGTCCTTTACAAACACCAGCTTGGCATCGGCTAGCCTTTATTTGGTGATCTGCAGCTCTAGATCTGCTTCGCTTTAGCAAAATTGTGGCATCATGCACCTTTAAACCAGGGTTTACAAAACTTGAGTCTCCAGTTGTTTTTGGACTACAGTCCCCATCATCCCTGACCACTGTTCATGCTAGCTAGAGATGATGGGAGTTTTAGTCCAAAAACAAGTTTGGGGAACCCTGTTTTAGCCTAAGGGTGAGGAGAACACGTAGCTCTCCAGATGTTGTTGGACTCCAACACCCAGCATTTCTGAACAGGTCATCCAGGACATCAGATCTTTTCATTAAGAACATGAGGGGATTTACTGGATGAGACTAAAGGCCCTTCTAGTTCAGCATCCTGTTCTCGCAGTAGACTGTCAATATCAGGCGTGAGTCGGCAGGCTTGAACTGTGGAAGAAGAAACAGAGTGGGGGGCTGAATGTTGGAATGGGTTGGAGAAGGGGGTTCTCCACTTTCCAACCCAACAGTCTCTTTGAAAGGGGTAGCAGGGACCCCGAGTCCTTCCCCCAACCTCCTTGTGGAGAGAAGAACCTCAGTGAAGGGTAGGGAGGGTTTGATCAGCTAGAAGAGGTTGAACAGGAAGCAGAGGCAGCAACTGAATAGGAGCCTGAGCAGAAAGGTGCAATCTTGTTGCCTAGAATTGGGTGCTACATTTGCAGATGGGAGCAGAACCACCCACCCCAATGCAGAACTTACTTACAATCATGATACTCCCACAAGGCGAGAGAGTCTCGCAGGTGAGCTCACCATGCCACGTCTTTAATTGTTTGGTGGGAGGGGTGGGGAAACTTGTTGGGACATCTTTGGTGCTTCCATCCAGTTTGGAACTTCCTGCCCTCCTGAATTGGCTTTTCTGAACTCTTTGTCTGCTTCTGAGCCTATACTGTTACTTGCCTGAATAAAAACACAATCATTTCTTGCTTTCAAGTACTAGTCTGTGTCTGCATGTGTCCCTTGACTTGACACTTCACCACTGGGAAATCAGCTGGGATTCCTCTCTTGCTTGTGGATGGGGTCAGAACCTGCAACATCCCAGATGTTCTGCTCCAACTCCCAACAGCCCTAGTCACCATGACCAATGGCTAAGGATGAGAGGACTCAAAGGCCAGCAACAAGCGGAGGGCACCAGATCCCTAACCTTCCTTTACCTGGAGATTCTGGAGACTGAACCTGGGCACAGTATACTTTCTATCCCTGTGTTATGCACTCTCTTCAGAAGCATCATTTCTTCCTTGCCAATTAAGTCTTTCATGGATCAAGCTGCTCACAAGCATTTGAGCTGGGGTTCTCACAACATCCCTACCTTTGCTCCACCAGCACCTGAGGGTATTGGAGAGTCCCAGACTCCTAGTTCATCATGACTTACATCCAAGACATTTCGCAAATTGATTTTGCAGCAGTAGCAGCTGATCCACTGAGGCAAAGCTGGACCCCAAATTTCCCGGTAAACTCAATCCCACTCGGAAGTCTTCTCTTCTGTAACAATAAAGCAAAGCCTCTCTGAAATGTGCTATATGTGTTCTGTGGAGAAAATCCTTTGCAGAACCTCTGATCTGAAGCATCTTTCTCAACCACCAGGAAACTGGTTGGATGATGCTAGGCTAGGTTTCTGAGTGGGTCATGAAGGCTTGTAGAAAGACTGGAAGGGGCTGGGCAGCCTGTAAGAGAGGCTCAGGTACCTAGTTGAAGCTGCGGGCACTCTAGGACACGTTGAAAAACATAAGGGCTCAATTGTGAGCATTTTTCTCATTGCAAAATTCCTAAGAAATGCAGTTGCCTCAGGCAACAGTAATGAGATACACTGAACCTTGAATGCTGTATATGCTTTTAATTCTTTTTTTTTTTTTAAAAAAAAGAGCCTTCTTTTCAGGTTCTCTGGATATTTCAGAATGAATTCAGCATCTGCTTTTTGTTTGCTCACTTAAGCTTTGCCTTTCAGAAACGGCTCCTTATTCAGGCTACGTTAGTTTATCCCCCTGCCCCTGCCTTTAATCCCATGGTTTATTCTTAAGAAGCTGCTGTATTTTCTTTGAAGTTCTAAGGTCTTTTCCTATGGACAGAATTAAATATTTCTGGATCAGAGATTTGCTAAAGCCAAGAGAATGTGTTGCAGTCCTTTGGTTTGTCAGCGTCACTGAGATTCTATCGGAGAAAATTAGCGTAACTATTGTGGCTAAGCATTAGGGACCTAAAAGCCAAGGCTGAGTTCTGTTTTTCACATCAGTTCTAGTATATATAGGTCCAGCTGTGATTTCCTAGCTGTTGTTTCCATTTTTGCTTTATGAATTCCATACCTGAAACTTTCAACTTAATTTCTTCCTAATCAAATCAAATTGCAACTTAGAATGTGCAGAAGCTTTTGCCCTGAACCACATGACAGCTGATATAATAGCAACGGCAAAGCCAGCACATTTATCTCCTACATCTTGTCATCTTGTCAGGCACTTTCTTTTGCACCTGGAGCTACTGTAAACATGAGATGCTATTTTGAGCAGGAAAATGGTAGACAAGCTACAAAACCCTGCATCTGTTTGCTTTTGTGTCTCATGTCAGGATTTCCAAGCAGAAGAGAAAGGATTACTTGTGTACGAAGGAAGAACATCGGCTGGTTTAACCTCTTTCACCAATGCATTTGTGGCATTTCCCCTTGTATGGACCCAGGAAAGGAGGTGTTGATAGCCTATGCATGACTCTCCATACGTTGTTGGTCTGCAACTCCCATCAACCCCAGCCAGTATGGCCAAAGGGCAGGGATGATGGGAGTGGGAGTCCAAGAACATCTGGAGGGCCACAGGTTTAACACCCCTGATACAGAAGCCCTGGCCCATTTCAAATCTTGGAACTTTAACAGTGTCCTACATCTGACAAGAGTACAAGAGCAGGCCAGGGTCCAGTCCCCTGTCCCCCCAATCACATGGCAACTTCAAATCCAGTGCTGGCAAGATTTCAGGAAGGAGCCGGAGGTTAAACCAATCCTCCAAGTGTGGTCCCAGAGTTCTGGTGTTTCCCATCCAAAATAGCCTTTGTAGAATTACACCCTCCCCACCCACACCCATGGCTGTGCTGCATCTAAGCACACAAGCAAGACACCAATGAATGCATTTGGTTTCAGAAAAGTAACAGGCAGCTTCTGAAAAAGAGATTAGAGAGCACTAAATCACTCCTATTCAAAAGCTGGTGTGACAGCAGTCAAGATGGATGCTTTGTATAAAGGTGTGAGGATCAGCTACCACAGAATGTAGCATTCGATTTATTCAGGTTGCTGTGGAAACAGTGACGAATGACATGCTGCTAATTTTCCTTCAGGGGACTATACGGAGGGAGCCAGGGTACCACAAGGAGCCTCAGTCCGTAAAGGACCGCAGAATTGCCACACAGACTAAGTGACTTTCCCTTCTCGGACTCCTGCCCACAGGTCTGTCTGAACAAATGAACCGCAATGCATCTCTGTGGCCGAGCATTCTGTTCACTGTTGAGGGCTAATAACTCTGTTCCAAAGTACTCTTCCTCTCACATTCAGAGAGCTATCTGTTCTCCCTAGGAAAATCCCAACCAATCAGGGAGCATGCAGAGTGATGGCATCATATCAGCCTGCATTCTCTTACATTTGCCTACATGACAATGGCACAAAGCGGAACACAAGTAAGAACAAGAAGCATTGCCCTCGTTCTGAAAAAGTTTTCTGATGGTGCCACATATATTTGGTTGGGTGAATAAAGGAAAAGTGAAATGGCTGAGGGGGAAGGTGCTTCCTTGCCTAACTTTGCCTAGACAAATGACTTTTTCCAAACAACCAAATGAAGCGGAGCTGCATTTCTGGAATGTTACATTTCCTAAGATGCAACACACACAAACACACATTTATTTCTAGGGAGATGCTAATTGATTCAGACCCATTTATTTTATTTACAAATTCCAGGCACATGCAAACCTTGTCGCCATCCCCCCCCCAAAAAAGAAAGCTGGGTTCTGAACATCTGGAGTCAGTTTTCTTGTATTATATAACTACTGATGGATCAGTTCCAAATCCCATGGTACTTTGGGCTAGCTAGTCAAATAATAGAGACCTCAACAGAAGCAGTTCTTTGCGTTTGCCGAGATTGCAACAAATAAGTAATCTTCAAACACCACAAGGACACATTTCATATGTTGTTGTTTTTAATTAAAAAAAACCAAACCTCCAGTTTAATCTCATGGTTGAGACATAGCAAAACTCCAAAGCAATAAAAGCGCTGAAACAGATAGCCTACAGGAACAACAATGAACCATGAAAACAATACCCACCAGAGCTACCAATGAAAACACAACACATTCATGCATGTTCCAGACCTCATTGCACTGTGATGGACTCTCTCTCTCTCTCTCTTCCCCTCCCTACATTGAATTTTATGGATATAGCAGGAACTATACACTTATCCTGTGCCTAGAAAGCATGGGTCAGACCGGTTTTCCCCTTGCCCCATTCCTTTCCCCCACTCTTTAGTGCTAAATCAGAGCAAATGTTAATCCAGATAAACCTAATTTGCTGTTTGCTCTGATTGAGCACTAAAGAGCAGGTTTTACCCCCAGGGAAAAGCAGTGGGGAAAGAGGAAGTGTGGATAAGCCATAGGTTTGAGCACCTTTTTCTTGGAATAAAGATATATATTTATCTCTTGACTTTACCCCTCCTCACTCCATCTCATGTGTGTGTTTGTGTGTGTGTGGTGTGCGCGCGCACGTGCGTGTGTGTTCAAATATTAGGAAGGCAGTGATGTGAAACCTGGGATCCTATAAAACTGCTGCCAGGCAAGAGTAAACAATACTAAACTGGATGGACATATAGTTTAACTTGGTATGAAGCAGCTTCCTGTGTTCCTATAGAACTCTAAAGGCAAGGAAAACCCTGAACCATCAAATGTGTTGCAGTGTTGTGTTGAGCCATCAATAAATATTCATTCTCGAGTACTGAACTTGGCAAAAAATTGCAGCAAAACCTATGCTGCAGCTTTTGGATGGATTGCAATCATTGTCCTACCATTAAGAAAAATGTGCTCTCATTTCATTGCAGAGAACCACTGGAAGGGGGAAATGTTGGTGTGCAGACGTGATAATTTGCACTTCTCCTTTCAGGATACAACTGCTGATGATAAACTTCAATAGATGATAGATGATCGATTCAATAGATGATAAACTTCAGTTACTGCTCAGCTGCTTGGTAGGCTCAAACTGCTATTAAGGGCAATGCAGGAGAAGGGACGAGCAGAGAGAGAGAGGGATTGAAATGCTGGTCTTGTGATCCCATTGCTTGCCTTCTATAGAAAAGTGTTGTAAAACTTGCACATAAGGAGTTTTCAATGAAAAAAAGTCATTTCTGTACATTGGATCCACCCAAGATTCGCAGGTGTAACGAATGCTGCTCGGAGACAATTTCTTAGTTTTTAATTACACTTTAATATATTTATATATGTTCTGTTTATATATAAATTTAGCACAATATTAATCAATACAGCTATTTCAAAACTCTGAAGAGAGGAAAAGCTAGCTATAACTTTTGGTTGCAACTTTTGTGGGGCAGGGGAGGGGGGATTGGTCAGTGGGAAGCTGCTCAGACCCTTCTGCATTTTCTTAACCGAAATACTCAAAAGCATTTTAACATACAGAAACACTGCTTTGGGAAACTTCTCTGCTCTTGGCAAAACAGTCAGTGCTCTAAGTTTTATGCAAGTCTTAGGTTTCGTTTAACCAAGGTGGTGCACTGCAGGGGTTAATGGACTACAACTCCCATCAGCCCCTGTCAGCATGGCCAATAACCAGGGATGATGGGAGTTGAGTCCAACAACATAAGGAGGGTACAATGCTGGCTACCTTTGGATTAGACGAAGGGGCAATTCCTTCCAACCAGATGAGTTTTGCACTACCTCCCTTCTCATTTAGATAAGTAACTCTTCTGCCACAATTTGAACCAGTGAACTCTTCCTGCTATTCAGATAGTGGAATGATAAACTAACCTACTTCCCTCTGTTCAGACCACCTGTTTCACTCCTACACTGATCCTCCCTTATTTCTACCAGAGAGCACAACCTCATGATACTACTTAAGCTACAAGAAACAACAGCAACAAAAACCAAACAATTCCATCTCTTCTTCCCCCTCTTTCCCAGATCTCATAAGCAGCATAGTGTGGCCCAGCCAAACTGGAGGATACAAAACCCCTAGCAGATGCCCCCTCATTTTTGCTCTATGCACAAACAAACTTGTGTTACCTTGTGGATCAATCTAAAAAGCCACAATACCTAGTAATTGTTTAGCCAAGAAGATCATTTTCATTTTAATAAAAATAAGCAAAAAGGAAAGGCAGCACGGACCTTTCCTTCTTTAGAAACAGGCAAACAATGCTCTGGGACTGATGGTGCTCAAATCTACTCTTACCATAATCTTTTAAATGCCCCCACAATGTTTTTGTTGCCAGGCAAAGTTAGGGTACCCCCCCAAAGGACATCTAGATCTCTGGAGCCTCAGAGAAGAGGTGCCCATTGTGTTTCATGAAGCAGCCATTGTGAAATTCAGTTCTTCACCATCAGGGTTGGAAATTCTAGGAAGAAACACATGCATCACAGTAGAAATTCATACACCTCCCTGTCACTATAGAATCCTGCCGCTCTCCAATACAAGCAAGGCTCCTCCATCGTGCCACCACTTCCATTTTGCATGCCGACATTCACTACAACATAGCTTATCTACATTTTTACTGCCTGTAGCCAACCTAAATGCACCCTGGGAAAATGTAACTCAAAAATGCAATGTTGTGACCTGGGCCCTGATCTATGAGAAAACAAAATGTAACGTTTTTAATTCGCCCAGCTTTCAGATGTTTTCAAGGCTCCCAGTTCCAACTTAGTGACTCACAATTGCGAATTAGCATGGGGATTTCTTCGCTAATCAGATCCTACAACTGTTTCTCGCCACCTACAGTCCTGATTATGCAGACTGAGTGGCAGCTTAAAGAACAAGCTTATTTTGAGCAAGCAGCAGCAACACTTCTTGAAAGAGAGAAGAAAAACCACGCTGTGATGTCTTCAAATAAAGAGCAGCACACTATGAAAATACAAGAAATGTGGTTAGGTTGCAGCTTATTGCGACTGCCCTGTCCATCTCTTGCTTCAGCAGCTACCAAGACCTGTGCCTGATACTGCAGAAAGACTAGCAGGAGGGTGGAAAAGCAGTGCTTTTTGGATAGGGTCAATAGAGACAGCACAGTGGTGGGACTGTCCCGGCTACCGGGTCGCTAACTCTGCCAATCACTGTGTGCCAGCAGGTAGCCTACATGGCTATTTGTACAAATCCTTGTAGACAATTAATATAAGAACTCTGCAGTTAGCTCTAAATTATCAAAAATTACAAAGAAACAGGTGCTAGGGGAATAGGACTGTAGACACAAACAGGTGCTTAATGGCAATGGCAGCCTATTGAAGAAAGCTTTAGCTCAAATGCATCACCATTCCTCTTAAACCACTTAGCTGAGTGCCCATTGAGCACATAACTCTCAGTACAGTAAGTCTGTGCATAAACAAGTACAAAGGGAAGGGAAAGCCTATAAGCTTTTAATACAGATGTGGACTGGAACCCCCAGGAATACGACATATCAAGATAAACAAGGAAGCCATTTCAGGAACACGGTGAGGAACGGAGCATTAGTTGCTGAGATGATTCTTGTGATTGTTCTCTGTTGCTGGAAAGCTAAAAGACGAGGAAGAGTCTGGAGAGGGTAGCTTTGGCTAACATAACAAGGATTGATCTCTTATTTTCTTTCCACATAATTTTGCTTTCATTGGCACACCTTTTGCCAAGGTGGACTCAAGGTCAAATCAACTAAACATTCTATCAATCATCAAAGTGACAATCAGTAAAATAAGGGATTGTTGGAAACGACAAAGGAAGTACTTTTTGAGTAGTATGGGTTTAACAATAATCATAGTTCTCCGTGTGACCACCCTATCTCATCCACCAGGGAAGAGAGGTGAAGGGAATGGGCCTTATTCTATCTGTCTCCCGCTTCTACCATCCAGAATCACAGACCTTCTCTGGGGTTGGTAGAAGCAGCTTGTGGAAGTCTCTAGTCTTTGGCCATTCTTTGGAATGGTCATCTTGTTCCGAAGTGTGACCCCCTCTGAAGCTGTCCCTGACAAATCACTGGAAATGGGGCTTGGAGAAGGGGTCTGTAAGGGGCTTCTTATGGGAGAAAGCAACACTCTGGAGTCTGCAGAGGAGGAAGGATGGTCCATGATGGGAAAGGGAGGACTAAATAGTATAAGACTCTGAGGTCTTCCTGGTCTAGATCTGTAAGAAGGCTTAGAAACCCCTGAAGACCTCTCCATTTTTGAGGACTGGGGATTGTCCCCTGTAGATTCCCCTTCAGAGCTGCGTTTCCGACGAAAAACTGGTGCATCCTGCGTGGAATTGTGATTGGCAAAGGATGGTTCTGCCTTTCTACTTGCCGTTGAATCTATAAAGGCTGCATTATTATTTTCCTTCCCCTTCCTTTCCACTGGTGGACTCTTTGGAGGCTGCAGCTGACCCTGAGAATTTTCAGTTGACTTGCGTTGACCTACATTGGCTTCTGTTTCTTTATTCTCTGGCGTCCTGCAGTTGGGGTTCTGTGTCTGCAGGGGCTGCGGGACCTGTGTGTATTGAATCTTAGGTGGTATAACTGGCACAGCTCTAGCCTGGCACATCTTAACCATGAAAGAGGTTCTCACTGCCGAGACGCTCACTGGAGCAGAGTTGCGGCGACCAGTGGTAGCATGAGCCATCATTATGTAGTCTAGGTCTACGTCTTGGGGGTCAAAGTGAGAACCCCAAAGGTCAGCTTTGTTTTTGCTCGGACAGGTCACAGGGAGTGATGGAACAGAGTCACTTGTCTTAACTTCTTTTTGCCCACACAGGAAGTGCCTGGGTGGGGTGGGCACAGAAAGACTCTCAAAATTAAAAAGGTTGGTTATGGGTAGGACGGAATCCAAATTGAGAGAAGAAGGCCTTGGCCTCCCTTTTCGTGGGATGTCTTCACCTTTACCGGTCTGTGACTCCTTGACAGAACATAGATCTTTTGTGGCAGAGGTTCCAGGACTATCAGCCTGTTGAATACTTGGTACATCTTTTTCTGGGCTGTTTAAACTCAAGGAACTGTTCTCAGTATTATATTGTGGCAAAGGAGACTCGGGCTTTGAAAATCCCTGGTCTTCTTTGTCCTCGTATGCTTCCTTCTCACCTGACTTTTTGTGAGCAACAGGGTAGACCCTGTCATGGCTGGATGACAGTTCTCTGGCTGCAAAGCCTGCTTCGTGGCTCAGAAGTCTCCTGCTTGTCTCATCTGGCTTAGAAAGCTCCTCTGGACAATTCAGCCAGGCTTCTCCTCCGTCACTTTCTCTCCACTCTGTTTGTGAGGGTTGCTTGACCCCTAATCGGATGTCAGCACAAAGATGCTCCACATCTGCGCTCTCAAAAGGCAGCTGGATAGCCCGGTGCCTCTTCACAAAGTCTTTACTGTCTAAGGAAAAGCTACGATTGAAACATGGCTTTTTGAAATGGCTCCTGGTCCCTCCTTGATTCAGTGGCTGAAACTCATGCAGTGCCTTTCCTTGGATGTCCTTGAAGGTAGGGGAGTGGAGTGGGCTGGTGACCCACTGGTGCTCTTCCCAAGGCTCCACCAGCTCTAAGCTCTGAACATGGTCCACCCACGTATCTTCCTCTTGGTGGTCAAGAGAGTCTCGAGCTTGATTCTTCAGTTTACATTCCTTGAGCTGGTGGGCTCCAACTCCACTTAAGGCAACTGAACTCTGTAGGCCTCGGCTCTCTAAAAGCACTTGATCATTTTTTGCTGCCTGGGTCACAGCAGCACCTTCCTTCTCCCTGTGAAGAAGCCATTCACTACTTTTCCACTCTGGTTGGTCTAGACTCTTTTCTTGAGCAAACGAAGACTCATCTCTCAAAAGAGCCATGTTTTCTTGTGGATCTGATGGAAGTTTCCAATCGTCGGGCTGAGATGGATGGACACACCTGATGTTCTCTGTTTCTAAACAGTCCTTTGGACAAGGTTTCCCACATGGGATATTTTCCAGTTTTAATGAAGCGGAAGAAGCACCATCTTGCTTTGAAGATAGTTCAGAATCACAAACAGGTGAGTCCTTTGATCCTTTGGAGGGAGGACTAAACGAATAAATGTGAGGTGCGACTGGTGGATTTCTCACCATGCTTTCTTCTTCAGGTGGTGTCACAGGCAGCCCAGAACTGCATGGCAAATTGATTGCTTCCAAGGATGAAATCAGTGAAGCACTGGGTTTAAGGTCTCGCTGTTGCTGGCCTGTCTCCAGGACAAGTGGCAGCTCCTCTTCAGATTCAACAATTTTCAGCTCTTGCTGAATTTCTGGCCACAGAGGTACCATTGAGGCACTGGAATGACCGCCATGAACCTGAACAAAAATAAAAATAAAACCAGCATTATTGGAAAAACTCTCTCTTGGCAGTTTGCTCTCCCTTTCTTCACAAACAATCACCTTCTTTCCTACATGCTGCATTCTGGGTAATAAATAAATAAGTTAATCTACACATATGAGCACATGCATATACAGAAGCACACCAATACTTACACACATGTGTAAACTAGAGATGGAGCTCAGATGAAGTCTGTTTAGTGATAGCATTGGCTATAGAACTGCCCTTCCTGGGAAACTCACTTGGCTTTGACATTGTTGGCTTTTTGGCACCAACATAAGACTTTTCTGTTTTCCCAGGTCTTTTAAGATCTGGTTTTATGTCCCTGTGACATGGTTAGTGGTTTTAATGTAAGTATTTGATGTAGTTCTATGTTCCTTAGGGTATTTTCATTTAATGCTGGTTGTCTCTTAAGCTTATTATGGTTGTCACTGTGGTACAGTTCTGTCGTTTTTAATCATTGTACAAAACCTACCTATCTGACTAAATCACGCATGCAAGACCGGCGCAAGACATTTTGCTGCCTGAGGTGAAAAACAAGATGGTGCCCATCTTGTGCCTGTTCTGTGTACAGAAGCTGACTGGACTGGCAGTTGGATCTTACTTCAACATGCTGGGTAGGGCAGCATCTTCTATAGCACCTAATGCAAGCAAGCTAGTTTAAGAGTTTAAGGACTGCAGGGTAGGCTGTGTGGCATACACAGCACTGATTTTCAACACCATTCCACATCCCTAGCATCTGTCGCCCAATGGTAGGGCCAGCCCTGAACACACACCATCTTGTTAAAACTAGGCATTCTTTAACATATGGATTTTCAAATGCAATTTACAACAGCACAGCAGTTAAAGCATGTACCATGCTGAAAGAAAAACAAATTTCCTTCAGGCTTTGCATTACACTTTTCTATTTAAAAAAAACAACAACATGCTGCATCAAACATCACATTAAGTAAATACAGACAAATTGAAGTTCATGCCCACTGACGGTAGAAATCTTAATTATTTGTCTATGTTGCTCTATTTGGAACCAAATGTTAAAAATGCAAGACATGTTGGGGAGCTCTGGAGGTAGGAATAAGTTTTGCAACCCCCACACACCTGAAATCATTTCCCCCAAAATTACTTCAAAGGGCACCACTGCCTCCAAAATGCATATATACTGATCCTGGTCTACCTTTTTCTGCAGCTTGGGAGAATAATTGCACCATTGTCACATGTTTATGATGTTAAAAACTTTTCACCTGCCTCTTTTCTAAACTAAAAAGTCACAAACCCTGCAACCTGTCCTCATAAGGGAGTGGCTGGATCATTTTGGTTGCCCATTTTTGAAACTTTTTCAGCTCCACAATATCCTTGTTGATGTGAGGATGGCAGATGAAGGTGATGGACTATATGGAACTGGTGGAAATGACTGGCAGAATCCGAGACCAGGGAGAAGAGTCAGTAGAAGAAGATTGGAAGAAATTTAAAGACTATCTACAGAAACACTGTAAAATTAAGGAATGCTAAAAGGATGTTGGAATGATGTAATGTGGCTTTTGCAGTAATGTTATACAGGGTTAAGGAAGAATGGATTGTTAACAGGTCAAAATGTAAAGTTACAATATATTAAGATAAATTAGTAAGATAAAAACAAGAATGGAAAGGATTTGCTGAAATAATCAATTGAACTAGAATACAAAAAAGGGAGGTGTGAGGAGGTCAAGGAAACAAGTAAATGAAAGACAAGACATGGAAAGATGGATTTCTTTTTAATTGTTTTTACTTTTTCTGTATTTTGTATTTTCTGTTTCTCTTTTTCTTTATTTTTGTAATTTTTTTGAAACTTTAATAAATATTATTAAAAGAAAAGAAAAGATGTGAGGCGACCAGAAGTGCACACAGTACCCAAAGTACAGTTGTATTGTAGATTTGTAGAATGGCATTATGATATCAGCAATTTTGTTTTCTATTACTTTCCTAATGATCCCTAGGATGGACAGAAAACATGCAGTCTTTTATGTCAGGCCATGACTCCAACACAAATCCTGACAGGGCTGACCCTATTATTATTATTATTATTATTATTATTATTATTATTATTATTATTATTATTAATTGAATTTATATACTGGCCTATATCTGGAGGTCTCAGGGCAGTTCAGAGTCAGACAGTATTGGCACATAATTAGACATTTCATTGTTAGACTTTCACTGTTAGACTTTCTGTTTGAGCTTACATGGTTTGTCCAAACATATTCAATTGCTTTTTTGTGATTGAGAGTTCTTTCCTTAACTTCCAAATGTGGGCAGGCTCCCCAAACCTGTCCAGCTCCAGAATTTAGACAGCAGTTTCCAGATAAACATTAGGCTAGGGCAGTGCGAACCACCTGACAGTTAGCATGCATTGCTAATGATCAGCTGGAAGCACAAAACCTAAAGACACAATTATTGACAAATGGGTTAATTCCATTTATAGCCTCCCTTTCTTCCACCATGGAACTCAAAAGTGGCATTCGCAAAATCATAGAATTGTTGAGTTGGAGGGGACCATGAAGATCATCTTGTCCAACCCCCTGCAATGCAGGAATTTGTTTTTTACCCAATGTGGGGCTCAAACCCACAACCCTGAGATTAAGATTCCCATGCTCTACCAAGTGAGCTAACAGTTTCTAAGCATTGGCCAGACCCAGATCTGCTTGGTTCAGCCAGAGGTTTTTCTGAATGGGACTTTAAGCCACATCTGGGGACAATACAGCAATCCAAAGAGTGGAGGCAGCATCAGATAAGCAAAGTTATTGTAACAGGGAGCACTGGAGGAAGACTTTAAGCCCAGGAGGCTTATAGAGGCTTTTAACTGAAAGAAGACAGGTCTGGGACTGCTTAGTAAGGGGTACATGCAAAGCAATGAACTATAAAGTTGACAGGCGCTTGGTGGAAGGTGGTACAATGCAAAAAAGAAGGTATTGCCAATGGGAGTTGCAGAGAAAACAAGTTTCTTAGCAAAGTGGTGAGACATTTCCCAACCAATTCAGATGACCATGCAATCATAGAGTCGGATGGGACCCCGAGGGTCATCTAGTATAAGTCCCTGCAAGGCAGGAATCTCAAACACGCAGTTCCCCATCCAATTTGCAACCATATCAGATCCTACTTAGCTTTGCGAATGTACAGGCAGTTTTATTGCTGCACCACCAGCTGGAGGGTGAGAGCCAGTGTGGTGTAGTGGTTAAGAGCGGTAGTCTCGTAATCTGGGGAACTGGGTTCGCATCTCCGCTCCTCCACATGCAGCTGCTGGGTGACCTTGGGCCAGTCACACTTCTTTGAAGTCTCTCAGCCCCACTCACCCCACAGAGTGTTTGTTGTGGGGAGGAAGGGAAAGGAGAATGTTAGCCGCTTTGAGACTCCTTAAGGAGAGTGAAAGGCGGGATATCAAATCCAAACTCCTCCTCCAGCAAGCAGAGAGGGAGGGGATTTTGGTTTAGCTTCCATTTTAAGGCAAGCCAGTCTAATGTACATTTCCCACAAAAATATGTGAGCCAAAACACAGCCATCCTTTGAAATTTGCAGTTCTCTGAATCTTGCACTGTACAAATTTTGTACTTTTTGTTCTCCAACAAAATGTCTATTTAAAATGTGTACAGTAGTACCTCTGGTTAATTTGTTCTGGAGGTCCGTTCTTAAGCTGAAACTGTTCTTATCCTGAGGTGTGCTTTCGCTAATGGGGCTTCAGGGTTAGTGGAGTGGAGCTTGTAACCCAAAGTGTGTTTAACCAGAAGGGTTCATAACCAGAGGTACTACTGTATACTAAGAGGGCACAAAGATACACATATCAGGGGAAATTGTCTGCAAATATGTGCATATAACTGGCAAAATCATATTTAAAATGAGAGAAATGTGCATTAAAATGCTAGTGAATTTTTGGGGGGGGACTTAATCTCCTGCCACAAATGGATGTGAAATGTCAGGAGCTGAATTTAAGAGCAGGAAAATGGGAAACTGAAACTGAAACCTGTCCCACCCCTAGGTTCAACACCTTCTTCTTACCTGCTCCTTTAAAAGTGATGTGTTCTCCACTTTATCCCTTGTCTCTTCCTGTGTCCAACAGCCTTGCTCTGGCTTGTCCTTCATCTCTGGTTGGTCCTGGCTTGCTTGGCCTGCCTGTGGCTGGCTTGTTGGGATCTTGACTTGCTGCTTTGGTTCCAGAGACTGCTTATCTTCTGACTCTTGGCTGCAGCTGCTGTCATTGCTCTTTGCCTCCCAAGTTTTCATTGTTGACTGAGAGGCATTTGTGGACTCCAGCTTGTTGCCTATTGTTGGTTCTTCAGTAATAGAATCTGTATCAGAAGCAAAAAGAAGAGCTTTAAAAACTTCATTGGGCTGGGGGTGGTGGACCCAGAAATGGTGTAAGTAAAAGGTGAAAATGGTCACAAGGTGGCCTGAGCTTTCAGCGTGGGCTTCTCTCAATAGCTCCACATTGACTTTCCCCCTCTTTTCTTTATTTTTACTGCAATAAGTTCAAAATAGACTAAAAAAAGAAAAAGAGATTTATGCAAATAAAATTTTGCAATAGCCAAGGCAGCCACATGCCTACATGAGAGCTATCCATGATTTCAATGGGTTTAAGAACACTTATGTCTATTCAGAAATAAATCTCATTAATTTCAATGGGTGAGTGTTCCTAAATAAGTGGGTTGGGTCTATTGCACCTCTTTTGAACTGAGTGTTCTGTTCAGTGATGTGTTTCACAAGAGACATCTGTACATTCATAGCACGGGGTTCTTCCCGACAGGGGATTAATTTGCAAGCTGCTTGGGGGCATCACTGCCAATGGCTCTGTTTTCCTTATTGGGTTTCCCCTGGAAAGGGAGAATCTGGATTAAATGTGGTGGGGGTGGGAATATGGGCTGACATTTTGGTGCCAATGTTGTGTGGGTGCTGCACAACACAGTCTGTAAGCTCTAGGGCTGGGCAATGTATCAATATATTGTCCAAACCCATTTTGAAGTCTATATTGCAATATCATTTTCATAATTTTAGACCTGGGAATATATCGCTTAATCATGGTGTGCGTGTGTGTGCACATGCTATGCAAAAATCACAATGTGGGAAAAATTACGAAGCCAACCAATGCTTCTCTCAATTTCTGCAGCTCCTGTTAACTCTGCTGGCTAAGCTCTCCCCTGCCTCCTACAGGAGGCAAATCACAAGAGCAGGGACCAGCAAAAATCATGACGTGGGAAAAACCATGAAGCCAGTCAATGCCTCTACATAGCTCCATCCTTATTTCAGACATTGTGATATATCAGTATGTTTAATCATTTCTCTTACTATGCTTTTGGAAGTGATTCTTTCAAAGTCCTTTAATGACTATGTGGGAATTATTATTATTATTATTATTATTATTATTATTATTATTACCCTGCACATCTGGCTGGGTTTCCCCAGCCACTCTGGGAAGCTCCCAACAGAATATTAAAAGCACGATAAAACATCAAACATTAAAAACTTCCCTAAACAGGGTTGCCTTCAGATGTCTTCTAAAAGTCAGACAGTTGTTTATTTCCTTGACATCTGATGAGAGAGCATTCCATAGGGCGGACACCACTACCAAGAAGGCCCTCTGCCTGGTTTCCTGCCACATCACTTCTCACAGGGAGAGAACTGTCAGAAGGCCCTTGGAGCTGGACCTCGGTGTCTGGGCTGAACAATGGGGTTGGAGACGCTCCTTCAGCCACATCCAGCTGTTCCTTTCCAGGAGCAAGTTCTCTGCTCAAATTGCTGCAGCCTTCATATAAGCTTACCTTCTACTGCTTTGGACTCGGGCTTCTTTTCTTCCTTGACGGTGGCATGCTCTGGCTTGCTGTGGCTGTCTGCTTCTGGGATTGTGGAAGCGGCGCTATCCAACCCCAAGAAAGAAGATTCCTGTAGGCTCGAGAAGGTGGGCTTCTCTTTAGCCGGCATGCGGCAAGGAGTGCTGTTGATACTGATGACGGCAGACACCCGAAGGGGCACCGACACAGCAAAGGGCTCTGAAATGTTCAGAGCTTTGCGCTGGTGGCGAGGGGAGGCTTCCAGGGGGAAGAGGGTCCCATGGAACCCCGATTTAGCCGTCCCATCATTGGAAGTGTAGAACATACGACACATCTTTGGGGAAGTTTGCTCATTCTCCGGGTCTTCTATGGCACGGAACACTTTCAGTTGCTCAGGAAGTGGTCTGACATGAGTAGACCGGGCAGCATCGTTCTGCCCACCATCCTCCAAACCACCTTCTGCTCCTTTCACAGCACCCTTTGGATCCCATTCGCTCTCCTGTTTGCTGAGGTCCGATGAGCTGCTTGGGCCCCCTGTCCGTGGTTTCATCACTGGAACGAAGAACCCTCCAGCCACGACGGTGCGCTTGAAGTGGCCCTTCTCACCATCTCCTGGAGAAGGGAGAAAGAGCAAAGCCACTGAGTATTGCCAAAGGTACCCTCATATTCCAAGCACATCTGGGGAAGACAGGGCAAGAGCCATCAGTCAGATAGAGTTCTTCTGGGTGCTTCTTCAAAGGTTTAGTCACTGAAGAAGCCTCTCTTATGAAGAGTTTCCCAAGTTTATAATGACTGAGAAGATACGGCCCCAGCCAGAACAGATCAAAGGGGTATCAAGACCAACATTCCCTTTCCTACGATGGCCAATAGCCAGTTGCCCATTGTAGGAAAGGACCTTCCATTATTTGGAAGAGGGAGGGATTTTACTTCTGGGTAGTACAGCCCAGAGACCCTGGTTTTGATTGACGGGATACCTATTTTGAAAGATCTGCATTGACTCTTCATTTCCAAGCCCGAGTTAAGGTGCTGGTAACTACCTTTAAAAGCCCTAAATTGCATAGGACTTAAATACACCAGGGAGTGCCTCTTCCCATAGCAGCCTGCCCATGCCTTATGATCTTTTGAAGAGGCCTTGTTCATAGTTCCCTTTTTAGTACAAGTACACTACACTTCTATGGGACACGGGTGGCGCTGTGGTCTAAACCACAAAGCCTAGGGCTTGCCGACTGGAAGGTCGGTGGTTCGAATCCCCACAATGGGTGAGCTCCCATTGCTCGGTCCCAACCTAACAATTCTAAAGAACGTCAAAGTGCAAGTAGATAAATAGGTACCGCTCCGGCGGGAAGGTAAATGGCGTTTCTGTGCACTGCTCTGGTTTGCCAGAAGTGACTTAGTCATGCTGGCTACATGACCCGGAAGCTGTATGCCAGCTCCCTCAGCCAGTAAAGCAAGATGAGCGCCGCAACCCCAGAGTAGTCCGCGACTGGATTTAATGGTCAGGGGTCCCTTTACACTACACTTCTACAGAAGAGAGGGCATTTTCTATGTTGGTGCCCTGTTTTTGGAATGCCCTCCCTCTAGGCTCATCTTGCACTGGCATGGCAAACCATTTAGTGCCTTCCTATTTGCCCTGGCATGTTAGATTGCAGAAGATTTTTTGGAATTGTGTTCTGTCCTGCTTTCTTGTATTCTTATTATACAAATGTGTTGCTTTTTAATTGCTGCAAGTTGGTTGGGTGACGAGCAGGAGGGGAGGCAAGGGGTTTGCCCCACACTCTCTTTGGCTGGGATTGGACTGGCTGTCTTTTGGTGGCCTTCCAAGCCTCTGATTCTGTGAACAGAAACACATTCACATACACACAAGAGCATGCAAAACTATTGGGATATTAAATAAACAAACCTATTACTGTGAACAAACATATACATTAAAAAAAACCCACAAAGGCCGCTTTAACAACCTCTCATGTGCATGCCAACAAAATCTCACCTTCTACTGGAAGTGAACACAAGGAGTCCATGCTTTTAGCTGGCCGAATGGTGACTTTTTCTGCAGAAAGAAAGGTTATAACACACTTAATTTAGTGCTCTGGGTTTTTGGGAGATTGAAGTGTAACTCCAGAATACAGTGCAATTACATGGAAACTAACTTTTCCAAGTGCAGTGTAGAAAAGGTTTTATTCTCCAGGGAAAACTCAGAGCAGCTTCATCTGTGATTTGAAGCTAAGAATGTCAGACTAGGGAAGAATGAACTCTTTCCTATTATTTCCACAGTTATTTTCCTACCTTGCTGAAAAGGGGCAATACATGTTTGGCATGTTTATCTGCCCAAATACAAGTGAATTTTTTATAGGGTTTTTCCAAACCACTAATTCTCCAACTTGCATAATTGTGCATGGTTCGCCATTGTGCATAGTTTGGCAGCTTCTGTTTGGACACATTTTGTTTACTGAAGACACATATCTGTAACTGCAAAGATGCAGATAATATCAGTTGTGTCTCTTTGCTATTTCATCTCAAGGGAGAATGTAGGGGACCTAGTATAGCATTAATGAGATGTTAATTTCCCCGTAAGTAGATCCCTAATCAGGAGCACAAATCAATACAAAGTGCAGACTCCACCAACCTTTCCCAGTATATTTTGGGACCAATCCTTGCTAAAATGACTGGCAGATACATATTCCTAGTAACAGAGCTCTGGCACAAATATTTGACCCCTCTAGCTGTTTGCATGTAGCTGGTTGAAGAGATGCATGTTCACCCCAGTACTATAATGGGGCGTATTCAGAGTCTTTTGCTATGACTGCCTCTCATTGTCCCACTGAAGGGATACTCCGTATGACGCATGAGGTTAAATATGCGATCTCCCCTCTGCTCCCTTCAAAAGTCTTTCTTGCCATCTCTGAAATCCTTCGAGCTTTATTAGCATGAATGCCCCCTTGCAATGTGGTGGAACATTTCTGTACTACACAAAGGAGGAGAGGCAAGGCTGAGCTAATGGAGGAAAGACAAGTCTCCCCCAGTGAGGGCCACAAACAATCCTTACCAGAGAGCTTCTGTCCTCGGACAAACACACTCCCATTTCGACTCAGTTTGGTCTTGGCTTCTGATCCAGACCGGCCCAGGTTGAATATTGACTTCCACTTCTTGGATTTTGTGGATAACTTTCTCCTGGAAGAGAAATTTAGTATGATTTCTATGAAAAGCAAGTAGGCTCAATGTGTTTGTCTTGCAGCTGTCTCCATTCCATTTTTTATTTATTGCATTCAAACATGCAAACCTTTGCGCTCTCTCTCTCTCTCTCTCTATATATATATTCATTGTCTTATATAGGCAAGAGTAGAGGCCAATTGGCCCCATCATTTTCAATCAGAAATAAGCATCAGCAGCCTTTAAAAATTCAAGCTTTAATATTACATCAGGGCATCAAGAATGTCTCTCTCACACACATATTGCATGCATTTGCATATTATATGTATTATTATTATTATTCTTTATTAGATTTACACCCTGCACCTTCCTCCAAAATTGCTCTGGGCAGCATATTTTATTCTAGTTCCAGGATTCAGGTTTTTCTTACATTTGGAGTTGACACAGCAGGGCTGTTTGTCATAAGGCAGGGCTATGTAACATGAAGGCAGCCTATCAGTTTTGAATAGTGGAACATAGGAACTCTCAATAGCCCTCCTGTTTTTGCTGCCTTCAGGGGCCGTGCACACAGAACACATTGCTGATGGGCTGCATTCAGTTTTCTCGGTTAAGAGCAGAGATATTGGAGAATTCTGACAAAAACAGGAGCAGGAATTGCTGGCGTTCACTTATTCATTCCATGTCTGGAACAAAAATGAATTGTAGTTTGCTAACGATATGTTGTCGGTGGCTTTCCCCTGTCCCCCATTTGCCCTGCGTTTCCTTTGCACTGAAATGAATGGCGCTGAATGAGGTAATGATAATGCAACAAATTATGTAGAATTTTGGCACAGTGGACAGCGAGTGGAATAGTGTCGTTTTTGTCTGAAGCCAAATTGCTGTGGCACAGAAACACAGCTGCATGCAACGAATACGGGGCGGAACAGAAACCAGAACCTCCTTAAATCCCTATTCACAAGTTGCCAAGACGTTCCATAAGGATTTCTACGATAATGTATGTGTAGTTGCTAAGATATTCTACAACATACTGATTATTAACATTCACGGTGGGAAAGACTCCCCCGGAAGGTGGTGGACTTTCCTTCACTGGAGGTTTTTAAACAGAGATTGGGTGGCCTCTGCCATGGATAATTGAGATTCCTGCATTGGACTAGATGACCCTTGGGGTCCCTTCCAACTCTACAATTCTGTTTCGATATACAGTGGTACCTTGGGTTAAGAATTTAATTCGTTCTGAAGGTCCATTCTTAACCTGAAACTGTTCTTAACCTGAGGTACCACTTTAGTTAATGGGGCCTCCTGCCGCCACCACCGCGCGATTTCTGTTCTCATCCTGATGTAAAGTTCTTAATCTGAGGTATTATTTCTGGGTTAGCGGAGTCTGTAACCTGAAGCATTTGTAACCTGAGGTACCACTGTACAATGCTTAGCTGGCCATGTGGGAGAAAGGAGAGTCTGACTGGAGCAGGCCCTGATGTTTTCTCTGCCTGCCTGACTCTCTTTTTTCCTTCCCATGGGGCAACTGGTCTCTTCAATTCAGGGCCAGTCACTTTCTCTCAGCCTATACTACCTCACGGGGTTATTGTGAGGATAAACTGGAGAGAGGGAGAATCGTGTTTGCCACCTTGAGCAACTTGCAGGAAAGGCAGGATAGAAATGTAAGACACAAAATAAGGTGAAATGACCTCAGGCCTCTCAGGACTAAATTCATCACAGCCTCTCATTCAAGCTAATGCTTCTTTGGATTAATAAGTTTCCTGTGATGGTCTTACAAAGATGTTGTTATGCAGCGGCTGTAAGTTATTGCACACCACAGATTTGATTGAATACCCTAGGCACAGTAATTTAAGTAACTTGAAAGCAGTGCTGACAACTCCACGGAGGCCGGATGACATAAGGCTCACGTTAGCACTTCTGCCATCTTGCAAGAGTCTCCGCATTGTGCACCTGGAATGAGAAGTAGGGCTCTCAGCTGCCCTTCACATACAAGAACAAATGTGAGGTACAGTAAGGAGAGAGAGAGAGAGAGAGAGAGAGAGAGAGAGAGAGAGAGAGAGAGAGATGGACACGGCATGTGTCATTGGGGCAGGTCACCAGCAGGTGGCTCTCTTACGACAGACGTCTCAAGAACCGATTGCCATTCAGCTCACATTGATCAAAACTTGTAAATGAAGGAAAGTGGGAAAAGCCATTTCTCCAAAACAAGCCTATATTCGTCTCTTTTTTTCCTGACTAGTAAGAGACATTTACACTGGTGGGGAGCCATAGCTCAGTAGTGACACACATGCTTTGCATCCATAATGCCCCAAGTCTCCACCGATAAGCAACAAAGAATGGAAAACAACTGGAAGGGCCACGGAGGATCACAGGGAGCACTGCTTGGCTAGAAGAGGCTCTGGTCTCCGCTCCCCATGTTCACGTGACAAGGGAAGCCTAGTCCATCTTTTGAGTCCAGCTTTCAGATAAGGGAGAGATGGAGCCACTTACTTGCTGTCAGGTAAGTCAAGGACGGTGTGGAAGAAGGAGCCTGTGACTGGAACGATTTCTGGTAAACTGTTCTCCCTCCGCTCTTTGCGGGCAGGATGGCAGGCGGACAGGCTCCGGGCCTGTGCTTCTTCCAGACTCACCAGCTTCATCGGCAGAGAGGTGGAGGGCAGTGTCAAGCTCTTCATAATGGGCTTGTTCTCTGGAAAGCGACAGGGATAGGAAATTGCAGAGCCCAGCCTGGTTTGAGGGTGGTGGAGCAGGATAACGGAAGGTCCTCAGTGGGCCCCTCAAGCGTTTTCTTTTCTGATTGAACCCTTCCAGCGAAAACATTTTTTGGGAGCGTGCTTGTTGGTTGAATTCTCCTCTTACATAGCAATCTAATCCATTGCCCCTGCCTTCCACCCCAGCAGGTCCCTGGTCACGAGCCAGACTCCATAGTGCTTTGGCACATATCTTCTAAATACGAGGCCTGAAGATCCCTGCTGAACTGAACTTTAGGACGGCTCAGCTCCAGCTCCGACCTTTGAGATGAATGAACTTTCTCATCCCCTCCCAATCACTTCAGGGGATTTGTTCTAAAAATTGCTGCCTCTTTTCCTATTTAAGAAATGACAAATCTTGTTAGCAGGAAGTGTCAAAGTGCCAGGTCTGGAACTGGGGGACAGGGGGGGGGTCTCATCCACACTTCCACTTGTCTTGTGCCTAGAAAGCACTTTCAAAGCATGGGTCCATGTGGTTTTCCCCTTGCCCCAGTAATTTCTCAGGGAAAACCTGCTCTTTAGTGCTAAATCAGAGCAAACATCAATCCAGAGAAAACCTGAATTGCTGATTGCTTTGATTAAGGGCTAAAGAGCAGTTTCCCCTGGGTGAAAGCAGTGCGACAAGAGGAAGTGTGAATAAGCCCAAACTCCTGTGGAGGCCATTTTCCAGAGCTGGTACTTTAGCACTTCTCATTAATGACAACAGTAGTCACTGATAAACAGAAAAGGCAATGGTTAAGCAAACAAACCCACTAAACTTCCCTTGCAGAAAAACGGGGAGAGGGACATTTTTCAGATGCTTCTGTGGGTGGCGGCAGGGGCACATGCCAGTGGTCAGTGTGGCCATAGGCATATGTTGGGGAGGCTTCCCACCCCTACAGTAAAATAAAGGGTGGAAACAAGCAAAACATAAGGAAACAAAGATGGGTTGGAATTAGGAGAAAAACAGCAGACTGTACCAAGCCAAGGTTGCCAAGGTCCATAAATTTAACAATGGGCTATAAATTGTAAACAATAACTACCGTATACTTAGGGTCTGTTTAGATGCTGTTAGGGCCATCACGCAAAAGCCATTTTAATTTGCTACTCAAGGCAACAGTTAGTATTGTGGCACCTCTCCTTTGGGTGCCACCACACTATGTAATATGTTACATATTAGATGGGTGTCATCTCTGTTGCCTTTTTGGTGCCTATTGAAGACTTTCCTCTTTCAATAAGACTTCTAAGTGGAGGTTTTTCTCCCAGTCTGTATCTGCATTACAACTAAATACAACTCTTTTTATATGTGGACTTGCTTTTTAATCACTTTTTACACTTTTCTTATTTCATGGCTGTAAAAAACTGTTTCATCTAGTTTTTTAAAAAATATTTGTGTATTTTATGGTTGTAACCCACCCTGGGACCCAATGGGAAAGAGCGGGTAAGAAATCTTAAATAAAGAAATAAATGCCTGTAGTATTATTATTATTTTAATCAAGTCTGTTTGCATGCTGCCCCATCAACACAATGTTCTCTGGGTGGCTTCTTGTGGATGTGGATTTGGTCATTTCTGACACGGAAGGATTAGCTCAGAAGGACTCACCCTCATTTTCCTTCGGTTTGGCAGGGATGTTGTCACTGAAGATTTCGCCCACATGGTTCAGTATGAACTCAAACACCAGCTGCTGGACTCGCACCTCCAGGAAAGCTGCGTCTCCATTGCAGCCTACAGCCTCAATCTCCTTGGACCTGTGACACAGGAAAGGAGGAGGTTGGAAGAGCAATCCCCAAGCCATTGCTTGTCAGGAACAGAATCATAGAATATCAGAATCCTAGAGCTGTAGAGTTGGAAGGGACACCGAGGGTCATCTACTGAAGTGTCAACCCCATTAAGCCTTCTCTGTACCTAACACACACACACACACACACACACACACACAATCTCCCTCTAACTAGATGTGATGTTAAAGGCATCCTTTTATTTAACACCCAGGGTTTTTTTTTAAAAAAAAGATGCAAGCTCTGTGTGTATGTGAGTATGTGAGTGAGTGTGCGGCTAATAGTTATCAGGGTGACAATAATTATCACGCTGGCTACCACAGAGGAAAGGTGGGATACAAGTATATCGTAAATAAATAAAGAAGAGCTGTTCTTTTAAAAGATACTAAACAAATAAAATAGAGTAAGATTCCCCCTCCCCAAAAAAAACCTAATGAAAAAGAACCACCAGCATATCAGCAGAAACAAATGCATAGGCCTAAATCATTTCAGATTACTTCAAAGAGCATTCTGATCAAATGCTTATCTGAACAGCACTCTTTTAACTTGTCGACTGAAGACAGAAATTTATGGCCCAGACTTATCAGCAATGAACCAAAGAAGAGATCTTTAGACTGCAGCACATTTCTTTTATTCTTTTATAGATTTTTTGTTTGCTTGCTTGTTTTATCCCACTTTTCTGGAGAATCTCATTGCAAAGCAGTGTCTATGGATTTTGGTGGGACAGCAACCCCAGGGGAAAACGAAAAGGGCAGGGAATGGAAGCCTGACTGAAAGCATGAGAGATTCTTCCATGGAACACTCTGTCTGGAAACGATACTGCTGCAAGCTGTCTAGGAGGCATTTTATACTCTCAAAAGACCTGGTGTTTTCCGAGGCACCGATGCGACACAGGACATTGGGACTAGGGAAGGGCAAATGTGTCCATTTCTTTTTGTAATCTTAAATTCAGTTCACCACATTTCTGCAACCGTTTGTGCATTTGTTTCATTTTTTTAAAGTTCATGAATATTCACCAGCATTTTACTGCACATCCCTCTTACTATACCTATTTTTGTGTGCAATTTTACTTGATATTCTGTATTTATGTATGAGAGTTTCGCAGATGTATGCATTTCAATGCATACTTTCTCACAATAAATGCAGTTACACATGCATTTCTGTCATTGATAAACTGTAACACAAAATTCGGAGAAGTGCAAAATTCAGAGAAGTGCAAATTTCAGAGCATGACTGCATTTCAGTTCATGGATTAATTGATTGATTGATTTGCTTTCTCTAGTTTACTTGTGTCCAGCCTTTCCTCCATGGAGTTCAAGGTGGCATGTGTGGTTTTCCCTCTCCCCATTTTATCCTTACCACAACCCTGCGAGGTAGGTTAGGCTAAGAGAGAATGACTGGCCCAAACCCATCCTGTGAGCTTCCTATCTCTCCCAGCTCCTAGTCCAGCACTCTAACCATGATGCCACACTTAGGTATACATTTGCATTAAAACACAAACTGAACTGAATTTATCCTCATCCCTAATTGGCACAAGGGACTTTCAGAGGGGCTGGGTCCACAGGAGCTGCAGATACCAGCTCCCACCATAAATAGCCTACCTTGCCAAGGGATTTCCTGGCAGGCCATTTCACTTTGCAGACAAAGCATGGTGTGATTCAGCTGCAGCAGTGCTAGTTACAGCTGGGGCTGGGGCAGCTTAAGCTAATCCTCAGGATTTAGTTTATCTCTGAGTAGAACCATCACATCAAAAAAACATCAAGTGGGGATGGAAGGGAAAGCATCAACTGTGAGCATCGCAACTCCTCTTGGTGAATTTTGTGGGCCTTGTGCTTTTCCCAAATGCCTGTTTCTTGTTCTCCATCGCCTCGCTGGTATGGACAAACCAATCTCTCCTTCCACCCACATCCCCCCTCCCGCCCCCAAACAGAGTAGCAGACAAACTGTTCCTTATCATGACATGCCAAAGTGTTACTGAAGACATTATCTCTGGGCAGCGAATCCTTTGTAAAGTTAATGGCTGGAGTGTGAGATAAAGCACAGAGGGGGCTTTTGCCGGTGGGATAGCCATGTAAGGAAACTACAGCTGTGCCTCCCGCTTCTTTCAAGTTCTCCTTGGGACCTATATTTATAAAGGGAATTAGACTCCCATCAAAAAAGAAAGAGGACCATAGATAGAATGAAAGATTTTGAGCTGTGGGTGTTCAGCAGATTTAACATCTCTTGCAGTTATCGTGGGACCTTTTCTGCCTTGTTTGCAGTTGCAAAGATTGAGAGAGTTTATCCACCCAGGACCAGCTGTTTTCTTTGCTATTTATTTTTATTAACAAAATTTATATACCACTTGATTTTTTAAGAAGTACCTCTAAGCAGTTTACAAAAGCTGAGGAAGTTTATCTACCGTTATTCAGCTAGGTGACAATGCTCCTTATTTTTTCTTATGCTATTCTAGTTGCCAGGCTATCGCATAAATGAACCAGGATTCCTCAACTGAGCTATCTTTAGCAATAGCTCACAAATGACTGTTATACATGCACTATGGATATCATTGACCAGGGACTTCATGTCCATAAGACCAGTTGAAACAAATATGACATGTGACTCTCATTTATTGTGTTGGGTTGTTATAAGTAGAAAAACCCATCAGATATTTCTATTTTTCATAAAACATTGCAAAACTTAATTCTGGGAACTGCTTGCGTTCCAATATAATATCAAACCATAGTTTAGTGCTACCCATCTGGTTCTGTTTTCAACCAATCACACTTTTTCTTCCACCCTAACCAGGACAATCCATGGTAAGTTTAAGCTACAGTTGAATTACAGTTGAACTGCTAACCTAGCAGTTTGAAAGCATGCCAGTGCAAGTAGATAAAAAGGTACTGCTGCAGCAGGAAGGTAAACAGCCTTTCCGTGTGCTCTGGCTTCCGTCATGGTGTTTAGTCATGCTGGCCACATGACCCAGAAAGCTGACTGTGGACAAATGCCGGCTCCCTTGGCCTGAAAGTGAGATGAGCACTACACCCCATAGTCTCCTTTGACTGGACTTAAGCGTCCATGGGTCCTTTACCTTTTTACCTTACAGTTGAATTAAGCAGTAGCTCATGCACAGGGTTGAAGGCAATGGTGTCATCCTGCTGGTGCTGTCTTGTTGGGATGAGGCGCTGGTGAGGTCAGATGGGTTCATCAACCCAAGCACCTCTGACTTTGCTCCCTTCCTGCCACAACCAATGCAGCGTTGTTGTCACTGAGAAAACATCACTGCTTCCATACACCCTTGCAAGCCACCACTGGCTGGATCACTCTAGCCAGTTCTTAAACTTATCGCAAACTCCAATAGACATTCTTAGTGCTCCCCGCATTGCGATGTGAAAGAATCAGAGCGTCTACTGTACCTGAGGAGATTAGGTGCCCACACTAAAGCGAGGTTCCTGGTGTGCATGTTGGTCGTGCTGCTGAAGGACGCTAAGTGAGTTAGGTGCTTGCTCAGGTATTCCAGGGTCCTGCAATGGTGTGACAAAGATAAAAAAAAAACACTCACATTGATACTTGCACATGCGGTTATGTCTTGGCCAACTGGGTCTGTTCAGAGAAGACAGGTGCCCAACATCCCCAAGCACCACATTAAATGTCTTAAACGAGTCAAGAGCTACAACCCATGACACTCATGCTAGCCCAATAACCTCTCCCCACTTGCATCCCTATTTTCCCTCTATCATCCCTTGCTTCTCCTCCTGCCAGTCCACCTGTGCCCCCTTATCTCTTCCCTTCACTGAGTTGCCCAAAGACCATGTTGCTCCTTCTCACAATTCTCGACTCTTTCCATCGTATCGTGTTTTTGAAAGGAGATAAGGAAGAAGCAAAGATCATCTACCCTGAGTTGCCTGGGAGCCGCACATGGCCAGCTGCTAGTGCTGCTATCCGCCACAGTGTCTACAGATGTGATACTCGGAAGCAGATCTACCAGTAGGGCAGAGCCGCAGCAACAACCTCCCAGCAGCAGCACTGCTGCCACTTACCGAGACAGTGAAGGTTGGAGCTGGTGAGAGTGCTGGACTGGTGCACCATGCATGCAACTCCAAGCTCACCACTCCCTCTTTGGGTAAGTGGCAGTGGCATTGCTATTCAGAGGCTATTGCTGTGGCTCCCCCACCAACACAGCTCCTGGTTACAAAGCAGAGTTCTACAATACAAAATAAATAAAAGGGTCCCTGACGTCTTTACTGTTAGAAGTGAGTGTGACAAAATCAGCAATAGCCTCCCGGCAGGTACAAGCAACTGCTAACACCCGAGTAGCTCTGAAACATAAGATCAGCCTTTATTATAGGTAAGACCACTGCACAGAACTTATTCACAATTTGCCATGTGCATTCTGTGGGTTTCTGGGGAGAAGAAGCTTCAAAGATAGTCATCTTTCCTTGAACAGGTGAATCAAGTCTGGCTAGTGCAAATAAAGAAAGGTGAAAATAAAGTAGTTGACTCACCGGCTGAATGCTTAGGTAATTCAGGTAACTACCATTAATCATTACTAAGATTGTCCCTAAAACTTAGAAGCCAAGGCTTAGAGGCCAGGTTTCTCTTTTACCTGTAATGAGATGGCGGAAGTTCCTGGATGGCATTTTGAATTTGGGCCAGCTGGTCTTCCTCCGGGAAGCACGATACTGCCTCCTGAATAATAGTAATAATAAAATAATCATAAAGTCAAAGACCTGTAGGACTGAAAAAGACTTCAAGGGTTAATTAGTGCATTACTTCCCGAAAGCAAAAATCACAAGTCAACTATCTCTAAACCAGGAAATTATGATTAATGCCTTCAGAACACAACAGGATATCAAGGCATCTTCAAACCATGGTTTATTATGCTGGCTTCTAAGCATCATTTTGCTGAAATGATAAAATGATAGTTCATGGGGAAACTTCCTAACTTATTTGCTCACTTGTAGCAAGGGAGGAGGGCAGAAATTGGGTACATACCCAAAAGGCCTCTTAAGTTGAGACATGATTGCCTAAACATGGTCAACATCTTTCTGGCTTCTTCAACTTCCCCCGCCCACTGCACCTTCCATTTGGAGACACCCCTGAGTACCAAATATAGGAAACTCAATGGATTATGTGTTCACTTAGCTCACTGTTGTATGCTGCAACTGGCAGAACTCTCTATAGTCTTAGGAAGAAATCTTTCCAATCAACCTTATGAACTAGAGATGCCATAGACTGCTGCTGAAACCACTTGCGCTACTACTGAGCTATGGCTGTTCTCCAGAGAAGTGGCAAGAACCCCCACCTAGGGTACCAATAGGGGATTTTCTCTATTGTTGTTGTTGTTGTTGTTGTTTCTGCCCTTCACCAATAATTACAACAGGTTATAGCAATTTAAAATTAATAACAGTTAAAACAGATTACTCACACGAATAGTGTGGTCCCTGAAAACCAACATCTCAGGTGTCAAAAGCCAGGATAAAGAGGGGCTATGCAAAATAGCAGCTTCAGAGGAAGGATTTCCCCCCTTCTCGAGGCATGTTCCCCATACTTACCACCCCCTCCCCTGTGAATACTGTTTGCATTTAAAGGAATATGCACGTTGAAGACAAAGGTGCCATCTCACATCCTGCCTAGTTGAATTGCTGTTCTCTGAGCATGTCTCCTGCTAGGAAGAAGGCACACTCAAAGCAGTGACTCATGCAGATACATGGGTGGCAGACGCACCTGAGGGCATGCAATTCTGCTGCTTCTCTGCACCAGTTGTGATTAGAGGTCCATCATATTTGACTCATCGCTGCTCCGCTGTGGGTGGATACTTTGGGTTTCCTAATTAATTGCTCATAGCACATTAGCACGTCCCTTGCAACGCAGTCATGGGAAATGCTGTTTGTTCCAAGCCAGACCAATGATTCACCCACCTGGTGCTAATAAGAAGATGCTGGTTCCTTAACTGAAGCTCACACTGAACCTTTCACATTAGTGGGGGGAAACGGGTTGCCCAGAGACAGTCCCTTATTTGCAAAAATTCACTTCTATAAATCCTCTCTCTTTTATCAGTTCTTTCTCTCTTTGTTTCCTGTCATTTTCTAAACCAGGTATGTTTGCTAAAATGAGAGGCGGAGAGAAGGGGAAACAGCACAAACAGAGAGCAATGCATCACTTTGTGAGCATTGCAGGAAAGAAAACCCTGCAATGATTTTCTGTATTTTCATTGAGCTCTCTTATAAAGTGTGTCGGGATGAAAGGGAGCAGAAATCTATGCTGCATTAAATATTCACTACCATAATTAGGCAGCTGTATACAGGTAGTGTAATTTGTATGGCACAAGATTGGAGATACTTGCTGTAATAGCACCTTAGGAACGTGATTGTATAGTTTGACAGAGGTGGTGCATTCTGCTTCCCACACACTTCTCCCAGCATCCCATATTACTCAGTATTCCCAGAGTTTAACAAAACTCATAGTTTTCTCACAAGGCAAGCCCTTAATCCCATTTTACAGATGTGATGACATGGGATAAGCCAGTGACTTGGCCAAGCGCAGCAGTGCTGGGAGACTGAGAAGAAGATGGGGTAAAAAAAAAAGAGAATTAGTAGCCTCTGCCTGCCATTGGCTTTGGCTCTGCCTACTGTTGGCTGGCGCTGTGGGTTAAACCACAGAGCTTAGGACTTGCCAATCAGAAGGTTGGCGGTTCGAATCCCCACAACGGGGTGAGCTCCCATTGCTCAGTCCCTGCTCCTGCCAACCTAGCAGTTCAAAAGCACATCAAAGTGCAAGTAGATAAATAGGTACCGCTACGGCGGGAAGGTAAACGGTGTTTCCGTGTGCTGCTCTGGTTCGCCAGAAGCGGCTTAGTCATGCTGGCCACATGACCCGGAAGCTGTACGCCAGCTCCCTCGGTCAGTAAAGTGAGATGAGTGCCGCAACCCCAGAATCGGTCATGACTGGACCTAATGGTCAGGGGTCCCTTTACCTTTACCTTTACCGTTGGCTTCCTTTCTAGTAGAGAGGAAATTCTGCAGACGCAGGTGAACCTGACTGCAACACTGTGAGCCTTAGTTTTTAATCTGCGTATGACATCCAGTATACATTAGTCACTTTTGCAATAAATAAATAATTATGGTAGAAAACCAAGCTACTTAAAGCAACCTTTGCCAACCTGATGCCCTCCACAATGCCCATCACACTCCAGCCTGTTTTTCCTGGGGCTGGCGGGAGTTTTTAGCCCAACACATCTGGAGAGCACCGGGTTGGCAAAGGCTGCTCTGATTATGCCTGAGGGTAGACTGGGGGCCTGGGACCCTTCTAATTTCTGGATCCAGCAAGTGCATAGCTGTCAACTTACAGATTTGAAAATAAGAGACCAGCAGCCAAAATAAGAGACCTGCAGCCTCACCTGTTCCAGGCACTCCAGTCTTCCTGTCCTCCTGCAGTCTGGTCAAACTCCTGCTGGTAGCTTCGAGAACACTGTCCAACCAACTTTGTAACCAGAGGTTCAACTGAATAGAATCTGAATCACATGCACCACAAGGCCTATGCAGCCTCAACTTAAGATGGCTCCCCGGCCTGGCTTTGCACTGCAAAGTTTGCAGCAGCACGTGCAACAAAATGGCGTCCAGCATTCAAAAAACCCCTCAGCTTGTATTAACTAGCCACACACAAGGCATGCAAGCTCCGCCCCCCAGTTGTTCTTAGACTCCCTATTGGGTGAGCAACACAGCCAAGCAACACAGTTGGAGCCTCCCTCCTCTCTGGCCGGGAGGGAGGGAGAGGAGCTGCTTCCTTTTTAATTTAAGGGACATCATTTAAGGGACATCCATCAATAAGAGACAGCAGCGGGACATGGTGCTGGAATAAGGGACTGTCCCTTCAAATAAGGGACACTTGACAGCTATGAGCAAGTGTTTAAATCTAAGGAAGGATTCAAGTTGTCGTAACAGCCAGACACGTTTCTTGGTAACAGCCCCCTAAGTATAAGCCATTAAGGAAGTGGCTCTGTTCTAACTGGTGGTTAGAAAGACTAAGTTGGGAGTTGGTGTGCGTAACATAGAAGTTGGACACAGGCTGCAGGCCGAAGCCTGTGAGACAGAGCCATGCCTGATTTCTGCTGGAATGCAAAGCTGTGGCTGTGGGAGAAGCAAGACCTTCTTGGAGTGTTAATGCTGTGAGTCCCTCCACCATAGGCACAGGCTGCATATATGTGTAAATAAACCATTCTTAGGAAACTTAACCCTAGGTAAGCACCTGGGACACCTGGAATCTTGCACCTCTCAGAGATTGGGTTGGTGTGCAACAGCTGCCTTAAGAGTTGGTAGCAGTAAGACAAGGTGAAGTCCAAAGCAGTATGAGCTTACAGTTCCTTGGTCAATTCAAAAGTGACGAGTGAATAGAAGTGGCGGTTGATGCCCATTAGGAGTGGCAAGGTAGAAAGTGACTAACAGAAGGCGGCAGAGCCAAGTATTTCTAGTTTTGTCCCCACCTTCTACAAAGGCACTACTGAGACTCAGGGGAGGGAAGGAAGCAGGCAGGCTGTGCCACTCTCTGGACTGGATGTAAGGAAGAAAGCAAGCAAGTAGGAGCTAGCTGAAGGGAAACTAAAGTTGGTGGGGCAGTGCCCTATCTGCCCTGTGATGAACCAGCCTCCACTGGGAGAGGGGCCCTTGAAAGGGAAAGGTCACACCAAGGGACTGATGTTATGGTGATGGGCTGCATAGTCAGTCATGACAAGATGGAATGCTGCTCTCAGTGACAGGGTAGTAGAGAATAGAAGGAGGCAGAAGGCTTCAAATTATGCTCTTATCTCTGAGACCTCTTGGAAGGTGGTTATCCAAACTGCATTTGGACTCTACTGAGTGAGTTCCTGGCTGAGAAAACATCTGGTCAAACAACCGTACTGGTGTTAACTCTTCAGCTAATTGACATCTTGCCTCTGTAATACTTATGATAATAATTACATTTGTTGACCCTATTACAGGACCAAGGAACAGCTGCACAGTGCAGATTTTGACAACAGAACTTCTGGCCTATTGCTATGGCTCCTCCAACCTGCTCACAACTTTGGAGCTAATCTGTACTCATTTCCCCCCTCCTGAATCAAGTCATTACATTTTGCATTAAAGTTGTTTGAAGATTTCTGCTTGGACAGTTTCCACCTACACCCACCCTCTGCATTCATGGCATGACAATTTTGAACCTGATTTTCCACTGCTGTGCACCTTGACTCATTAACTTCAGCCTAAGCAGGGAGGAGAAAGTAGCTGTGCCACCAGAAAATATGCTGCTTTCACCCATTTTGCACTGGATTAAGTGACAGTAAAAGCCCCTGCTGATAAAATTATAATAAGAATCCACTGGTATAAGAATTGTGAAAGAAAGTTTTTTTTTTTTTAAAAAAAGAGAAGTTACCCAAGCCCTACTTGGAAAAAAATTATGAACAGAAATAGTGTATTATGAATTCCCAGAACTGAAGTTGGCTCTGGTTGCAAAAAATGTGTGGAGCCCAATTTTTATTTCATTTTTAAATCTTTGCTATTGCATCTTGTGACCATTATTATATGGCCTTTATAATTAACTGAAATTGTTTTTAAAGTATTCCTAAAAACAAATTGCAGGCAGTCCTTTATTAGGATTTTAGTGTGCTACTATATTCCAGTATCCTCCAACTTCTTCACATCCAAGACCTATCGTTAGTCCAAAAACAGCTGGAGACCCAAGTATGGGAAACCCTGATCTAGTCCAACCTCCTGCAATGCGGGAATCTTTTGCCCAACGTGGGGCTTGAACCCACGACTTTGAGATTAAGAGTCTTATACTCTGCCAACTGAGCTACTCTTCCTATAGAAGAATCCTGTCCAAAGAATCCTGAGAACTATAGTGTGTTAAAGGAGCCAGGAACTGCAGCTCTATGAGGAATAAACTACAGTTCCCTGGATTCTTTGGAGGAAGCCATGTGCTTTAAATGTGCTTTATGTATATGACACATGTATAAAGTGATTTAACAATCAATTCCTCTTCCCAAGGAACTCTGGGAATTGTAATTCCGTGAGTGTGGTTGGGGGTCTCCTGACAACTGACAGCACCATTAACAAGGCCACTTCCACCTTAAGGAGGAGGTGGGGTTGCAGGTACTCATGACCCTTCCATGTGCGTGGAGGAGGGGATGTGGACAGTTCCACGTGATTGGGGGGTTCCCAGTTGCGTCACTGCCCAGGCAACCAATCAGGTCACTCCAGGGGTGTGGCCTGCTCAATTTAAGCAGGATGCCGGTGGGAGCTCTCCCCTTTTCCAGGACTCCCTGCAGACAGGCAGGAGTCAGATATAGTAGGTTAGCTCCAATGCCTAAGCCAATACCGCTCACAATCTGTAACCGATAAAGTTGTAGCCTTTTTTAGCCCATTAACCTAAAATACTGGTGTCAAGTGTCTTTATTCAACTTGGGGGGGGGGCAGGACCTTTCTCATGCAAACTACAACTCCCAGAATTCTTTGGGGAGGCCATGAATGTTTAAAGTGATATCATAATGCTTTAACTGCATTGCGTGAACGTGGCCCTGGACTTCCAAAATGGCAGTACAGCGTATAAGGAAAGCCCAAAAGTGATAAAAGTTTAGTGTGGGCCAAAGAGTGGAAGAGGCCTGTCAGGAATGGAGACATAGCAGAAAACATCTCACCGTGAATTTCTTGTAGAGCTCATACGTGAGGAGGGGATTCGGTAGCTCCCTGAAGTATAACTTGCAGAGTGAGCCCACACAGTGAATGTCCTGGAGGTAAACTTCCCTTGTCAGGTCTGGGCATTGATCTGATCCAAACTCTTGCCTGAAACAACAGAGATGGAGGAGGTACAGTGGGTTTAACGAGCAAGAGATGGAATCAATTTGCATCTTGATTTCTGCCCAGACAAAGGCTAAAAAAGGTGTACTGATTGGGCTGCAAAGATCTGATAATGTATTACCTCAGTGACGGGGAACCTGCTCAGCACCGAGAATCACCATGGAAACCTATCATAACCTTGAGGGCTGTATGGATTCTGCATATGCTAGTTAGACATCATTTCCATGTTTTAACTGCCATTTGCATGAAGATTATCTACGATAAGCCACCGCCGAGCTGGTGGCCACAATTTTGCAATGGTCTTAGGGCTGGTTCACAGAAGGCCCAATTACACACGCTGTACACAAGCGCCTTTGCAGGAACAGCCCGTTCAATTTGTGTTCTTTCTCCCCCCATTTTTATTTTAGGAATGGAGAGAGACCTAGCTGAGTATATTCATAAGCAAGTCAGCACCGTCTATCATCATCCATTCACCCCTTTCCTGCAGCAGGAAACTTGAGTGAGGGTTTAACCTGTAACGTACATATATAGGACTTAGTTATACTTTAAGGGGGAAAGGAGCAGGGCAGGATTTATTCCCATAATCTAACACCTATAAAACACAGAAGCCATGAGGATAAACCTCAGGTAGATCTTCAAAAATAACGAAATGAGCTTTGAAGAAAGGAATGAGTTTTCTCAAAGCCTGTGCTCTAAGATCCAGAGTCCATCTGCACAGGAGGGCAGTTGGACACATTGGTAATCTGCATTGCAAATGCCCTGTAAAGTTCAAATGACTTAGTTCTGGTTATAAACTCGTTTATCGTGAGCTTTAAGGCTACTCTGGAGTTGGCTTGCCATAGTTGGGTTGCTATCTATCCACCAAAAGCCAGCCACCCTCAATCCAGGCATATTCATATGCTGTTCTAACACAATGGATGGTTAACACTGGGCCTTTCTTGCATTTGGTTCTCTTATTCACCTCACCTCAGTTTCTGGATGTTGGACGTCACTCCAGAAAGCCGGTAGATTCCGTCCACAATTCCGTGCGTCTCTATGAACTCTGCGCAGCTCTTCAGTACCAGGGGAACTAGAAAGAAAGAAAGAAAGAAAGAAAGAAAGAAAGAAAGAAAGAAAGAAAGAAAGAAAGAAAGAAAGAAAGAAAGAAAGAAAGAAAGAAAGAAAGAAGATTAAGCACAAAAGGGAGGTCTTTCCCTGGGGTCCTCAGCTTGAATTGCCTTTTATGCCATAATATAATCATTTACAAGGGTGGCGCTGTGGTCTAAACCACTGAGCCTCTTGGGCTTGCCAATCGGAAGGTCGGCAGTTCGAATCCCCGCAATGGGATGACCTCCCGTTGCTTGATCCCAGCTCCTGCCCACCTAGCAGTTCGAAAGCACGTCAAAGTGCAAGTAGACAAATAGGTACCGCTCTGGCGGGAAGGTAAACAGCGTTTCTGTGCTCTGGTCTGGTTCACCAGAAGCGGCTTAGTCATGCTGGCCACATGATCCAGAAGCAATTCCCTTGGCCAATAAAGTGAGATGAGCACTGCAACCCCAGAGTCATTTGCGACTGGACTTGAGGTCAGGGGTCCCTTTACCTTTTATGATCATTTACAATGGCCAAAAGCTGATGAATAAAGAACATAAAGCTTTATTATTTGTTGCATTCATATGCCACCCAAGAACAGAACAATCTCTAAATGGCTCCCAATAAAAGAGGGACGTCATTTATTTGCAGTATTTATAGTCCACTCTTCATCAAATGCTTTCTTATTAAAGTAATAAAAATAAACCCAGAAAAAAATATACAAAATAAAATCATATAAGGAGGTCCAATAGACAACTACCAGTAAACAATCATACAAAGGGATAAATAAGCAAAACTATCCTGCAACAAAAATATTATTTCCTATTTAACCAAATACTGAGGTAAAAATGAAGAAAACATTCAATGTGAAACAGATTAACCAACTGAAGCTTCCAACAATATACTTCATTAACAGAAGCCTACTCATTCCCCTGTCTCTTATACACTATTCCATACACACATGCACAACAACCGTAAAATCGAAGGAGATCTCCACACTTGCACCTGCCCAACATACATAAATATGAATTAATACCAAAATAAAAACGTGAAAACTTTGCAAAGAGGCTTATGTCTCCATGCACTCATTACGAATTCCCTGTATAATTAACCTGCAGTACAGTGGTACCCATGTCCACTCAGAAGTAATTTTGTTTGTATTTATTAGGGCTTGCTACCAGGTAAAGCCGTTCAGAATGGCAGCCTAGGCTTTGATTTACAGTTGGCATTTGGGGAAAGCATAGCTCTTGAGCCTTTAGCAGCTGTGTGGTAGGCAGAAATTCAACAGGCTAAGCTTTTTCTAAAAAGGAAATACAATTATGGGGAAAGCTTCACCCGCTCGCATTTAGGCATTCTATTGCATGCATGGCTGCTGGATTATATTTGGATCCTCCATTCCACCTGCAAAAGAGGACACAAATTTGCTTATGTTACAAAGCCTATGCAAATTGTATGCAAATTGTATGTGAGGGGGTGAGAGGGCCCAATCCACAAACAGTGCTGGCACCCTGGCTTTGGCACACAACTACAAATATTGGATCCAGCATGACGTGAAGTATGGATGGTGAAATATAGGTGCTCACATTGTTTCTTCTCGCATGTGGCTTATGCTGTCTGCATAAAATCTGCGTTTTCCTACATCTGTGTCACAGGCAGGAAAGAAAGGTGTTCAGGTTGTTCATTTGAGTCAAAGGTCTTGGGATATGCTGAATGAACATATCCCAAATGGAGGGGGGGGACCTGTAGGTAAAATCATCCTTAGATAATACCCTGCCAGCAAACACTACTCTTGCAACTGTAGACCTTGGCTTCATATTATTTCATTATTATTATTATTATTATTATTATTATTATTATTATTATTATTTCAGGCTTCAGTGAAACAAATGGAGTAGGTCAGCTCCATTGAAGATAAAACAGTTACAGATTAAGAGCTCAGAAATCCTGAAAAGTACATTTTATAAACTGACAGGATCTACATGCGACAGTTTTCTACTGTCCATAAACCTGTCATCCGAATAATGCGGCTATCAAGAAAGAAAAATAACAGTCACAAATCTGAAATCGTTGCAAATCATTTCTTTCCTTACAGGACTACTCGGTAAGAGCATAAATTCGCAGCAGGAAATGGGAGTACACTGAATACTGAAACCTCTTTATTTTATCTTATGCAGAACACATATTCTCTTAAGAAGCAACTTAGGTCAACAATACCCTCAAGCACTTTGAATGAACCTCACACAGACCAGTTTAAGGAGGCTATTTTCATCCACCCTACAAACAGAACCAAGGTAAGAGCCAGGTGGAATATACAAATTGCTTCCTTGAGTTTTCTTTCAGATGCTTGCATTTCCCCCTTTTCCTGTTCAGTAAAAACCAGCCAGATTTCCTAACTTGATCTCTTTTAGGAGGACACGCTTAAATATGCCACAAACCCTGGTCTGGAGCCCTGAACTATCCTGCTGTTTCAAGTACAGTGGAGGAAAGTATCCTGTCACCAACCTTGAAGTAAGATTCAGCTGCCAGTCCTGTTGTCTTCTGTACATGGAATGGGGAAAGGACAACATCTTGGCTTTTGCAGCAAAATTTCAGGGACTAATCCTGGCATCAAGGGACACAGGAGGTGCCTGGCACAACCTATAGATAACCCTGAAGCTACACTAGGCCTTGTTACGCAGGCAAGGGTACCGTGGGCACATTCACAACATATATTTAAAATGCTATGATACCACTTAAAATGCAATGATACCTGTCAGGGACTGGGCAGAAGAGGAATGGTGGAGACCGCTTTCCCATCCTGACCTTTCCAGGGAGGAAGAAGAGGAAGACAGTACAGTGGTACCTCGCAAGACGAATGCTTCGTAAGACGAAAAACTCGCAAGACGAAAGAGTTTTTCGTTTTTTGAGTTGCTTTGCAAGACGAATTTCCCTATGGGCTTGCTTCACAAGATGAAAACGTCTTGCGAGTTTGTTTCCTTTTTCTTAAAACCGTTAATACCCAGGGAATCCGTGCTTCGCAAGATGAAAAAACTCGCAGAACGAAAAAACTCGCAGAACGAATTAATTTCGTCTTGCGAGGTACCACTGTATAGATTTACAACAGGGGTTTGAGGGAGGTCACAGCTCAGAGGCAGATGAGGGGGAAAGTTGGGAAATCATGGGAGAGCCAGAGCAACACCTGGCTGACACGTTGTCATTAGAAAGTATTCCAGACCCTCCATCTCCCAGAACCCAGTGAGCCTTAAAAGTAGGAGAGCAAAGAGCTCAAAGACAGAGGACACTTAGCAGCACCTGTGGGAGAGATGATGAGATTGACAAATGAAGAAGCGGGTTGGAGATTCACTTAGGACAACACCATTATCCAAGAAGCTGGGTTCTATAGCCTCTCTCTGTAAAGATTGAAATAAAAAAGGACTGTAAGAAACTTTTCCTTGTCTTTATACATTCCTGGGCAACCAGCTGGGAGCCACTAACAGCATGCTGACAATACCACAAGTTATGGTTTGCCCCCAAAGAATGATCAGAGCTGTTGTTTGTTGACGGTGCTGAGAGTTGTTTAGAAGATCCCTGTTCTCAGAGAGCTACAATTTCTAGAGCTTTAACAATCAATACTTTTTCCCAGGGAATCCTGAGAATTGTAGCTACACCTCCCAGAATGCTTTGGATGACCATTCAAAGTGGTATCATAGCACTTTAAATGCCTGATGTGAAGCATTCTGGAACCACAAGTTTGGGGTGGGTTAGAATGGCATCACACACAAAAACTATATTCTCCTTTCCCAATTCGACGCTTTCCACTGCTCCCCTCCAACTTGACAAGAGAGATCTTTGTTATTCTGGTGCCAATTTACTTTGCTTTCATCATCCTTTACCCATCTTCTTTCTAGTTTGCCACAGCCTTGACCTGCAATGCCAAATTTGGCATTCCAACTCTACACTTCCCACACCACTGCAGCCAACTCCCTCCCCTAACTCCACACACACCGTTTCCTGCTCTCCCAGTCCTTGAACTCTACAGAAAACAGCCTATTTTGTCAGACTATGCAGTGGTTTTGTGATGTAAAAAAAAAAAATTCCACCAGGGACTCGTTTTTGCTTCTGACCAAAAATTACAGTCCTGACCTCAAGTCCCTGGAGATGAAAGGGCTATGCATCAATTTCCTGCAGAGCCCAGCTCCTCAGTGCATTGATTGTACAAACGAAGAATACAAAAAAATGTTCTCTTTCAGGAGAGCCGAAATCCAGAAGTAGCTTTGCTCTGTGACACATTAGGTAGTGCTAGCAGGAGGTAGGGTTAAGATGGTAATCACTACATGGTAGGTCCTGAGATAATTTATTTCTGATTAGTCTGCAGAGGTCCTGTGCGGAAAGAAAACGAAACTCAGATCCATTTGCAGCAAGATCCGCACATGATACGTGTGGAAATGTAAATGGAAAATTCTTGAACTTTGAATAAGAACTTTTTAGTTGTTTCTTTGGGGGGGGAGAAGAAGGAGGAAAGCATATGTAGGCAGCGGGGAGGGAAAGGGATGGAGCTGGATGTCCCAATCTTCTCATGTCTATAATTGAAACCATATTCAAGGCTTGGAAGTTGGAAGAGGCAGCTGGTGTCACACAGTTTCTGCTAGTTGTGCCAGGCAGCCAAAATGTCCTCATTTTACAACTACAATAGAAACCAGATGTAGAAGAAAGGGAGAGTGTGGACCCCCGGCATCAGCTGGGAGGGGGAAAAATGAGTTGCAGTGAAAACATTTCTTTCTTTTATTAAAAAAATAAAATCCAAAAGTTGACCAAGTGTCATAGAAACACTCCCCCAACCTAGGTATTGTGTGATAACACATGTATCATAAACAGGTTCTGTTAAACCCAAACATTTCCCACTCTTGTCTATCTTCTTCCCATCTCCTTTGTGGTATGGGTGCATTTAATATTCCACAGCCTCCTGCTTAACAATGTTAGATAGCATTTTTCACTTGTTTCCCTCCTGTATACAAAAAATAAAAGAACTTTCTGTAAGCTGCTCAAATCTGTATTGAATTGCCAGTTTCTAGAAGCTCGGAGTGCAGGGATGTAAGGAGGCCGCAATTTCTGTTCTGGACTGCATTCATCACCATCGGTGCTGCTTCCGTTCAGCTGCAGTTTGGTTCTTGCCAAATACTACATTATTCCTCTTGCTGTCTGCTATTTAATGTAAGTCATAGAACAACAGAATATTGGAGGTGATACCAAAGTTCATTTAGTCCAACCCCTGCAATGTAGGCATAATAACAATAATTTTATGATTTATACTCCGCCCATCTGGCTGGATTGCACAGCTCAGTGTAAAGGAAATGTCAAAACAATGTTTAAAAAAGTAATTTATTACATATCATTTGTGGACTTAGAAACAACAACAACGATGATGATGCTGTGAATGAATACTGATCATATTTGCTGGACCAATTTCTATCCTGACCGTAGACACACACACACAGAGAGAGAGAGAGAGAGAGAGAGAGAGAGAGAGAGAGAGAGAGAGAAGCGCACAAACTGCAGCAATTTCTCTTTACTTCCTTTTCAGAGTTCTCTGACATTCCTATTTGAGTTTGCATTTGATTAGGCCCTGGCTGGGCAGCTGAGCAAAATATTAAGCATATAAACTATGAGCAAAATATTAAGCACCTGAATGATCTCATTAGGATCCAGGTTTCTTACATTTAATGTTAAGCAATTCCAGCAAAGCATGGAAAGAAGCACCGCTCTTGTTGCAGACTTTTCAGGGTGCGAATGGCACCCTGGAACAGATTGTGTCTGCAACTAGATGTACCACTGTATATATTAATCAACTTTTAGTTTCAGAAGTCTTCATGGAAGTCTTCATGTCTCCCATGTGGTGTAGTGGTTAAGAGAGGTAGACTCGTAATCTGGTGAACCGGGATCGCGTCTCCGCTCCTCCACATGCAGCTGCTGGGTGACCTTGGGCTAGTCATACTTCTTGAAGTCTCTCAGCCCCACTCTGAGCCCCAGTGTTTGTTGTGGGGGAGGAAGGGAAAGGAGAATGTTAGTCGCTTTGAGGCTCCTTCGGGTAGTGATAAAGCGGGAAATCAAATCCAAACTCTTCTTCATCATCATCTGCAATATTGCACCCGCTTTAACATTTCAAATTATATTATAATGTGTTCTGAGTCAATGTGGCTTTTGTGCAAAAAAAAATATTTCACTGGTTATGAAGTATACCTCCACTTACTACTACCATTGGTGTGCCATCTTTCAGGAACAAGCCCTGCTCGAGAAATCAGGCCTATGTCCTTGTAGCTCGCTCAACCAAAATCCCAAATCTAAACACACACGCCCACACTTACAGTAGGACATAAATCAAACCTTTATTGCCTATTGATGATAACCTTGGGACGAGAACCTTGTAGTAGAAACTAGGAAGCAGGCGTCCAAACAAAATGTTATCTCCACATTTTCTTATGCAGTTTACTGCACCATGGTGATATACATCCATTTTACTGCACATGTAGCAACTTCCTTGCTTTAGCTTCTTTCTTTCTTTCTTTTAGAAGAAAACAGGGATTTGTTGCAAGCAATAAATATTGCATCAACTAGAGCTGGAAACTTCACATATTTACTTCCTAATTTGAAGGTCCAAGGACAGTTTAACCGAGAATTGTCATGAAAATTTACCTTTGGTCTTACATCAAGACAGCACACCCAATGGTGTGTAATGCATTTAAAAAGTGCAAATTCTATAATGAGGCAAATCAGATCCATTGCATGAAACAGGGAACTGGTGACCTATAAACCACTATGCCTTTTTGCACTAGAACAAATTATTTGGAAAGGCCTTCAAAGTTGCCCCATAAAAGGTATGCCTGTTTATGATGAATGTTTACCTATTGTAGATTCACACACACTTGGGAGGAAGATACATAGCAAAGGTCCTTATGGGGCAGATGAGAGACTACTAAGGACTGGATATGTCCCGTTTTCCTTTTAGACAGACCCACTGAGATCAGAGGATGAGACATGTCAACAGAACAGTGCGAGCGGATGTCTGCTCCACAGTGCCGTATGCAGACAAAGGCCTTCGTTCTCCACAGCTGTCAAACCAACACCTCTCACCAGCATTGCATTTAGTTTCTAAATGAAGGGGGGGAATAACATGGACCAGCCCTCCTCTGCCAATGTTTACTTTGGCTAGGGTGGCGGGGCTGCTGGAAGTCCCAGGCACCTGTGTTTGAACAGGGAGATAGCTAACCAACATCAAACGGATTTAAAAATGAATCTCCCTTTTAAAACTTCCATGTTCACTTCCACTTCTGCTTGGAAGATGAACAGACAGGTCGACACTGCTGTGATCCTGGACTAGCTATGTAGCAGGTACTATTGCATCAGCCGCCTGTACTTTCCCACTTCATTTTGTTGGGCAAGTTGCTACAACACCGTGAGGCTTTCTGCAAAGGAAATTGAGCCGTTTATCCCAATACTTAGATGGCAAGTGCTAGAATTCCTGCTGCTCCACCAGCAAAGTTATTTTAAAGCACAAGTCTAATAATGTCCAGCAGACATGTTCAAGTACTTTATTAGCTCTCAGGGCTTGCCCTAGCAATAGGGGAGAAATTCGACGCCATTCAAATCCAAAGGCAAATCTACCTAATCTGCAATTTCCGAAACAATCTGAGGACCCAGAGGTAACCATTCTTCGAAATTTGCACATCTCCCAATTTTGCCATGCTGTTCTCCAAGCAAGCAACGGGTACAAAAATGCATACACAGGGATGAAGTGTGTGTGAAAGGGCATACATCTGTGAAAAGGGGAAATGGCTTTGCACAAATGTGCAAAATTGGCAAAATTGCATACATGCATGTATATATGAGAATTTTATATCAAAATGCTGGTGAATTTTCATAAAGACTTTTTTTAAAAAAAAAAAAAAAGCAAAGTGATGTGCGAATGTGGAGAACTGAAGATTGGAAAAATGTGAGACCATGTTTGACAGATTTATCCATCTCTTTCTTGACCGGAAGATTCAGGGGTTTAACCTCCTTCTCAGAGTCTCCAGCAGAAAGGTCAAGGGGGCAGCCATGTCCTCCCCGTCAACTCCCTCTGGGAACGATGGCATGTCATCAAGTCCTCTTGTTCCCAGAGGCACTTGCTATAACATCGTTTTGAACATGTGTGGTGGTGGCGGCAGCACTAGCTAGGCACTTGTAGGCCACTGCAGTTGCTTTTGAAGGCAACCAGGAAGACAGAGTTGGAGAAGGATCCCTCAGGTCACTTTGCAACCCATTAAAGGATTGTGCACATTTCTCCTGTTAATCTGTATGCAAAGAAGGTAAATCTACTTTTAGCCCTGTCCCATCCTGAACCAGGATGTGCTGGATTTTGCTCCTGGTGACATCCTACTGGGTTTCATGGGCATTTAGTGACAAATTGCTTGTTGTTTTTATTCCCACTGTATTTTTATTTGCTCTAGTGTTTCTAGTGTTTTATGTAGACACTCTACATTTTAACTTGACACTTGCTCTGAAATTGTTCACAACGAAGAGTGTGGTTGATGAGCTTTTCGTAAAGGAATAATAAATATATAAATCAGCAGAAAATTCTACCACGAAAGTGCAACCCCAGGCACGATTCCAAGGGGTTTCAGCTCCATCAAGCTCAGTGGGGCTTTCTTTACATGCTGATGACTGCACTACACATTAGCCTGGTTGCTAAATTTCGGGTCATCACATCACACTCACACTGGGGTGCATCTGGGGCACATTTCAGTTATATTAGAATCAGAATTGGCAGGCTATGAAGCAGGCCTTAAGGAACAGTGCTGGGGAGACGCTCTCCCCAAAATGTCTGCTTCTGTCCTAATTGATTCCTTTGCCTAAATTCAGCCTCTGGTTACACCACCTGTTTATGTCAAGAACTCTTAACAAACTGCTTCCTCTTTTTCTCATTGCATGTACATTGCTTCCTTTCGGTTAAGTCGCCATAGTGACCCATCGTTGCTGTACCACCCTCCCACCAGATCTCCCACACGTGTTATCCCATTGGTCTACATCATTATAGAACTTAGGAAGGCTTGCTCTGATAAAATTTCAGAATGATACTTGACGAGTTCAGTTTAAACTTCCAAGGCACTCACAGAAAGAAGTAGCAAAAATTGGAAATGCACACACAAAGCAGCAAAAGTGAACAGGGGAAATTATAGTTCCGGAAATTTAAGAAAAGCAGGATTTTCCCATTCAATTACATGCATAGCTAGACCTTTAAATACACCATTCTGAAACATATCTATACTAAAGCTTTCACTAGAGTATTTGAATACCTAACTAATACTTGGAAGTATGGAGCCCAGCTTTTCTCCCACTGAAATCCCTGCTTTCCCCTGGACACTGCTATGTGCTGCGATTTGTTCCTTGTTTTGTTTTCCGTTTCGCAGACCACAGGCACAAAATCTATCATAAGGGAAAACATGGCCTTTTCTCTCCCCGCTATCTCTGCTCCATGTCAGACCAGGTAGCGCTTATCATTTCCTCTCTACCACACACAGCAGCGTATATTCATTTCCTGCTAGCTAGCTCTAAATTACTGGCAGACATTGTTTCAGAGAGCTCTCTCTCTTTAAAGCAGCAGTAGTTGGGCTGCCCAGGGCTTCCTGTTGATGTCAGGTCCCACTTCCTCTTAAAGCAATGGAACTTCCTGTTAGCATATGTAACCTTTTCCATGAGAGCCATTTGCCTGCAGAGGAGATAAATAAATAATAAAAGAAAATAGTGGAAATAGTAGGTAGGTTTGACTTGCCTTACATTTTCACAGGAAATCGATGGCTCCCCCCTGTTAAGGGAAAATGATAATATATCCAGAACAGAACAGCTATATCTCTGTGATACCCGTGCTTACGAGTGATTTCCTGTGATGCAGAGTCTACATCAAAGACTGGTTATAGTCATTGATTTCTCACTATTACAGAATGCAGGAATTACAGAGTTGCCAGTCAAAGGGTTAGTGTTACTTGTATGTAAATGTTTTTTTTTACTAGCATGACTAATTCTCTGGTGGTTCCCAATTAGCCCTTGTTTTTCAAAAGCCAAGCCATAGGCCCTCTACTTTTGAATATTTTGATATCTCTGTGGTAGTTTTTGTTATGTGAATGGTGCAACAGACACCTGGGAGGGTTACCAATGGGGAACCACTGTTATAGAGTATTGGCGGAGAATCTGTGCCCCCCCCAGTTACTGTTGGGTTACAGTTCCCATCACTCCTGATCATTGGTCATACTGACTAAGGGCTGATGGGAGTTGGAGTCCAAGGATATCTGGAAGGCCATAGGTTATCTGACCATTCTAGAGGCTTCCAGTTAATTCTGTGGCTTTAAAAGTACATGCACAGTTCTTCAGGGAGCAAGGCCACACATTGCCATGCTATTAGAGTCCATGTTGCCACGTTGAAAAGGGTGTAGAATAACGTTCACCTACACATTTTTGCATCTGCAATAGCAATATTTCAGAAATCTCAAAGCATGTGAAATGTGATTCTATGGCTTTACACTTTTGGAACAATTCAGGATTCTCCATTTTTTGCACAGAAGTGGGAAAAGTGGGATGAGTGTATATACACACCATTTTCAAAGGGCTTTGAGCCCTTTGAAAAAACTAAGGTCTGCCGCAATCCCAATATGCAACTGCGAATTTAGTTGGTAAAACACCAGAAGAATCCAAAGTCATTACAGAAGCACATATCCAGCATCTAGGTCCCATCAGAATAAAGAGATGGCTTTAAGCTGTTAAAACAATTGACGTGACCTGTTCAAGCAAGCAGGCCCAACAGAAATTCCAAATGACTAATGGTCTATCCCAGCCTGGGGAAAGCGAGAGTATGCAATTACTGGTGATAGGGCTACTGCTGATTTCATGAACAAAAGCGGACAAGGAAATCAATCATGAAGTGCAAGGTAAATTGAGAGAGGCAATTGGGATGCCAAGTGTGGATGCAAACGATACATCAATCTTCACACTAACTGAATTAGAAGTGGTTCTGAAGGCTTCTAAGGCTGAAAAGGCACAAGCACTTGATAAAACCCATTGCAAGTTTCTTCATCATCTTCGGCCCCATGTCAAAATGCACCACATTTCTTTAGCTTCCCTAACAGGTGCTTGAAGTACTGTATTACTCCTGATATATGGTAGAAAGGTAAAATTGACTGCAGTACTCCAACCTGGCTAGACTTTAAATGACGCACAAAGTTATTATCCAGTTGTTCTATTACATTGGTTGAAAACTTAAGAGCAGAAGCATTTTCACAGCTTGCCACACATCTCCACCAACATCTAATTTCCCCCTTACTTTGGTGAGGCTTGGGACACCGACACCAGGCATCTAAGCCAGAGGACCTGAAGCTATTTTTATTTATTAATTCTACATACATACACCTAAATCCCACCTCTCCTCCAAGCAACTCAAGGTGGCGTACATAGTTCTTCTCACCCCCTTTTTTATCCCCAAAACAAGCCTAACTATCATCTAAGCCAGTGTTTCCCAAACTTGGGTCTCCAGCTGTTTTAGGACTACAACCCCTGACCGCTGGTCTTGCTAGCTAGGGATGATGGGAGTTATAAAAAACAGTTGGCAATCCAAGTTTGGGAAATACTGAATTCTAAAGCTTTTGGAGAGACCGAATTCAGGCCCGTCTCAGAGGTATGTGCCTATCTGTTCAGGCACCGGCCGAATTCCTTAGACCTCCCTCCGGCGACTCCCGGCAGGAATAAACATACTCGAGGTCCGTTCCGGCGATTTTCCTCAGGCTGTGAGGAAAACACACCAACTGCTTCTCCTCCTCCCTGCTCCCTGCATGTCCCCAGGGAGGGGAATCAGACACAGACAGTAAACGTATCTACATGTCTTTATTTGTGTCTTTTAGCAGTCATACAGTAAAGATGTCTGCTCTCTTCAACAAAACAGAGAGAAACTCCGACTCCACCCATGTACATCCTGTACAGGTCATATGACACACACACTGAGCTAACATCCGGTGCTCAGTACAGAATGGACTGCCCCTTTGTTCCCATGGCAACAGTCACAAACTTCCTGTTTGGCTTTCCAGCCACAAGCAGCAGACTTGGCTGCTATAGCCTTTGCTTGCTGCCGCATTGCTGCTTTAGAATAACACTATGGTTATTATAAGCAGGTCCTAAAAAAGAGTGATGCCAACATGGAAGAGTCACCTATTATTTCACCTATTACTGATGTTCAGGCTGTGAGTGCTGTATCTTATCTATCCAGCACGGCACCACCCAGTAGGGTTGGGGGAGTGATGTGAATCAGTTTGCATTTGCAGGCAAATCTACCTCATTTGCACTTTTCAAAAGAATATAAGAACCAAAACATGGCATCCTTTGAAATTTGCACTTCCCCGAATTTTGCAGAGCAGTTCTCCAGCCAAGTGACATGTACAAAAATGCACGCATTGGGGTTAAACTGTGCATAGATTGAATATATCTGTGAAAGTAATATACGGAACTGCAATATTTCGCTTTGTGAAAATTGCATATTAGGCCAAGTTGCATATGAACATATGCATATTAGGAGAATCTGTACAAGAATGCTGATGAATCATAGAAAAGTTGGAAGAGACCCTGAGGATCACGCAGTCCAGCCCACTGCAATGAAGGAATATACAGACATCCCATACAGGGACTGAACCTGCAACCCTGGCATTATCAGCACCATGCTCTAACCAACTCAGCTGTCCAGGCTCCTGGTTAAAAAAAATTGCTTTAAAAAATGCAAACTGATGTGGAAATATGGATAACTGAACTAAAGACTGGAAAAATGAGAAACTGAGCAAAACAGAAATAGACAGATTCATCCATCGCTGCCCGCTATCCACAAGAGGGTGGGATCAGCAGACTTGGGGGAGCCCCAAGGTTTGCAGATGTATGGCACATCTTTAGAGAGGGAAACCTAAGTGGAGAGGGAACCTCAAAAACTGCCAGTGGTGACTGAGCTTGCCTAGTAGCCCTGGAATGCTGATTGACTGTTGGAAGAGAAAAGGTGGAGGAGGAACTCAAAGAGAGTGGCTGGAAACCTGAAGAACAGTTCCCCCTGATGCTGCAGGTTCTATTGTTGTTGTTTTTTCCATTCCTCAAACCAGACACTGTGAAACAAAGACATGTCTGGTGCCAAACTTCAATAGGTCCTTGGCATGGTGCTACAGATGCCTCTCTAGACCTCTGGTCCTCTGCTACGGCTTGTCACACACTTCTTTGAGATGTATTTATCTGGTTGGCAGCTGTGATGGCGTTGTTTGAATGGGAGCCAGGCCTTTGCTTTGATCTGTTTTGAGCTGTCATCATCTTAGATTGCCCAAACTGCTGTGCTTGGGGCTAGGCACGGCATTTTAGGCAACCTAAGAAGGAACTGCCTACAGCAGAGCCCGCCAGCAGCTCAGTTCCCATCCCAAAGCTATGTGGTTGCCTGTCCAACAGGATAAGGTGAGTGACTTCAACCCTCAAGATCCCCAGGTAGCACTGCTGCTTGCTGCCACTGCCAGTCACTCAGCTGCTATGCCTTGAAGTGAGGGTAGTGGTGCTTTTGGATGGGAGGAAACAAAGCCACCACTCAGCTCTGATGGGTGAATGGCTGGTGGTAGCAAGCAGCAGCACATGGTATGGTCACAATGGCCTTTGCAATGCCAGGTGGTGGTCCACAGTGTTTGGGTGAGTGGGGCTGGACTTGACTGCTCAACTACCCCAGGGCCTCACCTGATGTCTCCTTCCAAGTCCCAGGAACATCAACATGTGCCCAATCATGCCAGCTTTTGATGCCAAGGCTGAAGACAAACTTCAGCAAGAGAGAGATCTACTAAGTCAATAAATCTATGTACAATAGGCAGGACTTATGCGTCAACACTACAAAAAAGCAACTAGAGATAAACAACAGGGAGTGGAATCACCTTCATTGCTTTTAAGCTTCCAGGGGTTTTTAAGCTTCTTGTTGGTTACTATTAGAAACAGAATGCTGAACTCAATGAACTGTATATGCTTCAGCAAAGCAACTCTTAATTTTTGCCAGGCTGCCAACTCAGGAACCTTTTAAACTATGACATTACAAGCGCTGATTTGCCCTTCTCGGCAGGAGATGCATTACTATGCTTATCAAGCAAAACTGTGAGACAGAAAGCCCACTAGATGCTGTGCAAGGGGTTTATGAGTTTCTAACTCTACCAATCTGCTAGTAAATTGCTCTAACAGACCCGGCATTTGACAACAATGGATTTACATTGGCTCATAGAGCTGGATCATTATTTTATGTAACAACCATATTCTCCATCCAGCTTTCCAACCACACCTAATCCTAGAATTGTAAAGTTGGAAGGGACCACAAGTACCATCTAGTCCAACCCCGTTCACTGCAGGAATCTTTTGCCCAATGTGGGCTCAAACTCACAACCCTGAGATTAAGAGTCTCATGTTCAACCAACTGAATTATCCCTCATCGTGAAAGCAATATGATAAAAGTATATGAAACACATACAATTGCTTGGTTCATACATAACAGGAAATGATGGCTTCCCACTATGAGAACAGCCATGGTGAGGCTTCAGGCTTGCTGGCTCCTCTCTTCTTTCATGATGCAGACAAGCTTTTGGTTTCAAACTATCCACAGTTGCCCACAACATCTGAGCTTGAAGAACTGTGGATTGTTTAATCAATGCTTTCAGAACAAGCTAAGATCTGAAACCATGGTTTCATGTTTACTTGTTCTCAAGAGAACTAGGTAAAGGTAAAAGACCCCTGGATGGTTAAGTCCAGTCAAAGGCAACTATGGGGTACGGCATGATCTCGCTTCAGGCTGAGGGAGCCGGCTTTTGTCCACAGTCCGCTTTCCGGGTCATGTGGCCAGCATGACTAAAATGCTTCTGGCACAACAAAACACCGTGACAGAAGCCAGAGCACACAGAAATGCTATTTACCTTCCCGCCACAGCAGTACATATTTATCTACTTGCACTGGTATGCTTTTGAACTGCTTTTTGAACCATAGTTTTAAACTATGGTTAGTTTAAACTGAATGCAAAAGCTTTCAATCTTCTTGTAGAATTGGGAGGCAGGGGATAATCCTGCCATTGCTCATTCATATCAGAAAACCAAGGTTTCCCATAACATCTAGGCAGAATCAATGTCTCATTGCTTCTAGTAGGTACCAACGACTTTATTACAAAGCTAAAAGAGGATCTCTCTCTCTCATATAACTTTTGAAAACATTAATTTCCATTCTGCATGAAGCTATGGCAAAATTTCATTTGCCAGGGTTACCACTGGCCAGATCAAAATTCTTCACTGGAAAAATCACATTCATAGGCAGCCAGCTACCCATCCCTATCTTTTCATTATTTTGGCACCTCCAATTATTATTTTTTAAAATTCAGGATGACTATAAAATCTTACTGATATATAGATATAGAAATTATAAATGCTGGAAAAACAAAAATAATTTGTAACCATTTTGAGGAGAATTTTAAAAAGAAGCTAAATTAGTCTGCTCTCTAACATGATGCCAACTACTGTAAACAGTCGTCAGCGCTCATCATAGCTCTGGTAAAGAGCACATCATGTCGATCTTTAGCACAGACAATAACATAGTCTAAGAGGTGCCAGTGGTTTGACCGAGGATGCCTCCATGAAGTTTTTAATTTATTTTTCTGTTGAAAGGGTGTGTTGGTAATAGCAAGGTTGTGCGCTGCACATATCATCAAAAGTAAGATTCCGTTCTGGTTGCTGTTGCCAATTCCTTCTTTCCCAATAGTCCCAGGCCACAGCCTGAAATCTCACCCAACTTTTGCATTAAAATCACCCAGGAGGATAATTTTAAATTCCTTAGGCGTCTCTGATAGGACGGTATCCAGCTGAGAGTAATATTTTTCTTTAATGTCTACACACCTCAACACAGGCTTCAAGGAAGGAAACCAAGGTGCAAAATGAACACTCAAGCCCTTCAAGATCCCATTAAGTGGGATTGCTTCCAAACGACTCTTAAGGACCATCTGCTTTCAGAATTCCCTGATAACATAGAGGAACACTGGGCCAAGCTAAAAACATCCATTATTGCAGCCTGTGAACAAACTATTGGATACCAAACCAAGAAACACCAGGACTGGTTTGATGAGAATGACAGTGAGATTGAACGCATGATTGACAAGAAAAGGAAGGCCTTTTAGATCTGGCAAAGAGATAGAAACTGTGCCACTAAGAAAAAACCTATGCTAATGCTAAGGCTGAAGTTCAAAGAAGAACCAGAGAACTAAAAAACACCTGGTGGATTAAAAAAGCTCAAGAGATCCAGCACTTAGCCGACACTCATGATGCACAGAGTTTCTTTAAAGCCACAAATGAGCCAATAAATCATTGCATATGTCCCCTACGCTCAGCAGATGGTACCACACTTCTAAAAGTTAAAGAAGCTATTGCACTGCACTGGAAAGAACACAACCAACATCTCCTTAGCCACAACTCCCCCGTAATTGCTGAGGTCCTCTCACAAATTCTGCAAAAACAAGTTAGAGATGAGCTTGCAGTATCTCCAAATCTGGGAGAGTTGTGTACAGCGATTAACCAAATGAAAAACAACAAAGCCAGTGAACCTGATGGGATACCTGCCGAAATCTTCAAAGTGGGTGGAATTGAACTTACACAACAACTTCACAAGCTCATCAAAAAAATCTGGGAAAGAGAAGCGATCCCAGAAGACCTTAGGGATGCCAAAATTATCAATCTCTTTTAAAAAGGTGACAGAACTGATTGCTGAAACTATCAAGGCATCTCTCTATTAGCAGCGGCCGGCAAAATTCTTGCAAGAATCTTAGCAAACCATCTCTTAACAATATCCAAGGTGACCCTTCCTGAATCCCAAAATGGTTTTCGGCCTTCTAGGAGGATAGTGGACATTATTTTCACCGCTCGACAGATTCAGGAAAAATGCAGAGAGCAAAACCAACCTCTGTATATGGCGTTTATCAACCTGACTAAGGCTTTCGACACTGTAAATTGTAATGCCCTGTGAACTATCCTTCTGAAAATTGGCTGCCCAAATAATTTTTTAAACATCATTCGGCTCCTCCATGATAATATGACAGCAACAATCACAGATAACAATGGCTCTCAAAGTGAACCATTCACAGTGTGATCAGGTGTTAAACAGGGTTGTGTTATTGCCCCAACTCTATTCATTATTTTCATTGCCATGATCCTACACTTTGTTGAAGGGAAACTCCCCACTGGGGTAGAAATCGTATATCGAACAGATGGAAGCTCTTCAGTCTAAGCAGGCCGAAAGCAAAGAGTAAGGTTACCGTAACTTCCATCATAGAGCTCCAGTATGCTGATGACAACGTAGTGTGTGCACGCTCAGAGGATGACCTTCAAAACATCCTAAATATCTTTGCAGAAGCTTACGAAAAGGTTGGCCTGTTGCTCAACATCTAAAAAACCGAAGTGCTGCACCTGCAAGTACAAAATAACCCCTCTGCAGTGCCACAAATCCAACTCAATGGTGTAATGTTGGAAAATGTCAATCACTTCTCCTACCTAGGCAGTTATCTTTCCACAAGGGTCAACATTAATGCTGAAATCCATTAATGCTGAAAATTACGAGACTTCCGGTTTGGATCGCCACCGGGAAGGGAGCGCGGAGAAATCTCTCCGAACTACATGGGGACTTTGAGGGGCGACGCATAGGCACTGCGACCCCTAATTAATCTCAAGGGGGGCCCCCTTGAGAGAAGCGCAACCAACGGCGTCGGAGTGATCCGCAAGCTTTTGGAGGTTTTTTTCTCTCCATTTTTTGGGGAGGAAGACTCGGAGGCAGCGGATCGAGAGACGCGCATCGGCAAGGCCTGCGAACCCCATGCAGTTATGCCTCAAGCTCCCACCGAAGTTGAGCGACAAATTTCTGCAACCTTAAAATCTGACGTCCTTGATACCATATGATAACCGAAGAGACAAAAATTTGAACGAAAAGGTTCAAGGAACGAAGGATGCAAATGGATTTTGTTGAAAGAGCCTGACTTGATCCCTGGATTTAAGATGGCGCTGGACACTAAATCGTAAGTTCTGAAATAAAGAGACTTAGTCACTTACCTGCTGTAGCGAGAGAGAAGTGAAGTCCTTGCTAGCGGTACTGCAAGGCAGCGGACAATCGATAGAAAATTCGGGACAAAGAGTAAGCTTTTAGAGACTTTGTATCATTTGGGCAGTTGCGATAAGAACAGGAGGGGCTTGGAAAAGACGGAACGGAGGTTCAAACTAGATCGGAGGTCCAAACTAGATCGGGAGACAGGAGGGGAGAGGAGAAAGAAAACTAGAAGGGAAGCACTTCACCTCCCCCCCGTCACGGCTGGGTCTGAAACAACTAAAGACCCACAAACCCCCTCCTCTTTTAGCCTTTGGAATCTGCCGCCTCCCGCTAGTGACTAGCAACGGGAGAGAATATCTGCGGAAGATTGCGTCCCTACGGCCAGCGGGCAGTACATCCATTCTCCTTTTCTTTCTTTCTTACTTGCAACAGCGAGACGGGACACACTCTTTATAACAGTAGGATCGGACATATTTTATACTATTTGGGGAAGCCCGGAAAGATATAATTGGAGATCTGGGAATCCCACGGGAACGGTAGAAACGCGAGGACACTACAAGCGAGGGGCCTGCTCCCTTGGCCCTCTGCTGGAAGAATATAGAATTGCGTCCCAAAGCCGTAGAGAAAGAAGGCAGAGAAAGAGGGTCGAGAAATCTCTCGCAGTAACGAACTCCTTTCTACACTCCCTGCGGATCAACCCCGGAATACAAAGAGACAGAACTATTTTTTACCTTCTGTGAGCTTGTTGTTTCCGCGCCCTCCTTTGCTCCCCCCCCATTTTGATTGCCTCCTCCCCTTGTGACATCCCTTGTCCTCCCCCCCTTCTTTTGCCCCTTTGCCCTTTCTCCCGCTTCCTTCCCCTTGCCGCACCCCCCCAGCCCTCTTTCCCAATCACTACTTCTGACTTCAGTAGGAAGACAACAGATGGCTTCTCCCTGACAAAGCCCTCTGATATATAAAAACGGATTAGGCCAGACAAGTGGCTGAAGACTTATCATCAAAAAAAAGAAGAAATAACTGGTACCTAGTTGAAATTTAGAGAATTGGAGCAACATAATAGAGTCCGGTCTTTGAACATATCCACTCCCCCCCCCTATATAATTTCTAGGAAATCTCCACGACACGGTCCCCTTACTCACTTAGGGGTTTCACCCCTTTCCATCAAACTCCTCTTTCTTTTCCCCCGAGCATCCCCCCCATTTTACCTGCCCGTCCCTACAACTCCCTTCTGAAGAAGTATTGGTTATAACTGCTAAAGGGGCGGTGGTGAAGTGTGATCGCCTGAATAATTAAGTGGTTTTTATAAGAGTGTACGCCCTTTATGGGAGAGCTATAAAAACGTAAATTTACTTTGTTTGTAAATATAGGAAGGGGAGGATGGCAGGAAAGGATGGGAAGAAATCAGTGGGCAGAGAGGAAAACCTCACGTCACGAGGAAATTAAAGATTTAGATATACTCTGGCTGAAAATAAAAGAAGAATTTAAGCAGAATGAGATTCATATGGAGGAGAAGTTAGGTGAGATGCAGAAATCAATAGATAGGAAAATAGAAGGGGCAGTAGGAGAACTGTCAAATAAGATAAAAGATTTAACGACTCGAACCAAACTTCTAGAAGACTCAAATAAAAAAACACAAAAAGAGATAAGAGACCAGAGGAAGGAAGTTGAGAAAATAAAGGAGAACTTGGGGGAAGTAGGTAAGAGTCAGGAGCAAATTTTGGACAATCTGGCAATGATGGAAATGAAACAAAAACAGTTAAATTTAAAATTCCGAGGGGTAGGGGAGGAAGTCAACGAAGATGTCAAAGGGAAAATGATAAGAGAACTGGCAAGGTGGTTAAATTTGAAGGAGGAAGAAGTCACACAAGAAATAGAAAATGCCTTCAGAATAAAAATAAAACCTAAACAAAATAGAGCAAGAAAGATCCCAGGAGACTGTCTGGTAATCTTCAAATCGACAGAGTTGAAAAACAAGATTCTAAGAGAAAGTTTTCAGAAGAAATTGGTGATAGATGGAAGACCAATTATCATTTTCAAAGAAATTCCAATCAGACTCCTTCGTAAGAGAGAGGGCTACAAACAACTGGTAAATATCCTAAGGAAGAATGGCATTCAACATAGATGGGAATTCCCAGAAGGGATCTCCTTTTTTTATAAAGAAAAAAGATTTAAAATCGCTGAAGGTCAGGAAGTCAGGAAGTTTCTACGAAGATATGAGAAAGAACTTGGCAGGACGGGGGAGGTGCATGGGGGTGGGGGTGGAGAGGGGGACGGGGGAGATGACAAGGGTTTGGGGGGGACTCGGAGGGGGAGGGGGGAGAGGGGGGGAGGGAGAGGAAGGTGAAGAAGCAGAAAGTAAAACCACTCGAATCTAAACTATCAGAAACTTAAATCCGCAAACTACTGTTTTATAAGTAAGTAAATAAGAATGAATTTAAAAATCCTAACATGGAATGTAAACGGTGTGAACGATAAAGTGAAAAGGAATAAAGTTGTAAATGTTTTGAAAAAGAAAAAATTGGATATAATCTGTATACAAGAGACTCACGTAGCCAAAAAACATAATCGGGTATTAATAAATAGGAATTTAGGAATGGAATTTATAAGTTCCACGGCAGAGAAAAAAAAAGGAGTGGTAACATATGTTAAAGAAAAATGGGAACCTAAACTGATTTATAAAGACGAAGAAGGAAGGATATTGGGGGTACAAATCAGCTTCCAGGGGGAAAAAATTAATGTGGTAAACATATATGCCCCAAACTCAAACAAACCAGAGTTCTTTAAGAAACTAGAACAAGTTTTAATAGAATTAGAAAACAACAGGACGATACTGCTTGGAGATTTCAATGCTGTGCCAATCCCAGAAATTGACAGACAAACAGAAAAGGGGAAAAAGAACCAAGGGAAGCTGCCAAAGTCTTTCCAAGATTTGGAAGAAAATATGGATTTAATAGACATCTGGAGACATAAACATCCAATAGAAAAGCAGTTTACCTTCTTTTCAGAAGTACATAAGAGTTGGGGCAGAATAGACCAAATTTGGACGTCAAGAGAACTCTCCTTAAGAGTTACGAAATGTGAAATCCATCCGAGAACTCTTTCAGACCACAACTCAGTGACACTGGAAATAAAAAGTGAACTACAAGGAGGTTTTAGATGGAGACTAAATGAACAACTTTTAGAGGACGAGGAAGTCATCGAGAAAGCTAAAGTCACCTTAAAAGACTACTTCGAATTGAATCTTAACACAGGAGTTAGTTCAGAAATAACCTGGGACGCCAGCAAGGCGGTGCTGAGAGGCTTCTTCATTCAGCAGAACAGTTACAAAAAGAAACTAAGGCAACAAAAGAAAGAAGAGATCCTAAGTCAGATAAGGCAGTCAGAGAAAAAACTGACAGAGAACCCAAAAGACATACAAAGTATACAAGTAATCAAAATATTACAGACACAATATTCGATGCTAATGAATCAAGAAATTGAATGGAAAATCAGGTTAATGAGGCAAAGATATTTTGAATCAGCCAATAAAACTGGAAAACTATTAGCTTGGCAACTGAGGAAAAGACAAAAACAAAGTGTGATAAACAAAATAAAAGTAGAAGAAGAAACAATAGAAGACCCAAAAAAGATACAAAAAATCTTTCTGAAGTTCTATGAAGGGTTATATAAAAAAGGAGAGGAGGATGCAATACTAATAGAAAAATATTTAGAGAACTGTAAAGGGAAGACTTTAACGGCTGAAGAGAAAATACAATTAAACAAACCCATAAATATAGAGGAGACTCAGAATGCAATCAAAAGAATGAAATTGGGGAAGACTCCGGGCCCGGATGGCTTATCGGCAAAATACTATAAAGTCCTAGGAAGCCAACTTGCGCCAGTCCTCTGTGAGGTAATGAATAACATTTTAAAGGATGGGAAAATACCGGGGTCATGGCGGGAGGCATTCATAACCTTAATTCCAAAATCGGACACTGACAAATTAAACATTAAAAATTATAGGCCAATATCTTTACTAAATAATGATTATAAAATATTTGCTGATATAATGGCGAACAGATTGAAACAACATCTAACGGATTTAATTCATAAGGATCAGGCCGGGTTTCTGCCGAACAGGTTCCTGAAAGACAATGTTAGACATGTCATAAATGTAATTGAGTATCTGGAGGTTAATAACAATGTACCGGCAGTATTGATGTTTGTGGACGCTGAAAAGGCGTTCGACAATGTATCATGGACGTTTATGATAAAATGTTTGGAGAAGGCGGGGATAGAGGGTGACTTCCTGAAAGGAATACAAGCTATATACTCAACTCAATCGGCCAAATTGATAATAAATAATAACCTGACAAACCAATTCAAGATAGAAAAGGGAACAAGACAGGGTTGCCCTCTCTCCCCGCTTCTATTCATTATGGTTTTAGAAATATTGGTGAATAAAATTAGAACCTCATCTGAGATACGAGGAATTAGAATAGGACCGAAGGAATTTAAGCTAAAGGCCTACGCAGATGACCTGATATTATCCTTGGAAGAACCTCGAGAGAGTATTGGCAAAGCGTTAGAGATCCTGGAAGAATACGGCAAGTTATCCGGCTTTAAACTAAACAAATTGAAGACAAAAATGTTGACAAAAAATCTGAAAAGTGAAGAAAAAGAAGAATTAGAAAGAAATTACGGAATAAAAATTGCAAAAAAAATAAAATATTTAGGAATCTGGCTCACATCAAAAAATATAAACCTAATTGAAGATAATTACTCGGTAGTTTGGAAAGAGATCAAAAGAGACCTTGATGTCTGGAATAGAGTCAATTTATCGTGGCTGGGTAGGATGGAGGCGATAAAGATGGTCGTGCTTCCTAAGATGTTGTTCCTTTTCCAAAACATCCCAATAATCAGGGGGTCTAAACTGTTTAAAGATTGGCAACGGACTCTCTCCAGATTCATCTGGCAGGGCAGAAGACCAAGGATTAGATTTAAAATTCTTACGGACCGGAAGGAAAGAGGGGGCTTCGCCGTTCCGAACTTAAAGTTGTACCATGAGGCCGCATGTTTATGCTGGGTCAAAGATTGGATCACGCTAAAAAATAGTGACTTATAGGACCTGGAAGGGGCAGATAATAGATATGGCTGGCATGCCTATCTATGGCAGAGCAAAGGGAAGGTGCATAGGGGATTTTCGAGTCACATCATTAGAGGCCCCTTGTATGAAGCCTGGGAAAGGAATAAAAAACTACTGGAATGGCGAACCCCCTGGTGGCTGTCCCCAATTAATATTATAACAACTATAAATATAAATACGGGAGTAGAGAATTTAACATATGAGGACCTATTGGTAAGATCGGAAGACACGTGGAAATTAAGACCGTACGAGGAACTGAAGGGAAAACTGACAGTTTGGCTACAATACTATCAAATCAATGCCTTATGGGCGGAAGATAAAAAAATTGGAATGAATGAAAAAAATCGAAATTCCAGATTGAAATAATTGAAGGTGATTCTAAATTATTATCTAAAATGTACAACATACTATTGGAGTGGGACACAAAAGATGAGGAGATCAAAGAAGTCATGGTCAAATGGGCAATAGATATAGGACATAGCATAGCCTACGAGCAGTGGTCAAAACTGTGGGAGAAGGGAATAAAATTTACGGCGTGTGCCGCAATCAGGGAAAATATAGAAAAGATGATCCACAGATGGTATTTAACACCAGAAAAACTGAACAGGATATATAAGATTGGTAGCGGGGTCTGCTGGAGGTGTAAAGTAAAGGAGGGTAATTTCATGCATATGTGGTGGGCCTGCGAGGAAATTAAAAAATTCTGGGATACTATATACAACGAGTTAAAAAAAATATTAAAATACACTTTCCCAAAAAGACCAGAGGCCTTCCTATTAGGCATCATAGGAGAGGAGATTAGGAAAGAAGACGTAGTTTTGTTCCAGTACTCAACAGCAGCGGCCAGATTGCTAATTGCTCAAAAATGGAAAGGCACGAGCACCCCAACGATGATGGAATGGCAAAATAAACTATATGACTTCTTTGAATTGGCAAACATGACGCAGAAAATCAGAAACCAAAAAAATACAAAGTTAAGGGACGATTGGGCTAAATTTATGATATATATAGAAAGAAATTATGAAAACATACCAACTATAGTAGGTTTATTATAAAACTTTCGATGTTTCAAGTTATTAAACTACAACAGCTGTAAAAATGGAATTTTGTAAAAATTAGGAATCCGGAATCAAGAGGGATGGAAGTCGAACTGTAAATGTAATGTGCTATGTTGTCTTGTTTTTTCTCTATTTTTTTCCCCTCTTTTTTACTTTTTCCTTTTTTTCTTTTTTTTTCACATCTATTTATTTTGTCATGTGTATGCATCAAACGAAACTTAATAAAAAGAATTAAAAAAATAATAATGCTGAAATCCAGTATCGCCTGAGTTCTGCGAGTAATAATAATAATAATTTATTATTTATACCCCGCCCATCTGGCTGAGTTTCCCCAGCCACTCTGGGCGGCTCCCAATCAGTGTTAAAAACAGTACAGCATTACATATTAAAAACTTCCCTGAACAGGGCTGCCTTAAGATGTCTTCTGAATGTCAGGTAATTCTTTATCTCTTTGACATCTGATGGGAGGGCGTTCCACAGGGCGGGCGCCACTACCGAGAAGGCCCTCTGTCTGGTTCCCTGTAGCCTCACTTCTCGCAATGAGGGAACCGCCAGAAGGCCCTCGGCACTGGATCTCAGTGTCCGGGCTGAATGATGGGGGTGGAGACGCTCTTTCAGGTATACAGGACCGAGGCCGTTTAGGGCTTTAAAGGTCAGCACCAACACTTTGAATCGTGCTCGGAAACGTACTGGGAGCCAGTGCAGATCTCTCAGAACCGGTGTTATGTGGTCCCGGCGGCCACTCCCAGTCACCAGTCTAGCTGCCGCATTCTGGATTAATTGCAGTTTCCGGGTCACCTTCAAAGGTAGCCCCACGTAGAGCGCGTTGCAGTAGTCCAAGCGTGAGATAACTAGAGCATGCACCACTCTGGCGAGACAGTCCGCGGGGAGGTAGGGTCTTAGCCTGCGTACCAGGTGGACAGCTGTGAGTCCAAAATGACTCCCAGGCTGCGCACCTGGTCCTTCAGGGGCACAGTTACCCCATTCAGGACCAGGGAGTCCTCCACACCTGCCCGCCTCCTGTCCCCCAAAAACAGTACTTCTGTCTTGTCAGGATTCAACCTCAATCTGTTAGCCGCCATCCAACCTCCAACCGCCTCCAGGCACTCACACAGGACCTTCACCGCCTTCACTGGTTCTGATTTAAAGGAGAGGTAGAGCTGGGTGTCATCTGCATACTGATGAACACCCAGTCCAAACCCCCTGATGATCTCTCCCAGCGGCTTCATATAGATATTAAAAAGCATGGGGGAGAGGACAGAACCCTGAGGCACCCCACAAGTGAGAGCCCAGGGGTCTGAACACTCACCCCCCACCACCACTTTCTGGACACGGCCCAGAAGGAAGGAGCGGAACCACTGTATGACAGTGCCCCCAGCTCCCAGCCCCTCTAGACGGTCCAGAAGGATGTTATGGTCGATGGTGTCAAAGGCCGCTGAGAGATCCAGCAGAACTAGGAAACAGCTCTCACCTTTGTCCCTAGCCCGCCGGAGATCATCAACCAGCACGATCAAGGCAGTTTCAGTCCCATGGTGAGGCCTGAATCCCGATTGGAAGGGATCCAAATGGTCTGTTTCCTCCAGGCATGCTTGGAGTTGTTCAGCAACCACCCGCTCAATCACCTTGCCCAAGAATGGCAGATTTGAGACTGGGCGATAGTTGGCCAAATTGGCCGGGTCTAAAGATGTTTTTTTAAGAAGCAGTTTAATGACCACCTCTTTCAGCGGGTCTGGGAAGGCTCCCTCACAGAGGGAAGCATTCACCACCCCGCAAAGCCCATCGCCCAGCCCTTCCTGGCTCGCTTTTATCAGCCAGGATGGGCAAGGATCAAGGAGACAGGTGGTCGGTTTCACTCGTCCAAGCAGCCTGTCCACATCCTCGGAGGTAACAGATTGGAATTGATCCCATGTAACAGGACCAGACAGAACTCCAGCACTCTCCCACCCTAGCCCTGCTCCCACGGTGGAGTCTACCTCCTTCTGAATCTGAGCGATTTTATCTGCAAAAAAACTTTGCAAAAGCATTTCAGGAGATCTTGGGGTCCCTACCAGGCCCCGGTGGTACAGGTGGTTCCGATAGACTGCGAACCACCTGAAAAAGTCTCCTGCTGCTGTTTTCTGCAGATGCAATGGAGGCGGCGAAGAAGGCCCTCTTCGCCGTCGCCATTGCCACTTGGTAGGCTCGACGTTGAGCTCTAACCCATGTCCGGTCTGATTCAGAATGAGTTTTCTGCCACCGGCACTCTAGCCGTCTCAACGATTGTTTCATCACCCTCAGCTCCGGGGAAAACCACAGAGCTGTCCGGGCTCCATGCAATCGGAGAGGGCGCTTCGGAGCCAGTGTGGCTTTCTCCCGATTGAAGTGCAGAGTGTTTGATGACCGGGACATTCACAGGGAAACCAAAATGCTTGTTTACAAAGCTATTGTACTACCAACCTTACTGTATGCTTGTGAAACCTGGACCACTTACAAATGCCATCTCCAACTTCTTGAAGGATTCCATCAACGGTGTCTCCAAAAAAAAACTTACACATCACTTGGGAAGACAGGCGAACTAATATCAGTGTACTGGATGAAGCAAAGATCACCACTGTTGAAGCAATGATTCTTCAACATCAGCTTCGTTGGACTGGTCATGTTGTGTGGATGCCTGTCGTCTTCCAAAGCAACTACTCTATTCCGAACTTAAAAATGGAAAGTGTAATGCTGGTGGTCAACAAAAGTGGTTTAAAGACTATCTCAAGGCAAATCTACAAAAATGTAGTATAAACACCAACAACTGGGAAACACTGGCCTGCGAGGGCTCCAGCTGGAGAACAGCCTTTACCAAAGGTGTCACAGACTTTGAAGACACTCAAACTCAGAACGCAAGGGAGAAACATGCTAAGAGGAAGGTACGCTTGGCAAATCCACACTGTGATCAACTCCCATCCAGGAACCAATGTCCCCACTGTGGAAGGACGTGTGGGTCCAGAATTGGCCTCCACAGTCACTTACGGACTCATTGTTAAAACCGTGTTTATGAAAGACAATATTACTCGGCTAAGAGTGATCGCCAAAGAAGAAGAAGAAGACTGTAAACAGCCCTATGATCTCCTAAGTATCACCAAAACATAGGCCCCAAAATACAGTTATACGTGCCTGAGGACCACTTGTGTCTACAAAACCAGAGGAAAGGAGATGCTGACATCACTAGTTGGTCCTTTGGAAGATATTTCAGATTCCGTGGGCTTGCTTAAAGGTCTCCATCCGTTTCCATCCCTGGATATGCTATTTTGTTGTGGGTACACACATAGAATTCCTGCACTGTGTTCCCTCCCACACACGCATACCTCCCTCCTCCTCTGCTATACTGGGAAAGAGGTAGGGCAATTTAATTTTGAACAACTGACAGCCTTCCATTGATATTTTTGTGTTTTGTTCTGCACTTGTATGATTTCATATTGTTATGAGTTTGCAGTGCCCTTCTAATCCCTGAATCCAGCAAGTCACCTGGTGAAGTGTAAGGAGAACAAATGAAGGGGTTATGTGGGGTAAACATGAACAAGACAACCCTCTTCCCAGAAGGAATGTGGAGCGAGAACCTTTGGCATTTTTCTTTTCTTTTCTGAACATTGTATAATACATAGCATTGGTTCTGAACAGAAACAAAGAATAGATGCAAACAAGTTTGCCCCCGATCAAGGTTCCACTCCTCCCCAATCAAGATTCTTCCCTCCTCCATTTCATCGGAAGAACTGGTGTGCTGAAAGATGGAGTGCTACTCAGCAGTGTATCATGTGGAGAAGAGTTCAAATTCTTTCTTTTTTAAAAAAACATTATCTGGATACAATCTCAGAGCGTTTCATGTTCAATAACACCACTTAACAGGTTTTGTACAGAAAGGAATTCTGCTGGTCAGGGCCCTGACAGCATCTTCAGATCCTACAGGACAAAACTTCACTCAAGGCGAGCAAGCCATGCCATTCTTGTTCCTTGTTAGAGAAAGTACATATATGCTTTGAAAAAATGTTCTACAAAAATAGATCAGCAATTACCACAGAAACTCAGTTTTTCCTTTCGCTGGCACTCTCAGATTTTCTCCCTACTTATTAGTACAGTTCCCTACCCTTGAATGAATTACCTCAATCCCTTCTTAAACAGCATACTGGCCAGGAAACGGGTGTGAGGATTATTAATGGAAAAATCCTTGAATCCTTTAACCCAGTGTTCTGTCTAGCTGCAGTTACAGGGAGAAAAGCAAAACAGGATACCAAGCTGTTTATGCAGAGGGCTGAAGCTGTGAAGACCTAAAACTTAAAGGAGCAACAAAAGTAAATGCAAAAATAGGTGCGCAATAGAAAAAGGAGGAGAAGGAGACTTTGGCTGTGTATACACCATAAACTGAAAGCACATGACTTCCCCCAATTGCTGAGATTCCTGAGATTCCTATAGATTCCTGAGAACTATAGTTTACCCATCACAGAGCTGCAATCCCCAGATCCCTTGACAAACTACTGTTCCCAGGATTCTTTGGGGACAGTCATGCATAGCTGTCAACCTTTCCCTTTTTTTGTGAGGAATCCTATTTGGAATAAGGGAATTTCCCTTTAAAAAAGGGAAATGTTGACAGCTATGGTCATGGGCTTAAAATGTATGGTATGCACACAGGCCATGTGTTTGTAGGAAATGTTTTGTGGGTGTAATAGTTGCATTTTTTGTAGGTGTTTGCCCTGTATCTGCTGGATAGGATTAGTTAAGGAGAAATTTAACTGCTACACAAATATGGACACTCGGGAACAAGAGAAAACTTTAGATTTCAGTGTGGGATAAGAACTTAGAGCAACCTAGTCTAGTTTCCAGGTGGCCAAACTAGAAGCCCACAAGCAAAGCAAGGTGGGGACTGCCATCCCTTTGAGCTGGCCCCCAGCTCTGAGAAATCAGGGGCATACTTCTGCTGAATACAGACTTGCATTTTAGCTGTCCCATTGCAGAAACCTATTTGCTCGGGCCGCAAAATACTGTGCTCAGACATCCATATTATAAGTTTATTGACCAAATGTCTGGCATAGAGTTTTCCTATAACAGAGAGGAGGCTGATAGGGCGATAATTGCTCGGTAGTGAGTGGATGCCTTCTTAAATAATGGTATCAGCATTGCATTGGTCCAAGAGCCCAGCATTAAGCCAGTTTTATCAATTATTGTAAACAGAGCTGCCAAGAGATGGCTCACCAGTCCAGAACAGCTTTAAGAAACTCCATCAGGAATTGCATCAGGACCCAAAGCCTTCCTAGATATTAACTGGACATTTTAGCTGTCACAGAAAATTGCCACTGATAGGCCTAGCTTCCAAGCATTTGTCTAGTCCTTTTAAAAAGTCATATTGAATACTGAAGATGAAACTAATTCCCTCCAGAACAGGCACCCAAACCTGTGTTGCAGATGTATGCACCCTTACTTTTGATGAAAGTATTGTTAATTGCTGTTGGCTATGCAACCAGAGTATCCAATCCACCAGTCTTTTATGTATTTAGTATCCGCTGTCTTTGGGCCGATCAATTGCCTTGACTGTTTCTTGTCAAGGTTTTTCTGGCTGTTAATCTACTCCAGATCTTCATTCATTGTTCATAGATCCTGTATCCATCACATGACATCAGCTAAGAAGAAGATCCAGCTGGAAGTTTAACTCTTCTAACTGCAGCAAGAAGCAATCAAGGCAACTAGCTGGCCCAACCAGAGAAGATATTCATTGAACAAAGGGCTATTTGTGTCAGGTGGTCTTGGTCACATAGTTCACAGTCTCAGGTAGACACAAAGGAGACCAAAGGCTTGATTACCTAGTTCCTCCCCAGGTCAGGGGATGTGGACATAGCTAAGCCCAGCAGGACAGCTTATTCTATGGTATTAACCCCTTCATGCATTAATTAGACTTCGGCATGTTGGTTAGATGAGGCTGGTTATCCCACAGATATCAGTATTCAATTTGTAATACATGTGAGCATTACAAGCTGGACTGAACCTAAGAAGAGACCCTCTGGATAAGATGAAAGGCTCATCTAGTCCTATATCCTATTATCAGAGTGGCCAACCACATGCCAATAGGAAGCCTATAGGAAGTGTTAATATGTTTTATATGTGTCTATAGTTTAAATTTAATCAATGCTTAATTTTTTTAAATTATTATTTTTAAGCAGTTCTTATTTTCATCAGTAAGCTGCCTTGAATCCTGTCAGGGACCTGACAGCAACAGCAGTCTCCCCACTTGTGTGTCCCAGTAACTGGTAAACTGAATGAGATAACTGCGAAAATTTGGGGACATAACTAAATCTATCCTAGAAGCCATCACAGCATCTTGGAACGAAGCAGTGTTTTCTTTCAGAAGTTGGTAAACAAGGTGTCTAAATGTATTTTTAAGACTGGAGGGCCTCTTTCTCTTTTTTCAAAAAGCAAAACAGTGCTGGAAATCAAGGCAAGGAATACCACATCAGGAACTAGAGGATTCAGAAGGAAGGAGCTAGCTACCCATCTGCTCTTCCTGAATTGGCCCTGACAGGTGCTGATGTTGGTGGCATTTCCCAACTGCTGAATAAATACAACAAATAAGCACAGAAGTGGACCAAGAAACGAACCCTGAGATTGTAAAAGACAACACAATAGTTGAGGAAATCCCAGGAATTTATGAATCTGGCATTACTGCCTGTGACCCAGGACTGCACCATAAATCACCTCAAAGAAGCCACGCTGGCTGAGAGAATACAACAGCTAATAAAAATCCAGAGAACATCTATTATATGCTTAGTGGGTGACATTTAAAGCCTGTAAAGTTTTACATTTTATACATCAACTTTGTGCATTCAGAACATATGCCTGAATGCAATGCTCAAGAAGAAAGTACGCTGTGTGTACTTCACCTCTTAGGGGAAGTTAGGTCAGGAATTTTCTCTTCCCCTGCCATACAAGACGAAGAGTGCCACAATTTTACAGGCACAGTCGGTGAAGAATTTATTCAATATTCTGGACATTCCTCCCCTCCAAAAAACAATAAACCCAAACAAGCCTTGCATTTAATCACAATGCAAAAAAATGGGGAGGGGGTGTTTTGGAACCCACCTGGTTTTACACATAAAGGATCATTGCTGTCACCTAAACTGCTTCCCTGTGATCCCTTCCCTCTCCCCATAAAATCTAATGTTAGAAAACATCCAACTACTTTTCTATTAAGTAGTGGGTGGACATAGCAGACGACACAGAGATTTCTCCAAGTAGTTCTTTATAAGTAACCTGGAACTGAACTGAACTGAACAACAAACAGCTCAGCCAGGTGAATCTTCGTGCAAGCTCAGAATACCTTGCAAGATCTCAAGAACCTCCTAGGACCGGTGTGCTTAGTAGGTCTTGCTCCCTGCTTTTATAGGCAGCCGGCTGTCAACATTGTAACAACAACAGCCCAGGGTTTTCCGCCTAAATTAAATTACGTGGACCTGAGTGAAAACTATATACACAATACCCCTGGTGGCCAGGGTGAGAACTTCAATACATAACATTTTCTTTCTGGGCTGATGGTGCCAGTAGTCCTACTGATATTAGTCCCCTTCATATGGTACTCAAGTGATGAAAGTCTCATGCAGTCAAGAAACAGTGTGGGCTGCACAGCTTCCCCCGGCCCCAATCCTAACATCCATGCATTAGAATGGGTGTCTACAGCAGCGAAGATCTATGTGTAGATCCCAGGTTCCAGGGAAGACTATATGTGTAGAGCAGCGACTGAATCAAAATGTTTAGCACTCAGCAAACCACATATTGAGTGCTCCTTTGAGATTCTCTCTCATGTGTTCCTGTTCTCACAACAACCTTATAAGGCAGGTCAGTATTATTACCCCTCTCTTAAGAGATGAGATGGGAGTTGATGCTGTGAGACAGCAGCTTGCCTACAGCAATTAGTTCATTTATAACAGAGGGAGATTTGATCTAAGCACCAGGATGAACTTTCTGGTGGTAAGAGCTGTTTGACAGTGGAATGGGCTCTCCTTCATTGGAGATTTTTAAGAAGAGGTTGGGTGGCCACCTGTCATGGATGCTTTGGGTGAGATTCCTGCATTGCAGGGGGTTGTTATTATTATTATTTATTAAACTTGCATACCGTCCTATACTGCAGGTCTCAAGGCCCTTCACATGATAAAATCACAATATAAAAACACAAAATATATCATCAAAATAAAAACAAAAACAACCCACTAACACACACCCCTAACAGATTTTAAAAAGGCATTGGATGTCAATCAGCCAAAGGCCTGGTTAAAGAGAAACACTTTTGCCTGGTGCACAGAGGGGGTTGACCTAGATGACCCTCTGAGTCCCTTCCAACAATTCTATGATCCTGTGATATGACCAGGGGACTTCCTGATTCACAGGTCGTTCTGCCATCCATTCTGCTACACGCCTGTCCTCCTCCTCCCCTTTCACCTGTATTGACATTTACAAGGAGTATAAGGGGGAAGTCCCTGGTATGGTGAAGTCTTATATGAAAGCACTTGAGGATGACCTTTGGCTGAGTACATTTAGAAAAGAAAAGAAAGGACAAGACAAGACTTCAAAGTTTTTCAAAATCTACTTTCAGATGAAATTGGCAGTTGGTTCATTCCAACAGATTGCCAAAGACATCAGGAAACACAGCCAGATGAGGCAGCAGGAGAATCCCTGGACTCTTTCTTTGTTGTCTTTATTTCTGGGAAGGAAAGCCAGTGCTTCAGATGCTGAACAAAACTGCAAAACTCCAGAAGAGTCCAGATGTGTTGGAAACACCACACTATGGCACCTTAGAGACTAAGGGCCAGTTTATAAATAACATCCACACAGAAAAAGCTCTTGCAGATGTTGGCTGCCCATATGGCCGGCACCAGGTCTAAAATATTCTTACTCTGTGCACCAGTTTGTATATCTGCAGCTATCTGTGGCCCAGGCATGAATCTAGAAGCCTTTCATATGTTGGATAGCCTTTCAGACATGATGCCAGTAGAAGTCAGAGCCGGCTCAGGTGAGTGTGTGTTTGTGGTCTCCTTGTGTCCATTGTTATATTGAACTGGAGCATTCAGGTGATATTAGAGTTGTCACTGCTTGCCATACACAGCTTGTCACCCCAGCCCAGCCCCCATCTATTATAATAATAATTTATTATTTATTCCCCACCCATCTGGCTGGGTTTCCCCAGCCACTCTGGGCGGCTTCCAACAAGGGTTAAAAATACATTAAAACATCAGTCATTAAAAACTTCCCTAAACAGGGTTGCCTTCAGATGTCTTCTAAACGTCAGAAAGTTGTTTATTTCTTTGACATCTGATGGGAGGGCATTCCACAGGGCGGGTGCCACTGCCAAGAAGGCCCTGTAACTTGGCTCTCTGATACATTTTGGTCCAACTGCCTTTGCCTTCGCCTTGGCACTTACTATAATACCTGAGAAAAGACAAAATTACCTCCCAGATGTGTAACCACCAGCATTGCCATACACATGTGTATATTTTAATGTGACAGTTGCAAGCACTCATTGGATAACGTCCATGCTAGTAACATGCTCGCCTACTATCTGCACATAGAGTACATTTTGATGTTATTGTAAGTGAAGTCAGGGCTGCAGCTTTAGAATTTTGTTGTACTATTTTACCTTGACTGCCTTTTGGGGTTGTCTTTTACAAGAATGGTGGGTTATAAAATTCTCACAAATAACTTAAAAATAATTCATGATGAGAAATGAATAATAGCAACAGTGATATCTGAGAGGACTGCGTGAAACCTAAGTTCAATACACATAGAAAGTCCTGGCCAAATCAGGGTCTTTCCTCCAGTCCTCACCAAGTTGAGTGGGAATAATAGGGATCTACCTCTCAAGGATAAGGGACACGGGTGGCACTGTGGGTTAAACCACAGAGCCTAGGACTTGCCTATCAGAAGGTTGGCGGTTTGAATCCCTGCAACGGGGTGAGCTCCTGTTGCTCAGTCCCTGCTCCTGCCAACCTAGCACGTCAAAGTGCAAGTAGATAAATAGGTACTGCTGCAGCAGGAAGGTAAACGGCATTTCCGTGCGCTGCTCTGGTTTGCCAGAAGCGGCTTAGTCATGCTGGCCACATGACCCGGAAGCTGTACGCCGGCTCCCTTGGCCACTAAAGCGAGATGAGCGCTGAAACCCCAGAGTTGGTCACGACTAGACCTAATGGTCAGGGGTCCCTTTACCTTTACCTCTCAAGGTATTCTGGTGCCAAACCCAGTAAGATGCTACAGTGCTGTGTGAAAAGTAAAACTGTGGCAGGTTGTTTTTTGTTTTACATAGCAGTAGTACTAGTAAGTAGTATGAAATTCTGCAGAAACAAACATTTCCAAGGCGTTCTTCAAAGCAGTGCTATTTTCTTTTACAGCAGAGCTTTCCAAACCTTTCGCATTAGTGACACACTTTTTAGACATGCATCATTTCGCAACACAGTAATTCAGTTTTACTAGCAAACTGGAGGTTAAATTAACCTCTTTCCAGCCCAGGGAGGAGCGTGGGGAGCGTTTGAACGACACACCTACACACTGCAGCCGACACACTAACGTGTCGCAACATACAGTTTGGAGAGCTCTGTTGTACAGGAAAGGTTGCACACTGTCTTCAACACTTCTGAAACCGGATAGATTGCCAACTGCTTCAACATCCACAAATAAACAGTCTCTCTCACATGGCTGCCTCTGTACTTTGGGTCATTATCCTGCCAGCAGAATACAAGAAAACTGCCTTGGTGCAGGCAGATCTGGGCTTGTCCTCTCCATTACAAAGTGAAAGAAGCATCTGTTGTGTGTGCTGCTTTCTGAACTCTGGAAAGGCCCCAGCTGACAGAGGCTGACTGATGCATTTTCTCTGATTAAAGGCCAACTGTTTGGAGATCTTTTTCCTGTCTCTTATTAAGACCTAAAAATGCACAGACACTTAGGGTAAGGGCGGGATAGCTGCTAAAAGAAAAGAAAAGAAAAGAAAAGAAAAGGTTACGACCTTGAAACCACGCAAATCCTCTGCTAATCCAGAAACACATGGTTTTCTATGCCCTGGAGTGCATGTTGTGGTTGGCAAGGGGAGGGGGGGAGTATATTTTGCCTATTCTAAACAGATCTCTGGTGTGTGTCCTGCAACTGGGGAAAACCCCACCTTTTTATTTGTTTGTCAGCATCATAGACACATTAAAAACTATTGCAGTTAGATAGAGAGAAAGAGAGAGAGATAGAGAAGATGTTGCAGAAAAATGCAAAGATCTCACTTAAGCTTCCTCATATGTTGAAAGATTTACACTTGATGCATTTAGTGAAAGAAATTCCACAGCACTGCATACTTCCAGCATTCAAAACAATGTCAAACTTCTAAGGAGTCTTGGATACAGAATCATATTTAAAATTCGACAGCTATTTCAAATGATGGATTTTGCCGCAATAAAAGCTAGGCCTTTACTTCTCTGTTGCATGTAAACAGCAATTTATTATTTTTATCTATTTGTTGGAAAACAGCCATTTTTCTAGAGCCAGGCAGTGGGAACAGTACTCATCTGCAGCTTCTGAACAGCAAATGAGGAAATGGGAGATCTCATGCTCTTGTACTGACTGGGGAATGGTGACAGGGGCAGCATTATACAAGCGCATAGCTCCTCACTGACCAACAGCACCCCCTATGGATTAAGCCTACACCTCAGCTAGGCCTGATGTCAACAACAACAACAGTGAATAAAACTCCAGAAGCCCTCTGAAGACAAGAACCTCACTGAGCATGTGCAACTCCAAGTATTATTCCTGTCCATTCTTAAAAGTCCATAACCCAAAATTATACATGCAATGGTCACTAATTTGCCTAGATGTTCTCCCGGGAAGCAGTCTCACCGAATGCAAATCATGGTTTTCCAATGCTCAAACAGCTAACAGAATTCCACGGGGAGAGTGCCATTACTGAGAAGGCCCTGTTCCTTGGAACACTCTTCTGGTTTCTGAAAACTGATATGCTTGGATCAGGGACTGTGCCTGTGAGCAAAGTGAGGGGGGGAAGCAGTGGCGAAGCTGCATGCTCCACTACCGGGGGCAGAGAACAGGTAGGGTGTGGCTGGCGCCCCCGGGGGACATGATGCGCCCCCTGGGGTGTGGTACGTCACCCGCGAGGGCATGGCACGCCACCCACAGGGGCTTGGCACGTGTTCTGGGGGTGGGATGCGCCACCTATGGGAGCGTGGTGCCCAGCACACGGGGGTGTGCGGCGTGTGTCCGGGGGGCCTGCCGCAATGCCACCCTACCGGAATAGTGGTGCCAGGGGCGGTCCGCTCCCTCCCCACTCCCGTTCCTCCACTAGTGGGGGTAAGGTTCCTTAAGATATCCCGGTCCAAGACCGCTGAGAGCCGAGAACAATAAAAACCAGTGCTTTGAATTGCATGTAGAAAATCACGGGGAGGCAGTGAAAATCTCACGGCATAGATGTAAAGCACATTCTGCGGCCATTAACTGGGATGTTGCCTTTGGAACCAAACATAGTATCTGCCTGATCAACAAAGTCAATGCCACATAAAGAGTTTGTCCATGAAATCTGACATTTTCTGAATTGGGAGGAAAGGTGTGGTGAGGTGATTGTACGTGTGTGTGCATGCATGTGTGTGTGCATGTGTGTGTGGTAGATGTTTTGTATTTTTTTTAATGGTACAATGTATCTATGTTCAATAATAAATTGTAAGTCGCTTGGAGACCATAACAAGCAACTAACAAATATAATAACAATAATAATAATAATAAAATAAAGCATAGGGACAAGTGTGGTGTGGTTGTTCAATGAGGCCTTTAAAAATATGACAAACTATGGGCAGTAAAAGAACACTATCAGACCATGCATAACAGGGGGCTGGCCCTTCCTCTCTCACCCATGTTTATGTTTATGCGTAAGTGGGATGGCTATATTGAATGGTGATTTTTATATGCTTAGAGGCAGTATAGACCTTCGGGTATAGGGCGGTATAGAAATTAAATAAACAAATAAATAAATAATATTTTATCAGTGCAACGTCCAGACACAGCACTGCAAAATAGTTGCAAGCAACTAAGCTCTGATCTTCTCCAGATTCTTAAACAGATCAGAGCCTATTTTCAGGGATTTGATCTACAAACTTTGCAAATCTAACATGAGGCCTTCCATGCCTCGCTTTAAAACAAGACAAAATCAGGTTGTTCCTCTCCGCCACCGCACAACACCATCTGGTTGGTTCACAACCCTTTCTCTAGCATTTTGTCTAGCCAGATTGTTCACGCTCCGTTTCTTCCTACTTTCATTTCTTCTTTAACCAGTCTTCAGATTTCTCTCCTTTCTCCATCAGCCCTGCTTGCTTGACTGTTTGGGATTTCATCCGCTTTCGCCACTAATGACTTAACTTGGTCCTAGTGGTTAGGCGGGGGATTTTGAAGAAAAATCCAGGATCTGATCTGGGTGACTCAGCAGCTCCAACCCAACTGGATGAGTCACTGAACCACAGCCCCTTTATCACTATGTCACTATGGAGCCCTGAATATTGTAAAGTGGACAAAAAACAGATACTGCTCACTGAAAGCCTTCCCTATTCGCAAGAGGCGAGGCAAACAGGATGGAGCCTTGACAGTGGATATTTTGGCATGCACTTGTGTTCAGCAGGATCTGTCCTGGCTGCCGAATTTATGGTGTTAGTTTAGGCTTATAATATATACTTGTTTCTATATAGGCCGCCCTGTGCAAGCAGGGTCTTGATCACTTGTAGGTGTGGCTCCCTATGCAGTGACACAAGGCAGGGCCTTCCCTCCTGTGGCACCCTGGCTGTGCAAGGCACTTTTCCTGGAGGCTCGGATGGCTACAACTTTATTAAGTGTCTGACGCCTGGTTAAAACGTCTCAGGCTTTTGGTTGGTTGGTTGGTTGGTTGGTTGGCTGTAAATGGTCAAAGGCTTTGTCTGCCCACCTGCTGTTGTTCGTTTACTGCAATTGTGTGTACTGGTTTTTGGAACTGTGTGGTTGGCTTAGCGTGTTATTTTTATTTCATTTTTCATTTTAAAAAAAAACAAATTCATTGACAGCTTTACAGTATAAAGGCACTGAAGTGGTGAGCATGGTAAAAAGAGAGAGAGAGGGAATAAAGCATAGAAACACTGTTGTTGGAAAGTTCAGTGTCATTACTACATAATGATGGGTGGTTTATAACTAGAGTTTAAAATAATAAATAAATAAGCACCTCAACCCAATTTCAGGAATTTCCTTCTGCTATTTCACTTAAGGCACTTGGGAGGGTTTTCTTTTTAACGTTATGGGCCAGGTTGCTGTGAAGCATCTCGCAGTTCTTTGAGTTAAAATATGCTCTGTCTTTGTCATGCTTCAGAGCAGTCACTGACTGCCAGAAGGTGAAAAAGGATTCCATTAGGAGGTCTTTATTAAGTCTGTCCCAGTCGGCTTCCCATAAGCTCCTCTAGAATGCTGAATGTAAAAGGAGAGTGAATCTGAGAATTCGAATGGAGAGAGCTAGATGCTACTAGATGCTAGTGATAAGAGCTTTAAAAGAGGACTAGACAATTTATGGCTACGAAACCTGATGGATATGTTCTACCTGCACTGCTCGAGACAGTATGTTTCTGAATACAAGTTGCTGGAAACCCCAGGAAGGAGAGAGCACTGTTGGAGTCAGCTCTTGCTTTGTGGGTTTCCCCCAGGCATCTGGTTGGCCACTGTGAGAAAAGGATGCTGAACTCAACAGGCTACTGGCCTGATTCAGCTGGCTCTTCTTACGTTCTTAAAAACTTTATTTTAAAGCCATGACTGGTCCTTCTTATAAGGTATGGCGAGATCCTCCCTAGTCTCAAAGCAACGGTATTTCAGTATATTGTTGAATGGAAGCAAATTCTCAATTATTTACTTTTTAATTAGATGTTTACAGCCATGCCGGGATCCATTAGGACTTTCTGCCTCAGTCATGGGCTGCCTTTTGGCTAAGCTGGGCAGTCATAAATTGTGGGATTGTGGGGACAATCAGCTGCTGGAAGGCCCCGTTGCCAAGCAACAGAGAGGAGGGGGACGAGAGGAATGAGGTAGCACTCACACTTGAATTATTTAATTACTTAATTTTTAATCCACTCCCGCCTTCCTGCCAAATTGGCACAAAAATAAACTTTAATATCCATTTGCCCCATTTCAGAATTCCTCTCACATGGAACGGCAGGGTTCACACCATGGTCAGGAAGTTTCTCCACTCTCCCCCCAAATAAACAGAAGGCCATTTTAAGAGGGGGGGCACAGGCAGTCCCTGAGGGGGCAGACAGACTCCCTCTGCCTCAGACAAGTAGCTCCCAACCCACCCCAGTTACTGGAGCCCTCGAGTTACTCGAAAAAGCACTTTTCATGTTTACATTATAGATGAATCATCAGCTGGAAATTAAAACAAGACTACGGTTTCCTAAGTGTGCTTGCTTAGTTAACGCAATCTGAATCAACAGGACTTCATTGAGAGAAATGTATGCTTTTGTGGGAAAGTTAATTTGAAAAAATACCGTTATTTCTCTTTCAGAAAATCTAATGCAAGTTTTCCCTCTTGGCTGCCCCATTCTTTTTCTTTCTCTTGTGCTACCACTGGTGTTTTGAAAAGGGAGGTATTCCCTGATGGCAGAAAAAGCTTAAAAAGGGACCAGTTTGAGAGGTGTGGGAGTCTGCACAGATGTTTAAAATTGACTGCAGAGAGTTTGCAACTTCCAGGCTGTCACTGTTTTCAGGAGGGATTCAGTTTTCAGGGATACCAGCAAATTCAGATTTTCTACTCCTGTGCAACAAACCCATTTCCCCCTCAAAAATTTAAAAAAAAAAAAATCAGGGGAAGTGGGGACTATGATATGCACCATAGGAGAATGCACCATAAAGTATGGCGTAACACTTGCTTGATGCAACATCATATCAACTCCCCACAAACAAATCAGAATGAATGCTTAGGTCACCTGGAAGCGACCTGAATCTCAAAACCCCATCCATACCAGTATCAAGACTTCATCTGCACTATACATTTAAAGCAGTATCATACCACTTTAAACAGTCATGGATTCCTGGGAAGCATAGTTTGTAAAGGGTCTGAGAGTTGTTGGGAGACCCCTACCCCCCTCCCAGAACTGCCATTCCTAGAGTGGTTTAACAACAGGGACTCTGGGAATTGTAGTTCTGTGAGGGGAACAAGGGTCTTTGAAGAACGCTCAGCACTCTTAACAAACTACAGTTCCCAGGATTCTTTGAGGGAAACCATGGCTGTTCAAAGTGGCACCATGCTGCTTTAAGTACATAATGCAGTTGGGGGTTTTCTTCTCAAACTTAGCACAGGCTTAAAATCCCAACTGCTGTTGGCTGGAGGCCTGTTCCAAGTTTGTTGCTACCCCTTCCATCACTTTGGCTCAGTTCTCAGGGGTGGCTGTGCTTTAGCTGGGAGTGAAGATGCTCCTAACACATCTGGCAATTTTGCTTTTGGTAGCTGGGGCAGGGGGGCTCAGCTGAAATTGCTGACACGTCTTAAATTCCCCCCCCAAGCGGCATTGCTGGCCCAAGCCAAGTGAGTTCAAGGAGCCATTTGGCTGCGTTTGCAGTGTCCACGCGCCAGCAGCCTGCTCCTTGCTCCCTAAGCTGGGATAATTGGACATTGTTTAGTTACTGAATTGACGCTCTGTAGGTCTGCGTGCTCCTGCCGTAGAGCTGAGCTAATTAACATGCAAACCGCTAAAGGAAGGAGCAGGTCAGAGAAGGCCCTATCTCCTCCCTTTCCCAGATAATAAAGAGAGGGATTATACATGTAACCAGAGCTCCTGTTGATGCTGCAAAAGGAATGCCACTGTGAAACATGCTCTATTTCTCTGCTTCAGAGGCATCTGACTTGCTAGCTGGAAGCCCGGCACTCAAAATCCACATCAAATTCACCAAAGGCCACGCAGACTTTTGCTCGACTTATGATCCAATCATTATATATATTTGTCACCAACTTCTGCAGAGGATCAAGGGTTGGGTGGGTGGAGGGTTGGCCTCTCACTTGGTGTGAACTTTGGAAAATGTCAGTAGCAATGCAAGTACCTCTCGCTGCTTTTTTTGACCCTCTCTCAATTTCTGCTGCAAAGAGACCATTTCTCACTGTTTCTGCCTCCCCCCAAAACTCAGCATGTAAAGAATCCTTCATCCAGGTTCAGTCCACAAACAAAGGCATCAAACCCCCTTGGTACAGTTCAGCAGTTCCATGTTGTAGTTCCAGTCTGACTACTAACTTACCTTTTTGCCCTGCTCTTTCCAGGCAGAGGTCCACACTTTTGATGCTCTGGGTCCAAGCGTGGGTTTTTTGCCCCAAGCTTTCCCCCTGAAAGGCAGCTCTTCAAAGCTGAATCAAAGCAAATGGAGACATTCGCTCTGATTCAGCTTTAAAGGGTGAGTTTTTGTGGGGGGAACTTGGGACAAAAGAAAGGGTGTGCTCAGACATGGAGCTTTAAATCTCAAGCCATGCCTGGGAAGAGTAGAGGAAAGGTAAGATTGGATAAGCCCTTACAGAGTTGCCTGAGCTTGAAATCTTTTACCGCTGGCCTTCTGAAAATTGCCATTTCAAATTTTCTGGCAAAGTGAGACTGCGATGTTAAAGTGCTGAACTACGAGACATCAAGTTCAGTGCTATCAACTGTGAACTGAACCAAGACAAAGTATTTTTACTGTATGTGTTCATTTGCTTACCAGTGCCAGAATGTCTGTGTTACCAAGAACTGTTCCGTGAAGTATCACTGGGAAAACCTCATAAAAGATTGGGGAGCATAAGGAGAGGGGAGAGGGGAAGGAAGTCCCATTGCACAGGCAGAAGTCTTTGTGCTAATGGGATGCCTTCATTGGATACAACTCTCTGTTAATTACTATCTGTACTTTTCTGGATTGCATTTCCCTCTGACCTCACTATGACTATATATCTATAATTCAGTGTAACCCTTCATGCATCTGATGTAGCTTCATGCATATGATAGCTTATGCCAGAATAAATTGGTTAGTCTTTTAAAGTGCCACAATACTCCCTGTTCTTTTTGCTGCAGCACAACTATCCTTTTGGAGGGGGAGGGAAGGACACAGAGGAGCACAAAGCTCATTCTAATTATTTCTGAACCAAGTCATTATGTCTATCTATGCCAGTATTAATTTCATTTTCAAACTTTTCTTGGCAAATCTATAAGCCTTGCAGTTTCATCTCCCTCGAAGCATTTCTCATTCATTTAGTCTCACTGGGCTTGATCTGCTTCCTCACAAAATGGGGCAAGAAACAGCATAAGCATGTTAACTGGCTCCTACAATCAGAACGTGAATTTTGGAAGTGGAGAGATGGAAAGCACTTCACAGGCCGGGCTACAGAAATTAATAGCTAGCAATACAGTACTTCACATTTATGTAGTGCTTTTCTGAGTGTCAAAAATGTTTAGCGCACAGTACCCCAGCAGGCAGCAAACACTGTAAAGGTAGATTGTGATATTATTATCATCCCCATATTGCAGACAGGGTGGGGACTGAGAGAGTGCCTATTTCAGATATTAATATTGCACAGCTTGAAGCAATTGGATGCATAAAAACTGACTCCTCTTGGAATAAAACGTTGTCCAGAACCATTAGTACTGTTCAAAGCTTTACTAACCAGAACTTTTTCAAAAAAAACAGGTACAAAACATCAATGATATATCCAAATAATTCCATACAATCATGTGCACGTCCAGCACAGGCTCAGCTTCTTATAAAATACTCCAAACAGATCTAAAATCAGTGGTCTGCCTTTCGCCACAGCCTCAATTACAGCCTGGAGAAGTTTTCCCTTTAGGAGAGACCTCATTATCGCATCCTTTGTCTTAGCTGCTTGATAAACACTCAACAGGCAACTCCCTTCAAGATGGCGATCTGCAATTGAATACCCTCACATGATCTAAGGTGAAACACTCACATGAGTGCTAGCAAAGAGCAAAAAAAGTTAAGTATCAGCACAGTTAAAGAGAACTCTTTTTGCTCTTCTTTAGCTTCAGTGGAAATTTCCTGTTAAACCCCAAGTAATATACGTACATACAGGCATTCTCCATTTCAGTGTGCAATTAAACAATTATACTTAACAGTGCCATGGCTAAAACCACTCTGTGAGTCCATCTCGGAGGTAAGATTTGAATTACAGGGTTCTTAATTTATAGCTGAATCGATTAGCTGCTTTGTTATAATTCTAGCAATATCATTCCCCACGATGAACACTGGGTTCAGTTGCAACAGATGCCTTGGGTTTTGTCCGTTTTTGTTTGGATAAATAAATACCCATGAAAATGTTGCTTGCTTGCAATGGGCCCAGTGGAGACTGGTCCATTAAGGCACAGGGGGCTCTAAGTCTGCTCTAAGACACTCCCCACCTCCCTCCTTCTTACTTACCACCACCTTAGGGGTGGCACTGCCTATCAGGTTCCTCCTCATTAGTCTAAGTCAGGTTTTCCCACACTTGGGTCTCCAGCTGTTTTCGAACTACAGTTCCCACCATCCCTGACCACTGGTCCTGGTAGCTCGGGATGATGAGAGTTGTAGTCCATAAATCAGCTGGAGATCCAAGTGGGGGAAACTCTGGTCTAAGTGTTGCCCTTGTAGAACTCAGTAGGAAAGAAGATAAGGAGAAAATGAACTGGGTGGCTCCACCTATCATTGGCTCTGGCTCCATCTACTGTAGGTCTCCCTGTCTTCCACCCTACCAGATCCAATGCGCACCAGCTAGCACTGATTGGGCTGGATAACCCTGCATTTCCTTTCAGACTACTGGGATCATCCATAGATTTAGGGAATTTCACTTCTAAATCTTCAGATACAGATCCACGAAGAATTTTGGAAACTAATTCTTAAGGGCTAGTTGCCTGCAGACCTTATTGCCAGCTCCCCTTGCTGTTTTACTTACCACTCTTCCCTTTTCCCATACTGTCATTTTCTTTTCCATTCGCTTTATCTCTTTCCCTTTCTATCAATCTGGATATCACACGACTGATAGCTGTCTTAGAAGGAGGGTGAAACGTGCAGCAGAGGGGTGGGTGGGCCGTAAGCAAGAGAAAACATATTAGGACTAATCTCTTTCTTGTTAATTATTTCTGTTTGCCCTTACAAATAATTATAAAGATTTTAAAGCTTACCAGAAGCTTATCAGGAAAAACATTATTGAAAGACATACTTTCGGAGAGTTTGTTTAATTGATTGCAAATGCTTATTAGAGTTTTCCCTCCAGACTACAGCAAAGGGACATTCTCACCTCCGAATGCTCTCATTATGCTAAGGAGAAAGATTCTGAGTCATCAACATCCTATTTCCTGCTTTTCCTTAGAGAACACCCATCCAAGGACCAACCAGCCGTGGCTTGTATAACTAGTGCTGCTCGCTTCATAGCCTCCAGATTACGGCGCTGCCATCTTTGTGTGTGCATGTTGGAGTAGGGTCATTAATCTCCCTTATGCTGATTCTTCTGACAGAGTGAGTGGCAGCCTGCTATTTAAGTGGGACAAAATTTAGACCTAATTAGAATTCGCCACCTTCCTGTCTGCAGATTAGATAGCTCCTTCTCCTCCTTTGAAGCTACCTAATTGATAGTGTCAAGGAGGGGGCTGGCTGCCATTTGAGGTCGCTGTTTCCACTGGCAATGCAAAGTGATGAGGCTTTATCCAAAGCAACGTAGCCTGGGTGGAAAAGCCCGCTGCTCGGTCCTATCTTCGAGAGTCCATACTGAAACCTGTCTCTGCTGTCTTGAGTCTCCTCATCCAAATCCCACGCCTCGTATATCTTGCTCTTTCATCTCCAGACAGCACATACATAAACAATAAAACAGTCTCTGGCAGGCACCTGATTCCTCAGAAAATGACAGCAGCAGACATTGACACAGTCAACCCATCACTCTCATTTCTCCAGCTAGATCTGCCCTTAGCACAAGAACCTCACAGAAGATTTGACCTGGTCAGTAATTGTACTGAGATGAAAACAGCAGCCTCAGGAAGGAGAAATTATGTATTAGGGGTGGGTGGGTGTATTCGACAGCATTCAAAAAGATTCCTGTCAGAGTTAGCACATCTGGAATTCATGTCTTCTTTTTACATCTGCCCCCGTGCTTGAAATGACCTCTCGTCTTCTAATGACCAGGCTGATTTTCTATCACTCTTTCAATGCCTCATCAAACCATTTTGTCTCTCGCTCTGAGTCACTTTACACTCCAATAAATGTTATCTGGCTTCAGTTTCCAACCTGCAGAAGAGGGGAAAATATTGTGCTCTTGTGATGGCAAAGACATCAAGGTCACCAATCACTGGGTGGATGCGTGGGAATTATGGGCTCCAAGAGCTGAGCTGAAGCTCTGTTCCTTGAGCCACTGCAATTCTTGGAGAAACTTTGACTTCCAGTGCTTCCAGACAGGAGTTTAGTTTGGAATCAGGGCAACTCGTGGTGTGTTACATCCTCATGATGTCATCATCAAAATGCCAGCCCCTACTTTTTGAACATTTAACCCAGTTATCCTCATACTGCAGAAAGCCCAGTTAAGTAGAACTAGCCTGTTATGCATCTGCAATCACAGTTGGTGTGCAAGCTCATAAGCACATCTTTTCTGGTTGGTGGTTTGTCACGTGTGGTGATGTTTCAGTGGGCAGGCTCTGACATCTACTTCCACCATCTCCTTACCTAAGCACAGCCCAGCCATTTTGTTTCTGGCAGCCAAATGCCTATTTCCAACAGTTGCACACTCAGATTTTAATAATCCAGTTAGGTTAGAGCTTTTAATTATCAGTGTTATTTTGAACAGATGTCTTGCGCAACACCTCTTTATCACTTGGTCGGGTAAATATCACTCCTGCCAAAACTTCAGTATTTCTTTTTTAAAAAAAATGTTTAAACCATGAAAGTACAAGCCTCCATTTTGCCCATTGTGAAACATGATAACTAAGGCCACATTCATACAATGGATATAAAGCATTATGATTCCCTCACTTTAAACAGTCATGGCTTCCCCCAAAGAATTCTGGGAGCTGCGGGTTGTTCAGGGTTCTGAAAGTTGTTAGGAAACCCCTTATTTTCCTCAGAAAACTGCAATTTCCAGATGCCTCTTCAGAGGGATCTCTGGGGACAGTAGCTTCCAAGATTTCTTGGGTGTTTCTCCCAAGTAAGAGGTTCCAATTTTCCTTCAGATTTTCACTAAAAGGGTCTCATTTCAGATCCCCCAACATACAAAATGACCAGCATGTTTGTTGTGCTAAGGAATGATAACCTGAAAAGACCCCCAATCCTACTATACAACTACAGTGGTAACTGGGTTCTCAAACTTAATCTGTTCTGGGAGTCCATTCGACTCCGGAAACCATTTGAAAACCAAGATGTGGCTTCCAACTTTCTGAAGTAGCTTCCTGCACTCAATTGGAAGCCGCGTCAGATGTTCAGCTTCCGAAAAGCGTTTGCAAACTGGAACACTTACTTCTGGGTTTGTGGAATTCGGGAGCCGATTTGTTCAACAGCTAAGCCGTTCAGGAACCAAGGTACCACTGTACTTTTGTGGCTGAGTGTCAGCATCCTGCCTAGATTTCCCCTCCAGAACAGGGGTTGGACTAGATTACCTTGGGGTCCCTTCTAGGATTCTATCACAGGGGCAGCCCTGCTCCAAAAACACTTCGACTGACGGAGTCATAATTGGGAGAGCAGCGACTTAGCCCAAGGACTAAAAAGTATTTTTTGTCTGGTTGTTGTTGTTGTTTTAACGTGCATGTATTATTTAAAGAGAACGGATAAAACTCCCTGATTCCGACAGATGCCGCTGGCCTGAAACACCATATTGGACAACGGTATCTCCAAAGACGGCTGGAGCTGCTCAGCCTTGAACATGGAAGAGGGCAAGGAGTGAGAGAGGGGAGGAGGGCAGTTGTGTGGTATTGAGGGGGGGCAGCTGAGGATGAATGGAAGTGAACTCTGCTCAGATGCAAAGGCAGAATTCTGAGCCTCGGCAGGCAGCTGAGAATCCAACAGCAGGACAGACATTCCTCCTGCCTGCCTCCCCTCTTGCCTCTGCAGAGCATGGTGTATATAACAAAGCATCTCCAAAGGAGCCTCTGAACTCTCTGTATTAGATGCAGGCATGCCCAGGATCACATTACAGCAGAGAAGAAAACAAATCCAGGACTAATTGGGAGGGGAGGCTGGTGCAGGCAACTCACATTGTTTGCCTGAAATTCATGTGTGTGTGTCTGTGTGTTTTGGTGGAAGTCCCAAACAAGTTTGTGAAGCATGACACATTGACCACGGCTCAAGTCTTTGAAGCCGCGCCACATTTAAATAGCTGCTGTACCATTTATTTCCCTTAAATTGAGAATAAAAGTGAAATACGAGGACGATGGCCAGCCTCTCCCATCAGGAACACTGGAATTCCCCACTTCACAAATTGCCATTCCTTGTTATTTCATACAGTGGGGTGCCCAAGAAAGGAAAACATCTTTTAATATAGCTGCTAGTGAAAAGGAACATTTCAATTGTTATTAAAAACAGCTAAGGTCAGTAACTTAAATACCATCATCTCTGTGTGTGCTGCTGCAGAATTAACAGAGTGGTGGGCTACTCGTCCGTTGGATTTGGAACTCAAGAGCCCTTTATTCAAGAATCCATTGCAAAGTTTCAACACATTTGGTGACTAAGGGTGTTTTGGGGTGGGATTCAATCACACGCTAGCAAATTCAGGTTGAGCGATTATAAATAATTAGGAGCTTTGATGCAACTAATCCGTTTCCCCCCAAAATAAGGAAAGTGATGGGGAAAGTCACTAGAAAATGTGCGATCACACTTGCTTTGACAAAATGCCATCTAACCTCTGCACAAACAAATCAGAATGAACACTCATTGCATAGTCAGCATCGCCCAATGTCCTTGAAAACAAAAAAGAAGGACTGGTCAATAAACAGGCCATCTGGAAGTGTCCTAAGAGCAGACTCATGCACTGTTCTGTGTCAGTCTTGCTTGATGCATGCAGGGCACCATGTTGGGGAAGGCTGCTCACGGTGGAAACAGCGCACATGCAAGCAGTAATTTTGGGCATATAATAATGAAAAAAGCAGCTTTTGGCAGCAAAAGATCATAGCACCCACATAACTTGAATTCCCATGCAGCTTGTTCCATAACCCAGTCAAGTTGGAATACCTAATTTGTTTTCATTAAATTGGCAAATCCATCCATCTTGGCAGAGCTTTCCATCTTAACTGGACTGTGGAGACCAACTACTAAATATTTATTTACTGAGCCAAGACATCCATTTAATGGGGGGGGGGTGTTGGCATGATATAATACAAGTTGCTCAGGAACCACAGAATACAGTATCTTCTGAACTGATAAAACGCTTGTTTCATGGAATGGGGAGATCCATTGAAGAGTCTCTTGCATCCCTTTCACTTGGGCCCTTCGATGGCTCTCAGACCAAATCTGCAGATGAGAATCTTTGCATTCCACTTCATGCTGGACCCTGTTTAAAGAAAACATCTGCAAAGCAATTCCCCAGTGACAGGCTTAGCAGACTGGAAAATCTGATGCATTTATGCTGAGTTCATTATGGGGAGTTTTAGTCAGTTAAATATGAAAACTAAATGGCTGCCTTTTTTTTTAATGAAGTGCAGAACAGTTTTACATTTTCTTTATGCTAATCCTTTCTAACTTTTGCATCAATAGGCTATTAATTGCCAAGGAAAATGCAAAATAACAGAGAACGGAGAGCGGGGGAAGGGGTTGTGGAAGAAAAAGGAGACAGCGTGTTTGGCACCCAAACTACTACAACAGTAAAGTGCAGTTACCCTGGAGAAGAAGAAATTACTGTGCTAAAAGTACCAGTGAATATTGTATAGATTTGGTTTTTTAAAACAGGTTTCAGAATAACGGGAATATTCACATCACTGACTGTGTTCCTAACTAAAGCTCATGGCAGATAATATGGGTACTATACCTGAACAGGAAATATGAATACAGTGGTACCTCGGGTTAAGAACTTAATTCATTCTGGAGGTCCGTTCTTAACCTGAAACTGTTCTTAGCTTGAGGTACCACTTTAGCTAATTGGGCCGCCGCGCCGCCACCGCACAGTTTCTGTTCTCATCCTGAAGCAAAGTTCTTAACCCAAGGTACTATTTCTGGGTTAGTGGAGTCTGTAACCTGAAGCGTCTGTAACCCGAGGTACCACTGTACAAGTAGGAAGCATAGGGCTGCACACACCACCAGGCGTGTCCCTGTCTGCTCAGTCCCCAATCTTACTGTGTTCAATCTGGGAAGCAACACAGGAGTTTCCATTCATGTTCCTGTTGAGCGCAAGTAGAAGCCTCTGTTTTACCAGGGTTCATAGAAACACAGGAAGCTGCTTTATACTGAGTTAAACCATTGGCCCATCTAGCTTAGTATTGTCTACCCTGACTTGCAGCAACTCTCTGGTATTTCAAGGAGGGTTATCTCCCAACCTTACCTGGAGACGAGAAGGACAAGCCTGGATCTTCTGAATGCAAAGCAACTGCTCTATCACTGAGCTATGGATCATCCTGATTGTGCCAGGGTTCTAGTCATGTTCAAGTGAAGAGGAGGAGGTAGCTATTGACATTTGGGTGCCAGGAGCCATTTTGAATCACGGTGGCAGACCAAAACATGACTTTGGTGTGACTCCACCAGTTTTTTAGCAAAGGTTCTGCTGCCTCTTGAGATATTGTCATCGTACTCAGTATGAGGGCTGCTGAACTGGGGGTGAATGTATACATCGCCGTGTGGGTTCTGAGAGCCATTTTGCATCAATATGGCAGACCCAAACATGACTTTGGTGTGATTTCACCTAATTTCTTGGCTCACAAATGACACACTATCCATTTCAAACTCACAATGTTGGGGGGGGGGTGGTTTCTAGAAATGCACAGGCAGTGTCGGGCACTCCACGCTGATAATAATAGTGATAAATAAAAATAAGTTGCATTTGCAGGCTCTCCAGGGTAAAACCATGAATCGCTTTGAAGTCTAGGCTGGAGAATGAAATCAGGCCACAAAGTATTCCATTACTTCTTTGCCTCATGTATCTGCCTTCACTCATCTAAGACGTCTGTACTTTTTACAGCTGAAATATACTACATGCTCCAGAATACACACCCACCCACCCCAACTCAGCATGTATCTGCTGTAAGAAACCGTTGAAATGATGGGGGTGGAAATGCCTTCCCTTTGAAAAAATGTATCCTTGTAAAATCTGATTTGGAGAATATGCTGCCGAAAACATGTGATTTGTTTAGCAGCCCGGGAAGAGGAGAAGGGGGCCCAGTGCATTAGAACGAGATGCGTGCCTCACGCAAGGACTGCAGAGGGAAAATGTAAAACAGGATATGCAGCAGAGTGAAACGTTTTGTGGTGTTGTTGTTTCTGTTGTTTTAAGTTTGCTAAAGGAAATGCAGAAACAAAGCCGAGAGCTGTGATAGCACCACGAATGTTCAGCTGCAGCGACAATAAGCCACAGCTCCCAGGAAACAAGCAGCAGATTGAGGAAATAATGAAAACATAATCTCAGACGAGAACGGACAGCAAAGGAACAAGAGCAAACATATGGCTTCCGCTCCCCGTGATATCAGTGTTAATACATGGCTCTGATTGACAGGGCTTGTCAGTTTTCCCTTTGAGGTAACCAAATTGCTGAATCTCCAGAGGAGATGTTAGCTAAAGACAAGGGGGGCGGGTGGAGGGAGGGAAAGAGTCTGCTGTTATAGATTCTTGTTCTCTGCTGCTCTGCAAAGACTGAAGGATGGATTTCATGCACCTGTGGAGACTGAGAAAAGCGCTGAAGTCCCCACTCCCCAAAACTGAATGCCTGATATCTCTGAATATCGCCAAGCAGTTCTTCTCATGCACTAATTATAGCAGGCCTGTAAATAGCTGTACATCTCTGATTGCCTTGGGCCAGTCCATCCAGGTAACCAGGCATCCTGCTCTGTGTACATCAGGGGATAACAGGTGTTCTGATGCGCTAAGAGGGCAGGCAGATGCACATAATTTTAGCCAGAAGGCTACTGTGGAAACACAGCCACCATATTTCAAGCACACGTACAACCCACAAGGGAAACCCGTGCTTCCAGCTTTCGGCAGAAGCTGGCTTCGCACAGCACTGATTGGCTGTTCCTAGTGTGAGTCATAAAGCCACCTCCCCCTTTTTCAGAGCAAGGCTGTGGACAGTGCTAATTGGCCGACCCTTGTCAGTTACATATGCAACTACCACCCTGTTGCAACCTTCTCAGCTAAGTAAAGTAGTAGTAGTACAGTAGTAGTAGTAGTGGTGGTGGTGGTGGTAATGTTGAGTAGGAAAGAAAGGAAGATACTGAAAAACTTAAGACAAAGTGGAAAGGCAGGATGAAGAATGAGAAGATCAGATAGAGGATAGTTTGTGTGGGTTTGCAGGTATTGTGTGTTACAGGAGCAGGGATAAGCAAAGGTCAGTTCACACCATAAATCTGCATTGCTTCTGCTTGAAGGTATGCCTAGATGCTGCCTAACTGATGTATTTTTTTATGTGTACAGGTTAATTTTTATCAGCTTCAGCCTTGCAGATAATTTTCTTTCCAAATAACTTATCCTCACATTTGCCTTCCAAGGGCTGCCCCCAGTACAAGGGAAATCTAGGTGGCTGCTTAGGGGCACATTTTTTAAAAGTGTGTGCCTCTTAATGCAGCAGAAAGTAAAGACCAAATGCTGCAAATAAAACTTGTCACTTATTATAATGCATTACTTAGTTCACATTCAATCACACCTACATAGTCATATAAATATTTGTAGCTTTTGAATATGCATATTGTGCACACATTTTGTCCGCTTCCAGGCTAAAGATATGCAAATGGGGCTAGGAGAGAGAGAGAGAGAGAGAGAGAGAGAGAGAGAGAGAGAGAGAGAGAGAGAGAGAGAATATAATAAAATATTGTGCATGGATGCTGTAGTTGAGATTCCTGCATTGCAGGGAGGTTGGGCCAGATGACCCTCAGGGTTTTTCCAACTCTACAATTCTATGATTGTATGCTCAGATGAACTCTCTTTATTGGTTTAGCATTGTTCCGCAGCACAAATACAGTAACCAGGAATGAACTGCAGGGAGCCCTGGCTCACAGAAAGCCCAGCTTAGAGTGCCAGAATGCCTAAAACTATCCTGAGCCTCCAACTTTAGCAAACACTCAAGCTAGACAATTTCAGTTTATTAAAAGCTCAAACAGCCAAGCCAGGTTTTGTTTTTTGTTTTTGCCCAGCAAGAAAAAAGCCACATATATGAACTTACAGAGATATTTTGCACATATGCCAGCATCTACCGCAGTCTACGCCTACAGACCGTGCTTATTTCAGTATACACCACTATTTGCAGCCTGCTACGTTCTATAAATAAGGACTCATTTGCCTGGACATTTTGCTCATCACATAGCGTTCCTTCTAACAGAGAAGCGGGTGGCACCATGGTGACCAGCGAAGTGGCAAAACTGGCCTTGCAAGCATGGGGGAGCAGGGTGTTCTGCATATCTGATAGAAACCCAAATATGCAAGAAAATATTAGTTTAAATATTAAATAAAAGAGAAGCCAAAGAAACACCAAGCTACTAGAGCAATCATTTGATGTTTTGGTTAGAGTGTCGGACTAGGACCTGGGAGACCCAAGTTCAAATCCCCACTCAGCCATGATGCTCACTGGGTGGACTTGGGCCTATCACTCCTAGAATCAGAGAACTGCAAAGCTGGAAGGGACTATGAGCGTCATCTAGCCTCAACTCCAGCAATGCAGGATTTGTTTGCCCAACGTGGGGCTCAAACTCACGACTCTAAGATTAAGAGTCTCATGACCTTTAGGTCCCCTCTAACTCTACAATGCTATGATTCTATGCTCTACTGACTGAGCTACAGTGAGGGGGGAAAGTATTTGATGCGCTGCTAAATTTGTCCGTTTGCCCTCTGATGAAGAAATGGCCAGTCCATAATTTTAATAGTAGGTTTATTGTAGTAGCTATACATCAGCCTTGAAATCTTACTGACTTGGAGAGGATCTGCAAAGAGGAATGGGACAAAATACCTCCTGAGATGTGTGCAAACCTGGTGGCCACCTACAAGAAACTTCTGACCTCTGTAATTGCCAACAAGGGTTTTGCCACCAAGTACTAAGTCATCGAAGACAGGAGTGCCTGGCGTGTTCTGGTCAATGGGATCACGAAAAGTCGGACATGACTAAACGACTAAACAACAGCAACAACACTAAGTCATCTTTTGCAAAGGGGTCAAATGCTTATTTCACTCATTATAATGCACATCAATCTCTGACTTTTGTCTTCTGGGTTTCTGAGGGTTTTCTTGTTGTTATTCTGTCTCTCACAGCTACAATAAACCTACCATTAAAATTATGGACTGGTCATTTCTTCATCAGAGGGCAAATGGGCAAATTTAGCAGCGGATCAAATACTCCCCCCCCCTCGCTGTATGTTCCTTAAACTTTAAAGTATCTGGGAATGAGTGGAGCTGAGATTTGGATCAGGTTATGCACAAATGTAGGTGTGCACCCTCTGCCTTCAATTTCCCCTGAACTCTCACCCATTCTAGCCGCATGTCATGGCCCCTCCGGTCTAGGCCTGGCTGGATGTTGTGCTGTAGGAGAAGCGCCCCTAGCCTGAAACACCACCACTGTGTGCTACATATGAAATTTTAGGGCTGATTGTGCCGCATGCTGCATAGCCTGTGTGGAGCCTGGTGCTGTAGCACTATAATGCAAAAACTGAACACTCAGCCCCTATACTGCCCACAGTATGAATTGGGGAGCAGGAGAGGTAATCAGCATGGAATCATACAGGTCATAGACATAGCTGGCAGGTTCCTCAAAGGTCACCTGGACAAATCTGCTTCCAGTGCAGGAAATCTGCTATTACTGCATCCCTGCTAGGTGATCATTCAGCCCTCGTCTCATACTGCCATAGGAAGTTTGCTTCTGAATGCCAGTTGCTACAGGAGGGAGAGAGTCCTGTTGCACTTGGGTCCTGCTTGCAAGCTTCCCACAGGCATCTGGTTGGTCACTATGAGAACAGGATGCTGGAATAGCCGGGACACTGATCTGATCTACCGGGGCATATCTGACGTTGTTCTGCTTAAAGGACTCTAACAAAGGAGAAGTAGTGACCTTCTGAAGCTGTCTCTTCTGCCATTGAGCAGCTCATACTATCCCAAAGGTCTTTCTGACGTTTTGTCAGAATTCTCTTTCTTGTCATTTGAACCCATTGGTTCAGGTTTTCCTCTGAAGCAGCAAAAAAACAACAACAAAAAACACCCCAATTTCATTCTACCATTTATGTGACAGCCCTTCAAATCTCTGGAGATGGTTATCCCATCACCTCTGAATTGCCTCTTCTCCTCATAGGACTCAGCTGCCTCAGCTGTTCCTCACAGGACTTGGTCTCCAGGTTTTGGGATGTTATCAATATGCACAGATCAAATTCAGCTTTAAGTCAGTGACAGACTAAGAGAGAAACAGTAGCAGGGGTCTGCTGCTTGGCCAACCTTGCTTCTCCAAAGCTTTACATACCTGGCTCCAGACAGGAAGTTAATGGAAGCTCTGTGTGTAAGAGAGGGGCGGAAAAATGTTTGAAGACATGTGGCTTTATTTTGGTGTGTTTCTTTCCTCTTCAGTCGCCTGGTATGGTCGCCTGATTAAAACATTATCGCTACGTGTGTTGTAACTGTGCTGAGTGCACTTTGGGCTACCTACTAAATTTAAGTCTATCTGTCCTTATTTGTGTAACAAGCCAATACAACGATGTACACAAGGAAAAATTTCAAAATTCACTCACTCCCTCGTACACATATGTATCCAGAGAAGAACATATCACACTGTCAAAAAGTCTATTAAAATACAGGCATGCGCATGCAGTTAGGGGAGGGGGGAGCCACGATAGAGACAACCCAAATTCACATCTGGACAGCAGGTTTGGAGTTTGGCTCAAAGAGAGCTTCTCCTCAAATCAAAATGCAGACTCCACAGAAAGTATCAGTGTTTGGCAGAACAAAGAACAAAAGTACAAACTATGCAGCAAACAGCATGAAGACCCAGTTTCCTTCTCACGTGTGCCTGATGCCCAGATTTCAAAATCTCTCCTAGGGAACGTTTGTGGAGGAATAGATGGAGACCTGGATATTTTCCTACATTTCTCTGACACTAAGTGTTATGCTCCTCATATGTAAAACAAAAACCAAGGGCAGCTTTAACATTTTCATCATGTTATGAGTCACACAGGGGACTGTTGGTGCTGAGCTTTAAAGCCCTAAACGGCCTCGGCCCAGTATACCTGAAGGAGCATCTCCACTCTCATCATTCAGCCTGGACACTGAGGTCCAGCAGCGAGAACCTTCTGGTGGTTCCCTTTGCAAGTGAGCTTATAAGGAACCAGGCAGAGGGGGCCTTCGCAGTGGTGGCACCCGCCCTGTGAAATGTCCTGCCATCAGTTGTCAAGGAGATAAACAACTACATAATTTTGAGAAGACATCTGAAGGCAGATGTTTTTAAGTTTGATGTTTATAATTTGTTGGAAGCTGCCCAGAGTGGCTGGGACAACCCAGTTAGATGGATGGCATATAAGTAATTTGTGGTGGTACATAGGAATTTGTTCTATATTGAGTCAGGCCAATTATCCATCCAACTCAATACTGTCTACACCGCCATCATCCCTGACCATTGGCCATCTTGATGGGAGTTGCGGTCCCAAGCATTTGGAGAGCACCAGATTGGGCAAGGGTGATCTACAGCTCTCCAGGATTTCAGACAGAGGTGTTTCCCAGCTGTGCCAGGAGATGCCAGGAATAGAACCTGGAAGCTTTTGTATGCAGAATAGATGCTTTACCACTGAGCTATGGCCCATTCCCTAATGTTAAGGGATTTGTAGCACTGGGGAAGAAAAAGCTTGGTGCGCCCCCTCCCCAATACATGTGGCAGCTGCCCAATGCCCATAATTTATACTTTATAATTATGCCAACAGAACCTTAGCATTCTTTCTTCTATATGTGAGTGAGAGAGTTTGTTCTCAGGAATAGAGAATTATTCTTCATGGTCTTGTCCCTAGTCAGTACGGGGGCCACAATGGCCAAAACAGTTCTCCTACAGCAGGCTTAGATGATGCTCAAGACACCTCCTCTGAAACTGTACTGACTACGGCAGCAATACTGGGACAGCGTTGAATGAATTAATCCTCAAGCACATTGTAAGTGAACTGAAGGCTTCTGACCGTCCAGATAATCCCAGTTTAGTGCGAGACTTTACCAGCCCACTAAGTACTCTAAACAGCTCTGCTGGGTGGCTACTTGAGGATGCAGTAGTAGTGGAGAGGCAAGCTTTCTCCAGTGCCATCACCACCACACAAGAGGCACAAGTATGTACAGTAAACTCACAATTTACAGGCTTCTGCCAGCTTTACATGCTTGGCAAAAAATATAGAAACAAATAGAAAGGGGGGCGGAAAAGGGGTGGACTTTGAGGAAAAAAAGACATTGGCTGTCCAACCCACCATTGCACCCAATGTGTTTTGACTGTACAGGATTTTGGCTTTTCCCAGAACATAACCCCAGCATAGGTTGTGGGCTTACTGTACTCTAACTTATCATCAGTTGTGTTTGCTGTGAGCTTTCAACCACTTGCATCCCAGGCATTGTTGAATTGGGTTCATTGTCCAAAGTTCTCTAGAAAAACCAGGGTGCCCTTTGGGCTCTACAGCACAGGAGAGGATACTTAGGAGTAGGGATGAAGGAGAAATTCAGTTTGCTTCAAATTCTAATGCGAAACTGCCCAATTTGCACTTTCTGAGAAGCGAAACACAGCGATACTTTGAAATTTGGACTTCTGTGAATTTTGTGATTTATTCTTCCAACCAAATAATGTGTGCCAAAATGTGTATATGAAGAGGAAAGTGTGCCTTAAAAATGTATATATGGTGAAAATAACATAGAAAATGCATACATTAGACTCACTTTGTTCACAAAAATATGTATTTAATATAATTTTGCACTAAAACCCTGACTAATTTTAATAAGGTTTTTTTTAAAAAAATATGCAAACTGAACTTAAGACTAGAAAAATAAGAAATCTGAAACTGTCAAGATTTGTCCAGCCTACTCAGGAATGATCCTGTTGAGGCCAAGGTTGTTGGCAGGGGTAATATTCATGTCAACTGGAAAATTCTCAAGAGAAATAGTTTTTTATACTATTTTTAAAAAATAAAAATAACAACTTTAATTGTATGGTTTTTTAAAACATAACAAAAACAATTCTCTGTCCAGTGAAATAAAGTTACAATGCAGATTCCAGTACCTTATAAAAGGAGTTCATTTATCTAACAAAAAAGCTGATGTGATAAATGCCATTTGCCGTTTTATAAGACAGTGTAACCTCATTGCCTTGCCTTCAGTTTGTGATCCATCAAAGACCCTGGATCCTTTTTGGCAGTGCTAAAATCTGGCTGGTATCCCATTTTCTATTTGCGGCTGTGAATGCCTCTTCCTTCTCTTCCTTGATCTTTCATTAAACTGTTTCAGGCTGAGCTCAGTTTACATTCAGTGTTGGGTTTCAAAACTATACAATGGGAATCTATTAACGTCAGCCAGAAAGAAGACCCCCTGTGTCTAATGAAGTTTACTCTCAAGTAAATGCACACAGAACTGCAGCTGCAGGCTATGCAAAATGAGATTTACTTCTGACCCAACGTGAATAGGATGGGACTGTGTGTCTGTTTGCTCAGTCATCATCCAACCACCAAATTCTAAAAGCCTGACTTAGCATAAATGCCCAGAGAGTTAAGTAAGTGTTCCCTTTGCTTGAGGAAGAAATTGTGGGCTTGGCGCTGAGCGGACAAGGCAGCCCAAGAAAAAAATGTGCTGTTTCCAGAGTAAGCTGCAGAACAAGGAATTCCAGTTTACATTGCTGATGTCAGGGATTAATAACATTTTGTTTTTGTTTGGTTTTTTAAAAAAGGAACTGACAAAGTTTCCATCTCCGGTTGCAAAAGAAAGCTTGAGAAAGTATCTGCTACCACAAGGGATGCAAAGAAGCTGATAAATTTCCTTTTTTCATTTAAAGGAGAGAGCAATGGAGAAAGGGTGCCAAGGTGTTTTAATCATAATAAAACTTTACGTCGCTGTAAGAAATCCCTAAAATAGTGAGGGGAAACACCTCTGGGAGTTCACGTGGTTTCAAAGAAAATGAGAGGGTGGATGCTCTTGTGGCATAACCAGTATGCCTCCCTTTGACCCTTCTGCTGTTGTGTGCAAGGGGGCGTATTTTAACATTCCTCCATGGGCAAGACACATGGCTACCAGCACAGCTGCTGTCTTGCACGTAATTTGCACCAGAAATGCAAAAAAGAAAAGGCTGGTTTGTGATGAGTTGTGTGCACAATCCTTTTCACACTGCACAACACCCCAAACTACACTTCGAAGCCAAGCTTGCTAGCAGCAAGTACTTAAAAGGTAAAGGGACCCCTGACCATTAGGTCCAGTCGTGGCCAACTCTGGGTTTGCGGCGCTCATCTCGCTTTATTGGCCAAGGGAGCCAGCGTACAGCTTCCGGGTCATGTGGCCAGCATGTCTAAGCCTCTTCTGGTGAACCAGAGCAGCAACACCATTTACCTTCCCGCCGGAGCGGCACCTATTTATCTACTTGCACTTTGACGTGCTTTCAAACTGCTAAGTTGGCAGGAGCAGGGACTGAGCAACGGGAGCTCACCCCGTCGCAGGGATTCGAACCACCAGCTTAAAAGCCACTTCCTATAAGGAAGGAAAAAGGAGGGGAAAGAAAGCTCATCATGACCTCTTCTCAAGGCGCTCTAGATTTCCCAACCTCTAGCTCTTCCACTTTTGAAATCCTCTTTCACATTCATTGGTTTCTCTTCTTCCTTTTGTAACTCATACATTTTGTAATGTATGAACAGCCAAGTGAGTGGCTGCTTTCTCTGTTGGTACACACTGCTAGCAGCCAATAAGTAGCAGGGCAGAGCTTCATGTAGTAAGAACATGTTTTACAGCAGAGATGTTGAACCATCAGCCCATGTGCCCATTCTGGCTCACCTAGACTTTTCTGCTGGTCTATCAGATCCTCACCCATTTCACCAGGTCAGGGTGTAGAGGCATCAGCAGTGGCAGCACCTTAAACATAAAGCATTCAGGCTCCTGAACCAATGTGCCAGCTGCAGCAAGGAGCATAGCACCATTGTTCCCTGGCCACTTTAACATTGCAGACTGGAACACTCTTTCCTGTTTCCTGAGCATTCCAATGTTTTCCACATCCTGGGAATGACTAGACGGTTGCTTGGAGAAGGAGAAGGAGAAGGAGAAGGAGAAGGAGAAGGAGAAGGAGAAGGAGGAGAAGAGACTTTCCTTGGTTATTCTTAAGGGTGCATCATGGTGCAGGGCTGGGTTAAGAGACATTTAATGTTCTGGACCCAGCCCAGCAAGGGACGCGGGTGGTGCTGTGGGTTAAACCACAGAGCCTAGGACTTGCCGATCAGAAGGTCGGCGGTTCGAATCCCCGCAACAAGGTGAGCTCCCGTTGCTCGGTCCCTGCTCCTGCCAACCTAGCAGTTCAAAAGCATGTCAAAGTGCAAGTAGATAAATAGGTACCACTCCAGCGGGAAGGTAAATGGCGTTTCCATGTGCTGCTCTGGTTGACCAGAAGCGGCTTGGTCATGCTGGCCACATGACTTGGAAGCTATACGCCGGCTCCCTCGGCCAATAAAGCGAGATGAGCGCCGCAACCCCAGAGTCGGCCACGACTGGACTTAATGGTCAGGGGTCCCTTTACCTTACCCAGCCCAGCACTGTGATGGCAGGGAAAATAATGCCCTCTTTACTCTTCAGGACCATTATCTGAAGAGCAGAGAGGGTGGGATTTTGCTTCCCATCTCAATGCTGGGCTTGGCAACAGTGAGGAAGAAATTGCCCCTTTCCCTGCTCCTCTGCTGATCTGCACAGATCACATGAGAAATCTCTGTGCACCCCCACAGATGCACACGAAAGAGAAAAAAGAAAGGTAGAAAACAAAGAAAAGTGAAACGTGGTGATTGTCTGGATGCAATCCAGGAGGAGCAAAGTAGTTTGCTATGGGAGCCTCATTATCCAGGTGAGCAAGTCATGATAGTGTCCATGCCACTATCAGATGACTGTGTGCCATTCATTTATTCTGAAATCCTCCACAAGCCTGCTCATCGTGCTTCTCCTTCACCTGCCAATCATCAGAGCAGGAACTGTTTGCCGCAAACAGTTTCACCATGCCAAAGCCCATCAGCCTCTGCAGTAGGGGCAAAAGCAACATTTGTGTTCTTCAGTGGCAGAGCAGGTATGAAGTTAGATTGACATCTCAGCCAAAAGTAAGCAGTTCTAGCAACCCAGTCTCTCCCCCCTCCCTTGCTGCTTTACATAAGCCAAGGGTGATTGCTAAGAGATGACCTAGAAGGAAGAAAGCTGTATAGAACTGCCAAACCACTTCCTGTGACTCCATCTAGACATTTGTTTTAGTTGGGATCTCTCTCCCAGCCACCAAACTACTAAGTGCCCTTCCCTAAGTCACAATGAGAGCTGGAAGTATCAGTGCACAACTCAATCAAGGGGAGAAACTGGTTTGAGTGGAAGACTCGGGACAGGCAAAAGAAAGTACCTCTTCAGTTTGAAACTCACTTTCCCAAGAAGTAAGGGGATGACTTTCCATAGAAAAAATAACTACCAAACTTTTAGAAGACAGCCCTGTTTAGGGAAGCTTTTAATGTTTAATAGGTTATTGTATTTTAGTGTTTTGTTGTTAGTGGCTGGGGAAACCCAGCCAGATGGGCGGGGTATAAATTTATTATTATTATTATTATTATTATTATTATTATTATTATTATTATTATTATGTTGTTGTTGTTGTTGTTGTTGTTGTTGTTGTTGTTGTTGTTGTTGTTGTTGTTAGACTTCAGCTTCCACCAGGCTCAGCCAGCAGAGTTAATAGTCAGGGGTGGTGCCAGTTCAACAACTGGAAGGTCACAGGTTCCCCACCTCTTCCTCACAGAGCCCCACATCTGAATGCTTTACTCTGAATAAGAAGAGGAAACGCTCTAGCCCAGTGGTTCCCAAATGGTGGTCCAATTGGCACCATTCACATTAACAAAAACTACTGCAGAGATAAAGTAGGGGGTCCATGGCTTGGCTTTTGAGAAGTAGGGGGTTCGCAGCACTTAGCTAATTGGAAACCTCTGCTCTAGCCCCATATCATATGTTCAAGCTCCTTGAAGAAACAAAATCTCAAAGGAATCCTAAAACCGTTTTTTACCCAAAAAAAGCAATAAAATAAAATAAAAAATAGTGGCCAGATCCATCTGTATTGTCCACCCTTTCCACACAGGAGGCAAAGTGAATAACTGTAACAGGTAGAACGCTCCCGCTTTCAAGGTTATTGCTTGGCTCCCAATGGTGGGGAGGGTCTGAACAAACGCTTTCCCCTGATAGATGGTTGCCCATCACAAATGATGCCATTTCAACTCAAGGGCTCCAATTAGGGTAATTTGGAGGCTTCTAAGTCTCATGCTAGTGACATCTGACCCCCGCCTGCCCTCACAGCTACCTAGAGAGCAGATTTGTCTTTAATATTATTCCACCTCCTTGCCTTGCCACAGAACAAAGGAATAAAAACTCCCACATCTCTTCTGCTTCTTGTTATCGTTAAGATTTAACCTACACCCTATGATCTAACTCACATCCTTCTAATGGCTCCTGTAACAATGGAGTCTTTCATTACTAGATCACACACTGCTGGCCAATGGGACATGCCATTCAGCAAACATGAAAAGGAATTCACTTTTGCCCATTTTTGCTCCTCACAACAGACCACGCTGGTAGACCAAGCCATCTTGCAAAAGAAGCTGATGACAAAGTCTGCAGTCGATGGAGAATATACAGGATCTCATCATGCCTTTCTTCAAAATAAATAAAAGCTGCCTTCTTGTTCCTGTTTTCCTGGCTACATTGAATCGAGAAGGCAGCGCAACTGGAGACCCACAAAGCCATGTATGGTGGCCACAAGGGACCAGTAAATCTTCAGTATTTGCTGCCCTTCTGAGACTGCAAAAACCCAGGGCGGGAGGAGGTGGGCGTCACACAGAAAACAATACATTTATTTATTAAGACACTTTTCTCTCCACGTTTAGCCCCAAGGGCAGCTTACAACCGTTAAAGAAATGCTTTATAATAATAAGCAAGTAAACAAAACAACTAAAAACCATAGCCAGTTAGAAAATACTCACATAGGAAGCTGCCACATCAAAACAGGCCTTTGGCCTATCTAGCCTACTGCTATCCACACACAAAGGGTGGCCAGTGTTGAGCTCTCCAGATGTAGCTGGACTACTCCTCCCATCATCCCTTGCTGGCTGATGGGACTGGGATGTTGCTGTGTGGGTGTTGCTGTTGTTGCTGTCCAGGGACCACAACTGAAAAGACCCTGATTCTAATCCCGAGTTGCAGCAAGCCCTCAGAGGAACAGCGCAGTAGGCAGGCAAATCGCGTAAATCCACATTTAACATGGCTGGTGGACAATGCTTGATTTTGTGGATCCCAAGTTGCTGAGGCCTGATTTGGGAAAACTTAGACCTCCCCCTGCAGTTCATCCTTCAGGTTCCTCGATGAATGGGCCTGAAGTATTGCTATGGACAGCCAAATGAGAAAAACAGCAACCTAAAAGTGGCTGCATTTAGGCAGCAGTTGCAATGTACACAGCGACACAAATGCCATGAACATTTGTCAAATGAATTAAGCTTAGCTTGATGGACTGATCTGGGGGGAAAACACATGCTCTGTATAATGTGCCTGTGTAAGAGAGGAAACACGAGAACAACGTCATGTACTCTGGCAGCCCACAACACTGAGTAACAGCAAAGTCCCTTAGTTTATTATGAATACACTTCCTTTCTGAGGCATCTGTAATGACTGTCACCCACATTTATTGAATAAACACCCTAATAATGTTGCTCAAGGAGCCGCCTCGCCCGGAAAGTCTGAGTTTTAGGAAACCAAATAAATCTAAACTGGGAACGTCATGTGGATGCAGACGGAAGGGGGAAAAATCCTAAGTGATTTCTCATCAAATATTAGTTTCCAAGAAGAAGGTGGGAGGAATCCTTCTACCTTCCAAAGACCCGGCAATATGTTTCGCGTCACCCAGCCCACTTTTAAGAAATGTTCTCTGCTTCTCTCTCCTATCTCGTCCGCTTGAAAAGCAGATTGGCACTGCCACCTCCCACGGTCTGACACATCATATGCTCGTCTGAGAAAAAGGACTGTAGGCAAGGGGTGGGGGTTTCTAGTAAGAAGCACCAGCTGCTGTGCTCCCACTTTGGTGGACCCTTCTCCCACATCCCTGTCTCACAAGTAAGAAAATTTGGGGAGCCTTGCTTGGGCCTAAGAGCCACCATTACATCTTCATTACAACTTTTATTCTGAGAACTGCTGTCTGTCTTCCATCTCCATTGATTCTGTGGCATCCTGTGGTTGGGGGCAGGGAAAGTCTTGCGAAACATGGAAGGGCCACATCCTAAGGAGCAATCCTGAAGCCTCGTGCTCATGCACCCCACCTCTGAGTAACTGAAAAGTATCCTTTCTCTGTGTGCCTCAAGTTAAGAGACTTGATGGCAAATAGTTAATCTTCCTCTCTCTCCCACAGCAAAACATTTCCCTGAACTAAGCACATTGCTAGTTGGTCACTGACAGAACAAGACACTAAAGTCCTATCCACACCAGATAATCATTCCCTGCTTTATTTCTGTAGACAATTAATCCTCCCATTCAAAAGGCACTGCAACAGACCCATCTCTAGAGAAAGCAAGAATAAGGCCTTGGTTGTTGTTTTAAAAATAAATATTACCATCTTGTCCCGTGCTCTCCAGATAGTCTGTCAGATCACAGCCGAAGACGTTTGTGGCTCCTTTCCTCTTGACTTTCGGCTTTCCTCCCTTGTTCTTCATGAGTTGGTTCCGAAAAGAGCCCCCCTCCTTCTTTTCCCCCCCCACCCCCTCGCTTTGCACCAGACAAGTGCAAAGCTCCCCCACTCCCTCAGACCCTCGCCGTCGCCCGTGTCCCGCTTCCGGTCAGCCACATCGAAAGTCCAGAAGAACTTCCAGCTGGACGTCTCCACATTAATTCCCACCAGATGTGAAGCTGCTGCTGCTGCTGTGGCTGCTTCTGTTGCAGAAGGGAGAGGTCAGGACAATGCGGAGATCTCCAGCAGGCAGCAGCAGAGAGATCATAGCCCAAGTTCAGGAGGCATCTGCAAAGAGGGAGGCGGATGGTGGTGATGAAGCAATGCCTCCAGGGAGACTGGTAGCAACGGGGCAGATGTTAGCTGAAGTTCCCTCTTCCTTTGCTGTCAAGTCCCAGGAAGCTCCAGAACCAATCCAAGCCGGCAATTAAAAGTATGTCAAGATGGGTCCTTCAGGCAGTAGAGATTGCAAAATGATTCTTCCATGAACTTGTAAAAAGACAGAGAGGGAGGGAAAAGAGCAGAATGACAGAGAGAAAGGCAAGCCCACTACTTTTTACACCCCTGGGTGTTTTTCTCCACCCCCTGCAGCCACTGGACAATGTTAGGAGAAACAAGGGCTGGGTTCCCTAAGTTAGTGCCCTCACTCTCGCTCTCCCCTTTCCCCTGTTTTTACAAATCCTGGGATTATCCAGCTCAGGAAATGCTGGAAGGAAGTTAGCTGAGGAGGGGGCGGAGGATGGACTTTTTTGGCAGTGAAGAGAGAGAGAGAGAGAAGTGTAGGAGTGGGGGGAGAGGCAGAGAGTGAAGGGGGCTGTTCAGAGCAGGGAGAGGCGGGGACGTCCTGCCAACTAAAAGGTAACGGAACAGCCTGAAAGGAAATAATTCCACTCAGTCAGGCTGCAGCAGCTAGGAGCTCTGACGTTTCCTGTTCCACAAATGGTCAGCTCTGAAAAAGGCCTAGGGAGGGGCTAGAGGACCGGGGGGGGGGGAGAGAGAGCATAACTGGTTTCAATAAATGCCCAGCTCTACTTATTGGGTTGTTGCTGTTGTTGTTTTGCCACAGCACCACTCTCAACCCAAATGCATCTTACGTCATACTTGGGACAGAGTGCTCTTCTCTCTCCTGCGCTGTGTGCAAAAGGGGATCGGGCAAGCAAAAAGAGTTGTGACACAAGTAAAGAGAAAGGTAAATGCAGCAAGAATATTCTCTCTGTCCAGCGCCTCTCCCCAGCCCCCGCCCCCTGCAACACTCCTTCAGATCAGAAACCAGCCATCAATTACCTCACAGCCTGTCCCTCCGCAGTATGGATGCAGTGTAAAAAAATATATCATTTAGCAAGAAGCAATCTGCTACCCTCTAAAAAGTATGGATATTACTGCACAGCTTTCATCCTCACTTTTCTAAAGTGTGTTCAGCACCCAAACAATAATATTATATTGTTGCACACCAGCATAACCTCCGAGCGGTGCAAGATTCCAGGGGATTCCTGGTGCTTAACCAGGGTTTGTGTTGCCTCTGGGAACGAGGCACAGTAGAAACTGTGGTGTCTTTATGATATATGGTTTATTTACACATGAGCCTACGGCGGAGGGGTTCACAGCATCAACACCCCCAAAAGGTCTTATTTATTCCATAGCTGCAGCCTTGGATTCAAACAGAAACCAAACATTGCTCTGATTCTCTCTTCAGCTTGCTGCTTTTCAGCCAGCTCACATCACTGCTTACTCTCTGCTTTCAGCTCTGGCTTTTTCTGTTGAGGGAGGGGGCCCCACCTACAGCGGTACCTTGGTTCTCAAACTTAATCTGTTCCAGAAGTCCGTTCCAAAACCAAAGCGTTCCAAAACCAAGGCATACTTTCCCATAGAAGTAATGCAAAACAGATTAATTTAACATAAAACAGCAATTTAACATGAATTTTACTATCTAATGAGACCACTGATCCATAAAATGAAAGCAATAATCAATGTTCTGTGCTATAAAATAAATAAAACAGTATTGTAGATGATTAAAAAAAAATTTTAATCTTACCTGCACTGATGGTAGCCATTGTTTGGATGGGGGGCTTTTTATCCATTTCCACAGTCAGTAGCTGAACTGGGTTCCACACAGTCACAAAAAGAAATTAACTGAGAAAGCCTCAAAAACAAAAACACAAAATAAGTAGCAAAAACAAAGCGCCAAACTTAATCCATTTCAGAAGTCAAATGGACTTCTGAAATGTTCAAAAACCAAGGCACAGCTTCTGATTGGTGCAGGCGGCCCGGAACCAATAGCTGACAGCGCATCAGACGTCTGGCTTCTGAAAAACATTCGAAAACCGGAACGCTTACTTCCAGGTTTTCGGTGTTTAAGAACCAAGGCGTTTAAGTACCAAGGCGGTTGAGAACCAAGGTACCACTGTATTTGCCATCTCACGATGAGCCCCTTAATCGCCCATCACCTCACCAGGAAGCTAGCTTGACTATATCTAGGAATTAGAAGGCTTGATTATCTTATAACACTTGCTGGATCCAGGGATCAGAGACATCTGTCATACAGTTTAACACTCACACCCCAAACTCATAACAATGCATTTCTGTATTTTTCTTTTTTTAATTGAAGAATGCAGAAAAGCATTTCAATAGGTGGGGCCAAGCATCAGAGCCTTCATTTCATAGCTGTGGGCATGAAGGCAAAGAGTCCTATCTTACAAGCTGCATTGTTTACTACTAGTCCAGTTATTTTTCTATCCCTTCTTTGTTTATAAATTAAAACCAAGGCTGCTTACAGTGTTCAAACTACCAAGATGCCAAATGCTTGAAATGTTATCATTAAAACATCCAAACATTTTTTTAAAAAAATAAAAAAGTATAGAAGATACATGAACCATCTTCCTATTCATCTTTGCAATCTCCATGCTCACAGACAGGTATGACTCTAGAGATACATTTTCTTTTCCTGTTAATCATTCCTCAGAAGTCAGAGATAGGATGGCAGTAAGGCACTCTGCAAACTAAACATCTGGAACATAGAATTTTGGGGTTTCTGCCATTGCTACCATCTTCCCTGGGATTTTTTTTTAATTTTATTTTTTATTTTATTTTTGTGCAAAACATGTCAGAGTCTGGGTATTTTGAGCTTCTTAAGTCAACCATGTTGGGCAATCACATGAGTCCTCGCGGACCTTATGACATACAATGTCATCACTGATGGCTGTTTCACCAAAGATGGTGAAATAGCCTTCTAGTGGGAAGTCTCTCGTGTACTGTAACTGATGAGGAACAAACTTCAAAAGGGCCAGACGTCGGATTCAGACAAAAGAGCCCTAAGAAGCAGATATTGCTCTGAGCTTTTTCTTTTTTAAAAAAAGAAATAAATGATAGCAGCTAGACAGAGACTTGCTTTTGTAAGACAGCAAATAAATCTTACTTCCCACCATGGAGAGAGAGAGAGAGAGAGAGAGAGAGAGAGAGAGAGAGAGAGAGAGAGAGAGAGAGAGAGAGAGAGAATTGCTGCCTCTTGGCAAACTAAGAAACCACCAACCATACCCATGCAATGTTTTGCTGCACAGCTTCATTTGTATATACTAATTGTGTTCCCAGTTGTCCAAATGCTGGTCCTTACTTAGTTAAAACAGCATCACCAAAGGACAAGATGGAAGGGGAAATCTAAAGAGGGACACACAGAAACCAAAAGTAGCCCAATGGAGACTTTGTACATGCTCAGCAGCCACACGTAATGCTGATTACTTGGAATGAAGTATTTGTGAAAAGGGCAGAGAAGGATGGATGGCATTCTACAGCTGAACATTTCACCCCACTTGTTTGTACCTATATTGGGGTCCTTGCTTTGCTACCGCATGAAAAAAGACTAATAGCCATCTTAAAATTACAGGAGACAGGAGTTAGGTTTCATTGACAAACCGGGGGGAAGTGATGCAGAAAAGGGTAGTTCTTTTAAAGCGTTAAGTTTTCCAAAGTAAAGTGCGACAGTTAATAAGGCTCTATGGAAACGGATTGCTCATGTCTCCAAATTGCTAATTTGATATGGGTGTGTGCATGTAAAATCACTAAGGGCTTGCGGGGTTGGTGGGGGCCTGAAAAGGAATGTGCACCCACAGTGGTAAACACAATAAAGAACAAACAAACTCTTGTTGAATCGCATCACCATAACATTGGAATATAAGGCTATTCCACAAGGCTGGAGCCATCTTACGCGTTTGGAAATGGCATATATATAAAAAGCTGCTTTTCAGCCCAACAAGTGCTTTTACAAACTGGGTAGTATATAGTGCAATCATACACTATGACTGAGAGGCCATAGAATCCAACAGAGGGCAAGAAATATTAGGAAGTGAAATATAAAAGCTAAGAGCAAAATGGCACTTTAAACCTAGGGTTGTGGGTGCAACAACAGAATGTCTAGGTATGCTTTTTTATAACAAGAATACAAAGCTGAAAATGAATGAACGGCAGCTAAAATATTATGTTCATTTTTCACATGGTCTAGTCCTTCCCTTGCCCACCCCCCTAATATTCTTAAGAGGGTCTCTTCTGCAGTCTTCAGAGAGTAGCTGGAAGTGGGGAAGCAGAAAAAGGTCCTCCTTTCCTTCCACTCTGCAGTTTTAATCTGAAATCTTAGGTGCAGTGCTGCACCCAGAACTCTGAGTCTGCTTGCACTAATGAAATTCCCTGTCGCAAAATGCGCCTAGAACAATGGGAGTTTCGAACACTGAGTGTGAGATACACTGGAGACACTTGCCTTCTATATACCATTTTCTGGTTGTGTGTTTTTCCCCTCCCTTCCTGAGGTGAACAGAGCACACACAGAATGCAGTAGCTATTCTACAAGCAAAGCGGTGATGTTTTGCCACCTCTAGCCCCAGTGTATAGAACTAGAGTCGAAGATTGCTCTGTAAAACTACACTCATAAAACACTCATTAGGGAGCCATCCCTCTTGAATACAGCAGAACTTACTGTTGTGATGTTACTTGCAAGGTTTTGCAATTGTTGGCAATCAGCTGATCATTGGCACTTTGTGCCTTTGTCCACAACAGTTTCATTTCATGCCACATAGACAAAGGAAAACAGATCACTTGATATCACAGTGACATCAGGGGCTTGGCCCCGCCCACCTGCCAAACCAGATCATCAAGAGCTCCGAAAGCTGGTTTGTCAATCTATCAGCATAGTGGTCAAATACCTGACCTGAAAGGTCAAAGGGTTTGATCCAAATCAAGTTAGTCCCACTTGGTACCACTGAAATCAGTGTAAAATTACTCACAACTAATGTATGTCACACTAAAAACAATGGGACCTAAAGTACAATTAACTTGGCAAATGATGTCTGCTTCTGAATAAAGCAAACAATCACCAATATTGCCTCTGTTTTCAAGCCAGCCTAAGGTTCAATTTGTGGATAAGAAAGTATTTTGTTTTGTTTTCAGATGGCACAAAAAACCTTCAAGCCAGTTAAATAAGCATATCTCGGATGCCCTTCACATTCATAAACAGCTGAGAGTATGCCTATTTTTATCAGAAGGCTAAATTAATTCATGAATATCAAATGCTACGGGTCTTTCTGTATGGACCATGGAACTATCCACGACCCAGAATTTATTATTGTTATTGTTATTATGTATTTATTTATACCCCACCTTTTTTCCTGACAGAGAGTCAAGGAAGCTTACAGATAAAAATAAGAACAGCTAAAAACATAGGGAAAAACAATTAAACATTGACAGAATTAAAAGTGTATATACATTAAAAATATATTAACAACATACAAATAATTACAATAAAAAGAGCACGGTGCCAGTCACGGTGTATAAATAGTAAAAATATCATTATGGAATGGGACGCCCCTATTTTCATTGGAGAAATGTTGCATACTGTACTTTGAATGGATTGAAAGGCCTGCTCCTGCAAGGAGAAGTGAGCCTGCTTACACGTGTCACTTAAAAACAACTTCAACTGCCTCTGCTTTCATGCTTTTAAGACACAGTAACATTTTTTCATGAGGGTTATTAAAACTACAGTGGGCCACTGAGGAAGACTAAGGCAGCCGAAACATTAGACATGAGAGTGTGTTATGAAGGAAGTTACTCATATTGATTTGCCTTAGAGAGCTGTCCATGGCTGTGTTTGCTTTCCATGCAGCAATTTGTGTATATTTATTGTGGAGCGGCTTATAGGTAGCTCGTTTGCTTTTTAATTTTTGTTGTTAAAAGAACCTTTTTTAAATGGATTCGTAGGTGCTTGTACAATGTAGAGTTTTGCATTTGTTTAATACTGTTTATCCCTATTTGTTCCCTGTACTTTGAGGCCCTGATGATACACACAGGCCGGGTTCGCACACAACACTAAGCCGAACGATGGCTGAGCATGCGCAATCAATGCTTGGAATCATGGAGAAGAGATCACAGGTGAATCTGAATTTGACACTGAATTGCCCGTTTAGACATGAGCATTGGCTGAAATGGCTATGAAAAGCTGCATATAAAAGATGGGTGCGTTTCAGATCTTTCAAAAATCACAAGCTGCATTGAGACTAAAACTGGAAAGTTAAAAATAAAAAAGCTACAATCAGTCTGGTGATTTTCCCCAAAGGACTAATGCGGCTCCCTTACTGAAGCAAAGAGGGAACAATTGGGGTGAAAAGGAATTAACTGTAGTGGGAAGAACAGCCTTTATAAAGCCGTAAGAGGGGTGTTTAGAAACAGTTGTGCGTCTCTAAAATCTTTATTGTTGTGCTGCTTTGGAACATGAAAAGGGTCTGAGAATGCACATTTGGATTAAAATCACTGCACTTGTTATAAATTGTTTCTGGTTTTTAAAAATCCATCACGGCACGGTATAGATACTTGGACTGTGCAAAGCACACACCGCCCATTTAATTGAAACCTTAAGCATTTGCGTAAAGCTAGAGGCATAGGTGGAATTAATCAACAACACAGAGAAAATACAAGCAATTCCTTAAGTGAGAGACAGTGTGGCATATTAGCTCAAGCAGAGGTAGCCCTTCAGCTGCTGCTGAACTACAATACTGGTGATGTTCCCTGAAGCCGATGGGAGTTGGTGGCCAGCAACATCTGGCTGCCCCTCAGCTAGAGACTTGGGCTTGATTGTGGAAAACACAGGCTTCAGTCCCCTCTCAGTATCTGTCAAGGATGCTCTCCAGCCAAAGGAATGCACACGGCAGACAGTTGCTTAGACTAAGCATTAAGAGGATCTTTAGAATCTTATTTGTAAACCACTGAGAGGGTTTCTGACAGGTAGCTTCACCCCTCAGAGAGTTACAAGGCCCAGCAACCCTTGACAAGCTACAGTAACCAGAATTCTTTGGAACGGGGGAATGTGTTTAGAATGTGCTTTAAATGTACGGTGTGTACACAGTATGGTCCCTTCACTGGTGTGGGGTTGGGCTAGAAGATGGCCGTATATGTCATATCCTCCACCATGAGCATCCTGTAAAAAAGACGTTGACAGGCCCACTCGCCATTGAACCCAATGTGTTTTGGCTATGCGATTTTGGCTTTAGGTGAGGTCCATTTGTAAGTTGCGGAGTTACTGAAGATAAGTCATTCTGTTGTCTTTTGTGCGCAACAAATATTCCCCCAAGCCCAAATATTCCTTTAGTTTGTAGGAAGTACAGTTGCCTGGGTGTAGGAGGCGTTTTAGAACCCACAGACAATGCCGATTTTAATTTACTCACATGTGTCATCCTGTGGTAGAAGCTGTGATGTGTTTCGGGAGTTGACAGGAAACTGAACAAGGTGTGTAGGGGTGTGTGAGTGTGTATAGGCGGAAAAGAAAGTTGGGGGCGAAGTTGAAAGGGGGAGGTCATATGGAAGGGTCTAACAATGAACTGTGTGTGTGACAGGAAAACAATCCTCGCAGCAGAGCTATATTTAGGGGAGTTCTCTCTTCTTTTTCCTGTAGCCTGGCCCCTCCCACTTCTTTTCCTCAGCCTGGGAGGTAGGTGAAGACTTAACAAGTCATAGATGGATATGAGTAAAGATCAAATGCATCATGCTGTAAAGGAAAAACAACAGGGGAAAGGAGGATGATGCTTCCCCGAAATAGGTTTGGGAGAGTGCCTTCCCTCGGCTCCAGAGGGGAAAGGCAGATGCCAAATTTTGCTCAGTTTTGTTCGAAACAGATCATCAGGCCCGCTTCCCTGTAGATACCTAGGTTGGCAGATTGGCTTATTGGGTCAGACTGCTGCAATTATTAGGTAGCTTGATGCCAAGTTGTGCTCCTATGATAAATCCCATTTCACTCCAAACTGCAGCACTGCAGCCCATAGTCTTGGCTTCTACCTAGCAAGTTACTGATCCAAAGCCTCCAACATTTCTCTGATGAAAATAAGGATGTCTCATTCCATAATGATAATTTTGCTATTTCTACCCCACATATCTTACTGGGTAGTCCCAGCCACTCTGGGCAGCTTCCAACATATATAAAAATAATAATCAAACATTTAAATAAACTTCTCTATACAGAATTGCCTTCAGACAGCTCTATAACCTCCAACATTTCTCTAATGAAAATAGGGACATACTAAGGAAAAGTGGGACATTCCAGGATCAAATCAGAAACTGGGATTCTCTAAATCAGGGACATCCCTGGAAAATAGGGACACTTGGAGGGTTTGGAACTGTGAAGAGTAAGCTACACAGAGGTGGCCATCATGGTGCCCTCTGCTTGGGGCTGGACTACAATTCCCAACATCCTTTGCAATTGGCCATGCTGGCTAAGGCTGATGGGAGTTTTACTTTAGAAACATCTGGAGGGCACCATGTTGGCTACCTTGAGGCTCCACATAAGATGACTATCTGTTTCTCCTTCCTGGCTGAGGCCCCTCCCTTTCCTATCAAAGCCCAGGTGCTCAGTAACAGGAAGGGATATCTCTCTCTGCATTCAAAGTGCATTCATGTCTTCTCCAGCTGAAACCACTTTCCTGTTTCCCAGAATGATATCAAGTTTGGGGTGAAACCCTCCAGCTGATTTCTTGCACACAAGCAGAGCTGAAGCACTCCCTTTTTTTGTGGGGAATGTCACCACAATAAACTGCTTGGATCATGACAAAACAAAATAAATCCACAAGCAGGGCTAATTGTGCCTCAGTTTGGCCGCACAGTAAGTTTTTGAGAGACCTAGAACAGGTTTGCCAGCCCTGGGTGGATCATTTCACTCTTCTTCCTGCCTTGCTCATCATACAAAATATTAGCCCTTCCCCCTACATCACAACAGGGCTGTAGTTCAGTGGTAGAGAACATACTTTGCATACCATGAAACCCCAAGGTTCAATCCCAGTGTAACACATCCCTATTCCAGCTAAACTGGCCTAAGCCTGAGCCTTTAAAACAGAGCTTGATTTGAACTACCCTTTCAGCCAGTGCAACTTCTGCGGAGTTGCTAGATCATGTGACTGAGCTGAGCAGATTTTGGAATGAGTAAGTCCCACTCTTGCCATGCCCCCTTTTTGGGGACTGAATGGAGGACTTACACCAGTGTCTTTATGGCTGAGATGGCATTTCCACAAAAGAGTGCAAAAAAACCAACAACAGTTGGGCAGATCCACACCACACCTTTAAAGAATACCCAATGCACATATAAATCACATGGCATGCCCCCAAAGAATCCTGGGAACTGTAGTTTGTTAAGAATACTGGGGGTTGCAGATCTGTGAGTGGGAAACAACAGTTCCCAGGATTCTTCGGGGGTAAGGTATGTGCTTTCAATGTGCACTGGGCGGTACATTAAATGTGTGGTGTGGATCTACCCTCTACATCATGTGTTGCTCTTGTGTTGCTTCACGGTCAACCTCTACAAGATAGCTGGGCTGGGTTTGCAGCTGTTTTGGACTCTGCTTGAGCTTCCTTTTAGAAAAAAGCAGTGGGGTTTTATCTGTGGAGGAAGCTGCAGTCGAGAAGCTTGGCTCCCTGACGCTGCCTCTCTATTTTTAGTCCTCGTATGTGCCCACCCAATGCTGTTCCCCTTGTTTGTTTCCTACCAAACAATGAGACCTGAAAGAATTGCTTGGAAAACAGCCAGCCTTGATGGCGGAGCTGTCAGCTGCCAAACCTCGGACAGCTTTCTGCAACCCCCAAGGTAGTATGAAATAGGATTGAAATGTTAAGTATGCTCTTCTGTTCCACTTGGAACAGTTTTCAGACCATAATGGCTTTGTCTGATTTTATAACTGTATGCTTGGGACTTCATGGGGGCAAGACCACTGACAGAACTTCCACAGCGCTTCATGTCCCCTCAAACACACGTGTTTTTCTGTGGAAGATGCTCACTCAGGCCATTTGAAACTCTCATCTTGGAAATACTGCTGAAGAAGAATCGGTACAGAAACAGCGGGCAGTCGTTATGAATTCCCTCCACACACAAAAAATAATAATAATTGAGAGTCTTCCCCTTCTTTTAATCTGTTCTAGAATACCACATTTAGGAGCACGAAAGAAGTCTGCAAGTCTGACTCTCTTCTTCAGTACACCCAAGAATCATGTCTATGTCTGTGGCAGACCTCAAGTTCAGTGCTGTTATGAATAGCTGCTTTTCAATGCCCAGCTAAGCACTGTGGAGACACTGCACACTTTTTTCTGTGCCAGAGTGTCTCCTCACCTACTCCTGATTCAATACTTCCAGTGTCTGAACTATTCTTGTTTTAATATACATTTTTATTAGTTTTTACATATATCTTCCAAACAGAACATATCATCTCATCTCATCTTATACAACATTCTGGCTATTTTAGCTTGAGACTTCCATCAACCGCGTCTAATGATTTTCAAACCTCATCTCTTAATCTTACATTTATTATCCTATTACTTTTAATAATCCACAACTTAAAATCCATTCTCATAAATCTTTTCTGCAATATTTCATATAGTTCTCCTTACGAAACTTCTTGTAGTCCTACAAGTGTAGTCAGTTGGTTACAATTGTCTTTCAGATAACTCATATATTTACTCCAATCTTTCAAGAATTTCTGGTCCCACTGGTTTCGAATTCTCCCTGTCATCTTATCCAAATCTGCGTAGTCCATCAATAGTTCTTCCTGCTTCCATTTCTGTGCTAATAATACTCTTGCTGCAGCCAGTGCCTGAACTTTTCAAACTGTCCTTGAGTCTCCAGAGAAAATGTATAGAGTACAATACTGACGACTTACACAAACACAAAACACCCCTCAATCCCCCCCCCAAAAAAAAACCCTGGGAGAAAAGCAAACATCTTAACAAAACACTCATACACATGAGAAATCAGGTGATAAAAATAAGTCATAATTGGCTCCTGACATCCTAAGGCTGAGGAGGGATGGGGGACAGGACAAAATAGGTTTGTTATTTTTCCCTAGCTTCAGTTCTGAGTTGTCTTGTTGCTTTTGTGGATATTATTTTAGAGCAAAGTAAAGAAAACATGATAGAGACAGACAGGAAGCTGCCTCATATCATGCCATATATGAACTGACCAGGACTCTGAGACCAAGAGGAGATTTTATAGCCATCTTCAAATACCTCAAGGCTGTCACATGGAAGATGGAGCAAGCTTGTTTTCTCCTGCTGCGGAGGGAAGGGCTTATTTCATACTGATATCTGCAGGGTTTCTATTAACTAACATGGTTAACTTTATATACAGAATGTGATGGATCTGACCCGGCTGAGTTTTGTCCATATCAGACCTCTTCCACTGAGTGCCCGCTTATGTCTGAGTCACTCGCGTATTGCGAAGCCAACTAATTTTATAAAAACCAGCTAAATATATATATATATGGTGTAATATGTATATTAAATGTATAATACATATTAAAAGTCACACCCCAGGCACTGCTTTATTTCAGCTTCATAAGTAAATAAGTATTCATGCACAGGTATTTTTATACAGTCATATGCATTATTCTATGTATCTATTTATGTGCTGGCTACTTTAGAAAACCTGGAATTGGATGTGCGTAAAATATACATATAATAAGAATTATTCAGAGTTGGGAAGTCCTGTGGGTGGCACTGCGATCTAAACCACAGAGCCTAGGGCTTGCCAATCAGAAGGTCGGCAGTTCGAATCCCCGCGACGGGGTGAGTTCCCGTTGTTCGGTCCCTGCTCCTGCCAATCTAGCAGTTTGAAAGCACGTCAAAGTGCGAGTAGATAAATAGGTACCACTCCGGCAGGAAGGTAAATGGTGTTTCCGTTCGCTGCTCTGGTTCGCCAGAAGCAGCTTAGTCCTGCTGGCCACATGACCCAGAAGCTGTACGCTGGCTCCCTCGGCCAGTAAAGTGAGATGAGCGCCGCAACCCCAGAGTCATTCACGACTGAACCTAATGGTCAGGGGTCCCTTTACCTTTGCATCTTATATTGTTTTGTTTGCATTTCTTTTGCCCAAGTTTGTCTACCTTCTGCTTATTTGGGCAACACATCAGAAACTTACTTTTCTTGCCTCTGCCAATTAACCATGCTGGCATCCTCCTGCCTCTCCCTTCCCTGATGTGTGAGATCTCTGCAATAATTGCACTAGTGTACACTGAACATGACAGGGCCTTCTCAGTAGTAGCTCTTTATTTATGAAATGCCCTCCCTGCTGAGGTGCATCTGACTTTCTCATTATGGATATTCAGGAGGAATTTAAAAACAGTCCTGTTCACCAAGGTATTGGATTGCTGAAATATACTTTGACATTATTGGCTATGAGGATATGTGACTGTCTTAAAATGTTTTTAGACATCTTTAATATTTTTAAATCTTAAAAAATATATATATTATTGTATCATGCTGTTGTCAGCCACCCTGTGCTTCTTTGGGAAGGAGAGCAAGATGGAAATTTGATTGATTAATTAATAAATAACAAATAAAACGACAAGCAAGATTGCAGTATTAGTTCCATACTTTATCGCTCTCTTTCTGCTTCCGAAAAGTCCAGAAAAAAGTTGAATTAATGTGTTGATTCACCAATATTGGCATCCTTCTGCTACTGATTATTTGGAATGTGTTTGTATATGATTTTCCTTGTGCTTTTTATTTGAAATTACTCACAGGAGCATTTTTTTTCTGTATGTGTGTGTGTGTGTGCGTGCGTGGGACTGCTGAATGCTGGCCATTTCCTGTTTAAGCTGGCCTCCAGTTAGATTTAACTGGTTGTTTTTTTCTCGATGAATGTACCCTTGTGTGTAACACTATTAGCTGGTTTCTATAAATCCTCTCAGCATTTAGAAATTCTCTCTCTGAGAAAGTTTGCACTGGCACATTTTTGAGCAGTTGAATATCCGCAGATGACGGCAGTTACCAATTCTAAATGGATCGCTGTTGAAGTAATTCAGAGGCACATCCACCCTCCCCATGTCTACTATTATATTTATCAATTCAAATATATCACATCTTTTGACTTCCAAAGCCCTCAAGGCAGTTTTGAAACTAATTCATTTAAAGCCTAGTAAAAAGTTAAAACCAATACAAAAAGCAAAAAGAAAGAGAGAGACCTTAAAACACAATACCAAAAAAACACACACCTAAGGTTGTAAATGATAAAGCCAGATGTTAAAAACAAATAAATGTTAAATAAATATTTATTTAAATACAGTTTGAAATATAAAAGACCGGGACAGTTTTCTCCTGGCCCTCTAGATACCCAAGTCCTGGGCCATTTGGGGTTGTAAAAGTCAAAGCTAACCTACTAATGCAGGACAGCAAGCCTCTTAACATTGATTTTCTTAAAATTCCCTTCTGTTTTCCCTTTGTTTATTATATCCTACTCTTCATTCAGTTTTAAAAATAAAATAAAATTGGAGTTAGGAATGAGTTTGTGACAAGTGCAAGGGATTCTTCTCTCCTTCTTGTCTCCTTGAAATCTGATGGGAGGGTGTTCCACAGGGCAGGTGCCACTACCAAGAAGGCCCTCTGCCTGGTTCCCTGTAACTTTACTTCTTGCAGTGAGGGAACTGCCAGAAGACCCTCATCGCTGGATCTCACTGTCCAGGCTGAATGAGGGAGTGGAGATGCTCTTTAAGGTATCCTAATTATTATTATTATTATTAGTATTATTCTCAGCAGTGCCTACAGTTTAATAGATGAGACAGGATGAAAAGAGAGATGAGGGACAATGTGTGTAGTGGAATGTAAGAGAAGCAGGTGTTTCCTAAGCAACCATTGAGTAAGTCATATTTTCTTGCAGCTTTGTGGACAAGCATCTGGATCCCCCAATAACCAAGCAAAAGCTGTGTTGTTGTGCTTTTTCTTTTCTTCACAAAAAGGTGCCCTTTGCAGATGCAAAGGCCACTTGCATCAGTTGTAAGCAGCAACTTCCATAGCCCATCCAGTCTCCTTTCAGGTATCCGTTTCATCCTGTATTTTATGCACTGTGATGAGCCTGTGCTGGGCTCATCCACACCACATTTTGTCCACACGATAGCACAATATGACACTTGGTGAGAATGCAGTCTTGCTGCTTACTGCCACTCTCGCCATTTAGTGCTGACAGTGTGAAGGATTTTGTACATAATACAAAAGTGGCAGGACCCTAACCTGAGGAGATTGTTGTAATTGAAGTAGGACAGACAGGACAAAGGTCAAGCAGGGGACAGGGTATGAAAAGAAGTAGCTACTGCTAGAATATGAGCAAGGAAGGTCACAGTTGGACTACGTCTCCCAAGTGCTTCTTTCAGACCTCACTGAGGTCACATTCACACCATCCATACACTTAAAGCACCAACCCTAACACTTGAGCAGGCATGAAGAATATGGGGAACTGTAGTTTGTTAGGTGTGCTAGCCTCACAGAGTTCCCAGCACCCTTCACAAACTACAGTTCCCAGTGTTTTCCCTATAGAGTGCTTCAAATGTATGGAGGTGACATTAACTTGTTACAAAACTGCAACCATTGGGTTATGAGAGTCATCAGTGTCTTCTTTTACCACCTGCACATACACAATTTGGCACACCTAAAGCATGTGCACATATAGGGCTCTTCCGGATGACCTGTTGGTTTATTTTTATTTTTATTATTATTATTATTAATGAGCACGCATCTGGGTTTCTTTTCACTAAGTTTGCATGCAGTTATATGGCATCAAGCAATTGTTATTCCACATGGTCTAGTGCAGGCACATCCAACAGGTAGATCATGATCTACTGGTAGATCACTGGACGTCTGTGGTAGATCACTCTCTCCCCCCAAAGAAGCTCAACAAGTTTGGTTCGCCTTTTTTGCCCTGCACCCCCAAAAAGGGGGTAGATCACTGCCAGTCTTCCTGTTTTTGGGGTTCTCCCTGTTCTCCCTGTTTTGGGGTTCTCCAAGTTCTCCCTGTTCCATCTTCACTCTCAAACTGCCCTACAACACGTGAATGCCAGCAACATGTGAATGGGGAGAAGGTGTACTTAAGTCACACAGCCTGATGCCAGCTTTTTATTAAATTACGGTAATTGCCTGGTGCAATTAATTGATATTGTTTTTAAATTATTTGCCTCATGCTCAATCTGCAAAGGAACCACCACTGAATCCTTGATAAGTACTTGTGTTCAGACACTTAGTAAAGACTCAAAGAACTGTAGAGTTGGAAGGGATCCTGAGGATCATCTAGTCAAACCCTTTGCGATGCAGAAATATGCAGCTGTCTCAAATGGGGATCAAACCTGCAACCTTGGCGTTATCAGCGCCACAGTCTAACCAACTGAGCTATCTAGGCATTCAATAGTATAATATATAATTATAATATAATGACAATAATAAATGCCACAAATCTGTTCCCTGTCATTGTCTATTTTTTAAAGTCTCTCTCTCCAAACTCCACTTAGCTTGGAAATTCTCTCAAAACTTAATTATGAGGTGCAAATCTTTTTAATATGCTCCCAGGATCCGCGTGTTTCCAGTGCTTGCGGGAGCAGCTGACGTTCTGTGTGCTCGTTCTGTCCAACAACTCTGGGCTGCAGACTCTACAATGTCCCCTGCCTCTTATTTTGCTGGAGTAGTGAAGGGAATTTAACTGGAGGCATCAACAGAACTGACTGCAGACAGTAATTGAGGAATGGCTGGCTGGGGTGAGCAGGGGCATCATTAAATTATTATTATTTTTTTGTAGCCTGCACAGAAATGGCACTGGCAGCCATAACTAAAGCCACTTGACCATGTCAAACACTTTCTGCTGGGAGAATATAATGGAATCACCCCTTTCACTGAAAGGGCAACTACAGAAGCAGGAAGATACCTCCTAAGATGCTCTTTGAGGGAGGCTGGGAAACTGGGGCAGAGGTTGACATCTAGTGGTAACAAGCTCTGTAGGGATTGCGCATGGAGCCTGGGAAATTAGCCACAGAAGATGCTGTGAAACAAACCCTGTGCTACAGCTGTAGACAAATACCCTTTCAAAATTCCCCACTTTATTTGTGGACAGAGAAATTGGGGGATCTACGTATTTCACGAGATTTCTTCAAAGAGAGGAGAAATTCTCCATCCGTTTCCATTGGGTTGGGTCCACCAGCAGCAGAGGGAGTAGCACAGCTCCTTTCAGGTGGTCCATGGATTTGTTGTTGAAAACAGAAGGCTGCATATCAACTGCATTAAATATGCTCTTTGGTTGTATTTCTTCTTCTTCTTTTAGTTCTTACACTGCTGTCTTTTATCATATTGCACTACCGTTTGAATTCTGCAGAATGCAAACTGCAATACAATGAAATAACATTTGAAAAATAAACAAAAGAAGCAATTAAATACAACTGCAATCATCCACCACCCAGCACAGAACATTTACAAGTGGTCTGTCAGGACCCTCAACAACTTTAAAGCGCGCCATGAAGGGAAAACTCTAGGGACCACTGCTCTGGAGCAAACCTTCTTATGGGGCATTGTGGCAAGGTGGGGGGAAGAACAACAACTACACTACCAAAAAAAAAAGATGAATAATACACTGAGGAAATTCTGCAAAGCAATCTTCTTCTATGAGCAGTGGGGAGGGGAAGAAAATTTCAGAAATCTTCCCAAAAAAAAATGAATTATGATAAATTTCAGAGAGTCACCATGAACTGGGCCTACCTGCTTTGAACATGAAACAGTTCAGAAACATGGATGAAACCGGCTGAGGCAGTTCCTTCTCAGAACACAATGTTGTTATGGACAGATTGCCTCAGGGCTTGCTGTGAGCTGGGCTGGTTTATTATGCAAGAAGTTCCCCTCTTTTTAGTTTCCCTTAAGGCTTTGGGTGGCCTGGAGATCACTGGGAAGCAACCAGTAGTCAGAGTTGGTCACAGCAAGAAACACTTCTGGAATGCACCTGTGGGTGGGTGGAGGTTCGTTTTGTCTGGTCTGCCAAACTTGCTAAGAAATTTCCGGAGAAAAGCAATGTGTGAATGCAAAGGTTAGCTCCATACCCTCCAACATTTCTCCAATGAAAATAAGGACGTCCTAAGGAAAAGTGGGACATTCTGGGATCTTATTAGAAACCAGGACGGCTTCTCTAAATCAGGGACGTCCCTGGAAAATAGGGACACTTGGAGGGTCTGTGGTTGTGCTTGCTTTACTCGCCAACTCCATCTACCTCCCAACAACCACCCCTTGCCCTTTACACCTTGCAGAAATCCCCCTCCCCCGGAGCCCACCCAAAAAACCCTCCCACTCCTCTTAGACCTCACTAAAGCATCACCACTCACCTGCCTGCTTGCCTGGCTCACATAGCTGGCCTCTCACTCTCTTGGTCTGTCCGCTTACTTGGGCCACCTGCCCACCTACCCACAAGTCCTCCTACCTGTTTGCTTCCATCTCTGGTTCCCTTCTCTCACACTCCAACAGGGGCAGAGGAAGGGGGGTGCGGTGGGTGCAGGCCACCCCAGGTGTCACCGCTGAGGGGGATGACAAAATGCCAATCAGCACTCACCGTGGGGCCTGCAGCACGCCTGCACTGACTGTCAAAATTGGCTCTAAACATGTGATCTGTTTTCCTAATGACTAGGGAGTTTGCTTTTGGAGTTTTGACAGTGTTTGTCCCAGGCTGAAAATTTGAGGGGTTCCATGCCAGATTTAGATGCTAACTAGTTTGAGACAATGAACTGAATTTTTTTTGTCATCCATCTGGTGAAGAAATATGTTAGAGGCACAATTGTCACTGGAGAAATTGACCGTTAACAAAACTAAACAATAGCAATACCGTTAGAACGTGTAGCTAGGCTTGTTGTTTAAAACGAATAGGAGACAGGAAAAAAATGTTTTGATATTTTGAAAAGGACTCATAATCTGCAAATATTTGATCAGTTCATTACTTCTAAATGTATTATAATGGACTACTGGTTAAATTTTAAACACAGCTTTTCTAGCATACATGTTTATAATTCATGTGATGCATTCATGAATTTGTGATATGTTATTTGGTATTCATGAAGTTTGGGTTATGAACCTTTGTTTAAATAACCTGTGGCTTGCCCAGGCTGCACTCAATACCTTCAAATAATTCAATTTTGTGTGTACGTGTCCATTAAAGACAAAAGGTTCGCTTTGATTTTATTAAAGTGGGAGAATCAAATTAAGTGCAGTCAGAGTCACTGACATTTAGTTAAACAGTCTTGAGTTTGCCAAAGTGAATTAATTGAAGTCAGAGTTCTAAAAGGACATACTTTTGAACTCAAAAATATATTAAAGACAATGAAGTCTCATGTTTGATTTGCAAATGTTCAAAACACCCTCCCCACCCCCCGATATGCTAGGAGTCCAACTCATGAACTCTGTAACAGGAGCACACTAGAACTGCCTTTGGTGATTTGCTGATCAGGTAACTTCACCCAAAACAATCACCTTAGAATTGTTCTCCTTCGCCAGCTTTGTAAAAGGCAGCAGCTGGGTGAAAACTAGCTGAACCATATTGTTGCAGACACAATAGGCTATGGAGAGATAAATCAAATTATAGCTTCTGTTGAGAAATTTCTGCTTTGGCCCTGACCTTCTCTCCACTGCTTGATTTCGAAATAAGCTCAGTTAGGATGAAAACAAATGTAATTTTTTTTTACAGAGCAAGGTAGTTTGATAGTGATGCTAGTGGCATTGTACTACAAAAAAACACATACTGTTTCTGCTGTACAATAGAAAATGCCGGCTCTGCATTCTTTAACATGGTTCACTATGAATAGGAGAAAATCAAACCAGGGCAAGCACTTATTGGCCAATGTCTGTAACATTATCAACAATCTCAATACAGGAAGTGCCCTGATCTTGTGTTTAAAACTTTTTCTTTCTTTTTTGCCCAGCTGCAATATCAGCGAAATGCAAGATCAAAGTAGTGTGGGGCTTCATTTGGCAATATGTTATCTTCCCAAGTGTGGACTTTTGCACAGGATTCCCCACATCTGATGTGACCCCAACCAATAGAATGTGTTAAAAAGGTAAAAGTAAAGGACCCCTGGTTGGGTAAGTCCAGGCAAAGGTAACTATGGGGTTGCGGCACTCATCTCGCTTTCAGGCCGAGGGAGCCGGCATTCATCCGCAGACAGCTTTCCGGGTCATGTGGCCAGCATGACTAAACCGCTTCTGGTGCAACAGAAAACCGTGACAGAAACCAGAGCGCATTGAAATGCCGTTTACCTTCCTGTCACAGCTGTACCTATTTATCTACTTGCACAGGCGTGCTTTCGAACTGCTAGGTTGGCAGGAACTGTGATAGAGCAACGGGAGCTCACCCTGTCACATGGATTTGAACATTCCCATCAGCAAGCCCAAGAGGCTCAGTGGTTTAGACCAAGAGAATGTGTGTAGATGACTTGTATATAAAAATGGGCTCTAAACATGTGATCTGTACTGCAGCTGATACTGTTCCCCAGGCAGCAATAATGAGGTAGCATTATTGGGGAAACATCACAGAACAGAAGACACCCTCAAAAAAGCAAAGCAGCAGCTTGGAGGGAACCCCAGGATCTTCACTGCCAGTGACAGCAATCTTGACTAGAAAACAGAGTGGTGGGAAGCTTTTTGCTTATTTTAGTTGAATCTCCTTGCTTTTTCCTTGAACCTTAAATAAAATTAGATGGCAACCTTGCTATATGTACCTATATAATTTATTTAAATACTCCTGCTCCCTCTTACCTATCCTTACAACAATCTTGTAAGATAGGCTAAACTGAGAGATAATTTACTAGCCCAGGGTCACCCAATGAACTTCAGGGTCAAGTGTGAATTATCCTCAAGTCTCCCAAATCCTAGTGCAACACTCCAACCACTACCACACTGGTACTTTTTTTAAAAAAAAGAAAGAAAGAAAAGAAAATGTGGCTTATAATAAAAGATTGTGGTTTGGTTAGTGTCTTTTCAATGACATGAAAGTAATCCCTCTTAAGCGCAGCAGTAGTAGGATGCAGGGCATGTCTTTTAATATGCAAGGGAATATTTTCTCTCCATGAGATCCCATCTGTAAAATTATCATCACAGAGTTATTGTGGGAATCAGTAAGATGAGGACTGGGGTGGGTGGGCATTGTATTGCTTCTGGGCCTTTTGACCAAGTGCACATGAGCTTTGCAATGCTAGGATTTGCTGCATAAGAAGATGGGCACTTAAGATGGACTGCCACAGCACACACTATATGATGTGCCAACTCAGGTGTTCAAACATGGGATTAAAAAGTGCCTCGGAGATTTAAAAGAGCAATTCTGAGTGGCCCGCAGGTCCACCAGGATGCTGTCCTGGTTTTCTAATACACAAAATAATACACAGAATAAATTTGAAAGGCCGGTGCAAAAAGCTTCCAATGTAAAATTGGAAACTCCCTACCCAGGCCATGGGATGAGTCACCCTGCTTTACTCAGTCTCTGTGTGTCAGCGCTGCACATAGTTGTCTGGGGTGAACCAGGACCTGTGAGCCAAGAGCCATGGGACTAGTCAATAGTCAGGACTCCTGGGTCCTGGCACAGTGTACCCATTCCTAACCTGTACTCCATGCTCGGGTTGCTACACAGAGCAGCGACTTTCCCCCCTGGTACCCCTGCTATTGTCCATTTGAAAACAGCCAGCTTTTTCTTCATCCTCTTTCCTTTTGTGAAACGAAAGCTTTTTCTGCCATGGAGCTAAGCACAAAGATTTACTTGTCACATTTATCTGTGTTAGCTACAGGAGCAAGGGCAGTCAAAAGGAGCTTACGTATCCAGAAGGAGACTCAGTCCGGGGCTTTCCCCCATCTTTGATTATGTGTCTATGGAAGACAATATTGAATCGGACATCTGCTTCAGAATCTGATTTCCTTCTCCTTAGTAGGTTCCCTCTATCAAATTACTGTGCTTTCAAAAGGCTCCATCTTTCTCTAACTGGGTCACTGGAAACCTGCAGCTCTCCTTCATGGTCCTCAGCCCTGGGTTGTGCACTGCTGCTGCCTTTCGCTTCCGCAGGCAAGTTCCTCCTCCTCTCGCCCCACTCCTTGAGAGGAAAAATCCAACCATCTGCTCAAAGTCAAATGTCAAGCTCAGGGCGGGGGTGAAAATGCAAGCCAAATGACAAAGGAAAGGAAATGCTTGGGCATTTATTGAGTTGCCCCAAGACAGGATTCAGGCTGGTAGTTATTAAACGACAAGGTGAATCTACTCTGCAGCAGCAACTGGGTTTGGGTTATGTTAACGAAGGGACAAATATTTTCAGATACCAGGAAATTGACCGTGAAGAGTTTCCTGTTTTTAAAATACAAGAAATGGAAAATACAATGAAATGGAAATCTTCTTCTTTGGTGATCACTCGTAGCTGAGTAAGATTGTCTTCCATAAACATGGTGTGGCGATCACACAGGGTCCCCGGACATTTAACGGTCTATTGATCCCTGTGCCACCACTGTGCTCGCTTCCCTGCTGCCACCAACCAGTTACTCTCTGGTAAAACACTGAGTCCAGACGGTTGTTAAAAGTGAACCAAAAAAACCAAGTTTATTTTACAAACATTAACAAGTTTATTGTTTCTCCGATAATATTCCTGTCAGTACCTTAACTTTAGTTTCTTTAACGGCCTATACCTTCCTAATACCTTCTGACTACTTATCTCAACTGTTTGACTGACTCCTCTTAACAAATTCTCTCACTCTCTCACACCAGACTAGCCCAACCCACAGACTTATCTTATCTGTCTTTTCTAACTCCAGACTGTCTTCTCAACCACCCTAGCTCTAACTCTCTCCTCAAAAACCCCCACCTCTGTGCTTAAACCTTATACACAGTTAACTCTGCCCCCTGTGTTCCCATTGGTTAGTCATTTTACAATTAGTTAACCCTTTCCCTATGAACACAGTATGATGTCACACACCTTGGAGGGCCGACGCCACACACGGTTTTAACAGTAAGTCCGTAAGTGACTGTGGAAGCCAATTCTGGATCCACACGTCCTTCTGCAGTGGGGACATTGGTTTCCAGGCAAATCACGGTGTGGATTTGCCAAGCGTGCCTTCCTCTTAGCATGTTTCTCCCTTGCGTCCTGAGTTTGAGTGTCTTCAAAGCCCATGACACCTTTGGTAAAGGCTGTTCTCCAATCAGAGCTCTTGCAGGCCAGTGTTTCCCAACACTCTGCAGAAGGGGCAAGCCAGCCAGCCTTGTAGCAGTAGCATAGGCACTGACTACAGTATGTGGGGCCTTGGGTGCCTGAGCACCCAAAAATTTTAAATGAAGGGGCCAGGTTCCCCCAAGGTTCCACTCTGTAGACACGCCCTGGGAAATGGAAATGTGCAGAACTGAACTTACAATGGGGAAAATGAGAAACTGGGATTAACTGAAATGCACTGGTTCATCCATCCCAACTCACATGTCCTTTGAAATGAAAGGTGATGGAGACAGCAGCCACGTCCCCCTTCACTGTGTAAGGCTAGACCACACTGAACTGGGGCAGAGATGGTAAGAAAGGATGGCAGAGAAAGAGGCAGCATGTGTTATAGAGAGGGAGAGGGAGAGAGGAAACCTCCCATGCCATAAGATCTACAGCAGCATTTCACAAACTCTCCTTACCACCACCACTTGAAAATTACTGAGGGTCCTGGTCAACCACTTATAATTGTTTTTGTGTTTGTATTCACTGGGCAACACCTCGGCTGGGAGCTTGTCATCATTTTAATCCATTTCAGTGCTTCTGATATTACAATTTCACATGGTAGTTTTGTACATAAGAAAATGCAAACCCAAAAAAAACCACGACAACCCCAAATATAGCTGCTTTATTTAAATGCTTGAAAATAAAGTCCTATTTTCTTCAGGAAAATTCAAAAGACTTAAGATGCTTTTAAAAGTCTTTAAAGATAGGATTCTTTATATGAATCATTTCAAAGCCGATTTTCATAATTTTAATGTGATTGGTAGTTGAGCTTTTTAAATATGTAAAATATAAGACCAAATCTTCGGAGAGAACCCTACGAAGACCGGTTTTAAAATGATTAATTCTTATTAGAAGTTAATGACATGAACTACAGAAAAGTAGAGTTCAATTTCATCTGCTTGGCAGGGGGCTACATCTTTGCTCTTTGGATTTCCTTCTAACTCCCAAGTAGCGGCCAGTGCTGGTGGAAGTCTACCCAAATCCCAGTGCAAGATGCTGAAATTTCAGGTGTCTCTGCTGTCCTTTCTTAACAACATTAAAACCATCCATTCATAGTATTTCACTGCCAGTAGAGCAACATGAACACAAGGCACCATAGCACCATCAGTCATGTGCTACGCTGTGGTTATAACAGGACAGTTTTTTATATTAGCATAAGCATAAAGTAAGGATGGGGAGATACTGAAAGACATGTTGAGGTTTCTTCTTAATTCTTAGTTGTGTTTGGTTTTCAGTTGAATACGGGTTTTCACAATACAAGTTTTCACAATGTATTGGAGGGGGGTGCCTCCGGGGAAATTTAAATAATAAAAATATGTTTTAAAGGATATGTTCTGGAAGAGATGCTGAAAGATAGATTTGTGTGTGGTGTTATTTGAGGTTATTAAAATTCAAAAGCAATTCCTGGCTGGTGGGTTGACCTGGGATAAAGCTGTAAAGGTGCCAACAGGCATGGAAACAGCAAGCAGAAATTCACAGGTTTTGCATCTTGACAATAAGGACCCTGAAAGCAAGACTAAGACCCTGAAAGCAAGACTAAGTGCACCACTCACAACAGAAGCTTAGAGACCTGGAGAGATGCTGTTATGGAGGAATGCATTCATCCTCTTGGAGAAGCAGGGATATGTTTGAAACAGAAGGAACTCTTATTTCTTATTAAACTACAAGACTAAGACTGATAAAGAGGGAATTCACCCATGGCAGGCAAAGTGTCTATACTTAACTGTTCTCAGTCTCTGGAGGCTTGTGACCAGGAGATCATGAGCAGGACTAGTAAACAGAAGCGTTTGAAAGGGATTCATGGAAGACACAGAACAAGGTGAGCTTTTGTCTTTGGGATTAAGGCTGGTGGTTTGTCAGAGTTGTTAGGAGGGTTGCTGTGTATTTTGCTGTGTGCTCTGCTAGAGCACATGCTCCGAGCGGAAGGGGCTTCTGCTGCCTCATGACAAAACTGGGAGACAGGCAAAGAAAGGCTTTTCAAGAATCTAAGAAGCTAATCCAATTCAAATGAAACTCCAATCCAATTCATATCCACACAAAAAGTATGAAACAGGGGTATTTTTAATACCTGTACTTGGAGATGATTTATTATTTATTTATTTATTTATTTATTTATTTATTTATTTATTTATTTATTATTTTTATATTTATTTAATTTATATACTACCTTTAATCTGTAGATCTCAGGGTGGTCCACAAAGATATGGATGGAAAAATCTGTAAATGCTGGTTTTTCTCTGTTCACTACAATTTTTGCATCCGTTGAATTTTTTTATTTTTAAAAAAGTCTTCACAAAAATTCAGTCGCATTTTAGTACACATTCCTCCTAATGATGCACACCTTTTTATGTGAAACTGGTCCAATATACACTTTCCCCCAATTTTCCTCAAAACAACACATTTTTGTATACTATATTTCTAATATATGAAATTTTGTGTGCACTTTTCTCAAATATACATTCCTTTAATATATTTTTTTTTACATTTTGTGGTTGGAGAACTACATTGCAGAATTTGGAGAAGTATACATTTCAAAGGGCATCTGCACTTTTGGTTGGCATCTTGGTATGTGAAGTGTGAATTAGATAGGTCTGCATTAAAATAAAAAATCGAACCAATGCTGTCCCGCTAAACTGCAAGTCCACCAGACTTTCTTGCAAGTCTAATATATAAACTCAGTTGGAAAGAAAGCCCACAAATCCCAACAGAGCAGAAGAAGGTTGATAATGATATATCACCAGCGTATAATTATTATTATTATTATTATTATTATTATTATTATTATTAAAATTTGTATACTGCCCTTCATTCGAAGATCTCATGGCCTTTCGCAGCATACATATACATGAAAGAAACACACAAAAAAATAATCAAAACAAGAGGAAAAAAACAAAACAAACCAATAGCCTCGCTACACCCCACCCCATCCCACAAAAACATCTAAAAGGTTATTGGATAATCATATGTGAGGCAGGATAAAGGCTAAAGCATCAACCCCATATTTAACAAATGTGTTACAAAGAAACAGTGCTAAAAGGCATCCTTAGCTGGACTCCTTGAAACAGGAAAACAATCAATACACCCTCCATTAGTCTTTGATCCAACCTGCCATAGATTATGGCAGTAAACAATTCCAGGGATGAACTGAAATCTTAAATCAATGCGCAGATCTTTAAACTTTAGCCAAGCCTCTTTGTAGTTTATAGAATCAAAGGCCCCCTCCCGATCAATGAAGGCACCATGAAGCCTTTTTGCCTTTCAAATGATTGAATTAATAATGGTTCAAGGATTACAATACAAACTGGAATTAGTCCAAATCTGCCTGCTCGATCACTGGTAAATTGGTGTAAGTTACCCAGCTTCCCAAATTAATATTTTTTCTTTAAAAAAAACACACACCCAAAAACCCTCCTTTCTGTTCTCTCACTGTAGCACTTAGACTAATAAGTCCACCTCTGGAGTTTTTCGATTCCTCCCTCCTGCCTTAACTTCCCCATGATACTATTTAAAAAGTAGTGATTTAATGCTGGACACAAGCCTTGGGGCTCATCCACACTTGTTCTTGATCCTTATTTTGACCGTGTTGTGTTCTGATTAATTCCCCCAAGGACCGAGAACTGTTTCCATCGTTGCATGGCTGCGCCTTGAGAAAATCTTACCTGCTGAATCGGATCTTATAGATGCATGGAAAATCTGAAGAGAGACTGTGCTTAACCAAGCTTCGATTCAGCAGGCAAGATCAGATTTTCGCGAGGTACAGCAAAACATGCTCTCAGACCCTTCAGAGAGCAACAGTTAGAATCAGAGGAAGCTGCGACAAACCAGATCAGACCTTTGATCCATCTACAGTGGTACCTCAGTTTCGAATGTCTCAGAAGTCAACCGTTTCAGTTTTCGAACGCCCAAAACTCGGAAGTAACTGCTTCAGTTTTCAAACGCTTTTCGGAAGTCGAACAGTCTTCTGGAACGGATTACGTTGGAAAATCGAGGTACCGCCGTATTTCAGTATTATTTGCACTCAATGACAGTGGCATTCCAGGTTTGCAGGTGGGAGACATTCCCAGCTCAGTCGCTAGAGCATGAGACTTGTAATCTCAGGGTTGTGAATTTGAGCCTCAGGTTAGGGAAAAGATTTCTGCATTGCAGGGGGTTGGACTAGATGAGCCTCGTGCTCCCTTCCCACTCTACACTTCTGTGATTCCTTGTGCACACAAAACAGATGCTGTACCACTGAAGATATCACCCTTCCCTGAATTTCCAGAGTTCCCTGAGAAGAGAAACTGATTCTTAAACCATTTGGGGAATTGAACCTCTGGGATGGAAATAGGCGTGTTCTAGCAACTCTCAGCGCCCTTAGCAAACAGAGTCCATGATTCTTTGGTGGAACAAGCCATGATTGTTTAAAGTGGTATGATACTGTTTTAAATGTAGAATGCAGATGGGGCCATAATCAAGAGGCAGGAGATTTCATTACCTGAGAGGGTTATAGCAAACGATAGTTCAGCTGACTGAAGTTCAGATTGTTAGATTTATCACTAGAGACAGAGGTGTAATCCATTTTAAATGGATTGATACATGGAATTTGGCAGGTTCTGACCAAACTGAGCTTTATCAAAATCAGACCCTCCTCTTATACAGGTGAGGACTGTCATGAAAAAAGCATGGCTTCTCAGCATATTCGGCCAAATGTCCTTAGAAGCCCACCCCAACATATCCTCCAAGCATCCCAATTTCCCAGGGACACTCTGGAATTAATGAAGCCATCCTGGCTTCTGATTTGATCCCAGAATGTCCCTGTTTCCCCTGCAGGTGCCACCAGCACGAAGCTCAAGGAGGAGGAGGAGCAGACACTCGTTTCGAGCAAAGGCGGCAGCAGCTGTGGCAGCTATAAGAGAACATCCTGTGGCCTCTCTGTGGCCCCTCCCTGGCCATCACTGCCAGCCTCCTCCCTTGGGGCAGCTCATATCTGAAGGAGCGTCTCCACCTCCATCGTTCTGCCCGGACATCGAGGTCCAGTGCCGAGGGCCTTCTGGCGGTTCCCTCACTGCGAGAAGCCAGGTTACAGGGAACCAGGCAGAGAGCCTTCTTGGTAGTGGCACCCGCCCTGGGGAACGCCCTGCCACCAGATATCAAAGAGAAGAACAACTACCAGACTTTTAGAAGACATCTGAAGGGAAGCTTTTAATGTTTGATGCATTGCTGTATTTTAATATTTTGTTGGAAGTCACCCAGAGTGGCTGGGGAAGCCCAGCCAGATGGGCAGGGTATAAATAATTGTTCTTGTTGTTGTTGTTGTTGTTGTTATAGCAGCTGATGCATGACAGAATGGCTCTGATGTGCAGGCAGGGAACAGGGCTGCCCCGGATGGGCGGAATGGGGGCTGCCCCGGATGGGCGGAATGGGGGAATAGAGATCTTGATTTTTTTAAAAAAAAATGCTTTGTGTGTCCACATCTAATCTTGCCCCTTTCTAAAATTCATTCATTGGTGTGTGTTTTTGCAATCTACCCAATAATAAAATAAAATCGGGACTGAGGGGTTTTCTCAGCACAGTGGGAAGTGTGTGCTCTGTGCCCCATCAGAGGGTCATTTAGGGGAAAGTGAGAAATGTCCCTATTTTCATCTGAAGGACGTGGGAGGGTATTTACTCCAGTGTAGTGGGTGGCAGTAGCACAGGTGAGGATGTACGGGTGCCAAATGTGCCCTGCTTCTATTGGGAGACACCCATTACTAATTAGCTAAGTGAAAATGTCAAGAGGGTCCTTTTGCAAGTGTTTGTCTCGTGAGCCTTGAGCGCTCTGTCGATAGCTAAAAGTTTCCTGGACTGGGAGGGGAAATGCAAAGAGCTGCTTGCTCCGACAAAGGAAGTGCCTCCTTTCTTGGGGAGAAAGCAAATAATGGACAAACTACGCATGGCTGGAGAGAGCAAAATAATTGCATCTCCTGCCTACACAACCCTGAGACACCATATATTATGCTCGAAATGCATCCCTCTTTTTCAAATAAAAAATCAAAAAATCAGCAATACAGTCACGGTATCTGCACGTCCCTGTTGCTTTCCCACACAGCTAAGCTGCAACAATCCTTTTAAATTTCCCACTATGCTTCAGAGGAAAACAATCTTTAGATTGCTGGTTTGAGAGATTCCTTGCAGGAAATGGGTTTCTGAGTTAAAAGGAGATAATTAAAATAGAGAAAATTGCTGAAGTGAGTGCTATACAGACTGTGTGGGCTGCTTTAGGAAGAGAACGGAGTGGTGTTGGTGTCTCTCTGGAAGCAAATGCTTGTTAAGCCCCTTGAAATGAGGGTTGTTCCCCCCTTTTTGCCTGGAGAGACTGTATAAAGCTCGGAGCCTGTTTGGGAAGCTGATTAGCGGGTTCACCCAGTGCTGGCCACCAGGGGGCAGACATCCCAAAAGGACTCTCAGCATTATTCCCATGATAATCAGAGTGATTTTTTTTGCTTAGAGAGGAGTATAAAATCCCATCTACGTTATGACACCAGGAAGGAAGGAAGGAAGGAAGGAAGGAAGGAAGGAAGGAAGGAAGGAAGGAAGGAAGGAAGGAAGGAAGGAAGGAAGGAAGGAAGGAAGGAAGGAAGGAAGGAAGGAAATGAAATAGTATGGCAATACACACACTCTTCAGTAAGACATTTTGGGTGCCCATCTACAGTGATGGTATGGCTGGAAGGAATTTTCCCCAAGAGATATGACAGCCATTACAAAAGATCGTATATTTCCCATATCATGGAAGCTTTAGCTGAGATTCCCTTGGGGTCCTTTCCAACGCTCTGATTCTAAGATTCTTTGTCAAGAACAAGGGCAAAGGCTGGTGATTTCAGGGTTTTCAATATTCATAACTTTACATGCAACAGTGTCCAGGCTGCGTATGTAACCCAGCATCACCCTATTAATCTGGTACCCCTGGGCTGGATGGATAAATACTCTGACCTTGATGTGGAGGGATCACAACTCATTGCATATGCTTTGAATGCAAAAGGTTCCAGTTTCAATCCGAAACATCTCTGAGTTTGGGGCTTTCATTTTTTTTTAGAAAAAGAATAACAGGTAATATAAACGAAAACCTCTGCCTGCTGCCCAGTCATTCTGGGCAAGATGGACAAGTTTCCTGACCTGGTATAAAAGCACATTCCTGCGTTGGTGTGACAAACCAACTGTACCTAACCCTTCTACTTCTCAGGCAGAGTTTAAAGTCTACTTAGGACAGTAGGTGCATATGATTGGATGTGACGTCCCTCACTAAGGAGATGAAGGCAGAGCAGAGCTCACCCCCACACTTCCCCATGGGGCCTTGGCCTCCCAGTGATGTAGGAAGTAGAAGCATGCGGGGAAGAGAAGTGCTGTTATGCAACAGCATCCGTCCCACCCCACAGCCTCCCTCGTGCCCCTTGACCTCTCTGTCCACACACACACACACACACACACACACACACACACACACTGCCTACCCGTGATCTTCATTTTAGTATAAAGGAATCTTTGTTTCTTCTTCTTCTCCAGGAAAAGAATCATTTCTGTAGGGAGATACCATGGTCCAGGAGCTCAGTCTTCACAGTGGGTTCTAGATCCACAGAGGCAAAGAAGGGATCCACCAGGAGCTATCCTCTGATTGGACGGCATTGTGGTACTCTGATGCTGAAAATTAAGGCCCCTGTATATTTCTGTGTTGCTGCTGTTGACTTTTTCCGCAAGAAAAAATAACACCCGTTGCCATCTTTTTCTGACATTTGTAGCACTAAAAGTAGCTGAAGATCCCCAAACTGCTGAAAGGTCCTTCCAGGGTAGAAGCATTGTAATGTCCCGATATGGTTTTTAAAATGACTCATTTTCTCTCCACAGGAACCTTATAATTCTTCCTAATGAAGCTAGTGGCTGCTCTAGTTCTGATTCTCCCTGCTCAGCTTGAAAGCGATGTTAGCATCCCTTTGATCTACACCCAAGGGCCGATGGGAATAATGAAGGCTGTGATCAAAAAGACCAAAATGAGGAAGGAAGGAATCTCAGCACTAAATGAACTCTTTCTCTCTGCTTGTGTGTCTGCGTTCTGGGCCTGCACCCAGGTTAACATACTCTCAGGTAATTTCCTGGACATATAATACGTCTCTTTCTGCGATGGCAGGATAATATAGCTCCAACCCTCAAGTGCTTCATTACCTGAGACACAGTAGCCACATCCATGCCATACCTTTAAACATTATTATACCACTTTAAGAATCCTGGAATCCTAGAAAGTGCAGTTACACCAAGGTCAGTATATTTAGCTGCCCCAAACAGTAGCAGCACTCAGTCCACAAGGTGTGCTCCATAATCCCCTGCAATACCTACCTCCATGGTCAGACACAGTGTTGCAGACCCTCCAAGTATCCCTGTTTCCCAGGGACAATCCTGGATTTACAGAAGTTGTCCCGGTTTTTTATTTGATCCCGAAATGTCCCACTTTTCCTTAGGATATCCTGATTTTCATCGGAGAAATGTTGGAGGATATGGAGGTATGCAACCCCCAAGCCAAGGAGATATGTTACCATACAACCTTTAGAAGACATCTGAAGGCAGCCCTGTGCAGGGGGGATTTTTTATGTTTAATGTTTTCTTATGTTTATATATGGTATAATAATAATAATAATAATAATACAACATTTATTTATACCCCGCCCTCCCCAGCCAGAGCTGGGCTCAGGGCGGCTAACATCAGTAAAATTACAGTAAAAACATAATAGGGGAAAAACCCAATTTAAAATACAAGTTAAAATGCAATTTAAAAAGTAGCCTCATTTTTAAAGTAGCCAATAAATCAAATCCGTAAGGGGAGAGAAACAGAAGGGTCAGACTGAGTCCAAACAAAAGGCCAGGTGGAACAGCTCTGTCTTGCAGGCCCTGCGGAAGGATGTCAGGTCCCGCAGGGCCCTAGTCTCTTGTACTGTTCCACCAAATCGGGGCTAGTACTGGCCCTAGTTGAGACCAATCTAACCACCTTGCAACCTGGGACCTCCAAAGTGTGGTATATATGTTGGAAGCCACCCAGAATGGCTGGGGCAACCCAGTCAGATGGGTAGGGTGGAAATGACGGTGAAGATGGATGATTGAATAGGACATTCTTATTTTCATCAGAGAAATGTTGGAAGGTATGGTCCTGCCTTTGAATACCAGCTGATGGGAGTCACAGGTGGGTAGTGTGCTCAGGTTCTGTTGTGGGCTTCCTGTGGGCATTTGTTTGCTCCTGCCAGCACAGAGTCCTGCACTCGATGGACCACTGGCCTGGTCCAGCAGGCTCTTCTTATTGGCTACTCATCTGAGCTGGCCCTGGCCAAAGAAACATCTTCCATTTCAACCAAAACAGAGCCCAGCCATTGCCACTTCCACTTCCAAAGTCAGTGAGCAGCCTATTAAACTAACATTTGGAAAGATGAAAGTCTGCTGGGTCTCGGAGTGTAGAACATTGAGCTAAGGGAGGCTGACTCATTCCTTAGCATTACTTTATGAACACTTTAGATCCTTAAAATAAAATAGAAGCTGACAAAATGTGCAGCGAGACCAACGAGACGCCGTAAAATCAATTAAAGCCGTCAAATGAATGGAGCCACACATACACACGAGAAACACAAAAGAGACAGCGAAAGGGTGGAGGAAATATATAGGTGGCTTCTATGCAAAAGTTAGATGTCAAAGAGTCAGTGTGGGTGCATTGCAGCGCCTGGCATTTAAAGGAGAATATAGGCAATAATAAGCATATCAGAAACCTGTTGAGACAATTAAAATCAATGGGATGCCAGGATCCCAGGGTACACAAATTTTAAGGCAAAGGAAGAGTAGGTTTTTTTCTGGGGGTGGCTTTATCCTATATGCTAAAGAAGGCACATCATCTAATAAGAAAAGAATTAGAAATCTGAAACAGTAAAATCACTTTGGGAGGAAATTTCTGGGTAAAACAGGAGCGGAATGTTAGGGATATAGCAAAAAGGTTACAGTGATTTTCAGTTAGGATGGGCAACACACACATTTCAGCTGCCCACAGAGATAGGGAAACAGAGAATTGTATTCATACATTATTGCACTAAAATTAATGTTCCATCTGCACAAAGATTTTTCCCTTGTGCAAGGGAATATTCTCTCCATCTCCTCCCACCATGTGCCCCCTAAATTTGTTCTGGTGTTTCCTCCCAACCCTCTAGAGCAGTTGGGGGGGGGTGTTGTAGGGGAGAACAGACGCAGAATTTCCCTTGTGCTAGCACAAAAACGTAGTTGAATATTGCCATCAGATCACAAAGTACCTAATTCAGATCCCATAAACATATTAGTTGGCCTGGTGTGTCGGCAGCTGCCTTATACAGAGTCAGACCATTGGCCCATCAAATTTAGCACTATTTACACTGACCTTGTCCATGGAGTTTTCTTGGCAGGGATACTGGAATGGCTTGCCGGTTCCTGCTCCAGGAGGATCACTTTGGTCAGAACTCTCCACTATGACCTGTCCCTCTTGGGTGCCCTGCTCGGCATAGCTCCTCTGAGTTATTCAAGCCCCTTCAACAGCCACAAAATTAAAAGACGCCTGCTTCTTGGGAGAAAAGCAATGACAAACATAGACAGCATCTTAAAAAGCAGAGACATCACCTTGCCAACAAAGGTCCGTATAGTTAAAGCTATGGTTTTCCCAGTAGTGATGTATGGAAGTGAGAGCTGGACCATAAAGAAGGCTGATTGCTGAAGAATTGATGCTTTTGAATTATGGTGCTGGAGGAGACTCTTGAGAGTCCCATGGACTGGAAGAAGATCAAACCTATCTATTCTTAAGGAAATCAGCCCTGAGTGCTCACTGGAAGGACAAATCGTGAAGCTGAGGCTCCAATACTTTGGCCACCTCATGAGAAGAGAAGACTCCCTGGAAAAGACCCTGATGTTGGGAAAGATGGAGGGCACAAGAGAAGGGGATGACAGAGGACGAGATGGTTGGACAGTGTTCTCAAAGCTACCAACATGAGTTTGACCAAACTGTGGGAGGCACTGGAATACAGGAGTGCCTGGCGTGCTCTGGTCCATGGGGTCACGAAGAGTCGGCCACGACTAAATGACTAAACAACAACACCCACCTTTGGCAGCCTCCTGTCCTCTCTATATTTTGGACTACATCTTCCATCAGGACCTGTGGACATGGTAGACGTTTACAAAATGATGGCATGGAGAAAGTGGGTAGAGCAAAGTTTTTCTCCCTTTCTCATAACACTAGGACTTGTGGACATCCAGTGAAGTTGATAGAAGATTCAGGACAGATAAAAGAAACTACTTTTTCATGTAGAGCACAGTTAAACTTTGGAACTCACTTCCACAGGAAGCAGTGATGGCCACTAGCTGGCTTTAGAGGAAGAATAGACAAATTCATGGAGGAGAGGAAGACTATGATGGCTTTGCTCTGCCTCTACAATTGGAGGCAGGAATGCTTCTGAATATGCTCGAATCCTGCTTACGGGTTTCCCACAGGCATCTGGTGGATGCCTTGACTAGATGCTGGACTAGATGGGCCATTGGCCTGATCCAGCAGGCTCTTGTTATGTTGTTATGTACTACATAGTTCTTATGCAACAGAATCGCCTTCACTTCGCTATAAAATGTTATGTTAAAAATTAATAATGAAGACGTTCCTCCCCCAAATGCATGTTTGGACTAGGGGTGGGTGCTGGATCTGGAAAGTATGCAGCCTGCTGCCACAGAACAAGCATTAGAAAAACGTGTGGAAAACTCCCTTACCAAAGACTCATAAAGAAAAATGGCACCCAGTGTGCTACCATGTGATAACTGTAATTATCACATGAATAATGCATTTTTATTTAATTTTTTTTTGCCAAGAAAATGAGTAACAGCAAAAACCTTTGATGGTGCATAAATCTGCTTTGGACCAGATGTTCCGCAAACGTTCATATGAAATCAAAAGAAACTTTTGTATGAATGCTCAGAACTAGCAGATAAAAAAAAAGGATAAAAGGGATGAGCAGAGCAGCTGCTGGAGAGTTTGAATGAATGGACTCAAATGCAAATCGTATTTTGGCTGGATCATTTCTGTTCTCATAAAAGTGTGTGTATCTGAATGGACCAAGTACAGAAGGGGGCTGTATCAAGAGTCGTAGGCTTTGGGTTCCTTTTCTGGTTTGTTTACATATGGGTTTTGCTTGTTGGACTGGCAGGGTTCCTAATCTATCTACTACAGTTCAAGCTTTTATTTGGCCTAGCAGGAAAAAATGGGCCTGGCAAACCTCCTCCTTTAGGAAAATTTTCATATGCAGAAACCAGCAAGCTTTTAATGGATCATCTGCTAATTGCTCCAGATCAAACTGCTGCTAAAGAGACAGATGGTTCAAAAAAATTGCATCTCTGATCATAGGCATGTGCAGCACATTTCATTAGGGTGTGGACCCAGGGATTTCCTCCTTCCCCCCCCCACACACTGCAAAGTAAGGTGAGAGGATGACAAGACAAACAAATAAGGACAAGGAAGTGGTAAAGAAGCAAAAAAGCTAACAGAACAACAAGAAGAATAGTCAAGAAGCCAAAACATCATATTTTTCCTGCAGAGGAAAAAGACCTATACCAAACTGACCAGAGGTAGGGTTAGGTTAGGGTGGCTTCTCGTCCTCCTTGCTTGCACATCACAAAAGCAGCCCGTCACCCCACAGATCTTGCTCCAAAAAAGATGGCCAGTGAAGCTTGGATGCAGGTAAACAGCCTTCACCAAAGGTGTCATGGGCTTTGAAGACACGCGAACTCAGGACACAAGCGAGAAACGTGCTAAGGGGAAGGCACGCTTGGCAAATCCACACTGTGATCAACTCCCACCTGGAAACCAATGGCCCCACTGTGGAAGGATGCGTAGATCCAGAACTGGCCTCCACAGTCACTTACGGACTCATTGTTAAAACCGTGTTTGTGGAAGACAATCTTACTCAGCTACGAGTGATTGCCAAAGAGAAAAGAGAGCAGGTAGAGCCATGAGACAGAGACAAACACAAGCAGAAGGAAAAGGCTGGGATGGATATGCAACTGTAACTTCTCCTCCGTTCCTGCTGCCGCTGGAACCATGCCGCTGGTAATACCCCACTGCCATTTCCAGAGACAGATGCAGGCAGAAGCTGCAGATCCATTCCAGATCCAGTCCAGCCTTTTTATTCTGCCTGTATCTCTCTCTGTAAGAGAGTAAGCTCCGTTAGATATATCACTGCATGGCTTAAGATGATTTTGTATCTGGATGGTTGAGGGCCTTGTCTTCAGGGAGCCTGTAGCTTTCTTACTGTGGTCCATTTGGCCATGCTGTCTGGGTCTGATTGGAGTCAAACAACATCTGTGGGGATGGGGTGGGGCACAAGTTCTCTGCCCCTGCACTGGAGATAGAGGATTGTGAGTGACCTTATAAAATTGGTGTTGCACATCAAAAACTCACATGTCACCTGGTCATCTTGGAATCAGATCTAGAGTCAAACCAAGGGAAACCAGCTATAAATACACAAAGGAACCTAGTTGTACATGGAGTGAGTTCCCACTCCAAGCATTATAGCTGTATAAAGCCTCTCACAATATAAACATAAAGCTGCCTTATACCAGGTCAGACTATTTGTGTATTGTCTACACCATGGAAGCAGCTTTCAAAGATTTCAGGGCAGGGTCCTTTCTGCTCACATGCTCTCTTACCTTTTTTTGAACTGGAGATACCAGAAATTGAAGCTGGGACCTTCTGCATCTAAGCATGTCTTCTGCCATGGAGCTGCCATCCTTCCACAAGTTTGTATACTTATATACTAGCAGCCTCATACTAAGCATTGCTTGGGAATTCTTCACACAGCCTAAAATTGGTGCAGTTTTGAAATTAGTGGTTAAAATCAGTGCTGTTTTGAAAGGTCCAATCCACTCTCTTGATCCAAAATGGTGTCCAGTTGTCCAAAAACAGACATAAATTTGCTCCTTGATCCCAGGAACCATCATGCACAATTTTGGTAAAATCAGTGCAGTTTTGAAAGGCTCAGTCTGCCACCTTGCTTCAAAATGGGGTCCAAATGTATCCAAACATAGATGAAAGCCTACTCTCAGGAACCACCAAACCAAATGTGGTTACAGTATCTTAAGAGGTGTTTAAATGTACAGCCAACAAAATGCTTTTCAAAATACGGAGTAGAAGATTGTCCTTATTTCCTGGTCTTCCTCTGAGATGCCTCCCTTTCATATAGTTCCCAGGAAGATATATAGTTCCAAGCATCTTATTGGCCCCATATATATTTCCAATCATCTTATTGGCCCAAGCCCAGACTTACGTACCTTCAGAAGAATTGTGTCAGGCATTTCCAGACTGCTCTCTGGCGACCAACAGCACTTTGCATCAAGCCCCCAAAGGCATGCTAGCAGCATTTTTGAAGCAGAGGCATTTTGTTCCGTCCCTTCTCCACTCCCTACGGGTGCACAGTGACCATTTAGGGATTCACAGATGGCTTGTCACAAATTGCCACTTGTGGTATGAATTGTTGGATTTAAGCTCCAACGCCACCTGCTCTACCTCCTTTGCTTGTAAATCCTCCGTCTGCAGCTGCCACTTCTAATGAATCTGGATATTATGAGAAGAGCGCTGTCAAAAACTTTTAGCATTTGGGCATGGTGTTGAACTGCAGACACCGAGGCTCAAGGGGCCCATTCAAAGATTACATTTTGATGGCCCTTTTCAGTAGTGTACCCAGAGGAATGCCGATTAGTAATGGGAACCTTTCTCCTCCTACAGGTATTATGCCACATGGTGAAAGTAGCTGGGTCTGCTTCGTGATTCAAATTAGATCCTACATTGCTGTGAGCTTGATAGGCAGGAAAAAGGAGCGAAGTAAGAGGCCTGGGGACCATAGCAAGGGCACAGAGCAGATGTGCACTAAAATACATAGGCCGGGGATTGCCAATGCAGCACCCATGGGCATCATTGTGCCCACCAGTACCCCCCTTTGGCACCTGAGAAAGGTTCCAGTGCCCTCAAAAATCCACAGTGCAGAAGAGACTCGGTTCCTGTTTGCACTGGCTCACCCTCTTCTACTTTGAACACACTCCATTGAATATGACCATATTTCACTGGATGCCGAGACTGGATGCCCACCCTCCCATCCATCCTGAACAGAAGAGAGGTGCAAAGGGTTCCTCTTTATGAATGAGCATGGCAGTGGCTGATATAGGTGCCTTTTTCCCACTGAAGGGCAGTTTATGGTAAGGGACATGCCCACACCACTTTGTGATCCTGTTTCTTTTTCTGCTCTTTTAGGCAGCTATTTTGCCATACCCCACAGCAGCCATTTTGTGATACAGTGGTACCTCGGGTTAAGTACTTAATTTGTTCCGGAGGTCTGTTCTTAACCTGAAACTGTTCTTAACCTGAAGCACCACTTTAGCTAATGGAGCCTCCTGCTGCTGCCGCACCACTGGAGCACTATTTCTGTTCTTATCCTGAAGCAAAGTTCTTAACCTGAGGTACTATTTCTGGGTTAGTGGAGTCTGTAACCTGAAGCGTATGTAACCTGAAGCATATGTAACCTGAGGTACTACTGTATATGGTACCCTGTGGGCGCCATTTTGTATCATATCATGCCTTGGGGCAGCCATTTTGTGTTGTGCCATGCCCTGTGGCTGGCACCCAAAGCCATTTTTCAAAATTCCAAATATGCCTACTGGCCCAAAAGCTTAGGCCTATTTCCCTACTCTCCCATTGAGAGAGTGTGTTTTATTTCCTGGTCTTAGAGAAAAAAGAGTGAATTAGTGCAAATTAGGACTTTCCCTCCTAAGCACCTGTCATGCTGGCAGGTTTCTCATAGCTATTCTGAGCTGTGTGGGGAGCAACCTGCATTCTGATCTCAATGGGGGGGGGTGCAGAAATAAACCTCTCCTTCCCACACATTGACTTTGCAGCAAAAATTGGACTCCTCTATCCCTATAATTAGTTAAAGAAAAACAAGATACGTATCTCGTTTGGCTCAAATTCTCTATCCCCTGCTTGGGTAGGCAAAAGAAGCATTTGCAAGAATAAAGCAGATTTTATTTCCACAAGCTACATGAAGAGGTTGTTAATTCCTGCTTTGCCCCTTGCTCACCTCTCCCATTATATCTAGACATCTCTCCCAGATGCACAGAAATAATTCACACACACACACACACCATTAAAAAGTGTGTGGGAAATTTATGCAATGTGGTTAGATAATTTAATGGACTCTTTTATGACTGACAGCCTGCTCCTAACTCAGAAGGCTCCTTTGGTTTCAACAGGACATTTTTCAAGCTACATGTGCAACCTAAGTCATAAAAATCATTATTACACTGGTTCCCTTCTCTTTCATATTTGTCAGAATTGAAAATCCCTGTTCACAACAATATGTTGTGGAGTACTGTATAAGAATAGGCAGGGGTATAGCTAACTGCTCCGGCACCCGGAGTGGTGGGGGTCCTGCTGTGATCCGCCCAGGGGGGTGGCGCAATGAGCTGCCCCACGCTGGTGTTTTGGGCATCACAGGGCCCGAGCCACCACGTCACTCCCAGGAGAGACCTGTGGCTCAGGCACGCTGCAGGCCAGGTCCCACAGTAAGTACTGCCTCCCACGGTGTGCCATTTTGTCACCCCCTCAGGGATGACACCCGGGGCGGCCTGCACCCCCTGCACCCCCTTCCTATGCCCCTGCTTGAAGAGAGGCATGGGTACTGTTTCTGGCAGTATATCCCCCCCAAAAAAATATTTTGATACTATACTATTACAGTGGTACCTCGGGTTACATACGCTTCAGATTACATATGCTTCAGGTTACAGACTCCGCTAACCCAGAAATAGTACCTCGGATTAAGAACTTTGCTTCAGGATGAGAACAGAAATCGTGCTCTGGCAGCGTGGTGGCAGCAGGCGGCCCCATTAGCTAAAGTGGTGCTTCAGGTTAAGAACTGTTTCAGGTTAAGAACGGACCTCCAGAACGAATTAAGTACTTAACCTGAGGTACCACTGTAAATGTTTCTTTTATTTTCCTTGAATCTTCCTGCCACACTTGCCATCCTCTCCTGCCACACTGGTTCCTTTGAGAACCATCTGTAACATCTAATTCTCTTTGCTACCTAGACTACATATTGGCACTTTGCTTATTTTAGTGTAATTTGAGTTATAACTGTTGGCTGATATACCACAAGAGGAGAGACCAAAGGGGATGCTTTAAGCTGCAATCCTATCCACACAGAACTCTGAGCAGACACAGCACTGCTAAGTACACTCCGATGCCTCGATTCCATCAGTCAAAATCCTGCTTGTTCATGAAAGATTCTCCTGGGTACAGAGCTCAAAGTAAGCTCAGAGCTACAGTTGATAACTGATAGGGCATACATGCACCCACTCCACAGATGAAACAAGCACAGCTAAAGAGAAGTTGCTCTTTATTTGTTTATGTACGTCTGAAGTGCCCAAAACGATCTGAGCACTGTGCAGAATTTAAAAAGACAGTCCCTGCCCACAGGCTTGCAGCCTGAAAGAAGCAAAAGGAGAAGAGAAGAGAAGAGAAGAGAAGAGAAGAGAAGAGAAGAGAAGAGGATACATCTCCTTAGCAATCCATGTTTCTTATAGCCAGGTGAACGGAAGTGAAATTGTAGCATTTCAAAGAATAAGGGGCCTGCTTAAAAACTGGCACAGTAGTGAAAGAGTCAGTAGAGATAACAACAAAGGGGCTTATGGCAGCTTAAACAGTGTAACCATCAGTGCAGGATTTTAGGGGAGACATCCAGGGCCCCCACTAAGAAGGATGAACAGGAGTTTCCCCACCCACCCAACACAGCACTAACTGGTGTGCCACATTTTAAAGCAAGTGAAGTAATACACGTTACCATCTCAATGTTGGTGGGTGGGAATGAGAACCCCAGCAGAGATTTAAAGTCACAAAACATGTAGCAAAATAGAAACATTGGGATAGAGGCTGCTAGACCTTTACAATATGCTCTTCCAAGTGAGTTCCAAAATTGCCCTCTTCCCCCAGCATAGGAAAAGATCACGTTTGTTTTGTTTTGTTTTGTTTGTTTTGTTTTGTTTTTAAGGCTTTAAAAAGGAGGCAGGAGGACTCTAGGACCCTGTCAAAGCCTCATGTCTCCTTCCCAAAGCTCAATGCCTCGCTACCAGGCTTTGAGGTGGCACCCACCTCGGTTCAGTCCCCAATGTGTGCACACTGTTTGCACAGCCCTAAATCTACTCCTGCTGGAAAGCCAGGTTTCTGATGGGGTTGAAGAACTTCTGGAATTGAACTAGGACCTGGTTCCATATGGGAAATAAATGGAAACCTCCAGTGCGGGGTGAGGTTTTCACCTGCCCCATTCCATCACAAGCCTCCAGGCATGTGCGGTGTAGGTCTAATGCATACTAGACCATCTCCAAGTTGTGCTAGATGCCTGTCTTGCATGCCCATTGTCCTCTGATGCAGAAACTGGTCACAGTAGAAACTCTACTTCCATTTCATGAAGATGTGAGAAGGTAGCCATGTATGTCCCAGGACGTCCTTGGGATGCCAGGGTGCCATTTCAGGTGGGAGATTTGAGAGCCTCAGAACATGCAGAGTAGCTTTCTAGAGAGGCCCAGGACACCCCTGAGATCTGCTAGACCCTACAGACACTTAGGCCCGGAGTTTATCAGCCCAGCTGGCCGCAGTATGTATACTAGAAGATGGCATTGTTTTCTAGGAACAGCAGAAATAATCAGAGGGGGCTCTGATTCTTTTTAAATTAATGCTTTAATTAAAGGATTATTCAGTCAGTCAACCCATCAGCCAATCATTTGGTACTTGTTCTCTCCTTGCATAGCTGCCAGAACCACTTGATACCTTGGCTTGATGCTTTATTCTGGGGTTCTCAACTTGCTTATGGAACAGGCTCCCTCGCCAGGCTGCACTAAACTGGTAGCTCTGGCTAGCTTCCCTCAGCTGCTGCCAGTTAGATCAGGAAGTTGGGTCCTTATTTGAAGGAGGAGGGATGGCTCAGCTCCTGGGCTCACCCAGTTCCAATGAAAGTAGATTTTCAATTCTTTCAGTTACAGTTGTTTGGTCAATGAGCAGTGTGGCTGCCTTTCTTGTGGTATCAGAATTTGCTCAATATGGTTTGAGGAATGAGGAGACTCATTATATTCCCAGTGTGCTACTTTCGCATCTTTTTACCAATAAGTCCTTTTCTACATTGAGCTGTGAGTTTTGTTTTAAAACTTCCTCTCAAAATGCCTTCTCTGGCTTAATTTCAATCCTTTTAAAGACTAAAACATTTTCTAAAATCCTACTTAGGTCTTAAAACATATTTAATTGGTGCTCTCTCAAAATATGCATATAAATGTGTCTTTCTGTGTGGTTAATGCAGCGCTTCATTAAGTTTCGGGGTTACACGTTAATACAGCTTTTACCATGGTGGAGCTGCACAGCTCAGCTAACCTCCCTCCAGCTGAGTCATTGCTGCATACCAGGACAGAGCAGAGGGAAGGGCAAGGTCAGAGCAGTGCAAACATGCAGGGGTGTCAGATTGGTTCTGCCAATGTGTCTCCACTGTGCCAACCTCAGCCCCCCTTCTCCATTCCCATATGCAGCAGCGACTCTGCCAGAGGGAGGTCAGGTGAGCAGCTTGGTCTGCTTCTCGTTTAAACAGTGTAAACCACACCTTCACATTTTGAAAAGTGTGAAATCAAATGGCTAGGTAAGATCCAATGGGCATATTAATCTGAGGTCCAGACCAGAAGTGGCATTTGCCTATGTTTTACTCAGAGTAAATCCATTGAAATGAATAAAGTCTACTAATTTTAATGAGTCTAGAATTGCAGAGATGGAAAGGACCACAAGGGTCATCAACCCTCCACAATGCAGGGTTCTTTTGCCCAATGTGGGGTTCAAACCTACAAACCGGAGTTTAAGAGTCTCATACTCTACCGATGAGTACCCTGGATAAAATTCTGTTGGCTGACACCTCAGGTCACTTCATATGGGAATTTGCAAAGACTAGATTTCTCCAAATGTTTCTAATTTGGCTTTCTTGCAAAATTATGTTTGCTTTCTGTCTTCTTTGATATTGTGTATCTGACAGAAGCCACTGCCTACTGCTTTAGAGGAGATGACAGGAGGGAATAGAAGCTCCCCATTCTCCTTATGCATTTTCATTTACAGTAGTTCTACCCTGAGAGGAATTTCCTTAATTCGCACCTGCTGATGAGTTCATGGCCTGGAGCAGGAGGATGGCAGGAAGTGGCTGAGCTTTTTTTGCCTTGATGGAATCCTTGTGTGTTCTGTTCCTGTTGACAAAGTTCTGGTGCTCACCAAAGCTTTGCTGCCCCTTGTTCTCTGTTTTGTACACAACATTTCATCCCTCGGTTCAGCATATGCAATCTATGTACACACACACACACACACACACACACACTTAAAAGTGGACTTGTTGTGCTAGAACTTCAATCCACTATATTTGCAGAAACCATAATTGCAGCATGTGCAATCTTCCCTGTGTAACAGTAACAGCCTGGTGGCAACCACAGATAGTTGGCTTGAGGAATAGATGGATTTGTGGTGAGATAGGTTTTTCTTTAATCCAGTAGGCAAAACTACACTAAACTGGCTAGCATGGATTTCCAGAACTGGTTCATGTGAAGGTAGTGATTGGGTAGGGAGCATTGTTTTTGCAAGTGAAAAATGACCAGAGTGAGGTGGGGATTTGCTTAACCCTTTCCAGTGCCACCAGTTCTTTGCTGCAAATGCCTTACTCTGGACAAGTTTCTAGCTTCTTCTGGTCTCAGAGCAAGGCGGGGAGATAGGGAACAGTAAAACTAAATACATAAGCATACTTGCAAGGTAGAATCAGGGAAGCAAATGGTGGGCTATAAATGAATCGAAACAAAACGAAATGAAATGGAGGATAGTTCTCACAATGCCCATGAGCTGTGATAGTTTGACAGAACTTTCGTGTTCAGAAGTGTTATGCTGCTGAATAGCAAATGATGGAGGCTAGGAATGACAAAAGCTGTTGCTTTGATGCTCCCACTTGTGAACTTCCTAGACACCTAGCTCTTCAGGACTGGAGTCAGAAGACTGGAGGAGACAGCCCTCTATGTGATCCTGCAAGGCTCTCACAACTTCATTCGCACCTGGGCATACTTGATGCTTTGTTCTAGTCAGTATTTTCAATTCCACTCAGCCAAAAATATATGAAAACAGTGGTGCTGCCCTACTCCTCAACCGTCTTGGTTTGAGAGGGACATCCTGGAATTACCGAAGACATCCCACAGATCTTTCAGTGGTTAAATGAAACTTCCATATCCAGAGAGGGAGCGTGCCTTTGACTATCAAATTTGGGGAACAATTGGGAACGTCTGTCCCTATCATCATGCCCTTTTTGTGACCCTTTCAAAAAGCCGTCAGCTGGCTCCTCATGGACAGAGAGCTCTGAACCAGATGGACCTTTGGTTGAGCGAAGCACAGCAACAACAACAAAAAATGATGATGATGATCTGAAATATCAGCCCTGTCTTGGGAGTTCATCTCAGTGGCTTTCTCCTCGCAACCATATGATGCTCCTAAAAATACACTGGAAGTTCTCCAGCGTCCTTAACACCCCTCTCTTAGGAACATTTTCTTCTCCACTGCCTTGTGAGCATGGCAGTCTGATACGGTGCCCTGTAGCCAGGAGACCATATGTGCAGGAAAGATGTGAAGCCTGATTAGCATGCCTGCCTTGGGGAGAGAAAGGCTGAGTAAACTGCAGAAGGGTTATGGTGCCTCTGACTTCTAAAGTCCCGCTTGACTCTGTAATAACAGGAAGCTGCTGGATCCTCCGGCTATTTGACAATCGATGTGGAGAGAATGGATTGATCTCTGCACAGGCCAAGAACCTTTCCCCCTCTCAAGACTAAGCGAGTTTCCAGCTTGGCTTGGTGTGTGTGCATGATTACCTCATTATTACCCAACAGTCTTTGTATATTTAGGACAAGGCAAGTGTTGGGCTTGGGGAGTTTGTTTTATTCACTTTTGTCCTAATCTTTGCAGGCTTGAGGGACAGATATTTTCCTATGAAAGACTGTTTGAGTTCTGAAACGTTCAAAAACTGAGGCGCAAAGGGCTGGCTGCAAATGCAATTGAGAAAATTGGAAAACACGCAGCAGAAGCCGTTCGACTTCCGAGGCACGTTCGGAAACGGAAACATTTACTTCCAGGTTTTTGTTGTTCAGGTTCCAAAACGTTTGTCAAGGGATCCGTTCGTGAATGGAGGTACCGCTGTATCCACATCTCTCCTCTCTCCCCACCCCCATTAAGAAACCCATAATAAAATCAATAGGATTATCATAGCAGGTGGGGGGATTTTCTTGGGGGTAGGGAATGGTCCCAGAAAAGCACTTACAAAACATCTGTTATGCTGAGGGTGCATAGGCACATAAAAACCCAAGAAGAGCCTACCAGATCAGGCCAATAGCCCATCTAGTCATAGAAACATAGAATTGCAGAGTTGGAAGGGACCCCAAGGGTCATCTAGTCCAACCCCCTAAAATGCAGGAAACACATTTTAAAGGATCCCTGACAGGTGACCATGCAACCTCCACTTAAAAACCTCCCATGAAGGAGAGCACATGTCTTTCAGATGGGGAAATGTTCCAGCAGGCTCTGCAAAACATGGAGTCCATTAATCAATTTGAGCAAGGCTCAAGGCAAATTTAAATTCTGGGACGTGAATTGTTGGAACCCAGAGCAGGGACTAAGCTGGTGGGTGTGGCGATCACACAGGGTCCCCAGACGTTTCACCGTCTATTGATCCCTGTGCCACCACTTTATTTCTCGCTGCCACCACCCAGGCCCTCCCTACCTGGGACAATACTGAGTCCAGTCAGGGTTAAATTGAAACATAAACTTTTGTTTAACTATTGCAGTTTAACAAGTGTGTGGTTTCATAAACAGCATCAGTCAATTACATTCATGGGGTGCCTATCCAGACCTATAGCTTTCGCTACCTGCTCTCACTCACTAAACCACCTCTCAGATATTTACTTGTCTGCCTAGCCCCTCACTGTTCCTGACTATTTCGTTACACTAACTCAACCTACCCACAAACTCTAGCCCAATTCACTCCCATTCCAACCAACCTCCCAACGAACTTCTCAACCAACTCCCAACCCCTCCCAGAGCTGGTTTTATAATCCCTCTGACTCCACCCCCCTGGGTTCTGATTGGGTAACCTGTTTAACTATTTCACCTCCAGCACTATCTCATATGTTAACATCACAGTGGGAACAAAGGATACTACCTTACATCAGGCCGGACAGTCCAGCATCTTGTTCTCACAGCGGCCAACCAGGTGCCTATGGGAAATTCACAAGCAGGACCCATTTTCTTTGAGTTTTTCTTCTTCAAGCGACTTCTCCCAGAGGAAGGTGGGGAGGGCATATGCTTCCTTCAACAATCTCAAAATAATATAGCGTTTTAAAACTGGATCCAAAGTTGTGCCCAACATTCATGGAGGCTATTTCAACAAAACATTTTTGAGTGAGAAATTTCTAGAACATACATAAAAGGAGATATCGCATTTAGAGGGGGATGAACAGCTTTCGAAAAGCTTGTAGCAAAGAATGACATGAAGAAATTTTCAGAAATATATCAGCTTGTCGGGGTGAAGAATTGTGCTTGGCGAAAAGCTTGTAGGTTGATGTGGGATAAAGATAAGCACAGTGGAAAAATCAATGCTGATATTTGGGCATTACTCTTTATAGTTTTCAGTCAGCTTAAATTTAAGAGGGAGCCTTTCTAAGATGACAAATCATTGGTACATATAGCATCATGGAAGATTCATAACATTTATAAAAACTAGCTGTGGAGAAACCTGGTCATGAACCTTTAGGGCTATTTCTTTAATCTTTAATGGAAATGGAAATGGGCTCAGAAATGCTGGACAAGAGGGAGTTGGAACAATTAATGAAATGAGGAATGTCAGGATCTACAGGTGCCTCCATTAAATTTCATTTTAAAATGATGTACAAAGGCAATTAACAAGAAATGGTGCTAACCAACCTTATTAGTCGTGCAAGGATAATGCGTGCAAGCCACCAGAAAGGACAAGAATTAGCCAAATGAGAAAGGATGGCTGCTGAAGAAGTGAGGAATTATTGAAATGATCAAATCTATCAGTGTTTAAGATGTCCCATAGCAATGTCTGTTATAGCAGAAATCTGTTATGAACATAGCTACCAGATATTCACTAGACAATGGTTGGATGGATTGGCGAGAAATGGTGATAACTTCATCTTGTTTGCATGAAGAGTTAATGACAGGTGTCTCCCTCACATGTCCACCCAATTGTGTCATTTGTGTTTCTGCATTTTTGTGTATTAAAAATTTGTTTAATTAAAAATACTTTCCAAAGAGATGGCATTAACCCTTCCTTGCTCTAAGGAAGGGCAGATGCCCTATAACAGTCAGACCTGTTTTAGTGACAGCTCAAAGCAAATGATGACATGCAGAGCTGGTCCATAAATTGCTTGCTCCCACTTCATCAACAGAGCTGTGAATTAACTATTACAGACCAAACACGGGATATTCCTAGCATCTCAATGTCATGTCCAAGTGTTGGTCAGGCCCCACAGAAAAAAACTGCAAGTCAGGTTTGAACCAGCGGAAACCCAAGACTAACTTGGAGGACTCTTTTTAAAAAGCATATCGTTTCATCTCTACCAACTATGTTTATTAAGGACAGTGCTTACATTTAAAAACAACATTATCCCTTGTCAGACTATAGCAGCCAGCTTCGTCCTATAGGTGGACAATGTCTTATCTGCACTGGCATATGCCAAGACAGATAGACTGGAAGCTCCGTTATGTCAAAAACTTCAGCCTCAAGTTCTTATAAGAGCAGAAAAATCCCAGAGTCAGCACCAAGGGACTGCCAGTGGTTGCCCAAGGGTGAACGCAAGGGTGCCCGCCTTGGTGCTGCGATGAATCATGATGAGCAGAGAAACCGCCCCTGCCCCAGCATCTTGAAGGCTGACAAACCTCTCTTGTTGCTTTGCTTTTCTGTTTGCTCTTTCAAAATTTGTCGTGGGGATTCCTTGGCATCTTTCCCATTGGAAAAGCACCTAAGGACCGGACTAAGACTGCATGTTAAAAGCATGATTGCATTCCATTTGTAGGGTTTGTTTTATTTTAAATAACACAGTCATTCATGTGGGTGCTGGTCAGGACTGTGGTGCACAGCTGCTGGGGCTGCCGCCGCCAGTGGTAAGTTCCTTCTTGTGAGGAATAGTAGCTTGGAGGTGAGCAATTTTCCCAGGCCCATGATAGGAGAAAGGGATAACTGACTTCGCTGTGTCTCCTGATCCCAGTCTTGACTCCCCTTGCTACGCTCCCTGACTTAAAAAAAAAAAAAACTAGATACATTAAATGCAATCACGCATTAATTTTTTTCATCTTGCTTGCCCTTAAGCTCCAGTGCTGAGCTAAGCAAAGATGCAAAAATAACTTGCGGGTCCTCGCATATTAATGGGATGCACCTGCCAACAGGTACAAACGAGTCAACTGCAGCAGCATCCAAACTCCGTCACCTCAGTCCCCAGAAGCAGAGCGCCGTTGGCAAAAGTACCCTCCTCCTGGGGTACCTGGCAATGAAAGATCATGCAACTGGCCCTGGGCTTGAACTTTATTGAAGGCTTGCCCTGGTCTGCTGAGCAGCTAACCTACTTTTCTTAACTGCATGAAAGGGTTATTGTTTCATTTTTCTTGTGATTAAAGTATTTTTTTTATTAAAAAATTCTTTTTGTTTAAAGATCCCCAAGGATTTAATCCAGTGAAACACAGTACGAGAGGCAGTGTGATGGCATGGATAAAAGAAAAGTTTTGCATCCTTGAGAGTCCTGCGTCAATGTGTAGGTCCATAGCCCCAAATATCACAGATTTCACTACCATTTAAACATCACAATATTTGTTTTTAGAACTCCAGGGCAGTGCCTGGCAATTTCTGCTAGTTTTCTTCTATTTCTAAAGCATTGTACAAGTTATGCTTGATGGCAGAAAGTAAGGAAGAATTAAAGAACCTTTTAATGAGGGTGAAAGAGGAAAGTGCAAAATATGGTCTGAAGCTCAACATCAAAAAAACCAAGATCATGGCCACTGATCCCATCACCTCCTGGCAAATAGAAGGGGAAGAAATGAAGACAGTGAGAGATTTTACTTTCTTGGGCTCCATGATGACTGCAGATGGTGACAGCAGTCATGAAATTAAAAGACGCCTGCTTCTTGGGAGAAAGGCGATGACAAACCTAGACAGCATCTTAAAAAGTAGAGACATCACCTTGCCAACAAAGGTCTGTATAGTTAAAGCTATGGTTTTCCCAGTAGTGATGTATGAAAGTGGGAGCTGGACCATAAAGAAGACTGATCGCCGAAGAATTGATGCTTTTGAATTATGGTGCTGGAGGAGACTCTTGAGAGTCCCATGGACTGCAAGTAGATCAAACGTATCCATTCATAAGGAAATCAGCCCTGAGTGCTCACTGGAAGGACAGATCCTGAAGCTGAGGCTCCAGTACTTTGGCCACCTCATGAGAAGAGAAGCCTCCCTGGAAAGGACCCTGATGTTGGGAAAGATGGAGGGCACAAGGAGAAGGGGACGACAGAGGACGAGATGGTTGGACAGTGTTCTTGAAGTTACCAGCATGAGTTTGACCAAACTGTGGGAGGCAGTGGAAGACAGGAGTGCCTGGCGTGCTCTAGTCCATGGGGTCACGAAGAGTCGGACACAACTAAACAACAACAACAAATATTGTAAGCTGCTATCTGGAGGTCATTTGCCTTGAAAAGCTGGGCAGAAATACTTAAATTAAACAAATTCAAAGGGTTTTTCAAATGGGCTTTTTATTGTATTGATTTTTGTAGTATTTTATGCTCTTCCCCTCCCCACTGTGCACCACCTTTTAGGTAGAAAAGTGGCTTATAAGTGCTAATGTCAAAATCATTCAAGGTGTGCTGAAGCCCATAATGACAAAATGATGTGACTTCCTTGCAAATTTCAGCACATGCCTACACATATAGGAAAGCTAAGCATATCTGGCTAAGACCCAGAATTAAGCAAGTTGATTCATGGGTGATTGGCAGTGTGCTAGATGACCCGTAGCTCCTTTCATTCCCATGATTTTCTCACAAATTGCTATTCCTTACCCATGTAAATTAATATTTGTATTTCATCTTTAACTGAATTTTGTTAGGTCCTGATAAAGGAGGCCTTTTCCATTTGAAAAATATAATAATTCTGATTAGGAGATACAAAAGTCTTCTATCAGACAATCACTCAGGTCCCTGTGCCATTGCAATGTATTGATGCATTATCTTTTTGATTGTTCATTGTAGGATAAAGAAAGGGTGAAATGGATTCTGCATTTTTCTTTCTTGTATGGGGAGAAAAGATCATTACTTACTGGGGTTTTTTAGAAAATAATAATTATATATTCAATTGCTTCTTCTGCCTTTCTCTCTAGTAATATAGGAATTAATTGGAAATATATTTGAAAGCATTGTTTTGCTATTCCTCTTTACAGGGATATAGGTTTTATTATCATTTCTCTGCTTCAGGTTTTGAATATCTCTTTATGCATATCCATGACTTTTTATTATTTCTGGCACCAGTTGGGGCGAAAAATAACCAACTAAATGATAGAATATTCCTTTCCCATTGCAATAAATGTTTAAAAGCCTCGTTGAGATGTGAGAAAGGATATGAAAAACAGGAGGATGCCTGGGTAGAATATAGAACCTTTCTTCACCAAAGCAGTGCAGTACACATTTCTCCTATGTATTAATTGACTGTGCTCTTTTCACTTATTCTCCTCAGTCATTTCGGAAATCTTTACGTTGCCTCCCTACCTTCAGGCATTTTGTTTCCGTGCCCAAGCATGTAGTATCTCTCTCCCTCTCCCTCTCCTTCTCTCTCCCCCTCTCTGTCTCGTTCATCATCGCATGCTTTGCCTTCTAAAATACTAATACCGCTATTAGGAAGCTGGCATTTTGCAGTAGGTATGTTTTGACCCAGGCTAGAGTTCTCACCTTGATAAGACTGACAGATTCTCAAAGTGTGTGATTTAAAGCAACCAGCCCACCATTGCAGGAAGCAAAGACACCACTCTGATGAACTGCAGAGAGAAGAGATGTTCCTTATCTCAGGTTCGATACTCCTTTAACTTGGAATTCGGTGATTCTTCTATCCAGTGCTTCTTTTCGGGGGGGAATGATGTTTAGGGGTACTCTCATTTTCCTACTCGTTTTCCTACTCATATTGAAATGCTGCCCCTCAATGAGGCCAAACTTAGATTCACAAAATGTTTAGCATACCCCTCATACCCCCAGGGGGGGAAAGCACTGCTTCTACCTTTTTTAACCAAGAGCAATCTGGGATAAGGCAACAGCTGAGCGGAAGCAAGACTGGTGAGGAGAGACTGCATTACCCTTTACCCTCCAGCCATTTCCCACTTCAGACTTACTCCAAGCTGCTTTTTCACTCCTGGGTTGAAAGTCAGGGCACAAGGTAGAGGGACTTTTTTATTCTTTGTGGGGGAAACCGGCTTAGGGAGGCTGGTTTCAAGCTGAGAGAAAGAGTGGAGGGGAAAGGATTAAGTCTTTCCATACATTCACCTTTTCAGGCATCCCCAGGCTGCTTTGGGTTAGAACATACGGAGGAAAGAATCACAGAATTTCACATAACATTACAGATGGGTGAATCTGCCAGTTTTTATTTTGTTTTTGAGTTTTTTTAATTTAAAAAGCTGCATGAAAATTCAACAGCATTTTAGTGCAAATTTCTTCTCATAGGCATGCTTTCGTATGCAATTTTGCATCATGTGCACATCCTTGCAAAGCCAGTTCCCCATCTGTAATGTGTGGGGTTTTTTTGTATGTCATTTTCACAAACATATGCATCTTCATGTGCATTATTGGGCTGGAGTACTCTCTTGCAAAATTTGGAGATTTGCAGATTATGAAGGATGGCTATGGTTCAGTTCTCCTGACGTTTCAGAAGGTGTGAATTGCTAGGCTCACCTTTAAATGCAAACTCAAATCAAATTTCTCCTCCGTTCCTACATAACATGCAGGCAGAGCTGTCAGAGCCTTGGCTTTTATATTGCTACTGTTGTGAGGGAAACTTCCAATTATAAGTTCCGTCTTCCTGATACAAAGGCAGATTAAAACTGAAGGAATTAAGGAAGTAAAATTTCTATTTTTTAGACCTTTTTGGGGGGAGATGTAAGGACACTTTACATTTCTAATTACTCTCAACTTTCTATCTGCTCCAGAAATATTTTGACAACTTCTGCCAGTAAGTGAATGAAGACCACAGTCACCTGTCATTCACTGTCATTAATATTGTTCCATGCAGCCCCAATCTCTGAGCAGTGAGAGATTCCAGGGGTTTCAGGTTGTTCATGTTTCCTTCAGAATGAGGTACATTAGAGATGGTCTTTATGATATATGGTTTATTTACACATATATACAACCTGAGCCTATGATGGAGAGGTTTTAACCTTTAAACCCAAAGAGGCTCTTGCATCACCCACAACCACAGCCTTGGATGCGAGCAGAAATCTGGCATAGCTCTGTCTCTCTCATGGGTTTCTTCCCCCAGCTTCTAGTTTACACACACACACACACATACACACACTCACACACACAACTCGACTATAGCCTTTGTCTTTTCTAACTAACTACCAGTGAGTTGAAGGGGGGTTAGGCATCCATTTTCCATCTGGTACAGAGCTCCTTTCTTTGTTACCTTAACGACTTATATTTAGAGGGCCATTATCAAGAAGCTTATCTGGTTATTCCAATAATTTGAATCCTTCCTTAGATATTAACACGTGCTGGATCCAGGAATTAGAAGGGTCTCTGCACACCACCAACTCCCACACAATCCCCCCCCCCCACAAAAACTCATAAAAATGAGAATCCTCTTTGTCACATGCCCTCAGTCAACACATCACCAGTGCACAGCATAATCACATAGCCCCCCCAGATTTCTCCACCAGGGAAGGGATTCATTCCACAGAAATGAAAGATTAGCACGAAGCCGGTTCTTGCTAATGGATCTTTCCTGCAAGAAGAGCTGGGATATTGCAATCCGACATAACTCTAGTAAGGATCCTGCCCCGTAGGTTAAGAACGATCTGCACATCCGAGCCATCCTGTCCACTGTGGTTGCTCCAGAAGGAGCAGCCAATTTCAGCATCACTCCAGGAACCCCCGGATTCATTAGAGATGTGCTCCTCCTAGACCGCACTGCTGCGTGACGATTTGCCTCTGGTGCTGCTGACAAACTGGCTGCAATTAATGCCATTCAGATGGAGCGGGGCTCTCGCTGAGCCTTAATGAGCAGGCATCGCTATGAAATGCCAGGGGAACAGCTGGTGTGTCACTTCCTTTGATAACACAGTTTTTTTAAGGGCTTGACTCAGCAGAGAGGTGACCAAGTGTGTCCTGGACGAGTTTCACTGGAGCTATTACAACAGTGCGTCAAGCGCCAGAGATTGACAGAAAAGATAAGATGCCTTACTCTGAGGCAGAACACTGCTTCATCTCTCACATCATGTGCAACTGATATACAGAAGAGGCTTTACAGCCTGAGAAAAGAGACAACGCATATCCTTTTGCAAATCAAGAAAATCTTAAATAATAATTATGAGTAAATTTAAAAAACATTGTTGACACTGACTTGCAGCAGCTCTTCAGAATTTCAGAAATGAGTCTCTCCCAGCCTAGAGATGCTGAATTTGAACCTGGGACTTCAGCACACAATGCATGGGCTCTGCCTTTTGTTGTTGCCTTAAGACTTATAAAACAATGGTTTCATTATTTGTTCCCCACCCATCTGACTCAGTAGCCCCAGCCACTCCGGGAGACTTCCAGCTATACAAAACCATAATTAAACATTAGACATTAAAAACTTCCCTATACAGGGTTGCCTTCTTATGTCTTCTAAAGGTTGTATAGTAACTTATCTCCTTGACATCTGATGGGAAGGTGTTCCACAGGTGTTCCACTACTGAGGTCCTCTGTAACTTCTCACAGTGAGGGAACTATGAGAAGGCCCTCAGCACTGGATCTTAGTGTCTGGACTGAACAATGGGGATGGAGACGCTCCTTCAGGTATACAGGGCCAAGGCTGTTTAGAGCTTTAAAGGTCAGCACCAACACTTTTGAGTTGTGCTTGGAAATGTACCGGGAGCCATGCAATGTGGAGATTAGACATTGAGTGAAAATTTGTTTGATATAAACAGTTACACTTGTTTTAAAGAAATACATGTCCCCTTGTGTTAGTTTCTTTCCTGCCTCATCTTCTCTCAGATAACTCATAACACCAGAAATGGTGGGAATCCAATGAAGCTATTGTCCATCATGAGACTTACGACAATTTAGTAGCTCAGTAGGACCCAAGTTTCACCTCAAGCATCTCATAGTAGGGCTTCGAGTATCCTCTGTCTAAAACCTTGGGCAGCTGCTGACAGTCAATGTGGACAACCCTGAGGTAGATGAACCAATGGCTTGACTCACAAAAGGGAGCTTCCTATGTTCCTAACAAGTACTTAAAATGGTGGCTGCTCCTGCAAACATCGGGAATCGTTTTGTTCTCACTTGTGGCTCAGACACAAATTTTTCCCATAAAGTCCACAGATCCTTTTCTTTAGATGGAGTGAAAGGCGTGGGGGGAATATCCATCCCTGACAAACAGCAGCTGCTTTCCGTTCACTAAAGACTCTCACTTGCAAGACTCAAACCTATGATTCATTCATACTATTCCGACAATGCCAGTCAGGCTCCTGAGAGGGTGAGGCATTGTCAGCGATTCCCAACCTCCTAACAATCTCTGACCTGAAGCACCTCATTGGAACAGGAGAAACAGCCCGGTGGAAATAAATACACAGGAAACGGTAGATATTGGTGGCATACAGTGACGAAGGGGATTTATCTATAGAGTCAAAAGCATCCTTGGTGATCTGATCACGGTGTACCTCTTATTATACTGAGTCAATCTCATTCTGAATGTTACAACTTGCAGTGCCGCTCTCTGACTACGATTCAGATGTTTATACCAGTTTTTCATATCCCATCTTAATGTGCCAGGATAGTCAAATAAAGCCATATTGATGGGCTTGCAAAATGGCTATGCCTGGGCTACTTCCGGATACAATGTTAAGTATAAGTCACACTTACAGGCGGAGATGAATGTCGGAAGTATTAACACCACCAGTGGTGGCCACAAAGTCCAGCATTTCTGAACTATATACTCTATATACTATATACTGTGCAAATACTCTTCCTTCTTTTTTTTCCTTCATGAAAAACTGCCATTAGGTGTGGTGATGAGGAAAGAAATAATGAAGGGAAGGGATGCTTAGCTTTGCATTTGCCAGTCATTTCTCTTCTCTCATTTGCCCCCTTCCTTGCTTTTTCCTTCTAGGGAGAAAAGCAGCTTGAGGGCAGCAATTCTGAGAGGAGAAATGGCCTTTGGGGAAAGGGTTGAACGTCACATACACACACCCTTCTGTCCTTCTTCCACAGCCCCTGGGAAATACTTTATTTCAAATGTGTGGGCCGAATAACAGGATTTTTCTGCATCTTGAGGCTCCCACCTCCTTTGTCTCAACATAGGGATCAGACTATTATCACCATGCCATTGCAAACACTGCAAAATTGTTTTAAAAACCCACAGCAACAACCTGAATGCAGAAACTAGTGTATACTAATACAATACAGCAACAAAACTGCTCATTTCCTCCTAAATTACCCTCCCCCATAACCCATAACTACAAACTTAACAATATCCAAAAGCTGGAATGGGGTTTCTTGTTTGTTTGCTTATTTGCTTGCTTGCTTAAGAAAGATGAAGAGGGTGAAATGTTTTGTAATAGAACCAGCAGAAACCTACCCACACAGCATCATCAGACACCTACAGTACCTTGGGGCAAGCTCCACCTACTGGCCATGGGCTACACTACATGCTGCACTGTTGTGGGCATGTTGGGAGTTACCCATGGCATTGAGTTACTGTGCCACCATGTGCCTGGCTGTTGAATTGTACTTTGGGAAGGGTGATGGGATAGCACCCGCCCTGCACCTAGTTTTCAGGAGCATGTCAGGCCATGTAGCGCACACAGTTCAGAATTCCACCAGACAAGAATTGCCAGGGAGATTCTGCTACTGTATCCCAGCATCTGATGCCTGAGGCATTTGTCCCTATTTGCCTAAGGACAGGGCCAACCCTGCTTCAGCTACCTTACACTGAATGTCAGGTAAGTATGCATTCCTCTGAACAAGGGATGGGGAACCTGTGGCCCTCCAGCTGTTGTTGGGAGTGGAAGAAAGATCACTGGTCACACAGGCTGGGAGCTGATGGGAGCTGTAGTCCAATCACATCTCAAGAGCTATGGGTTGCCCATCCCTGTTCTATACCTAGAGAAAGGAGAATGTGATGATGTGCAGTACACCTGTTAGAAAGTCAGTGGTTGTGGGTCAGTGTAGAGTGAGAATGCGGATGCAAACCTGGGTTTGTAGCGACGTAATGTGTGGATGGACGACGTGGGTGGCACTGTGGGTTAAACCACAGAGCCTAGGACTTGCCGATCAGAAGGTGGGCGGTTCAAATCCCTACGACGGGGTGAGCTCCTGTTGCTCGGTCCCTGCTCCTGCCCACCTAGCAGTTCAAAAGCACCTCAAAGTGCAAGTAGATAAATAGGTACCGCTCCGGCAGGAAGGTAAACGGCGTTTCCTTGCGCTGCTCTTGTTTCGCCAGAAGCGGCTTAGTCATGTTGGCCACATGACCCAGAAGCTGTCCAATAAAGCGAGATGAGCACCGCAACCCCAGAGTCGGCCACGACTGGACCTAATGGTCAGGGGTCCCTTTACCTTTACCTTTAATGTGTGGATGAACCCATAACAGGTGCAGCAGTGAACAGTACCGATGGGAAGTGATTTGACATACTTTTATTTTGTTTTTATTTTAAAGTTACTTCAGTTGTCTCAGGACTATTTTTCTGCCACTGAAGCATTTGTTGTTCAACGGATGGTTACTTTTTGCAGCTACTTTATTGCAAATATGACATATACATTTCGACAACAACCTCCAAACGCAATCATTCAATTTGGGTTTGGGTTGTTTGTTTGTTTTTTAAGCAAACAGAATGTCAGCAACTATTTCAATGGCATCATTTGCAATGTAGGAAGTGATTTTTGTCAAATTGTTTCCTGAGAATGGCACCATTGTTTATAACCAGCACTCCTCCATCTGCTTTGGGGTGGGGGGGGGACTGTATCATTGAGGTTAGAATGAATAGATTCTGCTGTAGTGCACTACACTGATCTTAATTTTTTGAAGGAAAAAAGCCAAAGGGGAAAAAAGTTTCAATTCAGCTGCTGAATGTAAATCAGATTCAATGCCTCAGCATTTCCATAGCAGTTACAGGGTCTTCTTAGAACTGTGCCTCAATTTAATGAATCAGCAACATGCTTTTATTTTCTTCACCCGATCTTCCTTCCTGCCTTTGTTTTCCTCCATCTTCGGTTTTCCTGCCTTGCTCTCTGATTTCTCAAATTCTCTCCTATTTCTTTCTCTCACCCCCCCCCCCAATGCTCTCTGCAAAATAAGGTTCATTGTAACTCATGCACTGGTAACTGTCAGGAGCTGGTCAGCAAGAAATCACATGGAGGAAGTGAAGTTAGCTCTTTATTAAGAAACAAGGTCTGCTCAGGAATGCTAAACCTGATGAGCACAACAAGGCAGTTGGGGAGACTGAAGATCCCTGCCTTCCCCCAGCTGAGTCTCCTCCTCTCCTGGGTCCTTCCCAAGCAATCTGAGACTATGCCGGTATTCCTGTTTGTGCTCCTCCCACTTCATACCTCTTCATACCTGGGAGACCAGAAGCGAACATAACTGATTACAGCAGGAGGGGGAGACACCCTGGCTTCTTCAGCAGCCTAACTCGTCTCTGCCTTGGGGGCCTCCTGCTTCTGCCTCTGCTTCTGGTCTGCTCTCTGCCACAGCCTCTTCCTGCTCACTAAACCCTGCTACCTCTTCAGCTTCCGACGCTGCCTCCTCCCAATCTTTTCCCTCTGACCACTCATCCTACCAGCAGCTCTGAGCCTACTGGGGGTTTGCCAGCTGGTGCCTCCCCACCCAGGGCCACTGGCTCTGATTTCTCCACTGGCCTGGAGACCTAATAACATGAAGGGTTAATCATTCATCGGCGCATCCACATATTTGCTATACGGCATCACCCGCCATTAATAACCGTCAGTGGTTTGTATATAGTCTAAGCAGCACAATCTCTGTGCGAGGGAATGAATGAGCGCAAATTTGACATTAAAAATAGGAACGCTCTGAAACCTGTAAAGCGGGAAGCACTCCAGCCTTTCCTGTCTCCTATCTTACAGTTGCAACTTAAACAGAAGAATTTTAAAGGTCATTTGGGAAATGAGACTTCAGCCCTGGAATCTGATAGCAAACCAGATAGCGTTTCTCGGGATTTTAATGAGGACTATCTTAGGTCTCTCAATACAAGAAAGTAAATTGCCTTCCATTTGACATTTGATGGAATACATTTTTAGTGCTCCAATAATCAGGGTGGCTTCTTTTGTTAATCCATGTTTCATGAGAGCTAGTACAGTAGATTGTGAGTTTCTGCTGTGAGCTGTGACACCCCAGCTCAGACTTCGACTCAAGGCGTGAATTGACGAGTGGGTCATTAGGCAAGCCCCTAGATCTGCAATATGGGGGTGTGATAATCCTAGTCTATAGGATAAAATGGCTGTAAAAATCACTTCGGCAATGTATGTGAAATCTCTGGACACCCAAAAACACAACATGAATACTTTAAATATTTTATTGTGGCTTAAGCTATCTAATGATGTGGACTCTTGCCCTCTGGCAGCTTTTCTTCCTATATACATTAAAAGGTCGGGCTGTCATCACACAGCCCCCATTGGAGGATTTGTAAGGCTGCATCACAATCCTGACTTTGCATGAAGAAAAATCCAACTCTAATGAGTAACATGGCAAGTGGGTGACAGAGGGGTTGGCAAACTGAGCGAGCCAGGGTGCAGTCCCTAGTACAGTGGCACCTCTGGTTATGTACTTAATTCGTTCCTGAGGTCCGTTCTTAACCTGAAACTGTTCTTAACCTGAAGCACCACTTTAGTTAATGGGGCCTCCTGCTGCTGCCGCCATGCGATTTCTGTTCTCATCCTGAAGCAAAGTTCTTAACCCAAGGTACTATTTCTGGGTTAGCAGAGTCTGTAACCTGAAGCGTCTGTAACCTGAAGCTTCTGTAACCCGAGGTACCACTGTAAATGCATCAGCCTCTAAAGTGTCACTGTGTGGCACAGAGTCACTACACTATCTTCTAGGCAGTGATTGTTGCTTAGCGGGAAAGGGGGCAGAGTAAGGGCAGCATGCTGCAAATGCCCCAGCGGAGCCAGTCTATCACTCCTGGTAGTGTGTTTGCCCCATGGCAACCTCCCCACTTCCTTGGCCTTCCCAGCAGGCAACAACCCATGTACTGTTGCTAGCTTTCTGGTTCTGCCTCACCCAGCAAGCAGCTCCCGGGCGCTGCGGGACTCTTTTTTGATTTTCGATATACCAGACTAGCACAGAGCTCCCTCTGGAATATAACTGCTAAGTGCTATTATGTGCACGGACACAGATGTCTTATAAGTGCATCATCCCCTGTCTATCGCTTCCCTGTGCAGATTTATTAGACTGAGTAGGCTATTTCTTTGAAAGCTCATGCTGAGGAAAGCCAGCCAGGGTCCTTTGACACCACAGCTACCAAGGCACGGCTGTTGAGGAATCGGACGAACAATCGTTCCAAATGTCACATAGTATCATGCTATAGTTGGGGAAGGGTCATAGCATCTTCCTAGAAGGTCCATAGCATTTCCTGGAAGGACTGGGAGAGACTCCTGCCTGAAACCTTGCAGAGCCAGGCAGTGTGGACAGAACTGAGCTAGTTGGACCAATGGTTTGACTCGCTATGAGGCAGCTTCCTATGTTCCCACTGTATCTTATACAGCATCATCCCCTTATGATTTTTCTATCAAGTCCTGCTCATCAAAGGTCCTCTGCAACTTTAATTAAAACCTCCCTTGTGGCTTCTGCCTCTAAATATTTCCTGCTCAGCACGAGTGTATAACTGACCAATCACCTCTTAATTGCCTGTAAATCTGCTAGTTTTTGTTCTGAGTGGGAGTGGTTTTAATTATTGGTATCTTGTCCACTCTTTTCATTCATTTAAGTAGTGCTGTTTCACTCTCAAAGAATGAAACGGAAGGATGGTCTGAATGAAAGAGCTCTTCCTCCCCCACTGGCTCCTCCTCTACGTTTGGGACTCAGCTACCTTGGCAAAGAAAAAGCCCTTTATATGCATCATAAATGCATTATAGCACCGTGACACCTGATGGCGCTGTGGAGTTCTTTTTTTGCCAACCTGGTTTCTCATACAAGTTTACAACGTGTTTAACTGAAATGCTTCTTTGATGTGTCTGGATCCAGCCCTGGGTTCCCCAAAGCATTTCACCCCTGCACCCTTTGTTTCCTGTTTGCCTGCCTCTTTTCTGCGGTGATCTGCTTCCCTTGGCATTTTTGGGTTATTTGGGTGTCTTTTTAGATGAGGGCAAGATGCAGCTGCCAAAAGTCAGGCTCCTGGACATTTTGTTTCCTCTCACCCAATGGCCTTCAGACATGGATGCTTCAGCTGAGATTCCTGCATTGCAGGGGGTTGGACTAGATGACCCTCGGGTCCCTTCCAACTCTAAGATTCTGTGATTCTATGAATTCAGTTCTCAATAAAGCCTATTCACAAGTTTATCTTTGGAACAGGGGTTTAGTGGGCTGTTCGACTGAGTTTACCCCATTGAGTTCACCCCAGTCTTGCCTAGACACACCTGGAGTTTATCAGCTTGCCCCTCACTTCTTTTAACTTCTTCCCCCATTTTTTTTTTGCATCTCTCTCTTTCCACTGTTCCTTAATTTTCACGCTTCCCTTGCTGCATCTTTCCCTCTTGGCCTATCCCTGCTGCGTTTCCTCTCCTCCCTCCCTTTCTTCCTTGAGTACTGAGTTCTGACACCGGGGAAAAAAGTAATATCTTGCTAGAAAATAATAGAATCGTAGCCCCAAGCTGTTTAATGGCAGCCAGGGGTACACTCCAAGAATGGCTTGTGAGTCCCCGAGGAAGAGGGAATATTTTGTATTAATATTTGATATCTTATTTAGGTTGTGAAATCAGAAGCATGAAACCAATAGGGAGGCCGTGAAAGCAATTCTCCATTAAATAATACTGTGTTGCAGCTGGCCTCCCCGGCCCACCACTCGCTTGGAGCCTGACCTCACTGATAGCAATCCGAGCAGACTCAATCACGTTTCTGCGGCACACAGATTGATGAAAATGCTGGTGGTGGTTACTACAGAGACGTACACCACTACTTTTATTAAGCACTGACTAGCTAAATGCCTGTCAACATGGCAGGTGGGGTGAAACTGGAGCAGGGGCCTGTATATTGCAGCACCCCTGGGGCGGGTACAAGGCACCTCTTTACTTCTCGGTCCCTTGCAGTGAGAGCCAGGTTCCTCTCCATAAAGGCAGAGAGAGCACAATGGCCGCATTCACACAATATGTTGAAAGCACTATGGTGCCTCTTAATGGCTTCCCTCAAAGGATCATGGGAAGTGTGGCTTGTTAAGGACCCTGATGAGAGGTGTTAAAAGACCCCCTCTCAGAGCTACAGTTCCTGGAGTTTGCTGTGAAGGTTGGTTGTTAAACAGCTATGGGAACTGTAGGAATAGGGGTCAGCTCTCATCGGCACCTTTAACAAACAACAGCTCCCAAGATTCTTGCTGAAGTTCTAGACTGAACCCCGAAAGAGGGCTTTCGCCTCTCCTCCTTCCATCACTACATCCTTTTCAGCTTCCCCCCACCATCCCACCCTGCTCCTTTCCCTCTGGCTCTGGCACAACAGGAAGTAAGGCCGAGGGCCACATGAAATTAGGCTGAGGGCCAGATGGTGGTAGGTTGTTAAGAATCAGCTTTTATAAAAAGTCAAGGCTGAAACCAAAGGAAGTAGAACCTTAAAAGAAGCTTAATTCTATACCCAGTTGAATCTGGCCACAGCTGCTGTCCGCCCCCTCCCCCCAGCCAAATGGCTGCTGGTCATTTTTATTCAGCATATAAAGAGTGACAGATGCAACATCCACACAGTGAACAGATGGAGCCAAGCAGCTTAGCACTGCTATTGCTTTAGTTCTTTCTGTCTTTCTGCAAGGGATATTTGGCTTTCCTGTTTTATTGCGCTTCTTCCATTGAACTCCCTTTCCTTGAGGGCTGCGGCAAGAAACGATTCCTAAAAAGCCCTGGGGTTGCCATGCCTACCTTAACGAGGGGCCACGAGGAAGACGGAACAAGATCTGGCACAGCTTTGGCAGGCGCTGTGATGTGTCTGCGGACATGCTTTATTTAGGGTTGCAGAGATTCAGAGTTTGTATGTAGAACTGGAAAGGGGCTTCAGCAGAGGTGATGAGCGCAGAGAAAATTCGTTTCTGTCTGCTGCAATTGCCAGCAGATGGAAAGAGCAGTTGTGAGAATGTCCAAAGAAACGAGGTTTTGTTGGCTTCCATGGATTATCAGTCGGCCAACTATGGGTTGATTTTCCTGAAGGCGACAACTAAAGGACACAGCCTTGGCCAAATATGGTCGCTTCTTGTCAGTTGTCCAGTCTTGGGTTTTCAAAGCCTGGAGAATATATATATATGCGCTTCTTCAGCTCAAACACATTCTGGAATTATTATTTTTTGGGGGGGTCGCAAACTACTTTATTCTGCCCTTACCCTTTAAAACCAAGCCATCAACTTGGTTTTAAGGGAAATTTAAAGAAGTACAAATCTGAATTGGTGGTCCCTGTTACATTCCCTAATCCCCTGCCAGATAAATGCTGCTGGTGAGGTGGTTTTGAGGGGGGGGGTGGGCAGGGAAATAGTGGGCAAAGGAATTTTAAAGAGCCTATTTCCCACTGCTGGGTTTCCACTTAAGACAGGAGATCCATGGAACTGGCCCTGTTACTGGTGCCACATAATACCCATTCCACGTTTGTAAGAAATCAATCTTTTAGTGTGACTTTGGAACTTCTTGCCTATTGACATCAAAAAGGCGCCTTTTGTCAATCTGCTAAAAACAAGCCTACCCAGATATGCAGAATGTTGATGTGTGTTTTAATCAATTTTTAATTTATCACTGATTTTTAAGTAATAGTTGTTTTTAAACTTATTTTATTTTAAGAAATAAATAAATAACGAAAACAAATCTAGAGGGCAACAGGTTGGGGAAGGCTGATAATGACCTATGGTGGCATACATAAAGTTTCACTCTGCTGATGGGTGCCACCGACACTGATCCTTATTATCACGCACCCATAGTGATAGTTACTTAAATCAGCCCCCAGTAGGTTCTTAGCTTCTCTGTGAAACTTTCAGACTCTCTTAAAAAGCTGGTGCAATGACTGCAACAGAGTGCATCTAGAATTTACTTCTGCCATTCTCCTGCATGCCGGCTACCCCAGGGAAACATTTTCACTTCCCCACCTCCCCTGCGGTTTGCCTCACCGAAACCAAGCAAACTGTTTCCTATAATAAAGATGGATATTTTCTTGCTTTTCATTTTCATTTCTGGCACTGGCTGGCCAGAGAAAAGAGAGAAAGAGAGACTGTGTTGCAGCACCCTAGAATAATTTTACTTCAGAGTCTTGAACTGGGATACCAGTTATAGTATTTGTTCAATCTGTTTTAGACATTTCTATACAGCTCTTCACCAAGTCAGATTCTAGAGTGGTGTCTTCACAAAATAGATCAGGTGCAGGGAATCCTTTGGCCTGCCAAGTGTTGCTGAACTACAACTCCCATCAGCCTTGGCCATTGCCCATGCTTGCTGAGGCTGATGGGAGTTGTAGTCTAGCAACATCTAGAGGGCCACAGGTTTTCCCTCTCCTGACACAGACCACACATTCTTTTATAGAATCATAGAGTTGAAAGAGACCACAAGAGCCATCGAGTCCAACTCCCTGCCAAGCAGGAAACACCACCAGAGCACTCCTGACATATGGTTGTCAAGCCTCTGCTTAAAGAACTCCAAAGAAGGAGACTCCACCACACTCCTTGGCAGCAAATTCCACTGTCGAACAGCTCTTACTGTCAGGAAGTTCTTCCTAATGTTTAGGTGGAATCTTCTTTCTTGTAGTTTGGAACCATTGCTCCGTGTCCGCTTCTCTGGAGCAGCAGAAAACAACCTTTCTCCCTCCTCTATGTGACATCCTTTTATATATTTGAACATGGCTATCATATCCTCTTCTCCAGGCTAAACATGCCCAGCTCCCTTAGTCGTTCCTCATAAGGCATCGTTTCCACGCCTTTGACCATTTTGGTTGCTCTCCTCTGGACACGTTCCAGTTTGTCAGTGTCCTTCTTGAACTGTGGTGCCCAGAACTGGACACAGTACTCCAGGTGAGGTCTGACCAGAGCAGAATACAGTGTATTACTTCCCTTGATCTAGATGCTATACTCCTATTGATGCAGCCCAGAATTGCATTGGCTTTTTAGCTGCCGCGTCACACTGTTGGCTCATGTCAAGTTTGTGGTCAACCAAGACTCCTAGATCCTTTTCGCATGTACTGCTCTCAAGCCAGGTGTCACCCATCTTGTATTTGTGCTTCTCATTTTTTTTGCCCAAGTGCAATACTTTACATTTCTCCCTGTTAAAATTCATCTTGTTTGTTTTGGCCCAGTTCTCTAATCTGTCAACGTCGTTTTGAAGTGTGATCCTGTCCTCTGGGGTGTTAGTCACCCCTCCCAGTTTGGTGTCATCTGCAAATTTGATCAGGATGCCCTTGAGTCCATCATCCAAGTCGTTGATAAAGATGTTAAATAAGACCGGGCCCAAGACAGAACCTTGTGGCACCCCACTAGTCACTCTTCTCCAGGATGAAGAGGAACCATTGATGAGCACCCTTTGGGTTCGGTCAGTCAGCCAGTTACAAATCCACTGAGTGGTAGCATAGTCAAGACCGCATTTTATGTTTGTTTGTTTTTTAAAAGAAACTGAATACAGTTCAATAAAACGTGAACATGGATGGTTGGATTAGCAGAACAGATGAATGAGGAATGGAGTGAAATGAAATTGGCAGAATTGTCCATGCCTACTCAGAGCGCTGCAACCCCAGAGTCGATCACGACTGGACCTAATGGTCAGGGGTCCCTTTACCTTACTCAGAGACAAACACTGTCATGTTACGTCCGCAGTGAAGTAGAGGGTGGGTTTTATACACAAATGGCAAGTGTGGGGGCGCCAGTTCAGATCAGACATCTAGCATTTAGCCCTTTGCCCTGCCTTTCTATGCTTTGAATCCAGATTGTGGGCCCAAGTTGTATGGCGGTAGAGGGAAACTCCCACTGATGCAAATGTCTACAGACACAGAGGGTCCAATCTGAATAGAGATGACAGCAGGCGGTAAAGGATGAAAGCACCCCAATCCAGAGATGATCCTCTGAGCTGATGATTTGTGTTTTAAAAAATCCCAGTCAATCTGCATTAAAAGTTACAACAATATGGTAAAGTTCACAGTTTGGCCCCGAGTATCTCTTTCCACTGCTTTCATCTCAATAACCTTTCCCGTTTCATTATACTGGCACTCACTTTTCCTTGGCAGAGTATTTCCTGCTTGATACTGAAAATCGATGTCCTCTTACTAGGGAACAGGGAAGAGCCTAGGTTTGTTTTATTTATTTGCTTATTTTGTTTATATGCCACCTTTTCCTCCAGGGAACTTAATCTGATGCACGTGGTTCTCCTTTCCCCCGTTCAGTCCTCACAACAACCCTGAGAGGTAGATTAGACTGCGAGGCAAGGGCTGGACTAAGGTCACCCAGAGAGTTTCATGGCTGAGTGGGGATTGGAACCCGGATCTCTGGGTTATAACCCAACATAGCACACCACACTGGTTAACACAGTTTGGAAGACTGTCCAAAATCCAAGAAATACTTACTAAAACAGCTTCAAGAGACCAGCTTCAAATCCAGATGGGAATCTGAGGGACAAATCCTGTCTGCCCCTTGACTGAAAAAGAAAAGTCCAATTGACAGATAAATTTGGCATTGAGTCTTAAACATGATGAGGCCGGACCGAAACCCTGAGTCTGATTTGAACACCTAAAATTGAGGTCAGGTGAAGCAAGACCACGTCTAGGTCATATTTTAACAGAAGCTGCTTGCTCGTCTCCAGCCAAAGCGACAGAATGTAGAAACGGCTGCCAACTTCTGCTACAGACTGTCTCCCCCGAAGGCAATATCATTTGATGCATTTAGTTCATTTACTGCAAAGCCTCATTGAGTGGGAACATGAAACCAATTCATATAAATGCGGCTTTGGAAAATTACAGGGATTGTCAGATACCACGAAGGTGTCTGGCTCCTTTTGCAGGGGTTCCAATTCTGCAAACCTCACCTTAAGATCGCTCTCCTCCTCCAGAGTTTGTTCCGATTACTGTCAGTAACAAAACAATCCCCTGTGGGCATGCATGGAGTCGCTGCAGTCCCATGCACTATCTGCATTGACCAGGTAAAGGTAAAGGTACCCCTGCCCATCAGAGCCAGTCGTGACCGACTCTAGGGTTGCGTGCTCATCTCGCTCAAGAGGCCGGGAGCCGGTGCTATCCGAAGACACTTCTGGGCCACGTGGCCAGCGTGACAAAGCTGCATCTGGCAAGCCAGCGCCGCACATGGAAACGCCGTTTACCTTCCTGCTAGAAAGCAGTCCCTATTTATCTACTTGCACTTATGGGTGCTTTCGAACTGCAAGGTGGGCAGGAGCTGGGACCAAACGACGGGCGCTCACCCCGCCGCGGGGATTCGAACCGCCGACCTTTCGATCAGCAAGTCCTAGGCTCTGTGGTTTAACCCACAGCGCCACCCGCATCCCAATTGACCAGGTAACTTCATTTTATTACCTTTTTATCCCCCTTCTCCTTCAAAGAGCTTGGAGTTTTGCCCATGTCCCTATCCCTTCTTTGTATGCCAATGCTGGCCCTATCTTTAGGCAAATGCAACAGTTGCCTCAGGCAGCAAACATGGCAGCCAGCAGCAGTCTATTTCCCCCAAACACCCCATACATTGTCCTGTTTTGGAGATCAGAGCTCTGGTGCTCCTTCTGAGCCAGACCATAAGTCCATCAAACTCAGTATTTGTCTATAATGATTGGCAGCAGTTCTCCAGAGCTTCAGGCTGGAATATTTCCCTAGAAACATCAGGAGCTGAACCTAGGACCTTCAGCATGCAAAGCAGATGTTCTGCTGCTGTTTCCGTGGACCATTTTTCTCACCGACAGAGACAATGCCTGCTACTCTGTCTTTAGAAGCATCCTTTACTGTTCCTTCAGATGCTCCAGTGCTAATGCCTACTGAACCCTGATTCCAATTAAGCCCTGGATCCTCTGCCACAAACAGTCTTCCAGTCCCCAACCACCCCCTGCTCTACACACACATACACACATTTTCCTGTCTCCCAGCCCATTTATCTTCGCTGAGAACTGAACTGGTAATTTGGCATGTCAAACACATCCTCTATTCAGACAAACCAATTTGATGGCTAATTGCAACTCTGGTAATTGAGGTTTTTACTGTTTTAGTGCTTTTATTTAAAGCAGAGCAGGAGATCCTGGGTGGCTTCTAGCCAGGTCACACATTCTGCACCCCGATGGGATGCCAAGCTGCCAAGTGCAGAATCTCCTCCTGTGCCCCCCCCCCACCTTCCAGGGGTCAGAGGCCCTTGAAAATAAATAGCAATGTGCATATAGGCCTGGCTCTGACATCAAGAAGTACATCCTTCCTGCAGCTTCACCCAAGACTGCATTTCAGAAAGCAGCTGCTGCTTATAAAACAGCAAATAGATGCTTCTTTCATTGTTATTACTGAGGGTCGCTTTAATGAGGCGCCATGAAGAATGCAGAAATGGGCAGAAGGACCTCAATGGATGCTTCTTAGACCAGTGGTTCCCAAACTTTCTGGTTCCATAATCTCATCCTCAGTGCCTGCTACCCTGCGCAATAAAAAATATTGTTCAGAATAGCCGTTTGCATGGCCCACTAAGGAAGATGAGAACTCAATAAAATGCAAAACAGTAACAACTAATTGCACATTTCCCCCCACAATCCAATTCAAACTAGCTTAATTAATTCAACAAAGCTGATGAACTTGATCCAGTGATACCAGCTTTTCAATGTCTGATAGTCATTTACCACCTCCCATGCCCCCCCGCTGCCCCCTTGCCTCTTAGCACCCTGCTAGGTAACCCATCCCCCGGGGGGGGAGTACTGCCCCACTTTGGGAACCACTGCACTAGATGGTGTGGGAGGGACTCAGGCACATCCTGAGCATAGCTGTTAACTTTCCCCCTTTTTTAAGGGAAATTCCCTTATTCCGAATAGGATTCCTCACAAGAAAAGGGAAAAGTTGACAGCTATGATCCTGAGGTCAGAGCCACATATACGTTTAAACCACATGGCTTCTCCCCAAAGAATCTTGGGAACTATAGTTTTTTGAGGGGGCTGGGAATTGTAGCTAAGGGAAGGCTAAACAGAATTTATTTGGGGAGAACTGTGCGTTTTCAACAGTGGCAGCCCACCCCACTTCACCACCTGAGGCAAAACAGGAAGGAGCCCGGTCCCCTGCCGCTGCTCTCCCAGCATGGAAGCCTCACTCACCCGGGTCACGTGGCTGCGGATGCAGCTTCCGGGTTTCTATAAGATCTCATGAGAGGTGCACAAGATCTCACCTGGAAAGCGCAGCCACTTGCTTCTCTAGTGGCAGCAAGGCAGGCGGAGAGCCCCACCACCACCACAGGAGAAGAGAGAAGCAGCGGCGGCAAAGAGATCCCATAAGATCTCGGCAAATGCAGTCAGACACCACCTTGTGGGGCATGGAGCCGATGAAGTCACTGTTACATTCCTGTGTTCTATTTAAAGTATTTTTGTTCTGTTTATAGTATTGGAATACAATGGTACCTCGGGTTACATACTCTTCAGGTTACATACGCTTCAGGTTACAGACTCTGCTAACCCAGAAATAGTACCTCAGGTTAAGAACTTTGCTTCAGGATGAGAACAGAAATCGTGCTCTGGCGGCACGGCAGCAGCAGGGGGCCCCATTAGCTAAAGTGGTGCTTCAGGTTAAGAACAGTTTCAGGTTAAGAACAGACCTCCGGAATGAGTTAAGTACTTAACCCGAGGTATCACTGTATGGGGTTTTGCATGTTGTTGTCTCCCCACCCCTTGTGTTATTATGAAATTGTTCTCAGGTTATGGTTTTGCTATGTTGTCAAGAAATGGTTTCTGTTTGAAATGCACTCCTGTTTCCTTGTCATAGGTCGCTTGGTTGTGTGTGGAAAAGCAACACAGAGATAAAACAAACGGATGAACGAAATACTCCCATCTTCCTCTTTCACCTCCAGCCTTTTGGGTGAAAGGACTGTGAGCTCCGATCAGTTCTGGTCCTCAGAGCAAATTCCCTGGCTCAGAACCTGCTCAGAGACCCCCTGCTCTTTATTTCTGTGTGCCTTTTGCAATTGGCTCAGGGGTGGTAGATTTAGAGGTTCTAGGAAAAAACCTAAGTAGATCTGTGAAACCTGAAATCTGCCTGTCCTCCTCTGGGTTGGGCCCATAGCCAAGTGGTGTGGAATACATGCTTAGCATGCAGGAAGTTCCAGGTTTGGTCTCCAGTAACTCCAGTTAAAGGATCAAGTGGTATCCTGGAAAACGCCTCTGTTGGAGAGCCACTGACAGCTTGAGTAACGATAACTGGATATACCAAAAGTCTTGAGGTTACAGCCACACTATACATTTAAAGCACATGGCGCGCACACACCCCTAAAAATAATTCTGCAAGCTGTGGTTTGTTAAGAATCCTGGGAATTGGGGTAAAGTACAATTCCCAGGATTCTTTAGGGGCAGCCTTCAGCTTTAAATGTTCTCTAAATACATGGTGAGGATCACTTCCGGTGTACAAACTAAAAACCAACACCAGCTGTAAAAAAGAAATTATTAAAATTAGAAATCCGAAATCAGTAGGGAAGGAGGCCAGGTGACGTGTATAAAAAGTTACGTGCACCAACTCTTTTGTTCTTTTTTCTTTTATTCTTCGGCCTTTCTTTTTCTATTTAGTGCTTTTTCTTTTTAACTCACTTTATTGTGTTTAGTGAGTACTTTTTGTTTTTTCCTTTTGTCTAAAATGCTTTTTTTCTTTTTTCTTTGTATGATGCAAGAAATTTAATAAAAAGAATTAAAAAAAATAAATACATGGTGAGGATGTAACCTGACTTAGTCCATGTCAGTTTGCATTTCTTAGTGCAGAAAGTATTGATCTGATGTGTAGAGATCTTTCCTATTCTAATTAATTCAAAAGGGTTCTGGAAGCTTTTCTGTGTGAAAGAAGCAAGCAGAAGGTTCATGATGTTTGGGTTATACCTTCAGAGAAGCTGAGTACAGCTGGCTTAAACCGGTTCTCTTATCTCTTTCTGCCAAGGTCATGCTGACCAGAGGCCAGAAGGTTTCACTTTTTCTATCTCTTTTCTTTCTGGTGTGGTGTTCTGTACATAGCATGCTTAGTGTTAAGGTTTAGACTTATTATAAGTTACTGTATGTTTAAATTATGTCTGTTGCAACTGGATTTCTTATTGGTAGTGCCAATCCTGAATGTATTGGATTTGTGACAATTATGCTCATTTGCCTTCAGTAGCCGTAAAGCTCTGCTGAATGAAATACAATTGCCTCTGGTCTATTTTTTGGGAATCCTGCAACATGTTTAAGTTTTTACTCTGCTAGCTATACATTGGAATCTGCTCTGGATCAATACTGAGTAGAATTTCAATTTTTTGTTTTTTTGTTTTTGTTTTACCTGAACCTGACTGTAAAATAAAGGGTGCTGCAAGGACCTGCCGTACAGGTGGTTAGTACAGTCACACATCTCTCTTTGTCTTAGTTGCCCTCATGCGGCAGTGACTGTCTTGATGGATTGAGCCCCATGTTCATTAGTGTCTTGGTAGAGGGGGAGCATGATGCAGCCATCCCATTTCAGGCATCAGAAAGTCTTGAGCCAGCTCTTTTAGGGAGATGTGTTGGCCTTTTAAGACAGCAACCCTCCCCGTCCCCCCACCCATCAAATGAATCAGGAGAAAATGGGAAATGAGATTATGTGTGAACTCAGCAAATCACACCCACCTTTCCCTGACCTTGCACAATAGCAGCCCTTTTGCAGGGCCTGTGTGGGAAAGATCCTTGTCACTGAAGAAACAGGGCGAAAACTGAATTGCCGTTTCAGCTGCCTACACAGAGTGGCCTCGTTGGTACCCAAAAGAGGTCACTGGCAGGACAGCCACGGGAGGGGAGTGACAGAAAGTTGGAACTTAGGAATGGATAGTGCTAAGTCATTGTGGCTTTTCATGCAGAATTCCATCCCGTTGCATTTTGAATTATAAGGCATTCAATACATAGAATGGAAGGGACGTGGGTAACGCTGTGGGTTAAACCACAGAGCCTAGGACTTGCTGATCAGAAGGTCGGCGGTTTGAATCCCCACGACGGGGTGAGCTCCTGTTGTTCGGCTCCTGCTCCTGCCAACCTAGCAGTTCAAAAGCATGTCAAAGTGCAAGTAGATAAATAGGTACCGCTCCGGCAGGAAGGTAAACGGCGTTTCGGTGTGCTGCTCTGGTTCGCCAGAAGCAGCTTAGTCATGCTGGCCAAATGGCCCAGAAGCTGTCTGCAGACAAACGCCGGCTCCCTCGGCCTATAGAGCGAGATGAGCGCGCAACCCGAGAGTTCGTCACGACTGGACCTAAAGGTTAGGGGTCCCTTTACTTTTACCTTTACATAGAATGGGGTGGGGGGAGAGAGAGAGGCAGGCAGGCAGGCAGACAGACAGACAAATTGATAGAGACTAACTTGCTGTGGAAAAAACCCAGTGGGGAGACGTGCTTTAAATCACTGGTCTTCAACCCACTCACTAATGGGTCACAACAGGAGCACTACTGCCATGCAAATATATGGTAAAAGATTAAGAAATGGGTCCCCAAAGGCATGTTTGTGGTAAAAGTGAGCCCTGAGTCAAAAAAAAGTTGGAGATACCTGCTTTAAATGTATTGTGTAAGATCGGTATCCACTAGTTGGCCATGTGGGATATTTAAACTGCAGTCAAAACCAACAACTCATGTTTTGCTAGATAGACACATGATAGCAGCTGAAGTTTTCCTGTAAGTTTGCTAGAGAGAACTCTGTGAGAGACACTCCCATTTTGCCCTGACATTCGGATTGTCATAGCTAAATATATACAGTGGTACCTCGGGTTACAGACCCTTCAGGTTACAGACGCTTCAGGTTACAGACTCCACTAACCCAGAAATAGTACCTCAGGTTAAGAACTTTGCTTCAGGATGAGAATTCTCCTACCTACCTGGGCACATCTTCTTTTTGCTCTTTCTTCTCTTACCTCTCCATCTCATCACCAAGCCAGAAACGTGAAGAACATTAGGCTGTGTCTAAGCTCCAATGCTCAGACACCATTTTAAACTAAAGTATGCCTTTATAACCGAATTACCATTTTAAGCCTGCCTGAACTAACCTGCTGTATCTGTTACTCTTCAGCAAGTATTCTGAACGAGTAAATGTTATTTTAAAGCTTTTGCAGGACTGTTTATGTGATTATTGCTTTAAGGAGGAGAAAAGGGGGGAAATACCAGGAAACTCCACTGCCTTAAAGCATCCTTGATTCCTTCAACTAAAAGGCTAAAACTAGCCTAAGCTTCCTTCTAAGTTGCAAAGGGATGTACTCTGCTGAACTCACAAATGTGAGGAAGGAGGGATAATATCTAATAAATTTATCCTCTCCTAGCATCTATTGACATCCCCACAGGCCTGATCAACCAACTAGTGTGTTTTAGGTTTGCTTAAATAAACTAATATTCCTTATTTGTTAATACTAGATATATAGCGTTAGGATGTGTGCCTTAGGAACCTCCATGAGTGTGTCTGCATTGCATTGTATTAGACGTGTGCCTTAATAAAGCACTGAAAAGGCCATTTGATTCTGTTTTCTCCTTGGGTCAGCTAGGAAGTCTCCATGGTCTCTTGGGCTGTTCAAAAGAGCCCAGAATTGAGCCAAGTAACACAGCAATGCTATATAAGGGCAGTTTCAGCCTTTGCATGCATATCTGTTTGACCCTTCTTCAGTCTATTCATTCCCACCGCACAAAAGGCAGTCTTGTTTAAATCCATTTTGATGAAAGCCATTGAGCAGAAAGGAGCTGGGGAATAGAGGCTACTTTCTCAAACCTCAATGCAACTGGGTGACAAGCGCCCTCTGTTTGGATGCTTTCCATTCTCACCTCCCCTTTGGAGCTGTACAAAGGATGTGGCATTTTGTAAACGGGGGTGAAAGAAGAATTTGGCATCTGCGCAAAAACAAAATCATGCATGAAAAGCAGCTTAGTTCCCATAATTGCATATATCAAATTAATATTCCCTTTAATAGTTGCTGTGACAGCAATCTGCATAGATTGGATCTGTCAGCATGTAAGCTGGGTCTACACTGCTGGTTCCTGAAGGAGGGGCTGGGGTTTTTTCTGGTCTATGACACCCGACTTTTTGTGGTGCTGCGGTTCAAGAGCATGCGGCAGAATCAAGCTGCATACAAAAATAACCCATTACTCTGGTTTAAAATTATTTATTTATTTATTTGTTCACAGTACTTACAGCCCACTGTTCATTGACTATGAATTGTTGCCCACAAGCATCTACAATAAGAATCTCCTGCCCCTTATTCACAGTAGCAACAGAGCAAAAAGATGATTGGCCTCTCACAACACCTCTGCACAGAGTTTTCAGCACTACACCAGAAGCACACAAAGCACTCTGGGAGATTTCCTTGACACAGAGAATACTTCTCCCCCAGAATCAGGGTCGTGTCAACATCCTTCTGCAATGTGGAGGACTACCAGAAAAGGGCCAGCAATGCAGGCACATATATGGCAGCCAACCTAGTGCCCTTCAGCCCCAGCCAGCATGGCCAATTGTCAGGGATGATGAGCATTATAGTCCAAAGTGCATATCTGACTACAGTCAACTTTCCCTTGCCTCTGTATTATGAAACCCAGGAGATCATGGACACTTCCTGTCAAGTTTCCAAGTACTTACACTTTGTCAATCAGTTCTTCCCTGTTGGTGAGGACCAGGTCCAAGATGGATGATCCCCTTGTTGCTTCTTCCACCTTCTGGGAAATGAAATTGTCAACAAAGCAATGGAGGAATTTGTCAGACCTTACATTCTTGGCAGCATTTGAGTCCCAACAGATATCGGGGAAGCTGAAGTCTCCCATGACTACTATATCTCTCCATTTTGAATGTTTGGTAATCTGCCCTAGGAAGGCATCATCCAAGTCATCAGTCTGTCTTGGAGGTCTATAGCAGACACCCACAGTAAGGTCACTGTTGTTTCTCTCTCCTGCAATTTTTACCCATACACTCTCAACCTGCTTTTCATGCTCCAGGTCATGGATTTATTCACAGCTGTACACATCCTTTACATATAATGCTACTCCTCCACCCTTCCTGTTAAGTATATTCCTTTTGAACAGGTTTTACCTCTCAGTTCCTACATTCCAATCATGAGTCTTCATCCCACCAGGTCATATTTGCCATCCTGTATTAAAAGCTCCAATTCGTCTTGTTTGTTTCCCATATTCTGTGCATTTGTGTAGAGACAACTGAACCATGATTTGTTCCCTCCAGCTGCTTTCTTCTTGTAGTTTCTTGGATCAATTATATAATCTTAGAATTAGATGTCTTAACCCAATTCCCAACCACAGATTTGGACTACCTCATCTACCAAGCCTTTGTAGGCCAGTCTATAGCAGGTCTGTACAACCTTGAGTTCATAAACTGACCATTTGACTATTTGATACTTCCAAGGGAAATTCCACATACCTATTATATGTGGTCCATTCCTACCTATAACCGACACTGACCTGGTTCACCTGGTTCAACCTGTGCATTATTCTGTTTTTAGCCGGGGGGTCCCCTTCCAATTTTTTCTCATTGTAGATATTTATTTGTTGGTTTTAAATTATATTTTATGTTGCATGAAGCTTATTCACAGTCTTGTGCACTGCCCTGGCATCTTTTGAGGAAGGGCAGCTAATAAATATTGTTAAATGAATAAATTAGGTAGCTTATCCTCCAGGCTTTTAGGATAACAGGTGCACAAGCAATTTGTCTCTAGATCATATATGCACCTCCTGCCCCCCCCCCAAACAAGATCATATATGCACCTCCTGCCCCCCCCCCCAAACAAAATCTTTGTAGTAATGGAATGCCTCCAAAGCATTTAAAAATAGACAGAACAATAACAATCTCTCCCCATCACTCTCTCTCTCTCTCTGTCCCCCCAGGCTGTAGCAAAAATAGCTTGATTGGTGTATAGATCTGTTGCTGCTAGGAGGCAAGGAAAAGAAAATGCAGAGCTTAGCTTGCAGAACTGGCTTTCGAGTTTCTCTTTAAATTGCAGATGCTAGCTACCTTGGCATAGCAGCTCATACCTTTTGCAGAATGGCAGGTTTGGAAGATCAAGAGCCAAGCAACTTAGCCAGCAGTGAGAAAGTTAATGTCTCCAGTCAATTAGAAGAGGTGATGGGCAATTAGTATTCCTGGGTATTCTCTCTCTCTCTCTCTCTCTCTCTCTCTCTCTCTCTCTCTCTCCAACTTCACTGTGTGACCTTGACCAGATCTGTGCTCATATTTAACATGCAGTAGTTCCTCCCTTAAAAATTAAAAAGAACGATAGTTCACCACCTTGCATGTTGGTCTGTATTTCACATCTAGATGGTTGAAAATGCTTTTTTAAAAAAAATATTAAAAAGGTACGCAACAATGTCATTAATGAAAATACAGTAAAAGAAGTCTGTGAGAAAGAAAGCGAAATGGAACAGTGGGATAGTTGCAGGTGGGGACGCATGCTATTCTTGAACAATGGCCTCTTCCCACAAAGGAACCATTCCGCATTAAAATGCTCGGTTCAGTTCAATGGTTTATTTGAACTGCAAGTAACTTGGCCCCTCTGATTATGGCACACTATATGTGGGCTAATGTTTTAGAGGTGCCTCACTGAGTGGTTCAGGCAGTCTTTTAGTGGTAATAATCACATCACAGGAGAAGAGTCATCACTACTTGTCAGGGACTGGCTGGATGACAAGGAGTGGTGGGAGGCTCCAGCTGAGGAACGGCTTAGGGAAGCCACAAGGAAGAAGGCTCAGACCCAGGGGACTGGTGGTGGGACACAGAAGACAGATCAGAGAGGAAGCTGAGAGGTGGAAGACACAGAAGGCTTGAATGAACAAGAAGAACCAGAGGCAGGGAGCCCTCCAAGGAGAGGACTGGGTGCAGAGGCACACACTTCGATCTCAGGATCTAAAGGAGAGGACAGGGAGGAGCCAGGTGTTGCAACAGCTTCACAGCAGCTGCCCAGTCCCTCTGCATTGAGCTCCCCTCCCCCTTTGACTCTGAGGTCAGGTGGAGCTTTACACACAGCTGAACAGAAAGCTAGAAAAGCCCAGGGGTCCTCCTCCAAGTAAGGAAACATGCAATATATAACTATCTCTTGAATTCTTTCCTTGACACTTCTGCAGTGAGTTTCGCCTCTTGCACTCTTTCTGATGTCCTACCACAGATGTGCTTCCTACCTGGCAGAGCAGAACAGGAAGTTGGCAACAGACAGCTAGGAATGGGAGCTCCACTCCCTGCCTCTCCGTCGTAAAATAGTGAAATATGCTATGCAAGCTGCTGTGCAGTAGCCTGGAGAATCCAGAGGAGAAGACAGATACTGCAAAGGTAAAGGCCGTGCTCTAAAATAGCAAACAATGAGTAGCTCGTTGCAGAAATGCAAACACCAAACCTTTCCATCTCCCCCATCTTTCGGCTCCACAATTTTCCATTTTAGGTTGCAAGAGCTCAAGGTACAAGAGTATCCAAGTCAGAACAATCCAATGGACAGACTATGGCCATTTTTGTATCCACTCATTTGTAAAGCCACCCCTTTTCTGCATTAACCTGTGTTTTTCTTTTTAAAAAAAATCCACATGGAAAACCACATTTAAATGTTATTTTGCCACAAAATAAACAATGTGCATTTTTTTAAAAAAACATATCCTAAAGTACAGCTTCTAAACACATTTTGGCACAATTTTTTGTCCCTCACTGCTGGACAAAGAACTCAAATTCCCAGTTCTGTACCTGCAAAGGCTTTAATGTATAAATCAGATTGGCACAGGCTACAGGATGAAGCCTGTATAGATACATGGCTAAGTGCAAGCTAAGACATTGGTCCAGCTAGCAACACACCCCTACTACATTTCCTTTTGAAGAGCAGAGTCAGGAACATAGCTAGGGGTTAGTTGGTTGGCCCCTGCGAAGGGTCCAGTCCCAGGGGGTGCAATTGTGCCTCGTCACTCTGGCTTGGAGTGGCTAGGAGCCCATATGCCCATCAGACTGATGGACTATAGGGGAGGAGGAGGAGGCAGGGGGGAGGCAGAGATGATCAGACCTGACCCTTGAGGCCATTGAGGAAGCCACTGGCAGAGCAGGAAAGGCAACAAAAAACGAACCTTTTGAGTTTCTGGTCCATGGTCTCTCCCAGCTTCAGAGGCGCCGATACAGCTCCTTGCCAAAGACACAAGGGTACCTAGGTATGCCTCTGAGTTGGGTGGGCACATCTTTAGCACAACAAGTGGCCAGAATCCCATGACTGGGCAAGCAAATGGGCATTCTTCCAAGTGGGTTGGGTCTGCTAGTACTAGCATCTGTGCCCTTGGAGACAAAGGTGGTGCCAGCTCCCCATTTGATTTACGGTACTTCTCAGTCAACTTCTTACAAAGGAGAGTCTCCTCACTGACAGGAGGAGGGCCCAGGGTGGCTCCACAGCAGGAGGCATCTAACTAGGGTGTGTCATGGGGTGGAATACTCCTCTGCCAACCTGCTTTGTTTGCCCCCCTCCCTGGGTCCAGCTCTCCATTTCCCAGATTCTTGGGAGGTCCCAATTTCACCTCCCCTATCCCACTAGGACCCTTCCCAGGGTTGTTCAGCTCCATCTCATTGAGGTTCTCCCATTGGGGATCCAGCCATCCCCACCATGGTATCTCCATGAGACTCATGACACCAAGAAAATTCGGAAGAGATGCAAAATCTGAAGGATAATTACTTTCCAATCCATGTATTGGACCAAGAAATGGAATTTGGTTGGCCCAATTAAAAATGTGGATGGGGAAAAATCCTCTGGGCAGCTAGAAGGTATAATTGTAAGGTGTTATCCAGTGCTTTTCTTTTGTGAATGAACGAAGGAAGTTTTTTGGATGCTCTTAATTATTATTAGATAATTCAGTAATCACTTGCAGAACTTTTACAGCAACATCTGACAGCTGATGGTCGACCAGACCCTTAAAAAAACCCAAAACCTATTACTCACAGTTTTCTATCTGAAACCACACAGTGAAAGAATGTGTATTTAAAAATATTTGATCCCTAATAAATTCAACTTCCTCCTTTCTCAGCCCATTCAGCCTTTTCTCATAAAACTACCCCTCTCCTTCAAATGTCTTTCCCCTTACCCACCCACCCAAATCTTAATCTCAGAATGCCAAAATCACATAAGACACACTTTAACTAAATTAACAGATATATAAAATGAGTGGAGTGAAAGAACAGAGGGAAAACTGGGTGGGGGGGAGGGATGTTTTCTGAGATTCTCTGTCAGCTAATCAGAGGTAATTAGAGGCTCTACACATCCTCTGAACTCCCAGAGACATTGAAGGTATCTGACAGGGCTTCTTCAAACTCATCCACATTGGTGGGCGTTCCACAAACCTTGTGGTGGCCTGTGCATGTTGGTGACACTTTCTAAGGAACGAGAGGAGGAGTGGAGAAGAAACAGCGGCAAACTCTTCCTGCTGCTACAGCAACATATTGGCAGAGCTCCAGTCCGAAACAAGGCAGTAGAACAACTTGCAGGAGCTGCACACAGAGGAAGATGCATGATTTGTCCATCGTTTGACCTTCTCATCTGATGAACTTGCAGTTTTTAGTTTTTATTTCTTGCATTGATCCGGCAGGGCTACGTGCCCAGTGAAATCGCCCACACGCCACCCACAGCCCTCACATCAGACACCCAGCTTTTCTTTGGTGGTTTCCCACTTTCCAAACTCTGCTCCCCCTCATACACACTTGTTGGTCTACTCCAGCCTTCAACCTACCTGAAAGGGAAGGAACCTCATGCCCCAAACCTCCTCCGTCTACCACAGCCTCTTGCTTGCTGACAACTGTCTGAATATGGGAAGAATGAGTTCTAAGAATCTGGGCTCCAAATAGCTCCCTAGTTGCTTCTTCTGCCAAAACACAGGCAGCAGCTCCCTTTATCAAATCCAATGGTATGCAAGCATAGGTTGCTCTGAATCTGGGGGTGTCACAGTAAACACAAAAGTAAACACATTTGGGGGGGCAATTACGTGGATGTGACAAACAGGCATGTTAAACAGATATATTTGTCATGGGGGCACTGTTATACAGTGCTTCCGCTCCTTCCTCCTGGGTCGTGTTCAGAAAGTGGGGGGGATGAGTGTTCAGGCCCCTGGGCTCTCACTTGTGGGGTGCCTTAGGGTTCTGTCCTCTCCCCCATGCTTTTCAACATCTACATGCAGTCGCTGGGAGGTTTGGGCTGGGTGTTCATCAATATGTGGATGATACCCAGCTCTACCTCTCTTTCAAATCAGAACCAGTGAAGGCGGTGAAGGTCCTGTGTGAGTGTCTGGAGGTGGTTGGAGGATGGATGGCGGCTAACAGATTGAGGTTGAATCCTGACAAGACAGAAGTACTGTTTTGGGGGGACAGGAGGTGGGCAGGGGCAGAGGATTCCCTGGTCCTGAATGGGGTAACTGTGCCCTTGAAGGACCAGGTGTGCAGCCTGGGAGTCATTTTGGACTCACAGCTGTCCATGGAGGTGCAGGTCAATTCTGTGTCCAGGGCAGCTGTTTACCAGGTGCATCTGGTACACAGGCGGAGACCCTATCTGTCTCGCCTCTGTCTCGCCAGAGTGGTGCATGCTCTAGTTATCTCTTGCTTGGATTACTGCAATGTGCTCTATGTGGGGCTGCCTTTGAAGGTGACCAGGAAACTACAACTAATCCAGAATGACTGGGAGCGGCCACCGAGACCACATAACTCCAGTCTTGAAAGATCTACATTGGCTCCCAGTACGTTTCCAAGCACAATTCAAAGTGTTGGTGCTGACCTTTAAAGCTCTAAATGGCCTCAGTCCAATACACCTGAAGGAGCATCTCCACCCCCATCATTCTGCCCAGACACTGAGGTCCAGCGCCGAGGGCCTTCTGGCGGTTCCCTCGCTGCGAGAAGCCAAGTTACAGGGAACCAGGCAGTGGGCCTTCTCGGTAGTGGCACCCGCCCTGTGGAACGCCCTCCCACCAGATGTCAAAGAGAACAACAACTAACAGACTTTTAGAAGACATCTGAAGGCAGCTCTGTTTAGGGAAGCTTTTAATGTTTAACAGACCACTGTATTTTAATATTTTGTTGGAAGCCGCCCAGAGTGGCTGGGGAAACCCAGCCAGCTGGGCGGGGTATAAATAATATTTTTTTAAAAAAATGGTGCCAGGATTAGTTGACTTTCTCCCTGAGTGGATGTTTAGTAGCAAGGCTGTGTCGTGTGCAAGATGGCCCAAGGATATAAGCAGTCAGCAGAAAATGGCATCACGCTTTTTGCTTTGCCAACTGCTAGATATCCCCTATATGTTACAGCTTTATAAATGTCATTTTGCCTATAAAATCCAGTTTGATATCTTTGACAGCGTTCTCAATCTTCCAGGCTCCCCAGAATGGCTGGTATCAAGTTAACCTTGCACGATTTGTTGTGTGTCTATGTGTAGGTGGGTGTGTACTTTTTTCCTGTGAGTCAAACCCACAACCTAGAAAGCCTATTTGTTCAAGGTCACAGTGAGCAGAATAAACCTAGGCCAGATTTGCTGAAAGATGCATCTCTGTGGGGAGGGCGTTTGGAAACTTAGGGGCTGCCCCAGAGAATGCCCTCTCCCAGGCCACCCCTGCCCTGAACTTCCAAGGGTGGTTGAACAACCAATAAAGTCCCTTCTGCCAATCTTAACATCCATGGGTCTGTAGGGCAAGAGGTGGTCTTTCAGATATTTTGACCCTAAGTAGTTTAGGGCTTTAAACACCAAGCGTACCCTCCAACATTTCTCCGATGAAAATAAGAACATCCTAAGGAACAGCGGGACGTTACAGGATCAAATCAGAAACTGGGGTGGCTTCTTTAAATCCCAGACTGCCCCTGGAAAATGTGGGCCCTTGGAGGATCTGCTGACATGAACACCTTGAATTGAGCTGAGGAACCAACTGGCAATGCAGGAGGTCACTCTTGTTTAAGCAAAGAGATGTATACCTTTGGCATGCATAGCTTACATGCAGTTCAGTTTGCTGGACCATAAAGAAGGCTGATCGCCGAAGAATTGATGCTTTTGAATTATGGCGCTGGAGGAGACTCTTGAGAGTCCCATGGACTGCAAGAAGATCAATCCTATCCATTCTTAAGGCAATCAGCCCTGAGTGCTCACTGGAAGGACAGATCCTGAAGCTGAGGCTCCAATACTTTGGCCACCTCATGAGAAGAGAAGACTCCCTGGAAAAGACCCTGATGTTGGGAAAGATGGAGGGCACAAGGAGAAGGGGACGACAGAGGACGAGATGGTTGGATAGTGTTCTCAAAGCTACCAGCATGAGTTTGACCGAACTGCAGGAGGCAGTGGAAGACAGGAGTGCCTGGCGTGCTCTGGTCTACAGGGTCACGAAGAGTCGGACACGACTAAACGACTAAACAACAACATGGCAGCATGGGTCAGAAATGCAGGTACTCGAGGAAGACACTCTGGCAGGTTGGCTGGGTGTGAGGACAAAGAACCCTAGGCAATATCCCACAGCCCTTTGCTTGGAAGCAGGCAAGAGGAGCAGATGGTTTTTCAGGCAGTCAGAGCAGATATATATACACTGCCGCGTCAATGATGCCTCTTTGCCTGAGCCCAGCAAAGCAAGGCCAGAGGTTAGAGGCAGGGCTCTGCCTCTCATTACACTGCCCAGCAGGGGCTAGGATTGGATGGATGAGGGTGTTGAGGAACCTTGCCCTGATGATCCTGTTGGGAGCTGCTTCCTCCAAGCACGAGTGCAAATGCAGCGGGCAGAAGGAAAGAGGGCACATTGCTGCTGGCAAGGACTAAAACCATCAGAGAAGGGACCGAGCAGAACCAAACCCTGGTTGTTCAGCAGTTCCTCTCTCTCTCTCTCTCTCTCTCTCTCTCTCTCTCTCTCTCTCTCTCCTCTGTATCCTTTTCTCCTGCCTAGAGAAATGACTGGTAAATTACACAGCAGCTTTGGGAAGCATCAACTTCTGTAGGTGTTCTCCTGCAACCAGGATTTCACAGAAATTAATTGCTCACGGCTGCCGCAGAATGCAAGGCTTGTGCTGATTAACAGTCCGACCTAACAGAAGCCGGGTCTGTAGCAAGCTCTCTCCTCAGCTACAACATTTAGTTGATTAATCCTTTAGATTAACATTCTAATTGATTAAAAACAAGCACACAACTAATTGGGGCAACCATTTTTTTTAACCTGGTAAAAATAAAAATAAAATATTATTCCTGTGCTCTCCTCCATGAGCTCTCTTCTAACTTGACATTCAACAGAGCAGTGGGAAGGGGGTTGCTCAGAAGCACATCAGCTAGAAAGCTGCTAAAATGCTGAATAGAAGAGGGTGAGCCAATAGGCCAAACCTAGGCTCCCCTCCTTAAAAAAAAAAACAACCCTCTAGCTTTCCACAACTGCAAGTAATTAATTTATCTGAAATCCTGATTGCAGAATGGCACCTAAATCATGTAGCAACATGTCCCACTCATTTTAAAGGTGATAATGGCTGGCGAATGTTCTAAGAACTAAGTATGCAATTTTTATTCAGATCAATGCTGTATTCATATGCAAATTCATTCAAATTTAATCACGTAATTGGCTACAAATCACATTACTAGTCAGAGATTTCTTTAACTGGGAAGCAGCTCTACAGTTTACGCATTTCATATTCTGGCTTGCTTGCAAACAGCTGCTTTTACCCAATGCCAGTTAGCACTGACCAAGACGCAAGGTAGGTGTGTTCAGCTTGAAGCCCTACAGTTGCTACTGGATGAGATCTCCCATCGTGGCTAACCATTGATATCTAACCATTGGCCATACTGCCTTAAGTTAATGGGAGTTCTGAGTCCAGCAGCCTCTGGAGAGCCAGAGATGCCCAGCCCTGAAGCAGAAAAACGGGTACTTTTAAGAAAGGGTACTGTTTAATATGGGAGTTTGGCAGTACTGCTGCTGTTTAAATGCAGTAATGGGTCCATCACCAATTTGAGCTAGGAGTGATCAGCAATCTGATCAGTTCAGTTCTACACAATTTCAGAAGCATTTTATCTGGAAGCACCATTATTCTCTCTAGAAACAGCAACTGTCTATAGAAAAATAAAAGATTTAGGGTGCTTCCAGGTGGATGTTTATTATGGGATTGATGTTGCTCATGCATTATTATTATTTTCAGTATCCACATGACATCAATGGCAGCAAAATGGCAGCCCACATACACACACACACCAGTTTAATCTGGATTTCTCCTTTCTGTGGAAAAGTCTGATAAGATAAACAAGGGGAGCGGGCTATTGTCAAAGTGATGCCTGAATGACTACATGCAATATTAAGCCTCTATCAAGAAGTATCCTAATATATGCATGATGCAGCTTGTAAATTTACTACAGAAGTAAAACAATAGTCTTGTGTCACCATAACACGTGACAAATTTTATTATGGCCTCAGCGTTTGTGGACTAATAGATGCATTTAAGATGGAGAATTAAATCATACTCTTTGTTGTGTCAGCTGCAAGAGACTAACCCTTATGAAATTAAAGGTTGCAGTGTGCATGTGTGCGCAGGATTAGTATCTCGTATGAGAAAAGGGCAAGCAAAATTATCAAGAGAAAGAAGCACCCTCCTATAAGAAAAGGCTGCAGCATCTGAGAAAAATATGAGTTTGAGGCAATATGACAGAAGTTCATAAAATTGTGCGAGGCATGGAGAAGGTGAATAGAGAAGTTCTTCTCCTGCTTTTATAACACTAGAATTTATGCACATCCAATGAAGATGAATGTAGGAAGATAAGGGACAGATAAAAAGAAGAGCTTCTTCGCACTTAGTTGCTGGCATCCGTCTGTCTCAAGAGACAATGTGCTCCTTTGCAGGTGGAGTCAAACTGTTGGAGAGTTACAGCGCCTGCAGTGGCTGTAGAGACCGATATGGGAGAGACATGTTTTGCTGCAGCTGGGGCATATGAAGGCATCCAGTTGAACTGCTGCAGATGCACCATGGCATTTCTTCTCTCTGTGCTCCTCCCAGTGGTCATTCCTTCTCTGGTCACTTAGACAATGGAACTTCCTCCCACAGGAGGCAGTGATGGCTTTAAAAGTGAATTAGACCAATTCATGGAAGGATGAACGACCCATGGCTATGTTCTGCTTCCACCGTCAGTATGCCTCTGAATACCAGTTGTTAGGAATCTCAGGTGAAATGCTCTTGTGCTCTTATGTTCTTATTTGAGCTGTACAGGACTCACAGTCACTCGCACTGGACCTGAATGCTTGCAAATGTTCAGAATTCATACAATTCCCCATTTCAGCAATTCTGCAATTTCAGCTCTCCTTATACCAGCCTCTCTTTCTTTTTTTTTAACAGATCCCACTGGCAGGTTGCTGGCTCAGTTGCACAGGGATGTGAAAAAATGCAAAGCGCACTTGAAGATCACCTAACGAGGATTAGTATAACGTTGGATTAATAACAGTGAGAGCTTTAGTCAATTGATTAATTAAATTGCATATATTTGCATATGAATAAACAATAGCTTTGGCAAAAATACTTCCTTTGTTTGTAGATAATGCAACATGTCTAAGATGGCAGGCGTCTTAGGCATGCCATTATGTGTGTGTCTATGTGAGGGGGGAAAGGCAAGGTCTCTTTTAAGACAGTATCTGCCACCTACGTTTTTGCATTCTATAAAAACCCTGTATCTAAGCTTTTTTTAAAAAATGCCTGATTAAAGTTGTTTAGAACTGGTGATTGAAAAGTTGATCGAATGATCCAACCATTTATTTAATGATATTTCAGCATCAATATAACTGCTAAGGGAAACGCTTTAGTTGGCATCCATCTGTCTCAGAAGACAAATGGAGAAGTGTGCATTTGGGAGTGAGCTCAAGCTGTCAATGGGAAACACTGGAGTTGCATCAAACGTAAGAGCCTTGCAGGATCAGACCCAAAGAACACTCTTCCACTTGCACTCCCCAACAATGGGTTTTTAGAAGCAGACTGCCTCTCATAGCGGAGGTGCCATCCTAATGAATAGCCACTGGCAGACTTGTACTCAATTTGCCTAGTCTTCCTTTAAAGCCATTCAAGTTGGTGGCCATCATCACTTCTTATCTTAGAGATTTCCACAGTTTAACTGCGTGCTATACTGAGGGGTGTGCGGCTCTGGCTCGCCAGAGCAGCGATGTCACGCTGGCCACGTGACCCGGAAGTGTCTCCGGACAGCGCTGGCCCCTGGCCTCTTAAGTGAGATGGGCGCACAACCCCAGAGTCTGTCAAGACTGGCCCATACGGGCAGGGGTACCTTTACCTTTTATACTGAGGGGACGGCTTTCTTTGGCCGGCCTTGAATCTTCCAACGTTCAGGTTCACTGAATGACCCCAATCACGAGAGAGAGAGAAATATTATCTATATGCATTCTTCACACTATGCATGCTTGTATAATCTCTATCACGCCATCCCTCTTTTTTCTAAGCTGAAAAAAGCCTTTCAATTGTTGCAACCCTTCCTCATTAGGGAGCAATGCATATGTCTTCAAGCCCCCTGGATAGGAGGGATGGGCGATTCTGTCACTTTCAGTTTTTCATTTTTCCAGTCTTAAGTTCAGTTCTCCACATTTTGACATCAGTTTGCAAATTTTTGTTTCAAATGCTTATGATACTCAACAGTGTTTTAGTGCAGATGTCTCCTTTTTTTAAAAAAATTGTGCAGTGCTGCCTAATATACACATTTTTGTAAGCCATTTTTTCCCTGATCCAATGCACTATATACACTTTTTTTGGACACTTCACCCTAGTATATACATTTTTGTACACATTGCTTGGCAGGAGAATTGCATTGCAGAATTCAGAGAAGTGCAAATTTCAAAGGATGGTTGTGCTTTGGGCTCATGCCTTGTTTCCAAAAGTGCAAATAAGATGGACACACCTTTGAATGAGACTCAAGTTTTCTCCCCTCTCCCCTCCACCCCTACTGGACACACACATCTACTAACCATGAATGGCCTACCGGTTCCTAGAGAGCACAGACCCGTATATTGCGCCCACTCGCTGCACGTTTGTCATGGGACACGCAGGTGCAATACATACAGGTGTTCCCTTGCAAAGGGCAGAGTTGCCTTGCTAAGCTCGGAGTCCTTTCGACATGGCTTTCTCCTGAATTTTCTCCTCCGCTCTTAACACTTGGCACCCAAAGCACCCAGGAGGCGCAAAGCCGCTTTCTACGTATCAGGTCCCTTCCACAAGACTGCCTGTCCTGGGATCAGCGCCTGCAAGTTTCTTTGCAGCGCCCACAGCACCGCGTTGCCACCAACCTGTCAGCCCGCTCGCCGCCCCTCCCAATCTAATCCAGATTCACCCTTTCTAAAGCCGACCCGTTTGCAACCCAAACCCCCATGAGGAAGCGCCCCTCCCTCAACACGCTTCTTTGCGCATGCCATCCGCATCATTAAACCGTGGTCATTGGGGGGGGGGGGCTGCTTTCCCACCAGCCAGCGTCTCCCCGGTCTCCTCACAGTCACAGCCCCTGTCTTTCCCTGCATGCGAGTATGTGCGTAGCTTATTCGTTTTCCAACCCGGGTTAGCGATCGTGGGAACAGAAGAACCCGGCGGCGGCGGCCTATGGAATGAAATCGCGTAGGGGTTTCTGCTCCGGTGCACCCCCGCACCCCCTGGGGATTAAAAAGGCGGGGTCTCGGAGAAAGATGAGGCAGGCTCTTCCAAGCCGCCTGCTTGCCGAGCGAGCGAGAGAGCCCTCCTGCACCAGACGGGACCAAGGCGCGCGTGCCGTTTTCCTCCCGGGTCGCCCTTCTCGCTCTCAGCCCGCTTTCCCTCCTCTTAAGGTGGCGCGCCGGGATGTGGGCCGCTGCTCGGCGTCTCCTCCGCCGAGGGGGCCTTAAAAGCAAACCCTCCTCCTTGCCTCCTTCCACCCAGAGCCGCAAGCTTCGAGGTGCGCCGAGCGGCGCTGCTTTGTAAGGGCGCCCGGCGAAGCGGCTGCGCTCCAGTCGGCGGGAGGCTTGGCCAGGAGGAGGAGGAGGCGGCGGGCCGGAGTTGGATCGCGCGCAAGACGCCGCCGCCACTGGGGCACGTGCTGCAGCCGCAGCCGGCAGACCTGTAGCCTTGCAGCCGGACGGACGCCTGCCTGCCTGCTCGCCTGCCCGCCTCCTTTCCCATCCTGGAGCAGGGTGCCGCGGCCGCCTTTAAGCGCCGGGAGATCCCGCCGGAGACCCTCGCCTGGGTGATCTTGGAGATCCTCGTCGCAACTTACCCGCGAAACAAGACGACGCATTTATTTCCTCAGGTAAAAAAACAAACAAAAAAAACCCGCATGGAGAGGAATTGATCTTTGTCATGAACAGAGAGATCTTCACCGCATTCTTCTTCTTCTTTTAAATAAAATAAATAAATAAATAAATATTGAGGGGGGCAGGAGAGTCTCTCTCTCTCTCTCGGGGAACAATGTTTTAAGACTAAACACCCTTGACATTGCCCACTTTCCCCCCTCTTTTTGTAAGAGAGTCCCGTCTCTACTGGGCACAGTTAACTTTAAAAGGTGCTAAGCGAAGCAAATTGCCATGAATTTTAAGATATATATAATGGCTCGAATAACACCCTTCTTCTTAGGTACGAATATTTTCTCATCCTCAGCAAATTTGATGGATTTAAAAGAGACGGAGAGATGTGGGAATGTTTTTACATGGGATGGAATAATGCATTTTTCTACATCCCTCCCATATTTAATGCTCCGGTGAAAGAATCCTAGAGGATATTATCCAATCCATTATTTAACCCTCCCATCATCTTTACCTGAAATGTCACCTGTGTTTAACTACGTTTGGAAGAGGGGGGAATAGAGGTGCTGTTGCAAATTGCCGGGGAGCCTGCTCAGCTAAGGATAAGAAAGCAGCGGCAGAGATGGGCATGCAAGGACCCACTGCATTCTCCAATTCCCAATCAAATCTTCCTCTTTTGTTTGGATTAAACAAAAGGAGTCACACACAAAGGGGGGAGGGGGAGTCGCGGTACTTTAACAAAAGAAAAAGGATGTTTTTAAAAAGTCTTAACTATGACAACTTGGCAAGAGGCATTAATCCAAGATTCAGAAGATTGGACCACTTTTAGAACGTTAAGTGGAAGAAAATATTCTCTCTTTTTTCCCTCCTTTGCCCTTGCCATGCTTGTTTCTATTTAGGATGCATCTTCTTCCTTTTCTAGGATGTAATTATTGTTTAGGGGAGGATGAATCTGATGAGGGTAACAGCTTCACTTTCCCTGCCACTCTAAACCACTCAGGTGCAAACAAGGTCTAATTACCCAAATGAGAGGCATGAGCTCAGCATCCTCACTCTCTGACTTGTAAGCCATAATCAGGTACAGGAGGGACCCTGGACAAATTGTAGTTGCATACTGGCGAGAGGTGAGCACTCAGGGTTCGCTCGTGGGGATCGGCGTGTTCCCGTGCTGAGCTGTGACATTAAAGAGGTCCCACAGCAAAGCCCTTGATGAGATGCAGCTCGAATTAATCAACGTACAGAGCATGCAATGGCAGTGAGACCTACAGTCATGTAAGCTCTGTACCGATGTAATGCAGGAAATGGTTTAAGAGATGTGCTCTGGACGGCAGGCGTCCCACATCTGTGCCGAGCCGAGTTACAATGTCTGAGGATAAATGGCAGGCTACTAATATCTCTTGTGCCTTGGAAATCTGTATTCCAAGGGGAAGTTGTGGAGGTACAACTTCTGTCATGGTGTTGCAGTGATAGATAAGCCGTATCTGCTGAATATCTCCCTGCCACATCGATTTTAAAAACAAGGGGAGACAGCTTTTGATCCAGATTTGATCATATGAATCTTGCCCTCAGTCCAAAGAGAAAGTGAAGGATCATATCTCCACTGGAGAAAGTGTAGGACTTTTGTGCTTTTTGTATGGCCTGATCTGCTTCTACAGTCCAAAACAGCCTTAGCAGTCTAGCATACTCTCTCACACGCAACTATGCTTGGCTTAGAACAGGGACCATGGAGAAGAGGCCATTGCAGCCCTGATTATATACGTGGGCTGGTTGAGGGGGGGGGGAGAAGAATTGCATTTTGATCAAGCTAACCTGAAGTGGCTATTGAAATTCAGGACCGTGATGTGCCTGGAGGAAGTTGAGGGGCTGCCAGCCTGTTTTATTTGAGGCTATTACAAAGTGATGGAAGGTGCTAGGGGACAGCTGGGGGGGGGGTAGAACTGAAATGGCAATCAGGATTAAGGGGAGAAGCAGAGCCAAGGAATGGGAGCCAAAGACTGGAAGAGGTAGAGGAGTAAGTAGCTTGAGAGTGACTGGCAATGGCCGATTTCACTAGACAAGAGCTCAGAAATATGGCTGCCTGGTCGCCAGTGGTGACCATAAATTTAGTTCAAGTGACCAGCGGGGAAAGCTTCCTGTATATTCTGCCACACCGTTTTTTTAAAAAACTGCCAGCAACGCCAGGAGGTGGAGAAAATGCCCCTTTCAACATGGTGCCCGGCTGTCTGACTTTGCACTGAGATACAGCGTTTGTGTCATGGGTTACAAACACATCCACTACCCAGCTCTCGTCCTGTAAAATCTTCTTGCCAGGCAGCGGATATAAGAGAGGCATGCTGTGGAGCAGGAAGCAAAAGAAGAAGAGTAAAATCTCTCTGCCAGTTAGAAGCAGATGTTGGCTGTCCTGCCCAGGCCTGATCTACAGAGCAGATGTAGACAACATGGTGCCCTCCAAATGTGGCCAGACTCCAATTCCCATGATCTCTGACTATGCTGGCTGGGGCTGATGGAATTTGGAGACCAACGTCTGAAGGATGCCACGTTGGGCACACCTGCTAGAGAGGCCATGAGTGTCTTCACACATTACTTGTTTTAGGGCACACCTAAAAGGATAAAGTGTGAATGTGCCCAACATGGGTCTTGCTGGGTCTATGAGACGGGATTGTGATCAGGGCTTTTCTGTTGGCTCATTTCTTGCTGTGTAATGTGTGAATCGGCCTCGGGAGAAGAAGGGAGCATTACAAGTCAAGGTGGGGGATAGAACTAGAACTGCAGAAAGTATTGGAGGCTCAAGTTGTAGGTCACTGTATAGCAGAGGGGGAGAGGAGAGGACCCTAAGAGCAAAGGATGGTGCATGCTGAGGTTAGGACGGGGTTACCCACCTTTGAATGAGCTGAATGCATGTCAAACTGTGTCTTGTGTCTAGAAAGCTCCCAAGTCCTAGCTATGTACATGTGCTGTGTCCTCTGGTGCAGGATCAGGAACCAGTGTCACCCCTGCGAGAGTTGCATTTGTTTCTGGAGGGATTTGCATCCAAAGACAAACCTCTTCAAGGGACTCAAGGCAACCTGGCATTACTTGCACGGCTGTATTTAGCATGCATGTTTTTCACAGCTGCTGGGAGATAATTACTGAGATTGCAGCAGTTGGGGAGAAGGGAGTTTAGTCCTGATTGGCAAGTGCAATGCCCTAAGTGCTTTCCCCCAAGTTTCCCATTGCCAGAGTGTCCACGTATTTCACCATGTGTGTCTAGGCATGAGGGGACAGCAATGTAGTCCCATGTCTTAAATATGAAATTTGTGCTTTGTGTTTTGACCTGGATAACTCAGTCAGAAGAGCATGAGACTCTTAATCTCGGAGTCATGGCTTTGAGCCCCAGGTTGGGCAAAAGTTTGCTGCATTGCAGGGGGTTGGACTAGATGACCCTTATGGTCCCTTCCGACTCTGATTCTATGGTTTGCAGTAGTATTGCAGTCACAGCATAAATTTACACACACACAAACATTTATAATTTCTCCAAAATGACTCAAGAAACTGTAATAAAAAAACCAGAATGAAACAAGCATAGTCCCTGAAATACAACAATGGACATTTAAATTAAAAAGTTAGCAGTATCCAACCTGTTTAACAAATTCCAGCAGCACAAAGGTGACACGGAACTGACCCAGCGAAAATCATGCAATTAACTAAAAAAAAAAAGCCGCAGCATCTTCAGCGATCACCCAGCACAGTATAGTGATAGGGCATGATTGACTTCGCTCAATACAAATCCCACAACACAAATCCCAACCCTTGGCTACTGAGATGGAGGGAATTGGAACAGGCCCCCCAGGTGATGATGGCTCATGAGGTGTAAAACGTACAGAAAATGGTGGTTCCTAAGGAATCCAAGCCCCAAGCTGTTAAGAGATTGAAAAGATTGACACCAGCACCTTCCTGTTGAACCTGGAAATGAATTGCTGATCAGCAGCTGGCGTGAATTGCATAGAACTCCGATCACCTGCCGGCGTAATGCCTTTTCCCACTTGTGCAACAGGAATTTAGTAGTGACTGCCATCCTCACGCAGCCGGGGTAACTTGAATATAGGATTGGCTATGTATGTGGCACACTCTGTACCTAAATGCTGTTCATTGAGTGAGAGCTGTGAGTCCCCCTGCAGGGGGGTCAGAAGCACACAGAGTATGATTGCCATGCTTGTCTCGCAGGAGCACCAGCAGCCTCTTAGCATCACTTTCAGTGCACTTAACTCTGCACTAAATAAAAGGCCAGTGGGAGGAGGAGGAGGGAACCCTGCAGCAATTAAAACTCTATATTGTGTGTTTTGAAAGTCTATTGATACAGAATTAAAAGCATGCTGTATGCCAGAGCCAATCAAAAGTACCAACATGCTGAATATCCATTAATGAATCATTTCCACTTTTTGAGCAACGGTTGCCCAGAGAAGTGTGATATTCTAGGTGCTTTTAGAGAGAGCATTGCTGAAGGGGGGGGCAGGAATAGGCAGCCACCTTTGATGTGAGGGGAAGCAGCATATCACGTTTGCACAAAAACGTCACGTAGGGTGGACACGACGGACATTGGAGCAAGAGGAGAAGGGGTGCTGAATTTTGCATGCAGCGAGTCTGAATTTTTCTTTGGAAGAGTGATGCTCTGTAAATCCAATGGCATTTGTGTAACATAAGTGGTGGAACTGTGATCTCATTCAGGTCTCTCCCAAGGCCAAACTCGGTTGGTGCCCATAGCATGCAGAAGTGTGCACAGACACACATGAGGAATATGTTACAGGGCTGGTGTAATATGATTGTTATGTGCTTCAAATGCATTCTATCGGTGCTACGTGTAATTAATGAGCTCACTTCACTTTGGCTAATGCAAACTGTTCCATCCTCACCCCCAGAATCAGAAAATGTATTGAAATTCGTGAAATGTTGTGTCGCAGCGGAGAAACAGAAGCAAGTGTTCTTCATGTTGACTTTGGCAATAATTATTTGTATTAGATGTTGGAAAGTCCTAGCAAGATAGAGTTAAAAAGGAGGGGGCACTAGTTAAAGCATTTAATAACTTGTATGAAAATCCTATAAAAAGATGTTGAATGGCTAGTCCCCAACGATTTGCTTTATACAAGGCGTCTTCGGGTTTTCAGATAGGAGGAATGATTTCATACTTTTAATAAAAAAAAACTTAAGATGTCTGGAACTCCATTGTCTCAATGAAAAATTGTAGCGATAAGGAAGTTAGCTTTGCAGACTAGTTTAAATGGTAGCTTTTGTGTGGTGTTTAATCTATGTTCTTTCCTCGTAATCTTTACAACGCTTTCTTTGTACTTTTATTTTCTGTTTTTTGGAAAAATGTATTATTCAGTGCCTGCTCTGAAATTTGGACTATGTGATGCTCTCAGTGACATAAACAGGAGCCACCAGGGTCCAAATTCACCCCTTGTCCCCTGAAAACTCAAATTCTGAGAAGCCTCTGGACCCCTTCCCTATATATATAGATAGATATTTACTTGCATCAGCCACCAGCCACCGAGTATAAAATACAAACATGTACAAACACAGCTAAGCTGGTAAAATGACCAGCCTTTTCCTTTTCCTACCTTCACTTTCTTTGAAACTCACCTGATAGCGTCAACAGGAGGTCTCTCTGGCAACCTGTAAATCCTTCTTTCTCTCGCTGAAATAGCAAAGTTCCAGGTACCAGGAACCCTGCAAAATGCTGTTTCTCCTCAACGACAGCATCCTTGGCACAGGGGCACCTGGACCATGTCATTTCTACAACACCTGGTACCCATATAAGCTACTTGTGACTGCTATGAAGCTACATGACCCATGGCCCTTTGCCCCCCGGGGATGGTTCCATTTCAGGCAGCTTCCACATGGGGGTTTAACATTGTAGATGGAGCGCTGGCAACAGGATTTTTTTTAATTCACAAGATTCTAAAGGTGGGAAATACGCGGGCTGGCATTTTGAAGCCTGCAATGTCATGTGGACCTCAAAAACCTGCTTGCACAGGGAGCAGGGATCCCACAATGAACTGGGATCAGCTGCAGCTTATTGGTGAAGCATCTGCAGAAGTTCTGAGACAGAGAAGCCTGCCTGAAATCTGCTGTCTGTCAGTGTAGATAGTCCTGGACCAGTGACTTCACTCAGTATACAGCATCTGGAAGCACCTTCAGTGTCTGGAAGCACCTTCAGTGTCCAAGACATCAGAGAGCCAGAGAGCAAAGGAGTTATCACAGAAATAGCTTTGCTGAAGCCTCCCTGTTGTCAGTGTGGTATAGTGGTTAGAGTGTCAAGACTAGGACCTGGGAGGCCCGGGTTCAAATATAATAATAATAATAATAATAATAATAATAATAATAATAATAATAATAATAATAATGTGGGACGCGGGTGGCACTGTGGGTTAAACCAAGAGCCTAGGGCTTGCCGATCAGAAGGTCAGTGGTTTGAATCCCCGCGACGGGGTGAGCTCCCGTTGCTCGGTCCCAGCTCCTGCCAACCTAGCAGTTCGAAAGGACATCAAAGTGCAAGTAGATAAACAGGTACCGCTCCGGCGAGAAGGTAAACGGCGTTTCCGTGTGCTGCTCTGGTTCGCCAGAAGCAGCTTAGTCCTGCTGGCCACATGACCCAGAAGCTGTACGCAGGCTCCCTCGGCCAATAAAGCGAGATGAGCACCGCAACCCCAGAGTCGGTCACGACTGGACCTAATGGTCAGGGGTAACCATACCTTTACCTAATAATAATAATGTAATGTAATAATAAATAATTTTATTTGTACCCCACCCATCTGACTGCCCTACAGTTCAAGCAGTTCCCTCTATCCCAAAGTGCAGAAAGCAGATGGAACACATTGACCCTAAGAGGATGCAGACCCTGGAGCAGAAGCGACTCTGGAATGGCCCTGTGTGATCATTCATAAAATTATATATTTTCAAATGGGAAACAACTATTTTTTATATATTTCTAAATGGGAAACAACTATTGATTAAACTGGTGGTGGTGGGTTTAAGCCTATGGCCAGCAGTGAAAAGATACTGCCTCACAGAATAGCTCAGTTGGTTAGAGCATGGTGCTGGCAATGTCAAGGTTGCAGGTTTGATCCCCGTAAGGCACAGCTGCATAATCCTGCATTGCAGGTGGTTGGACTAGAATGGCCAAACTTGGCCCTCCAGATGTTTTGGGCCTACAACTCCCATCATCCCTAGCTAGCAGGACCAGTGGTCAGGGATGATGGGAACTGTAGTCCCAAAACATCTGGAGGGCCAAGTTTGGCCATGCCTGGACTAGATGATCCTCAGGGTTTCCTTCCAACTCTGATTCTATGAGATTCTATTGAGAACTGAAAAGAGCTTTTGGGGGGAGTGGTGTTAATGGTTAAAAGCACGTAGCTTTCATGCTACATTATCTAAAAAGTGGGTGTCTTGCAATTAAACACAATTTATTCATTGAAGAAAAGCACCTCATGTCATCGAAAGGAGGGAATGAAAATCAGTGTCGCCGTGGAAATAATGCAGGTTTAGTCATTTGGGGGGCTGCTTCATTCCGTGAAGAAATGAAGCATAATTCATTATATCTCGGTGCTCAGAACACCAACAGACGCAACAGGTTTCCTGTAGCTCAAGAGCAAAAACAATTGGATGCAGCTGAATCCGACGGTTCAGTGTATAATTTGCGCTGCCCTTTGCTCCTTGGAAAGGACACTGCAATCAGCTGTGAAGCCTGTTTGAGGCATTGTTTTACGAACCACACTGGAATACAAAGGCCGGGCTAAACTGTTCTGAGCCGGTGTGCTTTCAGTTGTCCCAGGTATTTTGCATCAATGGCCACAGCTCTGGTAGCTCTCTGCTTGCTAAATGAAGCAATGTAATAAAAAGGAGAAATGAGCATTCATAAAATTTAAACACTTGATGCAAACCTGGTAAGGCTAGTCGTAATGATGCAGAATTGCCAGGTTTATGTGGCTACATATTGCAGTATGTTAAGAAAAGCAAAAGCAATTTTGTTTGGGGGAAGTGCTGCCAGCCAATCACAGACTTTGGATAGACACACTACAGTTCTACTGTGAAAAGATCATATTATGCTTCTTTGGTGGGTGGGCCCTCGCTAATATGTGCTCAAAGTAGGGATGGATGAATATGTCAATTTTTGGTTCTCTCAGTTTCTAGTTTCTCCAGTTTTGTGCAGAACTAAGGGTTGTGACCCTGCTTGTATTGCTCACCTACCCACCCACCCCCACTTAGACCTCGTCAACCCTCCCCCCTCCCCTTACAACTCGCCAAGCCACCGTGCCCTTTCCTTACACGGCTTTAGGGAGCAGTGTGGGTTGGTGTCGGGGGCTGGCTGGATGACAGTGACTAGTAGGAAGCGCTAGCTGGGGAATCCCCAAGGGAAACCCCAAGAGAACCCCCAGGGTCTCCCAGGTGGGTGCCATTGTCGTTCCAAGAGAACAAGGGAGGTTTTCACAGTGAGTTCCAGCACCTCTTTTTCTAGAAAAATAGCACTGGGAACCCCCCAAGGCAAATCCCAGAGGTGGAAGGCTCAGAGCCCAGGGATTGGTGGTGGGACATTGAGGATAGATCAGAGGGGGAAGATTGGGAAAAGGTGCTAGATACCGAAGTGACAGCAGGGTTTAGTGAGCAGGAAGAGCCTGTGACAGGGAGCAGTTCAGACTCGGAGGCTGAAGCAGAAGAGGCAGGGTGTGGGTGGGTGTCAAGGGACTTCTGAAGAATTCTGGAAGTGCAGTGTCATATTGACTTCCCACCACCATTTTAATTGCTTTCATGCATGGTTCTCGCAGTGTGCAGGATCTCATTTCAGCTGGTCTGGTTTTTCTCAGCGAGGTGGCAGTGTCCATAAAGCAGACCTACATGGGGCCAGGCAAATGATGGTCTTCTTTCCTATATCAGTGCTGCTTGGCCCCAAAGAGGGCTTTCTCTGTCTCCCTGTATAATGCGAAACTGGCATGGCTTCAAATCCATGTTAGTGATGCTGGGTATGCATAGCATGGGATGATAATAATTCTGGATAAACAAACATGGTCTAGTAGAGCATGGTCTCATGTGTGACTTATTTGATAATGTTTATAAATGCTGAGGTTTTGTTTTGTGTGTGTGTGTGTGTGTGTGTGTGATTGAGTGGGATTTCATTTTATTTATTCCCTGCATGCATATGCTATTTCCCCCCTTTTTTTTGGAACTCAAGAGAGTGGGTTCCTCCAGTTGACCTATTTATTGTGCATTCATCCTGATATGCTTGCGTTGTGCCCAGTCTTCATGGGACATTTGTTCTGCTTCGTTTGTGACAATGAGCGAGCCTCTTGATTTGCTTCTGAGTGTTCATCCTCTTCCCCGTTGATCGTTTGTTCATCCCACACAATGCATTTCCCTGTCACTTTCCTAATCTAAAAAAAAGAGAGGGGTCAGTTTCTTGTTAAAAAGTGGGTCTGTTTCGCCAGGGCAAGGAAGTGCTTTAATTCACTAATAATAATAATAATAATAATAATAATAATAATAATAATAATAATAATATTATTATTATTATTATTATTTATACCCCACCCATCTGGCTGGGTTTCCCCAGCCACTCTGTGCGGCTCACAACAGAATATTAAAAACAAGATAAAACATTAAAAACTTCCCTAAACAAGATGAAATGACTGAGTAGCCATAGTCACACTGGTAACAATTTCAGGGTCATCACATAAGCTTTTTGTTTCATTTTTGAAAGAAAGAAGTAGCGAGTCCAAGATCTATGAAAGAAACTGAGCTAAGCATATCCTTATTTCAGCTGGGAGAGCATGAGGGGTGAGGAATGAGGGGTAATGGTGCAAACCTAAACTTACAGGATGCTCTTGAACCCTTACTGTGAATTAGTGACAGCCCAGGAGGACCCAGCATATACACGGTTCCCAGGCAGTCCCCCATCCAAGCACTAGCCAGACTCTGGCTAGCTTAGCTTGAGGGGAGTGATGTTGTGTTGCCTGCCTTCAGACTGTAGATCTGATTTCGTCTCAATCAAAGGTGGTCTGACCAATGTAGAACCCTGTTAGCTCCTATTAACAGTAGTGCAACGGATGCCTTAAAAAGCAATCAAACACAGATTCCATTGACTGGAAAGGTGGAGGAGAGGGGGCTGCCGCTGTTTGCTATATATCAGATATTCCCTTGAGGCCAGCATGCAAGGTGTGCAGCAATATCCATTGGCTCTCTGCTTGTCCTGGTTAAGCATATGCAAATTCCCAAGGTTCAGCAAAGTACCCGGCTTAATTTAAAGACTTGTTTCTGCTATAACGACGGACGTCCCCCTGTTGTTTAATATGTTTTCTCCTTGTTTATTCTCTGAGCATAAGGCAGGAAGGTCTCCGTCTCCTGACGCCATTTCGTATGCCCCCGCCCAGCTGCCCCAGCCTCCCCACTCCACGGTTTTGGAAGCCGTCCCATCTACAGACTCCCCCAGTTTGGCTGCTTTCCTAGGATGAGACTTCACAATTGCTGGCTACTTCAAGCCAGAAATCAATCAGCCAGGAAATTCCTTCTGTCTGGCACTCAGAGAATTGGTAGCCTGTTTCCAAGAGGCTTCAAGGCAGGAGTGTGATGAGTTGCGGGGGTGGGGGGCAGGAGGGGCCGCGGGAAGGAATCGGGGAAGAACGCCACTTTATTTGAAAGCAATTGACAACTCAGAAATAATCAGCACGGAAAGTAATGCCCTTGTATTTTGAGAGTTTCCCCACTCCTTGGCCTCACCTGTCCTTTGAGCACATCTCTGCATAATGCTATCGTTGTGGTTGTCCTTAACTTTCTTTACAAAGTCACCTGCAGGTGCACGTTCCCTATACTTTGGTTCACAGTTGAACACCTTCACGATTTAATCTGTGCCGTGCCCCACAGCCAAAGAAATTTCAACATGGCAGCATATTACAGTGAATGTCAGGAGCTCACAGGGTGAGGGAAACAGGGGGTCCTCGCCTCCTCCTGCAGTGGTCACTGGTGGGAGCAAGGAGAGTCACGCTATGCGGCTCCAAATTTAACATAGTGACCTTGGGACTGTACCCCATCGTCCCCTGTGTGGCTGTATTTGAGAAACCACGGCCTGGGGTTTCAAAAACGTAGTGGGGGGAGGCATCTGTAAATTATAAATGGCTTTAAACCAGTTGACAAGCTGGAACGTGTGTAGAGGAGGGCGAGCAAGATGGTCAAAGGTCTGGAAATCAAGCCTTATGAGGAATGGTTGAGAGAGTTGGGTATGTTTATATCTTGATTTTATTCTGTGAACCATCGTGAGACCCCCAGGTATATGACAGTATATAAATTCTGATGATGATGATGATGTTTAGCCTGGAAAAGAGGAGACTGACAGGATATATGATAGCCATCTTCAAATATCTCAAGGGCTGTCACATGAAAGAGGGAACAAGCTTGTTTTCTTCTGCTCTGGAGGGTAGGATACAAAACAATGGCTTAAAGTTACAAGAAAGGAGATTCTGACTGAACATACAGAAAAACTTTCTGACAGAAAGGTTGTGGACTTACTTGGAGGTTTTTAAGCAGAGGCTGGATGGTAATTTGTTATAGATGCTTTCTCTGAGATTCCCTTACAACTCTATGATTCTATGTCAGACCATTGATTGGTCCATCAAGCTCATTTCTGGTGACTGTAATAAATCAATTCTACTTCAATTCTGGTCCATCAAGCTCAGTTTTGCCTGCACTGTCCAGGATTTCACACCAAGGTTTCTACCTGGAGATGCCAGGGATTGAACTCAGGACCTTCTGCATGCAAAGCAGATGCTCCAATAGACTTTGAAGGCACATCAGATGGCCTCAGCAGAAGAACAGTTGCTTTCTAAAGGAAAATAACAGGAGCCACATAGGCCTAAGATGGCTCTTTTGCAGGGTTGAGGGAGGGCTGAAATGCCAGTGCTCTTTCTGAGCAGCTTGCCTAGACTTTTTCAAGCACCATCTGATTTTGTTCTCCTCCATTCCGTAACATTGTACCCCCTTTTTGTTGCTTTTCATCTCCATGCGCAATTCCCCTCCCAATCTCTCTCTCCCCCTTCCCCAAATCCGCACAAAGGTGAAAAGGAGCGAGGAATGAGGCAGGGATGGCTCTCCTCTATCTGCTGCTTCTCTCCCCACCTCCACCATGAATGAGCCCCTTCATCCTCTCCTCCAGAGGAAACACAGATGCTTTTGTTTGGCGGTCTTGTAGGATAGGATGGAATTAATAAATCGGAGAGCTGATGTTGTGCTGCTACATTCTTTGCAATTTTAAGGCGAGAGCCTGAAAGAAAAGTTAATTTGCCTTCGGAGAAACCGCAGAGGCTCGGCCGACTGTTTATCCCCACTTTTATTTTTCTTAGACGCCGCTCCTTTTATTTTCTTCTTCTTTCGCACTCAGCCCCCTTCCCCCTTTCACCTCTCCCCCGTAATCCATCTCTGCTTTCTCACAAGGAGGTGCCTTATGCAGAGTCAGGCCATGTTTTCAGTATTATGGAGAGCTGTCCAGGGGTCCAGACAGGAGAAGCTCCCAGACCTACATGGAGACGCTTCGGATCGAACCTGTGACCATTGTGCATCTTCCGCCATCCTGCCCCACCTTCCTCTTTTTGTCTCTTCACTCCTGACGCTTGCTTTTTCCTACCAAAAACAGACAAGGTAGAATTCGTATGGCTAAATCGCTAGCAGTATCAAGAACACACTTAAGTTTGCTTCCCAGTTCAGGGGAGATAGCTTTCCACATTCAGATATTTCTTTGTGCAAACCAGGTAAATATTGGGGGCCATTGTATAAAGTAAAAAGGTAAAGGACCTCTGGACGGATGGAGGGGTTGATAGCATCAACACCCCAAAAAGGTATTGTTTCTCCCATAGTTGCAGCCTTGGATTCAAACAGAATCAAACGTTGCTCTCAAATGTTTCTCCAGCTTGCTGCTTCTAGCTCACATCCCGGCCCCAACTCTGCTCTCAGCTGTGGCTTTTTCTGTCCCATTTGCCCATCACCTCACCAGGAAGCTAGTTTGGCTATTTCCCAGAATGAGAAGGCTTGATTAGCTTTTCATACTTGCTGGATCCAGGGGTTAGAAGAGTCTGGCATACAGTTTAACACCCACCCACCACAAATTCATAGCAGTAAGTAGATTGTGTCTTTTTCCTTCCCGTTTTATTGATGGGAAGCCAAGGTTGAGGAGTAATGATTTGCCCAAGGTCAGCCTCTGTAAGTCCACTCTAGAGCAGGATCCAGATTGCCGTATAACATTTTGTGCATTTGAAAAGAGGCCGGGGTGTACTAGATATATATCGCACTCTGTGTGACTCCTCAGTGAATCATGGGTCTTCTTTGTGGCATTCAGTTTCCTCAGCCACAAATCCTGCGTTCTCTTCCGGCATGGAACACTGGAAGCTTGCAAGGCAAGTCAGCTTGGCAAATCACTGCTTTGAAACTAGAACACCTAGGAACATGTTGACTGTTCTCATTTCCCATACATGATATTTCTCTGTGTTCCTGTGAGCAGAATCGGATCCTGCTGCTTCCGGACTGGCAGAGGCTCTGCTCCTTGAATTACAACCAAAAATATGCCCAGGCTTCCCCTTAAGCTTATGTGATTCTGTTCAAGCAGAAGAGTTGCGAACAATTCCATATGCTTGCATGGCAGAGAAGCAGAGCTGGGGAAGGGTTGAGAAATTTCTGTGGCACCCTTTGCCGTGCCTAGTGCTGTCCCGTGCTGGTTGGGCCTGATGGGACTTACAGCCCAAAATGTATGGAGGGCACCAGGTTGGCGAAGGGGGCCATTGCATAGAAAGTTCACCACACATTAGCTGTCGTGAAAGCCATACAAACGCTTGAAGAGAAGGCTGAGAGGTGATCTGATAGCCATCTTCAAATATCTGAAGGGCTGTCACATGGAAGATGGAGCAAGCTTTATTCTGCTGTTCCAGAGGGTAGGACCCAAACCAATGGGTCTTGTTATTCAAATAACAACATCAGGAAGAACTTTCTGGTGGTAAGAACTGTTCAACCATGGAACGGGCTACCTCAGAAGGTGGTAGAATCTCCCTCATTGGAGGTGGTTGGTTGGTTGGTTGGTTGGTTGGTTGGTTGGTTTAAAAAAGGTTTATGTATGCAGCATTGATATTGCTCGGATATATGTATGCCCAATTATATAGAAATTGTGGCTTTTTGCCTCCCAAACCTATTGGTTGATAATTTTCCTGTTCTGTTGGAGAGATGTGGTTTCTCTCTGGATCATTTGTGGCTATGGATGAAGATTTATGAACTTTTGTCACTATGCATATGTGCATATTTATATATAGTCAAATTTTGTTTTTAGTTCATATCAATTCAACACACACACACACACTTACAACAACAAAGGAGCAAACTAAAATGCAGCAAAAGTGGAGATGAGGGAAGGTTGAGGGATGTGAGTAACATTCAAAGATTTTGTTCACTTTCAATTTGTGAGAATGTCAGAAAGCGATATGCTGTGATCTGCCAGAGGAATTCGGCATTTTAAGTTTGTTTATGCTGCATGTAGTTTTGTTTGGGGCCGAGTTATCTTTCATTGATGTTACCTTGTTAAACTTTTGTTTTGTGATGGTCGGATGACTAAATACAAATAAATGAATCTTGATCATTGATTTGGAAGGATTTGATTGCCGTGATGTACTGTTAATAATTCAGACTGTAACAATTGGTGCTGATGGGAAAGTTCAGGCTTGCACATCCAATCAAGGCACAAGCGTCGAGTACGCCAGGCAGAATCTGCAATGTGCTTTTGCCACTAACTTTACTTCCAACTCCTCTCCAAGGAGGCCCCTGAACCGTGGAATTAGATTTTCAATTGGCAATATCAATTCCAAACCCAGACCCTGCATTCTTGCATCCTTTAAACTTGAGATCTAAACTTATATTATGATTGGAGGACATGAGGCTGAAAAATAAATAAATTGTGATGGGGCCTAATGAATCTGTTCTACCTGATGTGTTCTACCTTGTCCAACCCCAAAAAATGAATGGGATTCAAGGAGCCTAACTTCCAGAAGGGCAGTAGAAAGGGGAGTCGGCTGCAGCAAGTAAACAATAAAGATTTCTTTGGCACTCAGTAGATTAACTGTGGTATATGCCTTTGCGGGCAAAAACCCACTTCATCAGATAAATTAAGTGCTACCCGAAGTTGGCAGGTATGCATGGATAGAGAGGAAAATATGTAAACACTCAATGAAAGCTAGTGCCATAATATGTTGGCTGCTATGTGAGGTGCCACAAGATTCATCAATGTTTTTAACAGTAGTTTGGAAACTTTTGCAAGTTCTGCAGCTAGTGGCCCTACTCCCACGACTACTACTAAGCAGTATTTTTTTATCCTGTATTTTATCCTGTGAGCCACCCTGAAATCTTATGCTGAAGGGCGGTAAAAGGTAAAGGGACCCCTGACCATTAGGTCCAGTCGTGACCGACTCTGGGGTTGTGGAGCTCATCTCGCATTATTGGCCGAGGGAGCCGGCGTACAGCATGACTAAGCTGCTTCTGGCGAACCAGAGCAGCGCGCAGAAACGCCGTTTATGTTCCCGCCAGAGTGGTACCTATTTATCTACTTGCACTTTGACGTGCTTTCGAACTGCTAGGTTGGCAGGAGCAGGGACCGAGCAATGGGAGCTCACCCCGTCACAGAGATTCGAACTGCCAAGCTTCTGATCGGCAAGTCCTAGGCTCTGTGGTTTAACCCACAGCGCCACCCGCATCCCACGAAGGGCGGTATATAAATCTAATAAATAAAACAAAAATAAAATATGTTGTTTACATTAGCCCCACCTGTCCAGGTAGCGGATAAGTTTTAGATCCACATGTGAACTCTGCAGCTGGAGCCCATCCCTCAGTCATCTTGGCCCAAGGCTGCCACTTGTCCTGTCTGAAATGAATGACAGGCAATGCATCTCTGAAGCATATGCAAAGGGCTTGGATGGGCCATGGATGAAAGGTGGGTTCAGTACTTGCCTGGAGCTGGAGCCCAGCTCCTTCAGTGAGCTTGAGGCTTTTCTGCTTAATTCTATCATGAGTCAAATAATTTGCAGGATGACTGCATAGTTTGTGGGTGCCTCTGCTGACACCTATGGCAACCTGTAGCACGGGCGTGGGGAACCTCAGGCCTGGGGGCCAGAAGCAGCCCTTCAGATCTCTCTATCTGGCCCTCATAACTCTCCCCAGGCCATACCCTTTACTGGTCCTACTTTGCACCCCAAGAGTTTTTTGTTTTTTTTCCAAAAAAATGATTGATTTTCCAAATTTATAACAAACATCAAAAAGCAAACAAACAAACATAAATCCTAACTATATTAGTTCCCCTTTTGTTAACAGGTGACTTCCTCAAATCCCCCTGGCTGAGTTTCTATGTATATCATTGTAACAGTTTTCCAAAACTAATTTCTCATAAAATTTACTTAATCAATTAACATCTTTCTTTCTTTTCATTTTAACTTTAGATATATAGAATAACATCACATATTTAAATCCTAAGCCAATCCAGTACTTGCAAGTATTTCTTTTTAAGTTATCTTAGCATATTTAGCTAAATAGTCTTTAAATTTCATCCATTCCTGCTGGTACTCCTCATCCTTCTGGTCGTGGACTCTTCCGGTCAGGTCGGCTAGCTGCGAAAAATCCATCATCTTCATCTGCCATTCCTCCCACTGTTGGTACTTCTTGTGATTTCCAATTTTTGGCCAGCAAAATTCTAGCAGCTGTTGTGGCATACAAAAACAATCTAATATCTTTCTTGGGCAATTCCAAACTTATTGTTCCAAGAAGAAAGGCCTCTGGTTTCTTGCACCCCAAGAGTTCTTGCCGGGTTGGAATGTGCCTGATCAAATGCCTCTTCCTTGCCTGTGTGTGTGTAGCAGCTAACCAAATGAACAAAGGTAAAAAAAAAAATGCCAGGCATGTGGCCTTCTGAAGGCTGCTCAGGAAGGACTGTGGCCCTCAGGCCGAATACATTTCCTCGTCTCTTGCTGTAGTGCCATTCATTGAAGATGGAATGGGGAAGCAAAGCCAGTGAGAGAGGCAGGGTCTCTCCTTGATGAATTGACCAACTACACACCCTCCAACATCCTGCAGAGGAATGTAGGAATGAAAATCACGGGAGACATATGTGCAGAAAACATATGTGCAGAAGGAAAACTTCCCTTTAGAGGAAAATCAGGATGTGTGTCTCTCTGGGCTGCACTGGGCTCCATGTGAGGGCTCCATGTGAGTCACTGGGCTCTGGGATCCATGTGAGTCACAGGATTCATCCGAGAGCATGGCTCCCCAAAACGTGCATCTTTCAGAGATCCAGGTAACCGGCAAGAGAGCATGGCCCCCAAACATGAGCATCTTTCAGGTCCACACACTCAACAAAAATGGGACTTCCAATCTGAAGCCGGTGTGGCTTCTGTAATTCCGGGATGTCCTGCTCAAAGCGGGACAGTTGACAGGTATGCAACTAGGCAGAGGACTTGGTGCTGCAGGCAGCTGCTGCTTCTGCTACATGTCAAGGCATCCCCAGGGAACCACTACAGGCACTTGGAGGTGAGGAAGCTGTGCCGATTCCACACATGACATGTCAGCAGCATGGCTTCCTTGCTGCCTCATAACAAGGCTCTGGGCTTGTTATAAGTAATACCTCTCCACACACCCCCAAAAGAAATGTGCTAGTTCTTGCTGATCACTGATTCTTCTGGGGCGCACATGTGTGATTCTTAGCATGACATGAGTAACTAAGATTAGTCACAGATATAAATAACTTGTTTTATCAAAACCCATCTGTTTCCTATGGTATTGTCATCCAGAAAGAGCCAGTGTTGCTTTCATCAAAATAAAATATCAGTGCCCTCAGTTACCCTTTGTGCTGTCTGAGAAAGTTCACTGGGGGGGGGGGGACCAACTAGCCAAAAGGTAATATCTCCCCACAACGCCTGGAGGCAGAGCCAAGTAACCAGTGGTTTTTATCTTTTCAATGGGGAACAGCCCTTGTTTTTGGATCCCATCTGCCATGTTTTTTGCACTGACTAGGATCCAACTCAGTGTGTTTCAAACTTGGGTCTCTCAATATTGTTGGACTCCCAAGTCCCACCATCCGGTGTTCAGAAATGATGAACATTGCAGTCCAAAAACAACTGGAGACCCAGGTTTGAAACACACTGATTCTAACCTTATTAAAGCTGCCATTCTGTATCCAGATGCCCACTGGACACAAGTGGACTTACTTCTGCGAGTAGGCATGGGATTGTACTTAACACCTCTTTCTTGCAACTGTTACAAACTTTAGACTTCAAGGTCTTTTCCTTCTCATCCCAACTTTTTCTTAGCCTAACATTCAGTCCAGTGTTAAAAACTGAGATATGAAAGCTAGGAGCTAAATGGCACTCTAAACCTAGGTTATGGGCGCAACAATGGAATGTCTAGGTATGCTTTTTTATAACAAGAATAATAAACTGAAAATGAATGAATGGCAGCTGAAATATTATGTGCATTTTTCACATGGTCTAGTCCTTAGCTTGCACACACCCCTAATATTCTTAAGAGGGTCTCTTCTCCAGTCTTCAGAGAGTAGCTGGAAGTGGGGAGGCAGAAAAAGGTCCTTCTTTCCTTTTACTGTGCAGTTTTAATCTGAAATCTTAGGCGCAGTACTACGCCCAGAGCTCTGAAACTGCTTGTGCTAATGAAATTCCCTGTTGCGAAATGTGCCTAGAACAATGGGAGTTTCGAACACTGATCCAGTCTGAATATCAGGGGAACACAAAAGCCTGCCAGCTGCACTGTGACATTTTACTTGATCCTAATTAAATGTATTGCCTCTTTATTTTGGGGTCTCCCCACCCCCCACCCCGAAGCAACCCACAGTTATTGGATCTACTACAAAAGTTTGCACAATCCGCATATAAACCGGGGACACCGGGAGAAGGATCGTGATTCAACATGGTATACTCTGAAGCAGAGGACACCCTCCAGGTTTTGCACCTCCCATCATCCCTGGCCATGCTAGGTGGGGCAGATGGGAATTGGGGTCCACATTCGCCTGAAGGACCCCATGTTTCTCAATCCTGCTCTAAAGACGACCAATGTCTTGAACATCATGCAGTACATGGTTTTGTGCTTCCCCGCTGCTATGGAAAATGCAGGTTTTCAGCCACTCTCTGTCCAGCAACTTTTAACAAGAGGCTGCTTGCTTTTTTTGCCCCTGTGCCCCAGCATGTAAGCTATAGTAGATACAAGGCATGCGACAGCTGGCCTTAGTCGACTGCATGTTCTTAAGCAGGTGAGTTCATCTTAAGGAACTACATACGCCACGCATGGAAACTTGTATGCCATGAACTCCCATCTATCTAGTCCAACATTCTGTTCTCACAGTGGCCATTCAGATGCCTGTGGGCTTTGATATGCATTTATACTCCGGCCCATATCATCCATCCAGTTCGGCTATTATCTTTTCACTGATTGCAGGGTTAGTTTGCTTGAATGCACATAGGAAACATTCTCTGTCAGTTGGGCTGGCGGCAGCAGCACAATATCAGGCTTTTAAGCTCCAAGCAACAACATGTACAACCATCATCTCTGGAGCAGTGTGACTGACTGTGAAATAAAAGTAAGTCCCCTACAAACAGACCTAGGATATGAAAGCTGTGCTCACACATATTCCCTGAGTTCATTAGTAGCACTTGGCTACATAGACAATGGTTTATACACACACACACACACACACACACACACACACACACACCATTTTAGAAGTTTCTTGCAGCAGGATTTGCTGTTGCTGTTGTGTTCCTTGCATTTGATGAAAATTACTGTTTAAATATTTAGTTTATTCTTATGCATTTGCTGTTCAGGCAGCATTGCATGTAATTTTAAACAGGTTTTAGGCTCCATTTAGGTGGTTCTCATGTTTGAGAGTTGTCTGATTTTTAGACATTTGGGTTTTTGATATATGTGTGTATGAGAGGGGGGAAACATTTAAAGGAACTTGATAATTTTATTTGATTTAGTGGAAGGACTATGAGAGTGCATTATATCCTACATTTTATGATCCCATTCTTAGGGCATATACTATTTGTATATTTATAGTGCCCCTGAGAAAGGATTTGATCCAACGTGTGACAGGGCTAGAATAAATCTCATTTGAAACATCTGGACTTGCTTCCCCCTTGCAAGTGGTGCTTTCCCAGTTTTGTGGTTGTCTCGGTGCTACATGCCTTTTTGCAGTGGTGTTTCTGAATACAGCCTAATTAGCCATTTGCATCAGGACCAGGATGGCCTTTCCACTAGGTGGCTGCCTAGGACAGCACTTTATAGGGACCTGTATCTAATGCTGGAACAACCTGGTGGATGCAGAAAGGCAAAGAACGGGACAACAGGTAGGGAAAGTACATCAATGGCAAGTCCTATGCAAAGAACTTGTGCATATTTACTTTGATATAAGTTCACTAGGCCTTTCTCCCAGTTAAATGTGCATGAGATTTTGGCCCCAGTATATTACATGTGCTATTCTTTTTTAAAAAAATAAACCCAAATAAAACAAAGCATGATCATGAGTCCACTGAGAGCTGTAGGAGATGAAAACGAAGGTTGGAACAGGCATGCCTTGTTAGAAATCAATAAGCCACTGTAATCAACAGGATGGCAGGCTAAGAGATCCAGGATGAAAGAGTATACCCAGTACATTATTATTATTATTATTATTATTAATAATAATAATGACACGGGTGGCACTGTGGTCTAAACCACTGAGCCTCTCGGGCTTGCTGATCAGAAGGTCAGCGGTTTGAATCCCCACGATGGGGTGAGCTCCCATTGCTCAGTCCCAGCTCCTGCCAAACTAGCAGTTCAAAAGCATGCCAGTGCAAGTAGATAAATAGGTACTGCTGTGGCAGGAAGGTAAACGGTGTTTCTGTGCGCTCTGGCTTCTGTCATGGTCTGTGGACAAATGCTGGCTCCCTCAGTCTGAAAGCGAGATGAGCACCACAACCCCATAGTCACCTTTGACTGACGTTAACCATCCAGGGGTCCTTTACCTTTTTACCTTTATGATGATGATGATGATGATTATTATTATTAATTTCATTTCTATACAGCTTTATATTTTTAAGGTGGGGGATCTCAAATCAGTTTACAAACTACTTTAAAGCATCAAATAAAACAATCTAGAACAAAACATTACTGTACTGAAGAAAGTCAAATATAAAGTATGCATTTAAATACAATTAACACTCTTTCAAACATAATTAACAGGGAACAAAAATATTATCCTAAACATTTTTTTATTAAAAAAAACAAAACACTACAGAGGAGGTCAACTACAGAATGCACATTTAGCAGAGCAAAGTTAACAAAACAATTATCTTAAACATTTCAAAAGAAAGCATTACTAAGTGAAGTCAGATATAAAATACATGATTTGAAAGACCATAGCACCAAAAGATCTTGGACCAACATGTCCATGCAAGCCGATTTCTGAAGTTTGGTGTAGTTGAGCTGCTGAAAAAAAGAAAAAAAAAAGCCTTCTAGTTCTTAGGTAAAGGTAAAGGTACCCCTAACCGTTAGGTCCAGTCGTGGACGACTCTGGGGTTGTGCGCTCATCTCGCTCTGTAGGTCGAGGGAGCCAGTGTTTGTCCGCAGACAGCTTCCGGGTCATTTGGCCAGCGTGACTAAGCCGCTTCTGGTGAAACCAGAGCAGCACACAGAAACACTGTTTACCTTCCCGCCGGAGTGATACCTATTCATCTACTGGCACTTGATGTGCTTTCGAACTGCTAGGTGGGCAGGAGCTGGACTGAACAACAGGAGTTCACCCCATCGTGGGGATTCGAACTGCCGACCTTCTGATCGGCAAACCCTAGGCTCTGTGGTTTAGACCACAGCGCCACCCGCATCCCTTTCCAGTTCTTAGATGTTCACAAAATCTTCTATTCAGGCACTACCTCCAAACTACAGGATAGAAATCTTTCAGTGCAGTGCTCCAGTAAATTGAAACTATTGTTGTTTTCTCCTTCCCACCTCCCTAAAGCTTCATTTAGCCTCTCCACCAAAAGCCAATTTCACAAACCAGGTAATAAGTGGATGTGTTCAGAATAAACCTAAGACTAGGTGAGAAGGGCAGCCTTTTGTTTACCTTCCCAAGTGTTTCCTGTGATTGTCCTAATGGTGATGAAGCATAGCTCATGCAAGAATGCTGGAAGTTCCTGGACCATGAGGTGCAACTGTGGTGGAATCTACACACATATAAAAAAACACTGTGAAAATGCTTTAAAAAAAACACTTTGAAAAATACATTGAATTTGTCATGGCTCAGTGTCGGCATATAGTGTCACATTTGTATATTGTACTTTACAACAGGTTTAAAACGTTTTGTTTACAGCTGTGTAGTTGAGTGCTGTGTTTCTAAAAGACATGGACCTGCAATGAGGAGCAAGTGCAAATGAGCTTGCTGCAGGGGTTGGGGCTAAGATACAGGGTATTATTAGTCAGGAACTCACCTGCCTATATGACCATAATGTGGTATTATGTGGAGTGCTCTAGGGCAACCTCTAGCCCTCCAGATGTGGTTGGACTCTAGCTTCAATTATCCCTGACCATTAGCCATACTGGCTAGAGCTGATGGGAGCTGGCCTCCAACAGCATCTGGAGGGCCACAGATTCCCTATCCCTGGCCTAGACAATCTGTATTAGGAGGCAGCTAAATAGGGAACAGGACGTGGGTGGCGCTGTGGGTTAAACCACAGAGCCTAGGACTTGCCGATCAGAAGGTCGGCGGTTCGAATCCCCGCGACAGGGTTGTTCAGTCCCAGCTCCTGCCCACCTAGCAGTTCGAAATAAAATAAAGGGAAATAAAAGATTAGGCTGAATTCAAATTAAAGACCAGGCAGAATAGCTCTGTCTTACAGGCCCGACGGAAGGAGGTTAAATCCTGAAAAGGCCCTGGCCCTGGTGGAGGATAGTCTGACTTCCTTAGGCCCGGGACCTCTAAACTATGGTTATTCATGGACCTTAAGGTCCTCTGCGGGGCTTACCAGGAGAGGCGGTCCCGTAAACCCCATTGCAGGGGGTTGACCTAGAGTCCTTTCCAACACTACAATTCTATGAGTCTATATCTATGTGTATGTGTGTATTTGTGTGTGTTGTACTGACAGTTAAAAATAAATAAATTCAATGTTATCTCCATGGGGCCCTGTGGGAAAGTGGGGTTAAAATGTGCTAAATAAATGGAATTGGCACCCAGTGCCCTTATACTGCCACTGCTCCCATTGACACCCCCGTGCAGGTTGTAACAGAGTGACCATTGCCTCCTTTCTTGCCTCCTCTTGCTTTGCATGCTGCAACTTTTTCTTCCCTTATAAGCAGTACATCCCCAATGTGCAGCTGAGCTCTGACACAATACAGATAACAAGAGGACCAGTTCGGTGAATCTGTGCAGAGCCGTTCTCTGATGCGGAAAGCAGTGTGAGAAACCTGCTCATTACAGATGTGTTTCTCTTTTTTTGGGGGGGGGGAGGATCTGCTTAAACAACTATCTCATTAAGTCTGCATAACAATGAAAGAGCAAGGAGAAGCCAAGCCCATGATTAGCAGAACTCCGTCTCAGTAGCTACCTCCTTGAGTCAGTGTTATCCTGTTTCTTAGGGTGATCTATGCCTGGTGACCAGCTGCTCCATCAGCCACAAGCTGCTCCCACAGTCCATAGAATGATATGGATAAACCGTAAGCTCAAACAGTATGTTGAACCCGCTCTGATAAATCTGCTGCAGCTGATTTGAATCCCCTTGTTAGCCCACCTCCCCTTTGCGTAACAGGGGATGAACGTCTTTGCATACATAGCTCTCCTCACTGCAGTGCGCTGGCAGGAAAATGTACTGTGGGATTTTTTTTAAGAAAAGAAAAGAAATTGGTTGTGCTCCGTTGCGTTTTTCAGAATGGATGCTAAGTGTTGATTGCTGTGTTACCATTTGGTGTCCCCGGTCTAATCAAGTATTAAAAAGGTTCAAATTTGTACAAAGCATCCCATGTTTTTGGAATCTAAGCACCAGTTCATCCTCCACAGAAGAGCTGGACCGCCACAGTTTAGGAAGGACGTTGATAAGTTGGAATGTGTGCAGAGGACCGAGATGAGCAAGGGTCTGGAAATCAAGCCTTATGAGGAATGATTGAGGGAGCTGGGTATGTTTAGAGTTGGAAGAGAGGGAACTGAGGGGGATACAATAGCCATCTTAAAATATCTCAAGGGCTGTCAGATGTTGTAAGATGGAGCAAACTTGTATTCTCCTGCTCTGGAGGGTAGAACCAATGGCTTCAAGTTACAAGGAAGGAGATTCTGTCTAAACATTTGGAAAAGGAGATTCTAACTAACACCAGGAAGAACTTTCTGAGAGTAAGAGCTGTTCAACAGTGGAACAGTCTACCTTGGGAGGTTGTAAACTCTCCTTCCTTGGAGGCTTTTAAGCAGAGGTTGGACGGCCATCTGTCCTGGATGCTTTAGCTGAGAGTCCTTCATTGCAGGGGGTTGGACTAGATGACCCTTGGGTTCCTTCCAACTCTATGATTCTAGGTAGATAGAGGGGTGTGATCAAGGAATACTGGAAGAAGCCAGCGATCAACTACTGCAGGAGTTACCAAACTGTGAACTGCAAGTTTTCTTTCAGGTGGTCTGAAAGAAAGGTGGGCCCGCATTAAAATATCTGTGTGGATTTCAATTGTATTTTTATTGCTTCTATTACCATTTGTATTTAGTTTTATTGGGTTACAATTTGAGTTCTGTAGAATTCAAATTGTGAAATAGTAAAATACAATTTAAGAAATGAAAGTGGCTATAAAAAATACAATTAAAAACCGCATGGAATGTAGCCCAGCACATTACAAGCTGCAGAAAAAAATCATTTAAGTGGTCCACCAAGACCCCCAAGATTTTCCAGTGGTCCATTGTGGGAAAGGTTTGGGATCCACTGACTCCATTCCCTTGGATCTGATGGTCTATTGGCACTTTACCATTTTCCTATGACAATGCAACCTTCCATGCCACAATTTTCAGAGTTACCTGAATAAGAATGTGATCAGGCTGGATAGCTGTTTCATAAAAGCCGCCTGTGGCATGTGGAGGCATGAGCCACCAAGGCTCAAATAACCATAGACCAAACACCAGCTTTGGAACCTCGTTTTTTAGCCAGTGTATCCCTTGCAGAAAGGGACGCGGGTGGCACTGTGGGTTAAACCACAGAGCCTAGGACTTGCCGATCAGAAGGTCGGCGGTTCAAATCCCCGCGACGGGTGAGCTCCCGTTGCTCGGTCCCTGCTCCTGCCAACCTAGCAGTTCGAAAGCACATCAAAGTGCAAGTAGATAAATAGGTACTGCTCTGGCGGGAAGGTAAACGGTGTTTCCGTGCGCTGCTCTGGTTCGCCAGAAGTGGCTTAGTCATGCTGGCCACATGACCCAGAAGCTGTACACTGGCTCCCTCGGCCAATAAAGCGAGATGATCACTGCAACCCCAGAGTCAGCCACGACTAGACCTAATAATGGTCAGGGGTCCCTTTACCTTTACTTTATCCTTTGCAGACTATGTCCTGGAAGACCAGGGTTCAAATCTCCACTCAGCCGCAAAACTCACTGGGTGACCTTGGGCCAGTCACTGCCTCTCACCCTAGCCTACCTCACAGGATTGTTGTCAGGATTAAATGATGGAGAGGATCACATTCACCACCTTGAGCTCCTTGGAGGAAAAGTGGGATATAAACGTGACAAATAAAGTAGATAATAAATATATATCCTGTGTATGGATTTTCCAGGACCTGTACACCCACCCACCCCTCAGTTGTGTATTTATGGGCTGACCTACCTCTTTGGGGAGGGGGCACAGAAAATGTGACACAATTCTGTGACGTTACCACTTCAAGATACAGGTGGGTGTGTGGAGAATCACACAACTGTTGTGCTCCTCTCAGGCACTCTCCAGCCGGTACATACGACATCTGCACAGTTGTATCTCACACAGCCCTCGCCCTTGCAACTGACGTTAACAGCAGAGGAGTAGAGACAACTGCTTTCCCCCCAGTAATAAAAACACCGCTGTGTAGCTGCTGGGGAAAACACAATATCCTGATAGCAAGCATTACTCGGCCAAAGAGATATCTGGAATGCACACAACTCTCGCATGGTAATGACGGCATCTTTCGTTGCACAAGGAAAATACTTTAAATAGAAAAAAATTAACCCTGGGTGTTTTGAAGCAGGCAGGGGGTGAAAAGATACAGATCTATAGCAAATTCTGTTCTTGACCCCATATCACAGCATCTGCTTGTTCTGAGATAGTAGGAAACTGCCTTATGCTGAGACCGTTAGTCCATCTATGTCAGATGGCAATGGTGGTTGCTCGCTAGTAACCAGTCAGGATTCCGACCTGTCTTTTACAGGTTTTATTATGGTGCAAAACTATTTACAGTGCAGAACCACAAGTTCCTCAATCGCTAGCAAAATCCGGGAGTGGTCGTTTCTGTGTCCTCCCCCAACATAAGAGCTTAGTCACCCCCAGCCTTTTCATTCCTTCTTTGCATTTTACACCTCTGCGCAAGGTGGGTGACAGAAGAGGCGTGCTTCCCTCCTGGCCGGCTTGACCAGGAGTGGTGCTGAGGCTCCCAGCAGCATCCTCTAGCCCTTTCCCCTCCTTAACCCTGGAGCGGTGGCTTTCCCCACCCTCAGACTGACGAGGTGCGGCGCTGGGGCTCCCAGCAGCATTCTCTGGTCCCTTCCTCTCTTCCCCACTGGAGGCGTGGCTTTCCCCACCGCAGGAAGAGGAACTGCTTGGCAAGATTTTTGAAGGTTCCCTGTGTCCCAACCGCCCCTCTCCCTCCCTTCCCTGTTCCGATGGCAGTTCCCTGACAATCTAGTTCAGTATTGTCTACACTGACTGGCAGCTGTTCTCTGGGATATCAGACAGGGATGGATATGCCAGGGATTGATTTTTTTTAAAAAAGATATTTATTGGCAATTTCACAAATTTTATAAAACATAAAAATCACAAAAAACAAAAACAAAAATACATACAAAAAACCCCCACATGTATAACTTCATTCCCTTATGTGCATGAAACTTACTTTCCCGACCTCCTCATACCTCTCCTTACTGTATTCCATTCTCTAAGTCTCTTCAACAAATCCTTCCCTTAGTTTCTGTTAGATTTTTAAGCTTACTTTTCATATTCACATAAAAATTACAGCTAGCATCCCCTTAATTTCAAAATCAACATCGTCTTAACATTCAACAATTTTACAATATTTCTTAAGATAGTCTAGGAGATGCCAGGGATTGAAACTGGGACCTTCTACATGCTGGGCACATGATCTGCCCCTGAGCTATGGCGCTTCCCTTCCAAGTGGGATGTGGAGGGAGGAGGGTGGCAGTGGGCAACAGGAAGTTGCTCCTGATTTCAGGGAGCAGAAAGAAGAGCTGCCAAGCACCACAGACACCCGAGCCGGCATGAATTATGCATCCCTTGTCTGAAGAGAGGTCAGCCTCATCAATAATGGAGGAAAGGCTCCCCGCTCTGCCTTCTGCCTGCATCTTCCAGCACCAACAACTCATGAAATCTGCATGGACTTTCTCAGGGTGTTTATGGGCTGCCGGGGGAAAGAAGCCGCAGAGCAGGAAGCAACCGGCACATCGAGCTGCGGCAAATTTCTGCGCATGTTTACAAGGCACCGAATGAGTGCGGGATTCATTTGCACAGATCTGATTAGATCCTTTATGGCACAGGCCCACAAATGCACGCTTGCCTGTGAAATGCTGCTGAGTCCAGCTCGTGCATCCGGGTTTGGGACTTGTAATGCTGACTTTGTTTCACCAACTGGTGAGAAATTTTAAGGCAAACACATCTGTACTCACCAGCACAGTGTCCTGTTTAGTTTAAAAGAAAAACAAAGAAAAAAAGAGTCACTTCTCCAAGTTTTCCAGTGTTGTTGTTAAGGCCAGATGGGCAGGTTATTTGCCTGCCCTGTTATGTGTTTTTTTTAAAAGCAAAAATACTCATGTGGTGCATATCTGAATGTCAGGGCTGGGCCATGCAAGGCTGGACTTGAAACCAGGCCCAGGAAGAGCCTTGCTGTCTAGCGCTAGAACTTGACTTGAGCAGGGTCTGTGCTAACCTAGGGCTGAATCTGATGTGCAGTGGGCAAAGGCCACTGATATGTTGATCAGGCCTGGACAAAAGCCCAATATCCTGTTCTTGTTTTTGTTCTTGTTGTTCTGGCCAGTACAGGCCTGGCCTATACAGAGGCTGCCAATCTCAGGGACTGGTTTTCCATGGCTCTGAGGCCTGAGTTTCGACAGACCTAGGCAGCTCACTAAGGATACGTCCAAACCTGGTTTGAGTCTCTGGATGCTAGAGGGTACCTCCAGACTGTCATAGCTTTGTGAGGTGGATAGTGGGAAGTTTAGGTTTTCACAATGAAAGTGGATTAAAGCATTCTGTTGCCCAAGCGCTACCAGTCCAATTATTTTTTTAAAATGTCTTTTGCGATTAGGAAAGTGGCAGGGAAAATGCACTTAGGTTGGTGTGTCACCTCCAGACTGTGGAATAACTAGACTCATATAACCAACATGCTTAAATCTTATGCATGAAGGGGTTAAGACCATAAAGTAAGCTGTCCTGCCAGACTTAGCTCACCTTGGGAGGGACTGTGCAATCAAGTCTTTGTTCCTTCGGTCTACCAGAGAAGCTCAACGCGTGAGGAGATCTGAGATGGTTGCTGCAGCTCAGACCACATGGCTTTCACAAGCCATGCTTGTGTTCCTATACCAATAAGTCAGGTTCTTTCACCACAGTAACTAAGACGAGTTTTACTGCCTGTGCAGCTTTTCTGACTTCTATATGGAAAAGCACATGAATCTGAGTTATTAAGTAAGCCATTTTTAACTTACCAAATGTGTGGTCTTTTTCTATGCTGGGGGAAGAGGGAAACTTTGGAAAGAACTCACAAGGGCATATTGTAAAGGTCTAACAGCCTGTATTTCCACGCTTTACTTTGCTGCATATTTTGTGATTTTAAATCTCTGCTGGTGTTCTCTCTCCAAAGAGTCCTTGCGCCAAGCATGGATCTTGGCATCCAGGAACTTTCCTTTTCATATAACAATTTTTTCTTTGCCAACCAACACAGACCTCATATGGGTGTCCCTCCTATGTTTGAGATCCTGCCCAATGCCATTTCCACCACTGGAATGAGCACATGGCAGAAAGTCCACCTCCAACCTCACCTACTGTCTCAACCAGCCTAATACACTTGAGTGCAGATCTTCCAGTCATCATTAAGGGTCATAGATTTAAACTCTCCCTTTGAAAGACACAGTTTGCACCATTTTTAAGGAAAGAAAACATGTTTTATCTTTCTGCAATTAAATACTCTGTGGCACAAATAAATAATTGGTTTTCATGAGCATGGCAAAACTTTTATTAAACTTCCTTCCTCTTTTTCTTCTCCTAGGTTTGGTTTGGTTTTCGTTAGAGGGATGCAGGAAGATTAGAAAAGCTGGCCTCCAATGTATTCCTGGACTGCAGTTCCTGCCTATCAGTTTGCATTAAAGGTAACGTAAGGGGCACCAGATATTTGTGTGAATCTCACCAACCAAAAAACTTCAAATTCCCTTCCAGGCTCCACACAGATATGCACACCAACCACATGCCTGGTGCATAGAGAAAAGGGCCTTAATCCCACTCTTGAAATTAATGTTCCTATTTCTTTCTTGGCATCATCACACACCTGGTTACAAATATGTGATAAAGCATTTACAGCCTGACCCAGATTCACTGCCCTCTGAGAGCAAAGCGAGATGTTTGTTTGATATAAAACATACAGCTGTGTGTTAAGTTTGAACTTTAATCAGAGGGGTGTGTACTTAAGCATGTCCTTGTGTGTGATCCTTTCAGGGAAGGTTTAATGCAGAGAAGGGAGGGTTGTTTCTTGCTTTCATAGTGTGATCAGAGCCAAAATCACTTTCTACGTACAGATAGAAAGGTGTTTTTTCCCCTCCCTAAGATTGCATAGCTCCCCCCAAAGAATCCTGGGAACTGTAGTTTGTTAAGGGTGCTGGGAATTGTAGCTCTTTAGGGTGTAGTTCTCAGAATTATTTGGGGGAAAGCCACATGCTTTAAAAGTATGAGGTGAATTTGACCTAAGCGTTGTAGTTACACTGGTGAGAGGTGATTTTGGCTCCATTCACCCTGGGGAAGAAAGAGAGAGGCTCATATATATGTCCATATATGAATGATCCAGCTTGGGAACTTTGCCTGCCACAGCAAAGACTGCGCCATCCAAATGTGTTTTTTGCATTAGTAAGTCTTCCATTGCTGTTAAGGGGATGTTTCTTTCCAGTATAAATACTAAGCGCAAGGGCCTAATCCAGATAAGCAGCAGTTGGAGGTTTAAAGCCCTTTTCCTTCTCATCGCCACCATCAGAGCGTCCATCCCAGTCATCTCCCCCTGTATGGGCCAGTTTCATATACGCAGCTAGAATGGAAATAGCTAGCAGTTGGACCGCAACCCAGCTGCCAAGGCCTACTCACCGGAGCCAACGATTACAGAAACTGGCTTTGTTTTCGTTTGCTTGTTTTGTTTTTTTAAAAAAATATAAATCTTTATAAGTTCAAAATACAATCATACAGTAAAGGTAAGTATAACAAAATTAAGCACAAAAAAGAAGAAGAAAAAGAATTCGTCACCTCAAAAAGAACCACATATTTACCGTATTTTTTGCCCCATAGGATGCACTTTTTCCCCTCCAAAAATGAAGGGGAAATGTGTGTGCGTCCTATGGGGCGAATGCAGGCTTTCGCTGAAGCCTGGAGAGCGAGAGGGGTCGGTGCGCACCGACCCCTCTCGCTCTCCAGGCTTCGCGCAGATCTCTGCAAGCACCGGGCTCCCACGGCTTGCAGAGAGTTGCCTGCATGCCGAAGGCTGGGCTCGCTGAGCTCCCACGGCTTGCGGAGAGTTGCCTGTTCTGGGGACTGGGGTCGGGGGAAGCTCGGGCTTCCCCCACCCCAGCCCCGCGCCTGGGGGGGAAATAATTTTTTCCCCTTTATTCCCCCCCCCCAAAAAAAAACCTAGGTGCGCCTTATGGGACGGTGCATCCTATAGGGCGAAAAATACGGTATATAACATCATGTCTTATCCAATAAAGTTTTTATAGAAACCGGCTTTCAGGGACAAACGTAACAAATATATGTGGCCAATTGTGTCACGTGACCAGATTTCTTTAATCCCTTGTCTGGCATGTATACAGTCTGTCACACCCTTTACCTTTGCAGCTGGTTAAAATTAATTGCTCCATAATTTGAGTATCATACTTAACTGTTCAAAACGAACCTGCCGAGTGTAGCATGTGAAATGGAAGGTTGTGCTCTGTGCTTTTCCTTGGGGCTCCACGTAGATGAATATGCAGATCTGCTTCCTGCGGAGAGATTTTGCTTGTAAAGATATGGGCAGATATGTGTAGAATGACAGATCTAAAGCATGCTTGTTCACACTGTCAACAATCTTTGAATGGCTGCTAATTCCAAGAGTCTCCTCCTCCTCCTCCTCCTCCTCCTCCTCTTCTTCACATACAAAATTATATTCATTTTACCTCTTTGACTTGAAACCAATACTTGCTTTCCTTGAATACAGGGATGGGAACCTGTGGTCTGCCAAATGATGCTGGACTATAGTCATCTCCCATCAGCCCCAGACAGCTTGACCACTGGGCTGGGATGATGGGAGATGTTGGCCAACACATCTGGAGGACTACAGGTTCCCCATGCTTATTTAGCCAACCCTTCTGACTCATAACCCCCACCCACAATTATTAGCTGGTTGCGTAGATGACAGGAACACTTAAGTTAAAGGGGAAGCGTCTGTTTCAAAGGCTGTGTCTCAAACTTTTAATTATGAAGCTCTCCTTTAGATATCTCTATATAAAAGGAAAACGGATGATGGATGACTGAAATTAAAGCGAGACGTGTATAATTGGAAATCGGCTCAAGGATCTTAGGCAGCATATTGAAGGCATCCATCATTCGGCCAGTGAATGTTGTTATAGGTGGTTAGGAATGAAGTTCCGAAGCAGGTATTAACAGATATGGGAGCTGAGAAGAGGAAACCGCAGAAAAGAAGAAAGGTGATGAAAGGGAACAGGGAGTGACGAGAGCTCATTTCTGATCCTAGCTTTCAGAGGCCCTTCCAACATTTATAAGCTTCATTTAAACTATTAATACTAGTGTATAGGCAAATGTCATGCACATCTGCCCCATTTTTGTCTCTTTTTGGTGATGTAGTTCACATTTTTTGACTCTTTGTATAAGTGGCCACCCAAATGTAACCAGTTGTGACCACCTGACCAGTATACTTGCATGGTGTGTTTCCAGGCACTGGTTTGTTCATCCTTTGAGTCCTGTAGGTGTACTTTTGAAATCATAGTTTTTAGAGCAGCATTTAGAATGTGAAACGTCAAAAAAAGCAGCCGCTGGTTGCTGTTATTTCATTGCTCCTGAGCAAAGCCCTCCAGAAAGTATCTAGTGCATTCAGACATTACAAATCTGACACCATGTTAATTAAAGGGATGTTGCCATGTGAGCACGTGTCTCAGTGAAAAAGTAAAGGGACCGAGTGAAAATGTTGTGTTAACTGCTCTATTCTGTGCATGTATTGTATTCAGAGATCCAAAATATGATTTGGAACAAGTTATCCAGGCTGGCTCGTTTAAATCTGTTTGTGTTTGTCCCTTGATACAGTTGGAACAGGAAGTAGTTCATCATCATTATGTGTCATGAATGCATCATCCCACTCCTTTCCATAATTAATCTGGAAATCTGTTTTAAACACAACTGCTTTCGCTGCTCACTATTAACCGTTTTGCCCTCTGCTTCTAGTAATGAGAACAAGTTACATCATTGTTCGGATTTCTTTTGTCCCTGGTATATTTAAATGCACATTCACAATAGCATTTTCCCCTGCCAGCTGTGGATCTTTCCCTGTTGCATATAGTTCTTTAGTCATTCTCTACGTCTCCCAGTGCCTAATTTGCATGAATTGTTTTCCATTCATCTGTTTTTATGATATGTCACTGCCCTTCACAGTTCTTCTAAACTCCTAACAAAAGTTGCTTGAGTTTTTGCAGAACGCCTTTAACTCTCAAAACTTCTCATGGCATTTTTCCATTCCCAGGTTTTTAAGTGGAATATTAGGGGCGGTACAGCACAAGCACAAACTAGGCACCCAGAGCTGACCTGAAGGTGTATAGCATTATGAATGGAGAGAGATGCTTTTCTCCCTCTCTGTAACACTAAAACCCAATGAAGCTGAATGCTGAAAGACTGACAGCAGACAAAAGAAGTATTTATTCACACAGTGCATCATTTAACTATGGAATTCATTCCCACAAGAAGGAGTAATAATGCCCACCAACTTCCAGAGCTTGAAAAGGGGGTTAGACAGATTCATGGGGAATAAGCCTAATAATGGATAACAGTCAGGATGGCTTTGTGCTGCCTTCAGTGTCAGAGGCAGTGTGCCTCTGAATACAAGGTGCTAGGCATAACAAGTGGGGGGGAGGAGTGTTTGTCCTCCTATCCTGTTTGTGGAGTTTCCATAGGCATCTGGTTGTCTGCTGTGAGAACAGGATGCTGGACTAGATAGGCCTTTGGTCTGATCTAGTAGGACGACCCTAATATTCTTGAGGTGTGAGTGCATGCTGGCAAAGGTGTGTCGTCATGGCGAAAGTGCTCTCCTTCCCATTCAGAACATTCCCTTTTTATACGATGGGGTAAAATGGCAAAATTGTTGACATCAATTGGAGCACTAGACTGATGATGACTGCTTGGTCTTTCTCAAATGTCACTGTAAACTTTGGAAAGAACACTAATTAAACACTGGAAGGAAGACTAGCTGTGCACATGTAAAGTGAAGATTGGACTCGTGGTGAAGAACAAACTGAATGTGAGTCAGCTATGCGACACTCCAGCACAAAAGGCCAGTTCAATTCTGGTTTGTGGAAACATTCTACCCAAGGCTCAAGCAGGAATAATATGTTTTATGCTGCACTGGCAAGGCCTCATGTAGATTACTAGCAACATCACAGTTCCAGGAGCATGTTGCTAAATCAGAAAAGATTCAGAGCTCAAGTTAAACCTGTCAGCTGAGGAAAGGCTTGAAGCACCTATGTATGTACTCAGCCTAGAGAGAACAAGATAGAGCTATTTTTTTAAAAAAAAAAATCCAACCCTTTAGCAACAGTTTTTGTTTTTTTAAAAGCAATGACGTAATTGACTTTGTAAACGTATGGCTGTAGCACAGGGACTCACGAAGATGCCTGGTAAGTATGTGAACCAGCTTTTCAAATGAAATACTTGTAGTTGTGCTTTTCGTATCAGGAACGGCCACGGTCATATTTCTTCCAAGCAGGTGAGAAAATTTGCTTTGTGACTAATGAGGTCTGTGTCTGCTTAGGCCTCCAGAGAAAGCACCGTCCCCCCCTGACAGACAGGAATGTGGAAGAAGGCCTGCAAGGAAGTGCCAAATGTATACACTCTGCACCTGAGGAGCATCTCAGAGGACACCAACTCCTGGCAGATCCCAGGAAGGCCAGGGGGCTAAACAAACCTGCCAGCTAGACTCTCTTCCTCAAAGCCATTGGTGTCAAGGCATGCCCTCTGTTGTGACAGATAACTGGTGAGTCATTTTGCAGCATGGCTGATGAGGTGTGCTCGCCTAGCGAGGGAAGGAGTGCCGTTATTATGAATAGGGTTTTCTCCTAAATTTCAAAACTGTCAGCAGTTAAATATTGCAGGCAGGGACAGGAGAATCACAGCTCTGACTCAGGGGTGGGATACCTGTGCACCCTGAGATGTTCCTGGACTCCTGTCAGCCTTGATCAGCAAAACTGCGATCCTAGAGAGGGATTGGAAATGGCTGACAGGATTATGACGTAGCTACTCTGTTCCTGCCTATCAGTCTGCTCTTGCAGCTACTGCTTCCAGTGTTCTGCTTTTGCTGGCTAACTTGAAAGTATTTCATAAAAGAACAAACAAACTTGACACACTGCTGAAACTGTTTTTGTTCCTCTACCCGGAACTAGGTAACTGAATGTAATTATGAGACTGATTATGGAAGATGTCCGTTGCTTGTTTGCACGTAGAGCTGACAGTTCGTTAGACTTGCTGGATTCTTTCCATCAGGGACTTTTGGCACCTTTATGACAGGCAAAACTGCTGCCACATCTGAGCCTTTTTCTAGAGTGGGAATTCAGTTAAGGGAAAAGCTTCACCTGCTGAAGTTTTGCCTCTTGCTCAGGTGTAAATAGCATTAGTACAGAAGAAAGAAGATGGGAATCCTATGCTTTCAGTGTTTGAAGAAAAAGATGGTCCAGCATAGTAACTTCTTTGGAGAGCCATATCTCTAAAGAGATCCATATTTTAAAAAAACAAATATTGTTTAATTTATGTATGTACACACACACACAGAGAGAGGCAATTAGCTGCAATCCTGGCATATTTACTCAGAACTAAGGATCAGACCATAAGAGTGCTGATTTATTAAACATGTTTTCCCTGGTTCAGCTGCAACAGAGTGGCAATGGTTCACTTTTTACACTCATGGGACTGTCTAGGAGTGTGGAGTCAAACCTGTTCCTCTCCCCAAGCTCCATTGTTTTCAACATTTGCTCCCTGTCAAGATGTACTTTGTATGGATGCATTATCACATCCCAGTAGCTAAGGAAACAATTATTTTTCTGGCAAAATCCACAAGAGAATATGGCCTTCAAGCTAAAAAGATTCCCCACCCATTCTCCGTTAGTTCATGCTTGAATTTCAGTTCATGAATTAAGACCAATATTTGTTTCATTTTCATGTCTCTTGCCTGATTAAAATATTGACCAGTTTGTTTTTGGCAGAAATGGATGAAGTTTTCAGGCATTTCTAAGAGGATGAATTCTGCCAAAATACATCTGCAGTGCTTTACCTGCCAGGGCAGCATTTACAGTTTGGAGGTGGTTTTAAAAAGAGTTAACTTAATTCCCCTATAGTTTTGTGGGCAATAGGTGTGAAAATAATTGTGTGTGAAAATAATACATATCAGACAGGTGTCCCAAAGCAAGAAAGCTGCCATAATTCAAAAGGATTGGTGCAGGGGATTTTGTGCTGGGTACTTTTTAAAGTTGATTTTCTTGAGGAGAACTAAAAGGGAGTCATTCCCCCATCCCTGACATTTTGCAGGCAACAATTTTGCATGAAAATGGCATGCATGGTAGAGTTGCCTTTAGGAAAGTAACTTACAAAATACCAGAAAGACAGGTGCATAGGCTATATGTTATAAGGAAAGGAAAAACAGCTTCAGGCTTGTTTGATGCTCAGTTGGCACTAAAAGCCACAGAAACTTAAGTGCAGAGTTGATTTAATGGGAGTGGATTCGTGGCATTGGCAAAGGCAGAAGGAGTTAAATGCCCAGCATTTTCCAAGTAAGCAAGCATCAGTAGCAGAACTAGCAAAAGCGCAGAGCAGATCAAGGTGATGCATTGCTGTGATTGGAAAACACTGGTAAGATTATTCCCTCTGATTATCATTATTTTTCATTTCTATTTATAAATAGGGGGAAATCTCAAAGTTGTTTACAAGCCTACATTAAAACGTCAAATAGAACATTAAAAAATAAAGCAGAACTTCTTACAGAAGAGTTCAAATATAAAATATATATACTCAGTGATCTTGGACCGGTTGGTTGGAGCATGGCACTGATAACGCCAAGGTTGCAGGTTTGATCCCCGTATGGGACAGCTGTGTATACCTGCATCGCTGGGCGCTGGAATAGATGATCCTCAAGGTCCCTTCCAACTCCAGAATTCTATGATTGTATGAAAACAACGTAATTAACAAGAAAATAGAATGCTATCTAAAAGATTTCAAAATAAAACATTACGGAAGAAGGTCAAATACAGAATACACATTTAACACAGCAAAATTAAGACAAAATATTTTCTTAGACATTTCAAAATGAAACATTACTAAAGGAGGTCAGGTATAGAATGCACATTTAAAGTGGCATAATTAGCAAGAAAATGAAGTATTATCTTAAATGTAAAATGTAGCTGCTGCTGCCAATGGTGGCTCATTTCAGGGGGCTGCCACTGGAGTTTGGACTTGGTGGTCTGGGGGCTCACTTAGCAACTGGGTGGCAGGCACTTCAAATCTGAGAGCCAAGAGAATGGCTCCAAAAGCAATGGCTCCCATCCCACCCTCTCCCTCACCTCTGTAGAGTTTTCCGCATATGGCGAAGTTGGGAGGAAAGATTTCACTTTAGCCTTTTGCCTGAATATCCAAAGCATTCCAAATCACTTTGGTTGCCCCAGCTTCACTTCAGGGCACTTTGGAAAGACCCCATTCTGTTTCAGACAAGAATCTTTCCCAAAGCAGCTTCAGCTCAGGATTCAGGGTTTGTCTGAATCTCATGCACATCCCTAATGTCTATGACAAGCTCACTTCCGGTCTCAGAGCGTGCTGGGGCAAAATGTATTAAGGCAGCTGTTAGAGCGTGGGACTAACTACTGAAATAATTCCCAAGTATTTCTTGATAGAGTGAATGCCGCAGAGAGCTGAATGTAAAAGTTGACAGTTCTGTGTGAGTGCCTGTCTCAGGTTTCTTGCAGATAATAGCAGAAAATCCAGCCGGGGTTTCGCAGAAAGCATCTGTAAGTGCTAGGATTTCACAAAAATAAAAAAGCTATGTTGTCGCCTGCAAGTTCTTATACCTAGCAACATCATTCTCATCACCATTATTTAGCACTATTATAAATTGCCTCTTTTTTCTATGTATTGTACAAAGCTTACAAAATAAGACTCTGCCTACCCTTGGGCTTACAGTCTAACACAGTGTTTCCCAACCTTGTGCCTCCAGCTGTTTTTGAACTACAATTCCCATCATCCCTGACCACTGGTCTTGCTAGCTAGGGATGATGGGAGTTGTAGGCCAAAAACATCTGGAGGCCCAAGGTTGGGAAACACTGGTCTAACAGACATTATACAAAAGGAATACAGAGTGAAGGAAGGGGGTGGAGAAGCACTGGAACAGCTGCACCTTCTCAGCCAGTGGATGGTGCCAGGCTTTCTGAAAGGCAAGAGGTGTTAACAGACCTTGCAGCTTGGGTGGATTAGATTAGAATAATCAGGATCTGGAATTCAAAGGTTTTATTCATGCAGGAACTATTTACAGGATGCATGGAGATAGAAGGGAAGAAATAGAAGACAGAACAGTAAAAAAATGACTCAGCTTTTAGGAGTGGAGTTAACTTAGACAGAGAACTACCAACAAATGCTGGCTAGATTGCTACACAAACAGGGCCCTCTGGTTGTTTACAGCAACACATGCATTAACAAGAAGCTTAAGAGAAGGAAATGCATTTACTTTCCTTCAACAATAGAGTGTATCCTCCTAGGAAAATCCAGTAAAGTTCCCCTTCAGTTCTGCAATCCTAGAGTAACTGACAATTTTAGCAGATTGTTCTTTCTGGCAAGAAAACAAATTCATTGCAACTGTTGCTTCTTTGGCCAATGGATGGAACCCAGTTACAAACCCGTACCATAATGTGAAATCTCTTGCAAGTAAAAATTATATACAATATTCAGGTTTTTCTTTTTACCTTTGTCTGGACTACATATGTAAGAGCTTACTACTTCAAGGGGCAAATGAAGAAATTATCATGTGCAGAATAAGGATAAGAGTCACTTTGCAGAAGCAAACTCTGTGGAGAATTGGACCAAAACTGTAGTCTCATTTTACACTGTTACAAGGCGTATGCCTGAACCCACATACACTCCTACCACACATGCGTCTTCAGCATACAGCTCTGAGAGGACTGGAAAATTTTGCATGGAGTCAGTACATGCCTCCATTTAAAATGGTGTACACCTTTCACCCTTATGCTCAAAGACTTTTGTACACCAGAATGTAAATAAAGATTGGTTTATTACAGGGGTCAGCAAACTTTTTTAGCAGGGGGCCGGTCCACTGTCTCTCAGACCTTTTGGGGTGCCGGAACAAATTGGGGGGGTGAACAAATTCCTATGCCCCACAAATAACCCAGAGATGCATTTTAAATAAAAGGACACATTCTACTCATGTAAAAACACGCTGATTCCCGGACCGTCTGCAGGCTGGATTTAGAAGGCAATTGGGCCAGATCCGGCCCCTGGGCCTTAGTTTGCCTACCCATGGTTTATTACATGGAAATGAAACATATAAAGTATATAGCCTTCAGTTATCAAGGTTACACATATGCAGGCATCAATACAGTCATTAAACATTCAAACCTTAGGTGTAAAGAGTAAAAGTCATTCGCTACTGAAAAACCTAGAAAGAATGATCTCAGGAATATGCCTTCGCTAAGTAGAATAGAAAACCAGGTATGTGGGGATATAGCAGAACTCGGAGCAAACAGAGCACATTGTCAGGGATAGAAATCTCTCTCATACACACACACACACACACACACACACATAAACATATGAGAAAATTTTCAGTGGACAAATAAAGTAAAAGAAAGGAAAAAAGGAAAACAAAAAGGTGCTTTAAACCGTAATACAATACAGCTGTACAATACAACTAACAATGAATTTGTGAAATGATTAAGTGGGCACAAGATGTGGGTCACAATATTGATTATGAATTATGGGGAAAGTTGTGGAAAATAATTATGAATTTCACGACATGTTTTGCAATAAAAGAAAATATGAAAATGACCCACAGATGGTATATAACCCCCACAAGATTGGTGAAAATTTATAAAAAAGGTAAATGTTGGAAGTGTAATGAAAATGAGGGTTTTTTCCCTACATGTGGTGGTCCTGTAAAGTAATTAAGGAATATTGAGAAACTATATATAATGAATTTTTAAAAGATAATTAAGAAAACCTTCCCCACCTGTGATTTTCCTCTTGGGGATGGTAACAGCGGAGGTCCCCAAAAAACAAAAGAGTTTATTACTATACACCTCTGCCGCAGCTGGAACCTTGTCAGCACAAAGGTGGAGAACAAGTATAGTACCCACTAAGGAAGGCAACCTGTGTAAAATGCTTCAGTATGCAAAACTGGCTGGTCTGACGTACAGGATAAGAGGAAATGAATATAAGTAAAAAAAGGAGGAATGGATAATGTTTCTTGAATATTTTAAGAACCAGTATAAACAATACATAGCTTAGCAGGACTTTAGTAAATCTAGCAGAGATGAAATAGAGTTTTTAATAGATAACAAACTGGATAATTAAAAAGATGTGGATTACGCAGAGTAGTAGAAAAGCAAAGGATCCAGGATAAGGGTGGAAGGGAGGTCATATGGTATATGTATACATGTTGTATTTGGTACGAAGTTGTAAGTGGAACAGGGAGAGGGAAGGGGCTAAGTATGCTCCCTGTTACTGTTTTTGAAAATGCAGATGAAATAATAAATGGGGGGGGGGGGAACTGTAATACAATACAGTATTTAGGTATATAAGTAATGCTATTATTCCGACGAGTATATAATTATTAACAAAGAATTATAATTTTACAAGTGCATTCCAAGTGTCATTATATTTATTCATACACTTTTATATCTCCCCCTGCTATTTTGTTCTGAAATGTAGGGAGATGCCCGGGCAGTGGGACATCTCTGCAGCATGCTGAGGAGACGTAACCTTCTCACTACACTTCTGATTGCGTTGCCATGGGGTCTTCTTCTTACATTGTGGCATCAGTACCCAACTACCCGCTACCTCAGCATTCTGAGAAGTAAGTGCACCAGGCCCAACCTTACAAAGAGCTTATTTTTCCCCCATAGCAATTACAGTGCTAGGGGATAATTAAAATACAAATGTGAATGTGGTGAAGGTCTCAGTGGCACTGCAGTGGGTGTTTTATGATTTATTCTCTCTATTCGACTTGCCTTAGAGGAAACAGATGAAAACGTGACAGCCAAATCTCTCTTCAATAATAGCACATCGCTCACAAGGGAGGATGGACTCTCATCATGTGCTCGGCAGCCGGCTGTTGGGGCAGCTCCAAAAATAATCCGGAGCTATGTGTACTCCAGGCCTCCCCCATGGTCAGAGGCTCTGCCTGCCATCTTTGTGATCACCCCTACCTACAGCCGGCCAGTGCAGAAGGCTGAGCTGACCCGTCTGGCCAATACTTTCCTCCATGTGCAGAACCTCCACTGGGTGGTGGTGGAAGACGCTCCCAGAAGGACCAACCTAGTATCCAATCTGCTTGAGAAGACAGGGATCAATTTTACGCACCTGAACGTTGAGACGCCTAAGAGTCTGAAGAACCCTTCCTGGCTCCCATCTCACAAACCAAGGGGCACATTGCAGAGGAATCTTGGACTGCATTGGCTGAGGGAGAATTTCGGCACCACACCACCACCAGAGGGTGTGGTCTACTTTGCTGATGATGACAACACCTATAGCCTAGAGCTCTTTGAAGAGGTATGAGACTCAAGACTTTAGGATGGTTTCATCTTTGGGTCCATTATTTAGGCACATTGGTTGAGTGCATTGCCTCGCTTTAGTGGAGAGCATTATTTGGGTGGATAGGAAGAGATGCCAGCCATATGACAAATGAGAGGTGCTGGAGCTCAGTGGTAGAGCACTTGTTTTTAATCCCAAAGGTCCCAGATTGGATCCCCTGCATGTCTAAAATAAAAGATAGGCCTGTATGAAATCCTCAAGAGCTTCAGCCAGTCATTGTAAACAACAGTTGACAAAGTACCTCACCAAGGACACCTGATTACGCTTAAGGTAAAGGTAAAGGTACCCCTGCCCGTACGGGCCAGTCTTGCCAGACTCTGGGGTTGTGCGCCCATCTCACTTAAGAGGCCAGGGGCCAGCGCTGTCCGGAGACACTTCCGGGTCACGTGGCCAGCGTGACATCGCAGCTCTGGCGAGCCAGAGCCGCACACGGAAACGCCGTTTACCTTCCCGCTGGTAAGCGGTCCCTATTTATCTACTTGCACCCGGAGGTGCTTTCGAACTGCTAGGTTGGCAGGCGCTGGGACCGAGCAGCGGGAGCGCACCCCGCAGCAGGGATTCGAACCGCTGACCTTTCGATCGGCAAGTCCTAGGCGCTGAGGCTTTAACCCACAGCGCCACCTGTGTCCCCTTGATTATGCTTAGCAGTCATGAAATAAGAAGTGAGGTCCTCTTGTGGATTGGTAAGCAGAGAGCAGAAACAAATAGTCAGTTCTCCCAATGGATGGATGTAGAAAGTGGAGGCCCGCCCCCCCAAAGATCAGTAATGGACCTTGTGCTTTTTAACATGTTCATAATTGATCAAGGTGAGCAGTAAGGTAATTCAGTTTGCTGCTGACACTAAACTGTTCAGGGTCATTAAAACAAGAAAATGATTTTCTACAATAAAATAGACGGACCTGTCCAAACTGAGAGAATGAGTGGCAAAATGGCGAATGTAAATCATTGTAAACAACCTTAAAGTGAAGTACAAAATCTGAATTTCATGTGCATGCTCATGGCATCCTAGCTTGCAGTGACAGACCTTCGGTTTCTACTCCCAGTTTGCAGCAGCTGTGCAAAGGCAAGTTCCATGCTAGGGACCATTAGGAAGGGAATTGAAAATAAAACTGCCAATAGAATATCATGAAACAAATCTACCGCACAGCCAAATTTGGAATACTGTGTACAGCGGTTCTGGTCATCTCACCTCCCAAAGGATATTGTAAAGTTGGAAAAGGTTCAGGAAACGGCAACCAGAATGATCGAGGGGATGGAGAAACTCCTCTGTGTGGAAAGGTTAATATACATGGGGCTTTTTAATTTAGAGAACAGGCAACAGGATAGAAGTACCCTGAAGGGTAGCTCAGTCAGTAGAGCATGAGACTCTTAATCTCAGGGCTGTGGGTTCAAGTCCCATGTTGGGCAAAATATTCCTGGACTCTACAAATCTGTGATGTTGTGTAGTGTATAAGATTGTGTATGCTGTGGAGAAAGCGGTTAGAGAATAAAAAAATTTTCCCTCTCTCATAACACTAGACCTCATGGTCATCCAGTGAAGTTTAAGGTTGGAAGATGAAAGAAAATGATTCTTCACACAGTTCAGCTATGGAACTTGCTCCTACAAGGGGTAGTAATAGTTACCAACTACCCTTTTTAAAGAGGATTAGGCAAACTAATGGATGATCAGGCTATCAGTGGCTACTCACTACCATGGTTAGCTCCACAGTCAGAGGTAGGAATGCTCCTGAATACCAGTTGCTGGAAACCTTAGCAGAGGAGAGTGGTCCTGTGCTCAGGGCCTACGTACAGACTTCTCATGGGCACCTGGTTGGCCACTATGAGAGCAAGATGCTGGTCTAGCTGGACCACTAACCTCATCCACCTTACGTTCATCCTCCTCCTCATTTTATTTGTATGCTGCCTTTCCATAGTTAAAACCATGTTCAAGGCAGCTTACAACATGAAAAGATTTACATAATTCAGAGCTGTTCCACCAGGCCTTTGGTCAGGGCACAGCCTGACTCCCTCCTTTGGCAATCTCCACAGAACCTTAGCTTAATGGTTGCCAACAATTTGATTTTAATTAATTTTTATAATGAAATGTTTTTAGAATATTGTACTATTTTATTGTTGTTAGCCGACCTGAGCCCGACTTCGGCTGGGGAGGGCGGGATATAAATAAAATTTATTATTATTTATTATTATTATTAATTCCAAACATTTGTTGTTTAGTCATTTAGTCGTGTCCAACTCTTCATGACCCCATGGACCAGAGCACACCAGGCACTCCTGTCTTCCACTGCCTCCCGCAGTTTGGTCAAACTCATGCTGGTAGCTTCGAGAACACTGTCCAACCATCTTGTCCTCTGTCGTCCCCTTCTCCTTGTGCCCTCAATCTTTCCCAACATCAGGGAGTCTTCTCTTCTCATGGGGTGGCCAAAGTATTGGAGCCTCAGCTTCAAGATATGTCCTTCCAGTGAGCTGATTTCCTTAAGAATGAATAGGTTTGATCTTCTTGCAGACTCTCAAGAGTCTCCTCCAGCACCATAATTCAAAAGCATCAATTCTTCGGTGATCAGCCTTCTTTATGGTCCAGCTCTCACTTCCATACATCACTAAATTCGAAACATAAAAAGGCATAAAAATAAAATGCATCAGAAAGTACACAGCCAAATTTAAATGATTTCCAAATAAATCATAATAAGATCTAAAAATAAAGGTGCAAGAACTATTATCAGTCACAACCATTAGTTGCAATCCTTTGCACACTGCCGCCCATTGAACATAATGGGGCATATTTCTGAGTAAGCATGAAGTGTAGGCTGCAATCCTAGCTCCAGTTACTTGGGCGCATAACCCCATTGGATTCAATGGGATTTATTTCTGAGTAGACATGGTTAGGATTGTGCTGTTTGTGCTACCATTTTTTACAACGCTATTGCTGTGCCCATTAACCTGTTGGGCTTTTTAGAAGGTGGGTGCATAGAAGGGAAGTCGGAGGAATCAAAGTGGAACGCTTGAGGAACGGCCATCACAATTTTGTTTTCTTTCTGACAAGCAGATGCGCTACACAAAGAAGGTATCCGTCTGGCCAGTCGCCTTTGCTGGAGGCCTCAGGTACGAGTCCCCAAAGGTGAGCCCGGCAGGCAAAGTGGTGGGCTGGAAGGTCGTGTTTGACCCTAACCGGCCCTTTGCCATCGACATGGCTGGCTTTGCCATCAGCCTCAGGCTGATCCTGGAGAAGCCTCAGGCCACTTTCAAGCTGGACGGAGTGAAAGAAGGTTACCAAGAAACTAGCCTGCTGAAGGATCTGGTTACGATGGATGGATTGGAGCCCAGAGCCGCCAACTGCACAAAGGTTAGCATGGCCTGAATCTTTGCGCAACAGCCTTCCCACCCCACCCCACCCCCTGCCATCCACTTCCAGTCTGGAAGGTGCTTCTCATCAGAGATTAGGCAAGCCAAAGGTAGATTATGGGGAGCACATACAGTTCTGTTGCATTGGGCACAGAGCTTCTGGGGTACCGGAGATGGTGCTATAACTATGACAGCCAATGGAAGTGGGGAGGGGAGAACTGGATTTTAGCATCACACACAGGGGTGCCACTGAAATTTGAGACATCAAGGTCTGCCACTGGGTAGGCACCCACTGTCAAGTGTTTCCAGCATGTTTTAGCGTCTTACTGCAATGAACATTAAAGTTTTACTGATATTTTATGAAATGTCTTATGGCTCAACATTCTGTGGCTACAGAGCATGCTTAGTCTTCATTTGGGGTGGTCCCAAACACTGGGGTTCTACCAAGCCCTCCGATCCCCCTCCCTCTTGTGCAAATTTGGGGGTTGTTTGGTCACAAAGGGATCAGTGCTCATGGAATTGTTTGTTGGTTTGTTTCATAAAATTTATATCCTGCTTGATTGTAAAAAACCAAACAAAACCCACCTCAAAGCAGTTTACAGAAAGATAAGCAATAAAATTACAAGCCTAATTTAAGTACACAGTTAAAAAACTAAAACAGATTAAAATTACCTCAACTCAAATGAATCCCACATTAGTAGGAGTGATTGTTATTTAATTGATTTTGTTTTTTTTGCAAAATCCTGTTTCTTCTTTTAAAAGGAAGGTTATTGCTTTGTTTTGTTTTTTGATTTAATTAATTACTTGGTGTTTTTATCTTATATTTTATTCTGTGAACCGCCCTGAGATCTTGTGACAAAGGGTGGAAAATACATTTAATTCATTAATAGAAAGAGCAGTATCAACATGCCCTTCCACCAAGGCTTGCAGCTCCTATTGATGTATACATGTTCCAGAGATTCTTCTGTTCAGACAGAAGTATACTTTCAGTTCAGATGTATACATTCCAGAGGCTTCATGAATGGCTGCCGTGCATATTTGCCAATATTTGCCTTCAGGTTCAGCCACGACATCCTAATAAGGTGCACATTCTCTCCGTAGGTCTTGGTCTGGCACACGAGGACAGAAAGACCAACACTGGTTAATGAAGGCAAACGTGGATTCACAGATCCAAGGGTAGAGGTGTAATCGGGAAATCACTTTATTCTGTAAGTATTTGCATGTATGGGCATAGCCAAAGGGGGGGGGCAGGGTGTCAGGAGTTCAGCCTACACTTGAGTAGGACCCTGGCAGAGACACATGCCCAATTGGCATGTTCTCTCCCTCCTGGTCGATGGTTCGGAGCTTCAAAAGCTTTCTTCTGCCCGAACATCACAGCGACCGATGGCAACCAACACCGGCACACTTAGGGATCCGCAGAGTCTTCGCAGCATTGCATGACAGACCTCAGCAACTCAGCATGTTGGCTAATCTACTTTATTTACATATAAACACACACGGAGCACTGCAACATGGCTCCCTCTCTCTCTAGCATCAGACAGCAAAGAGGAAAAGAACAAAGGACAGTAGGCCCACTTCACGGAACACAGTAACAAACATCCTGTCCCCATCAAAACATATACCGTCCTGTGAAATACAAAAATCCCATGACTGCAATCATGGAGCAGGGATTCTAACACAGGGAAGTACAGCTGCCCCACCCTAAATCAATAAAAAAACAAAGCTAACTAAGGTTCTGCCCCCTCCCTCCCAACAAAAATCCTGGCTATGCCCATGTTTGTGTGTGTCTGTACTTCATTGTGGGCTTGTGAATAGCTCTTCTGAATAACTTACATGTAGGATGCAAAACCTGAAAACATTAAGATATTTCAGTCATCCTAACTATCTTTGACAGCCACATTCACACCATAAATTTAAAGCACTATGATACAGCCATGGCTTCCCTCAAATAATTCTGGGAGCTGTAGTTTGTTAAGGGTGCTGAGAGTTTTTAGGAGACCCCTGTATTCCCCTCACAAAACTCCAGTTCCCAGAGTTCCCTGTGAAGAGGAATTGGCTGTTAAACCACTCTGGGAATTTTTGACCTGGAAAGGAAACAGAGGTCTCCTAACAAAATCTACAACTCTTTAGAGAAAGTTGTGGCAGTTTAAAGTGGTATTCATGGTGCTTTACATGTATGGCATGAATGTGTCCTAACTTATTGGAACTCAGGGCCTTTGCAGATGCCATAATGATTTGTGCTCATGATGATATTTGGGCAATTCTACAGGATCCTACTTCCATGCACTCTAGCTTCTGCAGAAACCCTGTGATTTTTTTAAAACTGAAAATGTTGCTGGGTTTTTGTTTGTTTTTCATCTCGTCATTGTTGTTCTATAGCACAAGAGTGCCCTTCCAAGTGGAAATGTTGGAGAAGCAGAACAGTTAATAAAGCAGAATGATCCAGTACAAATGTGGCATTAATGTACCATTTTGGGGACAATGACATATTGCAAAATACACCGCAAGGGAAAAAAAACCCAAATTGCCCAGTCTGGAGTGGCCCTGACTCAGCCCATGATAGGAACAACCTCTGGTACAGATTCTTATAAAGTGTTTGGCTGTGTAAATAAGAGTCAGGGCAGTCTCCAGGGCATAGGCAATGGTTAATTTAGTCTTGCAAAGGTTTTCCTTTAGCTATGTATGTCATGTAACCACAGTTCATGCCGCAAGGGACCTCCTTGAAATGAATTCTACATCACAGCATTAGGTTCAGCCGGTGGAATGGACTTGGAAGGCAAAGGTAGGGAAGGCTTGATTTCCTTTAATAGTTAAACTTGCCCAAAGGCAAGAATCTGAAACAACCTATATGCAGCACTGCAGCATAAATACTTCTTTGTTCTCCAAAATATTAGCTTCTTTGTGGTTTTTAGGTTTTTTTTACAAAAAAAGAAGAGACGACTTGTTGAGAAAATCCTAGTTTAGCTATCTTTGCGAACTGAAACGATAAAGCCCTCTTGGCCCAAGTTTGTTACCCTCGGGCAGCGCCATCATAGCCTGGCAGAGGTCAGGGACTACAAATCTGATCCTGGCTTCACAGAAAGGGCATATTGTAAAGCCTTTGGAGCAGCGTAACAAAGTGAGGGGAATTAGTATCTGCTGACGACTCCGAAACACGGCTTTTCAGGGACTGAGGCTTCTGTTCCGGTTAATTCCAACAGGATTTATGTCAGAGTTTCTGAAAGACGGTGCCCTAATTCTGTGTGCATATAAAAATGGGTTGTTGTCCATCTTGGGCTTGGCTTGCAGATTAAAGAGGGAAAGCAGCGTGGAAAAAAATATGACCTGAATTGGGAGCCAAACTAAATGCCGAGTGTGGAACATAAGAAGTCAGGCTGCTTGTCCATCCAGCCCAATCCTGTCTACTCTGACTGGAATGGCTCCCAGGCAGATTACATTAATGTCACCTGCTCCTTTTAACTTCAGTGCTGGGGTCTGCAGTAGGCTTGCCACAGAAAACAGTAGCCACATGTTTACCTTTTCTCCCTCCAGAACACCTAGTGTGAATGTATTAATCTTATGTATCTTTGTCTATCTCTGTCTACCTCTGTCTATATGCAGATAGAGAAATAGATACAGGTCTAGCTATCTTTATATCTCTTTCTCTCTATCTTTATGCACACATTACCATTTACTTCGGCTCCACTGTGCTCCCACCGCTGGTGTGTGAAGCTGAGTACGCGTGATGCTTGCCACAATCCATATCTGTCCTGTAGCTTCTTGAGAATTGCCGCTGTTTGATGGGTTTGCTCTCAGCTTCTGTCTGATTTGAAAACACCAGCCACTGTTAAGGTGTGTGCATTTCAGGTGTCTGTCAAACACGTGCAGATGGCAGCCCATGCACGGATGGTGGTTTCATTGAAAAGGAGTTCAGGGCAGGTTGCAGGTGCAGAGAAATGAATCAGGTAATGTGCATCGGGTGAAGACACCCCGGCTCCTCTCTGGTGTGTACAGCAATGTAAACATGTGGTTTATGACACAGCAGAGGGGAGACATCTCCCTGCATTTTATGCCACTAATGTGTGAACAGTCTATATATCTCTCTTCTGTTGTGCCAGAATTTTTAGAAACCAAGAAGTATTTTAATTTTTAAATGTGTAATTTGTGAGTTTTGACCCATCACACCATGATAGTACCCATGAAAGATATTTAAAATTAAAAAAAACAGTTTCCAGAATGGATAGGTTTGATCTTCTTGCAGTCCATGGGACTCTCAAGAGTCTCCTCCAGCACCATAATTCAAAAGCATCAATTCTTCAGCGATCAGCCTTCTTTATGGTCCAGCTCTCACTTGTCTTACTTTAAAAAGAAGAAGAAGAAAAAGATTGATTCCTTCCCCATCTCTCTTTGGGTGGTGTATGCTCCCCCTTCTCCAGCACTAAAGTGAAGATCAGTTTGTTCTTTGTAAGCCAGGAACCTACCTGCCATCTACAAAATATTTATACCTACTTCAGAGCTCATCCTGCACTTCATTTTAGACAGACAGACAGACAGACAGACAGATATCAGGAAACTGCAACAAGAACAGGCAAAGTCAGTCCACCACAGACATCTTGGTTTGTACAAAGTCAAGTTTTTCGCTTTGTGTGTGTATAGAAATGCTGCTGTTGTTTCCCCCCCCCCCCCGCAATTCTCTGCTGCCTCCTGGGCCAACCACACATACACAGATTGCAGTGTCTCATGGAAAAGCTTGATTTAGCCTAGCAACTGTCTGCATCTCTCTAGGGAGATCTTCCTCGCACTTTGGGAACCCCGAGGCTAAATGGTCAATTTGCAAGATGTTCTTCAGCTGTAGGATTGAAAATACTCATTTGTGCTGTTGGAACCCTCAAAAATGCCCTCCAGAAGAATAAAAAAGATGACTATGGTTGCTTTTTGGGGGGTTATATAATAAGCCCCCACAATAACAAGGAGTGGGGGAGTTGCTTTTCTCCCTCCTTTCTTGCTGTTTTATGCAGCTGCTCTGTCTCCATTCTACATCACTGATGTAAAAAGCTTGTTTCTGCCTGCAGCGAGCATATGTCTTAGAGCTGTCTCCAAGTCGCCAGTTAATTTTCTCTCTCCCCTCCCCTCTCCCGCTTTTCTAGGAGACTGGGTGGCATAAATAACTATCCTTAACTATGAAAGTAAAAGATAGCTGCTTACAATCCTTTTTATAATAGAACTTCTTCGGAACTGGGCAAAAAATGAAATGTTCAAGCACAGGTGTTGTTCCCCCCCAACACCTAGCTAAATTCTTCAACCCGATGGGCACCATTTAGCACAGACTTAAGCAAGCTTAACTCCCCTAAAATAAATTGGCTTGAGTACGCTTGGCCCTGCGCTGGATTGTGACAGGCAGAGGGAGACATCCAAACCTCCTCAAGGGCAAACACTATTGAAATTAATAAAACTGGGGTTCCTACTCATTTTCTGTGGGTCTTGCATCAGAGCCAGTGTGTTGGAGTGAGGATAGTCATTGATCTGCCTTCCAGGAGATCTGGGTTCAAATCCCTGCTCAGCTGGGCAACTTACCTGTAACTTTGGATCCATTCCAAATGGTTGGGAAGGAAGTGGAAAGAAGTGTGATGAATGAGGAAATATTCCCTTGGGATTGTTACACCACTGCCATCTTGAAAAGCCCAAATCCATCTGAATAATCCATTTCCCTTCAGTGCTGTGATAAACGTCCTCCACAATATATGTATTAGTTTCAGAAACAAGATGTTTGGTTTCCTGGCTAACTCCATAAAGCTGGAAGAAAGAAGCAGAGCAAATTATAACACTTCAGTCACATCCATCCCATACGTTGAAAGCATTTCTTATATCACTTTAACAGTCATGGCTTCCCCTCAAAGAATGCTGGGAACTGTAGTGACCTTATTATACCTGTCACTTTCTCTCAGCTGAACCTACTTCACAGGGTTGTTGTGAGCATAAGTAAATACTGGAGGAAGACCATTTTTTTCTGAAGCCCTGAAGCCCTTGAAGGAAGGATGGAGTGAAAAAGTAATTAAAAATAATAGTATTACAGCCATGAAATTAGTTCCAAGGTCACTTCGAGCTTGCCTTTCCTAAATGATAGCTCTCCCCCTTGTGTGAGACATTGTTTTTGAAAACAGATCAAAATAAGTTTCATAAGTATAAAAGATGCACGCAATCCAGTTTGGGAGGTGGGTGAGTCAGCTGTTGCAACAATGCAAAACCTCGTAGGCTAGAGTTACAAATAAGTCCCCGAGCAAATTCCATCCCTGGAATGTCCCCGGATTTCATCTAATGTCCCTGGGAAACGCAGCAGTGGCACTCTCAGCAGCCCGGAGCAGTTGTCTCTGGCTGGCTTCAGGAGCTGCTTGGAAGTCCCCATATGATGGTGGTGCAGGGGCTCTAAGATGCAGCCTCTGGGCTGCCTCCACCTTCCCTGACCCCAGCAACTAAGCTGTGAAGGGAGGCTTCTCAGTGCAGCCTACCAACTACTTGCGTGCAAGCAGGAGTGGGGCAGGGATCTCTCAGCTGTGAAGGGAGGCTTCACACAGCCTATCAGAGCTTGCGTGCAAGCAGCAGGAGACAGGGATCTCTCAGTTAGGCAACAGGAAGCCTCCCTTCCCAGCTGAGGGATCCCTGCCCCCTCCTGCTTGCATGCAAGTAGGAATGGGATTGGGGCTGCTCTGATGGGAAGGGAGGCATCGCGGTGCCCAAGCCTCACCACCGCCACTCTTGGCCCTCCTTCTCCGCCTTCCATGCACAACGCACCACGCATCGCTTCCCTACCACCACCACCACCGAAGAACCAACAACTCAGGGGCTGCCCAGGCTCATGGAAAAAAGAGATAGAAGCCTCGGAGGAAGGGGAAATTTGGTGGTTGAGGTCAAGGCGGTGGCTGCCCCTCTGCCACCGCCTTCTCTGCAGCATCAACGTCCTGAACGTGTAGTATTTATTTAATTGATTGATTGATTCAAGTGTCCCTGCATTCATTGGGGGGAAAATCTGGTAACCTTATCATAAGCAGAGATTCTACTGCATTGATGCAAGGTGTTCTTTGACAATGATCTGGTTGACTATGTCCTAAGACACGCTGAGTACCTATGCACATTTCTTTAAAAATCCCCCCTCCCCTGTTTGTTTTACAGGTAGCAACTGTTCTCATCTCTACACTTGCTCAGCAGCAAACTGATGCAGCAATGAAGAATAACATCCTACTTGTGTTCATAGCTACCAGCTTCCCACGTCCCGAAAGCCATGAAAGAAAGACAGAAAGACTGAAAGGAAGGGAATGTGGAACCCCAAGTCCGGTTGCTTTGTACAATGGCCATTCATCTTGCAGCTAGGAGAAATTGTTTCTACGTTTGTATTTATTTCTTGAAGGACTTTTAAAAAATATTAATTTGTGTGTACGTGTGCATGCGCATGCGCATGCATGCGCACACACCCCTTCCAGGGCAAAGGAAGAAGAACCAGGCTTTCACTCTGGACAAAGCTCTTTCTGGTAACCTCGCATCCTGATTTTTGAAGCTCTGCGTTGTGAAGCAATGGGATGAGGGCTTCTGCAAATCTGCTCCATGCCACAGCAGTTCAAAAGGAGGTCATCCCTGCAATGGGAACAATGGAATATGCCAACATCACTTTGGGGGAAGAGAAGCTCTCAGAGTAGCTTAAAGCCTCATTCAATCTGAGGGGTTTGCCCTCCAGAAGAATGCGGTAGGGCAGTTCATGCTTGGAGGTACATGTGGTTCATTCTTTGGCTTTGTTGAGTTCTGCATCAGTTCCCTTTACAGTGGTACCTCTGGTTAAATACGCTTGAGGTTACAGACGCTTCAGGTTACAGACTTCGCTAACCCAGAAATAGTACCTCGGGTTAAGAACTTTGCTTCAGGATGAGAACAGAAATTGTGCTCCGGCGGCGTGGCGGCAGCAGGAGGCCCCAGTAGCTAAAGTGGTGCTTCAGGTTAAGAACAGTTTCAGGTTAAGAACAGACCTCCAGAACGAATTAAGTACTTAACCTGAGGTACCACTGTATATAAGATCCAAAGTGACACACATGGTTCCAGCCATCTCCAGTTCCTCTTGGATCAGAATGATAAACTGAGCTAGAAAGTGGGTCCATTGAACCCAAGAGCCTCATTGTTCCAGTTTGCATGTCACAGTAAACCATAGGTAATGGTTTGCTGTGAATGCACAAAGGGGGCTGTTTCTCCTCCCCACTAGTGTAAGAAGAAAACAAACCATGATCCCTTGTTTAGTGCTATATCTGAACCAGGGAGGATGGCTTGGTTTGCTGCAACAAACCATGATCAGTAAGCCAAGAACAAGCCTTGGGTACAGAGCATGATTTATTGGGAGTGAAACAAACCATGGTCCCTGGTTCAGATGTAATGCTAAGCCAGTGAATGTGCTTTGTTTCCTGGCCCTGAAAGTTGGGAGGGGCAAACTGGCTAAGATCAGCATGCGGACAGGAAACTATTAACTATGGTTTACCATGATGTGGAAATGACACCATTGTCTAAAACTTATCAGGATGAAATCCTTGGCTAAATCTTTTTCACAAGAGAAGATGTTCTGAATCCAGAGCTTCTCTCTCCTTCTCCAAGTGGGTGAAATCCTGGCTAATAGCTAGGCAGTGGCTTCATGAAATTCCGCAGCTGTGAGTGGGATACTGCAATAGGTGGACTTTTGGTTAGATACAGCTGGTCAGTTCTTCTATTCTTGTGGCTTTGTAGAACTATTACACATTCTGGAACTGTCAGTGCACTTGCATGATCAAACTCAACTAACTCATTTCCTGTCCGGAAAGCTATGAACTCCAACAAAACCAACATGTTTGGAGTGAGCAGAGAGCATTCAGCCATTGACTCCAAGCTTTAAATACATGTGATGGTGGCAAAAAAATGCAGCATCACCCAGAAACAAGACTTGGAACCACTGGGGAGGGAAATGACTACTGAAAACAGAAATATTCATCCATTATGAGTGTTAAAGGGAAACAAAAGCACCTACAAGTAATTTTTTATATTTGTAATTGGAAAAGTATTGTCAGCACATCAGTAAGGTTTGGGGCCAGTGTAGAGTCAAAGAAACAAAGAATTGATGGACCCAAATACCTGAAAAGGTAGAATGACATGATAGCACAAATGTTTGTTTCTGTGGTGGGCTGTGCTCACGAAAGCCCACTGCTGGTGTTTTTACATATGTGTGGAAATTCTCGCACCCAAGAATTAGAAGGACACTTTTTTAGCAACTGAGCCACACCTAAAAATGATTCAGAAATGGCAGGATACCTATTTGTTTCTTAGCTTGTTTGTAACATGGGTCTTTTCTGCCTATGCCATTTATATCAACCTGGGTCGCCTGGCGTGTTTAATGGAAAATATACTTCCCCACTCCCCCCCCCCCTCTGCTCTTCTGAATCTCAGTAGGGAATAACCAATTTTATACTCTCCGTTGAAATGTCATATATATTTCATGCTCGCTGCATTACAGGAGGGGGGGAGAGAAGTGGTGTCTTAAATTAGCAAAATAATTAGAAGTACAGTAATGAGGAAAGTATAATTTAAAGGAGAAAGAGGCTATGTGGGAGTTAAGGTTGGCAGGAAAGGTTTGTCAAGCTTTTCGATTCCCTTGCCAGCTGCTGCTTCTGTGGGAAATCATGGAGGTCACCTCATTATAGAACAAAGAGAATCCTGGGAAATTTCAGAGAACATTAGCTATAGAAAATATTTGAAGAATGGGGACTAGGGCCCATACTGAACCTCTAGCATTAAGACCAAGCCACTTTTGTTCTTTTCACCGAGAGAAGGATGAGGTCCAACTGAGAAGAGAAATTATATGAACTTGGCACCTCTTTAAGGTGTATTTTTTCCTTCCTGTCAGGTCTACTGCTGTGCTTTTGAGGGCCAATTTATATGTGGGGAAGCTATACAATGTTGCATCAGGCAAGTGACCCCACACTACGCAGGGCATTTCCCCCATCACTTTCCTTGTTGCAAATAGTCCAGTTTGGGAGCAAGGCTGGAAGATTGGGCTTGTCATGCAAGATCTCCAAATACACTTTAAATGCACAACATGAATTTGGTGGCATATGATTGAATCCCATCTGAAACTACTGATAATCTGGAATCTTCCCCCCCCCAATGCCTTTTTTATTGTTTTGCAAAATTGCAATAGCTTTGCTAAATAACAACCTTTAGCAGGGGCAGGGAAGGAACTGATCCAGGCTGCCCAGACCTCCCCAGTGGCCTGCCAACCCCTCTACCCAATTTTCCAGGGGTGGTGGCGGCAGCACTTCTGAAGAGAAGAAAAGAGTGCACAACATTAAGTGGGCACAGCAGTTTAAATCCCCATCATGGTCAGTGCAATGCCACCCGGGATCCAAATCACCTCCTTCCTGCTCAAAAGATGAACAGTTTCCATCCCCCATCATCCAATTATTCAAGCTTCACCTATCATTGTGTTTGTGCAGGAATAGTTTAAAACTTTGCTGTAACCCTTTCAAGCCCCTACTGTGGCTCCCCAGTAAAGAGAGCCAGCGTGGTGTAGTGGTTAAGAACGGTAGACTCGTAATCTGGTGAACCGGGTTCGCGTCTCCGCTCCTCCACATGCAGCTGCTGGGTGACCTTGGGCCGGTCACACTTCTTTGAAGTCTCTCAGCCTCACTCACCTCACAGAGTGTTTGTTGTGGGGGAGGAAGGGAAAGGAGAATGTTAGCCGCTTTGAGACTCCTGAAGGGGAGTGAAAGGCGGGATATCAAATCCAAACTCTTCTTCTCCTCTTCTTCTTCTGAGCTCAAGCTTGCAGGCAATAGAGGAAGGAAGGGCAGTCATGGTTAATGGTGGTAGAAAGACCCCCTTTCTAAATGTGACCAGGTTTTCCACTGTGGTTGCCAACTTTTTTTTTACTGGCCTGCAGCTATGACTTTAAGAGCAGCTTGATATGCAAAAAGAAAAAGAAAAAAGTAGCAGCAATCTTATTCTTTTAAAATCATACCAGGGAAAGCTTCATCAGTTAAATATCTGTGTGTCACGTTGTTGCTAGCAACAAGAGTTGGGTAACTACATTGCATATCCTGTGCCTTCTTATCTGCTCCTAAGCGTGCTTAGTCAGGTCAAGCCCCATTGAGTTGGATAGGACTCACTTCCCAGCTGGTATGCACAGAAGTGTCACTGTCTTCTAGGAACCTAGTAACCAAACAAACGCCTGTGTTGCAAAGAGAACGTCAGCAATATCTAAGCAACATGATGACCATGTACAAAGGCAATAGACAATCTTTATAGAGTTCCTTCAAACCATAATAAGTACAAAATGAAATCTGTTAGTAGCAGTGACTACATTATTATATGAGCACTCTTCCACAGCATTTGATATTTTCATTTATATGCATTCATTCAAAATAAGATGGGCTATGTACTCTTTTTCATTACTGTTTGTATTATAGTTTATAATTTCTGTAAAGTGATATGTCATGCAGGCCATCGTCTGTAAAAATTTATTTTCAGTTTATGAAGCAATTCTATATCCTCCCACCACGCTGATGAAGAATTCTACGAAACAGTAGTCAAGATCCAGAATCACTGTTCAGTGTTGGGCATCATATTTGCTGAATACACAAAGCTTCACAGCTTGTCTTTCATTGTACAAAGTCTGGTACCTTGCTTCATTTAAAGATTTTCAGAGACTTTAAGACTAAAGACTTATTATGGTTTGAAGGAATTCTATAAAGATGGTCTATTGCGTATGTACATGCTCATTGTGTTATCTAGGAACTAGTAGCAGTCTCTGGCTGTCACAGGCCATTCTGGTAAAATACATGTCTTACTTTGCAAAAGGTCTCAGCCCCTGCATTTCCACACATGGTTGGAAAGATTCCTGTCTGTATCTCCAGAAAGCCACTTCCTGTCAGACTAGATGAGCCAGCGCCAGCTTCCTGCTTCTTGGGGACTGTTTGCCTATCCAGAGGCTACTGAAACAAAAATGCAGAAAGTGGAATGTTGGTGGGATTGTGTGTGAAGAGTGTGAAGTAGAGCTTTCAGGAAGGACTTCAGGATTCCTGTCAAGGATGGCTCTCCAGATGTTGTGGGACTACAACTCCCATCGTGCCTGGCCATTGGCCAAGCTGGCTGGGAGTTGGGATTCAGAAACATCTGGTGTGTTGCAGGTTCCCTGCTCCTGATGGCAGCCTTCTGTTGAGCCACAGATCGAAGAAGGACATAGCTTGAGGGCATGCCTTTGAAATGTTCTGGCAGCTGGATAAATAACTTCCAAAGGTCCCACTTAATACAGAGCCCTCACCTGCGTTGCATATGTGGAGACAGGCTAGCTTCCAGAAAATGAAAATAAGTGGGACAGAGTTTGTGGCATCTTTGGCCTTGCCTTGTGATGAGGGCATGTAATTGACCAGCAGAACTGTATGAGGTAAGGTCACATCCAAACCATACAATTAAAACCCTGTTATACTACTCTAACAGCCATGGCTTCTTCCCAGAGACTCATGGGAACTGTAGTTACATTAGAATATAAAACAAGCCTCCTGGGTCAAGCCAATGGCTCATCTAGAGAGCCAGTGTGGTGTAGCGGTTAAGAGCGGTAGTCTCGTAATCTGGTGAATCAGGTTTGCATCCCCGCCCCTCCACATGCAGCTGCTGGGTGACCTTGGGCCAGTCACACTTCTCTGAAGTCTCTCGGCCCCACTCACCTCACAGAGTGTTTGTTGTGGGGAAGAAGGGAAAGGAGAACGTTAGCCGCTTTGAGACTCCTTAAAGGGAGTGAAAGGCGGGATATCAAATCCAAACTCCTCCTCTTCTTCTTCTAGTCCAACATTTTATTCTCACAGTAGCCAACCAGGACCACCAAACAGCATTCAGAAGCTTTGCTGCCCCTGTATGTAGTTTGTTAAGGGATGCTGAAAAATGTAGCTCTATGAGGGGTCTTCTAACAACTCTCAGCACGCTTATCAAGGGTTCTTTGGGGGAATACATGGCAGCTGAAGTGGTATAAGAGTGTTTTAAATATATGGTATAGGCGTGACCTTGTAACAGGTATGCTATAGACCAGCAGAAGGATGCTTTCAGAACTAACAGAGAAAGGTCCTTTGAGAAGAGTGAGTTGTTTGTAAAGAGCTGTGAAGAAAGGCTTCAAGCAGGCTTTGTGGCATCTCATTGGGACCAGTGGTGTAGTCCTTGAATTTCATGAATGACATTAACCTTCTGTATCGTCAAAGCAAAAATGAAAACAACCGCGGTGTTAACAAGAGAAAGAGAGGAAATGTCAACGAAGTCGTTTTGTGATGTTTGTTTATGATGGTGGGCACTTGGCTATTATTAAACATGCTATGAAAACAGCACATGGAGATAACTTGTATCAAGGGCGGGCTTTGGTAATCTTTTGCAATATGGCACCCTGTGCAAGGCCACAATTTGGCGCCCCCAAATGGATCTTTTTCAATGATGGATGTTCTTAATTTTGCAGCCTCTCAGCTTGGTGTCCTGTGCAGGGGCTGCCCACACTGCCCAAAATCAGAAACTGCTGATAACTCATCATCCCTTCAGTAAAGAGGCTTTTCAAAGGAGAACTTCCACTGGTGATGATGTCAGGGCAAGACTTTGGGGGCAGAATCTAGGTCCCACCCATCAGGTGACATCCAAATTGCTGCAGAACTTGCCTACCACATTTTGAAGTATATAGTGCACATTACTACCTAAAGAAGGAGGCTCATGTAAGACCTTTCATCTCAGAGTCTAAAATGGCTTAATTAGATCACTGGCCGTTTCCAATAAAAGCTTTATTTGTAAGAGATTACACTGTACAGAGTGCTTATAGTATTTGCTTTGTTTTACAGTGTTAGGGAAACACATTTGTAGCAAACAGGCACTCCTTCCATAGACAGGAAAGTCCCGAAAGAGGAACCTGTGAAGTGCCCCACAAGGTCACTTACCCAGTTTCAACTAACGCTCCTGAGATACACACTCTCTGTCTAGGCCTCTCTAGTTCTCCGTCAATTCCAACTGCACACTGGAGTTCATAGAACTTGGAAGGGACCCTGAGGATCATCTAGTCCAACCCCCTGCAATGCAGGAAACTCAGCTAAAGCATCCATGACAGATGACCATCCGACCTCTGTTTGAAAACCTCGAAGGAAGGAGAGTCCACCACTTCTCGTGGGAGTCTGTTCCACTGCTGTACAGCTCTTACTGTCAGAAAGCTTTTTCTGTATGTTTAGTCGGAATGTCCTTTCTTGAAACTTGAAGCCATTGGTTTGAGTCCTACCCTCCAGAGCAGAAGAAAAGGTTATATTCCAGGGGTCCTCAAACTTTTGAAACGTGGCCAGTTCACTGTCCCCCAGACCCTGTTGGGGGCTGGACTATAGTTTGAAAAAAATATGAACCAATTCCTATGCACTCTGCATATATTTTATTTGTAGCACACACACAAAACAGGGAAAACAATACAATATTTAAAATGAAAAACGATTTTAATCAACAAACTTATAAGTATTTCAATGCGGCGGGGGGCATACGAGAGAGAGAGAGAGAGAGAGAGAGAGAGAGAGAGAGAGAGAGAGAGAGAGAGAGAGGAGAGTGACCGAGTAAGAGGGAGGAAAGGAAAGAGGCACCGCCTCAGGCAGCAACGGCAGCATCATCCAGCTGCTCCTCCCTCAGTGCCCTCCAGTGAGAGACCAGGTGCCCTGGGCCTGGCTGCGGCTCTGGCAACGGCCGCTGCACCTTTGCACTACGTTTGCATTTCCACAGGCCTTCCTTGGCGGCAGCGGCTCCTCCGGGCGCAACTCCAGGCCCGGCTGGTCCATGGGCCGGTCCCTCCACCTTCAGACCCACTTCGCCTGGCAACCGAGGAGGAGGCGGAGCATATGTTTGTAAATTCAAAGACTCTTCATGAATAACAAATTCAGTTTTTGCTCTGTCAATCTTACTCCTAAATATCAAAACCGAAACAGATGGTGCTACAGAGACAATGGCTTTATATACCGGATGTTCATAGGTACCTGTGAAGCCAGAAGATATTATATGAAAGCCATTCCAGCAATCCCATTGTCACACAATCACAGGTGCAAATGATGTTTTAGGAAAACAATTTCAAGGAGCACATTCTTATGGGCATAACACAGGCATAAGCAAACTCAGCCCTCCAGATGTTCCGGGACTACAACTCCTATCATCCCTAGCTAACAGGACCAGTGGTCAGGGATGATGGGAGTTGTAGTCCCAAAACATCTGGAGGGCTGAATTTGCCTATGCCTGGCATAACATATTTGATATAGGTGAAAATGCCACAAATATTTTGGATACCTTTTCTACAGGAGGAGAATTAATTACTTAGATATATGTCAATGGTGAGAGGAATTTGTGTTTTGTTTTTAACTGATTGTGGATTCACTAATAGCTCAATTTGAGGGGTCATATATCACAGTGATATAGAAGTGCACAAGAAGTTAGCATCCAACTGCAACCCTGTACATTTTATATCAAGGCAATGTTGTGGTCAACCAAAAGTCGGTCATCTGAAAGCAAGAAAGCGTTTTCCTCCATCCTTCCCCACTAGTGTAATGAATTGTGTCTCACAAGCAGCAGCAGCAAATGGGAACTTGCAACAAAGTGTTGCAGTGCATCCCTAGCTGCTAACAGGCTCATGGGGAACGAGAAAAAAATTAGGGGTCAAAGGAACCACAAAGTGGTTATCTCTAGAAGCTCAATAAAAGTCCATAAACCTGAAAGCTCACAGACCTTGTCAAAATATTTTATTTTATTTTTTGCAGGGAGCTAAAAGTGAGTTTGTGGTTGCACAGCAACCCTCCTTTCTGAATTACATGTATAGTTTGGATTTGATATCCCGCCTTTCACTCCCTTTAAGGAGTCTCAAAGCAGCTCATCAATAGTGCTCTTCGATTACATTGATATTTGCTTAGTTCACACAAACAGCAAATTAAGACATAAAAAGTGTTCCTGGACTTCACTGCTTCAGGGTGTGTGCAGGAGATGAGGATCATTTTCATGATCTGATGTTTTTCCACATGGAAAGTCACCACACATAGAAAACTAAATGTGAGAGTCCAACCCAGCTTCCCTTCTACCCTGACAATACATGAGTTCTGAACGTCCTGGGAATCTTTTTTTCATTTCACAAGCATTCATCCAAGTGATCTTGCACCTGCTGTTTGAAGCGTCACAGTCGGGGAACACATTCACCAGCTTATCTGTGTAAAGCAGGGTTTATTTCATTTAATATCTTGGGCCCTGCATGGTTGCCAGGGCTTCCTCCTTCTCCCTATCTGCTTTCTGTGCTTACTATATGGTTTTCTTACCGTATCTCTGCTTTTCACCATCACTCAATTGCATTGAGGAGAGAAGACAGCCAAGACTCCTGCTTACGAAGGGTTCATTTCACCAGAAGGCCTTGTTGTGTGGGGAGAAGCAGAGGGACTTTCCAGATGTTTCTTTTAGCGTGCACAGATGTTGCTCAGATCTCAAAACATTGTTCCATATGGAGCTCATTCCGTTGCAGAGATGTTGTTATGCCCCCAAGCTGAAACATTACATAAGGGCAGGATATGAGTTATATCACTGGTGCTGGATCACAGCTCGTGCTAATAAAGCGCTAAAAATAAAACTCATTTTAATCTTTGGAAAAGTCCGTGCACCATATGCTTTTATGTTCCAAGCTATGCATTGCGTAGCCATATGGTTCCGAACAAATCATTTCTCTGGGCTTGTTTACGCATCTGCACAAGAGATAACTGACAATACCTTGACATTGCTATTGTGAGCTACTGGAAATGTTGGAGAGGGGGGGAAACTAGCTTGCTTGTTGTGTTACAAGCTCCCGCTCATCTTTTTAGGCTCATTATCACGGTTAACATTTATTACTCCAGGATGCAGGATAAGTTGTCAATGATCTTTCTATGGCAGAATTAAATAGTTCTCTGTTGCATTGCTCTTTGCTCCATTGAATCTGCTTCCTATGCTTTAGCAGGAGGAACAAGAATTCCCTGTGGATACATAACTCTGCACTGATGACAGGTTGGCTGGGAATAGATCTGGATGAAGGAAATTTCACATAGACATTTCATTCTGAAATTTTCTAAGACTAAATGCAGAAATAAGATCCAATTGATAGGAAATATCTATCCACTGTAGCATCCCCCAAAAGGAATGCTGCTGAGAATGTCACCGAGTGATGGTGATGATTTGATTTCTTACCTGCCCTTTACCACGAAGTTCCAGGGCAGGTTACAGTTGCAATTTAAAATTTTGATATTAAAAATCAGTTAAAAACAAATACAATCAATATATCTCATGTGTCAAAGGTAAGGGTAAAGAGGTGTGTCTTCAGTATGCAAGGATACTACATAATTTCTTTTTTATATATAGAGAGAGTTACAAGCTTGGTGGACCAGGGGGATACTGTGGACATAGTGTAGAAGACAAGAGGTGTTAGCAGACCTTGAAGCTTGGGTGGATTAGATTAGAATAATCAGTATCTGGAATTCAAAGGTTTTATTCATGCAGGAACTATTTACAGGATGCATGGAGATAGAAGGGAAGAAATAGAAGACAGAACAGTAAAAAAAATGACTCAGCTTTTAGGAGTGGAGTTAACTTAGGCAGAGAGCTACCAACAAATGCTGGCTAGATTGCTACACAAACAGGGCCCTCTGGTTGTTTACAGCCACGCATGAATTAACAAGAAGCTTAAGAGAAGGAAATAGATTTACTTTCCTTCAACAATAGAGTGGAAAATCCAGTGAAGTTCCCCTTCAGTTCTGCAATCCTAGGGTTTCTGACAATTGGAGCAGATTGTTCTTTCTGGTAAGAAAACAAATTCATTGCAACTGCTTCTTCTTTGGCCAGCGGATGGAATCCAGACAAGTCTACACAACCCTTACCATAATGTGAAATCTCTTGCAAGTAAAAATCATATACAATATTCAGGTTATTCTTTTTATCCTTGTCTGGACTACATATGTAAGAGCTTACTACTTCAAGGGGCAAATGAAGAAATTATCATGTGCAGGATGCGGATAAGAGTCACTTTGCAGAAGCAAACTCTGTGAGAATTGGACCAAAACTGTAGTCTCATTTTACACTGTTACAAGGTGTATGCCTGAACCCACATACACGCCTACCACACATGCGTCTTCAGCGTACAGCTCTGAGAGGACTGGAATATTTTGCATGGAATCAGTACGTGTCTCCATTTAAAATGGTATACACCTTTCACCCTTATGCCCATAAAGACCTTTGTACACCATAATGTAAATAAAGATTGGTTTATTACATGGAAATGAAACATATAAAGTATATAGCCTTCAGTCATCAAGGTTCCACATATGCGGACAGCAATACAATCATTAAACGTATACACCTTAGCTGTATAGAGTAAAGAGTCATTCGCTACTGAAAAACATAGAAAGAATGATCTCAGGAATATGTCTTCACTAAGGAGAAAAGAAAAACAGGTATGTGGGGATATATCTGTACTTGCAGCAAGCAGAGCACGTTGTCAGGGATATGAGATAAAATTTTCAGTGGACAAATAAAGTGAAAGAAATGAAAAAATGAAAACAAAATGTCCTTTAAGCTATAATACAATACAGTTGTACAATACAACTAAAGATGAATTTGTGAAATCGAGCATGATTAAGTGGGCACAAGGTGTGGGTCACAATACTGATTATGACTTATGGGGAAAGATGTGGTCAGTAAATATGAAATTCACGACATGCTTTGCGATAAAAGAAAATATGGTGAAAATGACCCACAGATGGGTCCCACAAGATTGGCGAAAATGTATAAAAAAGAAAAAGGTATATGTTGGAAGTGTAATGAAAATGAGGAATTATTTTCCACATGTGGTGGTCCCGTAAAGTAATTAAGGAATATTGAGAAGCTATATATAATGATTTTTTTAAAGATAATTTTAAAAACTTTCCCCACCTGTGATTTTCCTCTTGGGGATAGAAACAACGGAGGTCCAAAAAAAGAGAAAAGAGTTTATTACTATACACCACTGCCGCAACTAGAACCTTATTGGCACAAAGGTGGAGAACAAGTATAGTAAAGTAGAACGGCTGTGTAAAATGTTTCTTTTTTTTAATAGATTTTTTATTAAGAATTTAAACAAAACATATTATCTTAAAACATATCATCCTTAATTCCCCCCATTTCCCCCTCCCTCCCATAAAACTAATACCCCCGACTTCCCTCAGTTCCAGTCTCTGGTTTCTCTATAAATGCTATTCTCTGCATGTTACAAATTTGTATAGATCCTTAATTTGTCTAACTGTTTGTTATCAATAAAAAGTTTGTGAGTATTTATTCAAAACCTGCCAAGCAGTCCAATTCACTTTGTTGCGTCTTTAAGTACTTTGTAAAAGGTTCCCATTCATCTTTAAAGTCACAGTTATCCTTGTCCCGTAGTTTATGTGTCAATTTTGCCAATTCTGCATAGTCCATCAATTTCTCTTGCCATACTTCTTTAGTCGGAGTTTCCTCAGTCTTCCATCCTTGTGCTATTAAGACTCTTGCTGCCGTTGTCGCATACATACACATATTTTTCAACTTCTTTGACAGGTCTTTCCCTACAATCTACAATCCCTAACAAAAATGCTAAAGGTTTTTTTGACAAATGTTAGGTGGAACATTTTCTTCAATTTGTTGCATATCATTTCCCAAAAAAATTTAATTACATTACAATCCCACCACATATGATAAAAAGTCCCCTCCTTCTCCTTACACTTCCAAGATATATTTGAGCTAGTTTTCCCTAACTGCACTGGTGTCATATACCATCTATACATCATCTTCATATAATTCTCCCTCAGCAAAGAACAATGTGTAAATTTTAGATCAATTTTCCATAACCTTTCCCAATCTTCCATCATAACCTACATCTTGTGCCCATTTGATCATGACTGATTTTACCTCTTCATCTTTCGCCTCCCATTCTAGCAGTATGCTGTATGCAGCCTTCAGTAATTTCACTTTCCCTTCAATCACTTCGATCTGAAACCTAGATCTTATATAGATAAATCCTTTCTTACTGTCTTCTTTATATGTTTCATATAATTGTTGATAGTGCAACCAACTCTGAAAATGATCTTTGATCTCGTCATAATCTCTTAACTTCCATTTTCAATCAACATATGTGAACCATTTTCCTTTCTTTCCAAGTTTGAGCAGTAATGCTTCATGTGGTGAAAGCCACCAAGGGGTCTTTTGTTCCAGTAAGTCTTTATATCTCTCCCATACTCTCATTAGTGATTTCCTAATTATATGGTTATAAAAACTTCTGTGAACCTTTCCTTTCCCATACCATAAATATGGGTGCCAGCCAAATCTGTTATCGTGTCCTTCTAATTCTAATGCCTCTTGCTTATCCAACCTCATCCAGTCCCTGATCCATACCAGACAAGCAGATTCATAGTACAATTTGAGGTCTGGGTGGGCAAACCCACCACTATATTTTGTGTCTGTAAGTATTTTATGTTTTATCCTTGGCCTCCCCCCCCCCCCCGATAAATTTTGAAATCTCTTTCTGCCATTTTTTAAAGCATTCATCTTTCAGGATGACTGGTATTGATTGGAAAAGAAATAGCATTTTTGGCAACACATTCATTTTAATCTCCTATATCTTGCCTAACAATGAGAGATTCATTCTGCTCCATATTTCTAAATTTCTTTTTACCTCGAACCAGATTTTTTCATAATTATTTTTAAATAGGTTTATATTTCTTGATGTTAACCAAATCCCTAAATACTTGACCTTTTTGTGGACTTCAATCTCAATATCTTGTTCTAACTCTGTTTTTTCCTCTTCCTTCATATTTTTAACTAATAATTTTGTTTTATTCCTATTTAACTTGAATCCTGCCACTTCCCCAATTTTTTTCTATTACTTTGGGGAGTGAAGTTTTAGGTTCTTCCACTGCTATCACTAAATCATCTGCATATGCTTTTAACTTAAATTCGCTTTCCCCAGTTTTTACACCTATAATCTCTTTGTCTGCTCTTATGTTTCTGGCAATTACTTCCAGTACCAGGATGAACAATAATGGTGATAATGGGCATCCTTGTCTCGTTCCTTTTTGGATCTTACAGTCATCCGTTTCCACCTGATTTATAATTAATTTTGCTTTTTGTTCTGAGTAAATCGCTGCTATTCCTTTTAGAAATTTAGAACCACTTCTAATTTGTTCTAGCAGTTTTGCCATGAATTTCCAAATGTGTAAAATGTTTCAATATACCAAACTGGCTGGTCTGGTGTTCAGGATAAGAGAAAATGAAGATAAGTAAAGAAAGAGGAATGGATAATGTTTCTTGAAAATTTTAAGAACCAGTATAAACAATACATAGCTTAGCAGGACTTTAGTAAATCTAGCAGAGGTGAAATAGAGTTTTTAATAGATAACAAACTGGATGATTAAAAAGATGTGGATTACGCAGAGAAGTAGAAAAGCAAAGGAACCAGGATAAGGGTGGAAGGGAAGTCATATGGTATATGTATACATGTTGTATTTGGTACGAAGTTGTAAGTAGAACAGGGAGAGGGAAGGGGCTAAGTATGCTCCCTGTTACTGTTTTTGAAAATTCAGATGAAATAATAAATGGGGGGGGGGACTGTAATACAATACGGTATTTATGTATATAAGTAATGCTGTTATTCTGACCAGTATATAATTATTAACAAGTCATTATAATTTTACAAGTGCGTTCCAAGTGTCATTATATTTATCCATACACTTTCATAACTCCCCCGCTACTTTGTTCTGAAATGTAGGGAGATGCCCAGGCAGTGGGACATCTCTGCAGCATGCTGAGGAGACGTAACCTTCTCACTACACTTCTGATTGTGTTGCCATGGGGTCTTCTTCTTACACTGTTGCATCAGTACCCAACTACCCACTACCTCAACCTTCTGAGAAGTAAGTGCACCATCCCAGCCTTACAAAGAGCTTCTTTTTACCCCGTTGCAATTACAGTGCTCAGGGATAATTAAAATACAAATGTGAATGTGATGAAGGTCTTGGTGGCACTGCAGTGGGTGTTTTATGATTTATTCTCTCTATTCGACTTGCCTTAGAGGAAACAGATGAAAACGTGAAGGCCAAATTTCTCTTCAATAATAGCAAACCACTGGCGAGGGAGGATGGACTCTCATCATGTGCTCAGCAGCCGGCTGTTGGGGCAGCTCCAAAAATAATCCGGAGCTATGTGTACTCTAGGCCTCCCCCATGGTCAGAGGCTCTGCCTGCCATCTTTGTGATCACCCCTACCTACAGCCGGCCAGTGCAGAAGGCTGAGCTGACCCGTCTGGCCAATACTTTCCTCCACGTGCAGAACCTCCACTGGCTGGTGGTGGAAGACGCTCCCAGAAGGACCAACCTAGTATCCAATCTGCTGGAGAAGATAGGGATCAATTTTACGCACCTGAACGTTGAGACACCTAAGAGTCTGAAGAACCATTTCTGGTTCCCATCTCAAAAAGCAAGGGGCACGTTGCAGAGGAATCTTGGACTGCATTGGTTGAGGGAGAATTTCAACACCACACCACCACCAGAGGGTGTGGTCTACTTTGCTGATGATGACAACACCTACAGCCTAGAGATCTTTGAAGAGGTATGAGACTCGAGTTTAGGGTGGTTTCATCTTTGGGGTCCATGATTCAGGCACATTGGTTGAGTGCATTGCCTAGCCATAGTGGACAGCGTTATTGGGGTGGATAGGAAGAGGTGCCAAGCCGATGACAAAGGAGAAGGTGCTGGAGCTCAGTGGTAGAGCACATGTTCTGGCCTTGGGCGCATACCCCCTTTGGATTCAATGGGATTTATTTCTGAGTAGACATGGTTAGGATTGTGCTGTTTGTGCTACCATTTTTAACAACGCTATTGCTGTGCTCATTAACCTGTCGGGCTTTTTAGAAGGTGGGTGCATAGAAGGGAAGTCGGAGGAATTAAAGTGGAACGCTTGAGGAATTCTCAGAGGAACGGCCATCACAATTTTTTTTTCTTTCTGACAAGCAGATGCGCTACACAAAGAAGGTGTCCGTCTGGCCAGTCGCCTTTGCCGGGTCTCTAAGGTACGAGTCCCCAAAGGTGAGCCTGGCAGGCAAAGTGGTGGGCTGGAAGGTGGCGTACGACCCTAAGCGGCCCTTTGCCATTGACATGGCTGGCTTTGCCATCAGCCTCAGGCTGATCCTGGAGAAGCCTCAGGCCACTTTCAAGCTGGATGGAGTGAAACCAGGTTACCAAGAAACTAGTCTGCTGGAGGGTCTGGTTACGATGGATGAACTGGAGCCCAGAGCCGCCAACTGCACAAAGGTTAGCATGGTCTGAATCTTTGCACAACAGCCTTCCGACCCCCCCACCCCCTGCCATCCACTTCCGCTCTGGAAGGTGCCTCTCATCAAAGATTAGGCAGGCCAAAGGTAGATTATGGGGAGCACATACAGTTCTGTTGCATTGGGCACAGAGCTTCTGGGGTACCGGAGATGGTGCCGTAACTATGACATTTAACAGAAGTGGGGGGAGGACTGGATTTTAGCGTCACAGACAGGAGTGCCCCTGAAATTGGAGACACCAAGGTCTGCCACTGGGTAGGCACCCACTGTCAAGTGTTTCCAGCATGTTTTAGCATCTTACTGCAATGAACATTAAAGTTCTACTGATATTTTATGGAATGTCTTATGGCTCAACATTCTGTGGCTACAGAGCATACTTAGTCTTCATTTGGGGTGGTCCCAAACACTGGGGTTCTACCAAGCCCTCCGATCCCCCTCCCTCTTGTGCAAATTTGGGGGTTGTTTGGTTACAAAGGGATCAGTGCTCATGGAATTGTTTGTTGGTTTGTTTCATAAAATTTATATCCTGCTTGATTATAAAAAACAAACAAAACCCACCTCAAAGCAGTTTACAGAAAGATAAGCAATAAAATTACAAGCCTAATTTAAGTACACAGTTAAAAAACTAAAACAGATTAAAATTACCTCAACTCAAATGAATCCCACATTAGTAGGAGTGTTTGTTATTTAATTGGGTTTTGTTGTTTTGTTTCATTTTTAAAAGGGAAAGCTATTGCTTTGTTTTGTTTTTTGTTTTAATTATTTACTTGGTGTTATATTTTATTCTATGAACCGCCCTGAGATCTTGTGACAAAAGGCGGAATATACATGTAATTCATTAATTTGTTAATAGAAAGAGCAGTATCAACATGCCCTTCCACCAAGGCTTGCAGCTCCTATTGATGTATACATGTTCCAGAGATTCTTCTGTTCAGAGAGAAGTATACTTTCAGTTCAGATGTATACATACCAGAGGCTTCATGAATGGCTGCCGTGCATATTTGCCAATATTTGCCTTCAGGCTCAGCCATGACATCCTAATAAGGTGCACATTCTCTCCGTAGGTCTTGGTCTGGCACACGAGGACGGAAAAGCCAGGACTGGGTAATGAAGGCAAATACGGATTCACAGATCCAAGGATGGAGGTGTAATTGGGAAATCAACAAGAAGACAAAAAGAGACAATGCAATGCATCTTAAGTTATTAAATGGTATGATGTATTTTTGTTGTTGCTGATTCTCTCATCTAGTTCAAGACTGATTCAAAGAGAAATTATATTTCAAGAATATATGTGGGGGAGGAATGCTGATACCTCCGTCAGATATCCACAATCCTTTGCACAAACTTAATTTCAAGCTCTGTTGAAGATTGTATTTAACTGCGTTTAGGAAAAAAAATGCAGTGGTTTAATTTCTGAGGCAGATGCGTGAAAATGAGAAAGACGGACCTTTGGCTGTGAAGATAGCTTCATGCATGGTGCTTAGATTGTCAGTCTAACATTGTCATTTACCTCACCCACCCTGCTCTGCAGCTAAGCTCAGATGATACTCAGAATAGCTACCCTACCCTTGGCATGCTTCAATGGAGACAGTTGTAGCTTTTAAAAAGCTATCAAGTCAACTTTTAGTTCAAGAAGACCAATAAATAAATAAATCTGCATTTAAAAAGGAAACCTGTGACCTTGATAAGAACTTCAGTTTGGATTGAGAAAACTATGCCTGTTTAATTGGGATTTGAAAGGCTGGGAAGGATGAAAACAAAGCAGTCTAAAAAGGAACTTAACAGTGAAACCTATGCACCTTTCCCCAGAAATTTAATAAGCATGCACAGGGTTGCAGCCTGTTTAATATATAGTACCACTTTAGATCTGGAGGGACGTGCTTTAAATAGAGGATGGACTATTGTCTTAACTCCACAACAACTTAACACAAACAATAGTATATCTGCTTCATTTTATTAGCATCATCACTTTTAGGGACTCTGGAGCCACACCCTTTTAATCAAAGTCAGCTTTTATTCCAGCACTACTGTCTAGCCATTCAAAGCCCTATTCAGACTTTCAAAAGAATGTTTGTTGTTTAGTCGTTTAGTCGTGTCCAAATACTTGTTTATCAAAGTATTTGGAACCCACTACCAGTGCAGTTTACAAATTTATAACACAGTACATCTCCACACACTTACAATTTAAGAACTAGAAAATAAAGGAAAAGGTCTTGAGTACATGGAATGATTTGAGCCTCAAATGCTTATATTAATGAAACCAGTATAGAGCTATTATGAAGGCTGACTGGGAACCTGACTATAATGACTGTGACTAGACGCTTACAAGGTGATGGTAGAAGAGGTCCAGACTAGATCTGATAGTGGTAGTTCGGCATGTTTACATCCAGAATATCCATAATTAATTAGCAAGGGGTGAGCAGGCTGAAGATTCACTTCAGCAGGTGGAGAGAATTTCACAGTCATGAACAACTTAGATCTTATGATCCTAATCTGGGGACTAAGCTAGACTGGTGAAAAACAAGTGATTTATATGTGTTGTATGTGCAAAACGAGTGGCGCTGGGGGCTAAACCACTGAGCCTAGGGCTTGCCAATCGGAAGGTTGGCAGTTCGAATCCCTGCAACAGGGTGAACTCCCATTGCTCAGTCCCAGCTCCTGCCAACGAAGCAGTTCAAAAGCATGTCAAAGTGCAAGTAGATAAATAGGTACCGTTTTGGCGGGAAGGTAAACAGCATTTCTGTACGCTGCTCTGGTTTCACCAGAAGTGGCTTAGTCATGCTGGTCACATGACCTGGAAAAACTGTCTGTGGACAAACGTCGGCTCCCTTGTTCAGTAAAGCGAGATGAGCACCACAACCCCAGAGTCGTTCGTGACTGGACTTAACTGTCAGGTGTCCTCAGATGGATTAATGGCAAAATATTATAAAAAATTAAGTAACAGCTGGTAAATCCATTCAAAGATCTGATGAATGGGATTTTAAAAACAGGTGAAATCCCAGGAACATGGAAATAAACTTATATTACATTGATTCCAAAACAAGATTCTGATTTGCTGCAAATAAAAAATTATAGGCCTATTTCTTCATTAAATAATGATTATAAACTATTTGCAAATATCTTAGCCACTAGAATGAAAAAAATATTAAGAGAGTATATACATCAAGATCAGGTAGGATTTCTTCCAGGTAAACAAATGAAAGAGAATGCAAGAAATATTTTTAATGTAATAAAATACCTGGAGTAAAAAATGAAAAGAAAGCAGCAATGATGTTTATAGATGCTGAAAAAGCTTTTGATAATGTTTCTTGGGATTTCATTTTAAAAATTGTTTGAAGAAATTAATTGAGGATCTAAATTTTTAAAAGGAATAGAAGCGATATATTCAGAACAAAAGGCCAAGCTAATTGTAAATCAGGTGATAACGGATGAGTGCAAGATGCAAAAAGGAACTAGACAAGGATGCCCGCTGTCACCACTGTTGTTCATTCTGGTCCTGGAAGTACTTGCAAGAAACATAAGAGCAGATAAAGGGGATAAACACTGGAAAAAGTGAATTTAAATTGAAAGCATATGCTGATGACTTAGTAATTATGGTGGAGGAGCCAAAAAATTCTCTTCCTAGAGTGACAGAAAAGATTTGAGAATTTGGGGAAGTGGCAGGATTTAAATTAAATAGAAATAAAACTAAGCTATTAGTAAAAAAATGAAGAAGAGGAAAAGAGAGCTGAAGCAAAGTATTGAGATAGAAATCCATAAAAAAGCAAAATACTTCAGGATATGGTTAACAGCAGGAAATATAAAAGTGTATAAAGATGATTGTGAAAAAGCTTGGTCTGACATAAAAAGGAATTTAGAAATATAGAGTAGAATGAACCTCTCCCTACTAGGAAAAATAGCAACGATAAAAATGAATGTATTGCCAAAAATGCTCTTTCTCTTTCAGACAGTCCCAGTAATGGTGAAAGATGACTGCCTCAAAAAATGGCAGAAGGATATTTCTAAGTGGGGGGGGGGAGGCCAAGGATTAAACATGATACTTACAGATATAAAAGAAAGAGGGGGGTTTGCCCTTCCAGACCTTAAATTGTACTATGAGGCTGCGTGTTTGGTCTGGATTAGGGACTTGATAAAACTGGAAAAGGAAGAGGCATTAGATTTGGAAGGCCATGATAATAGATTTGGATGGCATGCATATTTATGGTATGGGAAAGGAAAAGTTCACAAAGGGTTTTATAATCATATAATTAGGAGATCATTAATGAGGGTGTGGGAGAGATATAAAGATATATTAGAACAAAAAACACCCTGGTGGCTATCACCAACTGAAGCTTTGTTGCTCAAACCACTTGGTAAAAAGGGGAAATGGCCTACATACAGAGATTTGCTGAAGGATCAAGAAGGAAAATGGAAATTAAAAGATTATGAGGAAATAAAAGACCGTTTTAAGAGTTGGTTACATTACAGACAACTACATGAGATGTACAAGGAAGACAACAAGAAAGGGTTTAGTTATACAACTTCTAGATTTCAAAAGCAAGTGATAGAAGAAGAGGTGAAGCTGCTGAAGAAAGCATATAGTATTTTGCTAGAATGGGAAACAAAAGATGAGGTCAAAACGGTTATGATCAAGTGGACACAAGATATTAGGACATAATATACAATTTGAGGACTGGGAAAAATTGTGGAAAGTAAATCTGAAATTTACAGATTGTTCTCTTTTGAAAGAAAATTACATGAAAATGATGTATAGATGGTATATTACACCAGTACAGATAGCAAAAATGTACAAAACCGGGTCAAACACATGTTGGAAATGTAAAGAAAAAGAAGGGACTTTCTATCATATGTGGTGGGAATGTAGAGAAATTTAAAAAAATTGGGAAATGATATACAATGAACTGAAAGAAATGTTTAAAAACCAGAAGCATTTCTGTTAGGGATTCTAGGACAAGACCTGCCAAGAAAAATAAATAATTTATTTATGTATGCTACAACAGTGGCAAGAGTCTTGATAGCACAAGGATGGAAGAATGCGGAAATCCCAACGAAAGAACAGTGGCAAGAAAAATTGATGAGTTATGCAGAACTGGCTAAATTGACATACAAACTGCGGGACAAGGACAACTGTAACTTTAAGGAAGAATGGGAGCTTTTCACAAATTATCTAAAAAGACAACAAAATTAACTGGACTCCTTGGAAGGGTTCAAATAAACATACACAAATTTATGGTTGATAACATGATAGATGGATAACGTAAGGATATGTATAATTTTATAACATGCAGAAAATAATAGGTGCTGAGAAATCAGAGAGAGGAACTGAGGAAAGTGTCTGAAGGGGGAGGGTTAGAAGGGGGTGGGGGAAAAGGGGGGAAATAATGGATATGATATGTTTTGATAGTTTTTATGTTGAAGTTGTTAATAAAAATATTTTTTTTAAAAAAATAATAACTGTCAGGGGTCCTTTACCTTTATGTGTGATATAACAGTGTACCACCAGATGGCGCTGTGGGGTCCCATTTATTTCTGTACCTGTTTTCCCTGTTTAAATTTATAGGAGCGTTAATCCTAGAATAATAGGCAGGTAGAACTTTAGAATGTAATAATCTGATTGGCCGTGGGAGCCGTCCAATCTAGCTCCATAAGGGAAGTTTGAACCAGCCTATCAGGTGTGACCTGGGGTGTGACCTGGGGTGTGAACAAGGATATATAGCCAGGCAAGCACTGACGGACACACCCGATGACTGACAGTTTTTATTACAAACTGATATACAGTGGTGCCTCGCAAGACGAAATTAATCCGTTCCGCAAGTCTCTTCATGTTGCGGTTTTTTCGTCTTGCGAAGCATGGCTATTAGCGGCTTAGCGGCTATTAACGGCTTAGCGGCTTTAAGAAAAAGGAAACAAACTCGCAAGAACTCACAAGAAATTCGTCTTGCGGTTGCGGAACGACTAAAAAAACGGAAAACTCTTTCGTCTTGCGCATTTTTCGTCTTGCGAGGCATTCTTCTTGCAAGGTACCACTGTAAACTCCACAAAACTAAGGGTTCTCTCAGAGTACATTTCACCCACCCAGCTGCCCGCCTTGCAATTTCCATGTTTTGTACCCCCAGGCCCCCACACACCCACAAAAGGTATAAAGAAATGGTGTCACAAAGAAGCAAAGGAATCCGAACATTCTCCCTTCACCTGACAAAAACAAAAACACCCCACCTCTGTTCACCCACCACTCTGAAGGCCTCAAACACACATATGCACACCAACGTCTGATTCTTTGGACATGATTTCCCAAAATCATGCAGCATCAACCACAGAGGCTTCCTAGCTTAAAGTGTAACGTTTTGTCCATTTGACAACACTGTTTTTATATTGGCATAGCATTTGGGAGAGCCTTAATGGATATTAATTACATTTAACGAAGGCTGGATTTCTCTGAAAACCAAAACAGGATCAAAACATTTTTGTGTGTGTTCACATTGGAGTAATTGGGGCACTTGCTTTAGGCCATGTTTGTTTGTTCAGCCTCCAATCTTTCTATTTACATGGGCTAAGATGGAAACCATCCGAGTCTGACTCTTCTTGGCTGATAGTTCCTGGGGACCAATAAAAAGGGGGTTATTGCTTGCAACAAATGTTCCCGTTTGCTTCAATGTTTGATTAAGCAGTCTGAAGCTAGGTCGTTCTGTGTAGAAGAGCACCTTGAGAATTGTGTGCTATCCACCTGTCTAGACTGCCGATTACGGCTATCTAGAAATGGCCATGTTTTATTAAAAAGTTAGTTATGAGGATTCATGCAGTTTCTTCATGCTTCTTCATTACACAAGTTTCTTGGTTTTGAGGTGCACCCATCAAAGAACAGCAGGGGATTTATGACCAAGAGTCAAATTAGTCAAATTAGCAGTGAAGCTGTCTGGGGCTGCAAGTTTGTGCCCTCACTCTACTTTTACTTTAAAAATAAAAGCATCCAGCTCTTATGGATGAAAAGAAGTACTACTTAAAAATTGGTGGTGGTGGTGTGTGTGTTGACATTCTGGCAGCCCAACCTTATTCTTGTTCCTCATCCACCCACAGCAAGTTCCACTGATTTCATGGTGCTTAGTCCTACAATGTGTGGCTTAAAAAACAAAGTATGTGGCTTGATCTGCCTGTCTATTTGTAAATGAATGATTGCTGTTAAAGCAGAGTAGAACGAGGAAATACACTTGTCATTTGAATGAGCATTTTGCCCAATGCCAGTTCCTCATTTGCATTGCAAAACAGTTGCAAGTCAAATTTCAGCCTCATGTGGAAAGGTGATTGATTTGGATATTTAATTTTTTTTATTAAGTTTCAACATTTTTTAAAGAAATACAATCAAAACACCATTTTGCCTTCTCTCTTATTTTTGTCGACTTCCCACCTCCTTTTCTATGGGGCTCTCCTTCTGTCGCACCCTATCTTCTTGATTTGCATTGTCACGTGGCTCCTATTCAAAAGTTATTTGGTGTAGAAAGAATGGCACAGTTTCAGATAGAATGGAGAGATGCCTACACACAAATCTTTATGCGCAGAGGCTTATTTCGGACATTAAAATGAATTCATGTAGACTGCCCCTCCCTTTGGTGCTGGTGCAGTAGTAACAGTGTCAGGATAGATCCAAGGAGACCAAGGCTCAAATCGCCACTCAGCCATCAGACACACTGGGAGAATTTGAGCTAGTCACCAACTTTTCTCAGCCCACCTTATAGGATGGGCTGTGAGGATAAAAATGGAGGGGGAGGAATGATCCATTGAATGCTACCTTGAGATCCTTGGAGAATGTGTGGAGTATATTTTCTACACAGAACAATATCTGAAAAGATGTTCCCTGTCTTATGGCTACTATTCCATTACCTTACACATCTCCCGAGAGACCTTCCTATAATGCAGACCCTCTTCTCTGGATAAACTACCCTTGTCCATTCTCTTAAAATTTGCTTTCAGAATGCTGCTTTGCTTCAATGGCAGCAGACCTTCTAAATTGGACTGAGTATTGGGATATAGCTTGAAAACATATCTGTAAAATATTCTGGTGAAGGATTTCATCGAGCACAGACTACCCTTCTTTCTGACAGACTCAGACCTGCTTTGCGTCAGTAAGTTTGCTGTGCCACGTGCAGTCTCTGTGGCCTTGGGCTAACCTAGCAGATCTGTCTCATTCCTGAATACAGCACTTAGGTCCCAAAACGCAAAGGTTGGTGGTGTATATTAGAACTAGCAAAACTAGTGAGATAGTGGAATCAACCCAAAGGGGTTTAAGGCAGCAATATATTAAGCTTGAACCTACCAAATAAAGCCAATTTTAAAAATTAACTGGTAAACTTGGTTTTAATAATTGATGGTAATGATATTTAAAAACAATATTAGTATGTCTATAAATGTAGTGGAAGCTGACAGCCACATCTACTAGTCATTTTGATGCTTTCGTTGCTTCTCAACTTTTCCTTTTAATGTAAAGGCATAAAATGAATTGTTATGTTTCTGCTATGAAATGTCGATACTCTCACACTGTAATAGCCCCGAGAGCTGTGCAACTTATATCTCTTATGCTTTGCAACACACAGCGAAAGTTGCAAAACAGGGCAGCCAATATAATGTGGAGGGTTGAACACTTTCCCTATGGGGAGGGGAAATGGCTTTTAAGGGCATTTTGCATCTGAGGCTTTTTAGATAAGAAGAAAAAAAAACCAAGTATGTGGCATGAATGTGATATAAAATTTTGTATGAGGTGCAGAAGGTGGATAGGGAGAGATCAGCCTTTGCTCCTATCCAGCAGAGCTCTTCCGTCCACTTTGACACTGTGCTGCTGCTTTTGTATTAAATATTATTTTCTTCTCAGATTTTAATCTTTTCCCTGCTCTTTAGAGAACGAGAGGGAAGGATTCTCTCTGAGAGAGAGAGAGAGAGAGAGAGACTCCGTCTGACAGGCGCCGATTCCACAGGCAGGAGCCCTAGTGGACTCCGATTCCCAGCATGCAACGCTAACCCCACCGAGAGGGCCTAGGCGTCACGTTGCATCTCGGGAGCTGTAGTCCTAGAAACCCTTGTTATGCAAAAAAAACACGGGGATGAAGCGAGGAGGTGGGCGGGTCCCGACGACAGCCCTCTGGACGGAAGTGTTGCACACGCGCGTTCTCTCAGGCGGGCAGGTGAGCAGCCCCATCTCTCGCCCTCGGCGGCGGCGGCACCTGTTCGCTCGTCAGGCTTCTCTGAGAAGCGGGGTGGGTTGGGGGGGGGGGAGGGAGGGAACGGGGCTTTGTGTGAGCCGTCAAGAGGTGGCGGGTTGGGGCCGGGAACCCAAGCAGGCCGGGGGCTGGGGAAGAAGTCAAGACATACAAAGTTGCCCTTTGTCCCGTAGAGTGAGTTAAGCGACTCTCCAAAGTCTCCTCGACTGCAGCCTTTGGGTGGGGGTTAAGTTAAATTTACCCCGCCTCTTCCAGCGCTGCTGTGTCCGCTTCTCAACCCTCCTCTTCCACCCTCACCCCCCGCGGTTGTTTTCTCCTCAGAGGAAAAAATGCGAAACGTCACAGTTCTGGTTGGCAATAATAATGATAATAAAGGAGTCCAAACTGTCATACGCTGACTTAATCCCTCTCAGACACACATTGTGGGGATAACAGGCTGTGTTACTGGCCTTGGTACGCGATTTTTTAAAATGGCATAGCCAGGATTTTTGCTAGTGGGGGCTGACTTTTGTAAGGGTGGGGGACTTCGGATTTGTATTGATTTTGATTGATTTGGCTATGCCCATGTTTGTGAGGAATAAATTAATAAGGGGTTCCCCCACTGCCACACACAAATGTAGAAGATCCGAGTTGCAAAAGCTCTGTGAGGGGTTCGCTATTTAAAAGCAGCTTTAGTCACTTTTTGAGGACTCACAAAGCAGTGTACGAACAGGGTCAAGGCAGGATGTCATGATGAAATAGCCACCATAGCAAGCATACAGGTTAGAAGAAAATCCTTCCTGCCCCACCCGCTAGAGGATTACCGATTCACTGCTATGGTAAAATCCCGAGGTTCTCAGTTGTGTTCAATAGGAAGCTCTCACTCAGCTTTACCCGGGCCTAATGGAAGATCCAAAAATGGCTTCCAGTGTGAATGCACAAGCTCCCTGTTTTGCACAATACTGTAGATCATTGGTAGGCAAACTAAGGCCTGGGGGCTGGATCTGGCCCAATCGCCTTCTAAATCCGGCCCGTGGACGGTCCAGGAATCAGCGTGTTTTTACATGAGTAGAATGTGTCCTTTTCTTTAAAATGCATCTCTGGGTGATTTGTGGGGCCTGCCTGGTGTTTTTACATGAGTAGAATGTTTGCTTTTATTTCAAATGCATCTCTGGGTTATTTGTGGGGCATAGGAATTCATTCATATCCCCCCCCAAAAAAAATAGTCCGGCCCCCCACAAGGTCTGAGGGACGGTGGACCGGCCCCCTGCTGAAAAGGTTTGCTGACCCCTACTGTAGATTGATTGCTGGCCTCTCCTCTTATTTCTCTATTTTGCCTTCCATTGGCACAGTTCAGGGGCTTGCTTGACCCTCTTCTGAAGCTTCCTCCCCCCCCCCCCCAAAAAAGCACCACATTATGGCTGGACTGCTAAGGACACTTAGAAGCGCCACTTCTGAGAGAAAAATATGCTCAAGACTGCTCTGTGTGGGTAGAGGTAGAGGTGGGAAACCACCTTCTTACCCCTTGTGATTTTCTCCTATCTCTCCGCCCGCCCCCCTTTACATTTTCTATCAGTAGAAAGTTTATTCCATTCTGTTGTAGAGTGTAGGCCAGGGGTCAGCAAACTTTTTCAACAGGGGGCCGGCTCACTCAGACCTTCTGGGGGGCTGGACCATATTTTGAAGGGGAAAAAATATGAACGAATTTCTATGAAAAAGGTGAGATGGCAGGGCTCTTTTAACTCCTTTTAAGATGTCCCCACCAATCCTGCTGGTTCTCAGCGGTTGTGAAAAGACTCTGCATATGGTTGAAAGTCTTTGTGTCAATCTGTCTGATTTCCTTCCCACCCCCATGTTCCATGACTGACTCCTGATATTAAAAACAGTATCTGGGGTTCAGGCATGAGATATTCTAATATACTGTTCTATAAGATCAACTGAGTATTTCCCCTGTGCTTCAAGGACACTGCGTTCTGGATTTTGAAAACCCTGAGAGTCAAAGACCATTTGAAAGAACAGTCATTCTCATTTCAGTGACCTAGGACATGTTTGAGTGCCAGATCAAATTACATTCAACTTTCCCTGTCTGGTTGAAAGAACACCTGTTCTCAGATGAATAGAGAGAGTCAACCAGCTAGCAGTGAACCACACTGAAACTCTTGCACTACTGGGATTATATTCAAGTAGTTCAAAACACCCAGCTGCCATAATAATTCGTATAACAGCAAGAAAGGCCATAAAGTACAATTACTTAGCCAATAAAAATGACAGTATGTGAGAACAGCAATGAGAAAATATATTATTAATAATTCTTTTTTTCTTCTGGATGAGGACAACAGTTTACTTAAAACACATTTTGTAATGGTTTTATGTAGAGCAATCTATTTTACTGGGTTAGAAAATGATAATTCCTGTGAACACTCATGCAAGGTGTGCTCAGTGTTTTCATTGTTGTTGCAAGTTTATCTTGATACCCAAATATGCTGCCAGTCCTTAATATTGTGAGTATGCAATGCGGTTTCTTCCCAAGTAATGTATTTTGTTTGTTTGTTTACTACAACATTTGTAATTTCTATTTTCAAGTTTTATTTGCCTGTGTCCCAGGTGGTAAAAATTAAGACGCCTGTGTTTTAAGTAGCATAGGGTGCTGCAGTCTGCCTCTCATTCACTTGCTAGTACTGTACAGTATTGGTTATATTTGCTTGTACAAAAGTAAGGGTCCAGTCGTATACTGCATTTACGTGCACTTTGCAAAATGGGCTGTTCTTCTGAATAAGAATACATAGTATTGCTTTGTAAAATTAAGAAAAATGCCAAATAAGTATAATATTATGCTAATTAAGTGTTAAATTATGTATTTTGTATTGTTAAAGCAGCAAAACAACTTTAGGTTTGATAAATAATTAAGTAAGCATTGAATATATTTCACAGTTTCTAAAATTTTAAATCTAGGCAAACACACTGACTGACTTATGCTTAGCTGCCAAAGAATACTGAGTCTCAGTTGGAAAAGAGAAACATAAAACTTAGGGTTGGGAGGAGAAATAGTTTATTCTGATTCCTGAAAGAGGGCCTGGCCAACTGACTGGAACCCTGAATAGGAGTACTCTACATTGCAATATTGCTTTAGATCCTATTGTATTATATGTAATAATTAAGCTTGGGTTAATCTTTCTCCTGAAACAAGAGTTTCAGTAATGGAAAGAAAATGTATTGGCTAAAAACCCAGAATTTAATCTGAAGTGTGGAGATCGGGATCTGCAACAAAACGTAATTTTAAATGGCAGCATTTTGAAACTGTTCCACTCCACAGTGGCAAGTGGGAAACAGGTGATTATAGATTGCCTCCAGTAAATGCTCATACATTTATATAAATTAAATACATAAATGAATTGAAAGTCACAGCCCTCCCACTTTGCTTCTGCTGTCAGCCCTTTTTTCTATCTAACTCAGTTTCATCAAGCTGCCTTTCATTCACTTGCTAGTACAGTATTGGTTATATTTGCTTATACAAGCTGAACTGGTGGCTGTTCTCTAAGCTTCTGGCAGAGAGCTTTCATAGTCATGTTACCTGAGCTGCTTTTGACTGGAGACACCAGATGAACCTGGGACCACCTAACACGGAAGAGGTTAAACAATTGTTAGTTTTAAAACAGTATTCCTAGTTATAGTTTATATGCCATTATATCCAGTTAGAAGTCAAATGTATTGTTAGCACCTTTTCATTGCTTTTCTCATTTTAATTGCAGATTGAATAATAGAAGAATGGATAAAGATGCACAGAAGATGTTTAAAATCTAAGATGTTTGATCTGCAATAATAATATAAGTTGCATTATATCCTGTGAGAACTTGGGGCATTTTCCAAAGATGCTAGCTCCCTTATTCAGCTGCCCATCGAGAACATTTACTGTTCCATTGCACTGTACCCATGAAGTTAAAATGTTGGTGTGTCTTGAAGAATTAAGTGTTTAGCCTAAGTATGGCTTTTGGAAAGAAAATGTCCCTTTCTCGAGTAGAAAATCCCTGCTTTCTGCTTTTTTTGATAATCTTTCAAGCAATATTCATCTTGATCCTGTACCGAGGCAGCAATTCAACCGTATATCGGACTTCTTTTCCACTACCTCGCCCATTGGACTATTCAAAAACAGAGGATGTCTATACAAATCTCAGTTTGTTCACTCCTGCTCCTGATAAAGCAAATATGCGGTACTGCACTGAGTCATCAATATTGGGTATGTATTGTTGCAGGTTGATGTTGGTAATGCATCCTAATGATTTGAGTTGCACATGAAAGCTGTATTTGGCTGTGATCCTAACTCGCACTTAGGAGCAGCAGGGCTGCATGAAGTAGTGGAGCCACCATCTCTTCCATTTCCTGGTTGTACTGCTCAGGGATAAGGAGGGACACACACACACAGTAAAATTTCCAGTTTTCACTGTGCCAGCTCCTGGCTGGTGTTGCAGAGGGGCCTGGATCAGGCCCATTGGTAGTAGCTGGACTGACTAAGGCTCCATAAGAACCTCAGCTGGGTGAAGTGGGATCCACCTTGTTCACAGAGCACACCCCACACTGCCAGGACTGGGTAGAGGGAAACCTGCTGCATTCTATCTCTCCAGTTAAGCTGATTGGATTTTAGGATTGCTTTACCTGTATATGGGATAGTTATTATACTGGGACCGATGTGTGAAAGCATCTTTCGTAGTAGCATTAATTTCAAATATTATATCATTCTTTTACAATATAGAATTTTGATGGGAAATTACACCTGCTGGCTTGTATTTTCTAGTGCTGGAATTGCAGGATATCCATTAAACAATGTACCGTATTTTTTGCCCCATAGGATGCACCAGCCCATAGGACGCACCAAGTTTTTTGGGGGGGGAATAAAGAAAAAAAATTATTCCCCCCGCAGGCGCTTGTGGGGCCGACAGCGGGGAGAAGCGCTCTTCTCCCCGCTGCCCGCCTTCAGACCAGGTCCGGGGACAGCGGGAAGACGCACTGCGTCTCCCCGCTGTCCCTGGAGATTGCGGGGCTGGCGGCAGGGAGAAGCACACGTCTCCCCGCCATCAGCCTCCAAACCACATCGGGAGACAGCGGGATGGCAGCGTTCCGCCTCCCCGCTGTCCCCCAACCTTGTGGGGCTGGTGCTGGGGCTCTCCTGAAGCCTGGAGAGCGAGAGGGGTCGGTGCGCACCGACCCCTCTCGCTCTCCAGGCTTCAGTGAAAGCCTGCATTCGCCCCATAGGACAAACACACATTTTCCCTTCATTTTTGGATGGGAAAAAGTGCGTCCTATAGGGCGAAAAAATACGGTATGTGCTTCCTTTTTTGAGTCAACAAACAGCATCATAAAAGCCTGTAGCTATATCAACTACTTTTGTTTCTGTCCTTGACTGACTGGGGATTGTCTTTGTTATGTGTTTGATAAATGGTTGGTTTGTTGTGCTAAGAGAACCTTGGCTACTACAGGAAACATTGATTTGATATTGGATGACCTTCCAGTGGACCCATTGTGTTTGAGCTGTTTGACTGTGGAACAGTCTCCCTCTGGAGGTTGCAGACTCTCCTTCTTTGGAGGATTTTAAGCGGAGGTTGGGTGGTCATCTGCCATGGATGCTTTAGCTGAGATTCCTGCATTGCAGGGGGTTGGACTAGATTACCCTTGGGTCCCTTCCAACTCTACGATTGTATGATAATACAATTTTCATATGCTAATTAGGTAATAAATTATACATTTTGTGTTGTTAAATCAGTAAAAGAAGTTTCGACTTTATCAGAAAGGCAGTACTGTACTGTGTGTATTTACTGCCCCCACCCCAATTATGCATTACTAATGAAAGTAAGGCAGTTTATTTCAGGAGTGATTTCAGTTTTATATCCTCAGAATGCAGGCACAAAAGCAGACAAATTTATATTCAGGCATTCCAAGCTATGCCTGGGGGACAGGTTTAGCAACTGTTCCCTTCTTCCAGGTGATAGCTGTATGCTACAGGGGCAGTCAATGATCTGACTTTCTGCATAACTTGGGTTTTGATGAGATGTGATTTTGGTTTCCCAGGTCTTCCAAATATTCATACTCACACATCTGCCATACAACAGCAGATACACAACTTTGGCTTTGTATTGCTTTGCTATTAAAGGCAGCCCTGTTTAGGGAAGTTTTTAACATTTCATGCTGTGCTGTTCCCAATCAAATGTTAAAATTTGATTGGGAGCTGCCCAGAGTGGCTGGGGAAACTCAGCCAGATGGGCGGGGAAACTCAGCCAGATGGGCGGGGTATAAATAAATAAATAAATAAATAAATAATAAAGCTACCTCATGAGCAAAGCTCCATTGGTGTACTGTATCCTAATCTCATATGACAAATGCTGCCCAACACTTGGACTTTTTATACATAAGGCATTTGAGACTCAGTCCACATTAGTCTGACAAGAGATTTTGATTGTCCTTTTAACTTTTTGCCTTTGTTGTTGAAATTTAAGAAACCCTATGTTAATTTGGCTGGTGAACTTGCTTTTGTATTTTGGGTTGTAGGATTGTGTTCTTTTTGCATTACTTTCCTATATTAATCCTCCATTGGAAGCAGTTCCTTTTGCTATAAGTAGCTGTCCTTTTTAAGAATTGCTGTTCATCTTAAGATGTTTTTCAGTGTGCTAGATATTAGCATCCAGTACCTCTTATCTTGCATGCTGCTATTTTAAAAAAACTTAATCTTTTTCAGTAACTACTTCTGAATAACTGCCTGACTCTGGGTTTGTGCTTGCATTATCTGCTCCAATGACTGTTTTTCCTACTGCTGTACTGGTTTTGACATAAGGCCAAACCATAGTTTAGCACAGGGGTAGGGAACTGGCTCTTGTGCTTGCGTTGTCTATTCCAGTGCCTGTTTTTCTTACTGCTGGACTGGTTTTGACATAATGCTCGCCATAGTCTAGCACAGGAGTAGGGAACAGGATCTAGTTGACAGGCCGATTCCTTGTTTTCCCACCCAACTCTGGCAGGCCTCTCAGCTGTCCATCACGCAACATCACTATTATTTCAGTTGACCAATTCGTTCTTTGCAGCCAAGTCATCACCCTTGGCTTGTGTTTTTTCCACATGACGGCGAGTTCAGAATTGTTTATTACTGTTTTGGAATAACCTCCAGCTTGCTGTGTCATCCAAACCCAAATTGTGTTTAATCTTAACTATGGTTAGCAAAAGCATGCTGACTTGGACTCAAACTCCCATCAGTCCCAGTCCTCCCATCAGATATGACCTGAGTTGTGGTTCAGCAACATCTGGAGGACTATAAGTTCCCCATTTCTTCTCTCTTCTCATTACATTCCGATCAAGCCAATATTATAAGGTGGGGGGTGAAATGAGAGGGAGTTGTGATGGTACTATATCCTAGGCAGCATTCATTTGGTTTTGATAAAGCTTGTGTAAATCATTCTGTGTGGCAGTGGCAATATCAGCAAATAGGAGCCAGACAAAGTATAGTTGCCATTCTGTGACTCCTGATGGGAAAGCAGTAGATTTGCAGTAATGAAATTCACACACTTGAAAAAGTGACACTGTCAATCTTTCAGCCCTTGTCTAGGAAAACAAGTAATAGCTGACTCAATCCAAATAGTGTAGTCAGGTTGTGGAAGAGATGGTTTTCTTTGCTTTTGTATGCAGTAAATGTCTAGGGTCCTCATTAGTAGTGGGAAGAAATAACTTCATTTCCATATTCTTGAAGGGTAAGGTTTGTAGTAGGCTGCGCTGCTTTTTGAGAAGATGAGTGTACCCATGATTGAATCATCAGTATAATCTGCTTAGTTACCAATGAAGTCTTCTGCACCAACCATAGCCATAACCAATGCTGGATTGTAGTGTGGTGCAGGCGGTTCCTTTGCACAAGACGCTGAGCTGAGGGGGCGCAAAATAATAATGATGATGATAATAAAACCTATATTTATACAGGCACCAATTGAGAAGATCCATTTTAAAAGCAACAGCACTAAAAGGAATTATTGTGAAGATAAGGAATATTTTTTTTGGGGGGGGCGGTGTATGTGCCAAATCCTGTCCTTGCCCAGGGCGTCATATTACCAAAGTCCTCCCCTCCCATTACTATTACTGAGAACTGTTCTTTTCCTCTTGAATTAGTGTAATTTTCAGAGCAGATCTGATCCCTCCTAGTTTAGAGAGTTTGTTGGAAGCTGCCCAGAGTGGCTGGGGCAACCCACTCAGATGGGCACGGGATTATTATTGTTGTTGTTATTTTGGTATGTTAACTTTAATTTTATATTCCTTAAGTAAGTGTGGTTTGACTTCCTATGCTCTCCTCCTACCCTTTTCCTTCCCTTGAAGCCAACTGAATATCTTGAACCTTTTAATCCTCCTTGTTCTGCATAGCTTATTCTTTTTGGTGATGTCACTATTTTCTAGACCATTCTAATTATGTGATTTATTCAGCTGTTAAAAGAGATCAACAGTGTGGCCAGGTGTTGTTACTCGCAGTGTTTGTGTGGTCTGTCTCGTGTGGATGCATGAAGGAAGTCACACAGTACAGTGGAACCTCGGGTTAAGAACTTAATTCGTTCTGGAGGTCCGTTCTTAACCTGAAACTGTTCTTAACCTGAGGTACCACTTTAGCTATTGGGGCCTCCCGCTGCCACCGCACCGCCACCGCGCGATTTCTGTTCTCATCCTGAAGCAAAGTTCTTAACCCGAGGTACTATTTCTGGGTTAGCAGAGTCTGTAACCTGAAGTGTCTGTAACCCGAGGTACCACTGTATGCTCTTCTTGTTTTCCATTTCTTCTTTGTACAGGTGCAATCATTGGATCTGCTTGAGTTAAAGGAACCAACGTTTGTTCTATACAGGATTAGAGTATGGGGATGCTCTAGTCTGCAGTAAATCCATTCCTCCTTCACTCTAAACCACCTTATATATGCAATTTAGTTGTAGTGTCCTTGCTGTGCTGGTGCAATGTCATATTCAACTGCGTGCTGGCATAGCAATTGGTGTTCCCTTGGCATAAGAAGGATCAGTCCCTCAGAATAGTAAATAGAGTTGGTCAATGTATAGCTTTATACCAGCCTCTGGTTTCAAGGCTGCTATTGATTGTGAAAATGGAACACTTTTAATTTAAAAATGTTTATTGAAGCGCTATGACCCCACTGACCCAAGGAAGCTGCATTGTATACTTAATAGCTCTTGCTGTTTAAAGGCAAATTAAGTACTGCTTCCACAATTAAATATATTTTCTGTGAAGTACTTATATAAAAACATGCTGTAATTTAAAAACTACCTAGAGTTTGTTAGAAAGCAGTTGACTAGCTTCTTATTGCAAGGGATTGGGTGATTTGTGCCTGTCCCTAATTGATTTTGCGTTCTGACATAATGGCCTTGTTTGGATGAGCCTTGGGATCATGCACTCAAAGAAGCATTCATTTTAAACTAGCAGCAGCTTGCTGGGGGCATCTAAGCTCAGGCAAGCTGCAAATCAAATTGTACTCCTATGATGCTGGCTTTCTTTAGTTTAGCTTAGTTTAGCCATAGTTTAGGGTTTGGACGGAATGCTAAACCAGTTAATCTTAAACGGAAGTAGAAGCTTCTAATCTCCTCTGCATCCTTATCAGAGGAGAGGGGAAATGCACAGGCCTGAGGCTTGGAAAGGCTTGCTCTCCTAATGCTAATTAGTGGTTTAGTCAGTTATGTCTGAGCTCAGCCAGAGCCTCCCACACTCATTCTTGTAGAAGAAAAATGTTTAAATCAGCACCTGTGCTCTACCAACTATCCTCATAGGATACTTTATCTCAATGAATAACTTATTCTGAAACTTGTATAATTTAAAGAGGTTTTCAAAGTGGTTTTTCTCTCTTCCTCACCCACTTAACCCTTTTTCTCATACAGTTGGACCCTTAGCCGTCACATTTGACACACTACCCAGTGAAGAAACGATCATCAGCAAAAACCCGTATGTCCAGTCAGGTGGTCACTACAGCCCTCCACACTGTGTGGCTCGCTACAAAACTGCTGTCATTGTGCCACACAAAAATCACGAGAAACACTTGCAGCACTTCCTCTATTATCTCCATCCCTTCCTTCAGCGTCAGCAGATTAACTACTGTATCTACTTGATTCATCAGGTAAGCCAAACCAAAGGCACACTGCAAGTCTCTTTAACATGTTTTTTTTAAAATAAAATGAGCTAACGCAAAGGTTGTCAGATAAGTACAGAATATGGGAGTGTGCCTGCAGTTTCGATATACGGCTGTCTATAAAGTGCTCCTCATAAAATCAAAATCTGCTTTACGTAGAATCTGTTATTCAAAAGCAGCAATGCGGCAGCAAGCAAAGGCTATAGCAGCCAAGACTGCTGCTTGTGGCTGGAAAGCCAAACAGGAAGTTTGTGACTGTTGCCATGGGAACAAAGGGGCAGTCCATTCTGTACTGAGCACCGGATGTTAGCTCAGTGGGTTTGTCATATGACCTGTACAGGACGTACATGGGTGGAGTTTATTCTAACTGCTGATGAGTGCAGACATGTTTTCTCTGTACTGAAGTAAAAGACAGGAATAAAAGATGTAAATAGATTTCTGTCTGCTTCTTTCCCCTCCCTGGGGACACCAAAGGGGAGAGAGGAGCAGTTGGTGTGTTTTCCTCACAGCCTGAGGAAAATCGCCGGAACGGACCTCGAGTATGTTGTTTCCTGCCGGGAGTCGCCGGAGGGAGGTCTAAGGAATTCAGCCGGTGCCTGAACAGATAGGCACATACCTCAAGAAGTGGCCAGAATTCCAAAAGTGGTAGCAGACGCCGGTTGCTGTTTTCATCGACCTCTGCATCAAGAAGTGGCCTCCATGGAAGCCTGAGGTGAGAAGGCTGATTCTCTGCAGCCAGAAGCTGACCAGAAGAATCTGAAAGCCAAGCAACGGAGCCCAGGTATGAGATTTTCGGGCTTAGAAGAGTGAAAGCAGATTGAGTTATTCTCTGCTTCACGGGGAGCAGCGTTTGGGTAAAACAGCTCCAGTCAAAAGAGAAACCGCATTCCAAACATTCCTGTGGTTAATCCTGTCCAAGGGATGGAATGCACTGTTGCTAAGCGACGCCCTTCAGCGAAGGCCATGCCTCAGAGAGGAGAAGTGAAAGTTAAAATGGAATGTTTTGACTACACAGTCTGAAGAGCTCTTGGAAATTTCCAACGCAGCCAGCGTTGAGAGCTGCCAGGTGCACAGAGTGTAAACAAGCCAGCTATTGGATTTTAGAGGCTTGTGATTGAGAGTCAATGCAAGGACTCAAAATGGATGCAAAGAAGGGAGCTTTGCCTTCTCCACCCCTTCTGACCAGTGACAATTATGCATCTTGGTCTATTAAGATGAAGGCCCTGCTGCAGAATCAGAGACTGTTTGGGGTGATTGAAAATCCCATTCCAGCAGCACCAACGCGTGCTTGGGAGTCACAGGATGTGAAGGCCAGAACTGCTATAATTCTGTGCGTGTCAGATTCGCAGTTGATCCACATACAAGATTTAGGCCACGCGAGAGATGTTTGGGACACGCTGAGAAGGACACATCAGAGAGATGCAGGTTCTTCAGCGTTGCTGTATTTTGAGAAGCTGACCAACCTGAGGCTTGCGCCTGATGGAGATGTTCAAGCGCACCTGACGGAAATGAAATTTCTGCGTCAGCAGATGGTGGAACGTAACTTCCGTCTGCAGGAGGAAGTGTTTTGCTTCATGGTGATCAACAGCCTGAATCGGACTTACAAAACAGTTGCCAGTCAGCTGGGGTCTCTCCCAGCAGCGGATCTCACTTCGGAGAGGGTCTTTGCCGTCGTGTTGAATGAACATGACAGACTTGCCGCCCTGGAAGTCAAGGACAGGGGGAGCAAAGAACGGAGTTCTAACGCCCCTAATGCTGTTGCTACTGGAGGAAACGCCGAAGCTTTAAACGTTGTCCGATGTTACAATTGTGACCAAACTGGGCATCTTCAGCGGAACTGCAAGAAGCCACGTCGAAACAGAGGAGCTAAGGCGAGCTCCACAAAGTCTGAAGCGTCAGACAAAAGTCACACCAAGCCAAAGGCAAAGACTGCAAAAGCTTTGATGTCGCTAAAAGCCACACCAGAGGTGGGAAACTTCTTTGTCCTAGACACTGGAGCCACAGTTCACATGACAGGACACAGAGGACTATTTTCTACGTTTGAGAAGCAAAGCTTCGCGGTGCAACTAGCCAACGGTCAAGAGCTGGAAGCGACCGGAATTGGGACTGTGTATCTTAAAAGTCTGAACTTGACTATAAACAATGTTTATTTGGTTCCAGAGTTGAAGTATAATCTGCTCAGCGTTTCGCAGATTGCCAAGAAGGGACTAAAACTGTCCTATGATGATCAGAACTGCAAGATCTACAAAGATGGAGAGTTGTATCTTTCTGCCAAAGAGAAAGATGGACTGTATTTGTTGACTTTTGATCAAAGTGATTACATGGAATATAATTCTTGTGATTCTAACATGGTCTCTTTTACAGGTGTAGCCAAGAATAACGCCAAGCAGGTCACCTCGAGGGTCGACAAGGCATTTCAGCGGGTGTATGCTGATGTGATTGGTCCTCTAGCACCCTCTAGAGGCAATGCAAAGTATTACCTAATATGTGTTGATTCTTTTACAGGTTTTGTCTGGATTTATCTTTTGGAGAGACCGAAAGAAGCCTTAGAAAGGTTTAAAGAGTTTTGTGACAAGGTTAAAAATATGCATGATGCTGACATAAATTGTCTTTGCACAGATGAGAAGCCAATTTTCTTTTTACAGGTTTTCCAGAGGTTCCTGAAGAAGAAAGGGATAAGACACAAAACTGCTAGTTCTGAAGAAGCTTGGAACAAATGTGTTTGTGTTAGGGTGAACAGAGAATTGCAAAAGGGAATGCATGCGCAATTGCTAAGTTCACATTTGCCACATGAGTACTGGGCTGAATCGCTAATGTCATATTGTTACACGTGGTTGAGAAAGTTTTCAAAAGAGTTGGGATGTTCTCCTTTTGAGAAACTGTTCCACAGAAAACCTTCTGTTGCCCATTTCAAGGTTTTTGGGTCTCATGTGAGAACAGAAGCTCCAGGTGGAGTAAAGAATGCCAGAGGCATTTTTGTGGGTTATGAAAAGGGTCTCTACAGAGTAATTTTGTCTGAATCTGGTCAGGTGATTCTCACAAAATTTCTAGAGAGTGCTCCTGAACAGGAGAGAGTGATTGTTCACACATTTCCCACAGGTGATGATGATTCTGATGATGATGATGATGAGTTTGATCTTATTGAGGTCAGTACTACTGATGATGACAGCGATAGCTCAGACAGCTCAGTTGTCACAGTCATTGAGAGGAAATCTCACATAATGACTAGACCCTCAGAAGAGGAGGATGAACCACTGATTAAGCTTAGTACTGGTTCTCCAGAGAGTCCAAAGGCTGAACCAGAAAGCACACAAGAGCAGCACCTCTTACGTAGGTCTGAGAGAGCAACGAAGGGTGTACCACCCAAGAGGTATTCACTAGAGTTTGCTAACTTAGCTGTTGCTGTTGTAAACGACCAAGGTCAAATTGAAGCTGTGTCTGAGTCAGAGACAAAGGCACAACAGAGAGTTGCTAACCAAGGTAATGCAGAAGCACTCATTCCTTGGAAGTCACACAACCAGAGAGGTACATTGGTAAAACCAGTGGCGGGTAGTTCCAAGGGTGGAACTGAAACAACAGGGGAGTGTTATACATATAACAACTGTTTGTTTTCTTCTCTGGATGACGCTTTGCTCGCAGCACGCATTGATACTTTAGGGGGAGTATGTTATTCAAAAGCAGCAATGCGGCAGCAAGCAAAGGCTATAGCAGCCAAGACTGCTGCTTGTGGCTGGAAAGCCAAACAGGAAGTTTGTGACTGTTGCCATGGGAACAAAGGGGCAGTCCATTCTGTACTGAGCACCGGATGTTAGCTCAGTGGGTTTGTCATATGACCTGTACAGGACGTACATGGGTGGAGTTTATTCTAACTGCTGATGAGTGCAGACATGTTTTCTCTGTACTGAAGTAAAAGACAGGAATAAAAGATGTAAATAGATTTCTGTCTGCTTCTTTCCCCTCCCTGGGGACACCAAAGGGGAGAGAGGAGCAGTTGGTGTGTTTTCCTCACAGCCTGAGGAAAATCGCCGGAACGGACCTCGAGTATGTTGTTTCCTGCCGGGAGTCGCCGGAGGGAGGTCTAAGGAATTCAGCCGGTGCCTGAACAGATAGGCACATACCTCAAGAAGTGGCCAGAATTCCAACAGAATCTTCTGTGGAGAAAAAAGTTGAAATGTCAAGGATGCTGCTGCTTTCTAAATTGCAAGTGGTTAATCTTCTAATCAGCCATGCTGCTTTTATGCCAGATGGAGTACATGCTATGAGTGCTGCTTAGTCCACACGCTTCCTATGGATGTTTCTATGAAAATAATGTGATCTGCTGGGGATTTAAAAAAATAAAAAATGAAATCACATGTAAAGATCAGAAACAAAAGGGAAGTACTGAAGAGAAGGCCATTTGTGGAGGGGTTAATTAGTTGTTTTTCATTTCTAGGTGTGAATGTGTACAATTGATATCAGGCTTGATATCAGGCTTGTATGTTACAAATTTTGTGGTCATGACACTCATTATTAATCATGTAAACACTTTACAGCTGTTAACATATTCCAGTCCTGAAATGTTGGCAATCTTGGTCCAGTGATTATTAGCTCCATTTTGCTTCCTCCACTTCCTCAGATCCTCATTCTCCACTTACCTTTCTTCATGTTCTTCTTTACTTAATAGCTATTCTTCACCCTTATTTTAGCCTCCTTATCTCTCATCCCATAGTCCAGCTGCTTGTGTGAGGTGGCGATCCCTTCCTAACCACTAATTTTGTCTTTCCTCACAGTTGCTGGACTGATTGATACGCCAAGCATGCCGAATATCTCAGTGTCACAAAAGCAACACAATATATTATGAGCACCCTCTAACCAATTCATCATTGTGTTCTGCGGCTGATTTTCGTTTTCTCTTTTCAGGCTGGAAGTGGCCCATTTAACCGAGCAAAGCTTCTTAACGTTGGAGTCCGTGAGGCAATGAAAGACGATGGCTGGGACTGCCTGCTTCTGCATGATGTGGACCTCATTCCAGAGAATGATTATAATGTTTATGCCTGTGATGATTATTTCCCCAAACAACTGTCCACTGCTATTGACAAGTTATACTACAGGTAATAAATATCCTAAGGAAAAGGTATACTAGGTCCATAAACCATAATATTACCATTGGCTGGGGGCGGGCAGGAGAGAGGAGAAGAAATGTAACACAAGTAGTACAAAAATGCAAATAGCACAAATGAAAATGAATTTATTAAATAATAATTGTTTAAAAATTATAAGGGTTAACACTGGGCCAAGTGCTTTGCAGTCAACCAGCAGTTTTGCAGGTTCTGGCAATTTCATTTTTTATGAAGCAATTGGATAGAATACGTCTACTCCTTTTCCCCTTCTAACATTGTGTGCATATGGATTAGGGTACGGAGCATAAAACCACACAGGTGTTCTCCTGCATGCGCTTCTTTTGTATGGCACTTTGAACTTGGGATTGTAAGTCACATTGAATTTATTTGCAATTTATTTTTATTTGCAAATACAACAAACCTTTAGAAAAAATGTGGCGGTGAGAAGCATACAATCAACAATAAAATGTTCTTCATAAAACAAGTAGAAAATACATTAGATAAGCCTAATACATCAACACAGCACCCTTCAGGAATGCCGATGTGTTTTAAGCAGATGTGTGAGTGCCAATACTGCAAGTGCCTTCCTGGTGTTCATTGGAAGCACATTCCAAAGTGCTTTGTTTCTGTTGCAAGGGAAAACTGTTTTCTGGTATTTCCTTACTTCTAAGCATGCTTAAATCATGGCCTTAATATTGAGGTGTAAGAGAGAAGAAACTTGGAAGGTATGTTTTTAAGCATACTGAATTCTTGAACTTTTTCCAGAACTAATACTCCCTGTATTCACAACACTTCTGGTACAGCATCAGGAGCACTAAACTTGCATGAATGTGAAAGTCATTGTGTCCTGATGCTCTGTGCAGGACCAAAGAAAAATAAAGTATTCTAGTTTGTTGTGCCAGACGCATGTACTCTTTGCTTTCCACAGTGCAGTGCATTATATATATATATATATATATATATATATATATATATATATATGCAGGTTTTGGTGTCCTCGGGTGTCTTCCCGTGTAAAAGACACCCGAGGACACCAAAACCTGCATTCCTGTACCCGTGAAAATCTACGAAAGCATATATATATATATATATATATATATATATATATATATATATATATATATATATATATATATATTGGTAAACTGATCTAGGTTTATTTTTCTTTGTAGTTTCCCATACTGGTCCTTTTTTGGTGGTGTAATTGCTTTGACCCCAGAGCATTACATGAAGATAAATGGATTTCCAAATACCTTCTGGGACAAAGATGGTGAAGATGATGACATTGCTGAAAGGTACTATTGAGGAACAGGCGTTGAAAAAGGTTGTGATAAATTCAAACATAACAACAGTTAAGTTGTGCCTGCTTAAAAGAATGATGTGAGAGCTCTCCATCGCTCAATAGGACCTCTGTTCAGAAAGTGGTTGGTAATTACTTCATTTGATAGGTTGGATTTAAAGGTGCCCTTTTGCGTGTGGAATGTGTTTTCCATTCAAAGAAGCACAGCTTGCACCTTTAGTTAGAAAAGTGTGAGAAAAGTTGGCTGAAATGGCAGAACATTTGAAAACCGTCCTCTGAAAGCTGCTATTCCAAGGACGGGGCTCTACGGTGCAAGAATCTATAAACAAGCCTGAAGCTGCACTGCAGGGAACAGAAATTTTCACTCTGTTGTTTGTTTGTTTTTAAATCCAAACTCCTTGTACCATGTGACAAGCTGCTTAGGAATTTCCAAAGCAGTTTATGATAAAGGGTAGAAGATTGCTGTCTGAGATAAAAGGGCACCCATACAAACCTTTGCAGACAGTTAAAAAGACTTTAGATTGGGATGTGTACAGGGGGCTGCAAGGTGACAAGGTGGTTTCTTACTGGGCGTTGAATTAAATGTCAGCCAGTTGCTAGTTTGAGCAAAGATCAGCCCTATCAAACATGAATGTGGCAAAGTCTTGTGAAATTTCTGTTCATCTTTCCCGGGCGTTTTTCTGTTCCCAAACACGGTTGACAGAATATAAAAATATAAATGGAACACTTTGTTCTAACCGCTGTTCAAAGTAAAGGTGACTAACCTGTGGGCGGTATCCAGGCCTCGCCGCCCCATGTTTTGTGCCCCTCAAGATGTCCCCAAATTTGTTGATTTTTGTTGAAAGGCAGAATTACCCCCCCCCCCATTTTTCTAGTTGTTAAAAATGTGTTAACATTGACTAACTCTAGTGTGATGCCAAATTGTTTTTGTGCCCTTCATGCTCCCTATTTGTCCATTTTATTGTTATTAATTACCATTCCTGAGGATCTCCTCCTGTGATTCTGTGGTGCCTAATAATTGTTGTGAAACCAAAGACCCCCTTCTCTAATTCCTTCTTTAAAAAATTGTTAATGAATGATACATAATTTAAAATAGTGCAGAATAGCAGATGGGAAAGTATTTTGGAATGTAGACTTGATAACTGCAGTCCTCACTTTGGCCCAGTGCATTTGAAGCAGAGAAATCTGACACGGCTTCACCCGCCTGATAGGCTTTCATACTGGCCACTGAGGACGCGAAGCCATTGTCAGCATATGTGGTTATATTAAGACAATGTTACTCATATGCCTGCCCCCCTTTCAAAAAAAGGAAAAAGCATTTCTAAGGAACCGCATTGAAGCTCATCAGATTGAACTTCAAAGAATTGGTTTCCTAACCCTAACCCTGATACAGAGTGGAGGCTGGTGCTAAAATCTGTTATTTCGGGTTTTGTGAGCCATTTTTGAGCAGAGGCAGAGCAATGCACCCAAGGTAGGACAAGAAAGAAAACGGCTGGCCTGATCTTATATAATTCCACCCACCAAGAGCAAATTATCCAGCCATCTTGTGTCTGTGTCACTGCTAGACAGAAAATAATTGACAATCATGAACCCTTAGAATATGCCAGTCCTCAAATCAAGGTGACAGAATTTATGGGACTGGCTGAGATGACCGGCAGAATCCGTGACCAGAGGAGAGAGACGGTGGAAGAGGACTGGAGGAAGTTTAAAATTTATCTTAAGAACTATTGTAAAATTTCGGAATGTTGAGATGTCAAAGGGTATGAGATACAGAATTATAGCGGTTAAATTTGAAATATGAGAAAATTTAAGGAAAAATAGCTTTGAATTTGAACGAAGGATTGCTAAGAACTGATATTTTAAAATTAAGGATGCAGTGAAGGGGAGGTTTGGGGAAGTCACATTATGTGTCAGTTTGTATTGTTTTGTTGTTTTTGTTTTGTATGCTTTGTTATTTTTTATGTTTGTGAAAATTAATAAAAATATTTTTTTAAAAAATAAAAAAAATAGAATATGCCAGTCCTAACCATTTCACCTTTGTTGCTGTCTGCCTTGATTTTGCCATTTTTATGGAGAAATGTTCTGAAATGCATGTACTTATGCTTGTAAATTAACATTTTCACCATCTCTTCACTTCAAAAGGATTGCTATCGCAGGAATGGGAATAGAGCGTGTTCCACTTTATGTTGGGCATTACAAAATGATAGACTATGGACAAGCTGCTGAACGTGTACAGAACCTTAAAAGGTGAATACAGATTTTCTTCTTTCCATGACCGGTTTTATATGCACTACACTTCCCAGCAGACAGGGCTTGTAACACATTGCATCCGCACCAGATCAAACCACACCCTCACCCTTGAGCCAGGATATATTTTTAAGTAGTAGAGACTTACAGTCTTTGGCAACTCAAATTCATTGTTTATCAATGTAACTACCGGCAGGATGGAGCAAAATATTTAAATATCGCATTGATAAACATCTCCCCAACAGCCAGAGTTGAGGCATTCCAGCAGCTCTACTAGAATGGAGATAAATGAACAGCAGAGGTGCCTATCAGCTACATCATCTGACGCAGAAACTCTTCTCAGCTTTAGCTGTTGCGGCTGCTTTGAGCTGAGAGATACTGTATATGCTCAGAGGCACACCAAGCAGATTACTGGACTGCCCTCGGTTCATAGCACTCAGATAGATTGAAAACTATGCCGCTCTTTGGCTGCACCTGGCCTTTTTGGTATTGAAGGCTCTGCTTGTGAAGGTATTCAGTCTGCCACCAAATTTCCCGAAAGAGCCTCATGTGCTTAATAGCGGCACCTCCTACTTGGCAGTTTTTCTTTGCAAGAATTCACCTATCCACGTTTCATAGCACTAGAAAACTTCCTCTTCATCTCTGCTGAAAAACCTAGACCTGTAACACTGATATCTGATTAGCATTTTTCTCTCTGTCCCTGCCTCACATAACTCCACCTTTACTTTCCCTTCTAGGCCTGCTGAACTGAACACTAAAAAAACGTGGAGAGATGATGGGATGAATTCTTTGGAATACAAACTCCTGGGAAAGAAGAAGTACCGTCTGTATGTTAACATTACTGTGGATATTGGGGCTGCACCCGTCCTACCACCCGAGGGCAAAAGCAAAGGAAACAAAGCCTGAGTCTGGCAGCATTGGACTCTTGCAGTGCTGGAGTTTGCTGGGTACAAAAGGATTGTGTGAAGATGCATTTTTAAAGCTTCTATTTACAAGTAAAATAATAATAAAGTCACCACGAATGAACACGCGAGTATTAAGTTTGTGTATTTTTGGAAAAGCATGCAGCCGTTGTAAAGTGCGATGTCTACTGAACCCTGCACTCTTACTCACCTGCACAGTTCTTGAAGAGCAAATGTTAGATCTTATAACCAGTTACACTGTGATGTGGATACTTGACATTACTGTATCCTCTTAACCGTATGAATGTAACGTAAATTTATGTGTTCTATTTTTAGACATCTTTTGCATTATAAATTGTTCTCTTGCACCAGTGTTAATGCTTTAAGGTGGCAGTTAAGTATTAAATGTGTTTCAAAGTGTTAATTTTGTAAAAGTTTATTTTTCAATGAATTTAAATAAACTGCACTGAGTACAGTATTAGTGTTTTGTCTTAGCTGCAATCATTACCTGCTTTTCTGAAGGATCATATCTCTCCTTAGAGGCTTTGCATTGCTCCAGAAGTTTCTGATATACAGTACATGGCAAGGGAGGACTATAGCCAATGAGTTATTTGCCACCTTCCCATATAAAAAAGCACATGGTCATTTTACAGTAAGGCATGGGTGTTAGGAGCTAACTCCCTAGTTCACATTCCTCCCTAAAGCAATTCCATCTTAAACGGAGATAAATGATAGTGAGGTGTGAGAGTGGCTAAGGTTTGCACCCGTGCACTTTTGTTGTAAAAATTAAGACACCTGCTTCTAGGTGTATGTAGCTCTGTTGCGCTTGGCTATATTCATAGAATCATAGAACTGTCAAGTTGGAAGGGACCATGAGGATCACCTAGTCCACTTTGAGACCATGCACAATTTAAGCGCATGTCAGAATGCTGGGTTTTGCTTTACAGAAGGTGCTTCTGTGTCTTCCATTAGGGCATCCTGTACTGTGCCTCTTTTCCTCGGAGCATCCCTGATATGGATCAGTCAGCTCTTGGAAATGTGCTGCTAAACTTTCTGGTACCAACTCGATTTTTCTTTTCTCCCCCCCCCCCCCAAGCCTCTATCAGAATTAATAACCTCTTCTTTCTATTCAAAGCCGTCAACAGAAGCCTTTACTCCATCGCTTCATTATGCCTTGAGATCTGATGACTGTGCTATAAACAGGCGGTGATCATCTTTACTTATTTCAGTGCAAATGGCAGGGGGACTTGACATATGAGAGATTAAGCATTTGCAAATTGCTTATGCAGTGCATTCAGTAATGTACAGCGAAGATGCATCAGTACTTCATCTTGTGTAGAACAACCATATTACAATGTTTGTTAGGTGTGAAGCAGGCAACAGGAACGCAGGGTAGCCCTGTGTACTGGCAGCATTCCCCGCTCTGCACAATTATTCTGAAGGAAGCCTCTGGCTTGCATAGAGAAGGTCTCTGGCTCAATCATTAGCATCTTCAGGTAGGCCTGGAAAAGGCTGCCTGACTGAAATCTTGGGAGAGCCACTGCCAGCTAGTATGGACACTGGAGAGCTAGATGGACAATAGTATGACTTGGTATGAGACAGCTCCCTATGTTCTTAAGGGAGCTGATTCAATAAGGGCAGGGTTTGCTCCACAAATGATCTCCCTTTTCCCATGCACATAAAAGCTCTCTTCAGCTAGTCGATTATGCATTGTGCAGCATCACTGAGGGTGAGGCCAACACAAGTTCCTATTGGTCACTTCACCCACAAAATATGCATTGCGTATAGGCAGTGGTCATTTTGCACAGGGGTTGCATTCCTGACCCCCGCATGTGTCAGCGGAGCACGTGTAAGCCCATCCTACCTCTGTCCAGCCCATTTTCTGACCACTTCCAGGTTGCAGTGATACATGCATGCGCAGACAGTCGTGGCCTGTATCTGCCTTGCATACTGTGGGGAACTGAAAGCATATCCACTAAGTGAAGTGACAAATGGTATCTACCGAGCGATTTGCAGACAGACAACTTGAAATTGTAACAACAAAGGCTTAATCATAGGAGCAGGCCTAATGAAGTCTATGTGACTTAGTCATGACTTGATGTAAGTCTCAGTGATTTATCTATTCTAAGCATTACAGCCCACTTTCATTTTGAACACCCACCCAAATCCAATAACTATTTTATTGAAAAACACTCAGGATCAGTGGGCAAATATCAGTTGTATAATTTCTTCAAAATGCAAAACATTTCCTTCTAGGAACTGTTGAAACTTCACTCCCCCTCTCGAAAACATATTCTACTTTTAGTACTGTGGCCTGAAATGCATTAGAAGATGCACCTAGAAGCTACGCAACCACTTTGTCATGCCCCCCCCAAGCAGTTGTTTCCAGACCATTTTACATGTGTGCATTATGCCTTTGAGGAACTGCATGGAGGAGCTTCAATATTTCCTTCCACAACCTCTCACTCTGCATTCTCTTGCTGTCCTTAGGCAACAGCACCACAAACATTTTTACAAACCAGCTGCAGAATTAAATAAGGTTTCTCACGCACCCTTAAGCTGACAATGTAATTGGAAAGCTTCACCAAGACAATGGAATACTTTTCAATATGCTCCATATTTTATTGCGAGTTTTCAAATCTCCCTCATTCTCCCTGTGGGTATTCTTAACACGATGGCATCAGATACCTTTACCTCAGGAGGTTATGATGAATGCTTGTTCAATTGGCTGAAGAAAAAGCCATTTCCAACAGGGCTATCCTATTTAAAAAAGAATTGCCCATTGGATGAAGAAGCCCTTTTAACTTTGCACCTTGGAAAAAGCATGGCAATATTGTCCTTATATCCTTGTTTCCACTTTAAAATGGTGGAGATTCAACATCAGCTATCAAAACAGATAGCTTTCAGGTAGTGGAAGTCAATTCCCTCCAGAGGAAGGAATTAATATTTTTAATCAAAGAAAAAACCATGATCATAGAGTTATTCAAGTTAACCGCAGTCACCAACTGGCCAGTACTGTCCTGAAGTCCAGGAAGAAACATCTAACAAAGCTACTAGAGATCGGGTGCGGGGGGAACCTTATTCTTCCCCCGGTAATGTACTTGATTCTGGGAAACCACCAACAAAAAGGTAGGTGCTTGCTCTCGGCCCTGGAAATTGTCTTCCATTATCCATACAGTTCATTAGGCACAAGAGATGGTTATGAAATCTTGGTCGGCGTGCCAAAGTCCACTGTGATGTTGGTGTACAAAGGGTTGTGTTCCATGGAGAGCAGCTTGTAAGAGCAGGAGTTTAGCCCGTCTGTTTTCCACACCTGAGATACCTGACGCAAGAGTTTCATTCTGAATAATTAAAAATAAAAATGGGTAGGGTGGGGTGGGGAGAGAACAAAAAAGAGGGCATGAATTAAAATGTCATGAAGGTTCTGTTTTAGAGACAGGTACGCTATGTAAAACTTTGAAAGCAGATGAATCTTAAGTTCCAGTGGCCGAAGATGCAAACTGCACTTTAAGAGGCAATACAGACCTGAGCTTCTATATATGATATATTGTCAGGCTTGGTGTTTCACAATCCATTCATATGGGTACTGTGCCCACACTATGCTTAGACCAGGGTTAGTCAACGTTGTGCTCTGTAGATGTTGCAGGAGACAATGCCCATCATCCCTGACCATTGGAAATGCTGGCTGGAGCTGCTGGAAATTTTAGTCCAAAACTTCTGATGGGCACCATAATGGCCACCCTGGCTTGGGCCGTAAGTCACGTTTTCCCCCATTTCCCACCCACCTAGTTTTACTACCATAATATGACCTCATTGACTCACCTCTGTCGATTTGCTTCGTTGCCTCGGTCTCTCGTGTGGAAGATCATCGTGTATTTGGCCACATGAGGAGAAGGCCGGATAACCTTCATCTTCTGCATTTCAACTCTAAATGCAAATATAGCAATGATTTGCAAGCATTTCGTGGAGATGGGGGGGGGGATGAGGCTTGAGAATGATGATCAGAACCTCCCAACCTCCCCCAGCTCAAAACTATAAAACAATAGGCATCTGACTCACACCCTCTCTAGTGCATCAATGCGCTTCAACTTCAACTGAACTGACAGCCACACTCTGCATTTTTGTACAAGCTGTAATGGAAAACCCTTAACTGTTACCTCTGCTATTAAAAATGTGGGGCACCGTCTCAAATTTTCAGATATCTCTCAATGGGTTGGGGCAAACTTTGGGGCCTTTTAAATTCATTTAGCGCTTCCAATCTGGCTGTGCAAATAAGAGAATCAAGGCTAGCAAGTGCTAGTTCGCTTCTTCCTAATCCCATTTCCCTGTGGGTGAGCCAGGTTGTCCATCCGCTGATTTAAAAAACCATCATATTCAGTTAGAACCCCACTTCACCCAAAGGCATGTACTGAAAGAGATCATGGGGAGGGGGAATGCAGCTTGCACCTGACCTTAGCTGTTGAGTATAGCAGATTAATTACATACTGTATCTTTAGCTGCCAGGTGAAAGGGTTTTTCTATATCCAGGCCTTTGGCTGATTAACATTCTATGTCTTTGTGGGAGGTGGGCTCCTGACCCCTGGTGTAGACAATACTGAGCTAGACAGACCAGTGGCTTAATTCGGTATAACATAGCTTCCTAACTTCCTATAGTGCACGTGCCAAACAGAGATACCCAGAGCTGTAAAACAACCAGTGAAAGAAAACCAATAATGATGGTATTACAGCTCAAGACTTCATTTGCTTAGGGATGCTAGGCAGTCACGTTGAAGGGACAAAATCCACGGAAGGCTTTTTACAATTAGAAGCAGTTTGCTGAAGGACAAGGCCTAACTAATCACTAGTAACTAACAGACTCAAAAAACAGCACATCAGTATAGCACTGCGCAAAAAAAAGTTCTTAAAAAAAAACCGAAACAAAAAAACCCAAACCCTTTCCCACTCTGCTTTATAACCCGACTTCATTTTGTAAGAGTATAACGGAGGGAACTGCTGCCCTCTATTGGACTCATGGATGACAGCAGCACCAAGGACAGTCTTTTGAGTACAGACGTTCTCTAGCCCAGTGGTTCCCAATTAGGGGTCCGCAGATCGCTGGGGGTCCAGGGGATACACACCCAGGGGATCCCTTGCCATGGACTCACTTATCTTGTTAATTGCACAGTAAAAGTCTTCCACGGATGATCCAGCCTCTGCTCACAACCAGCACCTGCTTGCTGGCAGGGGAAAAACTTGTGAAAAAGTTTCTGGATGGCAAGTGAGCTGGGATTGGACAAAAACCTCTGATACAGTTTCTTCCAGGGGAAGAGAGAGTGCAAATGGCTTGCTCCACGGGGTAGATTCACATGCTTATCATTTTAAAAAATGTAAGCGATCCCTTCCCCTTGCTCTCTTCTTTTTAACTGAAAAAAACTTCTATTTGCTTTCAACGACTATCAGGTTTTATGGTCTATCCCACTGCCTGTAGGTAGGGTTTTCTTGCCTTATGCATTTGGGATTCTTGTCTCATCTGGAATTCCAACAAGGGAAACAAGATAAGCCAGTGGCTTTCAACCAGTGTGCCGTGGCACCCTGGGGTGCCTTAAATGATGGTCAGGGGTGCCGCAGGGAGCACTGGCCTCCATCCCTCTTTCCTTCCCTCCCTCCTCTGATACCCTCTCACGTCTCTGCTGCCCAAAGGCTGTTTGTGGCAGCAGCCCTGGCTATAAGCTCCCCAGGTAAATGGTGCCCTCTGGGGCTGGCCAGGGGGTGCTGGTTTCCAGGAGCTGAGGCAGCCTTGGAGTAAGCGAGTAAGCAAGCAAGCGGGTGAGGGAGCCCAGCCAGCCAGTCCACCAAGCCCTTGCTTGGGAATGGGAATGGACAGGCAAGTGGGAGGCCGGGCAGGCAGGTAGGCACTGCGTTTTCTTGTGCTTGCTGTGTGCAATGCCTGCCAAGAAGAGAGGAGAAGAGGGAACACTTCACAAGGAAGGGGTGAGGGGCTGCCGGCTCTTCGGGTAAAGGGTGACTTAACTAGGCTTCTGAGACTCGGAGAATGTTTTCCCAAAGGGGAGTCACAGAAAGAATGTAGTTGGTCAAGGGAGCCATGGACTCAAATAGGTTGAAAACCTCTGAGCTAAGCAATTTGCCACTATGGTTAGCACAACAGCTCACCCTCTGATGATTTAGTTTAGTGCTAGGGCTGGGCGATGCTCTCTTTTCAACATTGTGATATATCAGCAGCTAAATATCAGTATACGCTGACATATCACCATTTATTTCGGCTGCTTCTTCCCACTTTGGGAAGGAAGAAGCAGCTGAGATACATGGCCCAGTCCTACACAGTGAGCGAGTCCCGATGCCTCTCAGGCTCATATGCGAGCCGAGGAGCATCGGGGCTTTGTTGAACTGCTCAACTGGGGGGGGGGTGGAAGAGGTCTCCCGCCCCCCCAACTGAACGAGCCAGCAGTGGGCTGGAGGCTCCGTAAACTGCTTGGCTGAAGGGAGCGGCAACCATGTACCCCTCAGCTAAGAAGCAGAGGGAGGAATAAGCTGTATCGCGCCTCTCCAATACAGCTTGTTTCTCCCTCTGCCGGTGTGAGGGCAGAGTGGGATAGTGGCTTCACTCAGCAGTATATCGCTGGTGAAACCACCACCGCTCCTGAGTCCCTCTGCAACCAACGCCAGCTGGAGGAAGCCAAGAGCGGTGGTGGTTTTGCTTGCAATAAAGTGAAGCCACCATCACGGTCTGCCCCTCACCCAGGCCTATTTAGCGCAAAAGGCAGCCTGTGTGGATGTTGTTTCCATGTTTTCTGTGGGAAGCTATGTGGCTACATTTGGGGGTGGGAGGAAACAGATGTACGGCAGAATCCTAATAAATTAAGAAGTTGGTTGTTCCTATTAGGCAAACAGCAAGAATAAAAACCTCACTCAAAATAAGTACTGTATTTAACTAATTTATCTCTTTAAGCCAGGGATGAAACTTGGGCACAAGAGGACGAAATAATAAAAAATTATTATCACTACTATTGCTACTACTACTACTATTACCAACATTACAAAATTCCAGCTGTTTTCTATTTAGTCTTCACCAATACTGTATCAAGCCCTGACCAAGCCTTCACCTATGTCTTTAAGGCGCAAGATCCCTCAGTTAGCAGAACCATATGCTGCAAACTTTTGCTAAGATTACAAGTAAGGAATGGCATGTTTGAATAGTCTCTCATATAAAAAAGCCTTCTGCAAATAGAACACTTGCATGTTAGGGACACAATTGCTTTTTTTATTTTATTCAGTTGTAGTGGAGCAATGGGGACAAGTTTTTCCTACTGTCTGGGGATAGGCAATTTGTGGCAATATCACAAATTTCATGGTCTGCTTTTAGTATACCTACAATCCTTTGCTTACCAGGGGCTAACCTACATTTTCTTCAAAAAAATGCTTTGCACAGGTAACCACCAGAGGGTTCCCCCCCCCAAAAAAGTAGGGGGTCCATGGCTTTGGCTTTTAAAAAATAGGGGGATCCTCAGTAATTAGCTATATGGGAACCACTGCTCTAGCTACAAACTGCAAATTATATGCAAGAATACATAGGAATCCCCCAACCAAGGAAAAACAGTTTTCTGATGAGGAGATTAGGAGCACAGAAGCCTGCCCACCACATTTCCCCAGCAACTTTTTGTTTCCCAGCTGATTTTTTTCCCTTTGCAGAATTCTAGACAAGACTATATCCATTTACGAAATTCAAGCAGGACCCTGCAGGAGGTGCAGCAGGGATTGGGAGCAACAATTTATCTAGACTCTGGAATAAGATGGTCTGCAGATCATCATAAAAAAATTAAGAGCCACTCCTTTAGGCTATTTCATCTTGGAACCATAAAATAAGTAGCTGATGTTGACTGATAGCGCTGGGCATGTGCAGCATCCGTGCACTTATTGTTAAAAACTTCACTGGCAAATAAACAGACTTCAGTGAAGGGTATAGGGAGAAAGAGAAGCCAGAGATATGGAGAGACCCCGGATCAAATTACCAGTTAACATGGTTGAAAAATAACTCCTTTTTTAAACAGTTAGTTCACAAGATGCAAGGATACTGATAGTTTTCGAGAAAGAAGAAACTAAATGCCTTCCTACAGGACCCAGTTGATAAATAAAGTTTCAAAAGGAGCCAAAGTTGACTTCTGGAAAAAATAACACTATCAGTGACATATTTTCAAAATTTCAGCAGCATTACTAATGCAATAAGGCACATGCTGCACTGTGAAGATGGTCGAGGAAATAAAGTGCCACCATGTTAATTAAATCAATTGTGTCTGATGAAGTAGACTCTGGTTGTTGTTTTTAAGAGGCTTATGCCATAATAAATTTGCTAGTTTTTAAGGTGCAACAAGACTCGTTGCTGTATTTCCTGCAAGAGATAAACACAGCTGGGACTTGAAATTGCTGCCATCTACAGAAAAAGACTGCCTCTCAATCCCAGCCCATCCCTTTTTAGCATTCAGTCAAGAGGAACGATGCTTCTATCTTTCCTTTTTATCAGCTTGCAGTATTTATTTTCTTGTAAATGGCAGTTCTGTTGACATTCAGAGAGGAAGGTAAACAGAAAGGACAAGTTCTCTGAGGCAGCAATAAACAGATCCTGTAACCAAAAGCCAATCAAACTGTCAACGCAGCTGGCAAGCAAGACTCCCCAACAACAGCAAGGAGAGCCAGCAGTTCAGAAATGCTGACTTATGAGAAATTTGATTATGATACACATCTTACAGGAGACTTAATGTTTTAATATTACCATGATTACTGTTTTCTTTTTAATTCCACACACTGCACATTTCTGTGGCTTCAATGTGTTAGAAATTGCTTTTTCTAGCAACAGCAGGAACATAGCATAACAGATATGCTAGACATTTGTACCTCTCTCAGTGCAAAGCTATCAATGTCCAGAAGTTTCTCAAATTTCTACACGAGAAGTTAAAAATTTGAAATGCAGTGGTACCTTGGTTGTCGAACTTAACCCATTCCGGGAGTCCGTTCGACTTCCGGAATGGCCCAAAAACCAAGGCGCAGCTTCCGATTGACTGCAGGAGCTTCCAGCACTCAATCGGAAGCCGCAGAAGCCATGTCAGACATTTGGCTTCCGAAAAACATTCTCACACCAGAACACTCACTTCCGGGTTTGGAGCGTTCTGGAGCCAATTTGTTCAACAACAAAGGCTTTCGACTACCAAGATAGCACTGTACTCTTAAAATACCTGCACAGTTTGCCACTTATAGTGAGCACAAGAAAACAAACTTATGGTTGGAGCTAATGGTGGTTTGTTTTCTGGGGGGGGGGGGTTCCCCTCAAGTCACACTTTGTCCTTAGTTGCTGTGATGCACCTGCTTTTCAAGGGCAATAATGCAGTTTGTTGCAGGTGTGTTTTGCCAGCTGGAAATCAATTGTGGTAACAACCTAGATGTTTCTTAGATGGTGCTTTGGTGTTCGAAGCAAAAGTGCATTACGAGCCCTCCCCCCATCTCATTTTGAATGCTGTGCCCATTTTACAGTTCTCCTTCCAATATTTCTTTGGTGGGTGGTCCTCACCAATTTTAGTACTTAAGCATATACATGTAATAAAGAGAAAGCAGGATTCTTTCCCGCTGCCCACGTTAGGAAAGACCTTAAATAACAGGTACAAGGGGGTCAATTTAAAAGACAGGGGCATACAAACTGCCATATGCCATTGGCTCATCTAGCTCAGAATTGTTTACACTGACTGGCAGTGGCTGTCCAGGGTTTCAGGCAGGAGTTGTTCCCAGCCCTACCTGGAGACTGAACCTGGGTCCTTCTGCATGCAAAACTGATGCTCTATCACTGAGCTACAACCCTTCCAGCAAGCAGACAGTTTCTGGTCACTAGTCAACCAGTAACTCCCTGTAATGATCTCATCTAAGTGCAGTCAATTCAAACTAGTGTCTGTACTCCTGTCAAGATTTCATATCCCTATTTAGGCTATTTATATTGCACAAGCTTCTCATCTCCAATTCACCCATAGCACTTCTCTTCCCCTTCTGCATTCATTTTAAGCAACGTATGAGTCATATCCAAGGAGCTCCAATCACCCACAGTCTACGCCACCCACTTTGCTTAGGTGTGCAATTACCTGATGCGGAGGTCATCATCCTCTGCTCCCCAGCCCCAGTAGTTGTTGGAAAATCCGTTCACCTTGGAAAATTGCTCTCTTGTTAGAGCAGTTACACCCCCAAAGTATCCTTGGTAACGCAACCTAGAACACATAAGAAGTGGTGGAGAAAAGTCTTTTCAGAAAGCGGCATAAACCCAAACATAGCCTTTATCAAAAACTATTTTATAGACAGAAAAAAATTCAGTTACACATCTGCTGAAGCAAAAAAATTAATAATGAAGTGTGTGTAGAGATATGCTCTCAGGGGCATTGCCATGTCCTGAGCAAGCAGTGTTAGCTCACCTATGGCATGAAATCTGACTCAAAGACATTTCATTCTGTGAAATGGGAAAAGCCCATATAAAATACAATGGACAAGACAACTGGTAGGGGAAGCTCCTTGAAGATGGGTAAGGCTGTGTACATATATACATAAAAGTAACTCCACATCTTTCTTCCAGGCTGGCAACAAGCAGCCCTAAGGCTAATTTTATGTAGCTGTTGGTCTAATTTCTGAAGCCCTCTGCCAGCATTCAGTTCATACCACCTGTAAGAATAACTCATCCATCCACCAGCAGCCTACTGCGGAGGAAAAGAGAGGTGGCACAGAAAGAGAATGGGGTAGTTCCACCCACACTTTGATCTGGCCCCACCTGCTTCTGGCTTCATGTTCACTCGCAGATGACATGCGGTCCCTTACAGATTACACTCAGGAGAGAGCAGAGTTGCCCACCCCACCCCCCTGCTTAGAAAAACATGCAGAGGAAAAAGTGAGTCATGTCAGGTCTCTCTCACCTTCCCAGAAACTGCATCCACCTTCTCCCAAGGCAAGCTTTTTTCTCATGGGGACCAAGATGGGTTGCAGTGTGTGTGTGTGTGTGTGTGTGCGCGCGCGCGCGCATGCACACATACACATAGGATGGGTGGCTAGGGTGCCTGCTTCAATTCTGCTTGCAAAATTCAAGCAATGGTTATCACCCATTGTTAGTGTCCCTACTTGTATCACTATGAAAGGGCATGCAAATCAACACTTCTTCAGAAGATGCAAGTTCTCTCTCCTAGCTCCTACCTGTAGCCTGTGCTGTTTCTACCCACTACCAAGTGCTTTGGCTGACTGCCACACATGTAAATGTTGTAGTCATTCTCTGGTACCAAGTCCACGTCATGGAATATGAAACAATCCCAGTTCTCTTCCTTCAGGGCCTCCAAGTATCCCACATTCAGCAGTTTTGCTCTGTTAAACTTGGCACTGCCAGCCTGCAAACAAGAAAAGGAAGCAATTTACGTCAGACCTGTTACAACTAAGTAAACTTCCTATCAGGATGCTCTCCTGATCACACGTTTACAGTATCTTTTCCTGGCTCACAGAAACTGTACCGTAAAAGTAGGTGTGGGGCTGAGAGAAAAGGTAATGGAAATATTATAAATGAATAAAAACATGTGTGTGTTTTGAACCCAATCCAGCTCTAGCTGCAAACAACTCGTCTTGCATGTACAGTGTATCTCACCCCATCAGCAGCCACCCTTCCTGGCTGCCTGTAAAGGAGAACACAGGGCAGCAAAGGTGCCCTCCATTAACTTGGCTAAGACCAGCTACCGTTTGGCTGCTCCCCTCCTAGAACTGCCTCAATCAGTAGCTATTCCATCTGAACTATTGCTAAGACCACTGGCTGCTTAATCTATTCAAATGCCATGTGGTTGTTTTTACCTAGGTCTTGGGCTAAATTGGAAATTTTATTTTTTGTTCTTGTAGTTTTACTTGTTTACCTTATAACAGAATTGTTAAGTTGCTGGGAAAGATCTCCACAACCCATGGTCATTGATTACAACAGAGGTATGATAATTTAAACATTTGGCATTCAGTTTGCATCTTAAGTTTTAAAATACATGGGTATGGACTCCTTTCATAAGTCCCACTGTGTTCAATGGGGCTTATTCACTAGTAAGAATAATTAGGATTGCAGCCTCAAATTTATATTTTGCATTCTAAAGTTCGTACGTATCATGCATGTTCTCCTGCCAACCTAGCAGTTCGAAAGCACGTCAAAGTGCAAGTAGATAAATAGGTACCGCTTCGGCGGGAAGGTAAACGGCATTTCTGTGCGCTGCTCTGGTTTGCCAGAAGCGGCTTAGTCATGCTGGCCACATGACCCAGAAGCTATACGCCGGCTCCCCAATAAAGTGAGATGAGCGTCGTAACCCCAGAGTCAGTCACAACTGGACCTAATGGTCAGGGGTCCCTTTACCTTTACTCTTCTACAAACATATATAAAAAATACATATTTTCCTTCTCTCTTTTGAAATTGAGAGAAACTCCTTCAGCAACCTAAAGCCTGTTACAATGGCAAGGATGTGTATACTTTCTTATGGAGAACAGAGACACTCACAAAAGCATTCAGAACTCTTCCGGAATAGCATTCACTAGGCAAACAGGAAATGAATAAAAGATGAAAAGCCTTCTTAAAAGGAAAAAAGAGCTTCTCTTTTCTCTTTCATACAGAGCTTGTTTTATAAAAACCAAGTATTGACAAATGAATATTAATGCCATACTATTAGCTGCTTTTGTTTTAAATTAGACTGAGACTGCCAAGATGAAGCAAGTTGTCACTTCAGCACTGAACTTGAGATTCCAGGCAACTTCAGGCAAAACGCAGGTGCTGCAAAAGGACAGGTGGTCCACCTAGCTCAGTATTGTCTCCATCAGGGGAAAGGAATCTTTGAACTCAAGAGCCACATTTGTTCCTGGGCAGCCTTCCAAGGGCCAGGCGTCAGTAGGGGCAGGGCCAAAGGCAAAACATAATGCCTCAGTAAAAATGAAATGAAAAGCTGGGACAGACCTGGGTAGAGGTCTGAGGGTCATAGAGAGAGGCCTGGAGGGCCACATTTGTCCCCCAGGCCAGAGGTTCCCCAGTCCAGGCCTACAATAACTTGGAAGCAGCTCTTCACAGCTTCAGACAAGGGTCTTCCTTAGGCCTACATGGAGATGCCAGGATCGCTGTGTAGAAATTCAGTGGAAAGTCAGCCCTTAAGAAAGAAGTTCTAGCCAAGTGTACAACACTTGCAACATACTTCAGTGTTCTGCCAGGAGAGCTTATCTAAAAATTTAGCCCACATCGCCCGATTAGATGACGAATACATGTGCAAATATTACTTTTGAGCAGAAGACTGGTGCAGTTTAAGGAATGGAACTCTCATCCCCTAGCCCCAATAATTTGTATTATTCCAGGAGATTTGGAAATGGTTATCACATTCCTCATTTAGGTTTCCACTAAGCCAGAATGTAATTGTGTACAAAAGAGCATCAAACCAATGTCAATTTGGTCTACTTAAGAGTATTACATCCATCATGGAACTCAAGGTGGTGGACATGGGATTCCCAAGCCTCCTATCCAAGCCCTGACCAGACCCAAACCTGCTTACTACAGCGATGTGGCTGAATTATACCCCCGCTGACTCCGTCTTGATCCATGTAGCTTACAAGCCTAGGAACAGGAGCAGCCAATAAAATAATGGATAGGTAAAGCAGCTCTGGAGGGCAAGAGACCCAGGTGTACCACCTCCAGTTTCCACTGTAATCCTTTTTAAAAAAATAAAAAATTGACTAGATAATGTATTATTTATTAATAGGAGACTGACTTATGAAACAAAGCGTAAGCCAAGAATATGTGTCTCTATTGCTATAGATGCTGCCACATTTTGCACTCAAGGGAAGAAGAAGGCCAAAGAACATTTTATTATTTACAAAAAAAACACCACCTCTAAAGCAGTGAGTGCAAGGGAACTTCACCAAGCATAGCCGAAGGAAGTCAGGCACATACGAAAATGCGAGCCAAGCCCCAGGACACAAACAGGCAATTATTTGAGCAAGACACATTTCTCAAGCCTGGCAGCTTTGAGAACAATGCTCTACCAACAGTGCATAAAGTTAATTTGCCACCCGCTCCGCTTAATTCATCTGATCTGCTTTAAGCTCTTGCAGCAGAAGACGAAACTCATCAGCACCGGTGCACATGGGGACTCCTAACCGCTGGTAACACACTGATATGGATTTGTATCAGGACTGGGGGAAACGATGTGGAATGTGCCTGAAGCAGTGTTCTGATCCCCAATTGCACAGACACCACAGTCAAAAGACCTCTAGACACAACCACAGGGCAGGATAGTTTGGATTCACCCCTCGTCTCTAGCTGCAGATGTTTTGTATGGACCCACCTGGTGGATGATATAAATGCCATAGTCCAGCTGCTGCCGCTGCAGAAATGGGTGAAGGTGCTCCAGCAGGTACAACAGGTGTTTCTCTCGGTTGCGATGTGGAATCAATATTGCGACACGTTGCTGAGCTAAGCAGCCTTCTGGGCGATGGCGTCCCTTTGACACTCGAGGATTCTCTTTCTGCACCTCCTCCAGCGTGAGAGATGCCTTAAAGAAAAGCTTGGTAGGGCCTCCTATGGGAAAAGGCATGACTTCAGTCTCATCTTCGTAAACTATAAACACAGCTGCTGTAAGTCGTAAGAGCAAATTAACTTAAATGCTTAGGAATCTGCGAAGCCATTTCGGAGACTGAGGAGGTTTATTTGATGCTTTGTTTTTTAAACTTGGAACTATACACTAAAATCTTTTGTAAGCAGCTAGATTTGGCCAGCAAGCTACTCTTTAAATTACCAAAGGGGAAAGGGGAGGATGATTGGGGGCGGGCAAGCAATATTCTTCCTCAGTGTGGTCAGCTGTCAATTAGGCCTTCCATCCAGAGGTTCCCGGGGGCTCTTACCTTTGACTCTGTACCATAATCCTAAGAGCAGGCTAGAAACATAACCCCAAAACTGGGAACTAGTAACTGCAAACCATAAAGGGAACTCTGCAAAAATTGTAAAGCAGTGGAAGGTAAGACGACCACAAGTTCACCATCCCTGTTATCAAGATCAGACTCATACATTATTGGTGTGGTACAGGAATAGCTTTTCCACCTGGTCCAGCAATATCTGAATAGTGGAATTATGTGGGGTGCCTCGATTATGGAGGAGATGCTCACATTAGCACTGTTGGCTGCCATTTCACAAGTTTCAGCACAGAAATGGAAATTTCTCAAAGGATCTCCATGGAATTCTAATATTTGTTGACATAGGATTCAGCCACAGAACTATGACATATGAATCATGTTTTTGAATAGTACTAGAAGATATGTCAGACGGAGAAATGTAACGCCAAGAGGAAAACAGAATGCTGATTTTTACAAGCTACAAGTGTTTTCTCATCTATGTGCAAATGACAAATTCTCCTTAAGACAGGGATAGGAACTGGATCTGGACAGCAGGCTGGATCCCTATCTCCGCCACCTACTGTGGGCCAAATGTGAAAGGTGGGAGGGACTGCCCACCTGTCAGTCACCTGACATCACAATGACACCAGTTGACCTGTTTTCATCCCATGAGGCCTGCAAGCCCTGACAATCAGCTGATCATTGGTGTTTGCAGAGAGCCCTGCACAGCTCTTTGAAGCCCTGACAATCTGTTGATAGTTGGGGCTTCAAAGCCTAATGGACAGCTCCCTGCTAGCTCCACCAATCACCTGATCATAGGTGGCTTGCAAGAACCATACAGAGCACTATACGCAGGGCTCCGCAGATGCAATCTCCTTTTTGGCACAGCTGCAACTTTACCTGCCTCACTCCCAACACCTTGTATAACATTGGGGTATGGCAGGTGGATATGGCTTGGTCAAATCAGCCTTGCAGGTCCAATGGGGAGGCCTGGCAGGCCTGATTAGGCACACAAGCCTGAAGTCTCTCCCCCCCCCCCCGATGCCTTAAGGATTTTTTTTTGGGGGGGAGGGAATCCTCCCCTCTTTGACTTTTTAGCTAAAGCCCCCAAGTCCATGAAGTCTTGCTTTAAGACTGAGATTGGAAGACATGGATCAACTTACGCAGATACGGAGACAGAGAGGGACACGGGGGCCTCATTATGGGCAGTTTCACAGTAGGCATGGTGCTCTTGTCTGGATTTTCTGTTCGCTCCTCTGTGATAGTGGTTGGTTTTCGGAAACTTCCCACAATGCTTTTTGCTCTTGGAGTTTCGTGCACGGCATCCACTAAGTAAGTGGAAGTGGCCCAGCCCACCAATAAGACACACAAGGTGAATAGAATGAGCAGCTTGAGCTTGTAGGACACGTGAAGGCTGGCATAGCTCAAGCCCATGGCCTTGCCTGGTTTATACACTGCTCCCTCGACACTGTCCTTGACGTCTCCTTGTCACAGTGCACTTTGAGGAGAGCAGGAAAGTCAAGACGAAACAAGGAGTTCTGTGCCGCCGCATTCTGACAAGTCTCCTCTGACTTTTGAACTCATGTCTTTCTAGCTGAACGATAAGCGGAAGGCAGGCATTACAAGAGTCGACCTGTTCAGAGAGAGACGAAAAGGTCACTCTATGCCATCATCCCTCCAACCTTTAAACAGAAGCACTGTGCAAAATACAGAGGCTGTGGGAAAGTGGGGTTTTCTTCTTCCCTCTGTAATAAAACAAGCTCCAAAACTGTAAGCTTCATACACAGATAAAATCTTAATTTCCCAAGTGTTAAGGAAGCAGTCTGAAGAAACCATAGCTCAGTGACAGAGCGTATTTTTGCATACAGAAGATCCCTGGCAAGAGAGGATGAATAGAGTAGGAAAGACCCCTCTACCTAACAGCCTGGACAGCTGCTAGATAGACAACTAGGGTAGGTGGAGAGTCACCTGGTATAAGGAAACTTCCTGTGTTCCTATATTCTGTGGGGCAAGAGGGCATGTGGGCTGCATTGAGGCATCTGATCAAGGCCTGTATTTTAAAACGAGCTTAAAGATATATTTGCAAATGTTTGTATGTTTCATGCCAGGCAGAAACCAGCTGGCTAAGTACTTTGGCAGTTGTTTATCTTCCTGCTCTCCTGAACAAGGCACCCCCCCCCCCCGATTTATAGCAGTAGCAGGAGACAAGTTTCTCAAAGTTGTAAAAGGGAATTACAGGCTGGGAGCAAATGTTACACTGACCCTACATATTACAGAATACAATCAAGCTGCAAAAACACTAATTGGTAAATAGTAAGATTTATTGTTTAACAGAAAATAATACCATGTGCCTCCCATCAGACTCTAGCCATATTTTCCTAAGGTTTAAGGTATACTGAGAGAGTTAAAGGGCAATAAATTTTGGGAAGAGCTAATGGGAAAAGCAGCTGGCTGGGAAAGGGGGGTGTAAACTGAAGAGGCTTCTTTTGAAGCTGTTTTTTACTGAGTTCCTTTTTACTTTGCAAATGCCTTTTCTTCTAAAAAGCTATTTATGTTATGTATGAGATTTGTTGGCTTAATGTAATTAGGCAAAGGATTTAGAAAGTAAGAAATGTTAGATTCTTATGTTAGATTCTTATTTCATTGATGGTGTGTGAGAATGTGAACCCAAGATCTCTGTTTAGATAGAATTTAATACCATGAGCCATTTGTTTTAGCCATTTGTTTTGAAATGCAGGGGCAACAGGGGCAAAAGGTGATCTGGTAATTAAGGTGCCTTGTTGAGGCAAATGTAAGATATATGGTTACTTGTCTGCCATTTATGGATAGAAGGAAATATAGCTCTTTGTCTCCCATAAAAGGTAATAGGAAATGGGTGTATCTTTTATGATTGGTTCTAGCAAACAGCCAATAGGAATTTCAACCAGGATAATTGGACAGACGCAGCCAAAGGAGGAGCAAGGGGGCTGGGCTGAGGAAATATAAGTGCTGGCCATCAGGGCTGGAAGGGGCAGAGCTTTGGTAACCATATACCACTGTGCCTATCATTTATTTGTCTGACAAATAAATTATTTTTTTAATTTCTCTATTGCTGCGTTGAATATTTCATTCCAGCTAAGCGTTAACCACAAGCAGGGTGCTACAGCATGAGTGGAGATTTTGGATTATGCCTCCAATGAGTACAGAGTCTATTTAGTTGAGAACAAATATTATAGCAACCAATTACTATAAATGCTGCTCAAGAAACATATGAATTACCTAAGAACCTGGAATCATAGAATTGCAGAGTTGGAAGGGACCACAAGGATCATCTAATTCAACCTCCTCCAATGCAGGCATCTTTTTGCCTGAAGTGGTCACAAGTTACAAGCTGTTCAATAAATGTATGAACTCCCCTTTTCTTGGTTGATTCAAAAAAAGCACTCTGGGTCAGGTAGAGTTTACAGCAGTCTTCCCTATCTTGGTGCCCTCCAGATATTTTGGTCTATTGGTTCCATCACAGCTAATGTTCAGGAACGATGGGAGTTGTAGTACATAAAAACAGGAGATATGCTCCTGTGGTGGGCAACTTTTTTTTTGTTTGGGGAGGGGAAGTAGCAGGTAAACCAACTTGTAATCATTTTGGTGAAAGGTGGCATACTATGATTTAAAATAAATAGTTGTCAGGTGGACAGTTTTCTTGCCGGGGATCCAGCCCAGGGGGAACAAGTTATCTCAGCTTGAAAAAGAAAAGATGAAAGAGTGCTTATTGGCTGAACACCTGCGGCACAAAACTCCCTCACATCTCCCCGGAGTAGTTTTTAAGCCTAAATAGAAAAATTGGGCACAATATTATTGCACGTTTAAACAATCATACAGTGGTGCCCCGCAAGACGAAATTAATTCGTTCCGCAATTTTTGTCGTCTAGCGAATTTTTCGTCTTGCGAAGCACGAAATCCCATAGGAATGCATTGAAAATCAATTAATGCGTTCCTATGGTCAAAAAAAGTCCAAACAAAGCCAAATTTGGTACAACAACAGTTTATTAACTGCTCTTTAAAGTCACACATACTGTAAAGAGCAGTTCAAAAACTGAAGGGAAAATAAATTAACTTTATAAACAAAACATGTCTTTGTTTTTAGACGTCGCGAGACGTTTTCGTCTTGCGAAGCAAGCCCATAGGGGAAATTCGTCTTGCGAGGCAAATCGAAAACGGAAAAACCTTTCGTCTAGCGAGTTTTTTGTCTTGCGAGGCATTCGTCTTGCGAGGTACCACTGTACATAGGAAAGGGAAGGTAAAGGGAAGCTAGACTCATCCCATGGAACCAAAACACATGTGGACTCCTATTTTCATATACATTTGAAAGCAGGCTTTAAAATCCCCCCCCCAAGCTTCTCCTCATCAGCCATATCATCCTAAGATGACAAGGCAGCATTAGAGTAGGGCAAGTCACCAATGGTTCCTCCACCTGCAAGTACGTTATTAACACAACAGTCGGAGAAATGCAATGCAGATGGGTTAAAAATAAGCTCATCAAATGCTAAACACACACACACATACACACATATTGTTCAATCTGCAAGTTCAAGCATGGCATTCAGTCTCAGCTCAACAAACAGCTATGCAAAAAAGAAGTAGGGAGGCTGAAGTATGTACTCTGAATATATGATCTGATGGCTGGTAGATAGGCAAGGTACGTGATTTTGAGGAATGCATCTTTGCAATGCTATGTGCCAAACAACTGATGCAGGAAAAATAAGGGGATAAATACATTGGGGTTAAAAAGTGCAATATCAACTAAGCAGAAATTTAAAAAAAGTTGTAGAAAGTGATTAAATATGCAACAGGGATAGAAAAATAAAAAAGCACAAGAATTAAGCCATTGTATGGACAGTTTCTCACATGCAGTATCTTGTTTCCACTTGTTAAAGTTACTAGTTTGTGGCAAGCTCTAAAACCAGCAAACTATAATTCGCACCTGCCCTCTAAGCAAATAATGCTTTGCAACAAACCTGCAACTAACTAAGCAAGTGGAATATACAAGGAAAGATGACAAAAAGGGCTTTTTCCCATACCACCAACTCATGAGATGTGTAGTTTCAGGGTTCACTATGTTTTGTAATTTTTTTCTTGTAATTGTATGTTTTTGTTTAACCATTTTTAATGTATTTTTAAATTGTTGTAATCCACCATGATACCTTAGGGTGAAGGGCAGATAATAAATAATAATGTTAATACACATTCAAAATAAGCAATATGGCGAAAAGGCACTGTGATCGTGAGACCTCAGAACATGGTGTAGCTACAATGCAAGTATAGGATATATTATCTGACGGTGTTTTGTTGTTTTCCAGTATTAACTATGGACTGCAGCTTTGGCAGTAATGCTCATTTATTTATTCACAATTATATATAGCAATGGTGTCTTTGTGTATTGAGAAATGGCTGCAAATAGGAGACTGCAAGGTTCTGTATTGACTTGGTGTGGATATATGCCATTGAATGGAAATGACCTGTGTTTTTCTTCCCAGTAACTAATGACCCATTTTAAGCATTTGAAAACCACAGACACAAAGACACTGCATAAATAAATGTATAAAGCGGGAGAGGGGAACAGTTTTTCAGTCCAGGGGCTGCATACTCTTGCAGGCAACCTTCTGGATGCCATATGTCAGAGCTGGGTGGCAAAAAAGGGGATGAGGCAACAGATGTGACTCTCAGATTTGTACAGAAGGCTAAATTCCAGCAAAAGAAAAATTCAGAGCTTTCTACGTGCACACACACGTCCACCCAGGCACTCAAGGAGAGAGCAGGGCAGGGCCAGTGAGAGTGCAGCCTGGGGAAAGTCCCAAGGGCCAGACAAAGAAGCACCCAAGCCTTGGGTTCCCCGCTTCTCTATTAGGATATCCCATACAGAAAGACATGTGGTGCAAGCACAAAATAAGATACAGTGGAACCTCATGTTACGGACGGGATCCGTTCCACAGGCCCATCCATAACACGGAACTGACACAAGCATGAAGTGCCACATCTGCGCACAGCGCGATTTAGCGCTTCTGTGCATGCGGCAAAACCCGGAAGTAACCCGTTCCGGTACTTCCGGGTTGCCGTGGGACACAACACAAAAACACGTAACCTGAAGTGGATGCAACATGAGGTATGACTGTAATGACTGGGCTATGCTGTTTTTATTGCAATTATCTGTATGTGGTTTTTTTAATTATTCCATACCCACCCCACTTTCAGATGTTCTTATTGTAATCTGTCTTAGGTTTAAACCCCAGCATCTCCAGGTAGGACTGGAGAGAAGCTGCCAGTCAGTTCACTAGGGAGCTAGATGGACTAAGAGTCTGACTTAGTATAAAGCAGCTTCCTATGCTCCCAAAAGAAATTTTAGAAGAACATCAGAAAAGGCTGGAAAGCACACATTAAGTTCATTTGCATTCCTTACACTTGCAGGCAGATACACTTCTACCTAAAAAAAAACCCCTGAAGGCAAGGTCAGCTGAAAATACCGACAAGAGATAACCTGAAACTGAAAGAACTAAGACCTGAGTTCAATGAATGCTTTTAAATTCACCCCTTTCCCGACTTTCATCATTTCTAATATGGCTTCAGCTGTCCTTCTTGCTCTCTACGCTGAAAATCCTTCCACTGGAGTAAATGTGATCAAGCTCCCATTTAGCCTGGTCCATTCAGCCTGCAACAGAGACTGGAGTCAAAGATGCAACTCATCCACTCGCTCCCATTTCCTTCCTGCTGTTTGAGCCAAGAGAAAGCGAGCCCCTTAGACTTACTTGATCCTGCCACCGCTGCTCCTCTTCCTGCTGCGGTGAAGCTGTTTTGTCCTTATCGCAGCTACGAGGGCTCCAGTGCCAAGTGGCAGGGCACTTTTCAGACCTGAAACCCCACACCATAAAGGAACCTCTGTTGCCTCTCAGGGATTCAGGAGGAGTCTGCTCAAAACTGCTGGAGCCACTGAAAGAAAAGTCAACAGTTTCAGCCTTCCCCTGTTAGAAAGCCACTCCCTCACCCCTTCCGAGACATTTAATTCCTCCCACCACTTCTCTTTTCTTTCTAGCAAGATGTGAAAAGAAGCCACATCAGGGAAATTCTGGAGAGCTGGAGCAGGGAAACACTCACAGATGCCTGTGCAAAAGTGGCCTGACAAAATCGGTTGCCAAAACATACAAGCCCAGATTTATTTCTGCCCTGCAAGTTTCTCTGTCTTTGTAGGAAGTCATAGATCACTGAATTGTAGAGCTGGAAGGGGTCATGAGGGTCATCTAGCCCAACCCCCTGCAATGCAGGAATCTTTTGCCCAATGTTCATGACCCTGAGGTCATTTTGCCCAATGTGAGGCTTGAACCCACAACCCTGAGGGTAGGAGTCTCATGCTCTACCAAGTGAGCTGTCCCAGCTTCAAGGTATACCACCAATTTCTTTGTGAGTTAAATGTACCATATATGTCACCCACACAGAATAGCTCCTGGGTTAATAATAAATAAAACCAGTTTGGAGAAGAGCTGGTTTTTCTATAACAGTAGTCAGACATGTGCTTTGAATGCAGACGGCCCAAAGTACAATCCCCGGTGTCTTCAAGAAGGGGTAAGAAGGTTCCCTGCCTTAAACCATGGAGAGCAGCTGCTAGTCAGGCAGTGGACAATACAGAACTCAATGAACCAGTGGTCTGACTCAGAATAAGGTCAGCTTCCTACGTTTCTGGTCTATAAACAACATGAAAAGGGAAACAACATATAAAGACCAGAGTGGGAATCAACTAAATTTTATTTAGTAGACAGAATGAAATTAATCAACATGACTAAGGTCCATTAATTTCAATAGGTCTACTCTGAGCTCAATTGATGCCACCCCAGCATAGGAATAGCAGCTTCCCACCCTCCTTACTCTGCACTTTGCTTCTTCACTTACATGTTACAAACCCTGCTAAGGAGTTTTAGAAGCCAAAGTGCTCCCAAATTCAACAGTTATGTAAGAAGCAAGTTGACCAGGAAGTCCAAAATGTTTGTAACAAACAGTTTGTATAATCTGGTCTGGAAATGAAACCTGAGGATTCAAGTGAATACATAGCAGAATTTCAACCAGGCTTTAACCAGGTTAACACTTGAGTTTATATGTGATCTGAGCACCACAATGCAGCTGCATTACTAGCATCTGTCTTGTTTAATTTGGTTCATTCACCCCCCAAAAATCACTTTATAGCCATTTAACAATTAAAAGTCATTCTTGTTTCAATCTAAACAATATCCTAGCAAACGTTTCCTCCCCCTTCGTGCTTAGGAAATCTAGAATTTCAGATGTCCTCTGACAAGCAGTAATAAACTCTAGTTTTATTATCTGTTTGCCAGTCTATAAAGGAAAAGAAACACTTTTTCTGCTGCCTTCTCCTGTACACTAGGCATAATTACTGAAATTCCCTATGCCAGATAAGACAACAGACTCTGGATGATAGGTGTCAAGCGGACAATGTAACCTTTCTTTGTCGTCCTACAGCTTCCAGCTGGTAGGTGCTTAGACAGTGACCTTAATTTAGGAAAAGTAATCTGTTCTTGCTCCATTGAAATCAATGAGGCTGGTTAGTTGTAATCCAAGCATATTCTATTCATTTATGTGCGGCTTCGGGCATCATTAAATTTTTCTGGCTTGGCTCCAACACTTAGAGCAATTACTAATATTAACTTCAAATGTGATAAAGCAACTTTCTGAGTATATAAATATCTTGCTGCTGGGAGTTTGAAAGCGAAGGATCCAATTCATTCTGGGAATCTTGCATCTTTTGGAACTGCTGCCCTGGTGAGAAAAAGCAGCGTACCTTGCAGATGCCAGAGAGCAAGGCAGTTTCTATTAGCAAAACCAAAGAAAAAGTCAGCCACACATATCGAGACAAATTATTTCCTCAGGTGATGATTGCATCCAGAAAATTAATTAGAAGTTGGTTCAATTAAAAGAGGTGCAGCACCTCCTGTGCACAAACACTCATTAAGTTTCAGCAATAAAAGGGAGCAATAAAAAGACCCATGCTGGGATGGGAGAGGCAGCAAATTAAATAGCAAGCTCTGAACTTCCGTCTCCTGTCTGTTGAGGCACTGGTTACAGATAGGTAGCCATGTTGGTCTGCCATAGTCAAAACAAAAAAAAATCCTTCCAGTAGCACCTTAAAGACCAACTAAGTTAGTTCTTGGTATCCACGACTCTTAACGACTGCAATAGGTCTTACAGGAAAAAGCAAGGGGTGAGAAGGTGAAAAAGCAAGGGGTGAGAAGGTGAAAAATGGTCTGAACAAAGACACTGGATTCTTATCTCATTATACATGACAAAGCCATTTTTCACCTCACCCCTTGCTTTTTCCTTGCTCATCACAGCTATCTGCCAATCACCCATTCCCACCACCCTTCTGAGTAATACCCCTCCCCACCTTCTCACTATATAGAAGGGTCTGGTAACTTCTGTTTCAGTGTATCTGAAGAAGTGTGCATGCACACGAAAGCTCATACCAAGAACTAACTTAGTTGGTCTTTAAGGGGCTACTGGAAGAAATTTGGTTTTTTGTTGAGGCACTGTCAGCACTCATTTGATGTACAACAGCTGTGATCCTAATCCTGGTGCATTCCCTGGTGCTGCCACATAATGATGCACATGGTGGGGCTATAAGGCAAGGTTAGTAGCAGCAACCCTAAAGAGCCCTCTCTTCCTTTCATTTTCACTGCTTGCAACTTTGCCTTGTAGCCACTGCCCACTTTTGGCCCTGCTGCCAACTTCAAAGACTGGGGTTACTAAAGAAAAGGACCAGGACTTTGCTCCAGATAATTTTCAGGTAGAGGAGCACAATTCAAACTGCACAATCCTTCTGCCAAAGCAAAGCACACTTCAGTTGTGTCATACTGGCTTAGCATCTTTGAGAGCAAACAGCAGCGGGGGGGGGGGGTGAGAAGGGGTTTTTTGTGGGAAACCAGTGTGACAGGCTCTGTTGTGAGCTCAATTCATATTGCCCCAAAACCCAAGGCTTCTTTTTATTCTTCAAAATAAAGAAACAGCAACATTAGGTGCACTTTTTAAAAAGCATGATTAAAACGAAGTATGATTTGGCCCCTAAAAGGAACTTGCAGGAGGAAGTGAGAGATAGGAATAACTCTCCCTGTCTCCCCAGGGTGCTTTTCACCGACTGGAAGGGAAAACTGAGGCTTTGCTCTGTTGTATTCAATGCTGATGAGGAAGGAATGGAAGCATTGTGAGAATTAATGCATATGCCTCTGTATTCTTGTCCAAGTAATCTTCACATGTTGTGTAGTCATAGGGGGACAACATGCTTACCAGTGTTGTTTGTCTATAACACTTGTCCTAACAAATTAACACTGGTAAAATGACTTCAGGCCACAAAAAAAGTTTATACCTCTTGGCTAAAGGCTTTTTTTTATTGAAACAGCATACAGTACATGAAATTCTACTCTTTCTTCTGAAAAATGCATTTCCACAAATGTTCCATTTCTCCCTATCTATCGGAAATTCTGTTACAAATCTTGCATCGTAGTTTTTGGGTAATAAATGAAATGTTCAGTTGTATTCTTCTAGACCACTGGTCTTTAAACAAGAGTGTTATTCGAAACAGGACTGCAAACTTACCTAAGGAGAATTACATCGGCAATGTAATGGTGATCTTTTGAAGTGAAAATGAAAGCAACTAATAGAGGAAAGAGGAAAGGGGGAAAGGAGGGAGAAAAGGCCACAGCTGCTAAGTGTAAATAAATCAATGATTGGGGATTATGGCCGTTGTCCCTATTCTAGAATGTAATCTGTAAAGTATCAAATGTTGGAATTATATTTGCTAATAAAAGTAACTATGCTTTATAGAAGTTAAGCTCAAGTGTATTTCTGCAAATGTCAACAAAAAACTGAGATTAATCATCCAATGTAAACTGTTTTAACACATAGTTCTTAATAGCACGTAACAGTGCAGCTGAGCGACTTTTGGAGTAAAAGGATCATTCAGCCAGCTGGGTGCAGTGCTGAGAAAACTTAGGTCAAGGGGCCGAATGCAGCCCTCCAGTCTTTTCCATATGGCCCTTGGAAGTCTCCCAAGGTCATAACACTCACTGACCCTGCACTTCCTTGAGTGTTTTTGCCTAGCTAGAATGGGTCCTTAAAGTATAATGCTTCTTGCTTGTCCAAACAGAGGATGCTGAGTTGTGCATGTAAGAAACCTCTTGAGTTTTGCATGCCTAGCTTGTAGCCAACTGTACAAAGGCAAGGGTGCATACCCTGCCCCACCTAGTTTGGTCCCTGCCCTACCCATCAGGGGCACACAATCCTCAGGTTGCCCACAAGGAAACACATCCTTGAGTTGAAAAGGGTACCCTATTCCAGGACCAGAGGATCAGGTTCAAATCCCCATTCCTATATAAAGCTCACTGAGTAGCCCGGGGTAAATCATCCACTCTCACTCTAGCGTAACCTACCTCTAATGGTTGTCATCCGGCTCACACACCTCTATGGCCTCCTTAAAGACCTAACAGAGACAAACAGCTGTATTTGACTCCGGGCAGCCTCCTCCCAGACAAGCCTCCCTTTTCGAGTCAGCCATCAACCGAGGCCTTGTGTACAGATTCACAGCATTCCAGGCACATTCCTTGAATTTCCCCCTGACAGCCACCCAAGTCCATGCACTATCCCAGCCAGAGCTTTATGAGAACTGAGAGGAAATAGAAAAAACCATGTGCTCTATACAGTTCTGTTTTAAAATACACAGAGAGAAAATGCATTAAACACATATTCGTTTCCACTGGGCGTTTTCTATACCACCCAGGATCTCCTGTGAGGACGCTCCCAAACGCCAAGAGCCCATTCCTCTCCTGTCCCCATGGAGCGGTGCTAGAGTGGTACCTCGGGTTAAGTACTTAATTCGTCCATACTTAACCTGAAACTATTCTTAACCTGAGGTACCACTTTAGCTAATGGGGCCTCTTGCTGCTGCCGCCGCGTCGCCGGAGCACGATTTCTGTTCTCATCCTGAAGCAAAGTTCTTAACCTGAAGCACTATTTCTGGGTTAGTGGAATCTGTAACCTGAAGCGTCTGTGACCTGAGGTACCACTGTACTTGTGTTGTGAGACGCGCATTTTACGCACCTCCGGCTTGAAAAGCGCCAGGCTGCGCTACTTATACCCCAAGGTGCCTGGTCACACTCGCCACCCACCCCCCAAACCCCGGCCATTTCGACGGAGCGGTGCGCCCATAAACCCGCTGCCCCGCCACGCCGCCGCCGGTCTCCTCACAGGCAAGTCCCGCCGCGCCTAGGGGGCTCCCACTGTCCATTTACCTTCGGAGGAGGCGGGGGTTTTACGCCCGAGAAAGCGCCCACGGGCTCAGGCAGCCCCAGAGCATCCCTTCCCCGCTCCCTGGAGAGGCCGCTGCTCCTACGCGGGAAGCTGGTACGCGGGAAGCGGGCCGAGGCGCCACGGGGCTCCCTCACGCGCCGCCCGCCCGGGCGCCTCTGGTCCGGCCGTTACACGGGGCTTCGGGTATCAACCCAAATCCCCCGCCAACCACAGAGACACGGACGGAACGGCCGCCTCCGATGACCATAGAGAGATTCCTCCCGGCAGATAGAGCGTCACGGAGCTTTGCCCACCCCCTGCCCCCCCACCCCCGCTACAGTTGCCTGGAAACGAGGCCCGGCGTCTTGCGCGCAAATAGCGGTGCGTCCTGGTTAGCGTGCTTGGCGTCTCCTTTCAAGGGCTCCTCTTCTGTCTCTGTGTTGAAATTGCACCCCATAAACTTAGAACTTATAGACCATCCAAACATTCCCAACCACATACAACCGTGACCTTCTCAGTTCTCCTCCAACAGATGTCCTCGATTGAAATAGGACTTCTTCAGCCTATGACATAACACCAAATGAAGCCATATTGAAATAATAGTGGTGACATGTTTTCCCTGTATTCAGTAACTTGCAATTTTGTTTTACCATTTAAAGTACTCATTTAAAAATTGTTAAAATATCAATGACTTCCCTCCTCTTTCCATGGTTCATTTTACGTATCATAAATCCCTGCATATTTTACAGAAACTATACCATTCATTATTCCATTATTGGAGCAGGAACCGGCAAGCCACTCCAGTATCCCTGCCAAGAAAACTCCGTGGACAAAGACAACAGGCATATAGTGCCTGGCGTGCTCTGGTCCATGGGGTCAGGAAGAGTTGGACATGACTAATCGACTAAACAACAACAACAAAATTCCATTATTATTTTTTTATAAAAGTTTTTATTAATTTTTCCAACACATAATAAAAGACAAACACACATTTTGTAACAAAATTCCATTATTACATCCATCAAAACTTATTTACACTGTTGAATTTATCTTAATGCCGCCAGCGTTTTCAGCTGTACACAGTTATTTCCCATATATTCAATAAACGTTTTCCAATCTTCTCTGAATGTATGTTCTTGTTCTCTTATTCTATATGTTAAGTCTGCAAGCGTACTCTGTCAACTTAAATTGCTATTCTTTGGTTGGGACCTCACCTGTTTTCCATTTTAGGGCTAACAAAACACAGGCCGCAATGGTTTTATTATTGTTGGTATGTGATTGGGTTGGAATGGTTATTTATAATTAACTGACGTTTCAATCCTTTATAGCTTGTTTTACGACAACCTTAAAATATTATGTTCATACTGTATACTCAAACTGAGTTATTTGGATTACCATACTATGCTTTTACGTTCTTCAGTATTTGATGGCTATAGTCATTATGTATCGACTTGCATCTATGTTGTGTTGAGAGCTGCTTTGATCATATCTGCATGGAAAAGCGGCATATACATTTAAATTAAATAAATATTGCAACCAGTTGTCCTATGCACTGATGGGTTCCCTAGGTAATTTGGTATGATTTTCTTACCAAGGCTGTATCGGCTTTATGTAATTATTTATTTAAAACATTTCTAAAGACAGGTACCATAAAAACAGCTTTCTAAGATACTCCAGTTGTCTCGCTTATTCTATTTATCCCACATATGACATTTGTTAATACAATACCTACAGGAGAAGTGTGAAAGCAAGTTTTAACTAACTGCACTGCCGACCTTTCAGTGCAAATTGATTTAAGCCTCATATGCACATATTTGCCCACAACAACAAGGAATGCGCATGGTAGAAGAGATTTTAGTTTAGAGATTTTCTTTTAACTTTTGGCACTTGGAAAACTTCCTATACCCTACTTTACAGCTATGGTGTAAGTCACACCATTTTTATTTAGTTATTTATTTATTTTTACCAAGCAACAGCCTTTTAAAACATACACAATGCACTTGTAGTGTTTTTGATGTAGTGACATACATAAAATAAGGGTGGTGCTAAAGGATAAGGACAGTGGCGTAGCGTGGGTTGTCAGCACCCGGGGCAAGGCAAGTAATTTGCACCCCCTAACCCGTGGATTTGCGCCCCCTAACCCGTGGATTTGCACCCCTAACCCTAATCCCCAGATATTGCGCCCGGTGCGGCCGCCCCCCCCCCTGCACCCCTACGCTACGCCACTGGTTAAGGATCAGAGTCCTAGTGATGTAGCAGGGGACTCTAGAGGCAGGTGATGTAAAGATTCAGATCCAAGACTCATAACCACCAGCTTAGATCTAATCTTACCCAAAGCAACATGCATGATAAAGTAAAGGGACCCCTGACCGTTAGGTCCAGTCATGGAAGACTCTGGGGTTGTGGTGCTCATCTCACTTTATTGGCCAAGGGAGCCAGCGTACAGCTTCCAGGTCACGTGGCGAGCATGACTAAGCCGCTTCTGGCGAACCAGAGCAGCGCACGGAAATGCCGTTTACCTTCCCGCCAGAGCGGTACCTATTTATCTACTTGCACTTTGACGTGCTTTCGAATTGCTAGGTTGGCAGGAAAACATGCATGATACGTACATATATATTTAAAAACACAATCAAACACTAGGTGGTGCTAACTAACTGATTTATACGAATCTTACCTGAAAACTCTAAAACAGGGCAAGCAGAATATCCTCTGGATGATTAGTAGATTGACAATAATTTCTGATTGGCAATTATTTATAGCAGCAACAAAATGACCCCTTCCCCCAAATATAGCTCTGAAAAGATGAATGTGTGGGGTAAACCAGGTGTATTTTGGGGGAGGTGTCAACTCTGCAAGATTCTACACAGCTACACCTCTGCCAATTGATTTATATGACTCATGTTTCTGCTACATTTCACAATGTCACATAAATCTAGAGATCCCACCAGGTATTTCACATAAAAAGTAAGGAACCTGTAGCCCTTCAGATGTTGTCTTAATTTAAAAACTAATCTGTGGATTTGCTTCTGTTTGCAGCACGAAACTAATTTGTGGTAAACCTGCCAGAGATATAATTGATCCTGAATACCAATGTATATAAAGCCCTGAGGACTACTCAGGCAGTTAAACTAAACGAGATAGTAATTGGCTCGGATATAACTAAACCGTTAGTCAAATGTTCTGCATGCATCTCTGACATATATCCATGTCAAACATACATTATGAGAAACTGCTAAAGATAAATGCACCATTAAACAGCATGTAAATAACTACTTCATAGATTAGAAAGTGCTATAACATTATTGTTAAGAATAATATTTCCCTGTGGATTGTAGTCCAAAACATTATTTTAAAATAAGTCATGAAATTGTGCATTGGGGGGGGGGAGTACAACCTCCAGCCCCTTTTTTATTGCTACTTACACAATTACAGTTATTAAACTTTAGTACTAAAACAGGAAGAATGGTCCACTCAGTCCCCAAGTGCCTTAAAAATTAATTTTAATCTCTTTTTTTTAAATGTCACAGGTTATTAATTCATGCTAAGTGCCAATTTGCCTATACAGTGATACCTCAGGTTAAGTACTTAATTCGTTCCAGAGGTCCATTCTTAACCTGAAACTGTTCTTAACCTGAAGCACCACTTTAGCTAATGGGGCTGCCGCGCCGCCAGAGCACGATTTCTGTTCTCATCCTGAAGCAAAGTTCTTAACCCGAGGGTTAGCGGAGTCTGTAACCTGAAGCGTATGTAACCTGAAGCATATGTAACCTGAGGTACCACTGTACATATTTGTAACCTCATAACTCATAAAGGAGTGCGGCCAACCAGCCACCCCCTTGACCCTTGCCTTGCTCAACTTTGCTTATTAGAATTAACCCAAAGAGGTTGACTGGATGTGTCCTGGAAGTGATTAGTGTTTCAATGGAGAGTTTGAGGTGTCAGAGGAGGGGTAGTCCCTCTGGTAAAATATACATTGTGCTCTTTCTGGGGCAGTTTGTGCACCTTTGGTCCCCATTTTTTCCCCTCTTCATTTTTTTGGTCTCCTGTGTGTTAACATAGCAGGTAGAGTTTTTCAACTTCTTCATTTCTTTTTTAAAAAACAAAACGTGGTACTCAGAGCTATACCGATGGTCATAGATAGGGCTGCCATTCGTCTGGAATTTCCCAGACATAGCCAGGATTCGTCCTTCAAACATCAGAAGTGTTCATTTTTTGGCTCAACAACTTTTGTGTCCGGATTTTCACTTTTGGAAATATGACCCTAGTCAAAGATTGTGTTGGGGCTAATGCTGGATTGTTGAGCAGGAGAACCTGGCTTCAAATTCTTCTTCAACCATGAAGGTAGTAAATATGAGCCCTCTGGTCTGTTAACATCCTAAAATGGGCACTTCATAAAGTCTCATTAAGGAAGGTAAGAAGTCTCCATAGCAGGGGCATCCATTCTTCTTGTTTTGAAATAAGATTTAATTTCACTTTTATATTTGTCTCCAAAGTTATTCTCCACTTGAGCTCCAGTTTTCGTGGCTTATTTGTCAAGTCCAATTTCTCTCCTATCTGAAAATGTTGGGTATCATGAACTTTGGTGTTTAATAGTCCAGTGGTTTGTAATGACAATCTCATATTTCCTGTTTAAGAGTTCATTAAACTAAATGCCTTTTATAAACAAAAACAACAGGAATAATTAGTGTACCAACAAGGAGGACAGACAGGAATCTGTAACTTTTGGCTGTTATTCATGGCAACATTAATGACTCTGTAATCTTAAACAGTTCATGGGCCTCTCCATGGCTCGGTTTACCCGTCTATGAAATAATTGAAATATTTCACATGCTTTAACTTTAAGGTGATGAGTTATGAGAGTGAAATCTTGCTGGCATCCCAGGAATGGATCTTTAAATGAAGAAGTTGCATGTGCATAGGGATTTTTTCCCTTTCATAAATAGTTTTTATAAAGACCATGTCATTGTGCTTGAGGATGAAAGAGATATTGCAATTATTTTTAGCAGTGGCTTTTCATCATGTCCCTGAATACTTGTACAAACCTAATTTTTTTAAACTTGCATATTTTAGTGACACTCATAGAAAGGTTTCATAGAAAAGTAATATATATAAAGGAACCCTACAAGCTTAGGACCAATAAATACTGGAAATTTCAATGTACCCTGAGCAATTGCTCTTGACTCACTATACTGCCTTAAAACATATTTTATTAGAGATTTTGATTGTTGGAGAACCATAGGAAACAAATTTATAAGAGGCAGTTCAACCATGGCCCAAGCTCCCTTGGGGGTATTTTAGTTATGGGATGTCTTAGGGCAATAGTTTGGATTGGTTTGTCAGCTTCATGATGGAACATGCATTACTTACTAATTGTAAATTAGCATTTGCAAACCTTTTATAATAAACTCATAGTACTAGCAGCACAACAAACAGAGGCTAAAATGATTAAGCAACCTTTGTCCAAACAAAAAACCTAAATACAAGTCCAATGACTGCAACCTGTCTCTGAATGTAGACATTTTGAAGTGAAGTAATGTAATCTGTACTCTTTTAATCAATTAGGTATATAATTATTTGACCTTGCATGCTTATTTGACCTTCAGAGTGTTAATGTAAACTTCATATCTGCACACCAAGCTCCTTAAATTACACTCTGCTAGTGATTTCATTAAAACAGCACCGGCTTTTCTTCTGAGAATAAATATCATTGCATTTTTTATTTCCTGTTCCAGTACGCTACCTGATGTGGAGATTCTTTACATACTCAAGGCTGCCTTGAAAATGCTTACCACAGAGGTCACTATCAACCAGAAGGAAAGTGAAGTCCAGGGCGCTCTTTATACTTCAGTAGATGTCCTGAGAGTCAGTCTACAAGCTTGTATTGGTAACTGGACCCCTTTGCCTACATGCTACCCGCCCCTTCCCAAAAAATACCACCAGAGCTCAAATATCTTTGCTGAGGAAGAAACAGCTTATGAGATGTGTACCAGACTCACAAGTTTCAGTGTAGCTTCCTGCCCATTTTTGCATGGAAAGTTCTCTCAGTCCTTATCAGGTGTTATTGAATCAGGATTCCTGTGAATCTGGTACTAGAGCACACCAGAATAATTCACCAGGAGAGTAAACTGCAGGGAGATTCACAGTCCATAGCCTATAATCCTCTAGGTTGGAGGACAGGTGAAAATAGACAGCCAATCTCATGCCATGTCTTAGCAGACGTGCAGACAGAGGCTCTCGCTTGCAGGTAAGAAAAATACATTTCTTTCAGCAAGTAACGATGCTAGCTCAGCAGCAGACACAAGGCTCAGGGATCACAGTTCAGGAGCAAGGCAAGAAGTTCAGAACTGGACAGAAGCAGCGAAGGCGTCCCAACAAGCTGCCCTGCCCTGCTTGCCAAGCTTTTAAAGACAAGGCCTTGTAGGAATGCTGAGGTTGCAAACACATGCTCTGTCAGGGTGGGTGGGTCTGATCTCATCTCCAAAAACAGTGCCTGGTTCTAGGCAACAAGACTGTGCCCCTCCTGTTCAGGCTCCTATTCAGTCACTGCCAGCTCCTGTTCTGCCTCCTCTATCAACTGATCAAAGCTTCCACTGAGGCTTCCTGCTCCACAGGAAGGTGAGAGGGTATAGCTGACATCCCTGTTATCTCTTCCAAAGCAACTGAAGTTGGGGTGGAAAGGGGGAAATTTCTTTCTTCCAGCTTTGATTTCCACCATTCAGGAACACCCTTGTATCTTCCTCCCCCTTTTCTACTTTTCTCCTAACCTAAAGTGTTGTTGTTGGGTGTGGTTTTTTTATTGGTTGTTGTTGGTCCTTCTATACACTTTCTGACAGTAAGAGCTCTTTGACAGTGGAACAGACTTCCACAAGAGGTGGTAGACTCTCCTTCCTTTGGGGTTCTTAAGCAGAGGATGGATGGCCATCTGTCATGTATGATTTAGTTGAGATTCCTGCATTACAGGAGGTTGGACTAAATGACCCTCTACAATTCTATGGTTCAATACACTTAGAGACTGAGGCTGTGCCACATATTAGCAGCTTGAGATGCAGCAAGGTCCCCACATTGTATTTCCCTGCACTGTATTTGAGTAAGTTGGATATGCACTTGTACACACAACATAGAGAAGGTGAGGAAGTACTTCACTCAATGCTTATTACCTGATTTGTTGTCCCACATCTGCAAACTCTGCCCCCCAAACAATGAAGGTGTCACCTGTGGGTGTCCACACACATGCAAGGGATGTCTCGAATGTTTGCATCTCCATGGAACCACAGCTTATTTTTTTTAATTGGACGGAAGCTGGTGAAGGGATAATGCTTCAAACAACAGCATTTCTCAATAGCTGTTATCCATCCATTGTCCTGGAAAAGCCCAACCTTTGAATGTGTCTTGATACTGTTTTCATGGTTACGCTTCTGAATAATATTTTGGACTGCATCAGTATATACTTAGCAGCTACTTTCATAGTATATTAAGGCATATCAAACAGACAAAAAACTAGGAGTGAACAATTTAGGTTTTTGTAATGCATGCAAGTCTGTATCTTTGAAACAGAAACAAATGGGCCATTTCTTTTCTAGAAATACGTTTGTGGCTTTCAATCAAGCAGACCACTATCATCCTAAAAGCCGCTCTAGTGGCTGTGGAGCCATGGGGGTAAAGCAATATTCATTGCTTGATTGGTTGAGCAGAGTCGTTTGGCACTTACCCAGCTGAAGTCTCAGCAATAAACATTACAAATATCACAGCATGGAAACCCAGTGCAGTTTGTACAAATCATCAAGACCAGATGAAGCACTTTTATGATTACCTGTAAAGCAGAGGGCAAGAGAGCATTCCTTTCTCCAATTTTTGTCTCTTCCCAAGCAGAGGTGCTACAGGCTTGCTGTTGCAACAGAAGAGGGTGAAATGTTATCTCACTAGAACCAATTATTCCACTGCTGAAGATTGAGACCTAGTGTACTGTTTGGGGACCTGCTGTGCCTTCACCTCATGCCCAAGTGGGGATTTGAACCCTGGTCTCTCAGGTCCTAGTCCAACACTCTAACCACTATACCACACTTGGCTCTCTATGAAACTATGACCATTCCACCCATTTCCCACCCATGAATACACAACAGCATGGCCCCCGCACCCTAGTCAAAAGCTTATTAATGTGTAAACCTATCAATGTTTTATCCTGCAACATTAAGCAAACTCAGCAACCAAAGCTGAACTTATAAATAAACAAGGTTTATATCACAGCCCCATCATCGTACATGAACTTGGAAGCTGGTCACAACAATTCAAAACACAATACAGTGGTACCTCGGGTTACATACGCTTGAGGTTACATACGCTTGAGGTTACAGACTCCGCTAACCCAGAAATATTACCTCGGGTTAAGAACTTTGCTTCAGGATGAGAACAGAAATTGTGCTCCGGCGGCGTGGCGGCAGCAGGAGGCCCCATTAGCTAAAGTGGTGCTTCAAGTTAAGAACAGTTTCAGGTTAAGAACAGACCTCTAGAACGAATTAAGTACTTAACCCGAGGTACCACTGTACACAACAAAATGGAATACCATTTAAAATGTGTGTTTATGGTGCAAATGCCCTGCCCCTGTTGTTTCTCGGCCACGTCAAAGCATATCTCATATTGTTGCTGACAGAAACAAATTGGGACCTACTGAGTCAATATTTTGCAAGCTGTTTTTATTTTTTACTTTTGAGCTAAGGACCATTCAACATATTACATACCCAGGCTTGCTCCCACCACTGGCACTGAAGAAATGCCTGCCTTCTGTCATGCCTGCCTTCTGTCCATACCTAATATGCAGCTTAAACACACACAGAAACTGAAATGAATGCATTTTTGTTGTTTCATAGTTCTTTTTGACACAGAGAAGTTTGTGCATCACCATTAGGTTACTGACTGGTCCAATAAAATAGATCATTTAGCTGATTTTTGTATTGCTATCTCTGTAGGACTAGCACAGCCATCAGTACTTTGATCTACTACAAATTGTCAGAGGCATTGAGGTTGTTAGCACTGCTAACAACTTAATTGATGTGAACAATGCAAGGGAATTTTAGAGAGAGAAATTCCACAGCAGATATAATGCTTGTTCCTCATAGTTTGCCTGTTTAAATTTCCCTAGCCATAGAATCTAGTTTGTTTGACGTAAATACTTCATAATTCTGGGATGAAAGACCCTATTGAAATATAAAGTACTGCTAATCAGAAACTGTTCGCTTATCAGCATCCCCGCCCCCATCCCAGTACAACAAACAAACCAGAAGTTTGTCCTCCGGCTCTCTGCCTGTATATAGGCTTGAAAGTACTACATCTGAAACATGGTTTCTGCGTACTATTATGGGGCACGGTGAGGCTCAGACAGCAATTTGCAACACGTAACAAAAGGAGGTTACTCAAACAGTTTCTCTAGTTTGATTTATTATTATATTTTTACTATTGGGAGGGGGGCAGGGAGACCATTCAACTTTTACTTCTACTAAGGAACACACAAAGGTAACTCGTAGCTGTGCCTCCAAATCCATTCCTAACATAAGCAGTAGAACCTAGGCGGGCTGCCATATAAATTCGATTTCTGCTCCAAATGCTGGCACACATTCACTTAAGGTAGGCAGTGACATAGCATGGATAGGGCAGTTGCCCTAGTGCAAAATTCTTAGGGGTGGGAAACTTCAAAAGGAAAAAGAAAAGTAGTAATAATAAATAAATAAGAGCACGCCCTCCCCCTCACACAGAAAATCTCCCAGTGTTTGCATGGACGGTTTTGGATGATGGCGCACTCTGCATGGGCTTTAGAAAGATACCCATTCCCGACCAATCTCCCGCCCTACTCTCCACCATGCTGGACGCTCATGGGGTGCCACAGCTGCCACTCAGGTAGCTCACTGAGCTATTGCTCCTTCATTCCAGCCTATCGGCAGGCGGCGCCAAGGATACTTGTCTTGCCCGGGTTTTGGCAACCCACGCTACACCACTGAATATATGGCACAGAAGAGTGAGGCTGGTTCTCACAACACAATAAGCCATACTGGCAGAGGTCTTTCCATCCCTGACCCTTTTTGCTCTTGGCCATGTTGAGCAAAGTCTGGAGTTGTCCTAACATGTCATCCAGGCAGGAACCTTGGCTATAGTTCGTGTTGAGCGAGGAGATCTTAATCTCAAGCTCCAGTTTGGATGGCATGCTAAGCCAAACCTTGGCACAGAAACGAAAAGGATTGAGGAGAACAAAGCAGCTGAGGGCTCCTCTCTGGGGGCCTGCATGTTTGCTCCGTTCCAGGAAGCCATACTTTGACTTACCATGTCATATGAAAATGCTCTCCCTCTCTCTGTGGGAGAGGGTTTTTTAAATAATAGTTTTTATTTGCTTTTCTATTATATCTCGTTGTCAACGCTTACTATGTTACAATCATACATAAAATAATAAGAAAAAGATAGCATAGATATAAAGCAAGAACAAATGATAATAATAATATTTCAATATTCCTCCAAAATTATTTAAATCCTGTGGGAGAGGGTTACAAATGTGAACACCTTTGTCAAGGGACGTTAATCAAGGAAACGTTTGCTGAGTCATTTCCACTGGGCCTTGGCAAGCATGGAGACATCTCAAGCACAGTTAAGCATGTCAGCTAAATCACTAAGTGCCAAACCCTGGCATTCTCTCAGTTTGCCATTTCTGCAAGCCAAAAAGAAGGACCGCTCTTTAAATTTTTTTTTTTTAAGAATCTCCATTTATTTGAGTCTCTTCTGGAAATGGCAGGAACAAGTCCAGCTTAACGCTTAAATTTTAAAAAAAATACAATGTCAAAAGTCTTGAAACCAGTTAGACATTTTCCTGGCTTCTGTGAATGCTTTGGCCAAGAGATTCTCACAGTTTGTCAAATTGAGGTTCATTGGGAATTGACTACTCTGCAGCTTTCCACACTCTAAGGTGCCCAGTGTTGCCTCAAAGGCTTTGCACTTAGTTGACTGTACTTCCAACTGCTTCAGGTACTCATTTGTTTAAGGCATTTTTATCTCACCATTCCTCCAAAGATCTCAGAGCAGAATACACGTTGGTCTCCCTCCTATTTAATCATCAGCTGGCCTCAGTGGTGACACTTGTTGCGATTTTGGTTTTATCCTTCTCTCTTCTGGAAACATGGACTGCATGTTGCTTTGTTGTTTTAATTGTAATTTCTCATCATTTATGTTTGTGAGCACCCAGAGAACAATGTGATTTGGTGGCTTTATATAAATATAGTTATGAATGAATGAATGAAGAGGAAGGGAGGGAGGGAGGAAGATTTCCTTGTGCAGTAGTTTAACAGAAAATTACTGGACAAAAGTTGGAAGCGACTGTGTGGAAACCCTATCTTTTGTGCACAGTTCCAAGTGTAGGTTGGAGGTTCATGAAACTTACATCAAAGACAATAAATGTGTCCTCAAGGTGTCTCCAACTACGGCACCATCATACCTGACCATTGGCCATGTTGATAGCAGCTGATGAAAGTTGTAGTCCAAAACATTTGAAGGCCACCAGGTTGGAGGAGACTGGTGCAGTCCTACAGAATGGGAGGGACAGCCTCTGGCAACAACCTCCCAGCCACCCTGGGTCCTGTACCACCTGAGGGAAGGTGATGTGGCTGCCCACCATTTGCCTGCTTAGGAACTCACTACCCCAAGGTAAAAGGGAAATTTTAAATAAAATTATATGACTACCCTTATAATCCCCAGTAAAAGGTAAAGGGACCCCTGACTATTAGGTCCAGTCGTGGCCGACTCTGGGGTTGCGGCGCTCATCTCGCTTTATTGGTTGAGGGAGCTGGTGTACAGCTTCCAGGTCATGTGGCCAGCATGACTAAGCCTCTTCTGGAGAACCAGAGTAGCACACGGAAACGCTGTTTACCTTCCCCCTGGAGCGGTACCTATTCATTTACTTGCACTTTGACGTCCTTTCAAACTGCTAGGTTGGCAGGAGCTGGGACCGAGCAACGGGAGCTCACCCTGTCGCGGGGATTTGAACCGCTGACCTTCTGATCGGCAAGTCCTAGGCTCTGTGGTTTAACCCACAGCACCACCCGCGTCCCATAATCCCCAGTAGGGATTATTTAATTGGCAAGAGTTGGCATCAGCTGGCATTCTGCATCCTGGTCTCACCGAATCCCATTTTCAGAAAGGCTAGGAAGGCTAATTTGTTTAATGTTTATGGAAAATATAAACAGTTGAGTCCTGTTAATTTCTTGCCTATTGTTGAGAAAATCTGGCATTGGGTTTGTTCTCCCTCCACTGTTGTGGGTTTTTCTATATACAATCACATAGCTGTCACTTCCCTGGTTTATTATTCCTTTGCTTCTTTTAATTTCTTTCATACAACATGTCATCTCATGCAGACACTTGCTAACCAAGGTGTTTATTTAATGTTTATGTATTCTAAATATTTAAGAATAAAAATCATTTCCAGACATTTTCCTGCCAGTAGTTTCAGAGGCCAACCTAACAATACTTGTCTGTCTGATCCCAGAGTTTTGTGTTTCAAGTTCCTTGTTTCAACAGCGACGGGGATCTATGGATCCCTCCCTCAACGCAAGAGCAGTGGCGTAGCGTGGGGGGTGCAGGGGGGGCCGGCCGCACCGGGCGCAACATCTGGGGGTTAGGGTTAGGGGGCGCAAATCCACGGGTTAGGGGGCGCAAATTACTTGCCTTGCCCCGGGTGCTGACAACCCACGCTATGCCACTGCGCAAGAGAGCTTCATTGGAGTTGAAGGGTGAAAAGTCCATCAGCTCTATCTGCATTTCCAGTGCTATAAATCTGTCTCTGGAATAACCAAGTTTGTCTTCATTCTGCATTCGGATAAGATGTCATTACAGGAGTTATTTTAATCAAATCTTCAGTTATTACATTAGTGCATACTTACATGGGGCTTCTCTCAGCTAGCATATGGTGCTTAAAGTCTTGTGGCAAGGAAGAGGATGGAAAACATTTGATTTTTTAATTATTATTTTTTGCTTTAAAAAATGGAACCTCCAGCCAGACAATAAAATGGTCTGGAAGCTTCAGCCAGTTCAAAACTGTAAAATCCATTGCCTGTCTAAGTTGGGTCAACATAAGCACATCAACACCAATTAAAGACTGAAGCCCCAATTCTTTTATGATTTTATTATAAAAATGTTTGAATTGTTATATTGGGGACGACGTTTCCTATTTTATAGAGGGCAGCTCCCTATTTGAAGGACTCTCAGACGTTAGTCCTCTTTTGAAGAGCTGTCTGGTACAAATATGGTTTTTAAATTGAAGAACCATAGAAGGGAGAGGGGAACCTAGACATTTTCAGTTGCCAGCTAGGCTAAAACCGTGTACCTCTTGCCATGTACTCAGGTTCCACAATAGATACCAATTTTGTAGTTTCTTGAGCAATACTGCTGTTTGGTGCATTTCCCCTCAAACCATCTTTCACCTAGTTTGAAAATGTAAGCTACTGTTAAGCTGAGGTGTGTACATTTGAGAGAACAGCTGCATACTGTGAGTGAAACCAGTGCTTTAATGTTACCCAGTTTCATTGGACTCAACCTAGCTCAGGCACTTTAAATGCAAGATGTACAAATATAGTATTGTACAGCTTTCATTTCATTTATTTTCATGGTGCTCGAGGAAGAAGAGTGCCCGGTAAATTCTGCCCATTGGTTTTATTTTCCCAAAGTAGGGTGGACTTCTGAGTCACAAGGCGTTGGGTGTGTGATGGAAGATTTAGGAGTCAGGGGAGGAGTCAAAGTTGGTCTCTTATGACTCTTGGCAGAAATGAGCAAATGTACCAGTACTCTTGCATAATATTGCTTTTAATAAACTGACACCTCATTGCTGCGAAGGGTTTCCTGTGAGATGTGTTATGATGTGGATTAGCCTTCCAGGGCAAATGACATGGCTTGCAACATTTGAAAAGCAGAGATTATTCATTAAACCAGAGGTTGCCAATCTTTTGGCATTGGTGAACATATTTGCAAACCGGAGAAACAGTTGTGGTCACCACAAGTAGAGTGCAAACCAAGCACACACCGCAAAATATTATATTGGCTACAACAGAATGCTTATTTCATGCCTACTTTCAGAAGTGGAAAGGCGGAACAGGGAGAACACACTGCAGACATCAGGGAAGGCATCTCCAGGTAAATGCATGACCATAGATGCCACATTGATGTTCCCGCATTGAACATTATACTCTAGGGTACAATCTGGTATTTGACAGGACCTAGACTTGGTGACCTAGTTAGACTCTATTGTATCTTCTTCCTCCACAATATGCCCAGAATCCATGTCATAGCTGTCAACGTTTCCCTTTTTTTAAGGGAAACTCCCGTATTCCGAATAGGATTCCTTGCAAAAAAAGGGGAAAGTTGACAGCTATGATCCATGTAGTGATCTGAATAATACGTCTGAAAAAAAGAGAAGACTCTATCAAGCTGTCCACCTATCCACATCTACTTTCCTCTAACAATAATGCTGAAAAAAATGACCTGCATATATTGTTGACCAGAGAGCAAATAAAACTGTCTATAATCTGGCAAACGTTGTGAATGTGCAACAGGCAGCAAGTTGGCCACTTCTTTGGATTAAATTAAGAGTGGTTGTGTAGGCCACATTCTCACAAGTTCAGGGGCCACATACTAGCAATGGGGGGGGGGTACAGAGTCTTAAGTGAGCAGGATGAAAACCAGAAGTGATTGTGGCTACTGTTACCCCTTTTAATTTATATGTCATGGGCCCTGAGGACTGGGGTTGGCTGTGCGAGGAAAGAGGAGTTGCCAGCATAGATGAACCCGGGAAGGGATCCAGTGGTCTGAGAAGGTCTCCGGTTCTGATCCTTAGACTGGGCTAGCAACCTAACACTTCTCCAGGAAGGCTGAACCAGTCCTGTCTGTTCATGCCTGCACTGGCATCTCTGTGACCTGAGTGATGGAGGAGGCATTACTGCCCTCTCAGAGGAAGATGGGACAGGCAAGGTAACAGGCTCCGCTGGAGGGGCAGGAGTAGACATGATTTCTGACAACGGTGGAGGTGGTGGCATAGTACCAAATCATGCCCCTCTCGTTAAGTCAGGGTGCCTTGTACCCTAAGGCCACTCAAGTTATTTGGGTGCTTGAGGCAGGCAATCCCAAAAGTGTCTCTTCCCATTCCTGGCAGTAAAATATTAAATATTAAAATATTTTAAAATACATATAAACACTTGTGTGTGTGCATAGGTAGGTAGGTAGGTAGGTAGATAGATGATAGATAGATAGATGATTAGATAGATAGATAGATAGATAGATAGATAGATAGATGTCCAGATACTATAGTGTCCAGATCAAGGGAAGTAATAGTGGACTGCAAGAAGATCAAACCTATCCATTCTTAAGGAAATCAGCCCTGAGTGCTCCCTGGAAGGATAGATCCTGAAGCTGAGGCTCCAATACTCTGGCCACCTCATGAGACGAGAAGACTTCCTGGAAAAGACCCTGATGTTGGGAAAGACAAGGAGAAGGGGATGACAGAGGTCGAGATGGTTGGATAGTGTTCTCGAAGCTACCAGCATGAGTTTCACCAAGCTGCGGGAGGCAGTGGAAGACAGGAGTGCCTGGTGTGCTCTGGTCCATGAGGTCACGAAGAGTCGGACATGACTAAACAACAACAGCCACATAATTCTGCCTTACACAGACCACACTTGGAATACTGCGTCCAGTTATAGGCAACACAATTTAAGAAGGATGTTGACAAGCCGGAACTTGGGCATAGGAGGGCAACCAAGATGATCAAGGATCTGGAAGCCAAGCCTTATGAGGAGGACCTGGGTATGTTTAGCCTAGAAAAGAGGAGACTGAGAGGAGATATAGTAGCCATCTTCAAATATCCCAAAGGCTGTCATATGAAAGATGGAGTGAGCTTGCTCTGGAGAGTAGGACCCAAATGATTGCTTGACAAGAAAGGAGATTCCGACTAAACACCAGAAAAAACGTTCTGACAGTAAGAGCTGTTCAACAGCGGGATGGTCTCCCTTGGGAGGTTGCGGACTCTTCTTCCTTGGAGGTTTCTAAGCACAGCTTGGATGGCTACCTGTGTAGATGAGATTCCTGCATTGCAGAGGGTTGGACTAGATACCTCATGGGGTTTCTTCCAACTCTATAATGAATATTTCACAACTTCCAGTCCTTTCAGTTGCCCAAACCCAGTTGCCTGAGATGGCAGCCCCACTCTCTGCCTAATGGTAGAGCCGGGAAGGACTTTAGGGTTAGTGACTGCATTGCACAGGCGGTGGCGGGAGGGGGCCGCCTGGGGAGAGGCAGGGGCCACCCAAACAAAAGCGAAAGCACTCGCTTTGCTCCTCAGGGTCAGCCAAGCAGCCAGGAGGACCTGCCTCCTCCCTCCTCGCGCTGCCACCCCTCCCTTCCCCTCCCCCCTGTCCCTTCTCCCGCCTTCGCGGGCCAGCCAGACTCCGCCAGCAGCCAGCCAGAGAGAAAGAGAGAGAGAAGGGATTCCTGGCCGGGTTCCAGGTCGGCGCACTAATACAAGCTGCGAGGCTCCCGCCTGACTGACGCCGGCGGAGGCTGCCTGCTTGCTCGCTCGCTCGCTCGCTGCTGCTTTCGCGCTGGCCCCTGCCGCCGCCGGGTTACTGCCGCCGCGTCCCTTTGCATGGTGAGTACTCTTGAGGTGTTTGTTTTTTTTCCTTTAAGCGAGAGCAACTCGCTCCAGAGAAGTTAGGGCACCAGCAGCCGCCAGCAGGGAGACGGCGGGCTAGGGAGAAAAGGAGAGGCGCTCGCCCCACGGGCAGGTAAGAAACTTAGGCTTTCCTTCCCCTGCCCTGCCAGAAACACAAAACTGGCTGGAGTTGGCATCTCCACCCGCAGACTTTCTCCCCACCCCCGCCCGGGGCTTTTTTTTTTTGTATTATTTCCTTCTCTTTCTTTTTTTGGCTCTTCGTCTGAGCTCTGCTCTCCCGACTTTTTGCTGTCTGCAACCTCCCTCAGATGAGCTGCTCCTTGCAAGCTTTTCATGTTTCCTTTTTGCATTACACTTCATTTCATTGGAGGCGGGAGCTGCATCCAGCCTAACCTCGGCTCAGCAGAAGGTGCTAAACCCTGAACCAGCCCCTCGAGGGGACTTGCGATGATGCGTGTATGTGTGTATGCGCGCGCGCGAGAACACACACACACAGTACCTCTCATTTGACCATGCTGGATGAGACCCGTCTATCTTGTACCTATAATGAATGCATAAAATACATGGAGAGATGCTTAGGCTGCCATCCGTGCCCGCTTTATTGGGAGTAATCCCCGCTGACCTCGGTGGCCCTTACTTCTGAGTAGACATGCCTAGGATTGGCACGCATGGTTAGCCTGCTCTCTCCCGTGGCGGGCTGCAACCCTGCGCGCACCTACTCGAGAGTAAGTCGCGGTGAGCGCAGCGGGAGCCGGTCTGCCGGGGTCCCCCGGGGTAACCCCCGTTATCAACAGAAGGGCGCGCGAAGCCGTCGCGATCGCTTCGCTCTGGAACTGGAATCACCAACAAAACAGTGTAGTGTAAACTGACCGCGCGGTGACATCGCCCTCGTCTATTATTAACCTGCTGCCACTGCTCCTTGTTGGCATCGTTGTAGAAGCTCACACTCTTTGTGCCAGTAAAGGGACTGTGCTAAGGGCGAATCTCTCTCTCTCTCTCCGCCGGAATAATTCCGTTTTATCTTCCCCTCCCGCTCGCTCCCTCCCTCCCCGCTTCGCTACTTTTTAAAGTTTACAACGTGAGGTCCTTGCAGAAGGCAGCGAAAAGGCGGTTTGGGAGGAGAGACTAGAGACAGGAGACAAACTGACGCCGGCATTGTGATGGGAAGGAGGGTCGCCAGGCGAAACGTTTTCACGGCTGGTTAAACGCTGTCAAGCCTTCCTCAGTCTCTTGTATTTTGATTCCTTTCTCTCCTTAGCGAATCAAAAGTGAATCCGGTTCATTTTTTAACTTCTTACGTGTTTTTAATAACAATAAAAATAATCTTTTAATTTCTTACGTTATGGATACATTTTGTTTATGAAAATGTATCCGCACAGGCTCATCATCAAAAACAAAGGAGCACTTTAAAGACTACCCACATCATCATCAAAATAAAAGTGGCTCTTTAAAAATGGAATAGATTTATTGTACCATAAGCATAATACCTCCAACCTGCTTGGCCCCAGTTTGAGGTTAAGATTTGCAGTATGATCTCATGCATGTCTACTCAGAAGTAAGCTTCACTGGGACTTACTCCCTGGTAGGTGTGTCCAACAGTGCATAGTTAAAATTATGGAACTCACTTCCAAAGGGGACTAACCCAACCTAGATGGCTTTAAAAGAGAATTGGACAAAGAGAGCACTAGGGAAGATGTCTAGCCATGATGGCTGTGCTCTGCCTACACAGCTGGGAGGCAGTAATGTTGGAAACCACGGTAGGAGAGAGTGGTCTTGTTCTCAAATGCTGTTTGCGGACAGACATCTGGTTGGCCACTGTGAGAACAGGATGCCGGACTAGATGGGCTTGATCCAGCAGGCTCTTCTTAATGTTCTTACATCGCAGCCTGACAAGGTTACCCACCTAGAATTTGTCGCCATCTGAAGGGACGCGGGTGGCGCTGTGGGTTAAACCACAGAGCCTAGGACTTGCCAATCAGAATGTTGGTGGTTCGAGTCCCCGCGACGGGGTGAGCTCCCGTCGCTTGGTCCCTGCTCCTGCCAACCTAGCAGTTTGAAAGCACGTCAAAGGGCAAGTAGATAAGGAAGGTAAACGGCGTTTCCGTGCGCTGCTCTGGTTCGCCAGAAGCGGCTTAGTCATGCTGGCCACATGACCTGGAAGCTGTACGCCGGCTCCCTCGGCCAATAAAGCGAGATGAGCGCCGCAACCCCAGAGTCATCCACGACTGGACCTAATGGTCAGGGGTCCCTTTAACCTTTAAAGGGAATTTTGGGCCAAAGTGTAGAACATAAGTTATTAAAATTAAATGGCCATGTCCAAGCCAAAGCCTTACAAAGAATAAGTCACTGGCAGCTATTGATGGATGAAACCCAAAATTGGTATTGTCCTGAAGTTGGAGAGAAGGTAAATTGCAGGTGCTGTGGTGCTTTTAAAAAAATATCCAGTCTATTCCTGTTACTGATATGTGCGGAAGTGACAAATTTGTAGCTACTACGTGTTTTCAGGCTTGTTCCCAGCGCTAAACATTCCATTTCATAGTTAATAACTTCCCCCTTTCTACGAATAGAGAAGTAATACATGCATAATCAAATGCTCATATTCTAAAGGGCAAAATCATATTCTAAGGTGGGGTAGCATGCCCTCAGGGAATGGATTTTCTCATAGTCTGGAAATGATATGCAGGTTTCTTGGAATGTAATCAGGTTTGTGACTGTCCAGGAAGGACACTGTAGATAAGAGAGAGAGATGTCACAGTGAAGCCTGTAAATACATGCTTTTGAAAGGCAGTCTTTGGGGATAAGCAGCTATTGTCTTCTGCAATGCAATCTAAAGGTACTGCAGTAAGATTATTTTAAGAGCAGTATATCCCAGAGCAATGGGTAGAACAATGGTCACCATTCAGATTATCTTTATAGTCCACCCACGCAGAGCTCTTCTTTCTGATTTGATAATTGCCTCAGCTGCTGCCAAAGCTGCTGCTGTTGGGCTGATTTGTGTTTGACCTTTAAAATGAACATGCCTTCAACTGAATGTCTTAGTATGTTGTGTCTTCTTACACTGCAATCCTGCACACGGCTTCCTGAGAATGAGCCCCACTGAAAACAATGGGACTAATTCTGAGAATGCGGCTATAGCATTGTTCTGTTCCATAAGTTATACGAGAGAACATTGGGTTAATTGGCTGCGGAAAATACACCTAATTTCAAATACTAGAGATAAGGTTCAGATATACTTTTTGTCATTGTTGGGTACTAATCCGTGCTCTTGAACAGCTCACATTAATTTTAATGGAGCCCATGTGGAAAACAGTTCATTGTAGATTCCCAGTAGATTGTTTCCAATTTGATATCCTTCAGATGTTGTTGGACTACTTCTCCTATCAGTCTCAACCAGCCTTTGAGTCCAGCAAAATCTGGAGGTCACCACACTGGTCACTCCTCTAATAGACTTCCTTGTATTGCTACAAGGGGTTCAAAGCAGCCTGCAAATTATCCCCGCCATATTTTATTTTGGGACACAGACTACGTTGGTCCGTACTGACAGTTCTGCAGTGTGGGCCATAGATTGTTCATTGGTAACATTGGTAATCTTCTCCCTTTTTTAAGGCAAAATGGGGATGTGAGCTTTAAAGATGCAATATTTACAGACTTTTGCCTTGAGCTGGGACAACGTAATGCTGAGAAAAGCTGTGGAAACATACTGCAAACTTGCGGTTCATGACTAAGTTGTGTGGTGAGAACCACACTGTGGTTAGTTCTCTTATTATGTGATGTTTCAGCTTCAGGGAAGGCAGGAGAAGGATGCGCTTACTCTGCTGGTGACTCAACTGAATGGAGCTTTTCCAAGCTCTGTATCGCTGGCAGGATGATTTCTTATTACATCCAGCTGCTCTGGTCCTGGTCTTTCTCGCACCTCCCGGAAAGTGGAGGTGTGTTCCTTGGGTGAAGGAACTCCACTTGGGCACACCTGGGAGTTAGGTGTTAAGCCAAATCTGAGTTGGGAGTAAACATGATGATAAGCAGAGGAGAGGGAAGATAGACTTGCACTTCCTGTTTCACACGCTTGCCTACCTAATTCAAAATACATTGTGCAGCAGGAATATGTCCTTACTTTACTAGGAAAGAGATTCAAGATAAAGAAATTTGTTCAGGCTCTCACTCTTCCACTGCCCCTTTTTAATTGTGTCTGAAATAATTCTCAGTTTGCACCAAACTTATTTATTACATTGAAAAAAACCTGCCATTCTAGGTGCTCAAAGCAACATGTATCTTATCATCATTTTGTCCTGGTAAGTTAGGTCCATGATTGCCCAGTGAGCTTCATGGCTGTATAGAGACTTGAATGTGGGGCTCCACAGCTCTAGTCCAACACACAGGCATGACTTATGCCCCACTGGCTGCCAGGACTTGGCTGTACTCCTTGCAGAAGTCTTCACTTTCATTTTGGAAGCCTGAACCCTTGGAAAGATATAAAAATGCCATTGTCCCCAGAGATTCAGTGTCTCCCAATTTGATTCCAGTGCCTTTTATTCCAGTGCCTTAACTATTAACTACACGCTGCTTTTATGTCCAAATATAATACATGACTGAAACAAGTTTCCTAAGGTTCAGGGAGGACAATTTAATAACAGTTTCCTTCTTGTTTGCTAGTCAAGAGGGGGCTGAGATGTTTCTTTCCTTATCTGTATCTCGAAGGTAGCCCAATCTCTTTCCTTTTGTTCCTAAAATTAATGATTCCATGCTATCTCTTTGAAAGCCCCCTTTGCTAAATCAGTTCAGGCAGACCATCTCCTCCTCAAATACATCTTGGCCCCTGGCTGGAAGGGAGCTAGACACTGCTATCAGTCCTTCATTTGCACCTTGATTGCTATCTGGGGTTAGTATCCAGTCACTGGTGAGCTCCATGAGAAGTGGATGTGTGATAGAAGAGATGAAAGGAGAAGGGTGTGCTTAGGTTTGTTGCTCCAGCCTGATCAAATCATGCTATGGAGGAGAGGAATGTAGCATCTGAATGTAATCTGATTCAGGCACAACTCTAAAGTATGGTTCAGTGTTGCATGCATGCACCCTGGGCTTCTGGCCTCTCCTCCCAGCTTCTGGAGTTGTTGCAGTGATCAGAAGCTTTGCTTCCATTTCAGTCACTGACAGCTTATTGCTGCCTGTAAACCTGAAGCTGTGCTTAATCTTATGTATTGCTATTATTTATTTGTCACTTATACATACAGTGGTACCTTGGTTTACGAACTTAATCTGTTCCAGAAGTCCGTTGTTAAACCAAAATGTTCTTAAACCAAGACATGCTTTCCCATAGCAGTGGGGGACTCAATTTACAAATGGAACACACTCGACAGGAAGCGAAACATATTCTGCTTCCAAGGCAACGTTCACAAACCAAAACACCTACTTTGCAGCGTTCTTAATCTAAGGGTTTGCAGCGATCTTAATCCAAGTTGTTCATAAATTAAGCTGTTCTTAAACCAAGGTACCAAGGTACAATGTCTCAAAATGACTGTGGTGTAGGGCAGAGGTTGTCAACCTGGTGCCCTTCAGATGTTGCGGAATACAATTCACAGCCAGCATGGCAATAATAGTCAGGGATTACAGGAGTTGTAGCTGTTCACAAGCTTTTGGGGAGTGCTATGTTTTTGGCTAACTCTGGTTTAGGGAAACAAGCCAACTTCATAAACCATGGCTTGAGGACAGCTTCTTTTAATAAAGCACTCTAAAGACTAGCAACATTTTGTCTGGGTTCAGGCATAATTATAAACAGCTGTTAGTTAAAAAGAGAAGTGAAGGTTTCCTATCTCCTCCTCATTGCCCACTAAACTCTGGCAGCATCAATCACCTGTTTTTCCACCTCTCTTGATGGGGAGCTTTAATTCAGCCTCCGCACCCAAGCAGATTGCCAACGCAGGTGGATGTGACAGCACAGGCACCTGTCCAGCAGGGAGGGGAAGTTTGTTGTGTATACCAATCCTGATCTGGAAACATATTTCCATGTAACTCTTTGTCATTTATTCTGATGGCCCTTACATAAGGATAACCCGGTTCTCCATTCAGGAAACAGGAAGCCCTAATACTGAGATATAGGAGTAACATTGTACGTTATTCATATTTGCAACCGTGTACTTATATTAGTACATGGTTCCAGGGTTTTTGAATCCCAGTTAAATAATGCAGAGGGTTAAACTGAACCTATGCCCTGCAAGAAGATGTTGCTTATATTAATTAGATTTGAGATAGAATGACAGGAAGATGAAATAGAATTAATTGTTTTAGTGTAAGTTGGGGAGCTTTTTTCTTTTTCTCCTTTTTAGATACCATCCAGCTGCATGCTAATAAGCAATAATGTGTTGGAATAAATAGTTATATTGAGCAACAGAAATAGCATTCGTGTTTCAGACCTTTCACTTGGTTTGTGCATTGATTAGGGTTAGAGTTAAGTAAAAAAACAACAGCAGCAACTATAGAGTGAGGACTGCAATGAAAAGGAAAGAGAGTAGACAAGTGTCTTAACTATTTAGGACAGCCTTTCTCAAACATGGGTCTCCAAATGTTGTTGGACTACAACTCCCATCATCCCTAGCTACCAGGACCAGTGGTCAGGGTTGATGGGAGTTGTAGTCCAATAAACAGCTGGGGACCCAAGTTTGAGAAAGGCTGACTTGGAACATATCACAGGCCAAATGTTCAAGAAAAGGAGGCAGGAAGGTGCTAATAGGTATTCTAGTCCAAAGCACTGCTGATCATCTGGTTGGGGAAAATTTTATTGAAGGGTTATGGGTTTGTTCTCTCATGCGAAAAACTCATTGTCCTCTCATTTTGATATGAAAACAATTGTTAATGTTAATGTAGGCAAATGCTAGATTCCGTATTGTATTTTGCATTGAGCTATCAAGGTGGTTCTTTGCATTCCTGTTATTTTTAGCTTTTCCTCCAGCTCATTCTGAGTATGTATTCTATACTACTTTGATGGAGGAGACCCACAGACAACAACATTGTATTTAGAAACAGATGCATTATTTAGGTGTCACAGGAGACTTTGAGCCCCATCTCTCATTGGTTCATACGTCACAGTAAGCCATAGTTTCAAACTTTGGTTTACTGTGAAGAAGTAAAAATGTGCCTGCAGTTGCACGCTGCTCAGTTCTGGTGGGTAAGCTTGAGTTTGTTTGGAATTATAGCATACCATTACATTGAGAATGGCATGCTCAGGACTTGCACAAAATCACATCATAGCACTTAAAAAACCCCAAAACTTATCTGTGGATTGTTCCAAATACATTTGTGCTGCTAGGCTTGACAGGGAAACCTTAGCAGTTTTTACTAACGCCACTTTATTGCCTGTCATATATTCCCCCCTCTTCTTTTAAATATTCAGTTGTCAAGACATCACCAATATTCATTTTTTAATGCCTCTTTGTACAGGAACTTTGTTCGAATCCGCTCTGTAGCTGCTTTTGAAATTTGTCCATTTGCAATTTTGACCACTTTCACTTATTGCAAAGTATGTTAGTAGCCCAGAACTAAACATCTGAGCAGGCAAAACCTTATCTTGGGAAAAGGGAAGGAAATAACTGTTGCGTACAGCTTCTTTTCAGACGCAAAGATCTGCAGTGCTTTTCTTTAGCTATAAATTATGCACAGGACATTATTTTCTTGCTGGATTTCATAGTGTCTGTCGTCTCCCAGCTGAAAGCCTCATGGTCCTTAACTGGAAACGACATGCTATGCATCATTTTAAGCTGCACAGGTGGGCCTTGCCAGTGAACATGAGAGCTACCTGAAACATACACGGCCTCTCCCTCAAAAATGCTGCCATTTCAATGGCACAGTGACCCTGTTGCTGCCCGGTGGACAGATATTGCTTACAAAAACATGTGGAGTGATGTTTTTCGCTGTGATCATCCTCATCTTGTGTGATATTCAGGTGCCACATTACGGCTGGTCTGATGCAATGCAGTACTGGCTAGAAATAAATAATTCCTATTTCTCTGTGTCGTATATTGTGGGCAGAAGGCAGCATTTTTCAGTAGTTCCATTTGCACTGGATAATTTCTCTCTGTGTTGCAGAAGACCCAATAGCTGCCAAGGTCCAGAAAGGCATGGAGTAGTTCCATCTTACTGTGGCCTCACATTGCATATGTACACCAACTTTACTTAATGATATGCAGCACAATCCTTTTCAAATTAACCCCCCCCCCCCAAAAAAACTTGCTTGGTCTAGTCTTCCCTGCAGATGCTTCTAGCTGCTATTGAAGTCACTTACGTTTCTACATATAAGACTGGAAGATTGCACCTAAGGCCTTAGTCAATTTCATAGACTTAACAGGATTTTTGAGATTTGGACATCACTTAGGATTCTTTCTGCTCCTCTGTTATTAGATTCAGTGGACTGGTTGTGCGGAAGGCATGGAGGCCAACAGAAGGTGGCGCCAGAGCCAGTTGCAGGCAAAGCCAACTAATTCTTGTTTTGTCCCCCATCCTGCTGAGTTCTACAAGAGCTGCACTGAGATTAAGGAGGACGGAGCAGATAAACAGGGTTAGTCCTTGGACTGGCTCTAAGTAAGAAAGGAAGCAGGCTGGGGGTTAGCTGAGGGAAGAATGAGGTTGGTGGGGCAGTGCTTCATGTGCTTTAATGGAGTAGCCTCTGCAGTTTAGAAACCTTGCTCCAGGAACTGTCTTCAGAACTTCTGTTGCTGGTCTCTAGGTGACTTCAGATCTAGTCTGTCCAGCTCATCCTCTTCCTTTTGTCCCTCTGGCACCTGCCTACTTGGCGCTCTTATCTTCCTGTCCCTTAGAGCTTATAGTGTGCGTAGACTCCAACTCTCTTCAGCCCCAGCCAATATGACCAGTGGTCAGTTATGATGGGACATGGAGTCCCAACAGTAAGTGAGAGTCACAGGCCTCCCATTTCTGGCTGAAATTGCCTCTTTCTCGCGCTGTGCAACCTGAAACAACCATTTCTCCTATTATTTTACAAATTTATAAATAGATGTATGTAAGGAGAGCTGTTTCAAGAGGTAGAAGTTGCCAGAAAGACTGCCAGCTTTGCTTGGCCCAAAGGAGAACCTCCGCATGCTCTGGACTGTGTCAAGTCACTTGTTTTCTAGCAGTTCAAGCAGACAGGAATTGTTGTTGGGAGAAAAACAGCGTGACAATCACAGACTGTGAGAAGGATGCCAACCAAAACATGCTCAAATAGCTGTTAACAAAAATATTTGTGGGCACCACAATGCTATGTTCTGAAAATACCTCTGCAAATGTAAAAACCGAAATATTATAGGAATACTGTTTTGTGTGAGTAAACACTCACTAGCCTTGCTGTGGCTTGATCTTTTGCAGTTACTATTGATGGATCACTAAGATGATTATCAGCTACCCCAAGAATGAGGAACTGAGGGCACACCAATGTTTTTAGATGAAGGTGTAGGGCTTGTTCTCTGCCTGAGAATGTTTGTGCCAGGAGATCTAAAAGATTAGTCAGAATTTGGCAAGAGGGAGAAAAAGTAGGTGTAAGTTTTTGGTGCTGTCTCATAGAAGCAGTCTTGCGGGGCTGTAGGGGTGCTTTCTGTTTGGGTTTAGAGACTGTTTTGGGATAGGCACTACTGTCCAGTTTGTCTGCTTGTAATTATAACTGCAAACTCTTAGTGTTGTGAAACCAGTGGTTTACCAGTGGAGTTTTGTTGTGCCCCTGAGAAATGTGGGTGCACAATGCCAGCATTTACAACAAAGAAAATGTGTGATGGAACCATGCAGGGTGGATAGGGAGTCATTAGGTATTATGCTGGGTAGCAAAGTGTACAAGGATGATGAATGCATTGCCAATGCTCGTTTCTCCCTTCCCATCCCTTTTCCTTTTGTGTCATGTCTTTCAGGTTGTAAGCCTGAGAACAGAAGGTGACTTATTACTGATATGTGTAAGCTCCTCCAGGAGCTGTTTAGTTGTTTTTTGGCTGAAGAGTAGAGTGAAAATGCTTTAAATAAATACACAAGTGTATAAGTGGTGTACTTGTTGGAGTGTGTGTGTGTGTGTGTGTGTGTGGAGATTTTGAAACTTTGGTTTTTATTTTTTTTAAAGGCACAGGGTGTTCTCTTCTTTATGGGTGAGCTAATGGGTATTTTACAGGGCTAGTAACGTTTTATTTTTTCCATTCTATCTGTATGGCAGTACTGTACAACAAGTGAGACTTTTAATACCAAGATAGAAAAAGGCTGCTGGATGATGTCACTGGTCTCAATGTCACCGAAAGTGCCAAATCAATCCACAGACTCGAGAGAGGCCTGTCTAGACAGATATATATGGGTAGATAATAAGAAAAAAGCTCATTGTTTCAGTTCTACTGCTAGAATCTGAAGGACTGCAATTTTGTTCAGCTCAAGAACTACAAAGATACTAGTCCCAGCCCATTATTCTATACTGTTGTGGGTTTGGTGAGGGGTAGTCAGTGTGTTGCCTGAGTCCCTTCTAATTCGTGAGTCCTGGATCCAGCATGGTTAAAAATCAAATGGAGGATTCCATTCTTCTGTGTGTGAGTTAATAGTCCTAAGGACCATCTTAGTATGACAAAATAAGTAGCACTGTGCCAGGGGGCAAATAGCAAATAGGAGGGCCCCTCCCTCACCTGACTGGTAGTGAGAAAAACAAAAGCCAGAGTGTGTGTGAGTTGGGCACGAAGCAGGTAGCAACCAGAGAGGCAGACCCATGCTTGATTTCTCCTTTATTCCAAGGCTGTGAATACTGTATGGGAGAAGTAAGAACGTTTGGGGTGTAAATGCTGTGAGCCTCTCTATCGTAGGCTCAGGTTGTAAGGTAAAGGTAAAGGGACTCCTGACCATTAGGTCCAGTCGTGACCGATTCTGGGGTTGCGGCGCTCATCTCGCTTTATTGGCCGAGGGAGCTGGCGTACAGCTTCCGGGTCATGTGGCCATCATGACTAAACCGCTTTTGGCGAACCAGAGCAGCGCACGGAAACGCCGTTTACCTTCCCGCCGTAGCGGTACCTATTTATCTACTTGCACTTTGATGTGCTTTCGAACTGCTAGGTTGGCAGGAGCAGGGACCGAGCAACGGGAGCTCACCCCGTCACGGGGATTCAAACCGCCGACCTTCTGATCGACAAGCCCTAGGCTTTGTGGTTTAACCCACAGTGCCACCCGTGTCCCTAGGCTCAGGTTGTACATATGTGTAAATAAACCATATAGACACCGCAGTCTGCACTGTCTCTCATTCCAAGGAAACTGAACCCTGGATAAGCTCCTGGAGCCTGGAACAATACTATTCTATTCAATGCCTTTTTGGTGCAGCATTTATGTCACTGGACAGATGCACCGCACTGGAATCCAACATAGCTTTCTCAGTCTGTATGGCCTGCTTCCTGAAAGTTGTGCAAGGTTGTCCCAATGCACCAAGGCAGTCCAGAGGGAAAATGTTTGAGAGCCACTGCTTTCAAGGATATGACTTAACAACTATGGACCTCAAGATTTGTTTTGCATTGTACAACTCGTATGCGCCAAGGCTTGAACTCTGTCCCTGCAGATTGCAGGGTCGTGTCACCTCTGTTAAGTTCAAAGGAACAGCAAGGCAAAACTGTTTGTTCTTCCAGGGACTTACATCATCTGTGAGAAAATAATCTCTGAAAGCACGTCAGTATCGAGTTTTGCTCAAACTATCTAATATCTTGTTGCTGTCATTTATTTCCCACTGGTGCTATTATGCAGATGGTGTATCTTGCTCCTTCGTGCTGACTCACTGTGGGCACACCGTATCCTAGAATATGATAAGGGCCACTTGGCTAAGTCCGGGCCCCCCTCCCAGGTGTGGAGGATCAGTGTTGGTGACTGCCCTTGGGGCCTTCAGTGTAATTCCAACCCTGAAATTATGCATTATGCTTGATGAGTATATGTCTTTGCATCACCCAAGCAGAAAGGAGGGCTAGGCCTTTTAAAATGGAGCAGCAAATCCAGAGGAACGCTCAGGCTAGGTTGCTGAGTAACGTTTTGTATTGAGCGCTTTAGAAAACCTGATGCTAGAATCTTCCCGAGACACTGGCTGTACCACAAAGTGTTTCCATTTTTATTATTTATCATCACAGTTTGATCCCAACAGTGATTTTATATGAGGAATCTCATTTTATCCTTGCAGTAACCCTGTGAGGTAAAGATAGGCCCTGAGAGACTTCCTGATCCTTTCTAGGGAATGTCATGGCCAAGAAGAATACATGGGATTCTCATATCAAAACAACAATAAACTAGACTGACTCTCTCACTGCCAGTGGCATGGCTTTGAAAAATGTCTATTGATATCACTACTGTCATTTCTGAGAGACTTTTAATTCTGTTCATGCTTAGATGGGCCACTGCTGGTTTTTTGTTTTAGGTAATTAGTAAAAATCACTCCCTTTCATTTGCATCAAACAGCAAGCCTGCCTGTTTTTTAAATATAATTATTTTTGTATAAATGCCTATGTCCTGGTCTTATCTCCCACCAGCAGTAACAGCATTGCGGAGTCATGCTGATGTCACAGGTAACTTATTTAATCTGACCGAAAGAGATAACAATGTTTATTTAAAGCCTTGTTTTAAATGGGAAGCAGAGGTGGGGGGACCACAAGACAGCACTCCGAAATGTTAGTTTTAAGATCTGGTGATTGCCTGGCTATAAAGTTACATTAACTTAATCAGGAAACAGATAAGAAGTCTAACAGTAAAATGGCAGGCATGTGTTTTGGTTGGACTTGGGCTTCACTGAGGTGAGTGGAACACTCCCAGGTACCTGTGTCTAGTATTGTAGCCTAAGTCTCCCCAGTCCCTCAAGTTCATGCAGATAGACTGACAGATTTGTTACTCTCCTTTTTGCACCATTGGTTTGCTCTTTAGCTCTGCCCAGTTAATAGCACAGCACCTCCTTCTTCCAGCACATCATTTTTTGAGTGTGAGTGAGATAAAGAAGTGAGGCTGACGGGTGGACTTCCTATCACCAAATTGTCCTGTCTGAAGTGTTAAGATGCGTGACTTAAATATCCACCAAAGAACTGCCTCCTCCCAAACCACCCTTCCCACTCCTGAAGGCAGGTGTGGAGAACCTTGGGCCCTCCAGATGTTGCCCTAGCTGGCATAGCCTATGTTCTGCCTCCTGGTCAGAACTGCTTTGAAAGAAAGGAATCAAGACAAGCTTTTAATTTGCTTGGTTAGGTTTTTAATAGCCTGAAGCTCAACTTGGTTTTTAATTGGTTCCAGTTGGCCTTTTGCTGCTGCTTAATTTGTTTTTTTATGAAACATTGTTTTGCTTTCAAACGATATAATCTTCCCTGAGCGCTGTAATTTTTTCTTAAATCTTTTTCAACTGCAGAATGGAAGGATATGCGTTTTCTCGAACAGATAAATAAATAATTGTGTGTGAAGGAATATTTCGGTGGAATGAAGACATGTTCATGTTCCTACAGTGAGAGGAGTAGATTTATACAGGCAAATACAGAAAGGCAGACAGATCGCAGCTCCAGGAATTTGGAGTCTTGCTTTCAGAGATGGCACAATAATCTGTGTACTTGTCACACCAAGCTTTGACGGCTGCAATGCTTCAGCTGGTTTGAAATGCAGCCCCCTAAGTCCTCATGGGGCAGTTAGGTGGTTGTATCTTGGGACACCATTGTTGTACCAGCCACATTGGTTCCCACTCTGCTTCCATTCCCAATTTCATGGAATCATTTGCCCAACATGGGGTTCAGACTCACAACCCTGAGATTAAGAGTCTCATGCTCTACCGATTTGAAGTGGTGGCTCTAACATTTTAAAGCCTTTAAACAGCTTGGGTCCAAGTTACTCAAAGAACCTACTGCACCTGTACCCCTCTTGCCTACATATTAAAATCAACAGTGGAATACCTTCTCATTTATCCACCTGCAAGATCAGTGAAACTGGTGGGCATGAGGAAGAAACTTTCTCCATAGTACTGTAGCCATGTGGCTTTGAAGTAACTGCCAGCTGACCTTTGTAAAGCTTTTGGGCTTTAGGTCTTCGGAAATGGCTTTGGCCCACTTATATAAACTGGTGTATTGATGACTGGTGCCATCGGGGCAGGACTTTGGATCTGCAGTCCAGGGCCTGCTCAGCAGAATGAGCAGAAGGCCCCCTAAATGCATCAAGGCTGCCCTACCACATTTTGAATTGCCATCTAAAGAGGGAGGCCACAATAATGCCATTTAGTCCAGAGTCTAAAATTATCTAAGTCTGCCTGCATTGCTCCCTGTCAAGGGCATGTCACCAGTGTACGTCTACTATTCATACGGAGCAGTACAGAATTTTTATTCTTCTTCTCGATCAAGTGGTCATGTCATCATCAGAGTCTTTTTTTCTCCCAGCCCGCAGGCATCTTCTTGCCCGTTGTAAATTGGCAAGGCTGATAAAAGTACTAGTGCCTCCGTAAGATCTTCCTCCAAAGACCAGCTACTAAGAATGGCTTGCATTGAAATCAGAACAGCCAAGAACACAAAGTGAAATTCTAAGAATGAAATGCTCCTTCAGCTTTAATAGTTCCTAAGAGAAATAGTATAGATTCCCTCTAGCTCTTTTTTAACTGTTGTGTCAACAAGTCATCAGAAATCTGTGCTAGTTAACACACAGTTGGGGGAGGGACTCCACCCCCCTTCTTGTCTGAGACCGAATGCCCCACCTTTTGTCAGGGCAATGACTGTGATCATGTGTTTTTCTTCCTTGATGGCCCCTCTCAGCCAATCTCCTGAGAAAGCTGGCTTGACTTATCTGTTAGGCCTTGCTAAATCCATTGGACAAACCAACACATTTACTAAATTCAGAAATTATGGGGAGAACCTGGCACCCAGGAATTTTAGGGGATCCTTGCCCCCTGCCAACCCATAACAATATTATAACTTCTGGGTGTGATGCACATGTAGGTCCAGCAGGACCCAGATTAACACTAATATAACCTTGGAATTCTCATTCCACCATAATAAAAACAGTGCCAATTTTTTTACACGTTTATTCTCTGTTGCATGTATTGAATCGTAATACTCAGGAGTAGATCTGGAGAAGAGAGGGAGAAGTTCCATTGCAGAAGTGGAAGTCCTTGTGCAAATGAAATGGATTTGTTGGATTCAATCCAGTGGGCTTTTAGATACCTAAAGATGTGGTACTACTGGGTTAGCAACTTCACAGGCAGAACTATAGTGTTTCAAGATCCTTTCTTGGCTCTCCCTGCTTTTGTTTTTATGAGAAAAGACATTAACTATACCCAGTTTATAGTAATTTACATAGTGAGTAAAGTTTATTTTAAAGTGGCTGCAATCCTGTACCTGTTGAATTTTGCTAGTGCTGCAGAGTCTGGTTGTGATATATAGAAAGATGCTGTCTTTATTTATTTTGGTGAACAAAAGCAGAAAAACAAAAAGACAAAATTGGTTCTGTTTCAAGGTGAGTTTTTAAAAAGAGAGAGGAAAAGGATCTGTATTATGTCTGACAGAACACTGTTGTTTTATTGCAGAATTGTTCGATATTGGAAGACACTTGCGATGAAATATCTCTAACAACACCTAGGATATGTGTGGACGAGCCTGGTTTTGAAAGCAGCTTTCCCTCCAGTGCCGAAATTTGGGTCTCATTTTTTTTTTTTTTTAAAAAAAGGAAGAGCTACATATCTGGGGTCTCACTTTGCAATCATACGTATTATCTCCGATTCATATGCACTCCAGCACCTCGATCAGTTCTTTGTTCTCCTTCACCAGCCCGGCTGTGAAGAGACTGCTGGGCTGGAAGCAAGGAGATGAAGAGGAGAAGTGGGCGGAAAAGGCTGTTGACTCCTTGGTGAAGAAGCTGAAGAAGAAGAAGGGAGCCATGGAGGAACTGGAGAGGGCGCTCAGCTGCCCCGGGCAGCCCAGCAAGTGTGTGACAATCCCGCGGTCTTTGGATGGGCGGTTGCAAGTGTCTCATCGCAAAGGGCTGCCCCATGTCATCTACTGCAGAGTGTGGCGCTGGCCTGACCTGCAGTCTCACCATGAACTGAAAGCACTGGAATGTTGCGAGTTCCCGTTTGGCTCAAAGCAGAAAGAAGTGTGCATTAATCCTTACCATTATCGACGCGTTGAGACCCCAGGTAAGCAAATCATCCCAATAAATTAAAAAAGTACCTATGTTTCAACAGTAATACCATAAACATAAAAACAAAAACAACACATGGAGTGCCTATTATTGGATTGTCTGTTACAAAAAGTAACAGTAAGGTACATACATGATAAAGTTTATTGATTAATCTCCAGAGAGATACATGTGTTGTAACAACTGGGCTGACTTATGGATGTGACCAGTGAACAAAGACCACTTGCCTAAAAATTTGTCTCTCTTCGCCTGTCCCATTAATAGCTCTCCTGCGTTGGGTCATGCGTTCCGAAATTGCTTTTCCCCATATGCGTGCATACTGCAAAGGCAAAGTAACATATCCCCCTGTTTTCCATTTAGCAGCTATCGCCATCATGGCAGCAGCGAAGAGAAAAGAGATTAGGGTTGGAGATGGAACCCGAGGGTTAAAGTTGTTCTCAGGTGACAAAAGCGCTAATTTGGGATCCAAGATCAAATTATGATTGTCAGAGAAATTTCAGAGAAAACATTTTGGATAGTAGATCCCAGAGCACTGCACCCTCTCCAATCTAAAAATAAATTTTGATGCAAAGGCTACCGCTGCATTGGGTTTCATATTTTGTAAGAAATCTCATTATGAAACCATAAGAATAAGAGGAAAATATAGACTCCTTGATGAAGAAAGAAAACTGAATCAGTTTTCAACTGAGAAATCTACGTCGCTGTTTTTAACCAGGAACCAAGTTCTGCTGCTTCAGGATAGAAACAGCCTTGTTAAATCTTGTGATGAATCTGACTAAACATGGGTTGGAAGTAATCTTAAAGGCTACTTTGTGACAGTGTTAGCTATCAAACATCATGGTTTCTTAAAAGCCATCAGGTGAAATAAGCTGTGTCAGTATGAATTTGTTGTGATACAGCGTTTGTTTTTATTTATGGGATTTATTCTTTTTAAGTGTGTGAGGCAAGTTCAGAGTCACTGATGAGAAGGCAAAATTTTGTTTTTATTTAGTGATTTGTTTCTTTGTTTTAAATACCCTGCCCTTCCTCCTGATTGGAGCCCAGGGCAGCTAACAACAGTCTCTTGCAACCTTGCAAATATACAGAATCATAAAACAATTGAAATTGAACAAATTCATGCCAATTCTAAAACATCCTGTAAAAATGTAATAATAGGAGAAGAGAAATACATGACACATTTTCCAAAATAAAGGGGAGACTAGACGAGATTCTGGAGATCTGTGATCATATCTGCCATACGTTGTATTAAAAAAAAATGTCAAGAATTGGGGATTGGATTGGGAACATTCCACTGGGGAGGTAAGATTCAACCATTCTCTGCTCTCTCAGTGTAAATCACACACTCAAGTTAAACTTGCGCTTTTAGAACAGTGCTGTGGTCATGTAATGAAATAATTTGCAACTCAGTTCATAATGTTCTGTGTAGTTACAGAGCTACCCTAAATTGGTCAGATGTGCCATGGCAAATTTGGATTGTGCTTCTGTTCTGCACTGAATGAAGCAGACAAATGATTGCTTTGCCTCAAGTGCAGCTTGGCACAGTGGAACTCAACTCACTTTGCTGCTGTGGTTTTGCAAACTCTTGTCTCCTCCTTCAAGTGCTGCCCTAAAGTCACAAATCAGGTGTGAAAAGAAACCATTGTGGTAGCGGATTCCTGGAATGTAGGTGCAGTTAATTGCATTTCTTTCTCCAAAGGTTTCTCTCTCATGGTTCTTGCTCATATTTGTACTTGTCCAGGGTGCTGAAACTTCAGAAGGCGTTTTTTTAAAAAAGTTTTTCTTAAAGCCATACTAGATGCTATCCAAGGAAGAATTCATCAGTCACCCAATATGTAGGTATCCATTGAAAAGCACCCCTAGGGCATGGACTCGTTAACCCTTTGCTGGGGTACCCTGACACCATTTACCCAATCTATCTCCTCCCAGCTGCTTTTTGCCTCGCTGGTACTGTGGAAGCTCATGGGAATTCACGACAGGATGTTGTAGGAGGAAGCACAGGAAAACAAACAAGAGACATTTCATTAACAGAGCCTAAGGTGGTGGTTGTTTTTTGTCCTGCAATGTTGTCACACCTGCACTCGGAAAGGATTGGAAAATCCTGTTGATGATTTGGAGAGGATTAGGCCCCAAATGAGCTCACCTTCTCTCACATTGCTAGGATAATTGGGCTTTACCATGTTGGCCGGCCTCACCTTCTGAAACCAGTACACAAGACTGGTTCAGGGATCAGCCTAACCTGAATGCTTCTGGAATTAGGCTCCTCTGCCAAGCAGTCAACAGCCTATGTTTTTGGTCTTCCTTGTTTTGCTAGTTCTTGCCCTTTCTTCTAAGAGGGCACTGGAGGAGCATAAGAGAGAAAGCATGGATTGTACCTAGTCTCTGAGACTATGGGCAGAGGCTATGCCCAAATCTGGAAATGATGTGCGTTTGAGTGTTATGAATCAATGAACGATGTGTATTTGTATATGGATGTTCAGCTACAGTTTGGGGAATTGGCCTCTAAAATGCTCAACCTGCTTTCCTGATTGCTTGCAGTTCCTGATTAGTCTCTACCAAAGTTATTTATGCACCTCATGTATCAGCTTTTTGGAATGTAACCTAAGTTCCTGTCTGGAAATACTTTTTAAAATTGATATCTTCAACTAATATCTTTTAAAAAACATGATAAAAACCCCTAATTTTGTGTAATCTCATGTGTCCTATTGGTTGCACAGGATAGTGGGGAGGGAAATGGAGGCTTTTGTTTCACTGCATAATTCTGACCCACCTAGGATGTTAATGTTTTAACATCAAACATTAAAAGGCATCCCAATACAGGCCTGCCTTCAGTTGTGTTTGGAAAGTTGTATAGTTGTTTATCTGTTTGACATCTGTTTAACTCAGCAATAAAATTGTCCACTCTTGAGTAAATTGTTTACTTCCGTTTCACTGTGGCATTGCTCCAATCGACTTTCCGCCAAAATAACAATAATTGCATCTGTTCTTATGGCAAGAAGATGTGTTTTTGTCCTTCAGCCAATCTCTTCCATTGGCTCACTTGCAGCGTAGTGCAGATATAGCCACGGAAAACCCCTTTCTTTCTTGCATTTATGTATCTTGATCTTAAGATTATTCAATAATATTCAAGTGGGGTGTGTGCGCAGGAAGCCCTTAACTGAGTCAGACCATTGGTCCACTTGACTTGGCATTGCCTACCCTGATTGGCAGAGGCACACCAGGGTCTGAGCCAGGGGACACTTACTAGGTCTTAACTGAACCTGGGACCTTCTGCAAGTGGTTGTGATTTCTCTCTTTTAAATAAATAATTTTTAAAAATTCTCTTTTGCTGCAATCTGTGGCAGCAGCAACAGAGCTCTTCTGGGTGTCCATTGCCCCCCCCAAAAAAAACCCATCCCCACTAAATGCCCCAAAATGACATTTCATCATAGCATAGCATCATGCCAAGGAGCCATGTGACTGCCACATTCCCCCACGGAAGGACACTACAATGTTCCTCTTTCCTCCCACCCCCTTCCCTTTCATGTTGTGTACCGTATTTTTCGCACCATAGGGCGCACCGGACCATAGGGCGCACCCAATTTTTTTGGGGGGGGAAATAAAGGGGAAAAAATTATTTTCCCCCCAGGCGCGGGGCTGGGGCGGGGGAAGCTCGAGCTTCCCCCGACCCCAGCCCCCAAACAGGCAAGTCTCCGCAAGCCGTGGGAGCGCTCCCACTGCTTGCTGAGAGGTCCGCGAAGCCTGGACACGCTGAGGTCAGCGCGCATAGGCTTCAGCATGCAGGCAAGTCTCCGCAAGCAGCGGGAGCACTCCCACTGCTTGCGGAGAGGTCCACAAAGCCTGCACGCGCAGGCTTCAGCATGCAGGCAAGTCTCCGCAAGCAGCGGGAGCCCAGCGCTGGTTGCGGAGAGGTGTGCGAAGCCTGGAGAACGTGAGGGGTCGGTGCGCACCGACCCCTTTCACTCTCCAGGCTTCAGCGAAAGCCTGCATTCACACCATAGGACGCACACACATTTCCCCTTCATTTTTGGAGGGGAAAACGTGCATCCTATGGTGCGAAAAATACGGTATTTTAGATTGTAATCCTGAGGGCAGGGACTGCCTTACCAGTGATATATGTAAGTTGGGTGTTGCTGTTTAGTCTAGCAACCTGGGTGTTGCTGAAGAGCAGGGGGGAAATGAATATTGTGTCCTATAATTATTTCAAACCTCCTTGCTAATACTGTTGCCATCACCTGGTAATCATAAATTTAATAATGATATTGGTCGATATGATGATTCATTCCTTGGATCCTTTCCTGGCTTGCCTTGTATTGTTCTCCTTCCTGGCCAACTGCAACTTCAGGGGCAGGTTGTGAATTAGATTGGGGAAAATAATTCGGGGAGGGAGACTTGAAACCACATCTTCCAAGTCCCATACCCCTTTCTTAGTCAAATTAGCACTCCCTCTTCCCCGTGGGTGTGCTTGATTGGGTGGGGGGAAATGTTGGGAGAGATCGGTCATAGATCTCCTGCCAGCGTTTCTCTAGACCCATGAGTCAACAAATCTTCTGTTCTCATGTATTTTTTATTACATCTGTTAATGGAGTTAACAATATGTCGAAAAGAAAGCATTATCATATTCTGGGGGTAATTCCATCTGGCCCTTGAGATTTATTGCCCTATGAAGATATAATAGTTTCTCTGACTTCTGTAATACCTGACCTTTCAAATTTCTGTCAACTTTTGGTAAATGTGGAATGGGTGGGTTTTTATTTTAAAGATCCCCTCCATTTACGGTGGTGGGAAGGTGGCTTTTTCATGTATAATGGTAAAATTCTCCAAATATATGTGTGATTTCCCTAATCGCCACCCTTATATTATTATTGTCATACAGTGGTCTTTGTTTCTGATGGGATAGATCCAGTAGAGTTTTCTCTTGTGGTTGTTGTTTTGCTAGTGTGGAAGCCAGTTATTTCCCAGCCAGCCTCATTTCCTATTTTATACGTAGCATGTTTTTGCACATTTTCTCTATTTGTTGACCTGAAGTTTAGAATATTAATCGCATAGCATTCATGATTTTACTTTTATCAGTTTGTAGAACTTGGGAAACTGTAATTTACATTTTCTGAATAATTACATTAATTGGATACTTAGAATAAATATGTTTTGTTATTTGTGATTTTGTACCCTCTAAATCTTGTCTTTAAAATATGTATGCCAAGGTGATTCAGATACTGCATTGAAGCCTTGCTACTTGCACCACTGAAAATTCTGCGTAGTGCTTTCTTTCTTTCTTTCTTTCTTTCTTTCTTTCTTTCTTTCTTTCTTTCTTTCTTTCTTTCTTTCTTTCTTTCTTTCTTTCTTTCCTTCCTTCCTTCCTTCCTTCCTTCCTTCCTTCCTTCCTTCCTTCCTTCCTTCCTTCCTTCTTTCTTTCTTCCTCCACACCTGTGGTTTCTGAGATTTCAGTGTCTTTCGCCCACCAATTTCCAGACTTTTGCAGCCTTAAGGACAAGGAATTTTCGCAGGTCTCTACTTGTGAAATTCCTAATATGCACTCACAGGTTATTTAATTTGAATTTGCATGTCCCCCCCTTTCCAGGAATTGCATACATTCTTGCATGAAAGTTTGGTAACGTGACTGACATGCCAGATCTCGGGAGTGGCATCTCATGTAACTAGGGAGAGGTCACAGTTCAGTGGTGTGGTGCGTGCTTTGCTGCAGGAGATCTCAGATTCAATCGTCTCTTAAGTGAAAGGTTCAGGAAATTCTGGAGAGCTGCTTCCAGACTAATTGGGCAAGAGAAGCAAATGGGGAAACTGCCTGACACCAGTTCAAACTGTGCCCCTAATTGCTTTTAACGCCGCACATGTTTTCCCTCTTGTTCCAGTGTTGCCTCCAGTTCTGGTTCCAAGACATAGTGAGTTCAACCCTCACCTCAGCCTCCTTGCCAAATTCCGGAACACGTCTCTTCACAGTGAGCCACTGATGCCTCATAACGCGACCTACCCTGATTCTTTCCAGCATCCTCCATGCCCCCCTCTCCCGGCGTCCCCCCACATGTTCTCTCAGTCCCCTAGCAGCATGAGCTACCCTGACTCCCCCGGAAGTTCCTCTACACCAGGAAGTCCTTATCAACTTACAGGTAAAAAATAAATAAGCGGCAGTCTCCCTGAACATGTTTCCAGTGCTGATGAATGGGTCTACAGTGACTTCTCTTTTGGGGACAAGAGGGATGCGGGTGGCGCCAAGGTCTAAACCACTGAGCCTCTTGGGCTTGCCAATCTGAAGGTCGGCGGGTCGAATCCCTGCAATGGAGTGAAATCCCGTTGCTCTGTCTCAGCTCCTGCCAACCTAGCAGTTCGAAATCATGCCAGTGCAAGTAGATAAATAGGTACCACTGCAGTGGGAAGGTAAATGGCGTTTCCGTGCGCTCTGGTTTCTGTTGTGCCAGAAGCGGTTTAGTCATGCTGGCTACATGACGCAGAAAGCTGTCTGTGGATAAACACTGGCTCCCTCAGCCTGAAAGTTAGATGAGTGCTGCAACGCCACAGTCCCCTTTGACTGGACTTAACTGTCCAGGGGTCCTTTACCGTTTACCTTTTTGGGGACATGGAATATCAACTTTCGTGTGGTATTTGGTTCATACGAAAGCGTACAGTCCATACAATTTTGGCACTGGCAGTTGTATTGCTTTCATCATTTCATGTGATGTGCACTGTCAAAATGTTTACAAGGGAATCTTGGGCCCTGTGTCTGATCCTTCATCTGAAACAAAACCCCTTGAAAATCCATTTTAATTTGGATGAGACACGGATTCAGTTTACGTCAGAAGGTTTTGGTCCTTCTCCAGTGAACGTAAACTAGTCAGTTAATGAAATGGCAGGCCCAGTAGCCTTCTCCTTTTCTATCCCCCCTCTCTAGTCGAAACGCCACCTCCACCTTACAACGTGAGAGAAACGCCAGGAAACCACCATGGACGCTCTATACATGCAACCACAGAGAACCAGTTAGTCCTGTCATTGCCCAATGGAGGTAAATCTGCCGATGGAGAACCTGAAAGTATGTAAATACTTGTATCGTTTTCTAGGGGGAAATGAATTGAGCCATGCCTGATTTATAGGCCTCTGACAGCAGGGTGTGTGTGTGTGGAATCAAATCCTTAACCTGCATTAAAAGTGATGCTTAACAAAATTGCTTCCAGTGCTGAACCACTAGAATACAGTATTATTGGAACGGTTCTAATTGATGTGGCTGGAATATTGGTAAACTAGCTAGTTGTTTGAAGGCTACCTCTGAGCTTAGATAACAACCAATCGACTGATAAATGAAAGCCCAAGGAAGCAGAAACATTCTAGTCCATATTCAGGTCGTGCTGTCTATGTATGTGACAACCAATGATCCCACCAACTCCAGGGCCGCATGAGGCACTCCTTTAAAGCATTTTTTAAAAAATTTGAAAAAATCTCCACAGACTAAGGCAGATTAGACCACTATTCCATTGGTTAGTATCTGATAGGCCTGTTGGCCTATCCAGACAGCCCCTATAGGCTTGCTTCTGTTGAGACACCCCATATTTTCTAAATCTGTTTGCCATGCATCAGCATGAGGCAAACATAATCCAAAATCCCACTTCAGCAGGTAAGGAAGTGAAGCCGTGCAGTATCCTTTGGCAGTGATTTTTCCAGGATATCGTCCAAATCACTTTTCTTTGACTTAAACCTACTGCCTAACAGTTTTATTGCAAAAGCTGTGAGAGCTTACATTTTGAGAGAGCAAAGAATAACTCCACGACCCGCTGCTTTCCAAATCAATGTGTGTGCCACCTCCTGCCCTGTAAGCTAAAACACTTTGCTTTCCGTGTTCCCGATTACAGATGCGGTTTTGTAAGCTAAGTCCACTTTTTATTTTTTGATAAAGTGATGGTTAATTAATGCATTTGTTCTTTTCTGAACTTAACCATCTCTATAACATTGTTTTTGAGATAAGACTATCGGAACTGCTTACAATTTTTGATATATTGAAGTTCGAAGGCACCTGTTACTGTCTCGAGTTGCAGTGGTGAGTAAGGTTGCAGTCATCCTTCCTCAACACATAGGAGACAGGAGGTGCCAAAGTACACCTCGCTTTTTCATTTATCACCATATTATCACATCTGAAAAGAGGACGTGCTAATGGTCCAGTTCTCCTTGGAACATCACACTTACAATGTGTAGCGGAAAGCAAATGCGCTGGTGCCTGCTTACGTCTGCCATAAATCTTACCTTGTAATGTACAAAGCCACTCTAATGCTTTCTGTTCTAGCCTCTGTTCCTTTTCCAAAGGCTCCTCGAGTCGTGTTTGCCCTTTCCATTCCACAGCTCAGCAAGTGGATATTTTCAGGGTGCTTTTAGACCCCTTTCCTGAGTTGCTATAATTCAAATCACAACAGAATTATTCCACCTGCTTCAGGACATGAGTTACTCCTTGTTTTTGCCATGTGGTAGGAGTGATAGTGACTTGCAGCCTTCAGCTTGAGGCTGGTGGATTTGATGAATTGTCAGGCACTCTTTAGCAGTGTCAGAAGTGCACCGTACTTAATGGTGGGGCTGTCACCAATCAGAAAATAAAAGCAATATATTGCATTTTATGAGCACAGAAGGATCAGATCCACTTCAGGACAAATTTGCTGAATACACATCATGCCAAGTTAATCAGGGTAGAATCAGATGACATGGTGGGGGCATAAAAGCTCACCTCAAGGTGCCCAAACACTATCAAACACTTTCCTCATAGTCAGTTGCTCCACCCCCTTGATCAGTATCCCACTTGTACCTTCCAGCTGTCTGAATATACACTTAACAGTATTTTGGAATGATGTAGCTGGAAGATTAGGAAGAAAAGGAACTTGCCATGGAGGCAACTCCTGACAGCATATGTGACTAGACATATTGTTGCGAGGGAAGAGATGGTCCTGCCTCTTTTCTTCATTCCTGACTTTCCTTCCAGACTTCCGGCCCGTTTGCTATGAGGAGCCGCAGCACTGGTGTTCGGTAGCGTACTATGAACTCAACAACCGAGTCGGAGAGACTTTCCAGGCCTCTTCGCGAAGCATACTGATAGATGGCTTTACAGATCCGTCGAACAATAAGAACAGGTTCTGCCTTGGGCTGCTGTCTAACGTGAACAGGAATTCCACTATAGAAAACACCAGGAGGCACATAGGAAAGGGTGAGAGCAAGCCCCTTATTGCAGTGGTAGCAAATAATGTTAAGGACCGCAGGCAGCTCCCCATTTACGCTGGGGTTGCGTTCAAAGGCACCCAAAGGTTGGGTTGTGCACTTGGATACGGGTCCTACACAAGGAGGTATGAAGAGCAGGCCACTCAGGAGCACTTTGTTTGCTTTCCAAAGAGTGAGAAGCCTGCCGCAAGTAGGCTCCTTCAAAACTTAGGTGAGGAATGTCTGCCAAACTCCTTCTCCATGCACAGATTTTTAGAATGTACTATATTTTAAGACTATAATCTCTCTCTCTCTCAAAGAAAAGTGTCTTTTTTGTATTCTGTATATCACATAATGCACTGTTAAGCAAATAGTATACTATTTTGAATTGGCAAATTTAATTGGTGAAGGAGACTACATCAGGGTCTACTGCAGGCAGACTATGCTTCCCCACCTCCAATTTTACATGTACCCAGTCAGATGGGTGGGGTATACGAAAATAATAATAATAATAGTAATAGTGTTCCATCTTTTGTCTCAGTACTTACAAAATTGTAAACTGCCTTAGGTGCCTTGGCAGAAAGGCGGTACATAAATGGCAGTGAATGAATAAATAAATTTGCTTTTATCTATGTTGAAACCTTGTCTGTTTTCTCCCCTCTCCCCCACCCCCCTTTTCAGGTGTCCACCTGTATTACGTGGGGGGAGAGGTGTACGCAGAGTGCGTGAGCGACAGCAGCATCTTTGTACAGAGCCGCAACTGCAACTACCAGCACGGCTTCCACCCTGCCACTGTCTGCAAGATCCCCAGCGGTTGCAGCCTGAAGATTTTCAACAACCAGCTCTTTGCCCAGTTGCTGGCCCAGTCCGTGAACCACGGCTTCGAGGTGGTGTATGAGCTGACCAAGATGTGCACCATCCGAATGAGCTTCGTCAAAGTAAGGACTCCTTCCTGTCTTCTCTACCCCCAACCTTACGGTTGTGAGCTGCCAATGTGGCACGATTAATTGTCAGCGGAGCTTTTTCCGAACAGCAGCCAGCAAAGCAAGTTCTGCAATTCTCAGACATGGGGGAGCAGGTGTTGCTTGCATGAGGCGCTTTCTACCCAACCGTCACGTAGGATTCAAGTCAGAGTGACTGGGGAAATTGCCACATGCCTCTGTAATTTGTCAAGGTGGCCCCTCCTATTCCTGGCCATAGTTATTGGCAGGCAAGGAAACGTGGGTGGCTTTTGTTCACCCACGTAATAGCCACATCTGCACACTCTTCTGTGGCAATCTTCTGGTCTGATTATACACAAGGACATCTAGTTATTCAGTCTGCTTATTTGGGTGAACAGCCTGTACTAATCGGATACTCCTGATATTTACCTAGAATCCTTTGAAAGGCTTCTAGTATCTTAATCATATAAGCTGGTGGCACACCAGGTTTGTATATAAAGGGTAGCCCATGGAGCCCAGTGAAGCAAAACCAGTGCATTTTGTGACTTGGGCATTTTTGTTGTTGTTGTTTAGTCGTTTAGTCATATCCGACTCTTCGTGACCCCATGGACCAGAGCACACCAGGCACTCCTGTCTTCCGCTGCCTCCCGTAGCTTGGTGAAACTCATGTTCGTAGCTTTGAGAACACTGTCCAACCATCTCGTCCTCTGTCGTCCCTTTCTCCTTGTGCCTTCCATCTTTCCCAACATCAGGGTCTTTTCCAGGGAGTCTTCTCTTCTCATGAGGTGGCCAAAGTATTGGAGCCTCAGCTTCAGATCTGTCCTTCCAGTGAACACTCAGGGCTGATTTCCTTAAGAATGGATAGGTTTGATCTTCTTGCAGTCCATGGGACTCTCAAGAGTCTCCTCCAGCACCATAATTCAAAAGCATCAGTTTTTTGGCGATCAGCCTTCTTCATGGTCCAGCTTTCACTTCCATACATCGCTACTGGGAAAACCATAGCTTTAACTATACGGACCTTTGTCCGCAAGGTGATGTCTCTGCTTTTTAAGATGCTGTCCAGGTTTGTCATTGCTTTTCTCCCAAGAAGCAGGTGTCTTTTAATTTTGTGACTGCTGTCACCATCTGCATTGATCCTGGAACCCAAGAAAGTAAAATCTCTCACTGCCTCCATTTCTTCCCCTTCTATTAGCCAGGAGGTGATGGGCCAGTGGCCATGATCTTAGTTTTTTTAATGTTGAGCTTAGTCACCTTTAATATACTTGTCAGTGTTTTTAAACTACCAGCAGAGGGGGTTAAAGAACCACTTAATGAACCAAGAATTTGATGGGCGCCAGGTTGTGTCAGACATGGTTTCATTCATATAAAGTCAGACGTGAGCATTATGCAGCATAACAGATGACCTCTTTCTTTCTCTCTCTCTCTCTCTCTCTCTCCAAAGTCTGATTTCTTCCTTCCACCACCTCTGTATCCTATTACGGCTTGTGATTGACATGTTGCAACTTAGTAACAAATAGAAGAGCCTTAAAACAAAGATTTTGGGTGACTTACATAGGAGTGATTACCTGGCATTAATGTACACATTTAAAACTATAAATATGTTCAAGGTTTGTGCCTTACACCAAAACAAGGTAAAAAAAATATTCACTTAAGTGGGTCACAAATCTTAGCTCTCTTCCTCTGATAATATATGCCTTATGAAAGGAAATTTCTGCTTTTGTGATGGGTGATGATTTGTCACTGAGTGATGGTTCGTCTGTGTGAAACAGCAACTCACAATCTTACCGTCTCCAAGCACAGTGCTGCTCAGTGAATGCAGTTCATATGTTCATTTGCGAGTCATTCAGGTGTCAATTGTGCCTCTGTAAGTTCAGAAACCATCCTCAAAGCAAGTGCATTTGAGCTACAGACCTTTAGCATCCTAGATAATCAGAGTGAAAAATCTGTTCAAAATTGAGACAACACAATGGAGCTTTTTCCTTTACTGCAGATTTGTCTGTGATCAGTTTCCTTGAATGAACGGATTTATCTTGCTGCAATTAATTTTAAGCTTTATTGTTCAGCCATTGGCCATCACAAACTTCTATTGCTACAGTTTGATCTGCCTTGATGGAAAGAAGAATAAGATGGCAAATACAGTGTGAGTGTTTGGTGTGTTTTTTTTTAAATCCTTTGGCATTTGTTCCTCTGTTTTGTAGGGCTGGGGAGCGGAGTATCATCGCCAGGATGTCACGAGTACTCCGTGCTGGATCGAGATCCACCTGCATGGACCATTGCAATGGCTAGATAAGGTGCTGACGCAAATGGGTTCACCTCATAACCCAATCTCCTCCGTTTCTTAAGAATCCTCTACCAACCACCTATGGGATGCAGAACTTTCTCACCTTGCGGCCAACCTAAATTTCTGTATGTAGCTGTAAATATATGAAGGTTTATGTATATAGTATATTGTTGGTGGATTTTTGTCATGCTATGTTCAGTGTTTTTTCAGTTCATAAGATGGTTGTATGATCCGTTGTGTTGCTGCCTGCTGACAAAGGTATTGATGTTTGGGTTTAGCAGGCCAGTTTGTGGTTAATGGAATAAGACCAGTGTTATTTGTATTCTTAATAAATAAATAATTTAATAAAATTATGCACTAAGCAAAGTTAAATTCTACAGGCCCATATGCATTTTGCAAATCAAGAAAAGTTGGCTTGTAAAACCTTGCTAGAATAGATGAAGGTCCCTTACTCGGCTTTCTGCAATAGCCTCTGGAAGCTCAGGAGTGGACAGCTTTGAATACCCTCTGTTTTGCCCCTGGCAGGCAGTACTCAACACAGAATCTGATTGCAGAGGTTCCATTTATTTATCACAAATAAATAGCATTTGCAGGCCTGCCCTCCATTAAATTGTCATTATTTGGGGTCATTTATTGCACCTTTGTTAGTCATGGGAAGGGAGCAAAACTATGCTTGGCAAGGAAACCACACCCACCGATCTCATAGAAGTTGTGCCGATTCTTCACACAAACGCAGCACACAAACCCGAGTTTTCAACCATGCTGTGCCCACGTCATTTCAAGCCTCAAGTTTTAAAATTTGCTTTTCAAAAGGAGGATGGCCAGTGCTGGAACTATGTGTTATACTAAACAGATGGCTGGTGCTCACACATTTAATTCTCACCTCCATGCCGGGGTTTGTTTGTTTTTTTTTTTCATGTGATGTATTATGTCTGTTTAGTTAAGAAGACAGTAGTGTGACCAGTAATGGCCCTAGAACAATTGTCCTAATACGCTCGGCCCAGGGCACTTTCCCATGCTGCCCCACATCATCCAAGACACATGCAGCCGCTGCTGAATACAGCCAGTGTTTTTAGTTCTTCCCCCTGCAGTGTTGTCTAGGACAAAGTTCCTGTGTTGTGGCATCAAGAAATTGTGCAACTCCTCCTTCACACCCTCTTTGTTTATGTGTGTGGTGTGGGACCTGCACCATCATGATACCAGGACATGAGCACTCAGTACTGGGTGTTAATGGGTTTATGCATTTTCTTTAATGCCCTAAATCAGCGGCTCTCAACCTGTGGGTCCCCAGATGTTGCTGGACTACAACTCCCATCATCCCTGAGCTCTGGCCTTGCTAGCTAGGGGTGATGGGAGTTGTAGTTCAACAACATCTGGGGACATACAGGTTGAGAAAGGCTGCCCTAAATGTTTTTGGCAACTGCTTCTTGCTTACTGTAATATGTAGCTCCTTCCTTGAATTCTCTAGTTAACTTTTTTCACGTAAAATGTCCAATTCTGCATTTTTGTGTGTGTGAAAGGGAGAATTAACATAATAGTGAAATGCAAAAGAACAGATTTAAAAGGCTGTAATTGAGGGGTGGGCAGAAAGTAGATTAGGATCTGCTAATAGATCTTGGGGCGATAGGCAGTAGATCAACAAGGGACATGGAGAAAGCTAACAAGGAGTAGACTTTTATGGGAAAGGACAGCAAGCTCAGTTCATTTCTAGTACCTAAAACAAATTCCTGGGCTCAAAATGTGTTCAGACAGGAACTCTTGTGTCTTTTGCACCTGGCTCTGACTAGTAGATCACGGGGTTTTAGAAAAAAAGTAGCTCCGGCAACTCTGAAGTATGGTTATCCCCTACTCTATATTCAGTTGTCACAGTCTATTATTATTTTTTGCATTTCATTGCCAGTTAGCTCCATCTTTCTGAATTGGACAGATTATTGCTCTTGCTACAAATATGCATCTCTGCTGCTTATTGGGATTTTGAGTGAATAGGAGAAACGAAACAGGATATCAAAATGTACACAAGTAGAAAAATAGGTATGGACAACATTTAATGGTGTCATATGAGTGCACCTCATTGAAGTAGCATCTTCAGACAGGATTAGTTATACCTAGTCTCTACCTCAAAAAAAGTGTGCCTATATAAAGTTGTTTCGAAAATGGCAGGATGCGTATTGCTTTAAACAACAGAAACGTCATAGTTTCCTGTATTTGATGCAAACATGGAAGATTCTTTCTCTCACCAAACAGTATCTAGGTTACTTGTTTCACAGTCTAATTAGTGCAGGCTTGTTTTTGGTTTTTTGGTATCTTCTTACACTTGCTGCGCTAAGAATCAAATGAGTTTTCTTTTTGCACCTTCCAGAAGCTGTGTAGCAAATGACAGCAGTGGTAATTAGGAGCACAGACTCTGAAATATCACTGAACTGCCAGCATCCTTAATTTTCAATGTTTCTAATAATGGACAGTTAATGACTATTAAATCATCCTTAGCTTCTAAGTCAGAGGCTCTGTTCAGCCACAAAGAGCAGAAGTAACTGAACCCAGCACAAAGAAATAAACTAATTACTGCCACCGGGGGGGGGGGGCGGGGGGGAGAACGGGGACCAGACCATTTCCTTCAGTATTCAGTTCCGGCTCTTCATATAGAAATGGCCCCTTTAAATAGTACTGTTTGTACCAAGTTATCATCCAGTATAAAATTTATAGCCTTTCAATGTTCTCTGTTGAGATGTGCTGCCGGAAAGATTTAAAAGCCGTTTACTAGAAAAGCTATCTATCGATGGCCAGTTTAAGGAAAAGACATGTTTTGAGGCAGTTATATGTGTCAACAATTCCAAGCACATTGAAGCCTCTTGTGGAAAATCTTTTATCGTTGTGGAGCTATGAGTGCTCTGTCATTATTATTTTTTAATGTATCCTAGTGTTCAGGCCTGCCATTTTCCTAATAAGAAATTACATGCAAAATAATTCTCACAGGAAGGTAGTGAATGAAGTGCTGCTAGTATTTTACTGGTGTTTACTGAATATTCCTAGTGAATATAAGGTGGCCTAATAGGCCTTTTCTTCTCAGGTTTTAAGTTGCCTGCATGGCTCAGTGAACTAGCTTTACTGGAGTAAAAAATTAAACTTGTCATGCATAAATGCTGCAGGTTAATGATATCGCAGGATAATGTTGGCTGGATCATGTGGTGGTGAAGCATAAGCATTGTTTTATGAGTAATAAAGCAGAGGGCTTTTTTTTTTTTTTGCATTTGAAAAGAGTGCTTACCTGCAGCCACCAGTAACCACAGCTAGCCACACACAGCTGGGATTCACAGCAAGAGGATCATTGGGTCAGAATATGTGCCCTTCATCCAGGTTTGAAACCTGGCACTGTACATTGTAGAAGTGAAGGGCTGAGCGACAGCCTTTGGGGAACACTCCCACATAATGAACTGCTGTGATCAGAAGCATCTCATCCCACTGCCTATAATGAAGGATTCCTGGACAGAGATTACCAGACCATAGTTTGTAACCAAGAGGTAATTGTATCTGAAACGTTGTATGGAACAATGAACATATGTCAGTTTTCATGGGCAGATCTTTCATTTACCATGAGTAAAGACAGGTTCTTCAACTAACTGCAAGGAGTTCTGTTGCATCGAGCCAAAAGTCTACCCTAGTCCAGTATCTTGTTTCCAACTGGCAGATATTTCCAGGATGTCCTCAAAGGACATGAAGGCAGTCTTCCTCTGGCGTTTGTCGATGTTCAGAGACATGATGCCTTTAACCATACTGCTTCAACAGTACAGTTGGCAGTTTGGGACTCTGGGGAATGGTCTCCTTGAGTGGGCTTTTTTTTTTTTAAAAAAAAGCTAGCAATGCATGTTACTTACTTAAAGTGGTCTTACTAGAGGGTCTCTTCAAAATGTGGTCAACCAGCCTTGTATTGCACTTTCTGCTAATTTTGATGAGTGGAGCTCTGGCCTTTTGGCTCAGAGTCCTATGCTGAGTGCCCCGTGGCTAATAGTTGTTGATCACCCTATCCAAAGCATTTTAAAAAGCCATTTCTACAGTCCATCCCCTCATGGTGTGGCAGCAAATGCTGTAATTTTAACTATCTGTGGAAATAGTACTTCATTTTGTCCAAGTCAATTGTGGGAACAAGCTCATAGTGAAAACCTTGAGATGCTTCTTAAGTCTTCCTCCCAAAGTCACAAATGTAGACATTAAAAGATGCATACTGGACTGCAATCATCACACTATATAGATTGTTTCCTTTGGTTTATGTGAATTTTACAGTCAAATTCCATATTTGGATACTCAGAACTAAATCCCACTAAATTTAGTGGTGCTTACTCAGATATATACAAATAAAGCTGCAGTCTTAAGAATGGAACTTACTAAGCATAGTAAGCTCAGTCTAATAAAGCTTCCTGACTTATTCAAGGTTGTAATTAATATCAGAAAAGCTTATTAAGGCTGCAGTTTTATACACAGCTGGAAGGCAATCCCAATTAACTACATGACACTTGCTTCCAAGTGGACATGTAGAAAATATTACTACATAAATGTTCCTAACTTACCGAATAGAGGTTTTATTTTTTTCTTGTGCAACACTAATTTTCAAGAATATGTAATTTTATGCAATTTGACAATTTTCATTGACTTCATTTGAAACATTGTGAAATATGCATAACAGTAGTGTTTGGGTCGATGGGCATTAAAATCCTATATTGAATTATTCAGTACTAAATCCATACATCTAACATGGCAAGCAAAATTGCTTTGAGAATGTAGGAAATTGAGAAATGTGTATTTGTATAATTATTGTTTTGTAATTTATTAAATGCTGTGTGTGCCTGACTTTTCTGGGAGATTCCTTAGGCTGGCTGAGTGTGTAAACGGCCACACATCTGAACAGAGAAAGCATCCCTCTTAAGTAATCAATACTTTTCACCATGGGTAGGCAAACTAAGGCCCGGGGGCCGGATCCAGCCCAATCGCCTTCTAAATCCGGCCCGTGGACGGTCCAGGAATCAGCGTGTTTTTACATGAATAGAATGTGTCCATTTATTTAAAATGCATCTCTGGGTTATGCAGATCACATTTTCCATATGCTATACATATGGGTGAGGAGCCAGAAAAGGCTGGTGCCTCCAGTAGGTGACCCAGAATCCTGGATGCACTAAATTGGTCAATTCAGCCCCATAAAGAGGCACTGTACAAACACAAGCCAAAGAACAAATATCTCTCTCATCCTTGAAGACTTTGACTTAAGTTGTCCAAAATACTAAGGGGGGAAAATAACTTTGCTAAGCATGGTATCAGGCTTACAATAAAACAGAGACACTTCTGTAGCTTATGCCCATAGCATTAAAGGAGGGGAAAGGACATTCTTGCATCGCTCTTCTGGAAATAGGGACTAGGTGAGCTTCCTGCCCAGTCAGGCATTCTCTGCCTATTAGTGACCCTAAAATATAGCAAGTGCATAGGGTGAGAGCACTAACGGCAGCAGCCACTGTTTAATGGGCCCAATGAGGTACAGCTGCAGCTGTGGTTTGTAATGTTAATTAATAGCTACCCAAATATAAAGAGACCATTATTTCTCCTTCAGACATTACCCTGTGGAGTATTGGTTTAAAAACAAAACGCTGGATATTACCTAATCTGTCTTGTGGATTTGGTGGTGCTTCCCTTACAATAACTTGAATCTAGACTGTTATTTGTGAATACTTTTAACGTGCAGAACATTTCATTGTTTCCCCGATTTTGTCTCTTGACTGAGAGTAAAACAATCACAAATAAGGTGTAAATAAATTAATCAGTTACATATGACAGCTATATGTAACAAATCCATCTTCCTTGTAGCAGAATTTCATTCCTGCCGCAGTATCCTTTGATTAGTAAACAAATATATACTGATAGATAATTGCCAGAGAGATTATCTTCATTCAGAATATGACCTATGCATTTGTAACTATTTTGGAAGGTAAAAGTAGATGTACTCAAGTATACATGGTAATTATGAGTCCCGAGTACATACTACTACATCTGATATTTAATCTAGAGAAGCAGGAAGAAACCACAATTCACTTTTGGGGTAAATTAAAGCATACTAACACCCCAGACATAAACTCACCTACCTATGCATGTGACTTTGCAAAGGTTTCATTTTTGACAATAGTCATAGCCAAGTTGAATGTGAAATAGCAGCTGGAAAACAATGCAATATAAATTATTCTCTCTGATTGGTTTCTTTCTGCAGCGTCCTCCATCACTATAACAGCCAGATCAAAAGCTGCTACAAGGAATGTTCTAGTTATTGCAGACAGGTTGCAGCAGACAGCTCTACAGTGTTGACTATAGTGCTCCTAGTAACTTTGCCTCAGGAGTTTTAAGGGAGTAATCCCAACCTCTCTGAAAGCTGGCTTAGGGGCCTTGGGAAGCAGAGAAAGTGCTGCTCCGCCAGCAGGAACAGAGATACCTCTGCAAAATGAAATGCTGGAAGAAGTCCCTTAATATACCAATGCAAATTCCACCAGCACAAAATGTTCTGCCAATAGAATAGGGGGAAACAGGTTATGTTAGGGGCAGCCATAAAGATGTGCCCAAAGCTCCTTTGTTTCCCAAACAAACAAACAAACGGAGGGATGCTACACTCTCACTTTGACTAAAATGGAAAGGAGGAAGAAAAAATGTCCCTACTTTCTGCCTTACCCACAGAAGAATGGCAGGGAAACTGATATGGCAGCTGCTATACCCAGACACAGTCCTTTACACTTACCTAGAGATAAGCCCTATGGAATTCAGTAGGGCTTACTGTTGAGTGTTACACAACTGCAGTGTTAGTCCAACATTGTTTAACCCCAGAATTCAAAGCCACTTTCAAATCTGTAAACAGGCACTGAAAAGCTCTACTGTCACTGTGGGCAGTTAGACTAGTTGAGTAAAAAAGCAGATGTTTGTTTCCTATAGCTTCTTGTTTAAAGGCTGGCCAGTGAATAAATTTGCCATGCTGTCATGAACAACTTAATTTTGTTGGCTAGAATTGCCCTGCTGTACCAGTGATAAAATTTTGTCTTTACTGTTAATAAAGTTACTCTATAAATAAGTGCAGCAGCTTTATTTTCATGTCTAGAGTTGACAAATTTTTAGACAGAAGTTTATTCCATTTGAAAAGCAGTAACATACCAATAAATGGGTCAACAGCAGAATTGGAGTAGGAGCAACTCAGAACAACAAAAATAAAAGGTACCTACAGAAGCAGAAGGGTGCCATTAAAGAGAAAATACAAAGAACTATAATGACAATTTGTTTATACCTTATGACTGCTGTTCAGAGGGTTGCTAAGGCCAAACTGGCCTCTCCATCTTTCAGAGCTGACACACTAACACCACCATCCGCAAATTTGCTTAATCCGCATGTAAAGTAATTTTGCTCTAGGACAGTATAGAACACAATTTATGACATTCATGTAGGCAAAGTAACAGGTAAGTTCTTCCTTATACCAAACACAAGGTACACTTTTCCACTCAAAGGCCCTAGTGAAAGATCGGTTTAATCCTTATCTTGTTTGTAGTGCTATAAAATTTCATTCTGAGGTGCATGAAGTCTTTGTAATGACATTACTATATCTGTGCTTCAAGAGCCTCATCAAAACTTGTATACAAATTCAAACTCTTAATTTTCAAATTTACATGACAAGAGTAAATAGATTTCTTGATAGTTCAAACGATCTGTTTAAATTCTGATAAACAGCTGCTCCAAGTGAAGTGGAACTCAACAACAAACACAAAAAACAGCCCAATTCTTGTGTGTCCAGCATTAATGACCAAAATACCTTTAGAATTCATATTCATTTTCATACCTACTAATCATTTTACAAGCTTGAATGTGATGTGCTCTTTTGTTTCCCATTAACATTACTACATACAAACCAAAAAAATGCACCTGTCACTTAAGGGTGAACATGTCAAAAAGCAAGTACAACACATGAAGCTGCAACAACTCAGACTTCTCAAAAGACTATAACAAAAGCTACTTGAACTGCATTATGGCTGAATTCATTAAACAGGCTTTAAAAAAATGAATGAAAAATAGCTGCACATGGCACCAATTCACAAAAGAAAAAAAAAACCTGGCCAGTTTGCTCTCCATACTACCAAAATGATGGTTGGCAGTAGTCATATTATTGGAAACAAATCCGTACAAACCTAATTTGTAGTGAGATTTACATTGCTTCTATATCCATATAGATTAGCTACATTGACAGCCATTGCCTCTTCCAGCATGATTTTTAGCACTGGTTATACCCCCCCCCCTCAAAAAAAAATTTAAACACCATTTGTAAGAAACCTCAAAGCAGCTTACTAAAAAAAGACAAGGAAATCAAGGAAAAAATACAATCCTTCTACAAAACATACAAAAGCTAACACACAAAAACACCTCAACTGTCTAAGCATCTGGGTGGGCTTGTCTAAACAAGAATGTTTTTAGCAGGCACTGAATGTACCCATAGCTTCCATGCACACAAGGGTTTGCCCATCAATTTCTTATGTATAGGACATTTGCTTCCATCTTTGCAGTTAATAGAGGTGTGTCTGTACAAATGAACTATTGCATATTTGGAGTGCATATACTTCCCTAGGGCAGGGCGCATCACTGTACACTATAGGTAAGAAGTATTCAATTGTATGGTCAAAAGAAAGGTTTATTTTAATATTGTCAACTTGGTATACCTAGCACCACTTCAAATATGATAATTGCATAATGATCCTCTCACATCTGTATTACAATTTTCAACTGAACTCTGAGGTATATATTTCCATCTACTGTATTTGATTGCTTCCAGACCAAGTACCCTTTTTACGTGCACATCTGATCTCAGATATTCTCCTAATAAATGTTGTCTTTCCTAAAGCTTTGCTTTGTTAGCTCCAAAGTAGCTTCTATTACGACACCTTGCACTAACTGTAGGAGATTGCAAGGGGCATGTGGACAGAAATCTTCATTCAGTACAATGGGTTATATCAGGCATAGGCAGGCTCGGCCCTCCAGATGTTTTGGGACTACAAATTCCCATCATCGCTGACCACTGATCCTGTTAGCTAGGGATGATGGGAGTTGTAGTCCCAAAAACACCTGGAGGGCCGAGTTTCCCTATGCCTGGTTATATGAAGTACAAGAGCAGTTTATCTTGTACGATACAATTGCAAGGGAGATAATGCCACTTTTGATGAGCCAAGATTAGCACTCTTAGCAAAATGCTGGAATATTTCTTTCATATTTTACTGCACTAGACTCAATTATGTGCCCCATGATATAATAAATCTGACAAGGAAGGTTACTGTAAACAACAGTTAATTTCCTTCATGCAGAACTGAAAACTGCAAGTCAAGGTGAAAACATTTAATTTGCAAATGAAAGAACAGACAAGCGATGTATCTTTTAAAAATGCATCTCTCAACACAACTTAGAGTTCTTTCTCTAAAAACAGTAGCCTAGAAAACATACACACTTACTTCAGCTTATCAATAACTAGTCAGGAAATTGCTATGAAAGAACAGGACACCAATTATATACAATATGTAAAAATCTGATGTACAAAAGTTAACTTAAATGACATTTTCCAAAAAGTTTCAAAAAATCCTTGAACACGTTCAAAAATAGCCTGAAAATTACAAAGATACAAAACTGATACCTTAATGTATCCTTGTATGAACAATTTGTGTTCTTTAGTAAACAAGTCATTAAAAATATAAAATTAATATAAATAAGCTCAAATGGATGCCTCTTTATGAATCATGTCAGTAATATACTGCAATACTCACACTAATACTTAAATCATGTTTACAAAAATGCTCATGAAATTAATACCAACCGAGTATACATTATTTTATAATGCAATATAGAAACTGATCAACTAGATTGGCCAGAGTGTCAAATGTCACACCAGTGTTAGAATGGTGGGCCAAATCTTGCTGAACTTCCCTCACAAAGCTGTAAGCCCAGCATTCCCTCTCCTACATCCCTGAGCAACAGAGGCTACTAGATTGGCTCAAAGTTTACAATTTAAAACTTCCATAGAAAGTAAGTATTGCTTTTTCAATGACTGTCATCGAAGAATAACTTTACGCAAGATATTAGAAATTTTCACATAGTAAAACATTAAAATAATTAAATTGGTTTTTATTTGATCTATTAATTTCTCTCTCCCAGAACACTAAAACTTGGCTTCCAAAATATTAACAGAAGGCTTCAGTGGACGGAGAGAAGATGTATCAAAGCTAACAAAAACAATTACAAATAAATAAATTCTGGGGGGAAAACCAAATAGGTTTTCTTACTTGTCCAATAGAAAGTAAAACCACAGCATAAAACAGCTAGAGCAGCTTGTAGGCCTCTGTTAGTCAACTTCTTTCCTTCATTCACCATTCCAACATGAAACTGAGCTGAGGGTATTTGAACTACATTCCTATCCTCACACTGGTGCTCCTGGAAACTGTTGCTGCCTTTGCTCCAATGCTTGTTGACTTAGTAGCTGCTGTCGTTTCTGCAGAAAATGTACAACTTCTGGACTTCTCAGAAGTGACTAAAAAGAGACAAAAGACACCAAATTAGACAATGTCTGCAATCTTCCCCTTCCACACACCGAGTACAAGGTATGCAAGGATTTCTTAGAGCCAGAATACACCTCCCACCTCCCAGCATAATAGAGGTGGTGAGCATGCAACACACCTAACCAGGCACCAAAAGATAAGGCCCTCTGCTCTTCATTTGATGCATTCAGCATTCTCATGAGCTGGATTTAAGTTCTGCATGTAGGGCCTAAAAAAGTGGTACAGAGGATGTGCCAAGAGAAAACATGATCACTTATGTTCAACATATGAACTGACTTTTTAAATATCATCATCATGATGCAGGAATCCTCTGGACACTTTCTATTTCAAAGGCCAGATGCACTTACCAGTCTTTTGTGGTTCAACACTTGTTCCAAAAGTGTAGGTTTTGCTGGCCGATCACCAATGTTTCCTGTTCTTTGCTTTGATATGGAAACTGAACTTTCAGTGCAATCCTGACCACAAAAAACAAACAAAAAAAAAAAGAGGGGGAAAATGTACTTATTCTCACTAGAAAGCACTAATGGGAAGTTTCAATACAAGACTTCTCAATGACTTTTCCTGAAAAATTATGAACACAGTGCAATTGAGTGCTGACTACTGGGGAAGTGGGAATAGCTAAAAATTGCTTCCCTCCCTATCCTATTGATGGAAACAACTGAATGGCAATAGCATATGACTCTCAGCTATTATTATGACACTGACACAATTATTGTAAAGCAGATGATTAATAATGTTTCTTGGCAAGAGTAACTAAAGACAGATTTACATTATACCAGGGGTTGGCAAACTACAGTCCGGGGGCTGGATGCGGGCCCCCCAGGCTCGTAAATCCGGCCCGCGGACCCTGCCTCCCACTCAGTCAGTCCCCGTGCGTTGTGGACGCCTCACCGCACGGGGACTGACTTCCGCGACGCTGGCATGGCTTCTGGGTGGGCGGTGACGCTGGCGCAGCTTCAGATTGGCTGCGAAGCTCCTGCAGCCAATCCAAAGCTGCGGACGGCTCTGGGCAGGCAGCGATGCTGGCATGGCTTCGGAGTGGATGCAGGAAGTTCCTGCAGCCTATCCAAAGCCTCGCTGTCCATGTGCTGAGGTAAACCCAGAGAGGCCGGTGGGCAGCCAGCGGGTCTGGGCATCATGACGGTTGCGTTGCAGGGCGTCAGCAAGAACTTGGCGTGCCTCCCGGCCCTGTGCCTGGCACTGCTGCTGGTGGCGTGCTCGGCAGCTGCTCTGGAGCAGCTGGAGGGCGAGCTGCATGCCGCCTGCCCAATGCTCTGCGTGCGTGGCCTTGGACGACGGGCCACAGCACGTGGTGCACGCCGCCTGGGAGCTCCATGGGGATGGGCTGATGGAGTGGCTGCTGCTCAACAACGCCAGTGAGCGGGTGGCGCCAAGACGTGCTCCTGAGCGTGTGCAGAGTGTGTTCCTCCTCCAGGTCTGGAGGCAGCTGTGCGACCAGCTTGCAGGGTATTTATATTTTTCAAAATATAGTCCAGCCCTCCACAAGGTCTAAGAGATAGTGGACCGGCCAGCTGATGAGAAAGTTTGCTGACCCATGCATTATACATTTAAATCAGCTATAATTTGTTTTTAATCATGTTGGCTGCCAAATAATGAATTCTGTGACAAAGGTAAAGAGCTCTAACAGAGATCTGTGACAAAAATGTTGTAGCAGCCTCTAAAAATTCCCCACTTTGTTTCATGGAAGGCATGACAGATTGGTTTTACACCAGTTCCAAGCAGGCTGTAATGTGTAGGTCAGACTCTGAAAAACTAAAAAATCAGGACACTTGTCAATGAGGAGTCATGTTTTCAGTGTTATAATAGGCCCAAAACGAAGGAACTCATTCCGATTAGAAATCAGGGAGGCACTGCCCCTGATAAATTTCAGGGTCCAAGTTAGCAACTGTTTTATTTCAGGGGGACTTTGCACCATTAATAATGTTGTTGTTGTTAATTAAACTTCTATACTGCCCTACATCCAAAGATCACAGGACAGATTGTAGTATAAAACACAAAATATATCACGACAACAATAACAACACCACCTGAGCGATGTACTCTGATGTTTTAATTTATGTTTTAAATATGTAGTATGTTTTTTTTAAGCTACTCTGATACGTGGTATTAAGTGATGCATAAATGTTTAAACAAATAAACAAACAAAACTATGTGCAAGCTAACCTGGGGGTATTGCACCAGTGCATCAATGTTGTCACAGAGATGGTATATATATTAAAAATGCAACCACAAAAAAGGCATTCTGAAGTTATTTCAGCATGGCCTCCCCCTGCCATCACAGGCAGCCAGCCAGCTGGGGTCAGGAATGATCATGCTAGCCACGGTCCTGCCACATCTAGAAGGCCACAGGTTCCCATCCCTGAGTTGGTTGCCCATGTTCAAGGGCCAGTGGTGATACTACAGCTACACTGCTGTGCAAAAAGGGAAAGAACTCATTTTCCTGCTTTACACACCTCAAGACAGAAAACAGCCTGTGTGTAGGTGCGACGAGGAAGAGGGAACAAGTTTGTTTTGTCCTTGCTCTGGAGCACTCAAACCAATGGCTTCAAGTTACAGGAGAGGAGATTCTGACTAAACATCAGGGGAAACTTTCTGACAGTGGAGAGTTGTTCGAGAGCGGAACGGTCTCCCTCGGGAGGCTGCGGGTTCTCCTTCCTTGGAGGCTTTTAAGCGGAGGTCAGATGGATACTTGAGCTGGGAGTCCTGCCTTGAAGGGGGTTGGACTAGAGGACCTTTGGGGGTCCCTTCCTACTCTACGATTCTCTGATTCCCAGCATCCCAGCTCCAGAAATAAGCTCTTTTCAGCGGTTTCCAGTGCCCCTCTCCTCACCTCAATTCTCGCGCTGCCTCCGGGAGAGATCCCAGCTCCAGCCTGCGCGGCGGCGGCGGCGGCGACTGTGGCAGAGCAAGGGGTGCCTCCTCCTGGTCCGCCACTTCCAGCGCCCCCCAAGGCCTGGTCGCTCTTCTTGCGCTTGTACTTGTCCTTGTACATCTTGTTGCGGTGCCTCTTGCACATCCAGGGCTTGCGCTGCTTGGCCACTTGCGTGGTGGTCTCGCTGCAGCCTTTGTAGGTGCAGCTCTTGCAGCCGCCGCCTCCTCCTCCTCCTCCTCCCGACAGGGCGCCGCCCTCCTCCTCGTCGTCCAGATCCTCCAGGCCTCCGCCGGGGCTGCCGGCGCTGTCGCCTCCGCCCCCGTCGCCGTCCGCGTCGCCCGCCGCCGCCGGGCCCAGCTCGTAGAAGACCATGAGGCCCGAGGGCGCCTCCGAGGCCCCCCGCGACGGCGGCTGCTGCGGCTGCCGCACCACCTGGGGCTGCAGCAAGGCGCCCACCGCCTCCCCGTCCCCGCCGCAGGGCTGCATCACCAGCAGCGTGAGCGGCTGCGGCGGGGAGGGGGAAGGCGACGACGAGGAGAAAGCGGCCGAGCTGCCGCTCGTGTTCCCGGAAGGCTCCGTCCCTCCGGCAGGCCTCGCAGCCAGGGCCTCCCGCAGGGCCCCTCGGCTGCCACAGCAACGGCAAACGGGCGCCACGGGCCGGGCGCTGACAGGTTGCCGGCTACTACGCACGCGCGGCGAAGGCGGCGCGCACGCGACCTCACCGCCTCCTTTTCCCCGGAAGCTCACTTAAGCGCGCAAGCGCAGAGGCGGCGGCGGCGGCGGCGGCGGGGCTTCCCCACATCCTTCCCCGCTTGCGCGTGCGCGTTGCAAGCCAGACGTCGCGCATGTTCAAAAAAGGCCGCTAGGGTAAGCGATCTCCTTTATGATATTGAAGTTAGCGGGAGGATTCGTCGCGCGCATGCGCCGTCGCGTTGGCAGCCTGTTCGATGGGCGGGTGGGAGGCGACTTGGCTTCTAATAGCGGGTTGGGGGAAATCGGTTACTTGGAAGTAAGTTCCACCAACTTTAGTGTGTTTTACTTCCCGGTTACAATGTAACAGTTCTAATCAATCAATCAATCAATCAATCAATCATTTTATTTGTATGCCGCCTTTCCATAGTTCGAACCATTCTCAAGGCGGATTACAACAGAAAAACATAACTGTATATATAACTTGACATAACTCCAAATATAACAAAAGAAGTCAGAAACAAAACATGACCAAATTGAACAATTTCCTCATAAATGGTAAAATCCAGAATAAAGATACTAAACATTAATTGCAACAACAGCAACAGCTGCACACACAAAAAGAAAAGAAAAAGAAAACACAACCCAAACAACGCCCCAGCCCAAGAGCCTGTGCAGCAGCTTTAGCTTTTGTAGCTGGAGTCCGTCAGGGACTTGCCCTTTCAAACCTGGTGGGGAAAGGCCTGCAAGGCAGGGAGCAGTCTTCCAGGACTCTCAGAACATACGGTTTCTTAAACATGCAAAGTTTATCCACCAGGAGAAGCAAAAGTGAAAATGGGACTAGAGGGGTCTGTCCAAGCTGACTGCAGTGGAGAATGCACAAAACGACTGTAAAAAATATAAGAAGTTCTGAAGCCTCCTGAAATGTTGACACATTGGCAGAGATTGGGGGCGGCGTCCAACCTTTGTAAAGGGTAAAGGACCCCTGGATGGTTTAATCCACTCAAAGGCAACTATGGGGTGCAGCGCTCATCTTTGTAACAATATAGAGCAGCAGGTTGGTGTCATAATGTTTCCTAAACTGTGAGTTCCCTCCTGGGCAGAATATGTACCTTGTTGCATTACACCACAGAAGAGAATAGGCATGCTATATGTGTGTGAGTGTATAGAGATATAGTTGCATAATTTTATTATATAACAGCTTTATCAAACAATGAATATAAAATTGAGTGGATCACACCTCAGTCAGTACACTACTTGGAAACGATCACGTGTCATCTTGTCTAACAGCAAACACTAGATGCATTATTTTATTTAGAGAGCTCATGATTTGCTTTACGGCTTATGCATCTTAAAGTGGGCGAGAGGTTCTCCACCCCAGTTTTAAGGGTCAAAACCAGTTGGGCCTAGAAAGGCACTGGTAAGTAGTGCAGCTAATATATAAATCCATTAGGATTTATATTGTGAACCGTACTGTGAACCAGCTAACCTTTCTAGATCTTCTTTCAAGGCAACCCCAAAGAGACTGTGTTGCAGTGGTGTAGTCTGCACATGATGAGAGCATCGGCCACTGTGGCAAGGTCAGCCCTCTCCAGATAGGAGTGCAGTTGACGTAACTGCCAAAGCTGGGATAAAGCTTTCCTGGTACTGAAAGTTATTCTACTGAAATCTAGCCACAGTTTTAAGAAACAAACAAACTTATTTTATCATATGAGCTAGTCAAGTAGAGAGAGGTCTTAGCACAGGCATCTCCAAACTTGGCCCTCCAGATGTTTTGGGACTACAACTCCCATCATCCCTAGCTAACAGGATCAGTGGTCAGGGATGATGGGAATTGTAGTCCCAAAACATCTGGAGGGCCGAGTTTGGGGATGCCTGTCTTAGCACAATAGTAGAGCTTTGTGGATAGAATAACTTAGGTTCACTCTTAGCATCACTAGTTAAAGATCTCTACTTGAGATCAGTGAGAGAAACTGCAAGTCAATGTAGACTGTCAATACCCAGCAAGAGGAGCCAATTTGCCTGTCTGAGTATAGAGCAGATTCATAAGTGGCATATTCCCTAGCAATAATTTATTATTTTAAAATTATCTGTAAATGGACTTTTGTGCTTTTTATCTTCTTATATATTTTTTTTAAATGCACAAAGGAATTGGGGGTGAGTGGGTGGGTGTTCTATCAGATGTAGCTTTAGAAACGTCATTGTAAAGCAAGACTAAGAAATGTGTGCATCTAATGGCATGCTAACCTTACAGAAAAAAAACCATCTAAATGCAAATTACCTTACAATTGTTGTACTATTATAAAATGCTAAAAAAAAAACCCCACCAAAGATGACAATGTGGGATTTTAAAACGCTTCTTTGAAAGATATGTGAAGATGTGATCATATACAATGTGAGGAGCATTTAGAACAGTTCTACATCACAACCCATTGCGGAGTCAAGGTACACCTAATAAACCCACTTATTGGTGCCTAACTTTGCACAGGATTGGGCTGTTAAAATTACATTTCACAAAGGATTTCGAAAGGCTTTTAATTCTGCTGCTTCTAGAGGTAAATAAGAGCCACAAATCTAATACAAACCTTTGTTTAGCTTACAAGCAAGATATATGCAGAGTCAAATATAACTTTTTGCTTTATTATGTGAAGTTATCACATGAAGCTGATTATGCTGGGGTAGGAACTTTGATCTGAATAGTGGGTTGTATCCCTCCCTCCCCCCAGCCCCTATGGGCCATTTTGACAGATGAGCAGGGCTACCCAGCACCTTGGGTAGCATATGTCAAATTGCAGTCTTTTGCCCTAATGTTCATCACTTTATGCTTGTTTATGTTGAATTGCATTTGCCACTTTACTGCCCATTCACTCAGTTCGGAGAGGTCCTTTTTTGTTTTAAAGACCCTGAACAACTTCATATCATCAGCAAACATGGACCCTTCACTGCTCACTAAGTCTAGAATATCTGAAGAAGTGTGTATACACATGAAAGCTCATACCTAGAAAGCTTATACTTAGTTGGTCTTTAAGGTGCTACAGGAACATCTTTCAATATTTTTTAAAAAAATCTTTCATCATTGTTATTAAGTCTAGACAGTTTATGAACTAGTTAAAAAGCACATGTCCCAATACTGATCCTTGAGGGATTCCACTTTCTACATCTCTCCATCTGGAAAACAGTCCACTTATTCTTACTCTCTGCTTCCTGTCACTTAGCCAGTTCCTGATCCACACAAGGACCTCACCTCTTCTTTCATGCCTGCTATGCTTACACAGGAATTTTTGGAGAGGTATGTTGTCGAAAGCTTTTTGAAAATGCACTGTGTCAATCAGATCACTTCTATGCTTGTTGACACTCTCAAACAATTATAATAGGTTAGTGAGACAGGACTTGCAGTACTCTTGCAGAAGTCGTGATGGTCCCACTTCAGGAAGAATGATCTCAGAAGGTGGTGGACTCCTTCATTGGTGGTTTTAAAGCAGAAGTTGGATGCCCATCTGCCAGGGATTCTTTAGCTGTGATTCTTGCATTACAGAGGGTTAACCTGGATGACCTTTAGGTTCCCTTCCAAATCTACAATTCTATGATTCTATAGCTATTCTATTTTAACAATATTTTCCCGCAGCTTTCCAGTGCCAGTTCTCAGGGAATTCTACCTTCCACATCCCTCCATTGAGAGAACAGTCCGTTTAGTTCTTCTTTCTGATATTTAATCAGTTACTGAGGTTCACCAGTTAACCAGGACCTCGCCTCTTATTTCATGACTGCTGAGCATATCAAATCTAAAACCTCAGTATCTTGCAGAAGGAATCTAATTTCTGCTACTGCATTTGGCTCCCAAGTGCTCCCACTGTGCTGTTACCCCAGACAGCTGAATTGCTTTTGCTCTTCCTGCTTAAAAAATCACTGTAATATGTGTAAAACACAACTATGCCCCCTGATTACATATAAAAACAGTAACATTTGCCATTCTGGATTTTTATTTTCACCCAGTGATCATAATCTATCCTGGTTGTGCCATGTTTTATTCAGATCTGAATGGAAAACAACAATCAGAATAATTTTAGTATTTGAAAGACCTTCATGAATGTTAGTGACATCATGCTTGATCTTTCTAATGAAACCACCACTTAGCTGTCTCATGAAAGAATTTTATTCCAAACAAGAAACTGTTACTGCTGAAGGGAGGATTCTTCCAAACCAGAAACTAACAATAGAAGCCAGCAAGTGGTCCCAGATTGTGTCTTAGCTTTTGTGCCAGGTAATTAAAGCTCTTTAAGGAGTCTTTTCCAGCTGAGAACTGTAGAGAACTAGATATCCGTCTGATTCATTAAATTAAGAAATGGCCTTCAAATAATGGCCTTTAAAATGTCAGAAGGCAACTTAGCATAACACTTGACTGGCACAATGTCATGCACTGAAGTTTTTCTTTGAAGTAGTTTGATGGAATACATATTTCTTTTGTTTCCTGCAAACACAACAACAGCACATTGTGTACCATGCAGTTACAATTCTTGGAAAAGAGAAATATGAGTGTGCCTAAATCATTCTGCCATTGTGCAGTGGTTGAATACCTGCTTTGCAAACAGAAATCCCAGGTTTATTAAGTGTTGAGCATCATCAATAATTAAAATATTGTGCAGCATGACTGGGAGAAACACATCCCTGACACCCTACAAAGCTGCTTCCAAAAGCAGTAGGCCATTATGAGCTGTGCGGACCTATTGTCTAAGTCAGTATAAGATTGCTTCACATAGCTTATTTTAAAGCACTGTTGTAAGGATTTCTGCAACAAAGTATGTGAAGCATCTTGAGGACGTTATTATTGCTTACAATTTCTATCCCAACAGAGCTCAGGGTAGCAAACACACCATGAAGTTAAAACAAAATCATAGAATTGTAGAGTTGGAATGGGTCTACGAGGCTCATCTAGTCCAACCCCCTGAAATGCAGGAATCTTTTTGCCCAACATGGGGCTTGAATAAACCCTGAGTTTAAGAGTCTCATGCTCATCCCATTGAGCTAAAAGCATTTAAAACATTTCAAAAAAAAAATTAATACCCCACTTAAAAGCATTTCAAAATATTTAGAACATTTGAAAACTTTTAAAAGCAATCACATAGCCTCACAGTTGGTTATTCCGATGTTGCCAGTTATCTTTCAGCCATCAAATACCTGAGTAAGCAGGAATGTTTTTAAATTTCTCCTGAAAGGCAATAATGAGAGAGACAAGACACAAACTCCATGCCCATCATGGAGGGCATTCCAAAGGTGGGGAACTGCCACAGAGAGGACCCTGTCTCAATAATTAGAGGGAGTTTTATTAGACAGAATTATAACAAAATGTTCTGCCTCCACTGCTGGACACAGTTGGCATCTGAATCCTAGTTTCTGGGACTCGCAGTGGCAACTTCTGTTATGCTCAAGTTATGTTTACAGGCTTCCCATGGGCATCTGTTTGGCCACTGTGAGGTCAGGGTGCTGGACCAGATGGGCCATTGGCCTGGTCCACCTGGTGGTTCTTATGTTCTTAATATAGCAACTGTCAGGGAATAGTCTAGATATGAAGATTGGGGAATGCAGTTGCGGGCAGATCAGCTTCTCTCAGAAGAGGAGGGGGAATATTCCTCCCTCCTGCCGCCTCCAGTGTTTTCAGAAGCAGAGAGAGAGCCAGACACAGACACAGAAGCTGAACAGCTTAGAAAGGAGTTACCCAGCTACGAGATAGTGACAAGGGAACCAGAAGGGAGGGGACAGCTAGGAAAGACATCAATCGAGAGTGTGGGGGACCCCTTTCCTCACCATGGACTCGGAGGTCTGAACATATCAGAGAACAAAGGAGGCAGGAACTTCCCATTGGCGTCCGTCCTGCTGCAGAAGGAAGTTGGAAGGAGGGCTTAGAGTAGGCAACTGCCCTCCTTGCGGAGAGCTGTGTATCTGCGCTCGCAACATGAAGCTGTAATAAAAAGGACTATAAATCCATCAATTGCTCGTTAATTCTTATCTGTGAAGTTACTGAAGTGAGGGGAGGACTCTCCGAGCTTGGCAGCAACTTGCATTGCACCAGTAGAATACCTTCAACGATTGTCTATCCTGATTGGCAGCAGTTCTCTAGCATCCCAGGCAGAAGTTCCTTCACATCACCAGTCACCTATTTCTCTTAACTCAGGGATGGGGAAGCTGTGGCCCTGCAGATGTTGAGAGTCCAACATCTGGAAAGCCGCAGGTTCTCTATCCCTGATTGAACTAGAGATGGCAAAGACCAAACCTGGGTCATACCACAAGGAAAGCGTAGGCTTTACCACTGAGCTGCTGTCAAAAAACAATCCTATCCTGCTCTTATAGTTCGAACTTTAAAAATATAAGCCTCCCAATATCTAACACGAGCAGCTCAGTTCCTTATATAGATGGGTCTGGTGTGGAAGCTGCCCTTTAGAGACTTGAACTAATGATCAGCTGTGAACTTAGCAATGCCTCAATTGTTCCACTTCCCACATTTACAGATCAGCATTGCTGGAGAATTGGATGGCTCAGTTCCAACCAAGACACCTGCCCTTTAGAACATCATAAATTACACAATTAGATCAGGGTGGGGTGGGAGGGAAGCAGAGAGGAAGAAACTAATTGGTAGCGTTTGCGGGATTTGTTGTAGCACACATCAAAGATGTACAATTGTTAGTTAAAATTGCTTCCATCTGCTCATTCTGGCTCTAAATATAAATTTGGTATTTAAACAAAATAATGCGATAATATGCTTTCCTTTTTTTCTTTTTTCTTTAGCAGTGGTGGGGGAGAGTGGATGGAATAATTTCACGGAAGCAGATACTGTGATTCTTGCAGCCCCATCAGTACCTAAGCAAAAGCCCATTTGAATCCATGGAACTTTCCCTGTTTCAAGATCTATAGGTAGAAATGGGGGGGGGGGTGCTATAAATTTCTCAATTTGGATCAAATCTTGTTCGGAAGGAAACACATCAAAATGAGGCATTTCCAGAGGTGTAGCCGGGGTGGGGGGCGCTGCTGGGGTGATTGCCCCAGGCACATTTGTAGGGGGATCGTTTATGCTGCCCTCCCCGAACCAGCCCTGTGCTGCTTTGCAAGGCTGGGATCTGATCCGAAAAAGTTGCACAAATGGTGTTTTGTGATGCTAAGTTATTACAAGCAAGAAATCCTAAAATGCAGCTATCATGGAAGGGCGCTGCTCTTATGAATATTGCAGTGATTCCTGTTGTGTGGTGGTCGATTATAACCACTGATCATTTTTCCCTTTGGGGAACTTCCATGCTTTGAATACGTTCCTGCTGAGATTTTGCATAATAGCCATGGCAAATTAAAGCCATCCACTTTCAAATTCAGCTCACTCACAGATCGTGGTCTCTCACACTTTCATGGGTAGGAAAATACATCTGAGCCAATGAAATACCCATCCCCAGAGGATTTCGTTTTTCCAGGACGCCATCTCTGAATAAAACACTTCATTAGCAAATGTGCTCTGTTCCACTGCCATCATCTGATCAGGGATTTTGAGCAAATGTCACAGCTGAAAGCAGAATCAACTACTGATGAAGAGGTAGCAGATGGGCCCAAGGCCCATATTGGGTGGGAAACAAACAAACAAACAAACAAATAAATATGTAGGCCCTGAGACTTATGCTGTTATTGAAAAATATAAGTGAATAAAAGATACGTGGGTGTGTTTGTGTGTGTATGTGTAAGGTAAAGGTAAAGGGACCCCTGACCATTAGGTCCAGTTATGGCCGACTCTGGGGTTGCGGCGCTCATCTCACTTTATTGGCCGAGGGAGCTGGCGTACAGTCATGTGGCCAGCATGACTAAGCCGCTTCTGGCGAACCAGTGCAGCGCACGGAAATGCCGTTTACCTTCCCGCTGGAGCGGTACCTATTTATCTACATGCACTTTGATGTGCTTTCGAACTGCTAGGTTGGCAGGAGCAGGGACTGAGCAATGGAAGCTCACCCCGTCGCAGGGATTCGAACCGCCAACCTTCTGATCGGCAAGTCCTAGGCTCTGTGGTTTAACCCACAGCACCACCCGCATCCCTTGTTTGTGTGTGTAGGAATAAATAAATACTTTACATCTGCAAGGAGGAACCTTTTCTCCTGAAAGAAGATCCCGGCAGTAGTTCATGACAAGACTGTACCGTATTCTGAAATGAGCACATTGCTGAAATCAACTCATTGCGCAATTCATCAGCTAAACTCCACGAATTTCCACTTTTCTGTCACAAATGTTCATTTCCCACAGTCACTTTTTTGGAACATGTCCAGCTGCCTTTAGAGTTAAAATTATGAATTTTACCACATTTTTTTTTAAAGGCAGGAGATCCCTCACCCCAACCTCATTATCATATCAAAGGCCTCCGCAGAATATGGAACAGCGGAAGTCCTAATGGGAAGAAGACTAGAGGGTTCAGAACAGTTTCATCTTCATGAAGTAGGCCTTCTGAATGGGATGCATGAAGTTCAGTATTATGGAGGGCGGCGGGCTGAAAAGGTTTATAGCTCCGCAGGCTCATCTGTTAAATTACTCAGCAGAAAACCCCGTCAGCTTTAAAGATGAAGGTGGAAAGGGGGAAGGATATATGACTTGAATAAAAAGTTAAATTGTATGTGTATTTGGAAACGGCGAGGAAATAAATGCAGCAAAGTTTTCTACTTTGGGGATGCTGGTCAGTACACACCAATAAAATAGCTTTAACAAGGACACAAAGGCAGTCTCACTTCTGACTTTCAGGTGCCTCTTGAAGTCACTGAGGAATGCTTATATTGCTTTTAATGATGGGCTTTTGCTTTGTGTTGTTGTTGTTGTACACCACCCATCTTGGTATGGCAGTAAAGGAATACTTTAATAAACAGATAAAACCAACTACAGCTTTTTATGGCTTTGCCATCCTCCTTCTGTGACACACCCAAGCCATACCATCTTAGAGATCGACATTAAAGAGCCATCCGGCTGTGAACGTGGCCTCTGGCTTCTAGCAAATGCTGGCAGGCACCTACCTTGTCCTTTAGTAGGGCAGCCACTTAGAAAGAAGGAATGCATCACTTAAAAAGAGGACAGAGATCTGCATAACACATTGCCATACAAATGCCATAAAATTTGCACATGCTGTTTTATATGCTATTTTATATGCAAATCTAGACATAATAATGGCAAACAGAACTATAATTCATCTCCCTGCAGTGGGGAACTTGTCTGCTGTCCAGGTGGGCCACTGTTAATGGCCAATTTAAAGACCACTGTTATGTTTCTCTATCTTTAAGCTGGACTTGGACCAGACAGCCCTTCGAATAGAGGACTGCCCTCTGACAATGCTCCAAATAGAGGATTGTCTGCTGTAAAGTAGGACACATGACCACTTTGTCATTCAGGAATTGCTGGAAACCACAAGAGGGGAGAGTACTCTTGTGCTTGAATCCTGCTTGCTGGTTTCCCACAGGTATCTGCTTGGGCACTGGGAGAACAAGTTGCTGGACTAGATGGGCCATTGGCATGATCCAGCAGACTCTTAGAAATTGACTCCCCTGCCGGAGAAAGGATAGCTTGGAGCAGTTGAATAACAAACAAACAACAACAACAACAACAACAACAACTATTACTACCACTCTGGGTGGCTTCCAACAAAATATTAAAATACAGTAATGCATCAGATGTTAAAAGCTTCCCTAAACAGGGCTGCCTTCAGATGTCTTCTAAAAGTCTGGTAGTTGTTGTTCTCTTTGAGATCTGGTGGGAGGGCATTCCACAGGGTGGGTGCCACTACCGAGAAGGCCCTCTGCCTGGTTCCCTGTAACTTGGCTTCTCGCACTGAGGGAACCGCCAGAAGGCCCTCGGCACTGGGCCTCAGTGTCTGGGTAGAACGATGGGGGTGGAGATGCTCCTTCAGCCATACTGGACCGAGGCCATTTAGGGCTTTAAAGGTCAGCACCAACACTTTGAATTGTGCTTGGAAACGTACTGGGAGCCAATGTAGATCTTTCAAGACCGGTGTTATGTGGTCTCGGTGGCCGCTCCCAGTCACCAGTCTAGCTGCTGCATTCTGGAGATTCTTGAAGTTACAGGACAATCTCCGCTGTCTGAGAAGTCATGATCTGATGGCTGTCAGTCAGGTCATGCTGCCCCTTCACAGCTCCCCCTTCTCAAGCACTTTTCTGATCCCTGATTCTTCCTCTCACCACAGACAGACAGACAGACAGACAGACGGCTGTGCTTTCTAAAGTCTGCAGTACAAACACTGCTACACCATGGACCTGAGTGAGTCAGGGATGTGTGGCATTTTAAAAGCACTCATGCATACATCAGGACTGACTTACCACATTTCAGAGAAAGTGAAGTAATGCATATTGCATATTCCCTGCAAGACTATTCATTCCATAATCTAAACATTAGCTGATCGCACTGCTGGAATAGGGCAAAGCCTAGATCTAAAAACAAATAATAAAACCTCAGTGCACTCATTGTGGTCCCTACGTCACTACTGGATAAAAACACAGGTTTAATAAACGGAGCATATATGTCATTACTATACTGTTTATGCAAGATAATGCCACATCATCTCTAAACATTCACTTAAACTACAAAGCTTATTCCAGATCACTTTGCAGGTGTTCACACCAAGATGACTTCATTCTAGGACAGGGAAATGACAATGCCAGGGGTGTAGGGGCCCCAACATCTTTATATTTATCCTTTTTTTGTATGCTCTCTATTAAAATTCAGCTAAGCAAAAATTGAATCTGAAGTGATTGCTTAGCAGTTCTTCCAAGAGTTTAGCCTCAAGATTGGAATTATGCAGAACTTTACCATCAGATTACAGAAGTAGATATTTTTACAGAAACCACTGACATGCTTTTTGTTAGCTCTGTTCTCAGCAGGTGGCAGGGAAACTGGTGCAGTGCCACATGGCTGTAGATTGCTTAAGTATTAACGTGCCAGATATTACCGTGGACTGAATTTTATGAATCGGTTCGACTGTAGCACTCCGTCTCAGGGCCCCTCCTTGCTTTTCTTTCACAAACAGAGATATGTTTGCATTTAGGTAACTTTAGACTCTGGACCAAAGGATTTTACCTTTTTCTTTAAATCAGATTGTGGATTATTTCAATTACTTCCCAAGGTGGTAAGCCAGACCTGCTGTGCTTATGCATCGTCCTGTTAAAACTGCAGTTTACTTCCCAGCTCCCCAAAATGAAGTATCACAGTTGCAGCCACACACACACAGCTTTCATTTCCTTTGATGGTTGGAAATGGCAGCACAGTGGGTTGGGCCCTCTGATGCTTCCCCAAGGAAGCCACTTTCTGGAAGGCCAAGTCCCTGTCGGTCGGGTGTTGCAGCCAGTTCTGCAACCCCAACCTCTCAGCAGCTTTTTACAGCAGGAAGCACTGCCATATTTCAGTAACAGAGGTACAGTATTTGGTTTCTTGACGCAGCCTTGTTTGGCTTTGTACAGCTGAGTGATATCTCAGTTCTGCTGAATATCAATGAGAAGCGATGCATGTGGGAAATCATGGTGTTTGTAACAGAAATGAAAACGTTCGCATTCTGTTTACCTTCTACTCAAAGTCTGGAGGTCCTGGTAGAATATTCAGCATGTGGCCTCTCCTGAATACATTTGCTTTGGGTGCTTTCATGCACAACCAGTCTTACGGGATTTTGAAACAAGCAAGAACGTAATTGTTAAACACAAGAACAGCACACGGGGAGCACGATGACAAAGCAGCAAGCAGCAGTGTGCAGTCAGAAGGTGACAGTCAGGCCACCGCAAACACCTGCCAGGAAGAGGGTCACCTTTGCCAAGTGTCCCAGAACCAACAGGAAGGGCCATGGATCTAGGGACCTAGTTATATAACCATCTGGTGCTTGAGTGAGAAGTGCTGAAAAGGTTGCAAGCAGTGAAATTCCAGTCTGTGTGAGACGTGCTCATGTCTATCTGCCTCTACGCTTAGGATTTCGCTTTCGTTGCATTGGAAAGTAAGCAGTGGCAGCTGATCCACTGGGACAAATAGGGCCAGGACCTTAATTCTGCTCTCAGCCAGCCCCTACCAGCCTGTCTTTTTACTTACGTACAAGAAGTCCGGGGGGTGGGGGTGGCACTGCCTGTTGGCTTCCTACTCTTTAGTCTCAGGGCTTATCCACACTCGCCCTTGCTCTATGCTTTCCAGGCACAAGTCTGGACTTTCCAGGTCTGTGTGTCTGAGCAGGCTTATTTTTCCTGTCCCAGGCTTCCCACCCCCTTCCTGTCCTAGTGCTTTCCCCAGGAAAACCTGCATTTTACCAGTGAATCAGAGCAAATGACACTCTGCACAAAACCTGATTGTCATTTGTTCCAATTCAGCAGAAAACACCGCTCAGTCACTGGCCTGGAAAGCCCTGGCCTGTCCCTAGCAATGTGGAGCAGAGGTTAAGTGTAGATGAGCCCTCCGTGTTGTCCTTGCGGACCTCAATGGGGGCATAGGTTGGCTCTTCCTGTCCCTGGCTCCATCTCCATCTGCTGTGGACTTTTCTGCTTTCCACCCTACTGGTTCCAAGGCCCTACAGTCACCATTGAAAGTAAGTGTTCTATGAACAGCAGTGTTTACTGACACATGGATATACACAGAAAGCCAAATCCTTAAACCATCACTAAAGCTAACACATCATTGGCATCTCCCTTCTGTGAAGTTATCTTGGGTGTGTATCAGTCTCAGCCCACACAGCTGAAACGGTGGCGGGGAAACATGAATGTGTATTCATATGTAGTGGTTTTGTGAATGGTGCAATGATTTTGGACTAGGATGTACCGTGTTGTTGCCATCAGTGGCACTTTTGAGAATATGTGCAATGGGAGGTATTCCTGGATGGCACATGTAAGGATATCAGGGGGTTACTTGAGAGCAATCAGGCAAGTGTCTCCCTGGTCAGCTGTAAAGCCTCGTTATTGGTGCCAAAAGAACCTTCACTATGCAGAGCGCCACTATTCCGTGGCTCGCTCATTCACTGGCAGAATCTGTGAGTGGGCAGTTCTTAAATCTTCCCCAGCAGAGTAGTTTCTTGACGCCCAGTCTGCGCTTCCCCTCTCTGCACGGAAGCCTACTGCACAGGGAGGGTGTGGGTAACGGGGGACCTCTCTCCTCCCCGCTTTGCTCAGGCAAGGTGTCCTGGCACCGCCTCGCCTCCTCCGAGCCCTGAAGCTCCTCTCCACTGGAGGCGTGGTTACTCTCCTCTGCTGAGGAGGTGCTGCTTCCCACGATCTTTGGGGGCTCTCTGTAATCCATCCGGCTTTTCCCCTCGCGCCCCTGAGCCGATGGCAGTTCCCTGACAGCATGGATAAACTACAATCTGAATTTAGAATTCAGTTTTGGAATTGAATCGGCGTTGTTCACCCTGATGGGTGACCTTTATTGTGAGAGACACAGGAGAAGTGTAACCTGCTACTTCTGCTTGATTGCTGTGGCTTTTGATACCATGGTATCATCCTAGACTGGCTCCATGGGATGAGTACTGGAGGCAATGGATTAGGCTGGTTCCATTCATACCTGCAGGGCCATGTTCAGATAGTAACACAAGATGAGTACTCCTCAGCCTCTTGGCATTTGTGCTACAGGGTTCCACTGGATACTGTCCTCTCCCTAATGCTATTTAACATGTATATGGAACAATGGTGTTTCCTGAAGCCACCATTGCACACAAAGATGATTGAAAAATATGAGACAGTGGGCAGAAAGCTACAATCTTTTAATTGCAGCAGCTACTCATGATTCTGTCTCACAGCAAGAAAGCGTTTGATGGGTTTGATCCATATCTCCAGGCACTGCCCATTGCCTTTTGTTGCATCTTATTTCTATCCAGCATCTTTTTTATCTGAAATAATCCTTAATCTTTTGTTGTTGTTGTTAGAAAAGTATTTTCAGTTCATAACAAGTCAACAGAAGTAGCAAATTTCATCAACATGTTGTTTACTTATTATTACAGGGTATAAGAAAGATGTGAAAGAATGCAAAACCCAAATTTGGACTTTCCTACTGCTGGTGGGGATGCTGAGGCTGTCAGAACAAGTTTCCCTTGTCTCTAACACCAGCCAATTCCACCATGATCTAGGGCAAGGTGAAGAACAGTTGCCACCCCCTCACACATTTTTGCAGGACTATAATACCCGCCATTGTTGATCATTGGCCATGTTGGCTGGAGCTGATGGTAGTCAGATGGGTCACAAGTTCCCCACTCTGACTTTAGAGGACAAACAGCAGAGTTCTAATGGAGTAAGTCAATCTCATTTAAACAGTTCCACTTTGGGGCAACATAATCCTCAGGATATCCTCAGCAACAGAAGAGAGACCTTGACCAACCTGGTTAAGAACAGTATCTTAGTTCAAATGATTTTAGCAGCAGTGCCAATTTGGGGGTTTGTGGAAAAGGGGAAGGCTGCTTGGAGGCAGTAGATAAGGAAATATCTAGCTATTTTAAATGAGTCCAAGTCTTCAGTATCAGATGAATTACATCTTAGGTTACTAGAGGCCACAGTCACACCATAGTGCTTTAAACAGTTGTGGCTTCCCCCAAAGGATTCTGGAAGCTGTAGTTTGTTAAGGGTTCTGAGAATTGTTAGGAGACCCCTGTTCTTCTCACAGTTTCCAAAGTGCCTAAACAATCAACTCCTCTCCTCAGGGAACTCTTAGAATAGTTTGTCACAGTAAGTAATAGTTCAACTTTATTCTGTGCTAGGTCAGCTTCAGCTGGAACACTGTGTCCACTTTTGGGCACCACACTTTGAGAAGCACACAGACAAACTGGAAAGAAGTTCAGAGAAAGGTAATGAAGATGGTCAGAGATATGGAAAACAAGTCCAATGAGGAACATTTAAAGGAACAGAGACATGATAACACTTTTTATTTCTCTGAAGGGCTGCCACATAGCAAGGTTAGAGCTAACAAGCTTAAGTTAAAAGAGAGTAGATTTGGACTGGGCATTTGAAGACACTTTTTAATGATAACAGCAGTTGAACAACGGAACCAATGACCTCAAAGGCCTTCACTGAGGCCTTCAAAGCACAGCTTGGTCCCTCTGTCTGTGCCCTGCACCCTACCCAAATCTGCGCTGGAGGCTTGGGAGATTACCCAGAACAGATTTAGGGGGTGCATGAGTGAGGTGAAGTGGGCGAGTCCCATAACACAAGTGGAAATCCTTGTGTTGATAAAGCCAATTCCCTTCCCCGGGGAAATGGAGTTGCGAGCTGGGCGCAAACCCGCCCCTTGTGTGAGGGTGTGGCTAGCCCCCGCATAATTGGGAGTCCCTGGCACGTCACACCCTAGGCCGACCAATCTGGTCGGCCAGGGGGCATGGCGTACTCCATTAAAGCAACCTGCAGGTGGGAAATCACCACTGTCTGGTTCCCGCTCACACAGTTCTTACTTAGATCTACTTTGGACACAGCCCAATTCTTCCAATTCAAAGTCCTCATGCAAATCTGCAAGTCAACCAAATGCGGTTTTAGTGTGAAATGGAATGAGCCCACATATTTATTATAATCATTTGGCTAAAATAAAACAAGCACATCAGACAACACGGCGACTGTATACAGGAAAACATACAAGAGACCTCAGCGACAAATTTTTGAATTAAATTGTTAAATTAAGCTTTGTTGTCTTAAAGTTGCTCTAAATTCTAGAACTACGGCACAACAGATTCTTTCAGTGGTTAGATAAATAACTTTCAGAGATCTAATGATATCCTGTATGATATCATGGTGTTTCTGAGGAAGTTAAAATCCTGAAGCTTTGAGTTGATAAAATCATAGGTGAAAAAGCCCAGGAAGCAGAATCTTCCCATTGTTAAGTTTGAAGACCCAGTTTAAATGGGTTGGGGAAATGCTACAACACTAATACAGGCAGGGAGCCATGATCAGGCAGGAGACCTTCATCAATTTCACTGCTCAGAGATGAAAAATGTCATTAATAAAGAGGGGAAATGCAGACTAAAAAGGGAAAGAAAAACCAAAGTGAAAATTAAAAGTCACCTCTTTTATGACTATTAGTCCTCCAAAGAAAATACTGCATGCATAACTTCCCCCCAAGAGTTAGACAAAGTTGTTCCATCCCCCAATGCATTCTCTTTCATTCCTTTTCAGGAGGAAAGATTTGAAAAAGCAGACCGCTGGGAAGAAATACTACAGACTTCTAGGTTAGTGAAGGAACTCCCAGCATCGCTGGTGTATTCTGGGTAGGAAGAACTGGAAGAGATTATGTTCTTCAGCCTCTGAAGTGCAATGATTAATAGCAAAAGAAGAAATGCCAAGAGGCTGAGGAATATCGAAACATAGACATAGACGTTAGACATGTGTCCGGAAGATGAATCCATGGATGTCGAGAGAGAGGTGGGATACAGCTCCAGAAAAGTCCCATTTTCCATATTTGATATTAATCCAGAGGTAGGGTGGAGTTCCGACATTTTATTTGTGCGTGTTGTAAAATAAATGGAGGAGACCTAAGATTCAAAGGCAACCTTCCAGAAGAAAGCTGGCATATTGAGCTACCCAGTGATGGCTGTTATCCTTCACTTCTTAGGTCAGAATAAATCCGGATGGTGTTATCCTTTGTTGCTGTAAGAAAGAAAAGGGGGAGAGGATAAATTAGACTACAGTACTTAAAAGTTCATTTCTTATTTGATGCAATGCTAGAATGTTGAGCAAGCGAATAACTTCAACTTCACGTTTTGATTCTTCTTAGAGGCAAGTGGTAACAGAAAGCTTGGCATGTAAGATTTTAAATGTATACTTTCTACTTAAGTGCTGCTAGTAATCTCCCAAGTACAGAAATCTGGGCATTGCAGACTTTGGTATCTCTTGAAACCAACCCATCAACTAGCCTTTTGCCGAACTCAGAACTGCTTTGTACCAGTTTAGGTTTTTTGTGTGGTTAGGTCTTCCATAACTATATCATTGTATCCAACACTGTCCATGTGTGAGTGGAAAGGACTTCTGATTGCACAATGGGATTTTTACCGGGGTCTTTCTGAAGCATATTTTGGGGGCATACAGGGAACTGCAAGGGGGTAGAGGAGGAGATGAAGCCCCATTGTGCTGGAAGAAGTCTGTCTGGAATCCACTCCAATTTTGGAGCCTCAGAAACTGACCCTGAAAAACATGGAGGGTGGGATAAAATGAAATGAGGTTAAAACAATCTGGCGATTCCATAAATATGTGCCAACATTGCTACCGATAATACTCTACTTTGATATTCTCATGTATCACTCTTTATTTCTTGTTGGTTCCTCTAACACTGGGGTGGCTAACCTTTGGCCCTCCAGCTGTTGTTGGACTAGAACTCCTGCCATTCCAGACTATGGGTCATGCTGGCTGTGGCTCATGGGTGCTGGAGCCCAGAAGGAGCCAGAGGGCCACAGGTTAGCTGCCACTGCTCTGACCTAATTAAAAAGCTTCTTCAAGATGCCAGCAGCTCTTCTGTCTGTGGGAAAAGCCAGAAGAGATAAATGATCTTCAAGACATGCAAACAAGTCTCTCCAAGCATCATTTCTCTTCTGACGGATTAAAAGATGCCTCAGCAGACAATTTCTAAGAGAGCGAAAGAATTTGCCACTAGATCTCTGCAAGAGTGTGCATAAAATAACCGCTATATTGCAATAGTAATCTAAAGGTAAGGGCCTTGACAATACTATAAATAGCTTCAGACATCTTTAAAACTTCAGCTACGGTAAATAATTTATACCCAATTTGTAGACCGTGATTTCATTTCTCTGTCGCCTTGTCTATTCACCTTATAAATGCCTAGTTTAGCAGAAAAGGAAGCAAAATTTCTCATTTGTATGGTAGACATATTATTCTAAGCTTAACAGTATGGTTTTAATGAACGTAAATGTCCAAATCCAGGTCTAGCTGCACATTGCACACAATGAATTGCCTTAGACTGTATGTCGGACTATATATTTGAATGTGCATCTCATTAAAGAAAAGGAGTGTGAGTTGGTTTGGATGTGAAAGCCAGCTTATGTGCTGTCAGAAACTGCTAACCACTGCCCCATGTGACGAGCCGTAACTCTAGAAGTCATTGACCTCCAATAAAGCTGTATGTGAAAAGATTCAGGACAGATAAAAGAAAGTCATTTTTCCCACACAGAGCATAGTTAAACTATGGAACTTGCTCCCACAAGAAGCAGTGGTGGCCACCAACTTGGATGGATGGCTTTAAAATAGAATTGGACAAATTCATGGAGAAGTCTACTAAAAGCTACTAGCTATGATGGTTATAGGGATGTGGGTAGCGCTGTGGTCTAAACCAGTGAGCCTAGGGCTTGCCAACCGGAAGGTCGGCAGTTCGAATCTCCGTGACGGGGTGAGCTCCCGTTGTTTGGTCCCTTCTCCTGCCAATCTAGCAGTTCGAAAGCACGTCAAGTGCTAGTAGATAAATAGGTACCACTCCAGCGGGAAGGTAAATGGCGTTTCCATCTGCTGCTCTGGTTCGCCAGAAGTGGCTTAGTCATGCTGGCCACATGACCCAGAAGCTGTCTGTGGACTAATGTCAGCTCCCTCAGCCCATAGAGCAAGATGAGTGCGCAATCCCAGAATTGTCTGCGACTGGACCTAACGGTCAGGGGTACCTTTACCTTTATAATGGCTATGTTCTGTCTCCAGAACCAGAGACAATAATGTTTTTGAATACCAGTTGGTGAAAACCACAAGGCAGAGGAGTTCTCTTATGCTTGGGGCCCGCTTGCTGGTTTCCCACAGGCCACTGGTTGGCGCTGTTGACTCCAGCCAGGACATTAGAGTGCCTCCTGCCTTTGGTTCATGTGATTGTTATCTTGCCTCCAAGCAAGCTAGACCCCAGGCCCTGTTACTGGTTTTGTAATTATCCACTCAACTGCTGAAACAAATGGTATAAATAGTCATACAATTGGTACAATGATCTGTGTGGGTTGCATTGATTAAAAAAAATATGTACAACACCAGTGTCCAATCAACAAATGGCAAGATGACTGTGATCAGATCCTTGGAAGCAAATTAATTGTGTACTGTATTAACGGGCTAAATCATGCATGGCGATATAACAAAAACAAGGGATATGAGAGTTGAACAGATGGAAGATGTGTGTGCATGCATGTTCACCAAAGATGCTAGTCACTTGGGGAGCCATTTAGCATGGGAATGGCCCTGCTACGGTATCTAATTCCTACTTTCCTTCTCTTTTTTAATTTGTCTCCTCTTTTGTCTTTTGAGTAAAAACCTTCACAGCTCATTATATATCCACTTTATAGTAAATCATTAAAATCATTTCCTGAACACCTGTCTATTTATTAAAGAAGAGTGGAGCAAATGGCTTCAAAACAATGCAGATGAGTCCATTCTTAGCAGAACTGGAGAGGGTGAACGGCATTTAAGAGTCAGTCTCAGAAGAGTTCTGATGTAAGCTACTGATAGGATCACATCAATTTCAGCTCTACATACTGCAGTAAATTGAGTGTTCTTTCAGATAACCTTGGTTGCACAGTGTTATAAATTCCCTTACATTTTTATTGCCTGTGGTTCTTCTCTGTGTAAATCTTGATTCTATTACTCTATTTTATTCTGCCAACCTCCATGAAAATGCAGCTGCAGAGGCTTCATTTGCAGTTCTGGGGCTTGACAGATTAGACCAAAGGCAGAGAAGCAAAGAACTTGGGACCCACAGACTTGAAGGATCACCATCCTCACATCAATTTGTTGGGTATTAAGATCTTCAGACGGGGTCCTTCTAAATGTTCTGCTACCAGAAATGGTATGGTTAGCAGGAATGCACAAACGGGCCTTCTTAGTGGTGTCCCTCCAGCTGTGGAATACCTTCTCTTTGGAGATAAAAGTCAGCATCAACAGTATATTCATTGTGGTGCCAACTTAAAATGTATATGTTCCCCCAGGCTTTTATGTGAGACAAGCCTACACAATCTTTTGCAGTATCCTTTGAATTTTTAATTACTTTTAGTTGCTCTAGTCTTTTTTATGATGTAAACAGCCCTAAGATCAGCAATGATAAATGATGGGACAGATATTTTTAAAACAAAATCTTTTAGTGGAAGGGCTGTAGCTCAGTGATGGAGCATGAGCTTTCTGTGAAGAATGCCCTAGGTTCAATACCCAGTAGATGGTATTCTATTCTGAGCAAAACTTAGCTGACCTATGGAAATTACTGGCCCTAAGTTATGTTTCATTAATTTCAGTGCGTCTAGTCTGAGTAAACCTGAGCTCAATATCACCCAGGTAGGGTAGACAGCACTGAGCTGATTGGACCAATGGTCCAACTCAGATAAAGGCATAATTCTTGTTGCTAACAAAACAACAACAATTTGGGACCATTCCAGACAACTTTTTCATGCAACGGATGTGCTACAGTGCACCAGAATTGAGACCTCAGATGAGGAAGACCCCATTATCACCCCTGCAGATTTGGGGACCCCAGTTCATCCCAAGTCAATCAGCTTTAAAGACTTCCCACATCATCCTCAGTAACAGAGGTGGCATTGGTTTCTGGTCAAGGCCCAGACCAGAAGGGTCAGTGGACATCTGGCAGCTCAAAGTTTCTCTCCCTTGAGGAAGGACTAGGGCAATAAGGATGGTTATAAAGCTACTCAGTTGGTGCTTGCTAGCTGCTAATATAACAACTCAGATGGCTTAGTTCCAAGAACCAAATCCAATGTGAGTTTTTAGCAGGACAACTCTTTAGCTGTTTTTTTGAAACTGTGCTCACTAACCTGCCAGACGTGGTTTAAGTTGAGAATCTGGGGCAAAATAAGGCAGGGACCAATGCAATTAGTAATTGTGCTAATGGCTTTAAAAAAAATTAAGAGCAGGCATGGGGAGTCTAGTATACATCAGGACACTGATGGTGTGCACTTTTAACTCTTTTCCTCTGCTCTGATCCACACCACTCCCCACACCTGCTACAGTTGTAGCTTGGATCATGAATGCCTTGTGAGTTGAAACGTTTTGGCTCCTGAACGCCACAAGTGAGTGTTCTGGTTTGTGAACGTTCCTTGGAACCCGAATGTCCGACCCGACTTCCGTGGCTCCTGCAGCCTTGGTTTCTGAAAATTTTGGAAGTTGAACGGACTTCTGGAACGGATTCCGTTCAAATTCCGAGGTACGACTGTATTTGCATTGGGAGAAAGTATCCTATTTATGCTAGTGGAACTTGTCTTCCAGTACAAAGAAGCATAGGGGGCAGAGAGAGATTAGGACCCCTACGGAAGGCAAAAGATTTAAGACTACTACTCCCTCCCATTTCTGATCTAGACTTTGATGGTTTTTTTAACAGCCAGCCACACAATACAATCATTCATGCTAATTGCACGAATGGTGTCTTATCTTGTTTGGCCCTCAGCCACACAGTGGCGGCGGAAGGCAATTAATTATATTAATTCCATTTATCAGGCACTCACTGCCTAAGTATTCTCCAATAAACTTACAAAGTTTGAAGAGCAGAACATGCAGAACAAAAAAATCAGAAGAATGTTTTGCAGATAAAGCAAGCCATACAATAACCACAGAACAGACCCAATAAAAGAGCTGCAAATTGGAGCAACCAAAAAACCTATCAATACACAGCAAAATCACAATTCATGGATGCAAGGCTCACAATCTGGGTAGGCCGGCTTTACGCACTAGCTTATAGTTTCTTTCTTAAATTGCTGGGGTACTATAACCGGGAGCAGACGGTCTACTGTTGCTGGAAATCTGTGCACTCTCTATGCGCACAAAGAGTGCCAGATGGTCCTGGCTGAACAGGAAGGTGTCTGAACTACAGCCACAGCAGCCACACTCTTGCCAAACGATTCACTTTTGAGGTTTGGTGCAAGTAATGGCACAAATCTAACCACAAAGTCGGAACTTCTTTCTCAGGCATGAATAAAATGTTTACATCAAGTGCCAGCTAATTAAAACTAGGCATGATGTCTTCAGTGACTGAGTTTGGGAATTTGGGAGAGACGCTGCAGTGAAAATCAAGAGATTCAGTAAACATCTGACAAATTAACCAGTTGTGCTAGATTTATTATAGAACAGAAGTGAAGGTTCTGCTTGTCCCTTGGCTACTTGCGGCGAAAGTGCAAGTTCCTTGGGGGCCCAACTTTGGGTCTCTCCCTGTTTTGGTGATATGATTGGCAGATAGACAAACTGTTTTATTTTGCCGTGATATTATATGGAATGACCTGCAGAGCAAGGCAGACCTTTGACTCATAGCAGGGTGGAACAGGTGTCCTCAAAGCAGTGGCGTAGCGTGGGTTGTCAGCACCCGGGGCAAGGCAAGTAATTTGCGCCCCCTAACCCATGGATTTGCGCCCCCTAACCCTAACCCCCAGATGTTGCGCCCAGTGTGGCCGGCCCCCCTGCACCCCCACGCTACGCCATTGCCTCAAAGGCACTCCTGGCCTTTCGCCAGGTATGTCACCTACAGCCATTCTTGGATTGGGACAACTAGACCACAGTTGCTCATGTATCAGTAACCTCACAGCTGTGTCACGGCAATGCGCTATCTGCGGGGCTACTCTCGGAGTTGATCTGGAGGCTGTGGCCAGTACCAAACAAGGCAGATTGGTTGCTTGTGGGGAAAACCATTGCCGGCACGTAACACTTTGCTTGCATGATTTGAACCAGCTTCCAATTTGCTACTGGACGAAGTTCAAGGTGTTGCTACTAACATTTAAGTCCTGTACAGCTTGAGACCAGGTTACTTTAGAGGTCACCTTATCCCATATATGCCCAGTAGATGCCTGAGCTCTGTGGGAGAGCTACTCTTGCAAGTTCCAAAGATCTCAGAAGCCTGCAGCATCTCAGAACAGGGCTATTAGTGTTTCTTCCCTTGTTGTGTGGAATAACATTCCTGTCGAGATACATACAGCAGGCACTCACTATCTGCATTTTTCAGAAACAGTTGATGATGATTTTGTTTTGACAGGCCCCACAAGTATCCACTTCAAATATTGCTTTAAATGTATTTGTGTCTAAACACTGGTTTAGAATGTGATTAATACATTAACTGTAATAGTAATATAGTCTTCTTGACACACACCAATTTATTTATTTGTTGATTTATTTATTATTATTTGTTAAATTTGTATACTGCCCTTCATCCATTTTCACTGGGTGCCTAGAGGTGTATAATGAAGAAGCCAGCTGCACCTCCTTGGGGAGAGCATTCCGCAAATGGGGAGCCACCACAGATAAGGCCCGTTCTGGATACATACAGCAAGAAGTAGATCTGCTTTCAGAAAGATTCTTTCCGTGAGAAAGACAAGAATCTGGCAGAATCTCTGAATGTTTCTATTTCCCATCTTTTAAGCATACTTTGATTGAGTAGATAAACAATTCTCCAGGGCTGGATTTGAATCTCTTATTATGTTGCTTTTTTCTTCTTTTTTCTTTCTCTGAACCATTCAACCTTGAAATCAGCCAGAATGTAATAAAGGAAGCTATTGAATGCAACAAGACTACTGCAGAATACCGTACACCATTAATACCAAAATGTATTGATAATTATATTTATCACACTGGTATTCGGTGCCAAAAAAAGATAACGGAAGCCAGCCACACCCTGTCTTTCATCCTTCCAAGTTGATGACATATTAAAATTTAATCACGGAAACCAGATGTCATACAATGGAAAGTTGTACACATGCATGTGAGCTTTGAAGCTCACACACAATCTTCGTCCCAGATGCCAGAGGACAACCATCCCCTCCTCTCCACGTGCTCTCCATCGATCCTACTTCTGTCTGTGAAAACAAAATTTCTGGAGAGGCTGAATGTGCGGCATTGTCTTCAAATGAGACAAATATAAATGATTCCACTTCTGTTCCAATCCTCTCCCATTGCCCTAGGAGCTCCTTTAACAAACACTTTTCACATGCTGCACAGCATTTGATTATTCCTTCCCAAAATTGCATGCAGTGCAGTGGTCCTCAATCACAGCTGAGACAACAATGCCTACAGAATCCTCCAGCGAAAAAGCACACTGCCCCTGGAATGCAAATAAAAGTCGGAGAGGAAGTGAGGGAGCAAAAGGAAAAAGTAACAGCATCACTCGGCATAAAACTGTTAATTTATTCCAGTTGAAGAGCGGCGGATATAGCATGCTTTCAGAATTTCACTGCGAGCAGCTACTAGATCAGGGCATTATACAGAGACAGCCCATGTTTCTCTCCTTATACCCTCAGCAGAGAACTGCAGCTAATCACAGCCCCCCAACCTAAATTGTTTGAAGAGGTGCTGTATGCTGAATACAACCCATTCAGTGCAAATGTGACAAGGCTGTCCCATTGGCACAAATAATTTCACCTGTACAATGGGACTTCCTCTCATTTTCTCTACACATTCCTGCACCACCTGAAATCTGCTCCAAAGGGTAAGGAGAACTCTAGGAACAGTTTCAAGAAAGGAAGTCCCATTGGACAAGCAGAGGTCCCTGCGTGAACAGAATGGGCTTCGCTGGATACAACCCTACTTTTTTAATTTTAGATGTATACAAAAACCATATTCGGCATACGGTACAACAGAAATGGGGATCCTGTGGTCCTCCAGATGTTGTTGGTCTGCAGCTCCCATCATCTGTGACATGCAACAACCACATTTCAGCAAGAGTTTGTAGAGGTGGAAATGTAACCAATCAAGCCTTTAGTACAAGCTGAAGGACGAGAGCATAATGGCTCTCATCCAGCAGCTCCCGGCCGAGAGTGAGCAGCTGGAGCATGAGATGCTGATAGAGCATGTTGACTGATGGTCAAACCAGGCACTATGAGAACAAAGAAAGGGCAGAGGCCACCGATTCCATCTCTCTACCCAGTTCTCTGGCAGGTCTACTAGGCTGGTTATTGCTGAGCTGTAGCAGAACTGTTGGGTTCCGCTGCAACTCAGAAGAGTGATGGAGTGTGTCTTGCTGTAAATTTGCTAGGCACCTGCCCACAGATCTATTCAAGGATACCATCACCTCTGTTGTTTTACATTGCTACTCTTTGTGGGGGCCAATGGTGGTACTTCTCAGTGAGAATGTGGAGCCCCAAGGGCAACGGTGTAGTTTATCCAAATCTCTTGGGTAGGGGGGTCTGCAGCTCTAATGGGAGAAGGGCTGTTTCCCATGAACACACATCTATGTGACAGAGTGTGGGACACCTGGTGCTTCTTTTAATTAATTTTTTTGCAGGCATTTCTATCAGATCAAGGTCCAACCACCTGCAATGCTGGAATCTCAACATGCGGTCCCCCATCCAAATTTGAAATCATACCGGGGCCTGCTTAGCTTTGCAAATGTGCTGGCAGTTTTATTGCTTTATCACTAGGACACAATCCTTATGATCACAAATGCAAATAGCACTGTGACATCTGCTTCACAAATTCTCTTCTCTTTGTTCTTGGGATTAGTTAAAAACTGAACATCAGAAAATTAAATCAGTGCTCTCTGCATACTGCTGTCTAAAACATGGCCTCTGGGTGGAATTCTATTCAAACATGCTAGACTTTTAAAAAATACCTGCAGATCTCTCTTTCTTTCTTTCAGGGGAAGTTGCAGTTTCCAGTGCTCAGTGGTCAAGAAGACCAAAGGCTGTTTTGAAATTGCAGCGGGACAATATTTTTTTAAATAGTGAAAACAATTTTGCAACTTCATTAGTGAACTAAGGTACTGTACTGGCTATATTTCTGAAATGGAAAGAGTATTTTGATCAACTTTTAAAAGTTTGCTTTTGTCAGTTCCAGCTCTTTCTCAAGCCTACATTTTGAGGCTGGAAACAAGAATAACTTGTTTCAGATGTAAAATCCAGAGGCTGTGTATTAATTATTGGCTTAGGTTTGCCAGAATGGAGGATTTTAACTGAGCAGGTTTTAAGGAAATGGCAAATTTGGACCCAAAATATAAATCCAGTAAATCTACAATGGAGAAGCAGAGTTATTTTTACAACAATAGAAAAAAATAGTTTTTTTTCAGTGCAGTGCGAATAGCAGAGACAATTTCATTCTCTAGAGCTGAAGGCAAACTTTCTCAAAGTTCATTACAACTTGCAGAATTTAATTAGTGCCCCCCACTCACCATGGCCCTATGTACACACTAATATATCTCAATAGCAATTTGAGCATAAATGAGAAATATTTTTAATGGCAGAGTGTGGAAAACCTAATAAATAATTTTGAGTAAACTGTATTTAGTTGTAAATATTGCTTGACAATGTTATTTAAATAAGGGATAGGTGCCAATCTCTAAATTGACTTTTTCTAAATTATTCAGAAAAAGCAAAACTGAGTGTAATGGCCAGTAGAACACAAAAAACTTTTCATATTAAGCAAAGCATCACATTGGCTTTCAAAAGAGCAATTGAGAAAATGTAAATAAAACAAAATCGACCACTTCAGGTAGCCAAATATGTTTTCACATCTTACTTTCCTCAGTTACACAAATGCTGAACAGATGTATTTATTTAGGATGACCAAGTGAAAAGCAAAACAAACAGCTTAAAAAAACCCTTATTTTAAAGTCTGTCAAATATTCTGCTTCAGAAGTCTTATCCAGCCATTTATCATGATTAGAGGACAACTGCAAATAAAAGCCAATGGTTATTATCTCCCCCAACTCCATATTCTATTCTGCTTCCATCCATATGAAACCTTCTCTGTCACCTCATAAAATATTAGCAATGAAGCCAGCCTGAGAAGGAGTTCACACATCCATGTCCAAGACTTGATGACTGCAGTGTCAAGTTGTAGCGCATGTGACATGCATGTGAGCGAGACAACCTTCACAGGTCACAGTTCTTCAAATATGGAGGTGATTCGCACATCTGGCAGCAAGTCACTAGATTATGCACACTCATCTGTTCTGCAGCCCTTAAGGGTCCTTAATTCTAGAAACATTTACTGGAGAATAAGGTCACACAGATCACAGTGGGCCTTACCTCCCAGTAAGCATCTGTTAAATTCTGCTGTAAATTGATCAGCAACAGATCCCTCTACTATTTAAAGACAGCATTGCTTCTTCTCCCGCTCCCTCAACGGAAATACCTTCGGAAAACCATCCCTGGGTTAATCTGAATGGAAGAGAACCACCTCTAAATCTCCAGATTGCATTTTGAAATAGATATATTTAGATGCACTGCCCAATCTTTTTCTCCAGTGTGATAGATAATTCGTTTTGCAGGAGGCTATTCACTCTGTGCAAATCAGATCTTTCCCTCTTCCTATCACCCGCTTTGTGTGTGTCTGCAACAGTGTGCAGGTGTGAGGGGGAGAGAAGTGCATTTTTGCAAAACTCTCTAATCTGGAGAGGATGCAGAATGGGCACAAAAATACCTGCCGGAAACTCTTTGCCCTCTAGACACCAGCCAGAGGGCAAATTGTATGTAACATTGAAGAGCTTTGCTCCTCTGTAGCACAGGTTGGTTCCCCAACGACAGGTGATGTTCCTGCAACCTGGGTCAATAATGAATGGGGATGGCGGGTGTTTTGGGGGGCAGGCAGTTAAGGGAGTCACTGAGGCTGCAATCCTAGACACGCTTTCTTGAGAGCAAGTCCTGCCGAACTCACTGGCACTTACTTCTGAGTAGGCATGCCTAGGGTTGCCCTGCAAAACTTAAAGAGATCCAAACCGTTCCACCAGGCAAGAAAACCGTCCCTTTAAAAAAAAGCGAGAAAGAAACTAATCTAATTCCTTCGCTCCTCGCCCCCCCCCCGTCCCCCTTTTTGAAGCAAACTAAAAGGCCGGTTCCTGTACCTAAAGGCTGCGTTCTTTTGTATGTTTACTCGGGAGTAAGCCACGTGGAAGGCTTTCCAAGCAAACCGACCCAGAACCGGGTTGCTCGGCTGCAATCCTGGACAACTAGTTCCTTAGAAACACGCAAGTTCTAGCGAGGCTTCTTTCCCAGGCAAATCTGTTTCGGATCCGGGCGGATCGCCTCGTCCTTTTGCGTTCGGCGGAGGGAGGCTGCGGAAATGCCAGGCTGTCCCGGGAGATCTCCGGGACAGGAAGGCTGCTCCGATGGCAGGACTTTAAGCGACACCATTCAAAAGCCTCTCTGAGCAGAAGAAGGTGGGGGAAATCTGGAGGCGAGGAGGGTTAGGGAGGGTGCGCGTGCAATCCAGAAAGGGAGACCGCGGAGGGGACGCCGGCTCACTGACCTGCGCGGGTGGGATCCCGTCTGGCTTTCCCCGAAGGAACGAGGCTGCGAAGCGCCGGGCAGCCGGAGCGACACCGAATCACCGCCCGCCTCGCTCTACAAGCCACCCGGCCAGCACTGCGCTCCGCCGGAGAAGCGGCTAGCAAGAGCCCGAGGGGCGTGGCTGCTGCTGGCCCGCCCCTGGGAGGGGAGAGGCCCCCGCCGCCCAATCAGCAGCTGGCTCTCGCCCTATTTAGAATAAAGACTCCCCATCGAATTCCTTCACCTTTGGCCGCAGTCGCTTGCCTTCGCATCTTTCTGGAGCGGGTGGGGTGGAGGCTCCCTCCGCATAGATATGTGAGATGCGAAGGCTCTGCTTTCCATTTCCTTCCAGACACGTTTTGGGTTTTTTAAAGACCCCTCCCCACTTTCCCGTTTAGCAGATACATAATTCACCTGGCCTGCTGAGAACAGGCAGGGCCGGCCAGGCTATGAGGCAGACTAGAGCAGCCGCCTTTGCAGCCAGAATCTAAGGGCAGCTGCCATGGGTGCCCCTACTGAAGGGAGAAGCTTTGGCAGCAGTGCAGGATTTAGGGCAGTGCTAGAGGTTCCCAGGTGGCGCTGTGGGTTAAACCACAGACCCTAAGACTTGCTGATCAGAAAGTTGGCGGTTCGAATCCCCGCGACGGGGCAAGCTCCCATTGCTCTGTCCCTGCTCCTGCCAACCTAGCAGTTCAAAAGCACGTCAAAGTGCAAGTAGATAAATAGGTACCGCTCCGGCAGGAAGGTAAACGGTGTTTCTGTGTGCTCCTCTGGTTTGCCAGAAGCAGCTTAGTCATGCTGGCCACATGACCCGGAAGCTGTCTGCAGACAAACACCAGCTCCCTTGGCCTATAGAGTGAGATGAGCGCACAGCCCCAGAGTTGGTCATGACTGGACCTAATGGTCAGGGGTACCTTTATCTTTACCTTTAGAGGTTCCCGTGCATAGGATGCTGAGCCGAAGGGATGCAAAATTGAGAAGGTCCATAACTGAGAAGATCCCATTTTTGGCCTTGACCAAGGCAGCATATTACCAGAATCTAATCTAAGTGCTTCCAGGTTCTTGTGAGAGCCCCAAGAGAACTTGCAGGGATCTCGCTGGAACCCGGAAGTAGCTGCCACACAACTCAGGTAAGCAAGGCTTTGGCAGGGGCGCAGGGCGGCTCATTCCTGCTTCATCTCAGGCAGCAAAATGGGGCAGGCTGCCACTGAGAGCAGGTACCCTTCTACAATCCAACAAAGATTTCGTGCAGCAGGATCCACAGAACTTTGGGATGTTTTCTAGGAAAGTGGAGGCTCCTCCATTAGGGCTAAAGAGGTACAGCTTCACCAGCCTCAGCCTTCCATCAATCTGCCCCTTGCCTACCTGCCTGTCTTCTTCTTTCAACCAATTGGGGAGCGGGGGCCAGAGCTACCTGAGGCAACTTCCTCCTCCTCCTCCTCAGGGTGCTACAAACCATGCATTTCCCCCAAAGAATCATGGGGATTGTAGTTTACCCCCTCACAGAGCAGCAGTCTCCAGCACCCTGACTAAACTGCAGTTCCCATAATTATTTGGGTTCTTGTGTTTAAGGTTAATGGTGTGTGGAACGCAGCAAGGAGGAGGAGGAAGAGGAAGACAAAAGTGGCTCAGCTTGTCATAGCCTCTGGCTCCACCTACTTTCTGCCAAATGGGCACCAGTCGCCACTGGAGAGGTGCTCAGTACAGGGGCAGCACAACCAGATGGCTTCATCTCAGCTACAACAAACAAAACATGTCTCTCCCGTATTGGTTTGTACAGCCACAGCAGAAGGAGTATTTTGCTGTGAAATCAAAAGACAGGATCAGCCTGGTGTTCTGTACAGTTATACCTCAGGTTACAGATGCTTCAGGTTGTGTTTTGTCGGGTTGCAGACCGCCGAAACCCGGAAGTACCGGAACGGGTTACTTCCGGTTTTTGGTGGTTGCACATGTGCAGAAATGCATGCACAGAAGTGCTGAGTTCGCAACCTGCGTGTGCGCAGATGCACCGCTGCAGGTTGCGGGTGTGCATCCTGCTTGGATCACGTTCGCAACCCGAGCATGCACTGTAATCAGTGGCACCACAACATTTGAAAATCTATTATTTCCATCAATTGCAGGCAAAACTGGTATATTTCAGGTTTGGATTATTATTATTATTATTATTATTATTAGCATTATTATCTCTCATATTTTGTCCACACAAAATCCACAAAAACCAATGTCAAAGGATGTTATGGCAGATTTTTGTGTGTGTCATGTTAAGTGAAGAGAAGACCATTGCTTGATTGGTTGATAAAGGACAGTGTTAACTACTTCATGTCTTTCGAACTAGCTGAAGGTGCTAGCCTAATAGCTTTTCACATATGGTGGCTCCTATCTTTAGCACACTCCATTTGCTTAGCTGGCGGCTGGAGGAAAAGAATTTGCAACTGGAATGCGACCTATGTAGAGGCAGAGTTTTTCTCCCTGCCTGGGAGTGGTATGCTGTTTGCTTTTGGAGAACTTGGAATTGTCTGTCTGGATGTTTGCTTTTCTTCCATGCTCAGCTTGTACATTTGTAGATAAACAAAAGCACCATGCCTGCAGTGTTCTCTCTTCACAAGGAAGCAGACCTGGGATTCAGTAGCTCCTAGAGCTTCCTGTCACTTGCCTGAGGTATTAGACAGGTATAAACCTGACTTGATTTTAGCAAATGCAGTGGTGGGAAACCTATAGCCCTCCAGATGTTGTTCGACTCATAAGAACATAGGAATATCCTACTGGATGAGGCCTAGTTGAGCACCCTGTTCTAGTGGCCAAACAGATGCCTGTGGGAAGGACCTGAACACAACAGCACTCTGCAACAGGTATTCAGAAGCATACTGCCGCTGACAGTGGAAGTAACCTCCATGAATTTGTCTAATCCTCTTTTAAAGCCATCCAAGTTAATGACCATCACTGTCTCCTGTGGAAGTGAGTTCCACAGTTTAAATCTGCACAGTGTGAAGAATTACTTCCATTTGTTTGTCCTGAATAAACAACTTCATTGGATGTTCCTGAGTTCTAGCGTTACGAGAAGTGAAGAAAAACCTCTCTCTATCCACTTTCTCCATAGGATGTATAAATGTTATGCACCTCTAACATGTCTCTTCTTACTTCTCTTTTCTCTAATCTAATCCCCTGCTCCCAATGTTTCAACCATTCCTCATAGGGGAGTTGTTCCATCCCTTGGATCATTTTGGTTGCCTTTGGTTAGCCTTGACTCCAGCTCCCTTCAGCCCTAGCCTTGCTGGCCAATGGCCAGAGATGGTGGAAGTTGTAATCCAACAACATCTGGGCACCACTTCGTTCTCCACCCATACTGTACAATACAGATTCTGACCCCTGAGAATTTCACAACAAAAGGATAGCTAGACATTTCAACATTGCTTTGTTGGCTTTGTGGATATAGTGGAGGAAGTTTGTCATTTTGTAAACTGAAATTCAATGTCGCATGCTTCTTCTTTCTTCTTCTTTGGCGTAGCCAAGTAAGATTGTCTTCCATAAACACGGTTTTAACAATGAGAATGTTGCATGCATGCATACTACAACACCTTAAACAAGAATAGTAAATGGTATTTATTAACTCATTTACTATACAGTGGTACCTCGGGTTAAGAACTTAATTCATTCTGGAGGTCTGTTCTTAACCTGAAACTGTTCTTAACCTGAAGCACCACTTTAGCTAATGGGGCCTCCTGCTGCTGCCGCGCGGCGGCGGCGCAATTTCTGTTCTCATCCTGAAGCAAAGTTCTTAACCCGAGGTACTATTTCTGGGTTAGCAGAGTCTGTAACCTGAAGCGTATGTAACCTGAAGCGTATGTAACCTGAGGTACCACTGTAGTAAGTAAAGGGAAGATGAGTTGCCGACTTTCAGTCTTCCTAATTTTGCCCAGAAACCAGACCTGTTAAGCTGTTCTAAATGACATTTACTTGGAACTCACAGGTTTCTTAATAAAAACTATATCCAACCTTCCAATTATGTTGTGTTAAGCTGTAGTAATTCTTGGGACTAGACATTTCAGAGTTCATTCAGTCCATCCATACTTCCTATTAATTCACTGAACATATTTCTCTGCTAGAGTAACCTCTGGAGATACAACATTTTTAACAAGGGCCCTCCAGAATACCAGACAATTCATCATCCTAAATGTCATTTGTATTGTACACACAAATTCATAGAGTCAATAGAAAAGGCAAGACTCGTCACTCATCACATATATATCTGTATCAAATATTAAATGTTGTAATATATACTGGATCAGTCAATTATAATTTAACATTTACCTAAACATCAAAACGTTTAACATTTAGCTGTTTTAAAGTTTCTATCTTTTGGAATAATAATGTGTTCAAAGACAAGAGTAG